>NC_066371.1:7417500-8667500 GCF_013377495.2 Cygnus atratus
TGCTTCCTTTAAAACCTGAAGTAACTTTTCTTTCCTTGTCCAATGATCTTGTTACTTTTTCCTTTATTTCTATATCAATTTCAATTTATTTAATTCTGATCGTATCTCTCTGACACACCCATTCATGCCTCAGCCCTGACGCTTTACTGGGGATTTATAGTCCACGTGCAAAAGTTGTACATTCTGTCTTGTAATTTCATCCCGTGCAGCTCCCTGAACTAACGCCATTCTCCAATTTCCCTCTGGAAGGCTGACTTAACGCTAGCACTGCAGCAGCCAGACCCAGAGATTGATTCCAAGCTGCAGCCCCCCCCCCCCCCCCGATGCTTTCTGCTGTGCTCTGCAATACACGCACTGTTGTTAAGCCGCAGGAACACAGGAAGAGGGGGAAGGAGGTGGGGGTATTACAGATTGTGTGGGTAAAGCTCTTCTACAGAACAGGTGGAATCTATTTTGCGTGCAAACATCCTTCGGCTCACCTGTCTCTGCTGGCCTGTCAAAGACTCCACTTGTTTTCTCACTGGAGACTGGGCTCCAAAGTTTGAGCTCTGGGTCTTGCAGACGACAGACAAATCACTCGCTTTTGAAAAAATAAGTAAATTACCTGTTGTGGCCGGGAAGGGCTGCGGATGGATGGACACTTCCAGCACTGTTGGAGAGCTGCTAAACCAAAGCAACAGCGTGCTGGCCTTGCTCATGCTCAGGAAAGACTTTACATGGATTTGGCGACAGATGTCAACTACAGCCATTTCTCTCTGGCTCGGACACAGCCTGTTGACTGCGTGTCTCAGGCCAGTTTTCATCCTTCGCAATAAAGTTTGAATCCAGGTTAAACAACTTCAGAAAAGGTTTTTGAGAGTCCCCTGAAGTTCGGTGGGCCAGAAAAAAAAGAAACAAACAAACAAAACAAGCACACGCTGCTTCTCTGCGACAAAGATCCCATGCTGCTTGTTAGGAACGAATCCAATCGCTAATGCAGCACTCAGCCAAAGCACTGAGGAAAGCATTCAGTCAAATTAAGAGTCCCATGGTGGATCACACAAGCCACGTGTGTTTGATTATTTGTTGCAGCAGAACATGATAATAATGACCCAACAGAAATTTGCATTTAAATAAAGCCAATTGCAGGCTCTTGTATCGGTTGGCTCAGTAGCTGGCAGACGTAGCAGGAGCGTACGGAGGCAGCGGGGGCCGGTGTGGTCGCTGCTGGCCTCGCCGTGCCTAGCAGAGGCTGCGGCCAGCTCCGTGCTCCTGCAGAGCTACCTAAACTACGTACGTGCACTCAAAAGCATGCAGAGACCCTCTGACATCTGGATTCGCATAACACGCACGGACTGTTGGGCTCCAACTTCCACACCACCAAAAAACTCTTCCTGAATATAAGCTGCGCTTTTCCTCATGCAGTCAGTGCACCCTGGAACTCGGTTCTACGGGATAAACGCCAACGTTTTCCTCTTAGAACAGCTTGGGTTGGAAGGGCCCTTAAAGATACCTAATTCCAACCCCCCTGCCGTGGGCAGGGACACCTCCCACACACAATCAGACCTCACCTTTCCTCCCTCTTCACCTTGCAGTACGAGGAGATACAGAATCCTATTTCAAACGCAGTTAAATGCAGAGTTAATCCTGCAATTCTGAACCAGATGCAGATGGCTCAGTTAGGGACTTGCCTGAATTTGATGACAACCAAGGAGCACGAGCTCTGCTGCATGAACTCACGTCTCCTGCATGCTTCACGCTGTAGTCACTTGGTGAGGCCAGCACGACAACTTCAGTGCCAATAGTTTATAGGACGGAGCAGAAGTTAGGAATTACTACTAGGAAAAAAAAAAAAATATATATTCGCAGGAGGGTGAAAAAAAATAAAATCAACCAACACAAAAGGTAATGTAAATAGAGAAATATTAAAAGTACTCATAATAAGAGGACAAAGCTGAACCTGCTTGCTGCCTGACCCCCATTTATAGCTTGCAGCATTTATCCCAAATACTAAAGAAAACATTTAGCATTAAAAAAGAAAAAAGAAAAAGGCAAAACCCCACAAACAAACAAAAACCCCATTGCCTTGGCTGCACGTCCTACCCCCCTAACAGGCGTTTTACCGGTTTTGCAGACTGTTCTCTGAAGTCATCCGCCGCATGCAATCGTCCTGAGTCACATGCAGAGAAAAGCCTGCAAGAGCATTTAACCTGCTGAATTCACACACTGGGCGTCTGAACTGTGAAAGAATGGAAGATGCTTTTTTTGAAAACAAAACAATAACAAAAACCCACAACCCTCCAACGTACTGCATTTGGCGTTGTAAAAGCTGTTTCTTGTTATTCTGTTTAGCAAACCAAAAAGCAGGAGCCTTCAGCGACAACTTGCAGAGGAAAATACTGCGGCGTTACTCCCGGCACCTCTCAAAACCCAGATGCCACAAAACCTTGCAGGACATCAGGCTCAGATTCCAGCAGGCTGACTCCTGGGGCAGCTCATGCAGTGCTGAGGCAAAAGGACAGAATTTGACCAGTTCCAATTCTCCGAAATTAGTTCACATAGGCACCGACACAGATAATGTTTTCCTTTAATGGTGAATGATTTCATAACGAAGCAGAAACATATAATGTATTCCATGCAACCAACCTCATTTATTGAAAAGTCCTAATTTTATTGCCTTGTTTAGTAACATGTTTGTTCAACAAACTAATCTTTTTCATGAAGCAAAGCACAACTTTTTTCTTATAAATAGTATAAATTATTTTATTTACAGAAACTTGTTACAAAACAAATAGACTATATATTTTTCTTTTAAATATCCAAAGTAATTTTTTCTATCCCATGACATTTGTTCATGTACTATACAGCAGCCAACACAGAGTTCAGCTGATCAGATGCTCTTGATTATGTATACAAATTATCAAACTATTCACACATTTTACACAGGAGATTGCTTTTAGAACCAGGCTCAACACAGAGCAAGATGCTTTCAAGGCCTACATTCACATTGACATTATGTAGTGCTCATTTCAAAATTATCTTTAAAACGTAAAATATCTTGCACAAAATGTAAAAATGATTATTTTCTGCTGAACAGTGAAACATTAAGAATCTTTCCAAGCCCAATTCCCTCCTCCAGGACAGAATGAGTGAAAGATGAGAGATTCCTTGGCAAGAGAACTCTTACAGGAAGACAACTGCCTTAGAAATGTCATTAGGAAATCACATATTTTATTTTTAAAAGGTTTTCCGAGGTACTTACTTGGTTTTTGTATTGTTTTCCTGGAATATGAAGTATTCTGAACGTTTTCTAACTTATTTCGTTTACATTTCTCTCTCCCCTCCCTGCCCAGAACGGGACATTTTAATAAACTGCTGGTTAAAACCACGTTTCAAACCCTTGGCATTATTTCAAATACGCGTTATCAATGGGATTGTTCCGACACAAGGTATTCTAATTAAAACATTGTACAAAAGTTACCAGCATCGTCTGCTTCCTTTTGTCAACCCATCTTATTTGTTTTAGAAAATATATTTATAAACGTGGATGCGTATATATATGCACGCACATATACATACACACGCACATATATAATATATAGGTGGAAAAAGCAAGCTCCAAAATTTCAACTGAACATTCAAGTCTTTGAAGGAGAAGCTGTCTAAACAGTCCAAGCTTAAAACTAGTTAGATCAGGCACTTTCAGTTTTTCCGTTAGTTTTAAACCACGTGAGACCCACACGAACGCGCACGCACGCACACGAGCACTACAAAAAGAGAAGCAGTGTGTCACTTAGCTAAACGGAGTCTTCTGGGAATCAGGCAACCTCTAAGCAACGCCGCAGGCCCTGCAGGCAGGCTCCGCGGGCTGCTGCCGCCACCTGGATCCGGCTGCAGGACCTGGGCGAGAGCTCCCGAGACGCGACAAGGGACACAGCTTTCACAAAACAGAGGCACCCCTCCCCGTTGCGAAAGTAGGCATGGTATACTATTGGCTTGGCAGTGAACCACTTCAAATTATAAAAAGGTATTTGCTTTTTTTTTTTTTTTTCCCCTCCTTTTTTTTTTTTAATTAATTAATAAATAAATACTAGATGATCTCAATTGTACCAAAACTGGATATAAGAAAAAAAGACCTGTGCAAAAATACATATTTAAATATGTACAATCAATTAACAAAATATGTCTTCTGAAATAGGGATACTTCAATATTTATAATAGAACAAGAAATTCCAAAATAAAGATACAAAAGTATGTCTTTTTTTTCTTGTATAATTCTTTGTTCATCATTGCAGCAATTTTTTAGGTTAAGAAAACTGCAGGAGTCATAACGAGAAGTTGGAAAGACTATAAAAACTGTATCTCTTAAATTAATACCAAAATCTGTCTAGAAACAACCCAGCCACTGCGAATTCAATTTTGCAAGGAAAATTAATTTCAGCTTCCTTAGTTATTTACAGTAAGAACTATGTGACAATAAAAGCTTCAGGAACAACGTTCTGCTTGTAACCAAGATCTAAAACATAATATTTGAGCAGGTCTGTGCTCAAGGGCAGGCAGAATTTACGATGTTCTAATTCTCAACTCCCAATGGCTTCGAACTACACAATGCAGGTGTCTGTGGAGGCTGGCTCCACATGAGCACAGCGCTCAGGAATTAGCTTTTTAAAAGGTCTGCGTGCTATTGAGCGGGCACGAATTTGCCATTATGCTTTCAGATCAACAGAACCTTCAAAAAGAGGAGAGTTCGGTCACCAACTCCCCGGCGCTCCTTCTCGCCAAGTTGTCGTTTCCTTTACATTTACATCGATCGAGTCAAATTGCACTTGTGACTGAGACTGTCCTGAAGTGAAATTTTTGCCCCAGTGACTTCATCAGAACACGGATTTCACTCCAAACGGGCAGGATTTAATAAATATCCATTTCTTTTTGTGGCATGTTACTTTGGCTCCTTTTCTGTTAAACCAATCACAGCTCCAACAATCCTTTCAACAGGGCATCTTACTAATTATGAGTCTTTTTGTTCCTGAAAATATCTTTGTTGGTTTTTTGATTAAAGTTTGCATAATAAGAGTCTATACACATTGCTTTCTAAATGTCATCTTTCCTATCAATTCAAAAGCTAAAGTGTCTGCATAGAGGCTTCTTGTTTTGCTGTATAGCAAGGATTTTGTAGCAAGTTCAGGTGAAACTGAAAGCATCGGTAGGTAAACAGCTAAGCAACTGCTACTCTTAGTGGCTTTGGATTCCCTGATGTACTATTTGCCACCAGAAACGGGGGAAGGCTGGGCTACGGGAACTATTGGACAGGCTCAGATTGTCTGTTCTCAGCGACAGCTGGTGCCCCTTTAAGGCAGAAAAATGTCTTCTTGGTCAGTAATTTGTTTTCCTTTGCTTTGCCCCTTAATAAAAGTTTAGTCAGTTTTGAGACTTTACCTGATGTTTAAAAACTTAACAAAAACATCCAGACGAACCAAATCCTATTACAATAAGCCCTTTAGCGGAATTCACTTCGGAGGTGTTTTGAAGCAAGACAAAATACTTCGTAAAAATTGACTGGACTATATAAAACTGTGTAAAGCCCCCTTTATTCATAAAACCTCGGGAGGTGTGAGATGACTGGGATGCATACAGCTGCACTTTACGTGGAACTCGGCTGTCAAATTGGCAAATACTCCAGAATTTTGAGAAACCCTTATTGAGTGGTTGAAAGCACAACACGTTAATGATTTAGTTATACAAACAAGGCATAAAATATCTGACTTTTATTTTACTTCTTTTTAAAAAATATTTAAATACTTTAAATACTTAGTTTTAAAAGGGCTTTTTAATTTTTTTTGATTTTTTTATTTTATTTTTTATACAGGCTGGAAGGCAAATCCAGCCTAATTTAACCAATACAGTTGTTATTTTTTAAAATAACAAAGGCTTATGGCATACAGTATAGGTCAGGAAATATGTTCTTTGGGCATATAGTTTTAGAAGTTATTTGCCTTTGTTTGATATTTTGGATTTTTTTTTTTTAAAAACAACTTTAATTTTCTTCTGCAATCAAATCTTACTCAAAAGAATAGAAAATAATATTTGTATCACACAAGTACAGCTTTTTATACTTGTTTTCTGAGCAATGGCCTCAAACAAGTTTTTTGATTTTTTTTGTTGTTATTGTTGTTTTAAAAGTTTTTTTTTAATATATTTTTTATTTTTAACTCCTGATAGCTTCTTATCCCAAATTACTTGCAAAAGGCTGGGCAAAACACAGACTATTTTTTGAATTGTGCTATTTTTATATTCCATTAAAGGAACATTGCTATAAAAACACTAAAGCCATATTCCCTTCTTGAGGGCTTCTTTCCATTGTGCCTCAGACGTTTTTTTTTTTCCCCCTTGTTGCGGGGTCCTCTCTGTTGACAGTGTCTGTCTGGTAGCTATCACCTATAAAAGACACCATCAGTATAAAAATAAGTCCACAGTAATGTTTATTTGCCCCCCAGAAAACATTCTTTTGCCCAGCCAATCTATGTCAAATAGCGGCAAGATGATGTACTCCTGTAAGGAAAATCTCACAGATTTGTAGCAAACTAGTCCAGACCACCGTTAACACTGATAAGAGCAATTGTGTGGCTGAACTTCATCCAGTGTCCATTTCTAGTATATTCACTGCTACAGACATGGCTTCAGGGAAATTCCTTGTTTGAGTGACAGTCCAGTAGATTTCCACACCTGAGGACCATGGGAAGCTGGGAAAACTCAAGGCATCTTGGAGTCCAGAATTCCAGATGGAGGTTTTGCTTGTAGTGAAAAGTGTCCAGTTCTTTTCTCACCATGGTGTGATCAGCTGTCAGGGACGCGCCTTTGGCTTTTAAGCAAATAAATGGAAGAGAAGGATGAGTGAGCCAAGCTGTTACAGCAGATGCCCTTCAAAGACATTTTCTGGACAATGAGAGCATATTTTGGGGAGGGTCAGCAGGCATAATCTGACACACCACTCACATGCGGTTAGCTTGTCTGAAACTTCACAATTCTCAAGCTGGGGTTTTTCAAGTTATAACAGCTTTAGAAATTATTTCCTTCCTTCATTCAAATTATATTTTTCCTTTATTTCTATTGCACAGTTGAAGCAGTGACTATCAGGTAAGCCCAAAACCAAGGTTTGTTTAGTCACATGAATGCTTTTTTTTTTTTTTTTTTTGGTTTGTTTTAGAAAACACAAGTGGTGAAAATCTTCCTTTATGGCTGAAACTGAAAATTCAGAAACTATTCTGAAAAAGTTCTCACTGACCTCCTAACCTCTCCAGGTACACAGAGATTTTTAGGGTTTCAGGGTTTTAGTCCCAGAGGAAACAAAAAGTGTCTCAAGTTTACAGTCTGTAAAATTCTAGTTCCATACCTGCTCTCTAAAATTCCATCTTCGGTATTCTTTTAAAGCTATATCAAATTATTTTACCCCTCCAAATGTCCCTTCAAGTTGTGTCTAAATTCATTCTAGCTTATCAAGAACTTTCTCTCCCAGTGCAATCAGTTTAAAAGAACAAACCCTCAAACTAACTTAAAAAAAGTTACGTATTCATGAGATCTGCTACCTTTATGGTAAATCTGTTTGTTTTACAGACTAAAAAGGTTTCTATCTTTTATATCTTATTTATAACATTTAATCTCGTTAATACTAAGATGTTAGTCAATGACACCTTGGGATAATAGGCTTATTTTATCACAGTATCGCAGTTCTGTTATCAGCATTGTTGTTCCACTTTGTAGAATGTTTATTACTGACACAGAAACAAGTCGTTCAGCTGAGACATTCAGCTCACTTCCACAGCTGGCTGCAAGATTTTATTGTTATTATTATTTATTTTTAAATGCGAGAACTGAATTTCATCTGAGAGTGATTCAGAGGCAGCATCTATGGGAACCTGGGATGTCATATTTAAGGTTACTTTAAAACGAGTAAATAAACATAACCATACTCTACTAGAATCAAGTGTTTATACAAATCATGTGCAAAAGTACTATAAAAACACTCAAAAGCGGTATTGAACAAATAAGAGAACTGTCTTTCACCTGAATAGCATCTGGAATTGTCTATTACTTATTAAGAGAACACACCGAATCTAAGCATGTGAAGAGACACACTCGTACTGGCTTACTTCCAGACAAGAGCTCCTACCTGATGAAGGAGAGAATTGTTCATCAGTCCTTGTGTCCCTGGGATTGCACCAGTGTGTTTTGCGTGAACATTATTCACCGATGACAATTTGGCAACTTTGTTTGACTTGCTGCTGCTGCTGCTGCTGTTTATGCTGCTTGAACCAGGTGAGCACTTTCTTTTCTTTCCTATTAGTTTGTCTAGGGAAGTATGCGAATGTGAAAAACTGCTGTGTGAGTTTACAGTCAGCTCACTGGACTGATGAACAAACGGCCCTAAGGAAAGAGTGGAATCGCTGCTGTTCATCATCACACTCATTCTTTTTATCGATTCTGCAGGGCTCCCGGTAGGAGGACCCCTCCCTGATTGGTCATGTTTGAGGCTAACAGAGTTAGCTTTGCTAGTCATACAATTGAGGCCAACACTGTGGGACGAAGACGTCACCGATGGATGATAGGAGGTCCCAGAGTTTCCAGAGTTAACCACACAGTTTTTTCTAAAGGACTCTGTGGAATGAGAAGGTGCTAGCAGTGCGGAACTGTTTTTACGCTTCTTTCCTGAGCCGCCGCTGCTACTGACGCTGCCGGTACTGTTACAGGTGCCACTGCCAGCAGAAGATTCCTTAGGTTTAAAAGATTTGCTGGATTTCAACTTCTGAGGTTTGCTGGGCATAGGTGAAGGTACAGAGGAAAGCACTGTAGGTGTTGAAGGGGATGAAGACACTTGTCTTGATTGCATACTGCAGACAGGATCCACTGCACCCAGAGTAGCAGGATTTGCATTTAGTGTAGTTCCGTGTGATGGTACCGATTTGCTGTTCAGGGACATACAGGAAGGAGACACCAGCGCTGGCGATGACATAACCGTGGTGGGTAAGAGGAAACCTGCTGCGCTGACACCGTACTGTGAAGCAGGCATCGAGTTTGTCCGATGTGGTGCACGAACTGATGTTGTGCTACTAGATGCTGGAGGAATTTTCCTGCAGGTAAAAAGAAAAACAAAAACCCAGGTAGCAACCATTCTCTGGAATAATACCCAGTCCAGTAAATACTGTTTTACAGTAACTGTATCTTGAGATCGATAAACGACACCAAAATATTTTACCAATAGTTAATTATTGCCAAAAAAGTAAAGCCAAGAAAAGTAAAAAAGTATTGCCAAGAAAAGTAAAGCATACGCTCTCAATCTCTGACCTCATTAATCTGAGCACCGACTTGCTTTGCTGTAACTAGAATCACAGGCTACACACATTTCTACAACAATCAGGAATAATCAGAACTTCAATTTTTACTCACTTCCACATCTGAGAATTAAGATGCTTCTCCACCATGAAGTTAAGTGCACATCGAATATGGTTCCACCGCTTGTCAAACACGTAATAACCTCTTCCAATCTGCCGACTCCCAAATGTGCAAAACTGAAAAGACAGGTTTTTATTGGCATTTTCTACTTTCAGTGACAACTCTCTGAACAACAACACACTTGCCCATAAAAAATATATGTTAAACGAATATAATTTTTTTTGTTTAAACCCAGGATAAAAAAATTTACATTTGATTTCTAATTTCTACATTATAACCACTATTTTAAATTTTTGGCCATAGTATATTGGGATCATTTCTTTCCCCATCTGAAATTCCCATGTTTATGATGAATGCAGCAATTAGATTTGAATCCCTCTGATTAAACAGAGAAGGACAACAGTGTATTTCACATTTCTATATATGTGTGTGTACGTACACACTCAGCTATATACACACACACGTAACGTTCCCTTCTGAGGAGCTGTCAGCTATTTGCTCATAGCCTGTTTAACAACAAAAAAAAAGGAAGGCTAGGCCTTTAGATAACGTAAATGGTTTAAGAAGACAGAAATTAGAGGGAAGGTTCATCTACTGCACCTTATGGTTCATTTCTTCAAGTAGCCTGTTAACATTTTGTTGAAGGCAAAGATAATAGATCAGCCTCACGTGAAAGATGTCTGTTAGCATACTGCAAGAAACAACTTGCAATAATAAAAAAAAGGTATTTGATGGTTCAAAAAATGAATCTATGAGTTTTGCCAAATGCAGAAATATTTCAGTATTTTGTGTTTGAAAAAAGATAAGCACACCATATATGCCAGCTTTTGTCAAGATTTAAATATTTAAAACCACATTATTGCTACCTTCACTGTGACAACTGGCACCTTGAGTAAAAATGTCATGGGAAAAAAAAATTCTAGTAACAAAATCTCACTAAAAAGGCATTATTTGCATGTCCTTATTCCACAGCTATTATTTCCTGGAAATGTCACATGCCTTCCTACCCCAAAACTACAGCCCTATAGAGCAGTTACCAATTTCTTCACTACTTTGGCAATTTGATTTCTTTTGTATGGCAGCAGGGAGGCCCAAACATATTTCTTTGGCATGTTTACTTTGCAAATACACTGATATCATCACTATTGATTAGACAACAAAACAAACACAATAGAAAGCCACCCTTAAGCCCCCCAAGTTATTTGTTTACAAATTCAGAGCCAGTGAGAGACCAAGGTTAACTTTTACTTAACACATACAGCGGCTGGTTGAGGATGATGACCTGAATAGTGACAATCCAGTTTTTCAACAGGCTCTTCTTTTTCATCACATTCTCCCTCATCACTGGATAACCGAGATGCTGGCTCAGCTGCAGGCAAGGGAGGGTGAGGGGATTCGTGGACAGAAGGAGAATCGCTAGGGGCATTTCCACTGTGCTGGGCTGGACAGCCTGGAGGCCTGCGAAAGGTAAGCAGTAAAGGTGTTATTGAGGCGAGGCTCGTCAACAAGCACTTCATTGTGGATGTTTCAACACTGACACAAGGAAATTTACATTAACTGATGCCCAATATTTTCAAGAGTCTCGTAACACATCTACCGAGAGAAAGGCGAGGAGTTATTGTACCCCTGGAAAAGCAGCATTGCCCAATTGTTGCAGAACTGCTTTAATTGATGCAAGTCAGCCTCTGCTATTTCAAACTCCAAACCCTCCTTGCTGTGAGTTACAGCCCAGCATGTAATTGCTAATTGCAGACAGACAGTCACCAGGCCTAGAGCAAAAATGCTACCCCATCCAACAGATCCCTATCTCTCTTTCAAAATCCACGTGACGAAGCTACCAGCATTAATTTTGTACTATTGGATATGCAGATTTTTCTTACCTTGGAAGACTGGGGGGGTGAGGTTTGGGTTTATTAGGTAATAAAGGCTTTGATTCTGTAAGAGTAACTCCATGAGAATTTTGGTGCAGCTCCTGGGAAGTTTTAGTAGGTGAGGGATGTGGTTCCCTGAGAGGGGGCATCTGCTGATGATGATCCGAATGTCGAAGAAGTTCCTTTTCCCTGGTTTTGCTTTTGTGCTCGGCTAACAACACATCGAATCGCTTTCTTCGACCCTGTACAGCCCTCCGCTGGGTTAAGGAATGTGTCTGCAAATCCATGAATAAATCATTAATCCCAGGCTATTAGATCTGTGGAAATTAAACACTCATAACACATGTCTACAGCTCTAGAATACAGACAATAATCACATTTGTGGTTTAGTAAATAAGTGGAAGAATGACTTATAAAACAAACTTGGAATTTTTTTTTGTGGATGATTACATGTCTTCCTGATACAAAATAATGAAAAACAGCACTTGAGTTCAAAACTTCTTCCAAAGTTCTTCCTTTTTTTTTTTTTTTTAAAGAAGAAACTACCAAAGAAACTGCTCTTATAATGCTAAGACTGGAATTACAAATCTTTTTAACATTGTTTTTGATATTTTAACTGCCAATATGGTATCTGTTCTTCTCACCCTAGTGCACAACCAAAAAATACCAAATATTTACTTTCACTTAAAATATTTAACACGATAAAACTTAAAATCAGACTTGTAATGGGAGACACTAAAAATATTTATAAAAATTATTTACTTCCTTCTGTTTACTAATATATTCCTTGAAAACAAATATTTTCCGATGTAATAGAGTAGGTATTACAGAATGAAAAAAAAAATACAGCAGAATCCACAGTCAGACAGAACTCAAAGTCCTTTGAGCATCCTGAACTCTACACAGAGTAAGACACACATGGTACAAATTCTAGGTAAAGTGAAATGGGTGTAAGCTATTTTTTTTTTTTTTTGAATTGTTGAAGTCACATACTATAACTTATTTTCATATGGCATAAAAGGTTTGATTGGCTAATTTTCATAGGTAAAAATATTATCATGTAGATTAGATACAAATAGCAACTCAGAAAAATATTTTGAGTAGGTGCAATATTAGCAATTGCTGGGAACCATTTTTACTTCCTTTCTCTTTTAAAATTTTGGTTTCTCTAATTCTCCTGTAAAATCTTGAAACTTTTTCCCTTCTCTATTAGCAAAAGGATTGCCTCCCCACTGTAATTCCAAAAGGGCAATGTGTTCAAGTTCAGTTCCTGCGGGTCATTAGTGCCAGCTTCATGCACCTTTGTTCTGGAGGTGGTTTATTTACCAGATGCTTCCTCTACTGACAGTTTAGCTGCTTTGCATTAAAAAAGGCTAAATATTATACAATTGCATAGGATCTGGATTTTCGGTTCTTTGGGACTTATACACCCTACCCTCCAAGACTTTCGAGCAAAAGAACACATTTAAACTGATCGAAAGTTTTTTAAAGATAGTTTAATTTAGAGTTTGACCTCTAGGCATACTCCACAGCTTTCTCAGAAGACTCATTTCTGAGTAAGCTGTGTAGGTAAATCCAGCAGCACCGGCATTTGCGCAAATACCTGTTAAGTATCTGCTGCAGGCTCTGGTGGGGAAAAGGAAAGGAGTGAGAGTGGGGGGGAGCTTGATTTATCAGAATCACACATAAACAAGTAATACTTCTAATGCTTACGATGGACTTTTAAAAATCCATGGTCTGTAACCCAAAGATTATCCCCCAAAAGAACATGCCGGCCCCTCTAGTACATACATGTGGAGTAACATAATTGTTTCCATGTCAGCATCCATGTAAAAGGTTTATACAAATATAAAGATCTCTGGGTTACCGTGGGAACTAAGTTTTTGGATAAACAATTGGCTTAACTTTGAAAACAATTCCTTCATGGTCCTAGATAATATGCTTTGAGAGGGACCATTTACAGTGGCAATTACTGACAGGAGAAATTTGTACTTTTCTGTTTTCTGTCACATTCCCTAGGAAATTAAATGTGAACTTTACAAAATCTTATTCTGATTAAGACATCCTACCTTGCATGTCAAAGACCTAGTACAGGGTTTCTTGGTTTCCACATCAATGACACCACAGTATATATCAGGATCAAATTCTCTCTCTGTCAAAGGTGCACAAATATGCCGATTATTGAAAACAGCTTTCATAAAGACGTCTTGAAATACTGACATTTATTTGCTTTAGAAAATTTAACCATACTGGAAATTGTTTTCAAATATAACACATCTTAAAACTAAGAACTGATAGGCCTGTAACACCTGGATGGTTTCTGAAAGCAACAGACGCATTTCATGTTGTTTGCATCCTTTACAAACACGTCAAGCTAAATTTAAATTCTAGTACGTAAATGTACCTAATTACAACTTAATGCTATAAAAGTAAATATTTACCTCTGAAGCTTATTTTTATGTATCTTATATACGTATTTTTATGTATACACTAATAAGAACAATATAGCAAAAAATATTTAAAAGCAATTACCTGACAATCTTTTATGTAAAAATTTCCTATTATTTGTATTTTCTTCAGGTTTCTTTTCCAAAAATGGAGGCACAGAGAGAAGACCTTTACCATTCAGTATCTGTCCAGGGGAAGGCAAGGGTGGCTTTGGTATTGAGGGACAATTAAGGCCAGTCTTTATTGAGGAACTCACAGTAGTAGAACAAGTTGGACCAACAGCAGTTTTCAGTTGGGCACCATCTATCTTTGGATGAATCTTTTCCACTTTGACAGATGGAGTCATACTATTATTTATGAAAAAGAAGGGGGGAAAAATTGTAAATGATAGTATCATGAGTCATAAATTACAAGAAGTACTTAAAATATATTACTCAATACTCTGATCTATTCACAGGTCAATTTTAGACCTAAATTGTTTATTCCCAGTTTTCTTATTTTTAGTCTTTTTCTTATTTATTTTCACATTTGTGGTGACGTTCACTATCTCTTCTGTTCTCTTGTCCCCATTTCCTTGGAAGTATTTCAGCGACAACAGAAACTTCAGAAACTCACTTACAACGAAAGTATGCAGATTGGATCAAAGAATAAAGACCCCCTAGTAGAATGGCCTTTATTTATAATGATTCAAGCTGCATCTTTGCAAGTGTCTCGTTCGACAGTTTCCAAAGTATACCTATAATCTTAGACTATGCTGCTGGAAAAGATCTGGAGGAGTTTAAAGTGGTCTCTCTCAAAGCAAAAATCCTCTGAAACAAGAGGAAGTTCTACTGATACAGCAGTTTCTATGCACGTAATAATATTTAATTCTTTGTCAAAATGCATACTCACATTTTATCATGGGGAACTTTGCTATGCTGTACCGGATGCATTAACCTGTTGTTTCCGCTGATCTGCAGCTTGTCTTTGGGTAATTTCAACAACTTGGAATTTGATGATGACGATGCACTAGTACCTCCACTGGATGAACGATTGCTACCACTTCCAGTGCTACCTTTGTTTTTTGAAGGGAAAGATGAAATGATGGAAAATACTGAAGAGGAGGGAGGAGTCAAAGGCGGCTTGCTGGAGGAGCTGTGTCTTCTTTCTGAAAAGGAGAAAAAAAAAAGGGGGTTTTAAACTCCCACAGCCCATGCAGAAACAATTCTTTAATACTTCATGTTGTCATTTACTCCATTAACATTTTTCCTTTATTGGCTTGGGAGGTCCTCTGCCACACACGGAGCAGAGAGGATTCAAGCCTCACTATAAACCATGAGGCTCCATTCATTGTTGGTCCCCAGTCAGTTACAGGAGTGTCTTTTAACTTTGTGAGCTACATTCCTCAGCCACTAAAGCTTAACGTTTAGTATACGCTCCCCACTCTCTCTCTCTCTCTCTCTCTCTCTCTCTGTCCATCTTACAGAACAAGAAAGTGAGAATCAAACCCAGACCTCCAACACACAAAGCAAAGAGACCCCTATCCTCAGGCCAAGCAAGCCTGAATATCACATCTCCTAAAGGAGTAACAATTACCTGTTAGTGTGTCACCCAGGGGTCAAAATGATATTGGAGCAAAAATTTTAAATTTTACTTCATCACAGTTTTTTGGTATGGTCTATTAGACCTTCCATGGGGAATGCCTCCGAGAACAAGGGCTGAAGTACTGACTTACACTGCTTTTTGCTTTTCTCTTATTAACTCTATTAATCCTTTCATAATATGACCAATGTAGGGAAGAATTCTATTTAGGAACAACAGAAAAAGGAGTAATGGATGTGCTTCTATGGAAAAGTCTATCTGAACATTTGAATGGTCAGGTTCCATCAACGAACACGTTGGAGAAGAAATGATTTAATTAACATTATACCGTTGGCATTAACCATTAGCCATTAACAGAAATATCTTCCTAGCACCATTTCAGTTAAAACAGCACATATTTTAAAGACGTTTCTTTGGAACAGTGAACTCTCAGTCACAGTACACTTGACAGCTTCCCGGGGTACCCAGCTCTGCCTACAAACGGACATGGTAATCGACCATTTGCTCAACTGATATTTGGACACCTGTGATTCCTAGATGACCTGTGCATGTAATCAACTCCTGCTTAGAGACCTCTCTCTGGCTATCAAGTACACGCAAACCACGGATCCAAGAGAGAACCAAGAATTAACAGGTCCCTCTGTGAAGATGAAAGGCACCTTCTCCTTGCTCGTGATAACACCTCTTTCCCAGCTGGTGTCATTAATGGTGCCCAAACCCACCACCGGTCCCAGACACAGCTTGCAGATTTTGACTTGAATTTACTTATACTGTCGAGGAAGCAGCCTACTCATCAAGTTACAACAAAGGGAAAGTCATGTTCAGCACAACCTGTACAGGAGTCTGTGACACTCTGGAAAATGTAAAGTAATACATCCACATTCTGCTTATATGACCTGTTTTTTCCCTCCAGTCCTAACTACAGCTATCACAGGGCACTGAGATGGTGGCTGAGCAGGGCTCCACTTGTAACTGGCAGCTGTTGAACTAGACTTCACCAGCCCCGTACCAGTCTAGTCCATTCAAAAAGCCACGCTGCTCAAGCAGTGCAAGAGGTAGGCACAGGAATCGAAGTCCTGGCAAGCTAGTTTCATACAGAGGTGGGAAAAAGCACTTTAAATATGTTCATTAGCTCAGGAAAAAAAAAAAAAGATAAAGATGAAAAACATACAGTTTAGACTGGAAGCCAAGAACTCCAGTCAAGAAATGATCTCCGAGACTGAGCCATGCGACGCACATTTCTATTTGTCTATCTGAGAAACGGGCATAAAGTACCTAACAAGCTTTCAGCTAAAGAATCATCTCTTCTTAGTTAGTATTTACGAAAAGCTATGAGAGGTCAGGCGAAATGCCCAACATAAACACATAACAAATGCTGCAATTTAACTTTTATCTCAAGAAATAACTGCTTTAAAGTGGTGAGGTTTCGAATGACTTGTCACCCGTGATGTTCAGTATCATCTCCTCGGGTTTTTAGAACCCTACGCCATTGAAGAGTTCTCTAGTACGTTAGCATATTTATATTCTAGTAAATGACCACGCTTCTAACATGACATACTGCTTACTGCCAAATGTCTTTTTATAGCAACGGCAAGAATCCCTGAGCGGCTTTGATAAGTTACTATTTGGGGGCCATTAGTTCAGCGATGCTACACCCCGGGAGATTACCCTGCGAGATAATGAGAAAACTTGCTCAATACTCTGTCACCTTCTGTGTATTTATAAAATTTGAAGTCTGAGTACTTAGTAGAGTTACAAATAATCTCTAACAATCCAGTGGATCACTACCGTTATCTTTGGGAGTTTGATTTTTTCCCCTCTGGTAAGAAGAGAAGGGTGTTACTTCCTTGGAGAAAACTTGGCAGACGAGAGAAGAGCTAGAATAAGACTGAGTGCAGTGCCCTTCTGCCTCCCTCCGTTAGGAATAAACTGGGCAAAATACGAATCTGTGTTATTGATCCAAACGATGATTTATCAACAAAGCGAGAAGGCTTTTCAACTGATTGTGAGCAGTCTTCTTTCGCTGCTGGTGACCTGCCTGGGCCTGTTTGGCATTGACTGACCGACCGGCAGGGCTGCTGCAGTGACTGCCTGCCTGGGAGAAGACCATGGGAAAGAACATCGGTCCCGTTCACAGCTGAACCCTGCCAAACACTTGCTCAACACGTTTAGTGCTTCAGTCTTTCTATAAAATTCATGTTTTTAAGTGAGATCTGTTCAATCTCTTTCGTAAAATACCTGAAGAATACCGATGTTCTTCCTTATGTAGTTCCCATTTGCCATTAACTCTGACTCAGCCTGAAAATATTTAAAAATAATTACCTCCAGGTGTTCAGTTTTCAGATTTTTAAAGTTAACATCCGTGTCCCTTCCCTTCATATAACTCTTGAAAGAAAAAAACTTTTTTTTTTTTTTTTTTTTTTAACTCCATGATTGCTTTTTGCAACACACGGCAGTGATCCCTCAAATACTACACCTGTCTGACATGGTTCTAAGCTCTAAAATCTCAGAGGGTTGGTTTTGTTTGTTTGCCTTTGCTTTGTTGTTGTTTGTTTTTAAAGAAAGAAGTAGTTTCGGCTTTGGACAAAGAATTGGAAAGTTTCCTTTGAGCTCTTTCAGACTTGCAGGAGATGTGCAATACATTCACAAATACACTACAGTTTCTAAACTTTAGGAAGAGTCCCGTGGTGTTCGTTCTGTGTGCATCAATTAATAGCTTCGGGCAGCAAACATAAGATGTACAGATCAAGTTTCATAAACTCATTTTTTTTTTTATACAGACTTCTTACGTAAGTACTGGGCAAAAAGTCAAACCGACCTGTGCCAGTGCTAGCAGAACCATCCTCAAAAATAAAGCACGCCCATTCAAACCCACAAGCAAGTTTAGTTCAATGAAATATGTCGTAACTTCAGTCAACATCCAGAAAAACAGTTTTAACATAGGTTAGTTTAGGGGTAAGAGTATTATTCAGTATAGAATTAAGCGTGTGCATTGAAACAAAGCATAAGTTCATGATTATGTAATTATTATTTAATTTATGCCTTGACCAAAGTAAAAGCATGACAGAAGTGCTACTTAAGCTTTTTTCCATCATACTGATCTATTATTTGACTTTTCATTTTAGAAATGAATTAGTGCAGTCCTACTAAAACAAACATCATTTACCTGGGGATAAAATTTACTTTGTGTCAGTATGAATATTACATTTCTATGGAAATTGTGGAGAACTAATTTACATGATCTTCTAATTGCTCCAGAAGGATCGGATCCATGACTTGACACGAGAACGCAAGAAGAGGTGACTTACACAAGTCCAGCAGCAGCCTGACAAGGCACCTGAGGTCTGTAGCTGCTGAAGTTTTAAACATTCAAAGCTGCAAGATGCCGACAATTCTGCTTTTGTGCATGTGCACAATCGCTGTCATTCCAACATGGCTGGCAGCTAGATGAATCTTTTACCTGCAGGTATTTCTAAAATCCTCACATCAGGACATTTTATCACGAGGCACAGACACCATGCCTCCATAGCACACACTAAAACTGGCAGATGAAAGGCACGGGCTTGGAGGACAGGGACCTCCCCACACTGTTGGGCTGCACTCTTCTTAACACTGAAGAATTTAATACAAGTGGACACAACCACGAGTAACACAGAGGCAGGCAGAAGAGCCACTCCCACACTGCTTCTTCAGCAAATGAATGAAGTCCACAGATCCAGAAGAAAATTTTGAGCAGTAAATTTTGATTTGACCAGGGATACCAAAAGTCCTGCGCTCTGAAAGGGGTTTTTAAGACACAACCCTCTTCTGCAATTTTTTTGGTTGTTTGCTAGCTCAGGTCCTCAGCCACCGCACTGTGAATTGCTCTGAAAGATCTCACCACAGCTACAGCTTTTAGTGCAGCAGCCAGCTAAGATCCTTTTGCAGCTCTAACCTGAATGCCTGTGCTGTGCAATGACCTCACGACGACAAAATAATAAAAATAATTGAAGAAAAAAAGAAAAAAACAGGCCTATGAAGATCTTGCAGAGGAAACCCAGGAGCTAAAACAATCACCAACACAGCAGACAAATTACTCGTCCTTTGATGCCACCCTGGCAGCGTGCAGCTGGTTGGGAGCAATCGCCTGTGCAGGATCTTGATCTGCTGCTCACTCACTCACTGCTGCTTCATTATCCTGCTCTAATCGTGGGGCCCAGATACCAAGGATTCCGCCCTAATCTTCCACTGATGTCCCTTTAATCATCTGATCAGTTGTGTTTGCACTGCAAGTCAGGATGAGGTCACTGCACGCCCAATTGTGTTGTGTTTAAACTTACACTCCTAGCTGACTAGACAGCGTCTAAACAAAGTTAGATTCTTCTCTCCAGCAAGAAAGTTGCAGAAGAGAACATTTAAAGAGCGCACGCCATCAGCATGACAGACTGCCACGGTGTGATTGGCACCAGTACAATCTGTCATGTCTCTAGAGAGAGTTCTTGTTTCAAAAAAAAAAAAAAAGTGCTTGCAACCAGCTGATATCATTGTTTAATGCTCAGCGTTAGTAAAACCACGAAGACAGGCTGACTGATAGTCATGCGTGCTTCTGTCACTCCATTCACAGAAACACAACACTTTAGCAGGAGAGAAGAAATATTAATGGAGGTGGTATATAAATATATTGCAGCATGCCAAATGCAAGTCAGGTGGCACATCCGAACGCGGCACGTCACTTTACGCATCTCCATCACTTACCACAATGGTCTTCCTTATCTCCACCAGAGTTCTTGGATATTGTAAATAAGTAGTAATAGGCATAAAGTGCTTATCTAAGAAATAGGTTTATATAATATCTTTTATATAGATTACGGTCACGTTAGCCACACTGCTGCAACCTTATGTCTCGCACTTCCTTGCTTTAAAACTATTCAGCGCACTTGCAATATCGAGTACGTTTTACTGCCCGTGAGTCACGCCATCCCATGATGAGGCAATTAAGCCACAACGATAAAACTTAAAGTACGTCTCTTCTTGATGTTTTCAAAAATCCACCAAAACGCAATACCCAACCAGTTTTGAAGAGGCCATTTTAAAACCCAGGTTCACCTCTGCAACTTGACGCGTTAAAAGGTTTGCTGTGCCTAGCAGGGGTTTAAAAGGTGCTGGTTCGCGTGTGTTTACACACACCTGCACCACATACGTGCCACAGCATTGTTCTCACCAAGACACTCTTACATTTACATTGAGATGGCAGTACCTAAGCAGATAAAACCATCTTCTTAAGGCAAAAATAGGATTTAAGGTCAAACCATACATTATAGAGCAAAACATAACTGCAGAAATGAACAGTTTTTAAAATTCCCTTTAAAACGTTCTTTCACATTGATGCGCTTTTTGGAGGCTTCAACTCGGATGTTGCATGAAACGTTTACACTCTCCCACAAAGAGAGCTCAGAAAATCATTTTCCTCTCGGAAAATCCTTTGCTGAAGCCAAAGACAAATAAAGCACACACATCAGACCTGACTGGGTATGCTCCAAAATTACTTGTCAGTTCTGAGGATGTTTTTACTTCTCATATGAGTACTATATCACCACGAAGCTTTACATGTCATCTGTTTTCTGCATCTTTGTTTGAAAGAAGCATTGGTGTGTTTATTTCCTGCTCCGCTGTCCAGCAGTCCTAAGCAGGGGTAAGGTCTCATTGTTCCAGACGTGAATTCCTGAAACATTCCCTTGTCTATCATCTCGAAAACACACACTGCGAGTCTCCCTAAAGAGCATATAAAATCTGCCTCTGCTTTAATTGGAGTACACTGATTTATTATGCAAATTCATAATTACAGGGAACAAAGTTGGTTTTTTACTATTATTATTTTCATTTATTTAAGAAGTGCTTTGGTTACAAATGCACAATTCAGAATCCAAAGCTCTCACATACCCTGAAAATCAATTATTTGTGTATCATTCCAGTTCTGAAATCCCTCCATATTAACTTGCAGTGCTTTAAGACAATGAAATAAAACACATCTGCATGTTTATGATGGTCCAGCACACTCAACTACGGCTCCTCATGAAATCCAAACTTGCATTCAGCAAAAGCCACTGACCGTTTGAATGATATATTTAAGGTTTTTGCTCCGTTTTCACTTTGGGTTGTTTTTAAAAACAAGTTTACCAGAGCACTTAACATCGGAAATGAGAGCAAAGTCGGGAAGCAGCAAACTTCATTCCTTGAGAAGGATGCTGCCTTTCGTCTTCCCTGGCCTCGCTGCACCACATCAGGTGTGCTATTTCAGCCCTTTGAAGTTTCCCAACGTTTAAATTTGAATATTTGGAAATTATTTACTCAAGTCCCAAGAGGTGTTTTGATGGGTAGTTAGTTAACCACATCCCTTTGAGCAGAATCAGAATACAAGTGTTAGCTATTATTACTCTGCTTGTTTCGTTACTGTAGTTACTGAGCAGCACTGTCTGCTTTCAAAACTGCAAAAGCAATTGCTCTCTGATTTCTAAATGCATACGTTTAAAGATTTCCTCGAGATTTACTTACTAGAAGTGAAAGCCACTCACAAGTGATCGCTGTGCTAATGTTTTAGATAAGGGAGTATGAAATGATGTGTAAGCAGGATTACAGTGTTATTGCTGCTGTTGAAGAAAACAGAGGGAGTAGGAGAAAGTTCATTTTCCCTAGTAAGAATCCAAACGCCAATTTTAATGCTTTAAAATCATAGGACAAAAAGGAGACAATTCTGTAACCATAATTTAGGTTATTTAAATAATGCATTTTAAATGCTATGAACATAACTACAGCACAGCCAGGATAATGTAATTCTCTGATCGCAGAATACTAACTCAGCAGAAATGGCTTTCTCCACTACAAAAACTGCAGCAAACTGCCCCAAAGCAAACACACCCTCCCTCCCCCCCGAGATTGCCACCACAGAAAGGAGAGCTGGGAGCAGATTGCAAGTAGCAGTATTAAGAACGTAGCAAAAATAGCAATGCTAAAATGTATTTAAATAAACAGCTTTCAATTGCATCCCTTCTTCCACCGCTTCCTTCCCACAACACACTGTACACCACTAATGCTAGTTTTTCAATTTTTCCATATTCGTTACTAATCCTTTCCAAAGCCTTGTGTTCAGAGCACATGAGTGGTTCTGCCGTCAATTTCAACAAGATTTAAGATTACTCTTTACCATACATGGGTTTTGCTCGAGAGATGGGGAATAACCTCTGAAGCACCCACCAGCGCAGTGCTGTTAGCCCAAGCCAGCAAAAAGACTCCAGGGTTTTGCTTTGCACCTTTCTGTCTTTCTGCTCTTGCCTGCAGTGGCAAACTGAAATTAGTGATGCTCCCGTCAGGTTCATTTCAGCTCTTCAGAACCTCCTGGAGAGGAGTAAAACTCTCAAGAGCAACGTGGGAAAGCTGATGGAGGCAGGACATTACATTACTGATGGAGCAGAACCGCAAGCAAAATGGGGCCAAGGGCCAAATGCTGCTAGGAGGTCCCAGAGGACGGTGGTTTCGCCGGACATATCAGACTTTACTCCACCTTTCTCCATCCCCCTTTGTCCAGGCATACCCAAATGCAAGGGCCCTAACATTTCAAAGAGACTCCGGCATAACATGCACGAGCAAACTCCTGGAACACTTTCCTGAGCCACTTGACAAGGGGCTGACAAGAGAATGGGTTTCTCACCAGGGAACTGGCCCTAGAGCTCCGGGTAGGTAGCTGGCTTCTAAATCTGTCAAGCATGGGAATATAAATATCACAGAGTTATTACGGAAAGACAGCAGAGTGTCTTAGATGGTAATCGGGCCATGCAGAGATTATAATGTCCATGCTATGAGCACTAATCTCTGCGTAGCCCGTTGACGACATGACAATACCTGCGCTGTCTGATTAAAAAACAGGCGCTGAATAAACCATATTTTTGCTATTAAAAATTGTTCTTTGGAATAAACTTAGGAGAAGCCAGAATTCTAATAAACAAAAGCATCAACTAACAGAGGTAGGCTGTACAGCCCAGCACTGTACCAAGATGCAGGATGGGTCAGCTTCCTCCAAAATACAGCTGGAAAACTCATGGGAAGAGTCTCATATATGTTTAACCCAAATGACATTAAAGAAATGCTTCAATTTTTCAAAACGGGCATAAAGCAAGTTAAAAATAAGAGACATTATTCCAGAGTTTCATAAAAAGGTGAGTAACAGAAGAATAAACAGAAGTTCAATAAAAAACTATGTTGAGAGCATGGGAATAAGAAATTAAGGTAAGAAGACCCACATAATTTCTGATTTTCCCTTTCTGCCCATTTGTACCCAGCAGTCAGGATACACCTTTGCCATCATGTTTTCTCCATTCAGCATCAACACAGCTTCTTACAAGACCTTATTGCATAGTGTTATGGTTCTGGTGTAATGTATTCGTCTGACTTCACGTGTTCAAATGTCTGCCTAGCTTTCATCTTGCTGATGCTCCTATTCACACCACACTACAGAATTTTAATGTTTTGCCTGCAGCTATTCCTTTACATGTAGCCAACTTTAATCCTCGCAAGTTGGCTGTCAAACTCGGCTCTGCTGCAAAATAATACGCTGAGGTTGAAAACTTCTTAAAAGCTGTTAGACAACCCAAATACGAAGGGGCTCATGGCCTAACTGACAAAGTCCTGGGTATAAGAAAGTGGACTTGGAATGGAAAGCTCTCCATAAGGAAAAGAAGAAAAAGAATTTACTTAGCTAAGAACAGAGGAGTAAGAGGAAATTTTGAAGGAAATACAAAAATAGTAGTGTCAGATCAGTAGATGTGATTCCTTGGTTTTTGTCATTGAGAAGCTGCAGGACAGAAGAGACACTGAATGCATATTTTTCTTATGCACTACGTGAATAACCAGTGAAATCCACTGCCACCTGACATGAAAGCTTTGTAAGATAAAAAACCAAGCGTATTGATGCATTGAACTAGCCACAATGCTGACTCTAAAGGCCACTCCGCCCCAGGGTTGAAGATTTGAAGAAACACCAACTGAGATTCCTCACACCTGCCTCCGTGTGCTTGGCACCGACCGTGTGCTGCGTGGCTGTGACAAGCCCAGAGCTCCCGTAGGGCTACGGGGACAGGAATGTCACCGAACCCCGGCAGCTGCTGCGATGGCCGTGGGCCCAAACGCCACGGGGGGAAGCCAGAGGGGTACAGGGGATCAGGCCTGGGGCTCTGCCCGCTTGGCGAATGCTGAGTTTTCTTTTTGGGTCTTGAAATGCAGGATTTTAACTTAAAACTCTGACTTTTCAAGATGGAGAAGGAAGAAAGGAAGCGAACCTAAGGTTAGGTAAATTGTGATAGTTTTCCAAAAGATGCTTCAAAAGTCAGACGCCTTTGCAAAATTTGAAATCTCTTGGAACTTAAATGCCCATGCTGCAACATCAGTGAAAAGAGAATAAACACGGTGGTTTGGGGTTTTGTTTAAGTCAGACCCTTATGTTATTTTACCCTGATATAATGACTGTAGACACTAGTCAGTTTTCAGTCATAAAAAAAGGCTTGTTGCAGCTTATCTCATTAACACCGCTCAACCATAATCGGTGTGAAACAACCACTCCGTGCTTCAAGCCACCGAAACACACTAACTGCGCCCATTAAAGCTTTACGGCAGCGGTAGCGCGGCGAGGCCTCCGGAAACCACGAAGGCAGCGAGCCCAGGGCAGCACCCCAGGGTGCTGGCACAGGGCGGCCTTCGGGCTGCGGCCGGGCCCTCCCCAAAGGGCTCGGCTCGACCCCAATGGCTCCTGAACTTTGGCCAAGCGGCTCCGGTGACGTTACCTCCGGCGGCGCCCGAAGATGGCCGTGGCGGCGGGGCCGGCCCTCAGGCCGCTCTCCCCTCTCCACAGCGAGCTGCCAGGCCGGGCCCGGCAGCCATGTGAGGCCTCGGCCCCCTGCGTGCCGCCCCGCGGGGCCGCAGCCCTACGGAGCTGGATTTGGGGTTTTGAAGCCCTGCTGTGGGTGGGTGCCGGGCTCCTTCCCAGGTCAGCGCTCGGCCAAAGACAAAACAAAACAAAACGCGGAGCTGCTGAGGGGAAAAAAAAAAAAAAAAAAAAAAAGGAAGAGGAAGAAACGGCTCACGGCTTTCGCTCTTGTTTTAAATTACCATAATCCGAGCTGAAATTTCTGGCCCTTCCTCACTCACCGAACTCACGTTTAGAGCCAAGCAACCCTTTCTCCACTGAAATAAAAAGGCTGCTGAGAGGAAAGGCCTTCGGCTATCGGTATCAGTGCATTGCTTGTCTGTAAACAACAGTTGAGCAGAAGCAGGGAGAACGACTTGAGGAGGGGTGGTTAGTTTGCATTTATTTTTGCTCTTTATTTTTTTTTAAAGGAACACACAGAAGCCCGGAGACTGCACCTCCGATTAACAAGCTTAGAAACACATACTACATCCTCAAACACTTTTATCAAATAGCAGCTTTCCCATGCCTCTGCAGGGAGGCTCTGAGATAGCGATCAGTTCCTCTTTCGCTCTGAATTTCTAGAGAAGCTGACAGCTCACATCAGCTATCCATTAATAAAGGGCAGCTCAGGGATACAAAGACAGCTCCTTGGACTGCGTTGTTTTAAAAACATCTCCTTCCATTGTCAAAATTAGCACCAGTCACACGTGCTTTTGGAGGATTTGTTTTTACTGTACGTTATTCTAAGTGATGCCTATAATTAAAGCTGGGTAAGTCCCTAACAGATTTTAGTGGTTCACAAAATTCTTGACTTGAAACTACCATGTGGGAAACCAGCACTGATGTATTTGTTTTCTTACCAACTAGAATTTATCCTTCCTTAGCCTTTGATTTGGTCTATTCTCATTCTGGGACCAAGAGGGTAACTTTTACTTGGTTGCTTGTTCCACAAATAAACTGACCAGGACCAGGCAATTTAATTCCAGTACTGCACAGCGTAGTAAGTTGTCTTCCTTCTGAGTAGGAGCGAGGACAAAGAGTCCGATCGCTAAGAAACCCCAGCAGCTGGGTGTCACAGCAGGGCTGGGATGGAAGCGAGAGGCACGGCGGTACATTCACGTGGACAGAAAACTGCAAGAGCCCATCGAACGGTGCACCATTGCTGAGAGAATGCACCGGGGTTTTAGGCTTTGCTATGTCACAGCGTATATGCTGATTGTCTCCATCTTTGCATGTGTTTTTATTTACTATTTTCCAAGGACCAAAGGTTTCTGAGAGATTTTATACAGTAAACACTCATAGGATTTCACCCTGAAGCAGACTGATGCGTGTGGCACAGCTAAACGACAAGTCGGAATGTGCATTCTGACAAACGCAGCAGTAATTTTACTTCACGAAGTAAAAGCAGCCTCTTATATAAGGCAATGGAACGCTGAAATTATTTTCCTGGTGCTAAATATTACAAAGGTTTTAAGTTCTGTTTTCTAGCAACTCCACTTAAAGTCGTTAAAAAAAAAAAAACAAAAAGCAACATCATTTGATTCAATATAAACACTGAAATCATCAGTGAATGTCCAGGTTCAGAGGCCTAGAATTATCCATGAAAGCTGCGAGAATGCTTCGTGCACATCCAGTCATCTGCCTGAACACACGGATGGCCGTGGAGCGGCACACTCTGCTGCCTGCTGGCTCGCAGCGCCGGCCTCCTGCAGGAAGGGCAGCCAGCTCAGGGCGGCAGGGAGAGGGGCAACTTGCTGCGCATCAGGAACCGAATTTCCAGGTCTTTGCTGCTGCAAAATCACCCAGGAGAAGGACAACTGGAAATGTGTCAACCCCGCCTTTCCACGTTTGCTCACTGAACACAAACGTGAAGTATTTGTATCACGTGTGATGCTATCACTAAGCACACGCATCCAGTATGGAGTACTGCAGAACCTTAAGTAGCAGCCCCCTCCCAATCATTCTGCAGCCTAAAGTATTCTGCATATTTTGCATTTTCATGAAAATACTTTTTCAGCTTGGCTAAAGGATTTTAAGTCTTTTATTTACATCATATTTTCTCATCTGGTCTTGTGAAGTGAGACAAACGCCACTCTGCCATCTCTCCTTCACTTGTCCACATTCTAGCATTCTGTTCTGTATTTTGAAATAAATGCATTTTAAGAAGAACCGAGAGCTGGATTAGACGTGACCCCCAGCACCTCCACCACTGACACAGGTCCCACAGATACTGGCATGCAAATGTCTTATTAAGCTGGCAGGCAAAAAAAAAAACAAATGCAAAACATGACGTGCAACCTGAAGCTGTGTGCACGCACTGGGCAGGAGGTGTTGCAACGGGAAGGCAAGTGATGGCAAAATGCACACAGGACAAAGGCAGCGACAACTAGGCTTCATTATCTGCACTGCACACGAAATAACTCATTTATCCTTTCTAAAAATTCAGCAATCTCAGGCACCAATTTCACAATCACTTTAAGCTGGCTGGCGCAAGCTCGTCCTGCCACAGCAAAAAGTGTGCCTGCCCTCTCCCCCAATCCCGACCGCACGGTTCGAGCCCCCGTACCATCTGCTCTCCTCCTAACAAAGAGCAAAACGATCGGTTCAGAGACCTGACAGCCCCACAAACCGCACGCCTCATTGTGCCAAAGCTAGCAATTAACAGAGCGAGGACTAGCACGTATTAAAAAGCGACTTGATCACAGGGAAAGGGCTACAGGCCAGAGCAACTTTTAAACAGCCGGCAGCGACAAAGAACCGGGTCAGGAGCTGCGGTAACGATTATTTTGACTAGATCCTAAAAGTTTTGAGGGGGATGTAAAAATTTGGACTTCCAAGGAATTTCATCTGATTGATATCAAGACAGCACAAACTGGGCTTGCTTACACTGCAGCCTGCTTAGATTTACATTTAGGACATTCTAAAATGACTTTGTTGTAAATATTTTGTTTCACAGAGATTGTTTGGTTACTGGTTACTATTATTATTCTTCCTGGAAGGAAGAGAATGACAGGCCTTGAGCCAACACCAAACTTCTTGAAGTTGGTCAATTGAGAACTCCTGTGTGGCTACTTGGAAAACCCACTGTGCTGCTCTGGGAGAGGCACCGAATGAACCCTGCCATACGCTGTGACACCCCGAAACCAACCTCAGCGTACAGAGCAGCAGGATTACATAAAATGTGCTGCTACTGACTTGTCTCTGAAGTCTTGCGTGTCTTTTTTTCACCTGAAGCTGGAAAGTAGCACTCTGAAGTAGCATCATGAATGAAATTCCAGCCCTCCAGAACCGTGGGGCAAGGGGTTTGGAAATCAGCGTGTTTTTATCTGGCACAGCTGCTGCTTTGGAGCTTGTCTTACGTGCTGCAGAAAACACACGTACATCTGGCAAGATTTCTAGTTCTGGTGTTTTCTTTTCCAAACCAGAGTGCTTAGAGGTTTCTTGGGTTTTAGAAAAGCAGAACGAGTCCAAAACAAAATGGATTACATCTTATGTAATGAGCACAAATTGAGTACAGAGAACAGCTTGACAGGCTTCTTGGTACACAATCAAGTGACAGCATTTTATGCCTTATTATCAACTCCACTTACACAGGGTGCTTGCTTCTATCAGAAATACAAAATATAAATGCTACCCATATAGTATGCGTGTACACAGAGCAAAGACTGAAAATACCTTCTATATAGACTTACGCCTTTTTCACAGATTAGAAACAGAGAAAGACATTTGGTACATCAGATTTCAAGCGTGCGACCACAGCTATTGTTCAGTGCTGCCACTTGGACAACTGGGACAGGGCAGAGGAAATATCAAGCAGCCCAGGAGTTGGTCAGGGCTTTCAGTTCATCCTAAGTAGCTGCCAAGCATCCAGCTGCCCCACGTACCTTCTCCTGATGATAAAAAAAGTGATGGGTACGGTCCTAAAGGTCAGTACCCATCTTCGTTCTGAATATTGATCAATCCCATGGAAAGCAGGCTGGACAGAGAAAGGAACCGGTCCCTACCAAAATTAAGTGACACCATCTGTCATTACCATTCTGTGACAACTGAGATGTGACCATCACACCTTGCAATACTACTTCTATGTATAGGTTTGTAACATTTCTATGGCTATCAAAGCAAGCATAAGTATTTCCAGAAGCTGGCTGGTGGATAGCTTTGTGACCGACATGACTCCTTTGGTCAAGAAATACATGGCACTACGGCAGGGAGGGGACTGAACAGCGCTGGTTTAAAACCTTTCCTTTGACCTTACGGACCAGGAGAGGGCCAACACGGCACGCTTCCAGGCATATATACGGTTATGAGTGGCTTGTCACAGACTGTAAATCAAAGGGAAACTGAAGAAAACAAGTGCCAGCCAGTCCCATGCCAACAACAAGAAGGGCCAGAGCAGTACTGTAAGGTTTCTCATTATGATCTAGAAATACAGAAGAAATGAAAACAATTACTTCACTAAGCTCACCCTATTACAGCTGACAGTTATAAGAACACCAAAATGCTTAGCCTACTAACTCAAACAAAGACATAGCCATGTGGTAACAAAGGAGATACAGCCAGCTTTCCTCTTAGCGAGGGGACAAGTCATGAACTCCATGTGAGTATTTATGGACGCTAACAAATAGCTTTTAAAACCATCCAAATATACCGTACAAAACTTCTGATCAGCCCAAATGCAGCTGTACAAATAAAACCACAAACACTGGACAGCTTCAGACTCCAAGGTGCAGAGGCTTAAGGAAAGGGGTACACCATCTACCTAACCTGCAGGATTAGCTGCAATAGAGCACAGAAGCGAGGGCTTCTGCTGGCTGCTAGATATGACAAACAGGTTCTTTGGAACCTGCAGGGTCACACGCAGAGGAGACAGCACAATGCAACTTCTGCCTGGAGGAGGAAGGAAATCCTACAGGGTAAAAACATTAGAGGATGATCTGGCTAAAAGGGAAGACTTCCTTGGGAAAGCTACTATACATAGAATCTTGAGTTAAAGATTTTCTGACAATCTTGCCATACAGGGAAGAAAAACCCAGTTATGCAGAAACTGCTTTAACTCTCCTGGAGCTTTGTCTAATTGCATCCTTTAGAAACCAGCAGGAAGAGCGAGAGTTTCATACCAACAGTGACAACTCATTACTGGTGGAACAGAGAACAGGAAAGAGGACTAGAGGCTCTTGACGATGCTGCTTCTTTCTCTGGTGCAACCTGGGGAAACTAGTTAGAATGTAATTGTAATCTCTGTGGCCAGCAGCTCTCTCAGACATCGCAGAATGTCTACGTGGGAGCAGAACAGGCGAGTTTATTAGGAGTTTATGTATTAGACACTGATGGCTTCTGCATCATTTGGCTGTCGTTCAAAGGATTAACCTGTTGCTCTGCTGCACAACCAAAGGAACATCTATGTAAGTTATAGGGTAAACACCTTGATTTTCTACACAAGCAGTACCTCAGGATTTTGTTCCATGAACAGCAGATAACAGGGTTTGCTGTAGGTATTTCGGCTGTTACTGCTTGAAACAGGTAACGCTATCCAGTCAACAATAGTATCACACGCTTATGTACAATTTCATGGCATATTTATCTTACTCATACACATTTTACTCATCAATGCACTTACAGGTTTTACTCATCAATACTCCTAAAGGTTGCACCGTATAGGAAGTGATACACACTCCCTCTTCTGGTAACATCTTAAGAAATCTAGTTTCTAGACTTTATATATCAAATGTTAGATTTTAAGTGTATCCACTTGGAGAACTGGTGGGCATTCCTCCTCCTGCTCTACTGCAAAAGCAGCCTGAAAGCTACACACACACATGCTATCCACCTCTAACTCTAAAAATTATTATTTAGACTACAGAAAATAAGATTTTTTAGATACACTTAAGAAATCCAGGAAAAAAAAAAAAAAGGAGGGTGTGAGAAGAAAACAAACATAAGACGACGTGCACATGCATGCATTTATTCATTTCCCTCCTTGATGGTCAGCACCTCATAGAGCTGGGAGAGGTGTCCCAAGTAAAAACTGTTGTTTTTTTCCACCGAACCACACCAAACCTGAGAATGCTATGTCATTACGCAAATCACACTAATACACATTGCTGCCAAAACACTAAGAGAAAAAATACTGAAAAAGCTTCTGTTTCCTCTTGCTAAACCTCTCCTCCTTTTCTCTCCCTTCTTCCACTTTTCCCCCTCAATACAGAGTAACGAACTCAGCAATCTACCTACTTCATCTTCCCTTCTATGAGGTCATTTTCTCCTACTTTCCTTACTTAGCTTCCCCTTTATTGTCTCCATCTATTTCTTTTTAACTATGTTTTACTTCGGCTCTTTGTTTTACATTTCCCTTTTTAGCAATTCCCTTGTGTCCTCTCCTTCCCCCCCTCGGACACACACCCCCCGACTGCACACCACTTCACTGTAGCTGCAGGGAGAGCTCTGCCAAGCCGCAGCCCTCCTGCCCATGCTGGCTGGCTACTGCCACCACGGCCCCTTCATGCCCTCAGGCAGGTGCTGCACAGCTCCCAGCCCTCCTCCAGCATCGCGACTGGAGGCTGGGAGCAGGGGTGGCTTGGCAAAAAATTAACCTGACCGATGGGTACTGCTGAGATTACCTATCTGCCATCCGTAGCTGTGCTCACGGAGAAAAAGAGGCTAAGTGCAAATCCTCTCTCTTCCGAACGTGGCAGTTGTTTGAGAGATGGCTGGTGGGATGAGAGGGTACAGTCTGTGCAACTTGAAACTAGGTGCTGTCATGAAAAAAACAAGAAAAACTATATTCTTTATGACAGTTCAATATTCCACACTGTTTTACGAGCTTCCCAGGATACTCCTCCCTGGAATTACGAAGAGCTGCGGTGTTCATCTGAGGTTTGCAATTCTTGGAATAACCTACTCACTGCATGAGAACACAAACTTCTCCCTCAAAATAAACGGGGAAGTCCTTATAAATACTTAAGTGCTTTGCATGCAGTTGGCTTTTGAAATTAAACTACTACTAGCCCCACTCCACCCCCAGCACCCAGTTCGCATCTCGATGGCTATGACACATTCCCAGCTCTCCTCCATGACAGCAGAAATCTTGCTTCTTTTAAAAACCGATCCAGTCTCCGTTCAGCTCCCTAGCTCCTAAACAGGTTGCAGCTTCGTTCTTCTGTGCTCAGCTCAGGGCTCCGTGCCAAGCCCTGCGTGCCCATGGCCTGCCCTCGCAATGCATGCCACCTCCTCTGGCTGAGCTCCAGCTTGAAGGAGTGGCTTAGGCGCTAGAAAGAGCCCTTTTAGCTGGGAAGGAAACCTTCCAAGGACGTGGAGCATGTAAACCGATGCAGAATTGCCTCCTCTGCATCTGCAGAAAGTCTGAAATAGTTCTGAGAGCTGTGTTCTGCTCCACAGGCCGAATTAATTTTGATGCAACTTAGCATTGAATTTTAGGTGAGTTACCTCTCATTTTGGATCACTTTTAACCGTAAGCCTGACGCGACTATTCCAGCTGGCTTCTTCCAAGGTGAAGCTGAAGTCAAATACACTCAACAGCTACTTTATGAGAACTGCTTGTTTTCTTCAGATCTTACTAAATCTGTCAATCAATACACAAACTTTGTCCCTCTCGCTGAGCAAGTACTTTTGTAAAGCAACAGCGAACATGGCAGTGCTTCCTCTTTTCCCACAAAGATAACTATCTTTATTCTTTCTTTCCGCTTGTTCTCCCCGTGCTGATGTCTACCTTGAAAAGGGAGCAGTCTGCCTCAGTCTCTGCGTACTTAGCAAGGTAATTGTTACGAAGGAGCAGGGTTTCCATGTGACACCTGTATAATTATCTATGTTAGCCTTGTTTTTAACATACTTCAACCTTTTAGTGAGAACAGAATAGCAAAGATATTCTCTGTCCAGCCAGTTGTAAAACACAAGGATTTCTGCACGTAGGCCTTCTGCTACAGCAGAACAGCACGAAATTTGGTTCATGCTAACCGAAGGTAAGAAAAGCCAAAAGCACACCAGAACATTTTTAAGTTCACGATATTTTAGCACGTGGTGCTGTAGACAGAATAACATGAGATACATCGTAAGCAGTAAGCTGAGCAAATTTCTTCTTTAAATCTGAAGCTGAACACCGTAATTTTCACGTTCGTTGACACTTAATATTGCTTTACATCTTCAACTTTACAAATCCAGGTGCCCACAAAAAAGGCAAGTTTTAAGAGAAAACTGCCATCAACTTCTTAAACAGACTCCCTCCGTTTTCACGTAATAAACAAAGACCACAGCCGTTATGCTTACACAAATAGCTTTCTGCACAAGAACTGCCTGCAATGGTACAATTAACCACAGTATATAACTTCACTACTCCTGAAAACCTGCGTGGCACAACTGCTAGTGACTTGAAATCCCACCTCACCCACTCAGTATTCAGCTAAAGGTTTTGGGGTACACATTGCAAACCCCAAACATATTTACAATTTCTTTCCAGGTGGTAACACTTCCTTATTTAATGATGCATTATTTTTAAATAAGTAAATAATCAATTGAAACAGTTTTCCGGGATGAATCCTGTACTGACCTCTGAGCCCATTCCCTTCTGGGAATACGCCAAGACAACTCTTGCAAAAGTTACAGAATTTCACCCATCTCTGCCAAGAAATTAAACTAGTTGTTGCTGGACCCAGAGACTAAGATTCTACTGCTGGAATTTTGACTGTGTGAACTACTGCAAGAGGGCTCCATGTTTGAACAGAAGCTGGTGAAGCTGCCAATGATAATTTGTTAAATCGTATACATTTACTCAGGCTATAATATGACAAATACCACCTGTGCGTATTTGGCAATATGCTTGGCAGATTACTCCAGCACATCTGTCACACACCAGATAATATCAAAGTTTTATTTTGGTTACTAGACTACTGTAGAAGATTACCAATACCCAAGAATATTCCTATAATTTATATCAAGCATTTTCACACTGCTTTAAAAAGTCATTAGTGAACACTGGACACTTATTTACTGAAACAAATTACTTGCTGCCAAAAGCATGCAAGCCATAATGAAGGCTTATCCTTCCAAAACACAGACGAGCTCCTGCAATCTCCTACAATAAAAAAGAAAAAAACAATACAAAACCCACCGAACAACAACCCCCCACCCTGATCCTCAGGTCCAATGGCTTTGGAACAGGATTCAGTACATTCTTTTCTTTTCATATCTACATCAAACGCTGCCTTGTACAGACACTATCTTTGATTGTAATACTTGCTAGATAGTCTCTCTATACTTTTCTAAACATGCAGCATCTGCAGAACTTCAAAAAAAATTAGAATTATTAAATACTGATGTCAGATTTCCAGAACAATTAGCTGCTGCCAAATTTGAGATAACAAAAAACGGGTAGGACAAATTTATATTCAATTCACACTATGTCAAAAGAAATCAAGTACATTATGCTGCAGGGCCTGTAATACTTAAATTACTTGTGATATAACATCTGAAATACAACAGACTATTATCAGGGATAGTTAAGGGATCACTTACCCCAATTAATACCACAACAACTATCACCCTCTGAATGCAAGCACTTAACACTCCCCTCACCACCATCCCCAAAACCAAACCAAAACAAAAAAATTCCACCACTTATGACAAGCCAAATCAGTAAACCTGCTAACTAAAGGTGGGTGTGAGAACTGGTCGAGGGAGGAAGGAGTACGGTTATACAGTCAGAGGTACACATAGATGAAAGATTCACGTGAGACTTTACAGTGACTTGCTGGATCCAAGTATGTGAACGTCTGTCCCTGCTGCCAGGATCTGCCCTGTTGGTCTCTCCAGGCTGAGAACAAGACCGGGTGCTGATCTTGTCTATTCCAGTCCCACCACCTCCTAGACAGCTCAGGTGTGCGAATCTGTGTTGTTATTCCTTCAGGTTTAAATGTGCCCCGAGCAGAAACTCCGATGCTTAGGAGTCTCCCCTTGGCTCACAGAGCAGCAGAAAGCAATGCTCAGAGCAGGTGCTCACCTTTGTTACTGCATGCCAAACCTATGGAAGTTAATCAAAACATTGGACATAGCTCTTTAATGACTCAACAACCTGACACACTGTAATGGTCTCTTTCCAGTGCTCGCTGAATTAATGGTTTCCACAATCACTGCATGACTCACAAACACTATCAGCTTATGTTTCACAGGTAGCCTTCCTTATGTTTTCGTACAGATTGCTGGGAAGTTATAACCCCACTTCATGTTTACAGAAGCCAAGGCACAAGTGAACCAAGAAACTCTGCAGAAGAAGGAAGAACATAAGGAAAAATTAGAGGGAAGAAAACCCGTATCTCTAAACTGATGCTCCATCCACACTAGCGAGCTATCTCCTCTCTCCTCTGAGCCACAAACCAGCGCGGATGGTGAAGAGAAGCAGCTTTTTCCAGACAAGAAGCTGATAACCACAGGGAGACAAGAGAAACCCGTGGAACGGCTGAAATACCAGCGAAAGGTCATATGGACCCAAAAACATGTCGCTTCAGGGTTTCCATGAAGTACCTGAAATAACCATAGCAATGGCTTCCACAAAGAGCAACGTTTTGCTGTAATACAGCAACCTTCTACATAGGGAGAATGGTTTTAAGGGGAAAAAGGGAATAAAAGGAACACATTTGATCCTAACACAGACACGTCCTGCTAGCTGCCAAGGAGGTCTTCCTGACAAGTACGAGGGTTAGCAATTTGACAGACAGCAAAGTCATTTTTACTGTAAGAATTAACACAGTACGAGAGGAAACTGTGCAGGCACTCCAGAAACACACCCAATTTAAATACGGAAGGAGAGAATATGCTGCATGGAAGCTGGAGAGGCTGGCGCACGATCACCCAGCCTGACAAGTGGAACTGGAGAAAAATACTGTGCTTTTTCAGAGGAGGTCAGCACGATAAAGAGATCTCAGGTGCTTCGCCCACAGGACGGAAAGCCTGCACGTTACAGCTTTGTCAGTCCTTCACCTTTGATTGATCTTGACTCATCCAAGGAAGATGCTGATACCACAAAAATGCAACCATTCAAAAAGACGCTGCAAGAATACTGGCAATAAAGTCCTGAGATCATCTGTTCAGTCCTGTGGATGAAGCAGCTGAGGTCTGACAGAGCGATGATTTGTTCTGAAAAGCTGGCCAGCCCCTCCTCGGCTGGCTCCCCTGCCCTGCTACCGCCCTACGGCAAGAGGGGAAAGCAATTTGAGCACGCTGGCAGGCAGCTGTTGTACAGAGACCAGGAGAAATCTAGCTCTATGCACTTAAAAACAGACTGTACAGGGTTTACCATGTAGACAATTAAATTTACTAATGGCCCATAGAAAAGGAATATCGAAAGAGGACTTCAGATAATTCTTTGTATCAGATTGCTTTTAAAAACTGCTGACAGATTTTGACCACTACACATGGTGCCATGCATACCAAACACCACAGAATTTTACAAATCAATGGTAGTACAAATCAATAGTACAGAATAAGTTGTTAAAATGGCAATTCATACTCCAAACATATACTTAGATTGCCTCAAGCAAAAGTTAATTTTGAATTAGTAACTCGTCTAGTCACATTAAAAAAACATGAAATATAAAAGCGTGTTTTACACAAATATATGTGACTTGTATCAGTAAAGTATTTCACTGAAAAGGTAAAATATTTAAATTATTTCTGACTACATGTGGTTCAGAAAAAAAGCAAACTATCAAATGTCCTGCAATGCACTTTCAGCCTACCTAAGCAGTTTATCACCAATATGCTTTGGAAGAAATTAATTAGCTCATTAGGCTTAGTTAATAGTTTGTTTACCATTCCTTTGACATAAGTGACGTTTTAACAGAGAATATTCTACTTCAGAAAACCCCACGTGACAGATTTTAAAGAACACCAAGTACAAGCAACACATACCACTGCAAATTGCAGAATATTTTAAGAGATTACCATTTCTCTGGTAACAATTTAAAATAACCTCTGAAGACTGAGAACCTTACAAAAAGGTACAGCTCCATTGATGCACTGTAATTTTTAAGAACATGTTAAAAGGAATCGCTCCTTTTTAAATCTCCGAAATAAAGCCACAGATGAAGACTTCATTCAGGGAAAATGGACTGCGGTGAATCCATTTTTTTTTTCCGTTGGTATCACTAAATTGTATTTTTGTTTTAGGAGAACTGTTACGTTTTGAGGACTTCAGTTATTTCCTTCTCTAAGTACACTGAGCAAAAGAATCCACTGCTGAGGTAATCAATCACCCCTCCTATTACCAGCTTTCACATTCGGTTTGGTAAAACGAGCCAACCGTGTTTCGAGAATGTGAAGACTGATAAAAAAGGAGACAAGATTGATAGCTCTATACAAAATCAAAGTCAGCCCTCTTACCTTTCTGAGACTATTAGTTTGGCAAACTAAGGTCTTTTAATAATTTACACCCCACCCAAGCCTGTTTTTCTCATCAGATTGGCTCCTCCCATTTCCTCTGCAAGCTGCAGCACTTGTTTAGCGTCTTCATTGTTCAGAATGGGCTTAAGAAATACTAAGAATAACCTCGTCATTTCCATGCCTTCCTTCTACACTTCTCCCAAAGTATCAATCTGCCATTGACAGGCTTACATCAGAGAAACATTACTACTTAGAGATCGTGCTCCTGCAACGTGATACAGAATAGGAACATCACATTAGTATTTCTTCTTTAATCTTTTATATTTTCTACACCTTCACTTTGTGATTTCCTCTTCACTCTGTTCCTTTCAAATTGCAAGTAATGGTTACGGAAGGGCTTAGAATAAAGTAAACCTCTGGTAACGTGTTTAACACTGATACAAGCAGCATTACAGCACCCAGCCTGTCCATGGCCATGGCCAAGGAGCGATGCTGTGCCTGTTCAGTTCTTGACCTGTTTCTTCAATCTGCCCACAATGCCGTCATGCCTGCAGCTACAACGCTGGCTCCTAGAGTATGGATACCCATTTACAAAGATGGGTAGCTGGAGATCACCAATTCATTTCAGAAAGTCAGCCCAAAGAGTTTGCAGATGCCAGCAGCTCTCCATCAGCACCAACCTGAGCCAGCCCTGTATTCCTGACCTTGAGACGGAAGACTCAACATGCCAACACTCAGAACTGGGTACCGTCCAGTCCTCCCCCATACATTTATTTTTAACTGTCAGAATCAATTTAATATGATATTTTAGGACTTATTGGACACCCCAAACTGATACTCAGTGACAGGTGAGGAATCACACTGGCAAGGAGCGGACTTACTCTCAGCTGATACAAAGGCTTAGAGCACCCAGAGTTAGAAAAACATATTGCCTTCTGTTCTCCTGGCTCCCTGCAGCCCTGGAAACATAAGTTGTTTTTGTTTTTTTATTTTATTACTACTGCCATCCACAGATGAACAAGCAAACCAGTAAGAATTATGTCACAACTCCTATCAGATTCTTCTCTGAGTCACTCTGTGCAACACGACTGCAGAAATCCAGCAGCAAGGTTTGGGACATAACCTACACGACATCATAACACAAAAACCAAGCGAGAGGTGGAAAGGGATAAGCAGCGCACCCTCTGCACAGCACAGGAAGACCCCTTCCCAGTCTCTAGGAAGCAGCAGGAGCAAGTAGCAACTCCTCTCGCCAAAGGGCTGGAGTATTTAAGATGCAAGAAAAGCTATGCCTTGCTCTGAGCTCTGGGAGAGGCTCCCCACCCATATCCAGCATCTTCTATCCTTTTTAAGCAGCAAGGCAAGCAGTGGTGTACTGGGCTAGAAAAAAGGGAACACGCACAAACAGACACACACACAGAGGGAGGAAGGAGTAGTTCAGAAGATGCTTTGTCTATCTTTTGTTTCCTAACCAAGTGCCAATACACCTCCTCGATTTCTCAAGAAACGAAAAGCTGAATACCGAAAACCTCCTATTCAAATATTGACATCAAAATGTGTGATATTAATTTCTAGTCTTGAGAGGTGTATGGAAAAGAAGAACTGCCTACCTCCCCCCGTTACGTACTGTAGGAAGTGAGAGAACACTTGAACTTGCATAGCACTTCACGTTTTGTCAGTCCTCTATAAACATTGGCTAGCACCAACAAAATTGAGAGCTTCCTAGCACAGTTTATACACAAAACCATCTGACCATTAAAACAAATACAGATTGATACTTCTGAAAATAAATAAGCAAGCTTACAGCTCCTTTGGAAAGGTATTATGTTATAGGGCAGAATTTGTAAGCTTAGCTTTTAGCTAAGTTCACACTGCAACAGGACTTCGTGTAGAAAAATAATCGGTGTAGACATGGAGAAATGACACACACAGACACAAACACGCTACACAAACCGTCTGTGAAATACACTATATATGCCATTTCAAAACTGAACTGCATGCTTGCAGTGTTTCAAGACATTAAAAAATTAAAAAGGAACAAGACCTTCACGTAACTGCATTACAACGTATATAAAATGATTAAACACAGGTTATGTTCTTTGACATTATTTATAATGTAATGATCCATGTACCATCAATTTAAAAAAAAATTGCCAGGCTTAATCCTGATTTAACCTCACCCTTAATTATTAAAAATAGTTAAGCACTTACCATAATGTGATTGAAATGCCTGTGGTTTTACGACCTGATTACAGTGGTTACACATCACCAAATAGAAATCATCATGAGCCGGGCAAAGACCAAATATTGGCATATCTAAAAACAAAAAGACAAAATGGCATATCTCTCAGCTGCTTACAATTATTGAAGAACAGTTTAATTACACAGCCATGACACTAGTGTTGAATCATAATTTTAATACATTTGTTTAAAATTTGAAAATGAGAAAAAAGCATATAATGCAATGGATAATTTTGTGCTGGAGTGTTACAAAAGCAAAAATCTTCCTACAAAGATAAATGTAAAATAAGCGATTATTTGTAGAAAACATTTATTAGAAATCTGATTTAGGACTTATTATTTTATACCAGATGTAAGAACAGAATAAAAGACTGACTTCAAATGACAGACACAACATAAGAGGGGATGTTTTATGTATGCCGAAACGGGTTTGGATTTTATTCCAATTTCATTAAATGAGTTCTAAAATGAAGTTTATTTTCTATTTAATTTTTTTTTTTAACCATTTTAGATGAACAGTCATTTACCAGGCAGTATTACATGCCTAATGGTTTCATTTGTTTAACAGTGCATTATAGTCCAGCCATCTGCTGCCAGAGATCTGTGTAACAGCTATATGAGAGAGAAATAGAGAGAGATAACAGTATGTCAGAGCATGTGTGGATTTTGGAGATAACACACATACTTGCAGACTTTTACTAATAAAAAAAAAAAGTTTCTGCAATGTTGCTTTTAAGAATACAGCTTGCTAAGAGTACAGTTTAACATTTAAAACTGCATTCATAGACTACTGAGGCATTATATACAACATTTACTATAAAACTTAAAGGTCTATTGCATTAATACAACTAAATATTATTCACTAGAAGACAAAAAAAAGGAAACTGCACACATAATAGTGTATAAATTCATTATTGCCAAAGAGCAAGGGATCTACAGCACTATTTAATTGATTAAGACCAATATAAGAAAACTTATTTTCTTCTAAGAATACTCAGTAATCAGTTCATAAGTTAACAGTAAGTTAGAAATTAAGAAAGTTAAATTCATGTACCTCTGTGCTAGAAGTGACCCCAGAGTTTTGTTTTAAAAGTTATTAATTTGCCTATGTGCATTTTTAGCAACATGCTACATTTGATTAGAAAAATATGTTTGTTCACGAATGGAAGAGCAATTGTTCAATAACTGGCGTAGGCTGTGTTTTAAGAACGAATGTGACATAACCCAAGGTAAACAACGGCAGCGCAACGCTGTCATCCCTGCAGAGCCCCCCGGACTCCACTTTGTTTCTCGCAGACAAAAGAATGCATCCACACCGAACAGCTTCCAGAACTAAGGGCTCCCTTTGTGATAAGCGTTTTCCTCCAAAAAAAAAAAAAAAAAGTAATTACTTTTCTTTAAAAAAATAAAGAGGTCTCCCAGGTTTTCCAAAAACCTTATTAGCGCTATATTAAAATTAAATACCATACCTGTAATAACAGCTGCAACCAGATTTCGCATTTGGGCCCAAATACAATGACCGTGGACGTCTTAAGTGGCTGTGACAGATCACAGCTATGCTTATCTAAATCGCAGGCACTTCTTAAGCAATTGTGGTTACATTAAAAAAAATATGAACCGATTTGCACTTCATTGAGTACCGAGACTTTCATTGTTTTTTCATTTGTATGATAGTTCTGCAGAGAAATGGTTCAAGACCTCAGGCACACCTATCTTACTGCTAACTAGGCAAAACCCTGTGAACAGACCCCAGGAGAAAATGAGATAGGAACAGTAAACTTCTGTTTTTCAATCTCTACTTCCTGTGATTTAACATTAAGCTGGTTAAGGAAAATATATATGTAAAAATGTAACTGTCCTCGGTTAATACTCCATTCAGGAGTTCTTTGGGCACACCTGCCTGAAAGTTTCCACAAATACTCCACAGTCACTTCCATTTGACTCCTAATGCACCGTGATGAATGGGACAATAACAGTGTACACTGCCTGCTATTTACATTGGTAATAGCACACAGACAGGCTACTACTGTATAATATCTAACGAACTGTAAATGCACGCCCTGTAACCTGTTCCCCTAACCAAGCCTTTTCAGACAACACCGAACTCACGGCCTCTACACCAGCTCGTACAGAACGCAAGGTGGGGGGAATAAAGCCTCTAACCCAAGAAAAGCATTTCCTACTTCTGTGCATCTTGCAAGACAAAGCTCTCCTTGGCATTAGTCATGCTCTCTCTATTCAAGCACCCTCTTATGAATATTTGCTGGAAATACAGAGCTGTAATTTTACACTACAAGTAAAGCAAACTAGCAGACATTGGTGTAAACAAAAGTGTTTTCCCGTTTCAGTTTCAGGATCCCAAGAAATCTGAATCATTTAGAAGCGCTCCCCTACACCGAGAAGCACTTCTTTAGAATTTTAAAATCAAAGCTCCAAGCGCTAGAAACCAATGCCAGAACACTTAAATACACAAACTCATAGGAAGTAAGATCAAATTCTAAGAGTAAAACCAGTTGACACAGAAAAAAGGATTTGCTGCACACACAAAATCACAACTGTGATTCCAAAGGAAGTCAGGCACAAGGCTGCAGCCAGACCACGCGAGCCAGTTTCGAAGACCTTCCTCCCCCTAGTGCGCCACGACCACCCATAACTGAGCATCATTTAATGCAGCCAGCGAGGGAGTACTGAAAGGCAACGCAAATCCCTTCCGTTCTCCTACCTGGTGAAATAAACTATAGCTTTTTATTATCAAAGCATTTATTTAGGATAGACGCCAGAAAATGCTTTTGTTACAGTAACCCGCAGGGCTCCAAGTAAGGGTGGCACCTGCCGATGCTGAGCACTGCACGGATGCGCACGGACAGTCTGAAGGGCAAGTGGGCAACAAGGAGCACAAACACCTCCCGGAGATCCGAAGAGTAGTTTAACAATTGGTTTGACACTCTAAAGATTGCCATCCAGTCAAGACCAGCTAAGATGACTGGAAAAGAGCTGCGACCCGAATCCACATTGCCCAACCGAGCCTGTCTTAGGCACGTACGCTCCCACGCTTTTAATGTGCCTCACTTCACCCTAGTCAAGCAGAGCAAGAGCGGGGTTCAGGGAAGTCTTATTTCTGTTTCTGCGCTCCAGTGCGGCAAACGCCGACGTGGAGATGGTAGGAGAATGACAAAAGATATTCCGTGCAAATATTAGAGATATACAGCAGAGTTTAACAAAACTTGGAGATGGATGCTCAGTGTTTCTGCTCCCCCCACAACCCACCCCTCGTACAAGTTTGAAGTCTTGCAGCTGATATTCTCCTAATACTTTATACCTATTTCACTTAATGACATGCAAATTCGCTATTTTAAAAGTCTAATGAAGTTTATAGTATTTCACCAGTATCATTTCAGTTGAAAGATTCGAGTTGAAAGATTACTTTTTGAAATACTTGGCTGTAAATGTAAAGCCCGTGCCTCTGATGGAAGAGCCTAGCAACCATGATTCATATGTTCCTCTTTCAGAGCTGGCCTCATTTAACTCTCTCCATCTGGGAATGTTTTTCAAGGTCAAACGAGAAACTTAAAGCAAGACCTCAGCCTTTCAATTTATTTTTCATAAACGTGGTATTTATATGGTGTCAACACACAAACAGTGTTATAGGAGCTGCTGCTTGCATTAATTCTATTAGCACCGTAAAGAAAAATGACTTATTTATTTCAGAGGTATTAGACCTCTGAACACTGCGACCTCCAGAATTCATTTAAATGTAACTCAACTACAGTGTTTTGAAAAGAGATATATTTAAATGATATATTCCTGTACTCTTCCCCAAGAATAGTACAAGCACGTGCCATAGATACTTCCGAGGTATCTTAACTGCGTTATTTGCTGACTACATAATAAGGGAAATGCTTTTTATACAGAAAAGGCCAAGTCAGCATGTTTTCTGATAAAAATGGAAAAACAATAATAACAGACAACCTGACATACCCTACGACAAGTAACAAGGAGCTCAGCATATCTACTCTGAAAGACTTTCATAAACTGAGCTGTCATCTTCTCCTCCACCACGGCACGTGGAAGCACACAAGGCAGCGAGTAATTTCACCGGGTTTTCAGCATTCTCCTTCAGGATCGTAACACTACAGATGCTCGTCGTCACTAAAAGTACCTGTGTGTGTACTCTCAGTTCTACTACTTAACGTCACAGACAACAGAACAAATAAAACAGACTGAAAACACGCAGTTCGATAACAGGGCGACAGTTTGCATTTATTGAGTCACTAGAATCAGGGAATTCAGTGGCTAACACAGCTCCATTGCGTAATTTTTTTATTTTTATTTTTTTAACCCCCCAAATCTACCCCATTTCCTACAAATCTTGTCCCTTTTTCGACTGGGACCATTGTGCAATGCACCTATCCTAGCAAATAGTAAGACAACATCTGTTCTAGGATTACCATGGACAAAACATCACAAAAAAGTAAGGTTAAAATCTTCCCCAAACCAGCAACCTCTACAGAAAGACAACCAAAGGAGCCCAAATCCTGGCTGTTTTCAGGGACCAGAAGGCAGGTTTCCTATTTTGCAGAAGTCTGCTCACCACAATTGAGAAAACAAGGAGAGTGAAAAGTGAAACACAGGAAGAGAAAGCAAAAGCTGCTGAGGAGAGAAACGAAAGGGCAAAGATAAACTCTCGGAGTTATGGTAAAAGAACAGAAAGCTTGATGGAAAAAAAAAAGTGGCAAGAATACATAAAAGTACTGCATAAATGTTTTCCAGACAGACCGCTGCTAATGCTCAGTTCTTCCCTATCCATTTTCAGCACAAACATCTGCTTAGGAGAACTGTTTTTTTCAAAGTCTGTGTCCGATTTATCACCGACACACATGTACTGCTCCCAGTGCAGTAACGCTTGACAAGGAACATTTCACATGCCGATGCCCACCGTGGACAGTAACATGTTTTGACTACGGAGACCTCCACAGCACAGCGTAACGTGCCTAAAGCACAGCCCCAACCCGATTATACTTCCCGAGTGTTTTCATCAACTCGGGTTACTACCAGATGCAACCCCATTAAAATGCAATGTGCTAGATTACTAACTTTACACTCAAAACAGCTTTAACTCCCCATTATCTTTACAATTCCCCAGCCACAGAATTTATTTTTCTTTTTACCGGGGCCTGATCCAAATCCACTTTGAGCAAACGTCCCAACTTTCACCAATCCACTAGGCTTTCCAATAAGATATCGCGGAATTGTTTTGGAGCTATAATGTCCACAAGTTGCAAATATATCCCATTATTCTGAAACGTTGCCAAATCTGAATTGTTTGAATTACTTACTTCACGGACCAAAACTTTTAAGTTCAAATAATGTACACAAAAGCTATCTTGAATACATTTACTCCACACTCGTGTTTTCTCCTCTTGTTAGAACAGAATTAGTCTTGAACAAGCTAAGGTAAAACAATGTGTACGAACATAATTTTTAACTGGACTTTAAATGGTAGATCTCTTTCTCTAAAGGCATGCTTTTATTAGAACTTAAGATAACACAATCTATCACTTATGTCTGAAAGAATGTCAAAAAGGGGAGGAAAAAATAATACTAAAATAACTTTTGGCAGGGCAATTCAGACACAGGTGCAGTACCTTAAAACTAGCTGACAACTTGAAGGAAAAAAGTTGTGGTGTCACCTCCCATAATTTGCTTAGGACACTTGCCCCAGCTACAGTCTCATCCTGTTAAAGCAATAAAATATTTCTATTGTGTTACCCTTTCCAGTTGTGGAGAACACGCATATCAGTTTCATATCTGAAAGCAAACAAAAACTCCCAAGCGACAATTTTTAAAGCTTGCGATTTGGGGAAAGAGGCATGAGGAGGGAGAAGGAAGGCGACTAACGCGGCATTCAGGATCACGTGAAACGGACTGCGCCGCACAAGGGCAGATTTCAAACAAGGCTGAGCTTGGTTAAAAATCAGACTAACGGCTTACACCAAGTCCAAAAAGCCACAATTCTGCCAAGAGATCTGCACAGCAGGAGTCAGCGCGATCTGTTGCTGACGTCAGTTGTCAATAACAGGCAATTTTCAGGTGCGAGGAGGATCTCAGATGTAAACCTGGGGCACTGAGCTTTCTGCTCCAACAGCGCTACAGCAGATCTGTCCCCAAGCTATGCCTCGTCCACACAAAAACTGCAACTGCACGGTAAGTTGTCTTAACTAAAGCTCCATCACTTCACATAGCCCCCTGAATTTAATTCATATGAACGTTAAAAAAGAATGTTAAAAAAAAAAACAACAACAACAAAAAAACCCAACCACATATTATCTAAGTTAGCATCTCAAAATGTACCTTTCACGGACACATTTAACTTTCTGCAACCACAATATTATTTTCTAACCAATATTTTTCCAAACCGTTTTCCAGAAACGGACCCAACTACTTATCATTCACAAACACACATCTGTTTTTGTATACTTATCAATGTTAAAATGAAATTAAACTACTGGCAAGGTAGTTTTAACTGGGTACTACGCTAGATGATGATAATAATAAGAAGAAAGAGTATTCCTAAGGAGATATCATAATCAAAATAAATAAAATTGCATAATATTCAGAGTGCTTGGTGACCAATTATGCAAGGTTTAAATCAAAATAAGAGATACTAGTAAAATATGCATATTTGAGGGTGTGTGTGCAGAACTCCAAGTAACGTACACATACATATTAACAGAGAACATTTTATGAAGCATACGTGCAGGCACAACAAATTTGTGCTTGCAAAGAATAAATGCATAATCAAACAAGCTAAACATAAAACTATCCCATTTACATATAGAAACAGTTCAAAACAAAATCAAAAAACCCTAGCCTGCACAACTTACCCTCATGTTGCCTCTGATAAAAAAAAAAAAGAACCGTTTAATACAAAATACAGCAAAACAAATGGCCGTTCCCAGCCTCCACACTGCCAAAGTGAAAAGCCAGAAGAAACCTAAGCTGTTTCATTTAGGCTCAAAGGGAAGTGGTGCTACCAAAGTATTTTCTGCAAGGTTACCGACTTTGAAATTCATTGCCAACTCCGCTCTGTACGTCCTTAAGTAGCTTACATTTTTTTGCACGCACAGCTTTCAAAGCGCAGCTATTTGAGGAGACATTTGAAAGGCACAGCTCTTCCTGGGCTCTGAGCACAAGTGTGTGAACTTTGTTTCACCATGCAGTTGCTGACTGATAGGCTGAAGGAGGGAACAGCTGAAGTCTTGATTCAATGTTTTCATTGCATTTTCCACTTTGGCAAATGTAGCAATTGCATATGCTTTTATTAAAGTCCTAAGAATACCCAAACTTCAAAGTTTTGGCTCAGAGAAGTGACTTTCACTTCGAGAGAAAAAAAACAGAACCTAGTTTAGCCATGCGCAGTAGTTGCATTACGAGATTTGATCAGTCGTAGATCTTTACTAGTATTGCAGTCCTTTATTTCTAAAAGCACAGCCCTTTCTCTCCAGCCTCCTTTTTGAGCACAAGACAGCCTAGTTTTCCAAAGGAATACAAGCTACAATTCTGCAAGGATCAATTAGTGTATGATTTTTTAATTTTGCTTCCCCGGATTTAAGGCAGAATTTTGCACCACGAGACTTGAAAGGGTAAAGGATGACCTACCTTCGACCACTCGCGTTTTCCACGTACTCAGCCATAGTGCATCCCCTGGACCACCCCCTCCACCTTCCCCTCCAGCATCCTGCGGGCAGCAAAACTCCTCCTCGCATAACCGAGCAGCAAATCCAAGCAGCAGCCCTTCTGCGAGGTTACGAACACATGACCGCTGCAACTCTTCCCATAGTCTTTTCTCCCTTGCAGAACGCAACACTGACAATTGTTACCTTCTCCAAGATTTAACAGTCTTGGGATATTCCTACAGCAAGCCCACTGGTAAAAACCAGAGCAGCAATCACCAGCGAGAAGTGTGTCATGCACGCAGGCACCTGCAGCCTAGTGTGCAGCTGGGGGTTCTAATTTTAGGCTGCCAAGATTTGAATGTTCCTGTAATTATGTATAAAACACACTAAAGCAGACATCCAAGTATTGAGTTAAATTCTTTGTATGCGAGTTCAGCTACGTGCAATTAATCTTTTAAAAATCTAACACAAAACGTATTTTTAAATTGTTCATTCAAAACTTCAGAACTATTAAACCGTTTTTCAAAGCTGATCCTACAGAATAATAAAAAATTTCAGTGAGCACGTTTCCAGCAGATTGTCTTTAGAAAGACCGATTTATAAATTTCACGGTGAAATACAAGTACCATATTTAAAGCTTTTCAGCAGACAAAAAAGTCTCTCTGTACATATTGTATTGTTAAATTAGGTTTTCATCAGCAATTTGAATGAAGTCAGTCATCTGCAAAAACTATTCCATTTACTCATTAATTAGTTTTCAGAGTGGAGGATATTTTAAACTTCTCCAGCCAATTTGTATAATATTACATAAATGCTGAACATATAATTTGTCATCACTCTCCATATAACAAATCTTCATTTAAAGTCATACATTATTTTTAGGTGACATGATCTCATCGTGCAATTTCAGGGAAGCCAAAAAATTATTATTTGTGTTTCCGTGGCAAAAATAAATAAATAGTTACGTATCTAATCCTTAAATAACTTAAGGAACTCTCAACATTGAGTTTAATTTAGTATTTGTGATATAAAAATTGGAATTAAGGGAGAAAAAAAAAGAGGTTTACCCAGTAATACTAATATCAGGGGTCACACTTCACTTACTATGCAGAAGAACAGGATCTTTTACATGGGGAAAAAATTTCTGGCCAAGTAATTAGTCACAACCCTAGCTCAGTTAAAATTAACTATATCATCCAGTGAATATTCTAAATTATTTCTTTTCATATACCTCAAAGGATGCTACTGTTTTAACTGTTTAAACATCAACAGTTTTTTTTAATCCTCTTTTATATACAGCCCTCTGTGAACTTTGCAGCAGCTGTACTTTTGTAGAAGGAAAAAGGAAGTTTGTTTTATTTAAATCTAAACTTACGGTGTACATAAAACTGCTCATTGCAGCAGCAGTATTTTGATGCATTATGACTGCAAATCGTGAGTGCGTTCCAAGTTCCTCACCCTCTCCCAGCTCTTATCTAGACATGCTTTTGAAGAAAAAAAAAATTGGCATGTGTGGCTCAACAGAAGTTCTTGCAATCTTTCCCTGTGTAACTAACTGCCCACATCACACCACAGCAATGCCATTAGGCGCTGGCCAGATCCTGGCACTCAGCAACTGAGGAAGTAGAGCAGTAACAACCATTCCCTTATAAATTTATACATTTTCTTACTAACTGAGACCTGGACAAATACAATGTAAAGACAACTACATCATTTCTGTTAAGAAAATAACAATGAAACATACCATAATATTTAAAAAGAATGTAAACACGAGAAGCAGCATCAGAAACACCAAAGTCAACATAACCTTTAAAAATATGAAGTCTTTCAAACCAATAAAAATAAGAACTAGAGACAGTTATGCATCCTGTGCACGATGGCATCACTGCAGTCTCCATATTATAAACAAAACAATCAGGTAAGACATTGCTTTCCCTCCCACACAGTGCATGCACCGTGCTCGCCTATGAACCTGCTCTGCTCTCTTCCCTGCTGACCGCAGCCCAGCTCCTCTATGACAGCAGCAGGGCATCGCTCCCCAGCTCTGCAGAGACACGGCGCCTTTCTGCAGGGAATGCTCTGCATGCATTTTTGCATCATGCACTTGATACCTGAGGCAGCACATCAGCATATACCAAAAAAAAAAAAAAAAAAAAGGAAAATACAAACGACCTGTCAACTGAATTCTGTTTCAGTATTTTCTTTTATTAGGCAATCTATAGGCAATCTAGTTACCTAAACCTACCCCACCCCTGCCACTCCCATTCTCCATACACTTGAACATCCACTTCAAAAATGAACGTGTTTCAATCTTGTTTCATACAGCTACAAGGAAGCTGATGCCTGTCGTTTTTGGAATACCACCTTACATTTCTGCATCCCCCTCAACTTGGCAAGCACTTTTAGTTCTTCCATTAAAATTTACTTCCTTTGCTTTACACATTTCCTAACAGTTAATTTGATACGATGTAAAAAATAATTATGCAAGTTGCACAGCAACAGGCATATAAATGTCCTGCAGCCAAAAAAACCCACAACAGTACTGTGGTACTTAATAGGATTAAAAGATAGAGTGGAAAATAAAACAATGTTTTTGTTGTTACAACAAAGTAAGAGCTAACCCACTTCTAATAGGTTTGAGCACACAGGTAGCGACGCTTGCTTTAAAACTTAGACATTGCATGACTAGAGAAATAAAGATGACTGAACATTTCAACAGTCTAGCTGAGGAACTGGTAAACCCTAAGACTTCACGCAGTTGATATATTGGAAAAGGAAAGAAGAATTTACTCGGACTATATAACACACTGATTTGGTTGGGCTGGTTTAACTCACACTTTTGACAGACACTTCTAAGGCTACTTCTCTCCTCCGGCCCCACTGCAGCTAGAGGTCCTCTCGGTGCACTTGGGAGGAAGGTATATGGACACGCACCAACGCACCCAAGCGCACAGGGGGATGAAGGAAAAAACTCTTCTCCCTTCTGTAGGCCAGCTAAGAAGCAGAACATCCTACTTTTGTGCGGAAAAAACCTCCCGAACTGGTCAAGAAGGCTGTAAGAAGAACAAACCTGCTTATACAAGCAGCACGCCAGAGAAATCATCCTTGTGCAGATGGAGGCAGAGGAGACACATCCAGGGCAGGGGCGGTGGGCAGCGGTGTCACAGAGCCGGGCCTGGCCGCAAGCCCGCGGGGAGGTGGCACGGAGGACGTGCAGGGTCAGAATGAAGAGGCACGGCAAAGAGCACACGGAGCCGGCATTAAAAACACCCAGAGTACAACAGCTCAGAGCTCCGACGACTGCCCCAAGATGACACAGGATGACAACGGTGAACGAGATTAAAAAGATAACAGCAAACTGAAAGGTAAACAGGCTCCTCTGACACCCTCGCAAACGGGTAGAGTTTACCAGCCTCCGGCTTTTGAAAACAAACACAGCCACCTTCCTAAAGCAGACAACTGCTGCAAACGGCTCTGGGAGAGCACCAGCTCGGTTTACGACAGAAGCGGATCCCCTTTGGCAGGAGGGCGGCTGCAGCCCGCGAGCTCCGGGACCGAGGCCTGGAGGAGGCCTGGAGGATCCCGGAGGCCCGGCGCGCCGCGAGCCTCCCGCGGGCTGGCGGTGCTGAGCGGGGCCGAGCGGGGCAGGCAGGAAGCCAGGGCCACCGCTGCCGAACCTGTCCGGCCTGTCTGCCCCGCGCCAGCCCACAATGCACCGCTCGGGGAGCTGCTCTCAGCTCCTGCTTCCAGCCACCACGCCGAGCGGCCCGGGAAGGATGCCGCAAGGAGCCCAGCGAGGGCATCACGGGGGCACGGACACCCCCGGGGGTTCCTCCCCGGCTGGCGCTGCCTCGCAGTGCAAAATTCTCCACAACGGGGAGCCTCTGAGGGTGTTGCAGACTGTCACGCCTTCACGCTGAGGAGCCTGGCCGCGGTGCCGGCACACGGTCACAGCTGTGCCCTGTGAGGATCCCTGAGTGGTGGCAGAGAACGACAGCTCTGCACCCCAAATCCTTTTTCATCCCCAGCAGTCGCACACAAGGCTCAGAGGAGCACAGCGACAGCCCGCTCTCAACATTTCGCTCTCTTCTCCCGTGCTCTACCTACTCGGCGGATAAAAATAGCGTTCTTATCTCCAAGGCTATCAAGCCAGCGCTTCAGATCATTACGTTCAGGCCGCAGGAACGACTGAAGGGACTCGCCGGTTTGATCCCAGCAAACAACACAGTGGTCCGGGCCTCTGCATTTCGGGACACGAGCTGATAGCCTGGGGAACCAGAGGGACACTTCCCAGACAGGGGCCTTCACGTTTCGGGCTCCTTGTCCCCGCTCCACGCTGCACAGCAGCCCTAAAACGGCCGGACCCCACAAACCACGGCAGCTGGCTATCGGGGCAGCTCCTGCAGGAGCCCCAGCACAGGAGAGGGCTCCAGCCAGCCCACCGACCTGACACAAACTGCGACAGGTGCACTTCAGACAACGAATTTCCCCAAGTCCTGGATCGCACTCAGTAACGAAAAGTCCCCCTTCAATCGTTTAGCCAAGAAAAAGAGTATTTAGGCCAAAAATTTACAATCTGTTACATAAGCATGTATTACACTAACTTGGGTAAGCGATACAGATATATTCACTTTGGCTCAAAACTTCTTTGTAAATTATGAACTGCAATATGGAACAGAAGCTTCTTAACAAGCACGATTTCTAGACAGTTGCTTTGGATAAGCACAACTTACACAGACATGAAAATGAACTTCCCCACTGAAATTCACCTTTAAAGTATTTTTATGAAGTAAATGCTGCCTATCAGGAGGTTTGTTTTAGCTTTTCCTCTCAAATATTTCCACTTAGTACCAGGGAGAACTGGATGACTACAATCTCTCACAGCAGAGCAGAACATAGACACTCAAACAGAGATACTATATTTAAAAAAAACAAACAACAAATTAGCTAGAAGAGCATCCTGAAAACCAGAATTATATTCTTTACAGACCAAAGGCCAACAAAGCCTTCCAGCTGTACGAAGCAAGTTAAACTGCTTTAATACATTTCAAGAGTAACCTTAATTGAAGAGGAATGAAACAGACAATTTTAGCATTTCCTGGGAAAATGCCTTATTTTGAAAGCTGCCTTCCAAATGATTTTACATGGCTGACTTAATTATTTGACACACAGTGTTCAACTATTGGGAACGATTTTCACTCCTCTGACATACCCACCAAAAAATAAAGCCAGTTAACCCAAGTTTTCGCAGAGCTTGAGGCCTCTGGATATCCCACACCAGTACAGATTCGCTTAGAAGCGTTAACTGGTACGGTTCGCATTGACCTATACCATATAGATGATGTCTCTTTCTCCTTTTGGCATCATTTGCAACGTCCATCTGATAAGAGACAAACATAGGTGACACTAAGCCCTCCTCAGCAGAGTAACCTAGATTCAAATGCTGTCCCTCCAGTTCACAAAGTTACTGGGAACTACCTCAGGAATTTCAGTCAGAGAAAAAATTCATTTCTAATGCCTAGTTTTCTGACATAATAACTTATATTCAGTAATTAGCTAAAAAAATAGATAATATTAACCATTAAACAATACAAACTAATTCTTACTTGCTGTTTACTTTTGACAACAGACTTCTGTATTATAACTAATCCTGATTTATACTTGAGTTATTCACTGATATAACATCTCTAACACTCTGACAGATAACCAAGATACAAGATCTACTATATGATAAAACCACGTAGGCAGTCAAGGGAAAACTTAGATCAGATTCACTCTGAAAAGATACACAGCTAAGCATGGTCCAATGGATTTTAGGATTACCAGACAAAATACATGCTGGAAAAGTTATTTCTTTTTTTGTTAAGCAACCATCATCTTGTTTTGGAAAACAACTTCAAAGTTGGAATGCGACCATTATTTCACAAATGGTTCATTCAGCAGAGACCAGGGGCTGCTTAATGCAGCACTGCAGGGAGAAAGCAGATCACAGAACCACACCTTTGGTGTGAACTGGTACAGATTTAGTGCTGTATTTTAGCCTGAGCCCAAGGCCAGAGGGTGTCATTCAGGCTATAGGCACCTTGACAAAGCGATGGCTACAATGTCTAGGGGGTAACAATTAAAATGTTTGCATAGCAAAGTATTTCTCTACTGGTTGTTTGATCACAAAGTTCTAGTGAGTGTGGCTATCTTAAAATCGCAAACTGTCTTGCCTGCAGAGCCCAATAACCTGATCCCGCGTCCTCGCTCCAGTCACAAGCAAAACCTTTGTTGACTTCAGTGGCTCATGACAAGAACTCACATCCCCAGATACCACTTTATAAGCTGGCAGCACTCCAGTTTTCCCACTGACAACAAATACTATGTAGTTTATGCAGCCAGTGGAAAAAAAACAAAACCCGGCACACATAAAACTGCATTTATGAAGACCAAAACATAATGGAATTTGAGTGTAAAGGAAAACAAACATCCCATTTACTGTGTATTCAGTCTACTATTTACTTTTCAAATTTAACTCATTAGAGCTTCTAAACTTCATTTTAATGAAAGCTGCTGTAGGACATTCAGGCAACCATACCAACGTCAAATAGTCCAACAAACTGTTTTGCAAATGAAACCGTATGAGCTCTAGATTTAAGAAAAAATGCACATCACAGATTTACGACCTCACAGCTGCTCTCTATGGGATTTGAGCACTTCAATCATTTTGTATACATTTTTTTAGAGTGCCATTTGAGAACGCTGCTTTCTCTATTACACTACAAATGTAGCTGATGAAAGGTACAAGTAAAGTCCTGCTTATCCAGAGAAAAGCAGATCAAGAATACTGCGTAAGTTTTCTGACTGCTATAATCCCTGCAGAAGAGAAGGGAGGCATAACGAATTATCTCTTTCGCCTCTTATTACCAGTGAAGTTTATCTATTAGCTAGGCTGAAGCTATCAACAGTAGAAATCAGGACAGGAATGAGCTTGTAAATAAACAATCTTTCTCATGGGAAAACAGGTTACCACTGAACAGCTTATTCCACAAAGGCTGACAGCAGCGTTTACACACAAACAACTGAGTATTTGAGTACTTACTTCTCATCTACTTGAGCCAAATAACTTAGTACATGTACCAGGAAAGTGACTGTTTGCAAAGCTAGTGATCCAAGTGACGTGGGAAAGCTGTGCATGCAAGCTACTTTGATGAAGCCATACCTCGTAGTATCTGGGGTTACCCAACTTACAACACGAGACAGTTTGAGAGCCAGTGTGCCACCCGTCCTAGCTCACACCACCACACAGCCTGCACAAGCAGGGGTAACTTTTGATTGCAGAAGGCTTTCTAGCAACAGGAACACTGATTGCAACAAATCTTTGCCTTTCATGACAACCGCTTTTACATTCATGCTACTCTTCTCCTTTATACTTGGAATTCCCCTTAGCAGATTTTAAATGCTGCTTACAAACAAAGTATAAATGCAAAGCAGTATTCATCCCTGTGATGCACCCCAAGAATATTTAGGAAATAATGATGAGTATCATATATATATGGGCAACTTACGCTGCAGTGCTGATTTCCTTCATTAAAAGAGGAGAAAATAGTTTTTAAGCATCTTAAATACTATTTAGAATACTTGATTACAAATCAAATATTACCATGATCTGTGAAAGCTGAAATCTTTCCTGTCTAAGTAGTGATGAGATCACACGTAACCCCAGCTGGCACTTGGCCGTTATAGCCATAGGCTATGCATAGTGAGAAGAGGTGTAAGAACTGCGTGCGTTTCCTTTTCTAGCTCCCCTGCAATGGAAGAAATAGCTTTTAAAATAGTTACCTTAGAGAGAGCGATCTGCATCCTCTTAACCCAGTTTAGTTAGAAGTACCCTTCACCAAGCCTTTTTGTCTTTCCTGCTCTACTTAGAAGAGCGCTGTGTTACCAGCTCACATGGAAATCATAGTTCTGTATAATACTTCTTGCACTGTTCTTCTCTTACTGAGCGTTCGTCATTAAATACAGAACAGATACTATGGAAAAAGCAATACTTAATCAATTATTATCAAGACATCAACTCTTCTGCATAGGAATAACCTAGCTAATCATACATACCACTTAACAAGTGTTAGATAAGAGTGAACTCCTGACCGTACATGCATAGACAGCTATTTCAAAGGTTCTTTAAAAAAAAAAAAAGTGAGGAAGCAGGAATTTAACAGATGGATTGAGGCAGTTTTGGAGCTGCATTTCCAGTGAAAGTCTCCAAGGCCTTTCAATAACAGTCTAATACTCTGGTAATATCTAAAACCTGCAAAGTTTCTTTACAGCATAAAAGATGACACAGTTCTAACTTGCAGTCTAACATCACAATATTCTATTTATAACATGTGACTCATCTCACCAGAAATAATTAAATATTGTAAACAGAACTTGGTTTTAAGTGAAAAAAATAACAAGGAGGAAGAAAACCAGGGCCTGACACTGCAGATATTCTCACAATTAGCAACCTTTCAAATTCCATGTTTTTCAAGCTCTCTCATAAAGTCTACAATTTTCTTAAACAGCTCAATGCACTTTTGAAGTCTCCTTGTAATTGTTTTACAACAATCAGTCCACAAATGCTTAAAATTCTTCATGTAGATAGTCATTTAAGATGTAATGAAATGAAGAAGAGATTTATCTGATTACAGCCTGAGCATAGCTACGCAGAATGCCAAAAAAGAAGCATCGCACGTTGTGCTGCTACCTTGAAATATTTATTTCAGTCTATTAAAAATTCTCACAGTGTATTTGCAGGCAGTCAAGGACTATAGAGCCCTCTAAGCATCTTTGACATGATTTAACACAACAAAAATCAACTCAGCAGAGCACCTCCCAAGGCTGAATAAAAACAAATTTAAATTTGAAATAAGATGCTGTCTCTCACTTGTATTTACAATTTAATATTGGAATAAAAGTTTCACCGATGCCTTAATTATTTATTAAACCTGCTGCTGGGAAAATTCTAGACCCTGGGTCTATGTGCTAAAGATGCTTCTAGTGAGCCCTCCTGGCCCAGCCCTGGATCTCACCGCTCAGCCTTTCTGAGCACAGACTCCAGGAGAACAAGAGTTCATCGCACCGCTCTCAGTACTCTCACAGCTCTGGTAACTTCCATTAATAACAATTAATATAATCGAATCCCAAAGCTTCTGTTGTCTGATGAATGCCCTAGAGGTTCACAGTCTTTTTTTTTTTTTTTTTTTTTCGCCCTCCTCCTTACCCCCCCCCTTCTGCCTCCCCAGGACATATTAACTGTTCATGACCAGAAGTTCAACTGCTATCAGGTGACACGATGCTGAGCAGAATCTGTTCCCACCTGCTCTCCTGATAGATCCCTATGGTAACAAAGTCTTCTGCAGCCACCTACCAAAAACTGACAGCCTGTGCTCTCACAGAAAATTCAGAACGTGCTTTACTAAGACGAGTACAGTCTAAAAACTGTACGAGTGGTACCATGCTACCCGGCCACACAGACAGCATGAATTCTGCCCTGTGAACACTCTGAGCTTATCTAACGCATCAGGGATCATCGCTGAACCAACCTCAGCCTACGCTACCGCAGTTGTCTCCTCGGCATCTCCCTCCACAGCCCCTTCACCTGAAACAGCTGCTGTGCACACAGAGCAATCAAACCTCCTCGGGAATCTCAGAGCCTCGAGTACAAACCGTTACATCACTGGCAGACTTTAAGGATGCTGTAAGGGTGACAAAGTGTTCTTTTTAGCCATCATGCAACAGCCTTTCAATGATAATCGATCAAATCCAGCTCATGACCTAAGTTACAAATGCTCTGCCACCTTCCTCCTCTTCCTGTACCTTCTTGACAGTTATCCGTAAACTGTGCTGACCGTACCAGTGAAGCACTCGATATAGGTGGGACCAAGGGGTTCACAATTAAAAATAAATAAATAAAGAAATAGGTCTGTACATGTAACAGAAAGAAAAAGATGCTTAAGCTCTAGTAAAGACATCCCAAAACTTCAGCATGCACTGGATACGTTATCAAAAATGCATGCACTCAAAGAACTTCAAATTTTCTAACCCAATCTCTCTTCCCCACTATTTTATTTTCCATTCTGAGATGCTATAGTTTCCTTAGCACTTTTCTTATTACACCTATGTTTCTAAGTTATTTCATAAGTCATTGTACCAATCTGACAGACTTTCACCCCAGCCACTCCAAAGGGGTTGCGCACATGAATAAGTATTACTGCAAACGTAATGATTACATCTTTGCTAAGAGCACACATGTTCTTTCTTTCTCTGCCTTGCTAATACAGCCTTGTGGGTTTTGGTTTATTTTTTGAAGGGCGGGGTTTTAAAATAACGTACGAGACCGTTGGTAGCAACTGAAAGTTTGCTGGGAGGGGTGGGGGGTTGCTGGTTGGTTTGGAGAGCCTCGGAGGCCATGCGAGGGTTAAGCCCCAGTCCAAGGACCAGGTTTAGGCCACATAATTTCTACTCAAAGCTCTCCTGATCCACAGATTGAAACGAATCAACCTGTTGTCAAATTTTGCAAGAAGCAAAAGGTCATTCTGTTGGAGCCTGACAAAGTCACGGTGAAGGAACTCTATGCCTGCAACCACAGTTCCATTTAAAGATCATCTTTGCAACAATAATAGGTTAGAAAATGTTTTTAAAAGCAAACCAAATCCAACGATGGCCAGCAAGACTCTCCTGAAAAATGATTATGTTTGCTGTTATCAGAGTATGAAGGTTTAACACTAAGAATTTAACACAAAAAAGGAAGTGGCATATGGTACAAATGCATCAACCTCCTTTTAACATCTACTGCATCTCTAAGATGAAGCACGTATGTATAACACAAGTTGTATTTTAAGATGTAAGACAAACGAATGAAAATGACTAGATTTTCTGCCTCGTTTTAGAATGCATTTACAGACTATAACCCAACATGCTACTGTTTCTTCATCGCAGCAAACCATGTGGCAGAGAAGTCACACCTTCAGCTGGTTCACAAATAGCAAGCAATTAAGCGATGGGATGAGCTAAGTTCTGTTGTACGAACTACGTGTGAAAATAATTGCGTACGATTGCTTCTAACGTGGCCGTGCATTGATAGCACAGTTTGTCATGAGAAGGTTTCAGCGTACGCAGACAAAGTAAGACCTAGAGGGTACCTTAAAATAAGATTTTCCCATGCTGAAGGATGCCCGTTTCTCGTTTCCATCTGTTGGGGATTTTCCACACCAAAAGCGAGCCAAGTGCTTTGGGCCTGTACCATATTCCCGTGGTTCTAATTTCTACATCAAAGCTCAGCATGGACTCTTACTGCCTCAGAAAGCGACATGTGGGAAAGCATCCAGTGAGTTTCTCACTTTCGTGAAGGTCTTGGAGGATCCCAGCAGGAAAGATTGTACATTATGGATTAGCAGAAGAGAAAGCACATAAGAACAGTGGATCGGGGAAGTACGAGATGAACACTGGGAGTTTGGGAAGACAACCCAATTTCTACTTGTTACTTCAATGTAAGCTTCGGTATGTCAAGAAGGGTTCGACATAGTAAACACATTTGAGACTTTGAACTAATTTTGGTTTCCTGATCCCTCCATGGAACTGGCATTCCTGACAGGTATTAAGGACTCATCAGGCTTCGCAACAACCAGCACGCTGAGAGAGGAGCTGCCTGAATAGCAAGTAGGAAATTCCAGTGACAAACGCCTGAAACCCTGCCTCTCTTCAAAGCTTACAGGTGATTCTTGGAATTATGTATTTACATCCTTTATTCCTGTGAAAGAATAACAGGCAGCCTTCTTTTCCTTTAAAGCATAAGCTGGTAACGTTAACCCTCTTTTTAATACAGCGTTACGGCAACAAGAACACTCACTCTTCGTTCACGAGATCCACACTCTGCTGCCTGAAAGCTTGAAACACGTCTCTCACCATCAGGCAGACTGATGCTGAAGCTAATTCCCACCAGAAGACTGAAATTAGAGAAAGAGCATGTGGGAAAGGAAACAGCTATAACCCAGTGGGTACAGGCCAGTGGGAGCCTGATCTGGAAGCTGACAATTGTTAAATAAAGAAAACAGCTCTTGGTTTTGAACCCAGTTCAAATAAGTGGACTGTAAATTCATGTTCCCTTCTTCTCTCCCTCTCCAGGCCATGAATATTTAATTCTTTCATGCAAACTGGTAGAGTTGCAATACAAGGTTAAATTAGCCTACATAACCTTGAAATCCTTTTGTCGAGTTGGGCCTCAGATGCGACGCCCAATCTGAAGAGAAGGAACTTTCTCTATACAACGAGCTGTGTATTTAACCTTACATAAATACCGTGTGGTAAGACAAAAATCTTGAAGTTTGAATTGATTTGGTAAAATTTATAATTTGATTCATATTTTCCATGTTAAGATCCATTGTTTAGACAGCCCAATTACTTAATAAATGTCAGTTCCTCAATTTTGAATGCAAAATTCTTCCTGGGAAAAGGAACCAGTTACAGTGTTCTCAAAACCTTATTTGATAACACAATGCATACACATGCCAGCACGTTTTGCCACTCCCCTAGTTCTTTAAGTGCACACTTAATTAGCACAACTTTATCTTTTGCTCTAATTTGTAGGCTGAGCTCCCTGCAGACCAACTATAGGTGTATGCCAAGTCAGTGTCTCATTCACATGTCATATAGCAGTCAAAAAGACTGTTGGATGTCTGACAGGGCTACTAAGTTCCACTTCTAGATCTTCAAGTTTCTTTTTTTTTTTTCATTTTTATTAACTTCCTTCAAGCCATAATCCTACAAGTCATTCACATGGTTGGAGGCAGTGGAGAGAAGCTGTGTCTCTGTGGTCAGCCTATGCAAAAAAAACAGTTTCGTGACCTCTCTCCGGGGAAAAAAAAAAAGAAAAAAGATTATTCATCGCCCTGCCAGCTAATCTTTAAAAACTGGAAACCTTAGATGCTTGTATATTATGAGGTAGAAATAAGAAAGAATGTTTGAAAATCCTTATTAGCAAAATCTTTCCTAGGATAACGTGTGCTTATTGTTACGAGCGTTGTTTTAGCATGAGTGATTTGCCTATTCAGAAAAATAAATGAAATATCCAAGAGAAATACTAGATAAGAACTCGTCAATGAAATAATAAAACGTTTTTCAAATACCCAAGAACTTATACGCACACAAAAGTGATGGCAAAATGGCACAAGCGTCTATGAACACCGCAGCGTAGCTTTCTATTGCATCTCTCTTATAGCCCAGTGCCCGTTGAATCTGGTCCTATAAATCAGATTTTTTTTTTCTAAGTTTTAGCAACGCTAGAAATTCTACAATAAGTAGACATTTTGATGCAGCTTCAGCACAGAACACTGCCTCCCCATCTCATGAAGGCTGTGCCAGTGTGCTTCAATTTTCACTTGCTGCTTGTAGCTCACAAGCAGATAAGTGCTGAATCAGATCGTCCCCTAAGGTCCCTGGCAAGTCCCATCTTCTATGATTGTAAACAAAGTTTACAAACTCACTCTTCCATTTCGAACACTGTCAAATAAGTGACCCGAGTGTAACTGAGCTAGTATTTAAAGCAGCGAGGCCTATTCCACCGCGCACTTCTCAGTAACAAAGTCTGCTGAAGTGAACTTGCACTAACAAGAACATGGAAGTTTTAGGAAGTTGGAAAGAAAAAGAAAAAAAAAAAAAAGGAAAGAAAATTGTACATCAAAAGTCAGGCTGTTGCTGCTTTTTCCACTCCCTGCCACACAGTTACCATAACCTACCCGTGTCATTCATCATTTGGTTACAAGCTCGAGCAGCAGTGCTACTTTTGAAGCGAACCCGGCCCTTCGTGTGCTTTTGCTAATCACAGGTGAAAGGTCACTCTCGCTTCGCAGTAACAAATAAACACAGCGCACTGACATGACAGGGAGGGAGACCTGCGTCCAGCAACCGGCACGGATTATATTCCGAGTGAAAACAGGCCGGCTCAAGAGAAGATATTAGCAGCGCTGGTCACGCAACTTCCTTAGGACTGCTTAGGGCCAACGAAAATCCCACTGAAAACACGGTAAACGCAATGCAATAAGCGACCTACGTTCAACCTCGGAGTTTTGGTTAGGTGTTAATTTAATAACAACGCCAATCACGTCCCTGGTTGCCAGGCCGCAGGTCCCCAAACTGAAACGCCAGCAGTGACGAGAAGCCTCCTTTCTCCCCCACGCGTGTCCTCTGCTCAGGAGTTGCGAGCAGGAAAACTTCTCTGGGCACTTTCGGTCAGGAACACCCCGCACTCACCTTCTCGGCAGAGCCGCATCGCTTCTCGATTTTTCCCGTATTCCTTGAAACTTTCTTCTAACGCCGCCCCTGCAAGCAGAAAACCCCCAGAGCTCAGCGCCCGCGCTGACACCGCACGGTGGGACCCCCGCAGCCCCCCGGGACGGGGATGAAGGCAGGCGGGGTGCCGCGGTGGGGTCCTGGAGCACAGGACCCGGTGACAAGTGGCGTCCCCGGGGCTAGACGAGGGGAAGGGGACGGCACTGGGGGAACGTTGCTGGGGGACCCGATGCCGTTGGGGGGCCCCGGTGGTGTGGGGGACCCCGCTCTGCGGTGCTGGGGCTGCCCGCAGCCCCGGTGGGAGGGGAGGGGAGAGGGGAAGGGAAGAGAGGGCGGGCTCGGGGGACACGGGGGTGGGCTGGGGGCACGGGGCCGGGCAGGGGCAGCCCCCCGCGGGGCTCTCACCGTCGTTCCCGTGCAGTTTAGCGGCGTCGACCCAGTGGCTCCAGGGCTGCCCCAGCATCGCCTCGGGGCTGGGCAGGGACCTGCGCTCCCCGACGGCCGCCATTGCCGCTGCGGTGGCGGCGGGGCCGGCTCCGCTCCCGCCTCCTCCGCCCGCGCCTCCCTCGCCGGGCCGGGGCCGGGGCCGGGGCCGGGCCCGGGGCTGCCGCTGCCGCTGCCTGGCCGCCGCCGCCGCCGCTGTGCGCTGCTCCCTTCTGACGTCACCCGCGGCCCGCGCCGACATTCTTTCCGCTGCTACAATGCACCGAGACAAGGCGGCGGGCGCTTAAGGTGGCGCCGCGCTTAAGGTGGCGCCGCGGGGTTCGTGTGTCCCCTCCAACACCCCCCCCCCCCCCCCCAAGTCCCAAATCCCGCGGTTCCGCCCCAAAACCCGCTGCCCCCCCCCACACACACACACATACACACACCCCTCCCCCCCCCGCGGGGCTCGGACTCACCTGTGCGGCGGCCCGGGGGCCCGGAGCCGGGTGCCCATGCTGCGCGGGGCGCTGCCTCCTCTCCGCCGCCCAGGTGAGGCGCCTGCGGGCCGGCGGCGCTGCCTCAAGAGCGGCGGGGGGCCGGGCTACGCCGCCCGCCGGGCGCCCCCCGGCTCCATGGGGCGACCCTACAGAAAACAACGGCCGCGTCACGAGCCCGCCCCCCCCGCGCTGCACGGGGCCGGCTTGGGCTGGGCTGTGCCGGGATCGCCCGCCCCGCCCCGCCCCGCCGGGGCCTCCTTAAAACGCGGAGCCTCCTTAAGGGCCCGGCCACCGGGGCGGCGGCACCGGCACGGCTCGGGGCGGCCGCCGGCCTCCAGCCGCCGTTAGGGCAGGGGCTGGGGGCCGCGGGTCCCGCCCGCAGCCTCGCTGACCCACCCGCCTCTCTTCTTAACTGCCCCCCTGGTCGGGCACTAAAACCGACCAGGATTTGGGGAACACGCTCTGCCGGCCAGCAAACCGTCGCTAACGAAGTTGTGAGGTTTTGCGAAGATCAAGTTATTTAATAAATGGATTCTTTAGATTTTTGTTAATTAGTACGAGCGACCCTCTCCCGGCCCCCTTTCTGGTGCTCGGCCACCACCCACCTGCCCGCCGCGGCCCAAACCTGCGGCACCCCCAGAAAATAAATCTCGACGGCGTGGGACCAAAGCCGGCAGCGCCGGGGGTCGCCCGTCAGTCACCTACGTGGTATTCGCAAAACCAAGCAGCCGAAATGCAAACAGTAACCAAAATGGTTTGCACGGCCCCGCCGCAGCCCTGCGGAGGTGTGCGTGCACGCTCAGCCCAGGCTTCGCTATGCTCGGTGAAACACAACCCTGGGAGCGCGGCACTACGACCCGCTGGAGATGTGCCTTCCCTCGTTTGTGCGTATAAAGGATCTGTACACGCACAAGCACGTCGGGCGGTCAGCGCAGGGGCTGGGATAGGCTGTAATTACAGGGACAGTTTCAGTGGTCCGCCCAAGCGATAATTTCTGTCGCGCGCGGAACGCATCTTGTAAAACCGCACATCTGCTCCAGAACAGCGAGGGAGACTCTTCTCCCCTCCCGCTCACCCCAAACCTACCTCCTTAAAAAATTCAAACTCTGTAAGATTTAGATAAAGACAGCAACTTCTGTTGCAGGCAGTTGTAGCAGGACTAACAAAGGCTATGGATCTCTTGAGCTGGGTCCTGATCCGTTGGTTACACCTGTTCCTAACTGAAGTTTCCCAAAAGAGTGGAATCTTTCCTCATCTTAGGTCTGAGCATGAGCAGGAGGTGCTTATGGGGCCAGAGTTGAGAGATAAATGATGAATGAAGGACACTATTCCTTTATTAATTATCAAAGAATATACTTAAAAATATAAATAGGTACTTATAATGAAAGATAAAAACATCAGTGGGAAATGTCGGTCAGGTGCTAAGCAACCTTGAATTTCTGAGCAGAACCTAAACTAATTTTATGGTGTCGAAACCAGACAGGAAAACAAAAATTTATTACCGATTTCTTTCAAACTTAGTTCCTCAAATTTACAAAAAAATCCTCCATTATTATGAATTTTACATTGATCCTAAGGCGAATAGTGATGGGTGTCCATACAGAGCCATAGAACACCAACACCTGCCTTTTAATAGCAACAGATTTTACCGTGATATATCTAATTAATGCTCTACATCATGATACTTTTCTTTAATCATTACTGACGTATGTATGTCAAAATACACAAAAAAAAAATGGCTTGATTTGGCAAAATTACTTTTGATTAGCTAAGTACTTTAACAAGCTAATAGATTATCAACTTTTCAGTTTCTAACGTTGATACTCATCAAGTTACTCAGAAGTGCCTCTTGCTTTAAAAGTGCCAGCCAAAGAGGTAAAGCATACGCTACCTTTATTTCAAAGATTTTTTTTTTCCTCTTTCAAACCTGTTGTTGTGTTTTATTCCCCTCCTTCTTTCACAACTTATTTTTCCTACACATACCCACTCAAGATCTAATTCTGCAGCCTGGGCCTCTGGCTGTCCTTTAGTAAACTTTCTTCCTGTAGTGATTTTTTTTTTGCACTGTGTCGTGAATGCATCAGTATTCCAGCAGAGGGAGGAAAGTGGCAGCAGAAAGATCGGTTCATCAGTTCAGTGCACAAGACCGATTAGTCAGAGAGCAGGACTAGGGACAGATGAAAAACTCATTTTAAAAGGACTGGAGGTGGAGAGAATATTCTTTTCCACAAGCCCACTATGCTGAATATGTCTTTTTATGTAGGCACACAAGTTCAATTATATTGTTTCCGTAGTGCTATACATGGATGCATTGATGATTTTAGGGGTAAACCCCTGAAAATCCATCATGTTAGAAGAAGGACAGAATTCAAAACACACGTACAAGTTGTAAACTGTAAAGAGGTGACTGTTGTGAATCTGAGATACCCAGGTAAGGAATGTGGTCATTCAAAGTTCCCTTGGCAATCACTGGAGAGCCAGGGATGCTTTTGAGATCAGCTTGGTCCCTCCTGGTCCCAAAAAGTTTTTGAAGAAGCCCTTCTCTTCCCATAGACCATGCAAGACAAGGATGACCCTGCACCTGAATTAGGGTCCTCTATTAGGCACCCAGAGTCAAGAGGGATGAATCTGGTCAAGAATAGCTCCTTTAATCATGCTCCTTTAACAGGACAAAGTTTTCCAGAAACGCTACAATTTAAGGGGTTTAACTAAGAAAGCAAAACGGCACAAGGAGCAGCACTGGGACTGAGATTGTGGTCAAACAACCACACACTGCTTGTGTGTGTGAGTGAGAACATATATCCAACTCTCATTCATCAAAGAGCTGAGAGGAAAAAAAAAAACACAAAACAAACATGGAGGAGTAAGTTAAGCTCAGGGACAGAGGAAGTGGAGAAGGAAATGTGAGGCAGGAAAACAGAAAGCAGCAGATAATGCAGAGAAGAGAGCCAAATAATGGGGGTGAAGAAAGCATAAACAAACAAACAAAGAAACACATCACAGCCTGTGAAAGGACAGAAAGAATGAATTCAGGAAGAGGAAAGGAAACACACAAAAAAGGAAAACCACAGTTTCAAAGCTCTCTAAACAGATTTAACGACATATTAAACACGGTCGGTAATGTTCTGCTGACATGCATGCCTACAAACAGCATGCAACGGCTTAAAACTCCAGAGGACGGTTATTTTGTGTCATGACACTGCAGGCATTTTTTCACCTGTACTGGCAGGTTTCATTCTTTTGCCAGGTGGTCCTGGGAAGCTGTTCAAACAGGGAACACCTTAGTCAGGTGTGTCGTTAGAATCTAAGAGACAACCACCATAAAAGACCTGAGATACGATAATTCTTATCTGGAATGAAAAAGCAAGGATGAGTCTGCAGCTGAACTCTTTTACGAACAGAAGAATAATGATACGATTGATTTGCTGGTGATTTTCCACAATGACTGCAAAGGATGCATGAATTAGAAGTGTGAAGGGGGAGACAGGGAGAGCCTGCAAGGGTGTCATTTTATCAGTACTGAGAAGAAAAAAAAATAGTGGGATTCATAAAAAAAAGTCTACTGAGGAAAAGATCTGAGGGGCATTACAGCACTAAAGGAAATCAAGTAACTTAATTATAGCCAAAAAGTCTAAAGTGAACAAGAGGGACTTAAAAACTAAGAACAAATACTATTAGCGAAGACTTGTTGGTAAATGGGATTCAGGCTGAAATGACAACTCGAGCAGCTGATACACTGAAGCAATATCCTGACCCTGGTGTCAGCTCCTGTTGACAGCAGTGGAACTGGGAACACGTCTCGTGCATTTTAAAATGTCTCCAGTATGAGATGTATAGGAATATAATTGGGCAAGCAGGGAGGCAAGAGATAAAAAGTTCATATAAATCAGCATGTCCAGGTGATGAGAGAACTACCCAGACAGAACAAAACAGACCATTTCATTTAAGCCACGCCACAGAAAAATATTAATAGATTACTAACATGCATTATGGTAATCTGTAGTTCACTCTCACCTCCAGTGAAATCAACCAACTTGTCCCTTTATACACAGGACTGTGATCCCTCAGGATAATAATCATGAGCAGCATGTGATAAAAACTCAATCACCAAACCATAACAGTCTATAATCCTTTTCCCACAGATCCTGGAAACAGGTCAATGTGTTTAATTTTATTTATGACTAACACTTCAAAGGGAGATGAAGGTGCTCAGAAGCGTTGGAATACATCTGCCTTAAATACTAGAAAGTGAAATTATTGTGGATACTTACTATAACCCATGTGTACCAGGGAAAAGAATAATACTGTTAGGATTAGAAAATTAACTTGAAGTATCTGTTTCTGAAGAGAAGTGGAAGCAAATAAATGTAAGTAAATCTGAGAATTGTGCATTGGGATGAGAATGCAATGGACACCCCCACAAGTTTAACTAAACTTCACGATGACTACATTGTGATATTAAAATAACATAACATTTTAGGACCCAAATGATAAATGTATGCCATAGCCACTTCTTATAAAATTTATAGCATCTGTCTTATAAAATATATTGTATCTAACGAAACATTGCAAACACTTCCTTCTTTACTTATCAAATGTGACTTAAATGCCCCTTCAATTCCATGTGCCAGAAATTGCACAACCTTGCGAACAGTACCCACAGGTAACAGTTTTATAATATTTCTCCTTCTGAAGTAGCACCTGTCTTCACATAAACTTTCCAAAAAGAATTTTCAAATGCAATATGGAAGGTTAAAAAAGGAGTTTTGGCTGAGCTGTTCAAGAGAACAGGGCAGTTTAAGAGCCACACCATGACAAACATTCCTCACTCTTCTTGAGCTCAGATTAACTCTGCCACTTAAATAAATTCTGCAGACCAGCTCCATGCTAACTGTAATGGCCCTTTCTGCTACAATCTATTTTAAAATATATTAAAAGATGATTTGCACAGCAAATATCAGTCAGACTGTAACAGACTAGATCCTCCAAGTCTATGCATAAGAAAAATGAAGACTCTGAATGAAATCTTTTCTTTCACTCTAATAAGTACACAAAATGGTGAAATGCATATGATGATATAGAGTAGAAATAAAGGCTGGGGAAACAGAGAAAGAAACAGATACTGTGTCAGTGAATTTGCAGTACCTGATCATCTGCAATACCAGCTTTTTAGCCAAAATTTCACTTTATCATCATCATTCTCTCTTTGTCAGGTATCTGTACAGTTCTTGCCTTAGTATAAAACTCTACTTTCTGAACATGTCAGACAACGGCACTGACAAAGCTGGTAGGCTGTGATTTATACCAGAGTATAACAGCCTTCAAATACCTTAAAGTACCACAGAAATGTTGAAATAGACAAAACTAATTATTTAGAAAAAGTTTATGCCTTCTAAAATATAATTAACAAATCTAAAATGTTAAATTGCCTGTATGCCAAACCTTCCTTGACCAGCTCATTTCATCTAAGCGACTGAAATGTGTCATACAACTTGATTTTATCTTAAGGTTTGACTGCTCCATGCTTGAACTCCCTTTAGATTGATTGTAAGGTCGCTTTATTTCCCACTGAAACATATATTAAACACCTGCACTTTTTTTTTTTTGTTAAAAAGTCTCCTCACTGCATCTGGTAACACTTCAGACTTGCTTTGCAGCCCTGTTAATATCCTGTTCTCCACGCTTCTCACTTCTAAAGTGCGTGAATATTATGCTTAAGGAAAATATGTGGGTAAGCATGTCACAGTACCTTGAAATTACGGTGAATCGCTGGGTTGATTTATCAATTGATCTTCATCTGTTCAGATTTTGGAAGCTTTCTCTAACTTGTATCTGATTAATTCTGAAACAAAACAAAAGGAGCACAGCAGTGAGGCATTTCAAACCTTATCTCAGTTTCATAACTCTGATTATATCTATTTAAAAGCTAATATGAAGCATTTTATCAACTCTTACAAATACAGTTCCTGCAATGGAGTTAAAACTGAAAGGTAAGCAGGGAACCGTTACACACTCTTATGTACAGAGCAGCTCTTTAAATGGCAGCCTGACATTACCAGAGAGGTATGCATTGGTTTAAATCTCAATCTTCAGCCCAGTTACTGCACTCACATCGCCGATTACTGACCAGATTTCCAAGCAGAAGGTTGTGTCTGTATCACAAGCCGGTAACACGACTGCACTGGGTTTTCTGCTCAGGATTTTTCTAGAATACAGCGTGACTCCAACAACACGAGCTCTTGGTACGCAGTCATTGACATTTTTACCCCCATGTCATAGAACGTAGATAGCTGAAAATGATCCCTCATGTAAAAGTCATTGGTGACTATTACTCTATAACTGATGCAGAGTTTAATAAAAATTAGGAAGATAAATGAACTGAGGCCCTTCCTACAAGAGGAACTTCCATCATCGCAAGCTCAGGGTTTTTAAATCCTTTCATTTAATGCTTGTAAACTTACCGTTTACATAAATTTAAGCACAGTTTGCTTTGGGTTACATAAATCAATGTCCAATTGGTTAAAGCTAAACCAAAGCCCAGTTAAAACTTAAAAATTATTTTCATCCATCCTCGTGCATGGGTTATATAGAAGATCAAATAATTGATTTTTGTAAGTGTTTTGAAATTAAACTAGCAACTTTTTTTCATCTTCTGAGAAGTCATGAAGTTAGCTATAAATAAGCCAATCTAGTGCTGGGGACGCACGACACTTCAGAGAGAACTATTTTTTTCCCCTCCAAGGATTAAAGTCCAGACAAGAGGAATGCAGTCCAAGAGGGCATCCAAGCCACCCCACAGGCTGGAGGGCTCTGCCCCAACAGAAGGTGCAGAAGGGAGCTTTCCTTGGCTTCTGCTGCTTCTCTGGAAAGCCGTCTGCAAACCGAGTGCATGCTTTTAAATTCTTTTTATGCAGCGAGGATAAAACCCTCTTTTCCTTTCAAACTGCAATTTACCAGCTGACGCTGCTTTGACTGAGATCACCTACAGATATATTTGCTATTTCTAACCTTTACTAAGGTTTACCCTGCTCAGTGAGGCACTTGATCCTAGGAAGCACATCAGAGCTTAATGATATTTTAGTTATTCAATGAAATAAAATAAAAATCTTGTCTTCAGTGGACAACACTTGACAGCAACTACAGCATTATTTCTCCCTCTCCTCTGCATAGTTCTGCTTTATGGTTAATAGGACTCGAGGTAACTGATCATTAACAAATTTCTATGCCAGTAGATCTCTCAGAAATTTTATTGCCTTTTTAGGCATACAACTCTCATTGAATAATACAATATTAAAAGTTTCTCTTCAACTCTTGCTGCTGCTCATTGGGAAAGGAAATGTAGTGTTTGGCAAAAGTCTTTTTTTCCTCTTTGTCTGTTTAGGACATGAAGACTGAATTCATACAGACCATCCTCTTTACAGATCATTCAGTGCTTAGCCTCAGAGCCTCAATCCCTTCAAGCATATCATCTCCCTGCTGTGAAGGTAACTCACTCCTTCATCTCTACCCTAATTTCTTCAGGGGATACAGGAGCTCTGCATGCAAAATGCCTTTTCTTTTATCCTGATTTAAATGATACTAGTTGGATAAAAGGCAAATTCCATTGCTTCACACAAAAATGAAAACAAAAAACTACCTATAAAACAAAATGCTTTCCAAAGACTTAAATATCTAGGAATTGGGCAATAAGTAAGTGGTAAGTACAAACAATGAATCAGATGAGGGTGAAGGAAGGAACAGTAAAATTTTTATTCCTATATACAAGGGAACAGAGTATACTATGTCACCACCTGTGAATTTTGCTGTAGGGATTACATCTGGAGTCGAGTTTGAAGGAAGTTAACAGAGTAAATTTCAAAAGAACAAAGTGACAGCTTAACGACTCTTTAAAGAGAGCTCTTTCTCTGGATAATAGGTGGCAAAGACCAGGAATGATTCTTACTGAGGATTTACAGCAGGTCAATTACAACCACAACTGTCAGCAAAGAGTATTGTAAGGAAGAGATCAGATGATTGAGAATAAGGCACGAGGAGCTCACTCTCCAGAAGGCAGGCACTTCGGTGCACTGGGAAAGGGAGAGCTGGCTGAAGGATGAAAAGATGACAAAAACAGTCAAAGTGGCAATCCAAGAAAATGAAAAAAAAAAAGAAAAAAAGGCATTTTCAAACCAATGAAGCAGACTTAGTGTATATGACTAAATATCAAAGAAATCTGGTTGCGATTGCTACTTACTACTATGCGATACAGGAAACCACAATCGAGCAGAGCAAAAGCTATGTCCCAGCCAAAACTGTATCTACATAGGCATACATAATTAGTCATGATGACTAATGAATATTATCCATTTAAGGGGAAATATATTTACATGAAAATTGCAATTGCAAAATAAACACAGGAAATGCAAATGTACGTGATAAAGCATCCCTGACTATTGAAAGTATCAAAACAAATGCCTCAATTATCCAAACTCCATTAACTCCTTTTCAGATGGCATGTCAGAAACATGTAACAGAGCACATACGTGAGTTTTGGAGCACTCTTTCTCCTTTGTTAGGTACAAAATATATAAACATTTGAGATAAAATACAATATCTACATTTATGTACACAAAGATTTAGATATGTTAAGTATAATCATTGCAAAATTGGGCTTTATTTTGACATATTATGATTATGGGCATAACCTAATGAGGTCTTATTCTGCCCCTTAGAAAAATGGGCTGGGGAGGTCTGTGTTGAAAGAACACGAGATGGCCTGGACGAGGCTATGGGCTGCCATTATGGCTAGCGAGTAGCTCAAGAGTAAAACTGAGCAATTCTGAGGTTGATCTCATTTGTGCTGGAGGTTGGCTCCTGACCTGCCCATTACAGAGTATCAGTGGGTCAAAGATGATAAAAGAACTATAAACACTACCAATTACATACCTGGTCCTCCTACATCCCTTAGGAGATGCAACTCTTTACATCTTTACAGATTCCAAAAAAAGTACCAGTTACATCTTTTAAATAGAGACTAGGTACCAAACTTCTGTAAATACCAATTAGAAAGTTGCAGCCTCTCAAGACTTCATAATTAGTATGTATGCAAATATTAAATATTTTGCACAAGTACTTAAATATTTCCTCTGTATTTATAAAAACACAAATGTAACAGAATACCCAGCGCAAAAACACAGTAATAATGCACGGTTACTCTAAAACTGTGTCAAACGTGTATAGGTATCTTCGTAGATAATGAGAAGGGTCAATTAAGATACTAGTTACTTAAGTTTATTTAATAACTAATACCTTAGTCAAAGGAGAAGTAACAATGCCCTTGGAACAATTTACACTAAACTGATAAAAACTGCAAAATAATTGCGCACAGCAAAGTGTACTTGAGCTATCTAAAATTTGACTAGTGTCATTTTCCTTTGCCTAATTACAACAGAAAAAAAGATTAGCATTCATTATTTCCCTTGGCAACTCATCACTTATTTTAGTTTTATCTTGCAACAATTTTTCTTTTAACTTAGAAGTTTTCTTCAGTGGTACGATTAACAAAGTCATAAGAAGCCTTTGCATACTGCACTTCAACTGTGGAAAAGCAACCACACAAAGCATAGAACAGAGAGGCTAAAAAGTATTTGGTTTCAGAAATAAAAATATTCTATAAGCAGGTATCTTGTCTTCCATTTCAAAGTACCTACTTCCTCCACTGTGATTTATGTCACCATTCGAAAGCTCAATCTATAAAACACATTAGCTTACTGCAGCAAACTAAGGTAAATAATGACAGTTGAAATTGTATTTATATGTTTCTTTAAAAAGTGTATTTGTATACACTTGTAGAGAAGAAAAAGGTATGTTCTATGTTTTGTATTTTATGGAATAGGAACATTTCATACCAATTACAACTTGTATTACATCAGAAACACAAGCAACAAAAGACTGGTAGCAAGCAAAAAAGATACCGGACATCAGAATTTTCCATTTTTCTAAAAATAAATGAAACCTTGATTAGCTCATTTAAAAGCATTCACAGAGTAAGACAACAGTGTTAAAAAGGATGCACAAACATATAATATAAACAGATATTATTCAAGACAGAAAGGCACAGCTAATCAAGACAATGCAGAGTACACGATTAACATGATTTGCAAAATTTATTACTGAGCTCCCCTGTTAAATGTGATATTATTCAAACTACACAGTCATGGTTATTGCAGATTAAAGATTACAAATTAGCTCCTCATGTATATCATTATTGTGAGTGGTTGCATTTTATCTGTCTAATTTTATATTACTGCAGGCAGATGAAAGTCATCTTAAAATCTGACTCATAATTTAGGTACCATACCACTAACCTGGGCAGAGACGTTGGTTCCTACTCGGGCACAACACCATTCTCAATGTAAACAAAGGACACCGGCATGCACCCGGGGCTAAGGATGTCAGCATTTTTCAAACACCTTTCTGACTGTTCCATTTTATGGTGATGCAATATGACCTACATTTTCAATGGCCAAAGAGAGACAGAGAGATAGAAAGGGAGGAGATAGAGAAAAGAAAGACAGAGAGACCTTTTCTGTCCTTATCCTCCATTAACTAAAGCTTTAGCTGTCCCTCATGAGGACGGTAATGGACAAGAATAAAAGCAGAATAGCATCACAGTAGATTCTGAGTGAGAAGCTGAAGGATACAGTAGCATAAGAAACAGCAAGATTTTTTTCTTCCACATTCCTGTGAACAAGTAAATAGCAACACCCTCAATAGGAAAGAACAGCAGGATCAGTAATTTTATTACAGATTGCCAGTATAAAGCTGTCTGTAATGCAGATGCTTATTTTGCCACCTTATATTTCCCATCATGTTCATAACACTTCATTTTTATGTATTCATTTTAGATATCAAAATGAAAGACAAAATAATACGCATCGTTATCATAATTTTTACAGAGAAATCGAGGAAGAGAGAATGATTTGCCACAGTTACCAGGCCCAGCGCAGGGTTGGGAACAGAAAGCATCACTCTTCATTATCTCTGTACTGTGCAATCTATTAGGAACTGTGATACCTGTCATACTAACATATAATCTTGACATAATTCCAAAATTATCTCTATCATGTCTCTCCTGCATATGATCCTCACACAAAAAAACGTACTGGATTACTGCTAACTCTCAGAAAGCTTTCTTTTACAAATGATAAACCACATTTGTCAAGCTGTCTCTGGAAATGCACTTGACTGTGAACTGCAAAGCCTGTCATAGAGTTCCAATGGTATTTTTCGATATAAGAATGTAAAAGTAAAGACCTAATTGCAGCTTTAGTTGCTTTTTCATTTTTCTGCAACTAAATCACCTTTCCTTTCAAAAACTGGTATTTTTCCAGGGTTAAACTAGTATGTTAAAAAATTAAGGCTTGTTGATAGGACTATAGTAAGCAAAAATCAAGATACTTTGTTTTTCAGCTACTGTTTTTAATGCAAGTACTGTCTTGCAGAACATTTGCCAAGTGCTTACAGCATCACAGCCCCTTTACTAATGCCGGTATACGTACATATACACAATATAGCAGTAAATCATTTTCTTATTATTGAGACTGAAGGCCAAAATTTGATCTTAAGTATACCTCTGTAAATCCAGAATGACTCCAGTGCGTTCCAAAGAGTTTCTTGGGATTTGCACATACGTAAAGAAGCCTGTAATTTGGCACTGAGTTTGAAACCAGACATCAATAAAATTTATAGATTAATTCCTGCTTTTGACCTGTATTTATTATAACAATAGCTTCCTTATCAAACAGTATTCATCTCCTGAAATGCAATCATCCCTACACAGTGAGTACTGACAAATTGCTGTTCCTTTGCTTGAGTGCTGCTGCCTTTTATAACTGCAGTGTTACATCCAACTGGTTAGGCAGGCAAACAGCACCCAGATAAAGAAAAGGAAAGAAAAAAATTGAAGCCTATCCTAATACAAAAGGAAGAAAGAGTCAAGAGACGGAGTGCTAACAGGAATGAAAGAAATGGATTACCTGTAAAAGAATGGGAGGGAGATTAGACATTAAGAGGAGAGGCTGGACATTGCAAAAGGAGGATGGGGGACAGGGTTGAGGTGGAAAATGATGTCTGAATCAAGAAGAGAACTACTTCTTACATGACACGTGCCCATAAGACTGTGAAGAAATCCTCGATGATTAAAATCAGATTACAATCACACATTCCTCCATTCCTGTTATCCCTGGTTGCAGCTTGTTCAACCTATCTCACGCTCTGAAATGGAATTTAGCGGGAGACAAGTATTCCTCCCATTACAAACACAAATCTGCTCCTGTTAATGTAGAACAAGAGTCTTGCGGATCTAAAAAGAAAGTCACTTCACTATTTTCAGTGTTACTAAAGCTCTCTTTTGTGAATGTTTCACTGCACCGCTTTCTCAGTTACTCTTATTCAATGCTGCCTTTTTTTTTTCTTTTTTCATAGCATCTCTGTTTCAGTCCAGAAGGGAGAAAAGCTGAGGTGACACTTTTATTGCTGCCCAACACCATAAAAATTCCAAGTAGAGAAGCCAGCCAGTGCGGAGATTAGCAGGGTTCAAGCCAAACCACCCAAAGTGATCCTTCCCTTCTGCCTACCAGTGACTGCCATCTAGAGTCAGAGACACCAGCTCACAAGAGAGGAAAAAAATGTTACAGCAATGAGAGAAATGTTAATCCCAACCACTCAAAAAAGCAGTAATTCATAATTTAGAAATTTACAACTACCTTAAAAAATTACTTGAGGTTCTCTTCTTAATGGCTAATTTGAATCTGGCTGATTCATTCTGGCTAACGAGCATTTGGTCCATGTCTCCCAGCTTTTCTTTTTAAACATGAAAAGGCAATTTCCTTTTGTTATAAACACTGAAGTTGTGTATGTGGAGAAAATATATATGAAATAGCATGAGAAAATATATATGAAATAGCACTACACCGCTTTTCAAGTAAAACCTGTGTTTTGGACTGTTCGCTCATACTAAGAATCTGAATATGAAATTTCATCCTCAGGCGAAGATGCAAGTCGATACATACCTTTATAAGACTACCTGTGTAAAAACACTGACAAAAACGTTAACATTGATTCCATTACAGATACTAATGACATTAAAATGTCTTCCTAGTACATTAAGCTTAATTTTAAAACCTTGTTTCATTTTTAAGAAATATATTCATATTGACCCCAACATACTAATGGCTTAAATGCCTACGAAAGCCCACTTAAGCCGATAGGATTTCTTACATAGTGTACAGACTTTTTATTATACGGTATAAAAAATAAAGCCCCCACTTTGCAATGCTCTGCAATAAATTTGTCTTCTCACTCTCTCAGTCTCTAAGTCTCCTTTAAACTAAGGAATTACATTCTTTTGGCACTTCTTTACATGCCACATTTTTCAACTCTTTAAGCAATTTCACTGGCATCTCCACACTTCCTCTTTCCTAATTTCATTCAACACAGACCCTGGTCTCCTGCAAGTGTGTAGTTAATTAATACTTAATTTCAAAACTGAAGGAGATTGACCAGCCTGATTTTCATAAACTCAGGATCCTTAATAATTTATGTGGGTTTTTTTTTGTTGTTTTTTTTTTTTGTCTACCAAAGTTTAGGAAACTCAGCTGGAACACAATAGGCACTCCTTCCATATGTGGTATCCATACTTATAAATAAACCTAGCAGAAGTATATGTGATATTCCTATCACTTAAAAACTCAAGTCATGTTCCCAAGATAATAAAATGTCATTATTATGGTGTGAGCTCAAATAGAAAAAGGAAGTTGGCCCCACTGCCCAGCAGCAGAACTATGCACATTCCTGTTGACATCACAGATGGTGCACAAAGAAGAGCTGGTGAAGCACTAGAAACCTAGAAAGCTGCTTGCCAAATGGGAAGAAAAATAAAAAGCCAAAAATTAAACTGAAAGCTTCAAAGTAGATCTTTGAAAAATGTAACCACATTGTATTTTTGTACACAAACTCCCAATAGTTACAGTTTCTAGCTTTTGAAGCATTTGTAGTCCTAAAGCATATTCTACTCTTTAAGCTTTCAGTTCTCCAATAACACCAGACAACTGTATCAAAGTGTTAATGCTCCTCCTAATACAGAGGCTTGTCTGGGAAGACCTTTCACTGGACATCAGATGATTTCGGGCAAAAGAAATAATGGAATTTCAAATGACACTTTCCTTCTTTCTCAACTACAAGGACAATGGAGCCTAGCAAGGTTTGGGCCCCGCCAACAACTGGATTAGCAGAAATCATTCCTCTTTAACTACAGTGACACGTAGTTAATATTTTTTTTTCCTATTTCTGTAGCTTTGTCAAAGTAAAAATCACATTTTGATATGAATTACTGTAATGTTGTCTGCAACCACAAGAAACAGTCCTTACCCATACCTACTAGAAGCTGTCCTGTGCTAGGGCTGGTCATTATTTATCTTTCCCCAAGCAATGACAGCTGCTTAAAAGGTAGGACCTGCACAGAAGCCAAGGAGAACAACTGCTTAGTGAGGGAGGCCTCTCTGAAGGAGTAACACCTCTCGCAGCACCCATCTCCACGGAAAAGCAGCAAGCACCAGCAGCAAGAGAGATCCAGAACAGCGGTCATACTCACTGATGCAAGCAGAAAGAGAAGAAAACGTAGGCTGCAAAATGGCTGTCTTAGAGTTGCAATCTCTGTGCCAAATTTAGGAGGCCAGTCCTAGAAAGACATGATGGGGAACAGACTCTATAAAGAGGCAATTACAAACACAGAAGATTCAGCATGAATAATCCAGTCATTAGGAAACTCAATACCGGTATTGCTACCGTACTACAAGTCTATGCCAACGCTTGAGATCACTGGTGGCATACGCCTGCTCCTCCAAAATAAGTAACCATCATGCTTTACTGTACCAGTTTAAAGGGAAAAATCAATCAAAAGTCTTACACACTTGGGGCCAAAAATATTACATACAGTGAAAACATTTTATTGTCGACGTTTTCAAAGATAAAGCCTATCTTGAAATGTAAACACCACGCAGCCCTGTACTATTATTATCATGACACACAGGATGCAGCTCATGGTGTTAATAATTCATCCAAAAGAAAAGTACAACCTCAGCAGTTTAAGTTATGTGCAATTAAAAAAAAAAGGAGCTAATTCCAGAATTAGGGCTTAATGTTTGCTTGTTTTAAAAAAAGCTAGTCATTTACCTTAGTACTGTGTAAAAATCCCACCGAAATCACTTCGATGCCTCTCACTAGTACAGTTCAAAATAAGTTCAAGAGCTTGCAAGACCAGGACAGATTTCTTTAACATAAACATTTGAAAATAGCAGCTCTTGAGCTACTTCCTTCCATGTGTTTGATGACATTTTATCTACAGTTACAGCTAGTTGCTCCTGTTTGTACAAGTCTTTCACGTAACAGTAGGAAAGAAAAGCTTTTCTAGAAACTGGACTGTAAATACCCTCCTATTCCAATCCTGGCAAAGCAGCTGCAGCTCAAGTACAATTTGGTTTTTTCTTTCTTTTTTTTTTTTTTTTATTTAAATTAAATTTCAAACTCCTTACATCATGTAAAAAAAAATCCCGTATGTTTTATTTTAATATGCATATGCACAAGTTTATTTTAGAATATTATATTGTTCAAAACTGTTCTAACTTTACATAAACACACACACCAAAAACCACAAGCAGATCTCAAAAATGAAAAAAAAAACAACAAGCGATAAATAAACCTAACTGCCAAAGCAATATTGGAATGAAACTGAAGTGAAAATATTTACAATGAACCACAAAATCACAGGTGCGTACTTGTAGTTATTAGTAGCATGGCTTTGTTCTACCTTCAACTCTTAGAAGCCAATCTTCATTCATTTAAGTAGTAAAATCCAATTTATCTGCCACTTTTCTTTTATTAGATCATTTCTATCCACATATAATCAACATGTACATTTTTATCTTAATAAATGCAAAAGGCAGAGGACCAGAAAGAATCCCTCATGGGTTTCACACATTCTACAGTAATGTTTTGCAAAACAAAACCAAAACATAATGCTTGTTTACACCAAGTCTCTACTAAAACATTATTACAACACAAGTTGGACTGGGTGTTTTGTAAATCCTAAAGAGAAATAACATTTGGGGCTGAACGTATTGACTTTCATATGAATTTGTTTGCATACACGGTTACTTTCATAGCCACACGTATAACCACTTCGTATCTCAACTGCAAATTTGCAATACATCAAAATATGTCCATATGTATACATACACCATCTATATAATGTATGTTATGTCCAATGCCTCCTTTGTCAATAAGTTTGAAACTAATTTTTCTATTTACCTTTTGCAACTCCCTGAAATAGTTTTTGAAGCAGATTTTTCCCCACACGGTGTTTTTTTCAGTTTGCCTGTACTTTTCAAGTCCAAATTCTATTCCTGCTTGCACATAAAATTTGGAAGTTGCCACAAAGGCACTCGTATACCTTTGAACAGAATCTGATCTTCAGTCTGAAAGTGATCTTTCATGCCATGCCATGCTTGCATGTTTTGCTCTTGCACTTCTGAAACCACTGGTTTGCTTTTATGGACTATTTCCTTAAAAGCTTCGGTCCTGAGTCGTCTCATAACTATGTGCTGGGCTACAGAGCCGTGTTCACTCCGACTTTCCAACAGCAACACCACCTTATACTAGTCAACAGCCCGGTGATTACAAAATTCACTCTGATGGAAAGAATTAGGGGCATTAATCCCCTCTGGATGGAGGATGGCCGGGTTGAAGTCTCCCACACATGTGGCGAGCGTTGTAGCGGCTAACAGCCCCGCTAATGACAAAAAGGGAACCAGAACCATTACCACCTCCTGGGTTTTGAAAGCAAAGATTGACCTTTACTCCTTGTTTGAAAGGAAGAGCTTATGATCCTAATTTCAAGAGAGCGTGAATCCAAAACGCTCCCTGGAGGAAGGTGCTTAGCTCTGGAAATAGGCAGGATTTAAGCACATTCCTACTTCAGCTACTGTGCAGAAAATGTGCAGATTCATCAGCTCCTTCAAGCTGCTTCAGCTGGTATAATTCTAATGAAATACCAGAAAATCCTAAGGCATTCGTCTCTCCCCGTTCTCGTGGTAACACCACCCGTCTGGCCCCAGCTAGACCGAGTCTTGCCTTTGGTACACCCAGCTGGAGCAGAGCGAGGAGCTGCCCTCACCGCATCTCCCCATCTGGGGTGCGGAGTCTCTGCTGGAGAAGACCACTCATCTTCTCCACGTACATCTCCTGAAATACTGGTGTAAACCATTTGTCTTCACGGCAACTGAAGCAGTATTTTAGAAGCAACACTTGGCCCACTCACAAAAGAAAACTAGACAGAGGAGAGCATGCCTTCTCCCTAAGAAGGCCTCAACCTCTCTTTGCAGTTTTACCCTGCTCCCGGTCACTCTTGGTAGGGTAACAATGCTCAGGAACAAAGCACGGTGTTATCACTCGACGTGTGACGTATGAAAAGCATAAAGATGAGCAGGCATCACCAAAGCGTGTGACCGTGCCTCTGTTTCACTGCTCAGAGCCAGAAATCAGGGTATGAGCACATGTTCCGGTGTATCATGTGTTACGGGAACCGTAAATTGTAGCTGCTCTCAAACTGACAGAGTTACTCTATTAAAAGAAAATACACTTTAAACAATAAAACGATCCAAAGCAAAATAGAAAGCCATTCTAAAACCAGAACCATACGTTTACCAATATAGACCTGATACTCTCTTTCTCCATGTTCTGAGACAAAAATGCTTCTTCCAACACCTTTCCACAGCACAGGGTCTTACTTTGCCAAGCTCAAAGCCTTGTAAAAATGTCTAGGTGTTCTCTCACAGATCTGCCTGCTTCTAAAAAGAAAAGAAAAATGGAACAAGCAAGAAAACCAAACCGAGCACCTTCTAGAAACTTGAGGGGCTGACTCAGAAGCTGCGCAATAGCTCTGATTCAGCTCTCCTGGCGAGTCTGGGCACCGCGATGCTCATGACGCCACCGCTCGCAGGTCGGGCACGAGCTGCTTGCCACAGGAGGAAACTTTCCGAGGCTTTTCCTCGGAAGCTTTTTGCAAAATTTCCTCAGGAGCACTAACAGTTATTTATTTAGATGTCACAGGAGTAAATATGGGATTCGCAACCCGCTGGTTGTTCATCCCGTGTTTAAAGGCGCAGTTAAATACAAACGTTTACCATCTGGGCCAGTGCCAACAAGGACAATTCTGCTTCTTAGGCAGTGGTAAAACCTCTTTCAACGCCCACCTCCTCCTCTGAAAACTCTGCAATGCCACCGAATATTTCAGGGCACAACGTGAATGCCACCAAGTCCGTCAGTTGATGGATTGGGGAAGGGAAAAACGATGATGCGCTCTTTTTTATATAAATAAATAAATAAATAAAATAAAGGCCAGACTAAAACATCCTGTCAACAAAGAGGCTACTAGATAAGTGACTAAACCTGTCAAAACAGCTCCAAAAGCATAAATAGCTGCTTCCTTACGAAATCCATGAAACACGAAGTGCCACCCTAAAATCCTGAGTCATTTTAAACCAGGCACAGCGCAGAACCTCCTCTGCATCGCACAGGCAGCCGAAAGCTCTCCCGTTAATCATTTTCAGGTTAAAAGCAAAACCTAACCATCCAAGACAACTTGTTGCAGTTTCACAATACTTCGACATCCACGAGCCACCTGTTACAAACGCCCTGACGTCCTTACCAGGTAGGAGCCTATCGAGTTCCCAGTAGCAGCATCGCGACCCAGCGTGCCACCCCTGAGCTTTGACAATTCCACTGCCACAACTAAAGCACCTTTTGATACGCGTGCGAGGAATGCTTTCATCTGCCGGCAGCATCCCCGCACCTGCAAGCTCTGCTTTCCACACTGAATACCTAAATTTCCAGTATCGCGTAGTTTTGAGTTTGACGAGTTTTACTAAATTAGTGACAGATCACCTTAAAACGTACAATAATTGATCTTCGAGCTTCATAAATGTTCAGTAGGATCCAGATACGAAGTGCTGGAAGTGGTTAGATAATTCCTGCTAAGACCTCTGACAAAGGGCAGTACCAGAATGCCACCTGCGGAAGCCACGTTCCCCAAGACACGGGGCCTTTCCTCAGGAAAAAGTTACTGTAAAGGACCATGCAGCACACTGGTTTTTCACAAAACGACTAAGAGAAATTTTGTTCCCCCCAATAAGCCTTCATGAGAAAAGCAGCAGTAGTAATGAAATGTTTCTAACGCACAAAATATTTTCAGGACTTGTATTTTGCAAAGTGCTTCTGTCAAAAATTCGGGGATTTTACGTGTTTCTTTCAGTAACAAAGTGAAAAATAAGAAATAAAATAAGAAAGCAAAACAAGGGCAAAAAAACATAGCCACAACTTGTGCTTACATTATTATCCGATAGAAGGCTGGTTTTTAAAGGAAAGTGTTAACAATACATTTAATCAATCTTGGTAACACAGGCAGCAGACGGCACAATTGATTTCTGTTCAGACAACAAAATGTAGCATTTTTTAATTATTGCTATTGTCGCTACAATTGCGATAAGCATTTTTACTCTCCCTTCTCTTGTTATGTTGTAATTCTCTGAAAATGTGCTAGCTCTGCAGAAACACAAGGGTCCATGTTAGGAAAGCTTTTCACAAGGCTAAGAACCACACTGTTTAGTGTCTAAAAAAAATATATAAAAAAAAAACTACTATTTTTTTCCTCCAATCACTGGATTGAAAAAATTCAGCTCTATCTGCCAAAAGTGAATATTTTAATATCTGCAGAACTAGGCAGCAAGCGTCTAAGAATTTTTACGGACCGGGATGACAAGCACTGAAAACACTGCTGCTGATTTTCAGTAAGTACTGAGGCTAAAGAAGCCAAAGACGATAGCAAAGAAAACACAGCACTAATTTTAAGACAAGAAAAGAGGGTGACACCAGGAGGTTAGCTTGACAGCTGTCTTGCACAAAATCATGGAACACAATCAACAAAGAAATAAAGGACGGTGGTAAAAAGTAACGCTAAACATAGGCTTACAGAAAATAGGTCTCACTAAATAAAGTCGGTGTGGCATTCTGACAAGAATATAGGTTGGACTGGATAAAAATACCTCGTAGTTTCTGACCTACTATACTTAGATCTCTGTAAGATTTAGTGCCACACAAGTCTGATTTAGAAGTTATTCAACACGAAGAAAACCTGGAACCTAAAACCACCTCATAAATTATTAGGGTGGCTTAGGAAAAATATTTTAAATCCACCTCATCAATAGTTAAAGCTGTTTTCATAGCTCTAAAAATCATAGCTCATTATACCCTTGAATATTATGAAAAGCTTCTTCCCCTTTAACTTTTTCTGCAGTTGGAAAATACGTATATACACGTAGTATATATAAAGGGGGAGAAGTTATATAGGTAATTTAAACTTTATGAAATAAGTTCAGAGATTTTTTTCAAGAAAGAAAACTCAACATTAACAGATTTCCTCAATTAAAACAAAATAAATCAGGCGTACTTAAAAGCCATTTTTCAAGGAAAAAAAAAAAGGGTAATGATGAAAAATCTGAGCCGGTTCCACACACGTGTAACATCTTGCAGTGCTAAACTTACCTAGCTTATACTTCTTGTATCCAGAGTCACCTGGAAACGTTACAGAGGATCAATTCACACTTTTGACAAGGACAGGTGCGTAACAAATTATTATTTATAAGCTGCTTCAAGGTCTTACCATATGGCACACGTAAAGGAATTCAAGGAAAAAGGAAAAACTACTTCACATTTAGCTTGGCTGAAAGCTTGCACACACAGGTACTTATTCCAAATGACCTGGCATGGAGGAAGGTGCTATATACCCTGCACAAGACATTTTTTCCTACTGCATCAGTCTGCAACACTGATTCCTTAAGACCCAGAACAGAGAATTTCCAAGAATTTTGTAATCAGTGATATGAATGATGACAAGAATGGCATAAAAGTAATTCAGTATTATTAACTAATTATACGGACTGCTACGTTCTAAATTAGTTACTCAAGGAATTTGTCATTGTGGAGGGTTTGATAAGACTACCTGACCAACACTGGAATGACAGACAAAAAGCGAGAAAAGATTATATTGGATTAAATGACAGAAAATAACACAAAAGTATTCTAACTTTACTAAAGAAATAATTGTGGATTCTCCCCTACAATACTCTCCAGTTCTGATCAACTTCTTGTGCCAGTAGAAATGGAAAGAGCACAGAGAAGGGCAAGAAGAATATTAAGACTTCATAAGACTGGGATGCTTCAAGATGTTGAAGATCCTAGTTCCAAGAGGCAATCAATGGGTAAAGAGGGAAAGGCAGCAACAAACCGCACTGTATAAATCCTGTGTACAGGAGTTCACCTAGGCCTTCTTTTCACCCTGTGCCAGAATATGAGGGCTGTATCAGACGGACCAATGTCTTAGGAAAAACAAAGGGTTTTGTCAAACCAGGTATATTAAATGGCAACAAACAAAGAAAAGAACTTCTTTTTAACAGTACATAAAAAGCTCACGTATGCATGGTCCATTCTTTGGCCCAAACTTTGTATAACTGAATAGAGAGCCAGATTTTCACATAAAATTGTATCACTCACAAATCATATATTGAGTAATACACGTAGATGTCAAGAACAGAAATTACTTATCTAGATTTTCTACGTTGGAATTGTTTATTCTCAAAAGTTCAGATGGTGTTTCAATGACCCCTCACTGTAGCACATTCCCGATAGCACCTTCCAAAGAACCTGACCAGTTGCCACCGTTGAAGGCAAAGTACTGGCTCGAAACCACCTGGCAATATGTAAATTCCTGTTAAATGCCTCTATCCAGAATGAAAAAAAAGAACCTGTAATCACTCACAGCTCTGAAAGCGGTAAAACAGATTACGCTGCACGCTGACTTTGTTCTTTTCTTACCTCCATTTTCTGCCCGACCCTGGAGCTGTCGGTGCAAGGCCCTGCGCAGAACAAGCCCTCAAACCTGCAGTATCCAAGCCAAAACCATGAGGGAGTACCAGGGTGGCAGGCCTCACATACCATTAATATAGTAGGACACATATTACAGTAACGTTGCCAACTTTAGCATGGCATAAGCGTCAAAGTCTGTGGTCCAAAAAGCTAAAACTCAACGCCTGATACCGGTAACACCATAATATCTCCAGACACCCAAGCGCGGTGCCAGCTTTGGTTAGCTTTTCAAGGCAGGAAGAAGCATCTTTTGTTACTACCCAGTGCTGACAGCCAAACTACCCAGGAAATGTACCAGAAAAAAAAAAAAAAAAAAAGATTTTTGCATCCCTAGAACTAGACGGGCTTTGAAGTCCCTTCCAACCCAAGCCATCCTGTGATGCCAAGCCACCCTGATTCAAGCCCTGCTGCTTTGACCTCTTGGCGTCGTGCTCCAGAGGGACGACCCCGAGTACAGCCCAAGGGTCCAGCAGGCCCCCACACGCCCCCAAGGGCACGTCCATGCCCACGCCACGCTGCCGCCACCCGCCGCCTCCACGGTGCCAGCCACCCTCGAGGAACCCCGACCCCCCAGGACCCCGCAGCGGGGTCCGCGGGGCCAGGACGACGAGGCCACCGAGGCGGCGGTGGCAGCGGCCTCGGGACGAGGTCTCGGGGGGCTCGGCGAGGCGTGCGGGCGGCGCGTCGAGGCCGGGGCGCCATGTGCCGGGGGCATGGCGGGGGCGGCCGGCCGGGGGGCGGCGGGGGGCTCGGGGCCGGGGAGGTGGAGCCTGGCTCGCGGGGGGGAGCTCGGGGCCCTCCGCTTCCCTCACCTGGCGGGGCCGCCCCTCGCCAGGGGGCCGCTTCGTCGCCTGCCGGCCCTCCCCAGCCGCCGCCGCCGCCGCCCGTCCTCTGTCGCCGCCGCCGCTCAGGCCCCGGCCGCCGCCGCCTCCCCCTCCATGGCGGCCGCTCCCGCCGGCTGCATTGTGGGAGCTGACCTCACTCCCTGCCGCCGCCCCGCCGCCTCCGCCGCTCGCCGCCATGGGGGCCGTGACCGACGGTGAGACCTCCCTCCTTCCTCCCCTTCTTCCCTTCCTCATCCCCCCCCCGGCTCCCAGCCGACCCCACAAACCCCCGGCCCCCTTTCCCCAGCCTCTCCCCCCTCCACCCGCCGGCCTCCATCGCGGGCCTCGGCCTCCTCCCGCTGCCTCCTGCTTCTCCGCAGGTCCTCCCGGGTTAACCTGGCCCGGGACAGGCATTAAAAACGCCATTTAATTTTTCTTTTCCTCAGATGAAGTTATCCGCAAACGGCTTTTAATCGATGGCGACGGGGCTGGTGACGACAGGCGGATCAATTTGTTGGTGAAGAGTTTCATTAAGTGGTGCAATTCCGGATCTCAGGAGGAAGGGTATTTGTTTTCTCGTTTGGGTTTTTGGACTAATTGGTCTGCGTTTCGGTGGGAAATTGGGCTTGATCTGTTCTGAAAAAGCAAGTCTGCTGTGTTAAAATGCACACATCTGCTTCTCTGCTTTGGCTCTGTGGTGTTTCCAGAACAAAGACGGGGTGTTACGGTAGGAGATGAGGACTAGAGATGGCTCAAAAATTACTTAGCAAACCCTCATGAAATCTAACAGTGCTCTGAATGTCCCCAAGGTTGCCTTGTTGCTTCATGATCCAGCAGTCGCGTTATTATAGCAGGATCGTGACTTGAATATTTTAGGTGATGGTTGTGCATTTGTTCCCCTAGGTAAGGGCAGCGCTGTTTTTGTGTCTGCTTCTGCAGGTCTTTATTTTTTAAAAACAGATCAAAGCAGGGAGGGAAATAATGCAGTGTTCTGCTGTGGGGGCTGTTTTAAGAACAGATGTAAATTCCAGGAGGACACCAAGTAATAATGATGGCATGTACAGCGAAGCACTGGGGTGTTAAAATGCTAATCTTGGTGGTCACAGAGCCAGGTATAGTTGGAAAGTGTACAATGCCTGGATCAACCTGCCCATTGCTTTAATACTAGCTTTGCACCTTATAAGACATCATGATAGAATTACTTGGTACAGTGTTTCTGACTGCACTTACACAAATTATACATTGAATCTTTGAAATATTTCGTTTGTTTAGTAATTACTGTTGTTTAACTGTTTCTTACGTTACCTGAGGCTTTGTTTTCTTGTTATATAAAAGTAGGCAGGTATTTTCATGCTGCTTACGAATGAATATTTTGTCTGCTTTCAGTTACAGTCAATACCAACGAATGCTGAGTACTTTATCACAGTGTGAATTTTCGATGGGAAAAACTCTTCTGGTATATGATATGAACCTGAGAGAAATGGAAAATTATGAAAAAATCTATAAGGATATAGGTAAAGATGAGAAAATACTACTTTTTTTTTTCTTGTTGACTATTTCTCTTTCACAAAGAAACTAGCACCAGTTCTGGTGAATATAATATATACATATGATAAGTGATTTATTTCTTTTTAAATAGTACTCATGCTTACCTTGTAAGCCTCTCATCCACATGTAAAATACATATAAATAAAAGCTTTTTAAATCTATTGAAGAATATGTAGTTTTGAAGCTCAAGGAACTAGCAGACCACCATATCAAAAACAGCTCTTTATATTTTTATAGTTTAGTAGAATGGCTCGTAGACATGCATTGTTTGACTTCAATATAACTCTGTATATCTTTTTGTTAAAGAAAATAGTATAGCTGCAGCACATGAGAAGATTTCTGAATGCAAGAAACAAATCCTGCAAGCAAAAAGAATTCGAAAAAATCGCCAGGGTAAGAAGCAACACCTGTATTTACACTGGGTGGTTTCATACATTGTACCAGAAAATTTTTGAAAATGCAGGGGAAAATACTAGCATCATCAATATTATATACAGTCTGGTGGATTTCATACCCACTACTATAAGTTTGGTGGATGAGCCAGGAAAGGTTGAGCCAGCAGATCTCAGTGACATACAACATCAGGAAAACCTAAAGAATAGTTCAGAAAGTTGTTTTCAGGCCAAAGGAAAAAAAAAAGAACAAAAGGATCCAATGGCAATTCAAGTGACGTAAGTACTAAAGCACATTATTAAAAGCAAGACAAAAAAAATAAATAGGCTTATATCCAGCACTGAATATCATACAAGTATATGGAAGGTCATGTCTTAGCTTACACAAGAACAATTGTGCCAGTTGCACACCCACCGACTCCATGTGTAGCCTTACAAAATACCTCTAAACCAGGTACAAGAGGCATATTTGTTCCTAGCTCTTAAAAGTACATGCTGGTAATTTCAGTTGAAACTTAAAGCATTTCCCTGTAATACTGTCTAAGCAAAAAATTACCAATTGAGGAGAAGCAAAAATTTGTTTTTTCCTAAAAAGTATGATGTGAAAATAGTTCTTAAAAAGAAAGAGCAAAACAGATAAAAGGTTTTAAATACTAATATTTCATCAGTATCTGTTTTGTGGATAATTTGGGGCTCAACTAGAGGTTGAAAGAACCTTAACCAGTAGGAATATAGAGTACTCGTATCTTCACAAACCTAGGTCTGAAGCATTTGCTTTTTGATACCTTCTGTCTAGTCTACTGCACAAGTTTTCCTATCTGAATGACGTGTTTAGCATATGTACAATATTACCGTTAGGAAATGTCTATGTTAGTTGCCTATATGACCATAATGTTGTTCTTAACATGCAAAATATTAAATAAATAAATACATCCAGTTGTTTCTCTTGTAGTATTCTATATTTTTCTCTAAAAAACTTAAATATTTGTGTAGTATCTCATCAACACAGTTATATATTTATAAAAAAATATGGTATCTAAAAACAGTATTTATGAATCATACGCAAAAGACCAAGTGTGCAACAACGCAGAGTTATCTAAAGGTCATGTTTTCTGGCCTCATCTTTTACAAATGACTAGTACAAGGTAAGTTTGAGTGAGTAAATAATAGCTTACAATCATATCTGAAGTTTATTTAAAACAGCTTTTGATGTGATCATCTACTTTTAAATGTTATGGTACGATATAAATTATATACATTTTAAAATGTATTTTTGCATGAACGCTTATTTTTGTGTATCAGCTATTATGTACAAATTCGAAAATATTAAAACAATTTTTCAGGAAATAGAAAGAATTGGTACTATGCTATGGTGTGAAAGTTTTAATTCTTGAATCTGCATTTTCAGAATTGCTTAGACTAATAACATTTAAATTTCTTTCAGAATACGATGCATTGGCCAAAGTAATACAGCACCATCCAGACAGACATGAAACACTGAAGTAAGTATGAGACTGCATTAAAGTATAATAACGCAGAAAGTTAGAAATCATGAGACTTGACATTCCCTTGGTTTCACAGTTTGACCTTTCCTTGCTGTTGTATAATTTCTTTTGACACAAGAAAAACTTAGGTTTCATTTTAAAATTGTGCCCATATGAGCTTTCTTTAATTAGTCTCCATCTGTATGGATTCAGAAGCATTGCTAATAATTTTGTATTTGAAATTTTTCCATTGTTAAGGTGAATGAGTGAACTCAGATGTAAATGCACGACAGTTTTATCAGTGACAAGTTGATCAGGAAAGAGAGATAGCGCGGCAGTACTGTAAAGTGCACCAGCAAGTAATTATGCAGAATATGTATCGCACAGGCAAGTAAGATAGAATTAGAGAAAGCAGGAGAAAGCTTTTAGGCTTGTTCTATGTTTTCCTTGTAGTAGTTGTTCCTGCATGCCCGGTTATAAATCACTACCGTATATACCACAATATAACCTGCCCTAGCACGTAGATTAGACCTACCTGCTGTCCAACGTGTCCTGATTATAACTTACAGTATTACTTGTGTCATAGTTGGATTTGAATTACTGTTTGTGCTTTTGGGTTATTTTAAACAAACATGGGGAGATCATCTTTTGAACTTTATCAGGCCACAAAAACATTCCATCTATGAGTTTGTTCTTTACATGATTGAAGGTGTAGCATTGGATGGCTTTCTCATTTAAATGCAACTTGTGCCTATCCTGATGTCTTCTTACAATTATTTCACATTCCATGGTGTTTTAGAGCAAAAGAAAGATTTTTGATCATATTATTACCCTAATAAAAACATTTTTATAGCTATAAACTTCTGGGACTATTTCACACGCTCCTTTTTTCTAATGTTATTTTTTCCTGCCTTTGAATTTGCTACCACAATTTGGATTATTTCAGTCCATTCTCATGTGGCTGAGCTACTTCGCACTTCATTAGTCAGCATATGCCATTTATCAAGTGAGACTTCATAACAAAGAATTATTACAAGTGATTTTTTTTCAGATAAGTCAACTGATTAAGAATGGAAACAACTAAACAACACTTTTTTTAAAAAAAAAAAGAAGATTCTGGGTTGCTTAGATTTTTGGGGGATAGTTTTAATTTTGTGCAACACATCCAGGTGTGAATTTCTTGAGCAAAGCTAGGAATGGCAGTAAATTACAACTAGTAAATTTAGCATTTTGTCTTTTTTGTAAATTCATTTTCTCTTTAAGGGTATATTGTTAGAAATACCAGTGTGCTCATGCACTGTAAGAGTGTCTATAATATATGCCCTTTTGTCCTTAGTCCTTTGTATTTGTAGTCAAAGATACTGACTTGAACTATAACAGATTGAGTCTCCATTTTACAGATTTTATAAATGGAACATAATAATGGAAAAAAAAGTTTGAAGGGAACTTGGTAGGTATTGAAGGTATTTCAGCTTTAACTAACCTCTCCAAGTGAACACTAGGTACAGAAGCTAGATTAAGTTTTTCTCTAGTGTTTTTATTGCAAGGCTTCCTTTCTCTCCAGTTTGAGGGAAGTATACAGAAAAATCAGGTACTGTGAATCAAGAAAGACCACCCTTAAATCAGAGTGGAGGAAACCTTGCTAACAATGTCATGAACTCAATCACTGAAAACACTGGAGAAAACGTCTTGTGAGGAAAAGTGTCATAGTTTATCGCAAGAGTTACATTTATAGCTTTTGCAGGTCACATGACACAATGGGACAAAGTTCAGAGAAATAATTTTTTTATGCTTTTAAGGGACTATTTCTTGGAACAACTAGTCCTGCAGCACAAAAGAAGAGAAGCAGTTATTGACTTAGTCCAGAGTAATGCACAGTAGCCAATTCAGGAAGTGACAGGAGCTGAACCACTAAATGACAGTGCCCACGGTGTAATTAGCTGCAGTATCAGAAGAGCTGTCACAGCACCGAGAAATTACACTGTCTTAGAAAAGGAGATATAAAAATGAGAAGATTAGGCAAAGAGTTTCTGGAGCTGAAAGTGAAAGAAGTAAAACAGCAGGTGTAGCTTGGATCTAGGTAGAAAATTGCATGTCTTCTCACAGTCTTACAGCTGACAGCAAGGCGTAAACAGCAACGTTTGGCAAAATAGAAGCCTTTAAGAAACTAGAAGCCAAATACTAGTGAAATAATTGAATAAGCCCATAATCTGTTAGCCTCTTTCCAGTATAGGAAGGTTTAAATGTGACATCCAACCCTCTTTCAAGCATTCCCCTCAAGATACCAGTACACAGCTTCAAAAAAAAAAAGAAAAAAAGAGAAAGAAAGAAAAAGACAACACCCTAAGGTAGCACTAAACCAGAACTTTTCCCCAACCATCTAGAGTTACTCAGGACTGGAATGTCTTTTGTGATTCCCTGCCCAGACCGGTTGCAATAGCTGTCAGTGCTTCAGAAAAAAAAAAAAATCTTTATTCCCTTGCTGACCTCTATATGTCTCTGCCTGCTAATTAATCAGGGATGGTCAGCCTTAACCCACCTGACCTGTAAAGAAACATTGTTCTCATCTTATGGAGCATAAATTATAGTAGACATTACAGGAAATCTAGAAGGGCCAAACTAGAGGTTTGAGTGTAGGAGTTATCCTTCATCCTCATTTGAAAGCTAGTCAACATTATAGTACCTGCTATTTACCCTATCAAAAACGGATTTTGGTGTACCACAGTGGGTCCAAATAAGAATCAAAACCAATCATGCTTGCAGAAAGGTCCTCAAGAGGGCTTGACAGATTACATATGTCAAAAGGATAAGAGTAATAACAAAGAATATAGACGTTGCATGCTTCCTTTATCTCTTAATTCCATTATCTCTTAATTTTCCGTTAAGATAAAAACTAGGATTGGAAAAGGAAGTATTTATATAGATCACAGTAATAAAAGTATTAAATTTTGTTTGCTGAGACATAAGCTAAATCATGCAGTATCATCCAAAACATGGATTATTTTACACATTCTACTGTGAATTTTGTGTGTTATCCGCTGCTATGTCTGGTCAGGCCATTGTCAGAGATAAGGTACTTGGCTATGTGTTCGAGTCAAGTCTGGCAATTGTGTGTGTTTGCCGGCTATATCACTTTATCAGTTATGTTCTCCACACTGGTGCTATGTTTTTATTAATCTACTCCTGTCAACATAAAAAAACTGAACTAGCGAGGCCTAGGAAAATACCCCAGGTGTTTAGCGTAACCTGCTTCTTTAAATTTTATTTTATGGTCAAGTAATAATATGTATACAGGCTGAATGCCCAATGTACAGTCGTATTCCAGCTTGGTAGCCCTGTTTTCTATAAAAGTCACGAAATTTTAAGTTCATGACATTATAGCTTTACCACTTACGTGAAGTAGCCTTGCTTATATGTCATTTAATTTATTATACTTTGTTTACCTTTGCATTGCTATTACCTATACTATTTATTTAATGGTTCTTTTTCCTCTACTTAGTTCAAATTTATTTTTCAAGACATTCACAGAACTTCTTTGAAAATACTGTCACAATTTCTTTCCAGGCAGCTAGAAGCTTTGGGGAAAGAACTTCAACATCTTTCTCACATTAAAGAAAATGTTGAGGATAAGGTAGGTTTTTCATAGAGATTGTTATATAATTATTTAATAGGAACATAATTAATTGATAATCTGCTATGAGTTGGTTGGTTGTACGTGCTCTCAGGTTTCTAAATATATACTTTATCATTCCAGTTGGAGCTGAGAAGAAAGCAGTTTCATGTTCTCCTGAGCACCATCCATGAGCTTCAGCAAACATTGGAAAGTAAGTGGTGTCCTTAGGTGATATATATAGGGGTTGGGTGTCAGCAGATCACAAGTAATGACAGCTTCTAGCCGTGGACTAGCTATGTGCAATTGAAGATAGTGGCCTCTTGCATCGGCAACATCTATTTCCAGTCTGAATCTGTTCAGACTTTTTTTTTTTTAATTCTACAAGCTAGCCTCTATGTCATCTCCTGACTAGCCTTAGACTGTAGGCAACAAACTTCTTAAAACTTTAAAATGTGGTGACTGAGAATAGCTATTTCAAGTGTGATGGGTTTGTTTTTTGTTTGTTTGTTTTTACAAAAAAAATAATCCTGTGCATAGTTTCCAAACTCTCTTGTATAATTCAGGTTTCAGTAATATTGAACATGTCACTGTCCTCATGGTATCATTGGAGGTATTACTAAAAATAAATCAAAATATAGAAAAACCAAATGACTTACCTACTCAGGCAGGAAGCCTGTAATCGAGCAGAAACTAAAACCGTCAAACACGAGCTAAATTCAGGAATGCAGTCATTAATCTTTTATCATACAAAGAATATTTTTAAATCGGTGTTTACGGTTCATGCTCTAAGATAGGCAATATTGTTTTAAATGTTATTTGCTAGATATTTCCTACGTCTTTTAAAGACACAATAGTTAGTATAGTCTGTGGAATGTGACCTGATTAACATACATAGGTGGCTATAAGAGCAGACTTTCATTCTCTAAGGCCCTTTAGATCTTCTTAAGCAGAATGAACAGTTAATCCTAGGTGCACTTTAGCAGAAGGTTACTGTTATTAAAGTGTTACTAACACTTGCTTAAGTATTAGTCTCTAAAATACATTTTCATGTGGATGTATGGTTTACCTGTCAGTGTCTAGAATTTTGTTAAAAAAAATAACAGCTTAGCGGAAGGCACAACTTTATATGGAATAAATAAACCATCAATAAACAGATAAGGCATGTAATTTGAGCAGTCTGGCACTATATGCTTGAATTGATCCTATAGGATTTAACCCATGTTTCCTCTAATAGCTGTAGCATATATCAGCCTTAAAGTTCAGGAGGATTTTTTTTTAATTTGACCATAGCATTTTTTTTCAATATAGTCCATAAATATAATTTAAGCATATTTCACTAACAATAATATATTATTTTAGATGATGAAAAACTTTCAGAAGCTGAAGAATCTCAAGAAACCCAGATGGAAACAGAGACCAAACAGTAGATATATTGTGAAAACTATTGATCATACCACTGAAGAAAGTCCAAATATCTTTGTTTTGTGTTCAAGCCAGTAGTAAAAGAGCAGGAGCTAAAAACTTTTTCTACTGCTCCTGTGAATTTTTATACAAAAATATTTTGCGTAAGGTTTTGTTTTGCTTATGCTTCAGGTAAAAACAGTTCCAGGTCTGTACAGGCAGACACTTTGTGTTAGTCCACAAGCTTTGCAAACCAAAACACATTTCATGTCAAAGGGTGAATCTTCTGTACAGTATTTGTGAACTAAGGTGTTTGCAAAACAGTGTCAATAAAAGGTGTTTACAAACACTCTTCTATTATTTAGTAGGCTATGAGTCTAATAGCAAAGGCTTTTTTTGTTACTTGATATTGCACTGGTGTCAGTGCACATTTGCACGAGTCCCAGTTTCCGTACCATAGTGCAGATGGGATCTAAAACAGAACCAAGGTCTTAATTTTTCAAAGTAGTTGCCCTTTTAGAACTTATGTGTGACTAGACTAGAATTTGCTGATCTAATTCTGTAGAAATTATTTGGTTTATATGAATATTTGTCAAGGGGTGTAAAACAGCAGAAATCATACTGTACTGTTTTTTCTTTAAGCCGATGCAAAGAACTGCAGTGTTCTGTGCAACCACGTCAAAAGTCACATTTGAAACTGACACATTTAAAACTGCTACGTAAGTGCTTTGTTCTTGTAGAACCAGGAGTCTAATCCTGATAACACTTGTTATCTGCTTCTGGATTTTCTCTGTTAAAACATATTATGAAATGAATCATAGTTCCTGAAACAGACAGTGGAACCCTTCCTTCCTCATGATGGCAAAAGTAAGCTGTAGAGCTACAATTGTAATGTTAAAGAATATCAGATACTTTTGTTATTAATAGGTGGAATGTATCCACCTGGACTGTCCTGTAGCTTGCAGCTGAGCAGTTTGCTGGGAGGTAAGAAATACAGGTTACTATCTTCCCAACAGGAGAAGAGAATTGAGTGTGCTTTATAAGATTTTGTAAGACCGGGGGAAAGAACAAGGGGCAGTAGCGGGTCATGTCAGTACCTGTTAGCTGTGTTCTAAAATCACCTGTTAAATCAACCCTTCCAGTGGTTTGGGTAAAGGAACACATTTTGGATCTTGCTCAGACTGTGATGTAAGTGTGTGTGGTTAAAGTAAAACAACATTACACAGAATGGAGCCTCCTCCTCAAGCTAGGTGGCAGGTGAGAGGGATTTCTGGGGCTGGAGCTTTGGACTTCTGTAGTCTGAATGCCATGTAATTCCCACTCTCAAAGGCTGTGGATCTGTGTGCATTGGGCTGCACAGACATATCTGAGCTTGTTTTGCTTGCATTCCAAGTTTGCTAAAGGTAAGCCAGCTGAACAAGAAGTCGTACAACTTCAGTAGCACAGTGCAGCCCTGGACTTAGAAGCTGTCAGAAGTCTTCTGCTTCACAGCTGGTCAACTCAGAACACAGGGGAAGCTCAGGTTTGCCTGACAGAGCCTGTGTAGACATGCACTGCTTCTTGTGCTCTTAAGGTTTTGCAGACTGGGGCGGGGGTGGTGGTAAGCAAACAAAAAGGATTTCATATGAAAAATACACTGTCAAAGTATTTACTGTTCTGTGGTTTTTTCCCCACTCCTAACAACAGTGAACAGTAAAATAGTTTGTAAAGCAGCAATACTAAATTATTGCTAAATCAGGGAGGAGTCACCTTCGTGAATTATGAGGATCATAAATGACAAAGTCTGAAGACACTTTTAAAGTGTATTAAATTTTTTGTGGTTGAAAGAAAGGCCTTCTGTCAGCCACAGGAGTGGGTGACATTTAACAACTAAAACTGGTTTCCATAACAGCAGCAGCATGGAAAAAAAAAATCATATTTTCCTTTTCCTATTCATTATTTTACAGTGTTCTTTGGAAATTATTTGGATCACTCAAGTATCTTCTCCAGGAACTTGGACTGATCTCACTAATCTCAGGTTCTTGCACTGAACCTGACCAGAAACATGCCAGTGTGTCAGTCTGCCCACCTGGTAATACATACACAGAATTGAAACTTGCGCTCAAGAGAAGTGATAGAAATGTATGGCAAAGGAAGGAATACATTCTAGTTTGAATTACAGTGATGCAATCTTGAAAAGAAATTACTGCCCTAGAAAATCAACTCGCCCTAGTGCAGCGTGGCAGCAAGAGGTTGGTGTCACCATACTGCCTTGGAGAGTAACCAGAAAAAGTATGACATCAATTCATTGCAAATGTAGCCTCAGTGGGACATCCACAATCTTTGCTTCTATTTTTTTCAGTATTTATACCTCTAACGTTTTGAGCACTGGATTTGTACCCAAAGAGAAACAAAACCAAATGAGGCTCTAATGCCAGGCAGTGTTTAAAACCACACATTAAGCAACAAGTTCCAGGTTCTAATCTGCTCTGCGTAAGTTGAAAAATACATACCTGCCTCCCCCTTTATTCTTCTGATGAATTTTGTCATATTTCCAAGGCACAGTTGATTTTCACTGTTTCATCCCTGCCTGGAAGGCTGTCCTGCTACGATGTTTCTTACCTTCATTGACTCTCCATGTACACATATAAAGATCTGTACACATACGAACTCCAGATCTCAATAGCCAAGCTATTTAAATAAGAAATCTTTCCTGTTTTTATGATCTACCTCATCCCTATCTGAGCCGAAAGATTACTACTTGTCTAAATGCTACATCATAATTTCATTGCCATACAGATGCAAAAATACAGGCAGAAAGCAAGATGCTGAAGTGACAAGCTGACGTTCTCTATGCTGGGACTTGTTTTTCTGTCCTCTCCAAACAAAGGAGCGGTAGAGGGAGAGTGGAACACTGGACAGAACTGCTAACTTGAGTAGAATTTTTTAGACAAAGATTTAGCAAGAAGGGAGAGAAAGAAGATCACAGTGACAAACTGCCAATTGATGGGATCTCTCTGAAACCATGGTAGTTTGAAGACAGCTGCTGACAGTAAAGAAAATTGCAAAACTATAGCCCAAAATTTTATGATAGAAATTAATTATACTAGATATTTGTCGTGCAAGCTTTCTAGCTGTCACAACTGACTTGTACCATCCTTTCCACCACTCCTTTATTTCAAGTCTCAGAAGGTTTTTTGGGAGAAAGGAGAAGTGAAAGAAATACAAGTAGTATTAGTTTTGCTCTGGGAACCTGAGTGCTTTTTATTTTACAGAATATGTGCATCAGGGAAATCCTGTACTAGTATATGAGCCACTGAAAACATATATACAACAGACACCAGGGAAAACAAGTCAGAAATAGGGAAGTTCTCTATCTTTCATGCTTCATCCCAATTGCCAGACATGTTCTAGGGTTACCTCAACCTTAATTTCCCAGGTCTATTTTAATAAACTTTATTATCCATACCTAGATGTCCCTATAAGTGCCACTCACAGCCCAGGCCCATGTGTTGCCAGGTGCTGTGCAAGGGCAGAACAGAACAGCCACTCCCGCCCCAAAGCACTGGGCAGCACTGCAAGAGCCAGGACTTAAAAACATTTTGGAGCCTGAGCAGAGCACACACCTGCAAATACCCTGCTGTTTGCCCTGACCTGGCATCCTTCAGCTGCCTGCTGCCAGCCCCCCATTGCTGAATTTGGCTGCTCGGTTACGTGCTGACAGCACTTGGGGGTGCGCTTGGGGGCACCAGGGCCAGCACCTGCTCACCGAGGGGGCTCAGCATCCTGGCCATGAGTTAAAAAGGAGATTCTCCACCCGTTCAAGAGTAACCCTGAAGGAAAGGCCACAGTGTGCTGTGGTCTTTGTCCAGATTAGAAGTATCTGGAAGAGTATGAGTAGCCTCACACCCCTGTGCAGTACGAAACGAGGGCGTGCTTGTTTTTCAGGAGCTCTGGCTCTGTCCTCAAATGAAGCAGCACTGCTAGTGTTGCAGCCTGCATGGCAGGAGCCAGTGTAAACTGAGGAACACATTATGAAGGATCTCTGAAATGAATTTAAGTTTGTATTTCAATTAGCTTTTGCAGGGGGCCACACAAAAAGAGGGGAATTTACAAAAAGTTTCGCAGCTACTGGGAGCCAGACAAGCTGGGGCCGCCAGCGCAGCCGCAGGGATGGGCCCTGTGCTTATGGCCGGGCCCAAAACCTGCACCTGAAATGATTCATCGCCGCACAGGCGAGCATTTACTGAAGTACAGGAGAGGAAGGATGATTTAGGGAGTGCTCGGTTTCCACCCAAACGGCATAAAACCAACCGCCGAGCCCCCGCAAGCCGGCCTGTTATCTGGCACACCTTCCCCTGGTCTCCATGCGGAGACGCGGCCCTCTTTGGGCAGGCCCAAACCACAGCGGGAGGCCAGCAGGCGGGGGAGGCCTGTGCCCGGCGGGGAGGCTGCTCGGGGATCCCCAGGGTCTTCGGGGGGCCCTGGGGTTTCGGGGGGCTCCGGCACGGCCCCTCGGCAGCGGCAGGGGGCAGCAGACGCCAGCCTTGCCCGACTGGCGAACGGCTCTGGGCTCCCCACAGCCACGCCGCTGTGCTCATGCAATGCTCCCGGCCTCTCGTTGGGAACAGGCCGAACAAGTGGTTTTATTGGCGTTGCTTCACAACCTGGCGAGTCCTAGCTGAGCTCCAGTCCTGCCTTTAGCCTGCAGCGTGCCATCAGTCCCACACCGCTGCCTGGAGTCGTAAAAACCACGCTGGGTTTTCTGTGCTTACCCGGCGAGGTTGGTTTGCAGTGTCTCACCTAAACGACCCTAGTTTTCAAAGCCTCTCCTAAAGCACCCTAAAACCTCTCCTAAAACACCCAAATATATAAAACACTGTGAAGGCGTGAAAGGTGCCATGCTAAAACCATTGCTGTTTGTAACACCCTTGGACACGACATAAGCAGACTGTAACCAATAGTTCATTTTCCCACTGAAGTTAAAGAGCAGAGAGCAAATCCTCCAGCTGTCTCTCCCACGTAGGGCAAGAAGAGCAGAGCATGGCAGCGGGGCCAAGCCCGGTCCCACAGACGTGTTGGTGTGCGAGGCTTTCCTGCCTCGAGCACACCCAGCCCTGGCAGCCTGAGGCCAAGGCAAGAGCCATTTGGGGATCATTTATTACTGGGATGCTCAGAATTTGCAGCATCGCGATGAGAAACCTGGCAAAAGTTGCCGAAAGTGTTATACTGTGTGAGAACTCCTAAAATAGACAACAGCCGAGACATAAGCTTTTAAAATTGTTCTCACATTAAAGAGAAACAAAACAAAACCAACTAAACGACCTTTTTTATGTTTTTGCCAATTTGCCTTGTAATGAAAAAGTCACCACCGAGAGATTTTAAAATGATGCTTTTTTCTCTGAGGAGAAAAGGATCGTGCTCTTCTCAACAAAACACAGTTTCACTATAAGTACATGCTGGAAGTAACGGAGTGTACTTCATGTTACAAATAGGCCCTGTTAGTAGCCCTTTTGGAACAAAAACCAACATATAATTTATGAGATGGCAGGGCAAGTTGTCTGCAGCCACCATTCCACTGCCTCAGATGAAGTATCATTTCACTTAAATCTCCTCACACGAGCCTCTGTGAAATTCATCTTTACACTGAACTTGCTGCACCAAATTCCACATACATTAGCTCCCGTTCCAAATAAAATATTTTCCCTAAAGCGTTGTGTTGTTGCTGACAAAACTGCCTACACCACGAAGCTCTAAAGCTGGAAACAAAAGCCTCTGTTTACCAAGCACAAGGGATGAGTTTAGACACAACACATGGAAACAAACACTGCCCAGAGCAGCTTCTCCCAGTAACAGTCAGGAAATTTCCACAACTTGGTGGAAATTCAGAGGTGGAGGCATTTAAGTTTATTTGATAAGAAGCCTGGAAAAAAAAAAAAAAAAAGTCTCGATATCTTTGTTAGAATTCCCTGTTAACACTGGTATCTTTTGACTTCATTGTGCATGAACTTGCAAAAAGCCTTTGAATCAATTCTGCTTTGCTCTGCTATTGTGACTGATGGAGATGGAGGCTGGGGAGCATCGGGGCCACCACTCCTGCTATGTGTGTCATTACTGTCCCCAGTACCTAAAAGTATTTACCAGTGTGTGACAACAGCGTGATTTACTGGAAGAATGAAGCAACTTCTATATTTCAGGACTCATCCTATCAGGGGCACATTTTCACTCACTTACTCATACATAAAAGCAAGTTCTTCCTTCCCAGCACTCCCTGGCACATTGATGGAGAGAAAAAAAAGCCCCAGGACCAACCTTTCCAGGCCCTGTAAAATCCACTGAGAGGGCTTCAGCAACATCTGTGGGTCCCTTTGCTTATATCCCCCCCCAAACTGCCTGCTGGATACGTGCATCTTCCATACCTTTGGCCAGCATCTGCGGTCACCCAAGTTGCTGAGCAGCAACAAGCAGGTCTGACACAGAGGCAGCTTCAGCTGGCCCCTGGGTGAGCAGAGGGTGTTTTGGCCAAAATATCACCTGTGCTCATGCACATAGGGCAGGGGGTGACAGCAAGGGGGGCATGGAGATGGGCTATACAGGACACCTGCCTTGGCATCAGCACAGTGCAGAGGAGCCAGGGGAATAGAGCGGTGTTTTGGGGTGTGTTTGGGGTTTGGCTTTTCAGTAATACCCATTCAGGAGGATTCTGTAAGAGACAGCAAATCCCTCTTTGAATGGGTAGATTATATGATTATATTTGTATTTACATTGTGCTCAATTTCTCTGCCTTTCTCCTTGCTGCCTTACTCATCAAGCCTGCCAGCTGCTTGACTAAGTACACCAAACAATGACAAAGGATCTCAAGGCACAAGAGAACCCCCCCCCCCCCAGTAATCTCCTTGCTCCAACACAGTAAATAACCAGCATATTTACTGAACTTAAATAGATGTTGAAAGGGGATTTGTGTTCCAGTGCACCCTCTCTCAGTGCCAAGATGCAGAGACATTCCCTAAAGCTTTGCAGGACTAAATTGAAACCCCAAATCTACAACTACATGAGTTAACCCTGACATGCCTATGCTGTGCTACACCAAATAATGTAATATGTAATGAAACAAAGCAGTTCACATATATTTCAGGCTTGTCATATGATGCTGATCTGCTAGACATTGTTAACAGCTGCAGTTAGCACCCAACAAGCACTTCTCCTTAGGGACAAGTCTTAAGAAAGAAACAACACTAACCCCGTGTTCTGGGTGCTGAAAACCATGCAAGGAGGTTGCAAAACCACTCAGCAAAAGAAGAAAACAAGGTGAGAAAGAATGAATACACCACAGATCATAGCATGGCTTGAGGGCAAGATCCCAAGGAAAGGAAAAAGGCCATTTTGGCAGCACAGCTGTCCTGCACAGCTCAGACCGCAGGACGGGCAGAAGGCTGAGCTGTGTGAGGCCAGCCCTGGTGCTGCAGCGAGGGATTGCAGGGATGCTGCTGGCATGGAGCTGCCTGCTCCCTGTTCCCACAGGCCAGGGCTTTGCTTGGCCCATGGATGCTTTTTAATCCAATGTCATGGTGTTTTCAAGTGTGCCAATTCCCCCTGTTGCCTGCTGCCAGCTGATTGATGGTTTATGCCATTAACAGTGCCTGAGGATGAGAATTGCTAAAGAGCAGTGGGAATATTTACTTTCTCCTGCTAATGCAAGTAGCAAACAGACAACTTTGAAAACCTTATAACCTACGTGCAGCGAGCTGCAAACCAAGCCTGGCTGAGTGCAAAAAGGAGTTGTGGGACACTGCTCCATAGGGAGAGACAGCTAAAACCTAACAGATCCTCAGAGCAGAGTGCTCAAAGACAGGCTGTAGCACTCCACTGCTGCATTGCCTGCAGGGAGTGACAGAGTAAGAGAGGCGAGCCAGTGGGCTTATTTTCTTGGAAGAGCTGAAAGAAGAAAAAGAAGAAAAAAAAAAGCAGCAGCAGCAAGGAAAAGCCAAGAAAATTAACTGCGAGCTGATTGTCCCTGCCTTATTCCCATTTCCCAGGACTAGACCTTTAGCCTCTGTTTGTGCATCTGTAGGCACAGGTGCATGTGCACACATCCCTCGAACTGCATAACCTGCAGATGCTTGGGCACACCGTACAAAAGCACCTCTGGAAACTCAAACTGAGGGAATGAACACACATCTCAGTGGCTCCTATTTTTTTCCACCCACAGCTCAAAGCTTCACACACGTTGTTATTGCAGCTTCTCGACTGAGCCAGCCCAGGCACCACAACCCTGCAGCCCCCCTGCTTCTGCGCTTCCATGCCTCTGCCAGCAATACAGAAACAGAGCCCCAGTGGAGGAGTAAATACTTGTTATTATTTGTCTTGACACTTGAGGAAGCATTGGAAAGTTAGGCTACCTTGCTATTTCGCATTGTCCTGTTATTACCCATTGTCAAACTTCCTCTGCTTGTTTGCTGCGCAATTACTCATCTCTTGGGGAGCAGCGGGGGAAGAGACTGGGTATGGGGAGCAGAAAGTAGCAATTTCACCAAGAAATAATAGTAACGGACCAAAATTAACTGATTACATGGATACATCAGTGCAAATGAGACAAGAAAGATTCCCGGTTGTGTTATCTTCAAATAGCTACCTATCGGTTGCTGTGCCCCTGATTACCCATGTCAGCTGCAGCGGGGCAGTGAGCGATGGGCCAGCTCCAGCCCCCAGCCCTCCTTCTGCTCATTAATTTCAATAACAATTCCCTGCGAGTGCACCAGGAGCAGGTTGTGTGTTCACTGTAATGCTGTAAATCTTCTTGGTTGGTGTGCTTGAGCCAGAAAGACACATTGCTCTGAGGTCTCCGTCTCTGCCTGAGCAGAGCAGCTCCTGGTGTGCACCCAAGGGACCCAGACACACAGCGTGGGTGCTGCACATCCCTCCTGCCCTGCACGCCAGCCGACCTGCTCTGTGCCTCACCCTAGCCTGCAGGTAATGGTAAGGCACCTGAACCAGCGGCTGCTGCAGAGCTGAGAGCATCACATGGATGCGACCTCCCTCCCCAGCCCCAGCTGTGCTTGCCACAGCCAGGATCCAGCCACTGATGTTATGAGCAACTGCTCATTTACACAAAGCACTGAACAGGTTAAAAAAAAAAAAAAGCCCCGGTATGAGCAGCATTCTTATTTTTTGCAGTGAAAGTGGAGATGACGAGGTAGGACTTCACATAACATGGGAACCGAGCTCCTGGACAGCATCATTACCGCCCTGCCCTCCCACAGCAGGGGGCAGAGAACAGCCCCAGGATTTGCCACATCAGGTGTTACACCGGAACCACCCTGGGTGGATGAAAACCTTCCCCTTGCACTTCTCCTTCTGGAAGCAGCTTTGCCTGCAGTCCCCCACCGAGTGCTCACACCGTGCATTGCGCCAGCCCGACGGGGAGACTGGCAGGGAGATGGCACGGTGACCGTACCCTGCCCAACAATATTGTATTTGAAGATCCCAAAGAGAAATAATTAGTCATGTTCCCCGTCAGAAAGGTAAACAGTTACAGCGATGAATGATGTTGTGGCAGTGCCTATAATTAAGGAACTGCCAGCGTTATAATTATAAACTAATATCTTCAGCAGCTGACAGTTCAGCTGTACAGCAGGAATGGTAAAAATGAGACTGTCAGTTCCAGAGTTATAGAGCAGTGATTAAAGTTTTAGGGAGTTTTTCTACTTCTTGCTAATTAAGATGTGTTTCTTGCTTATTAAAAGCATTGGGGAAATTTCAGCAAGGTCCTTACATTAATGAATAGTGGCTTTCCTTTAACTTTCCATTACTGTTACATCCCGGCACAGGGTGAGGACCTCCCAAAGCCACCAAGTGTCTCGTTAGGTTTCCTCCAGGGCCTCCCATTACACCGAAGCCTGTGACACTCTGTGCCTTCAGAGCACTGGGCCAGTTATTGCTCAGTGCTGCTGAGCAGCGGGGCTGAACTCTGTCTAGAACATGCCCTAAGCACCACCAGGCATTTATTTAGTCCTTATCTAAAATTTAAGAATGTGTTTTAAGCAATAAAATTTCATTAAGCACAAAGAGGTGGCTGAGAACTCACCAGTTTGCAATACCCAGACTATAAAAAAAACAAAAACAAAAACAAAAAACAGGCAAAGCCTGGCTTCTGTGCCCGAGCCACCCCAGGAGAGATGGCAGCACCTACTTGGGTAGTTTTCTGCAGAAAACTTGCCCACCCACTGCACAGTGCAGGACTGCCATGGAAATACCGCTGGTGAGTGATGCCACTAGGTCAAGCTGCTGCAACCAAGTCCAGGTGAAAAAAAGGATAACAAACTGCAAGGGCATCTTTTCTGGGGATTCTGCATGCTGGTCCTGGACCCAACGCCAGGCGGGCACTACCCCTTCTCACCTCCCCACCACCAGCCTGTAAGGGGGGGCCGGGGTCAGGTTTTCCCTTGCCCCCTGCCTCGGGGCACACAGAGATGCTCAGTCTTTGCACAGACATCCGCTGCCTGGAACACCGCCCACGCTGGCACACATTTCTGGCAGCAGATTCCTGTCCTTCAGGCCTGGCTCAAGGGAAGGGTCCCCACAGAGCTCAGCAGAGGCAAAACCTGGGTAAAAAAACCTCTTGAACGAGACGTGCCGTGTATCAATTACCCAGAGCCAGTATTCCCCGGCACTGCTGATGCGGGAAGAGAGACACGAAGCTTGCTGGGTGGGTGGGCAGCTTCCCCCAACGCTTTCTGGTACCGGGTACTTGCCCAGGTGGGCTCCTGAACCCCTGCACTACTGCCCCCGACCACACCACGCACTGCCAGCGAGGTCGGGCTGGGCAGAAAGGGATTTAATGGGACAGGGCAACGCGATGGCAGAGGCCTGAAAATGCCCCAGCTCCACGCCTGGGGACGGTGCCCCTATTGAAACCTCACAAACCATGGCCTGACGCCTTTTCCGTAAGCTGAATGGGAGTTTTTGGGGATCTGGGCGGAGTGAGAGAGGGAGGATGAGCCTCAGGGCAGGGCACAAGCAAGGACAGAAACCACAGCTTGTTCCTCACTTCTCATGCCAGGGCTGCTTATGCGAGATGTTAATTTGAACTGGCAGCAGATTTTGCATACAGACATCTCAGAACACCAGTCAGCCCCAGCGTTTGACACGGGATTTAGCTTCCATGCTATTAAAACCTTACAATGAAGTTTTCCAGTGCAGCCCTTGCTTCAAGCTCTGCTGCAGAGACATTCAGTGCTAGCAGAGAATGCTCTCTCCAAAGGGTAAATGGTGGCATGTTATTACTCTTACCTGTGCTCGGCCTTAGCTTCTTCTCAGTATAAGACACTAAAAAAACATTGGGGTTATGTCTATGGGATTTGTGGCATCTTTCCTTTCCATGTATGTGACAGGACTGCCTAGAGCTTTTATCCAGGAACAAAGCATCTGCTGCTGCTGACACTGGAACCATTTGTGCAACATCCTCTTTCAGTCTGGAAGCTATTTATTTTATCCCTAGCTAAAAGTGTTTCGGCTAGCTCTCTTTTTACAACTAGTTTCAACAGAGCGGTTATCACTCCTCAGAGAATCCTCCCTGAACAGCTTGCATTTCCCCTCTAAAACCATAAACAACCAATGAAAACAGCTTCTTCCTCTTTTTTTTTTTTTTCTTCCCCTAATTAGAAAAAACCCTCCCAAAACCTTGAAGTTGCATCTCTAGAAGACTGATGGGGCAAACCCTGAATTCATTCACTTGTTCTGCACATACAGCTCGCCAGCTGTCACGCAGTTCTTGTCTACACACTCCCAGCTCTTTGTTCAAGCTTCCTATCTCATATTAGAAATAAAACCAGCAGCTTAGTTTCCTCATCAAGACCAAACCCCGTGAAAGGATTTATTTTCCCCTCTGCCCGTGCCTCTGCTGTTACATGTGGCTGCCTGGCAAGCAGCACCTTCCCCTGTCGGTGCTCCCTGCTGCATCCAGCGTGGTGCTGGAGCAGAGCTCAGTCTGGATCTATCCCAGCTTGGGGCAGATCCTGGGCTGGATCCTTGTGCCACTGGGGACTGACCCAGAGCAAAAGCAGAGGAAAGACCACTGCTGTTCGCTTGCACCGTCTAATTATACATAGTGTTTTTACACACAGACACAAAATGTTAATGTCAGGGAAGCACATTTCTGTCCTGCATCTTCCCTTATTTATTCTGCAGTCTTCTTAGGATACTTGAGAGCAACTCCTACATGCAATTTATATATGTATAACTCTAGATATGTATGAGAGATTTCTAATAAAAAGAGGATGACAGTTGCTACAGGAAATTATGAGTAGTTGCATGCATACACACAAACACATCCTGATCCTTTGAAGCCTTTCAGTTTCTCAGAGGAAATACTTCTAGAGAAGGGTGAAGCTCAAACCAAGAGCTCAGCAGCAAAGAAGGGGATGAATGTAGACCCGAGCGCTTCTCGTGAGCTCTGATTCAAGAGGACATGTATTTTTATGAAACAGACACGTGAATAAGTTGTCTTTGATTGCACAGCTACTCTAGTATAAATGTTTACCCTCCAGTTCATGCAAGGTAGCACACACGGATGGTAACTACCTGGCATGGCAATTGTGAGCTTCAGCTTTCAGCTACAGGAAGGAACAGTGGGGTTTCACTTCTACTCCACCCTAAACACACCTGGCAGAGAACCGAGGCAGCCTGACCTGCCACCTAGTCACCGACGCAGCACGTTAAGACCTTCAAGCTTTTGTTTTCCTCTAAAACTATTACGATTGCTAATCAGCGTAAAGCAGGCTGGTTCAATCTGCCTGGCCCTGGGAAAACGTTAAGTAATAACAGTTCTGTGCAAGCTGCAGACGAGCGCCTTTATTAAAAACCTACACCAAAGCCCACGCCCCGTCCAGCCTATTCATGCCACCGCTCGCATTTTGAACGCGCTCATGCACTGAAGAATCCTGACGGATCGGAGCCGTAGGAGGTAAACCAGCAGATTGAAGAGGTTAAATGTATTTCTTTACTAATGGGACTGATGCTGTTCAAAGCTCCCATACAAATTCGGCATCAAGAGCTTCCTAAGCTCATGGGTTTTATAGCCTTCATGATCATTCAACCTTTAAGCAGATACAAAGAATTTTTTTTCTCTGCCTCTCGCTGAATATTTCCATCTCCTCTGGAGCAAGTGAAAGACTTTTCTATAAAACTTGATAAAATTCCTGTGACGGCTCATTAATTCCAGTCACTTCAGCAGTGACTTCCCCACCACTTGTAGCACTCAGAGAGGTTATAGATTGCCTTAGTAAGGATGAATCCTATTCATTAGCCATTTCCCTGCACTTGCATATTAATATTGTCTGGCCTTGTTAAGTAGAGAAATCTATTCTTTTTTTGATCTGTTTTTAACAGGCATTTTTTTTCCTAATGAGTTATCCTGCCTCTGGAAGGTTTGTGAAATTCCCTGAGCAGCCTTCTGGGGAGCTCTACGGATATTGTGCTTTTGCCCCTGTTTTGGTGGCAGATTTAGGAATTCCCACACCGCACACCCTCTACTCCACTTTGTGGAGACTTAATTTAATCAGGCAGCAGAATCTGTCTTTTACGTGAACCCATAATCAGGGTTTGGTGGTGAGAACAGGAAATAATGACGACAGATAATGCACGTGGAGGGCGTGAAGCACCTTGCAGCAACCACTCGCCCTCTCTGCAGCTCAGCATCCCCTCAGACAGCACAACCCCACCAGACCCCACCGATGACGCTCAAGTAACTCAAAACCAGAAGGATTTGGCACCAGCAGGTAACTCGCTTACAAAGAAATCTCTTTTATCCAAGGTAGAGAGAGTTCTGCTAATTTATTTGACTAAAATGAGAGCTGGTTGAAATCCCTCAACTGTGCATTATTGAGTAACATTAGTTTTCTTATTTAAACAGAAATTTTGAAGGACCTTGGGGAGAGGTGGTGTACTGGAGAACATCTTACTTGCTTGGCACCTGACAGCTAAGAAGTTTGGAGGCTTCCATGAACACGAGGCCCCTTGTGCTATTAACTACATAAGGAACAGTGTTATACACTGAAATAGGAAATGCAATTTTCTTTTGATCAGCTTCCAAGATTAATAGCTGTACAAGAATCTAATCCTTTCAGAAACCCAGCACAAATATTTCCCTCTTGCATCTTACAATAGAAAACTATTCAGGCAAAGTGGCTACACAAAAAAATTAACAACTAATTTGAGCTAATTTGATGATTACAATCAAGCTGCAAGAAAAGAATTGTAGACAGAAGAAGTAGCTGAGAGTTCCCCCTTAATAAATGGCAGCCCAAAACTGCCCCTGGCACTGACAACACACCATAAGCCAGGATGGGCTCAAACCCATGGCTGCTGCTATCATCAGCGTGGTCACACTTTCAATATTATAAAGGGGAGTTTCTGATGGGCTCTTGCTGCCGTTTATAGCACGAGCCCAGGCATAGCTCATTCTACAAGAATACCTTTGGCAAAAAAAAAAAAAAAAATAAAATCAAAATCTGTTATAGCTTTTTGACAACTTATTATTATTGCAGTTAAGTGATTTCAGACAGGAGACAAGGTAATTTCCCAGAATTATCCATTGGGTCAGGACCCTCCCATCTGAACACCTATGAAGAAGAGAGCTCCCACTGTTCCAGCTCTTGCAGAACATGAGCATGAGGGGGGAAAAAAATGCCCCTTTTTTTTCCCCCCTTTATGATAAAAAGGAACTTCCATACTTCTATCCTTTAAAACCTCTAGTGAACTTCTTTGTAGTAAAAACACAAGAAAAATCTCAACTGTCAAGCTTGGTCCCTGTACAACACTATTCTGGCTGCGAAACCTGGAATTCCCCATATGCCCACTACTCTGCACTGGAGCCCCCAGGGTGAGCATTGCTCTGTGGCTTTTAATTCTGTGTTATGAGGGACCCCCACCCGATTTATGCTGGCTTGACACGCACCACCCATGACAAAAGTCCCTCTTCCTGCTCTTTTAAGGACTTGTTTCTCATCCTCAGAAGCAGTGCTGGGTGGTTGGTTCACTCTGGAGAGAGTCCAAACACCACCAGTAGTGCACCAGGTCCTCTGCTTTTTCGGGAGCCTGTTCCCATCATGGGGCTGTGCAGATGGCTGTGGGACAACAGGCCTACATTCAGCATCCTTTAAATCAATGCTGACTTTGGTGCTGTTAGAGCTGAGCCTTCGCCCTCCAAATCTTGCAGCTACACTGATGCAAGGCTGACATAAATGAGATCAGAAACATTATTCATCGCTTTTAGAAGCCACTCGGCTGTATTTTTCAAGAATCATGACACACTCAGCTGAATTTTACCAAGAAATCAATTATCTACTAGCTATTACATTTATCAAAACAGGTCTCCAGCGAAGTAAATCATCCTCACCTTGCTCAAGCTGCTAGCACCAAGCCCATTACACAAGCACACCTCCCATTAGGGTGGATGGCAATATATGAACCCGGTACAGCTGACAGACATTTGCAGAGGATAATTATGGAGATTGCTAGAATATCAGTTACTTTGACATGTTAATGGTTTCTTTTTAATTAGACACACAGGCACAGAGGTGATTGCAAATAATTCAGTTGTTGCTGAGCTGACATTTCTCTACCAGGACAGGTCCCCAGACGCACCTCGGTCTGCACCAAAGAGCAGCCCACGGAGCACGGGAAAGCCCTTCAGCAAGACCAAGGCTGGGAGCACCGTTTGTGAGCCAAAACCCAGCCCTACATGCCTTGTTCATCCCAACCTGCCCTGCTCACGGCAGTGCCCCTGCCTGACCCAAACTGGAGGCGAGGCGGATGGGGTTTGGGTCATGATACGCTGATAAACCACAGAGTTCCCATAAAAGTACAGTCGGGTGTGGTGTGCGAGCTGCAGCAGTCACACCTGTAATCACTTAAGCTACAGTGAGTGGCAAAATGCCTTGATTTTGTGAACGGGGTGACAGAAGACCCTGCCTTGCCTCTGCAGGAATGGGGTCCCTGGGCAGTGGGGAGAGCACGATGGGCATCAGCCAGGGTCCCAAGAGCAGCCTGGCTCTCGGGTCTAGCTTGTAAGCTCCTTCTCCACCCTCAGGAGGTAGCCTGCCCAGTTTCCATGCCAGAACCCAGCAAAAAGTGAGAGCAGAGCCACTGGGCACCACCTTGTCACCTGCCCTCAGACCTGCTGCTCCTGCCTCTGGAGCAATGGGCATGGGGGTGGTTTGGGCAGGCGATTGTTACCTCCTCTGGACTATTTTTAGAAAGCAATTAGAAAATAAATAGGTAAATGCTCTTTTAACCTCAGATATGAATACCTCAAAGAATTACCTTGCCATTACATGGGATTTATGTTTCCAGGCGTGTGGATTTTCCATAACCGCCCAGCACCAGCAGAAAGACTTGCTTCGTCGGGCTTTCAAGGTCACCAAATAGTTGGTTTATGAGGCTCCAACTGAAGCTGCAGGTGTCAATACACATGAAAGGAAGATATTTGTATACGGTGACACGAGGCCTTTCCACACAGAAATATTTCAAATGTTAATTCCTTATTTAAAATTCGTTCTGCAGACCCATTTTATTTTCACATCCTATGAGCCAAATTTCACAAAGTTCAATCCCTTTCCCAGCAAACTGGCCGGCGAAGCAGCTTTCAGCTCACTCGAGACACCACAGCTGTGGCACTGCCACAGACCAGAGCTGACATTTTCCATTTTCCCAGAAATTTCTTCCTTGCAGCCCAGATTGAATGGCACTGGGTAAAAGAGCAGCGAGCTGCAATGTTTAACCCTTTGTTTTTAGGAGCAGGATGCAAAGCCCTCTGAATTTCCAGAATGGAGGCTAACTTTATTAGTTTTCCAGCATCCCATGGCAATCCCATTGGATCCGTATATGGACCTCTACACAGAGGCCACGAGTGCAAAATCTATATGTGCTTTAGCTTCTCTCTCTCTTTATTTATTTTTTTAACCTAAATGGGAATAATGGAGCATGGCATTGAGGACCAGGGGCTGGCCCAGTAACTGCCCTTTGCTCGGATTTCAGGAAAAGAAAACCTCTGCTCCTCTCCACGTTGCCTGCCACAGCCTCCACAAGGACAGGAGCTGCTCTGCTCAGCACCAGCCATTCTTGCTCAAAGACAATCTTCTGTCGTACAGACATATAATTACTACACATGGCATTCATAAAAACAATATCTTTTTTTAAAGCAATTTGTAATATCAGACATTGCAGCCCATTTTATTTGACGGAGCCTGACAACTTTGACCAAAAAATTAGATTTCTTTAAGCTGCAAATAGTCTTTAGCGGAAGCGGATTCAAATACAAACTCAAGTTGCCTCACAGTATGCTGTGAATCACAAGGGAAACATAATTCATTTGCAGCAGTTTTCAACAAGAAAACTTGGCAGTCTTTCAGCAAGTTTCATAATTGCTCTATTTTAAACTTCAGCTCGGAAAAATGCTTGAGATAGCTCTTAGTTTTATTGAAAGGTTAATTTCACACCTACAGAAAAATATCAGCTTTCCATTAGCTCTAACGGAGTGTTAAATGCGAAAATTACAGGCCCCTCGCACAAACGTGCGGGGCTTGGTGCGTTTCTAACCCGTGCTGCTTTTCCATTCTTCCCGAGCAGAAGAAACAGCACAGCGGCAGAGGAAAGCAGCCCATGTTTGAGGCCAGGCTCCTTTCCCGTGCCTTCTTATCGCCCGTGGGCTGCTGCGAGGCGATGCCAGCACCACAGCTGGGAGCTGAGCACACAGGGTGCTGCTGTGCCGCAGCCCACGCTCATCCTAGGGCAAAAGGGGACGTTTCCCTGGAATGAGCTCAGAGCCAAAATCCCAATTCTTTGCATTTGTAGCAGTGGTTTTGGTTATCCCTGATGGGTGCAGACACTTCCTGGCTCCTGCAATCGTAACTTCTCGGAGCAACAAGTGTGTGAGTGCTCGCTGAGGGGGCGGAGGAGCCGGGTATATAAAGGAGCAAGTTTGTGCAATCGCATGCTCAGGGAAAACCAGTAGGAAAAAACATAGCTTCTGCCTTCAGGAGAACTATGATTCAGTCACTACTTCATGGGGTGGGGGGGGGGAAAGAGAGTCACGCTGAATTTTAAGTACCTGAAGTTCAACCTCACCATAAACTGTCAAGGGAAGAGGGGGAGGCAGGGGTCAATTAACCCCAGTGCATCCCGGTGCCACGGCTCTCTGCAAGGTGCACAGAGGAGTGGATGGTGCTCCCTTGAGCAGGCAGGGTGCCCTGGCATTGCTGCTGACTCCCCAGGGTTAGGGGACATGCTGGGAGCACAGGACTTTGGCACACACGTGGGTTCCCAGGATCCCCAGGAACAATTCAATCACTACTTCATAGAAGAGCCCAGGTGAGAAGAGACCTTGAAAGATCATCAGGTCCAACCTTCCACGGGAAGAGAGAGCGCCTAGATGAGATTCTCTTTCCAAATGCATTTGGTCAGGATGATAGATAAAGATGTGGAAAGCAGCAAGGAGCAGCAGCCCCCCACCAGCGCTGAAGCAGGACTCCCCAGGCTGCGCTGCAGGCCCGGAGGCACCCTGCCTCTGTCAGGCTGGCACGTCTGGGAGGGGAGGCACAGGATCTGCCAGGGATCTAAGTATTTCTGCCAAGGAAGGTATCAGTAAAATAACTGAGTTTCCTCTGGTTGCTTCCTTTCTTGTTCTGAACAAGTTTCTGGTTTCTCCCCATAATTATAAAAATAAATAACTTGGATGTCTTAGGTTCTCTTGTCTAGAAGCAGCAGGAAGGAAATGTAGCTTATGAAAGAAGCTGCTGCCTTTGTAAAAATAAGCTTTCTTTTAACGTTTACAAGTTATCAGCATTGCAGAGGATCCTGGCAGGGGTGAGCCGTTCTGCAGGAGATGGATGGGCGATTGCTGAACAAAGGCTCGCACAATTTGGCTGAGTTAGTTGAAAGTAGGAAAAAAAAAGTTGAGCGCCCAGCGAGAGCACCTCCAGGCATCGCTCTGCACATCCCAGGTGAGCACCATCGCTCATCCAAAAGGCAGATAACCTTTCTGCTGCTATCTGACATTCAGTCTCTGGCCTTTAGAATTGCTGCTCTCCTGATCTTCCCCATGTAAATCATCACACTTCCCCTTTTTATGATATTCTAATTAAGAAAACTGTGATAACAGTAACTAATTATGTCCATAACACATTTTGAAGCGATCTCTCTGCCTGTCAACGCTCAGAGCTGGAGTCTAAACTTTGGCAAGTGTCCCAGAGCCAAAAAAGGGTACGGAGCAAGATGCCAGCAACCTCCTGTCATTAATCTCGGATGAAGAAGTTCCTATGAACAACCAGAGACTTGTTTGCCGTCAGTCTCCCACATCCTTGTACAAGTTTTCTGATACAACTCCACTCTCCTCATAGCTCACTCAACCACAGTCTGTCGTTTTACTGTCTCACTTTCCCGAGCAAACAGTACCCTATGGAAACGAGCATGAGGATTGGGTACTAGGATGCACCACGAGCAGTATTTCATCTTTTAGGAGACACTGAACTACACCAGTCCTTTAAAACACGGCAAACAAATCAATGCAAATAAAAAGCTTCCCCAGACACACACAAAACCATCAAGTTCTGCAGCTGGAACATCAAGGTGACAACATCTGTCATCCAGCTGGCAGGGGCTGCTAGGCGCATCGCACCAGAGGAAGGCTCCCCAGGCTGTGTTTTCTCCCTGCGGTCAGAAGGGAGAGCTTCCAGAGCTCCAGGAGAAGCCAAGACACAGGGATTTCCATGTGTGGGGGGAATACAATTGCATTTTAGCATTGCGAGACAGCAGTGCTCTGCAGCCCATGAACGTGCTTGAAAACAAACAAACAAAACCCCTACATTTCATAAGTTCCAGTAATGCTGTAATTAGCAGACACTCTCACATCTGCTTTGCTGGGACATCAAAGAGGTGGTGGTGAATACACCTGATGGGAGACCCCACAGGCTACTGTCAGTGCCAGCAGGCTTCCCCTGCCTCCAGTGCCTCCGTCTCCTGCAGCAGCAAAACCCCAACTGCAGCTGGAGCTCCTGCCCCGCTCCCAGTCCTGACTGGGACTTCTGCCCCTCACCATGAAGCCCTGCAGGCATCTGCAGCCACCTGTGTTGGGGACTGCTGTATTTAAAATGCTGTAGAAATGTCTCCTCAGTTAATAACAAATATGGGGTCCACGTCCCCCGTAACATCTTCGGTCACTGAGTTTATACCATTTTTTTCCCCTGGTTTAATTCCTGAGAAAATCATCTAACACATTCCACATTTCAACATGAGGTGTGGGCTGTCTGAATGGCCCAGCCCTGGGCTGTACCTGTGAAGTCAAAGGCAACCTGTCATCCTGATGAACACGGGGTGAAACTGGCAGCGCTCTGACCATTTGGAGGCACTCCGTACCATCTATAACGAGGTTTAATCTTTTAGCCATGTCAGACCTATGAGTTACATCTTTTCACAGGACGTTGATTACGTAGATACACATGGCCTACAAAATACATGCACGGCACAAGAGGTAGCAGAAATAAATACTGCAGCACCAACAGGCTGTCTTACTTCAGCCTGTCAGCTTACAAGTGACATCGAGGAGGAGAGCGACGAGCACCAACTTCACAAGCCCTCTTTGTATAATGCAATTGTATTTGACAGTGCTGCTGGTTGGACAAACCTCAGCAGTTTTGAGCTGAACTGTTAGGGTGGGGACTTGAGCAGCTCCGCAGTCCTGCTCAGATAGCACCCGGTAGCGTGCTCGGTGCTGTGCTGAGTGTGCTGCAGTTAGAGAGAGGCTATGGGTCACATCTTGTGGGTAAACTTCTGCCACGTCTGACACAGTGGGGTCCTTCGTGACATTTAGAAAGCAGAGTTTAGTAAAAGGACTAGATAACGAGCCTATTAACGGCGTTAATTTCACTTAGATTATCATGGTTAAAAACCTCACAGCTTTTGCCAAGCCCGTGGGTGCAGTGCGGTTCCTTAGAAGTGGCAGGGGCGAATCACATCCAGGCAAAAACGGCCTCTGGGGTGGTGATTAGGGCACTCGCCACATCTTTTACAGTTTGCTTTAAGGAAGAAATATAGACCCACCCTTCTGTGACACAGGATGCACACTCGGAGCCCCAGGCAGCGTGGCTGGATTTCTGGGGTGACACTTCATCACCACTTGGCACACAGCAAGCTCGGCCCACGAGCTCACACGTTTCTGTATGAACTGGGGGCAATATCGGGATGCAGACAGACCAAAAAAAGCTTGCAAGGCAGCCATGAAAAAATAATAGCCAGCACAAAGATGACCAATCGTTTCCTTTTGATGCTGTTTTCCGGAGATTATCAGCTGTCACATCAGATTTTTAATTTCGTTTATACCATTGCAAAATATATTGGGGATACTTGCATGTCCCCTTCACGTTCACCCCAAGAACAATTTTACGTGGCTAGAAGTTTTTGCTAAGAAGCCTTTTCTGGGGATTTTAACCATACAATGGGATGCAACTCAGCATCTGTTCCCTTGGCAAACTACAGGCTCACATTTGTTTGGGGATATCAGCAGCTTTATTCATTATTAAGGATGATTCGGATGCCAAGGAAAGATTGGCATCTCTGAGAGATGCTCACAAATTGTCCATGAGTTTTAACACATGCCTCCCTATTTAAAGTTTACACCAGAAATATGGCATCGACCATCCTCTTGTCCTTAAAAATATTTCTAATTCATCAGCGGATGGTTTAGATCAAAACCAGAAAGCAGGAACAATTCCAGTGAACTGTCTGTGAGCAGTCCCTTGTCTGGAGGATACCCATCCATAAGTGATGAGCTGTTGATCACACTTTAAAAAAAAAAAAAAAAAATACAAAAGTGCCTTGTAAATGACTGCTTATTGAGAAAGAGATCTAATTTGCAGCTTATCACCTGGCTGTGTCAGCTCCCATCAATAGCTGCCACCGCGTTACTGATGGATGGCACTTCTCCTCTAGCCCGTGGTGCTGCTGTCATGATCCTGGGGGAAACCTGGTCAAAAAATGATGATGCTGCTATCCAGAGCATTAGAGTTCTTTGCACAGAGGAGCACAGACAGCACTGCTGAGCCCTGCAGGCTCCAGTGGCCCCATTTCAGCCCAGATACATCCAACTGGCCCAACAAACAAGGCAAATGGCCACAGTGGCAAGGCAGGGGCAGGAAGCCCAGCTCCCTCTGCTGTGCTACAGAGGGAAGAACTGAGGGCTGGGCAGGTTGCTTGCTGGGACAGCCCTGGCCACACACCACTTTGGCTCTCTTATATACAGGAATCAAGAGAGAAAGAGTGAAAGCATTAAAGCAGCAGCTCTTCCCAAGACAAACAGCTGAGCTCTGTAAGAGGCAGAACATATTCAGAAAAGGCACCAAGAGACCCTCCCTGAGAAAAGCATGGGGCTGACCCCTTCCACACAAGGTCCCAGGAGGTCCCATCTGCTATAACTTCACACCGAGAATCTCTTTTGAGACACGATTTTATGCACCTTTTTCAGCCATATATTTGAATATTTTCCTGCATATAGAAATCTGCTTCACTATCCTTTTAGGATAAGCTCTTTAACTGATGACCTCCACCCATATAGCCTATCTTCTGGCTGCAGCATTAAGACATAAACAGACTCAGTCAGCACGAGAGCACAGCTGCATATCCTCAAGCACAAGCCACAAGCTTGCATCTGTAACTGTAAATGCTTGCATGCATGCACAGCTAGCTCTGATTTACTGGGACTGCAGCCCCGGCTCAACAAATCCAGCCAGCTTGCATCAGCCGTGCTTTAACACGCTCAGCTGCATGCTGCAGCAGGAGATCGAGATGTCCCTGCCTCTGACAGAGGGAGGAAGAAACCCCGCAAACCCAACCTTAGATGTGAGTTAGAGCATGCTAAGTTAATTCACTTCAACCGCAGGGAGGGCAAGGGCCAGCCTCTCTCCCAGCACAAGCGTGTCCAAGCATCTCATCTAAAGTTAAAGGCCTTGCTATAATTTTTAGTAGGTATCTTGAAAGGAGCTGTGTGAAGATGCAATATTGCAAAGTCTAGGTTATTAGTATTTACCTTTCAGAAGAAGCTGTTTACAGAGATGGGAAGGAGAAAAAAAAAAGTCATACACAGGGTAGGTGCAGAATCTGTTGTGTATGAGACTCAGATCTACGCAGTGATTTGTCTGGGTAAAGGTTATTTAATTTAGTGAGATATGTTGTGCTCAAGTGTTTCAATTAGAAACCTGCTCTGAGCTGAGGATCTTTGATTAGACAAAGAGGAGAGCAGTAATCACTTGGAGTGCTGCACACAAGGGGTGAGCAGCCACACAGAATCGCTAATTTGTGACTTCTTTATGCACTGCAAAACCACACACCTTAATGCTCTAGATAGGCCGCTTTATGCCACGTGACTAAATGCTCTGTGTACGAGCAGACAGCCATTCTCAGCCAGGTCATTTATCTTTCAAAATAGCAACCCAGCAATCTCGCCCCCCCTGGTTGAAGCTGCTCTCTCTAGGCACAGGCGTCCCAAGGTGGCTCCATTTCGAACCACATCACGTGAGAACAGGCTGTGGGCAAGTTCAAGCAGACAGTGAAACTAAATTTGCCTCTCAACGTGCAAACCATGACAATTGTTGTGTGCTGTGAAAGTACCAACACGTCGCCATGCACAGCGGCCACAGGAGAGCTGCTTCTGGAAACACAATAAGTGAGTCTCCTGTAGCCCAGAATCAGACCTCTATTTCTATAGGTAAAGTGTGGGAAGCCCGAGCTGCTCAAGGACTGATAACACACTAGAAAAAGTCAAACAGAAGAAGTATATACATGTATAGCTATAGTTGGAGCAACATTTCTCTATGTCCATCACCTCTGTCTGACACAGGCTCTGTGGTGGTGTCAGAAGTGGTCTCAGCCTTTTTTTGCTACACTTCACACAAAGTGCACTGCAATGGCTGTATTGTACTGAGCTGCAGACACACAGCATCGCCCCGTGATATCCTCGGGCATGAAAGAGCCCGGCATTGAGCCGGGGACCCAGCTGTACCCGTGGGTAGGACGCACGCCTGCCCTCAGCACCTGGGAGCAGAGCCCCACAGCCTGCTCCTGTCACACAGACAACTGCTCGCAGTCCTATCACAGGGAGAGAAGAGAACTGAAAAGCCACGAACGCTTTCTTCAGAGGCGAGCCCAGACACTGCTGTTCTCTTTATGGCAGTTTTTAAGTGGTATCAGCATGTACCATGCTCAGCGGTGCAGCTGAAGTCTGTTGTGTCTGGGATCAGCAGACAGAGCTTTGCCTGCTGTCTTTACTGCTACATTAGCATGTCTTACATGAATTCATCAAATTAAGAGCCCTGCAGTAAAGCAGGGAAAAAAAAAATCTTGGAAAAGAGCTTAAGTATTCCGCACAGCTTTGGTTTGGCTACCTTGGCCAGCAGAGCAGCAGGCACACAAGGGAATGGATGGGCCGAGGTCTGGGCAGGAGGGCTCCCCGAGCACCACGGCCACAGGCAGCCAGGAGCTGGGCTCCCACGTGCATGGAAGCTTGGAGGTGGGGCGGTGCACGTGCTGTGGGATGGTTGTCCCAACCAGTGGGCACTGGGGAGGGTTTGCAGCCTGCACCATGAACACAGGCAAGCACCTACCAGCAGAGCACTGGGCGCTGGGAGGTGGCTGGGCTAACAGTGCAGCACCAGGACCAGCAGCCTCTGTTCTTCTAAATAACATAAAACCCCTATGTTCTTGGTCCTGTATTGCTAGACAGGTTCCCCAGTCCCAGACCATACCTCCCCAAGGAGCCATTAACTAATGAGTAATTGAGAGACCTGATTTCAGAGCAGCATCCCAGAGCTCACTTGTGTGCGTGCATCACGTGGAAGGCAGGGCTTGGCTCCCACCACACACACCTGTGAACGGGGATCTCTTGAGAGTGAGCTGATGGCTTCTGTGGTAATTACCTTCAGGGAGATGCAGTTACAATGCAGCAGTGTATTACAGAAAAAACAGCAAAGCAGCAAGTCTCTGTTATCAGCGGGGCTCCCTTTCTCTTTATTCTCCCTATAAATTAACAGAGTCTAAGGTGGAGGAGTTTCTGAACGAACAACACATCAGAAAACATCCTTCATTAAATATTTGATGTCTTTTGGGTTCTAACTAGCAGGGAAGGAGAGAAGACGACATTAAGTTAGGAAAAGGGATGGGCTTGTATTCCTACACTCTTATCACAAAGAAACTAGTCCTCAGCTCACAAACAAACAAAAATACATTTCAGAGATGCTAGCCACAACTGCCGCTGATGGATGTCCCTGTTCTCACTGAGATCAACACCATAGGCACGAGGAATGACTAGCTCAATACTGGATTTCAAGAGAGCTCTGGGATAGGAGCCAGGGTGTGGAGACCTGTTGGCTTCAGCACCTGGCAGACCAGGGGAAGCTGTGTCACGCAGAGCAGCAGCAGGAAGGGACCAGCAGCAGAGGTTACCCCATAGGGGGTAACCCCCCCCCCCAGACCCCACACTGGGCAGCAGAGACCTGCCTCCTCCAGCACACATCCGATATCTCAGGACATCAGGGCATCACCCCTGCCATACCACAGGCCTCCAACATCCAGCCCAGCCCAGCTTCACAGCTATACCCTGCGAACACACCGAGCTTTCCTCCTAAACCAGCTCTGCTGCAGGGACAGCTCCTGCCATGCTCTAGAGGCACAAAGAGCCTGCAGCTCCCCTGTGCTCCCAAGGGCTATTATAAATATTGGAGAAGAATTAAGCATTGCTGGTTCATTTGATACGCTTACCTGCTCTTTCCCTCACGTATACTTGAGCACTCTCAGCATTGCTTCTCCTTGGGGTGCATTCAGCAGAAGGCTTTAGGTGCTCATTAATTAATGCCTAATTTGTGTGGGTCTCTGCTTACAATTCTTATGCAAATTGCTCTCAAATTGTGTTCTGTTTTCAGCTGAGCTGAATCCAAGCACTAAAATACCAGAAGAGGAAAGACAAATTGGGGAATAAATGTGCAGGTAATAAAGCTTCTCTATTTCTCAGAGGCTTTGCAGTACCCTTGGGTCATGTGTAGTACAAGCATAAATTTAGAGAAAAGATAAAGAACATTGTAAAGGCTGAGTCTCAAAAAAAACACAAGTTAAGAGCTGCTGATGGAAAGAAACTGCTGCTAAACACTCATTGATGTGTCGGCTATTAATGTGATGTTTTTACACAAACTAATCTTCCTCCAGGAATATGATAGATTTTTACCCAAGTAGAAAAGAGGAGCTTCTCCATATCATTTAATCACTGTGTGTGTTGCCCAGCATAATCCAGGATTTGACAAAGCCACCTTTAATATGATCTCTTTTTAATTTGTGGTCTTTATTACAGCTTGTTGTAGCTGCCTAATTAAAGTTTGTCAAGGAAGTAATCAGCCTTATTTCCGTAGTGAGAGCAGTTTAATAAGAAGGTAGTTTTGCAATTTGTTTTCTTTAATTAATTAGACAAAACCCTATAAAAATCCTCGTAGTCAGGCACAAACCCAAGGAAATGGTGACACCAACTGCAGTGTCTGAGGAAAGGGGATGTTTTACCTCTGGTGGTCTGTCCCTGACGTGGTTTTCATACATGTCAAGCACAGGGGTATTTGCAGCTCTCAAGAAGCAAACTCTCTCATCTAAAGCCTAACCTGTGTGTCTCTGTAAGTGCACGTGGTGTCCAAACAAACCCCAAAAGAGCATCAAGTGGAGGCTGGACCCAAGCACAGAACAACTAGCTCAAGGATAATCCACCAGCAGATGCAGTAAATGGGTCAGCTTTGGGCACAGCCTTCCCCCAACAGCCCCAGCATCAAAATAAACCACACTTGTACTCCTGGAAAAAGGAACCAGAGAAACAACTGGAGGGCTCTGGGACACTTCTGGAGGAGAATGAAAGGTCTTGGGGCTGGGCTGTAGATCTTTTTACTTGTCCCCACTGAAGGAATATTTGGTTCATCTCCAGTAGTACCCAGCTTTGTTTTTCAAACTCAAGCAGAGGGCTAGCGTACATCGATATATCCAGACAAAAAGTTACGCTGACTTTAGCTGCTTTTCAAAGAGCTCATAGTTCGTTTTGTAACACTGAATAACACTTATTGAGCCTCGCAGTAATCATATGCAGTAAGGCAAGACTTTTGCTGAGGATCATTTACCGTGACACTTGTTCTCTTTTGCCCCAGTGACAGCAGGGTGCCCATAGGCTGCTTAGTTTTGGTGGGTTGCGAGGGTGGGGAAGCTCCTGAGATGTCATTTATTGATCATTCAGGACAAACACAGGCTTGGTTTTGCCCACTGATGAACTTCTGCATTTATTCAGCTGCTATTTTTACTGGAGGGTTGGAAACTATCCCACCGGAGGAGCTGCTTTCCTCCAATGAGAGGTCCTGGCCTCATTGATTTCAGCAGCAGCTTCATGGGAGCGTGCGCTGTGCCTTGTGTAGCTCTGGCCATCAAAATCCAGCAAATGGCAACTCAGAAAACCAGATCAAGGGTGAAGGGGAAAGAAAGGAAGAAGGACGAACGAGGCACCATTCCAGCTGTGCACAACCAGCCTCTGCTACAGACACCCAGCTCTGGACTCGGTTCAGTTTGGGGGAGCATGGTTTCACCCCCTCGGTATGCCTGGGAGGCTGGGGCTGGCTCTTGTTATGGCTACACATAACATAAACTCACTCCTACAATAATAATGAATAAAAGATAAGTCCCGTGGCTTTGAATCTATCTAAGTCTAATGGCTGATTTGTGCAGCTGGGGATTGGAGAGACAGCCCGATATATCTGGCTGCTGAACATCATTTGCTGTTTACCTTTGCTGGAGGAGGACTCGGGACCAGGGCTATAAACACTCGGAGGGTGAGGGAGCAGCAGATGAGCAAGGAGAGGAGAGGAGATGTAGCTCCGCTGGAAACCTTGTAAAGCACTGGCTGCAGTAAAAGTCAGTGCAGGAATTAAAAGCTGTCAGTTCAGCAAGCCATAAAAAACACACCATTTCTTCTTTATCTAGCTTCCCTGACTGAGCCTGAAACAAAGAGCTTTTCTTTTTTCCAGAAGGCGTTTCAGAGTGCTCCTTTGTGGCTCACAAACTATAGCACTTCGGAAGGAACATAATTCTGAGACAAAGCTTTTCATCCGCTCTGAAGCGAGCTCCCGAGGGTATGCACCACGTAGCATCTCCCTGAGTCAGGGCAGCACTCCTGAAGAGGAGATAACTGCTGTCTTGGTAGGCTGACATGCAAACCTGTGCCCCCTCTGCGGTGACCTGCAGAAATCACGGCAGGAGTGCAGGTGGCAGGCAGCTGCCAAGGTGCTTTTGTGGGCATGCAGCTAGACCAAGGTGGGAGCGTGCAACCCAGACAAGCTTTATTTTACATAAAAAAGTAACACAACACTTTGAGGGGAGAAGAGACAGAGCAACATGTCCCTCAGCAGGCAAGGTTTCAGGCCTCAGACAGAAGGCCTTACTGAAGGTGCAATAACAGCAAGCCCGTCAGGGAACGTATTTCTCTTTCCTAAAAGTTTTATGCAGATTTGCAGGCACAGTGTTTGTGGCCTCAGGGTCCTGGCAGAAAGTTCTCCATGCAAAGCTCTGCTGTGCTTCACCCCCCAAAAGTCAGCGGGCTGGGGTGTGAGAGCTCCCCTGCAACCTGGGAGAGCGCCTTGGTGGTTCGGCTAAAGCAGATTTTCAAAACCTTCCAAGTCCAGCAGGCTCTCCTAAAGCCAGATATGAAGTAAGTCTCATGGGGAGAAGCAGTAGCTCTAGGTGTGCTAATTAGAGTACGAGAATGAAGCTGCCTCTCTGAGACAACAGTTGGCAACAGAAGCTGAAGATCTGAGGCTGAAGCTTTCAGCCCAGCTCTCCTGACCCCCATGGCTCCTCTGGCAGGCATTTGAAAGCTCACAGACCTGCAGAGATGACTCAGGCTTCTCCAAACAGAACTTAAGACATAGATCTGAAGTCTGCAGAGCCTACCTGAACAGCATAGCTGTAAAAATCCCAGTCCAGGCCCACAGAGGTCAAGTTTTGACTAGCTGCTCTTCACGCTGCCTTCACTTCCAGGAGTGGGATCAGATATTGATACGATGTTCACACTTGCAGAAGAGTATGTAGTTTTCATCAATTTAGCTGACCTGCTCGACTCCTGAGCACTCGCGTGGGCTCTGCTATGAGAAATCGATGATGAACTCTCATCGCTTCCAATAGGAGCGAGCTAGGAACAAAATAAAGCACAACAGTAGCCTTTTAAGGAAGCTTTTAGCCAGCTCCCCAAGGATGAAGCCAGACATGCTGTCTACGCCAGATCAGCTTCAAAGCCGTCAGCTGAGAGTGCTCGGGGCAGCCACAAATAGTCTGAGCTGATAAAAGAGCACCTTCCACAGCCGAGTTGCAAACTTCTGCCTACTCCTACCTATAAGAAGGTGCTGGGGCTCTTCCGAGTGCACTCCCCTGCTTTTGAGCATCAGGCAGGACTGTCAAGGGCAGGTATCCAAGGACTGGCACACAGTTCCAGTTCTGCTACATGCACTGAACACTCGCTGGTTTCTCTGCACCTCTGGTTCTTTCCCTACCATTCCAATATCTATGCTGTTGAGGAATTACTTCTTACTCTGGATTTTTGCTGTGCTGTGCACAATAGGCTTTTGATGGAAGCCAGGCACTCTGGATGCTAGTGCACAACAGGGACTGCATTAGAATACGACGGGTTTGCACGTGGTAAGACGACTGAGTGAATTGATCTGACAAAAGGCTCTTAAGTCATTAATTCAAGTCACGCAAGATTAAGAAATGTTTCAGCAATAACAGAAACTGTGTTAGGACCTTAGCGATTTCAAAGAACACTTTCTTAATTGGCTTCACAATATTGTTCCTTTTGCCTTTTTGTTGTAACAGAGGGATATTAATAAATTCATGTTTTCAAAGTCATCAGTGGCTCTCAAACAAGCTTTTCAGGGCTATGCCACGATTTCTTTACTTTGGTAATGGGAAAAGCCTTCTAGGGACTCTTGCATTCAATCTGCCTTTCTACCCTGGAGAAGGAGCATCTGCTTTTTCCATAAGCTTTCACAGAAAAAGCAAGGGGCTGGGGGAAGAGACTGGGGACACATTAACTGTACAAAGCTGCGATGCCCACATGGATGAAGCTACCAGAATTAGGCCTCGCTTTGATCTGTGAATATTTAGCCTCCAGGTCAGGCCAGGCCCTTGCCCCGGGACCAGCCCCCCAAGCAGCCCCTTCCCTGCTGAGCTCCATCCCCAAACCCATTCACATTACTTCTTTCAGCTCCATTACAGGCTGCAGAAAGACACACACCTGTCCTCTCTAAACAGCTGGCTAACGTCCTCCTGCCACAGCTTGACCAAAATCCAATGCAAAGCATCCTCTTCGTTTCTGGAAGCACTAAGAACCTTTTCATGCCAAGGAGTTAAATCTGGTTACACAGCTGACGTTAATTTCCCTCTTTTAGCACCAAAGGTTTTCATCCCATCCTGTTTTATATATATTTTTATGTACCAAAGCTAAATCACTGTCACCTTTTCAAGCAAGGGAGAGGAGAAAAGGAAAGGGGTTGCACTGTTTTGCTGGTTCGCCCAGAGGCCTGCTAAATTCTTACCAAGGATGCTCTGTTACTGGGGTGTGAGAACGCTTTTTGTGCCCCAGAGGACTATTACGGAGGGCTAAATGCTGGCTGTGAGCCAGGACCTTACAGGAAGGAATCAAAACAAACATGAGAACGATGAGCATTTAGCACCAAGGCCCTGGCCCTAACCACGCAAGGTGGTAGATATCACCCAGTTCCAACACCTGCACTTCATCAGCTGCCCTTTTCCCACTCCCCTAGTCCTGACCATCCCTGAGCTTATCTGCTCTCTCCTCTTCACATTTTCAGGAAATAACAGGCCCAGCTGACTGACACGTTGAACTAAGTCACCCCTCTGGTCACACGGGCACACCTCTGCCAAAAGACACATTGCAAAGGCTGGACTTGGAAATTCCTTCCGCAGTGATCGCTCATTGAACGGGCCAGCTGGAGGAGGAAATAAAAATAAATAAATAAAGCTCCATCCAGAAGGCTTAGCCTTAAGGTGAAAAGCACGTGGATTAACTCAGTTCTTACTGAAGGCTGCAGCAGATTGCCCCACGGGTGGCAGTGGCAAACCCCACCACGGGTGCTGCTCCATGGACCTCCCTGGGGGCTGCAGGGCAAGAGTCGACCCCGGGCTCAGCCCTCGGCACAGACACGAAGCCCTCGGCCCTATTTCACAGCCGTTCCTGCCAGGACACTGCCCACAGACACTTTCTCTTCACAGAAGCGAGGTCAGGCAGGTTTGGACAAGGCTTTATTCCATTTGAAAGGGAACAGCAGAGGGGATTCAGGCACGCGGTGTTATCTCTGTGCGTGTTTCACTCCCACTTTCCTTGTAAAGTGCAAAACTATTTCTTCCTTTAAAGCACCGGTCATTTGGTGGTTTTCATGTTTTTGATCTCCTGCAGCAGGTCAGACATTAGAGTGAGACTGACCAGCAAGATCATGAAATCTTCAAAGTCAATTTTGTTCTCTGTCTCCTCATCCAGGGCAGAAATTACTTCCTGGTATTTTGGTTTATTTTCTTGGCCCTATGGAGAATTTTAAATGGAGAAAAAAGAAAAAAGAAAAAAAAAGCATTAAGTTCCTTTTTTATTGTATTATCTGTAAAGAAAAAAAAAAGCATAATTTTTCGTTTCCTATATTTCTATTCAGAATTTTATGTTCACATGCATATTAGTTTTTCTAAACTTATCCCAAGAAACTCAAACAGAAATATTATTGACAACCAGTCCCCAAAGTTTCCTGGATGCAGAATATATCTTTGAGAAGATACCTAACCACGACTGAAAATCTGGCAGTGATGAGTGCAGCTGGTAATTGCAGCATTTCTACCACTTGATAAAACTCCTGTTCTTTTTGGTTTAGAAAGAGAGAAAAAAAATGCAAGAAGTTTGCAGCCACCAGTACTTATGTAGCTGGTTTTCCACCGCAGCTTGCTGCCGGTTTTACTGGAGGGTGGGCGATGGATGGTGAGGTGCACATGGCTCCATAGCACGGGGCCAGCGCTCTGGCAAACTCCATCCCTAATTAAATGCAATGGGTTTCTTACCGCATAAACACACAAATACCTGTCATTATATGAGTTTTTTTTGTTGTTGTTCATTTGTTTGTTTGCAATTGCCCTACTTTATCAGCAACAATACAAACAGGCACGTCAACAGTGGCTTATTGCTGATGCTCCTCCTTTAGCCCCACACCAGACTCAGGCTCAGCACAAAGCAACTAATCCAAAGGTGTTTTTCCCAAGCCACCAGCTCCTCACCTAGGATCACCCCGTGGATGGATGTGCACACAGCCCGAGATGCCCACTCGCCCAAACTCTCACCTGTATGAAACTCAAAAACTGGGTCTGCAGCAGGTTTTTGGTTTCAGCTTTGCTGAGTTTGCCCTCGGGGTCAGCAGCGTTGTTATACACCAGCGCAGCAGTAGCAACGGCTTTTTCAAGGTCTGAGCCTTTTTCTAGAGCTAGGGGGAAAAATGTTGCCAGCCTATCAGGAAAAGCAGCGTTTGAGGTATAATTGAAAGGACTGTGTCAGAAACATCCTGAGTGGGTGGAAATCAGTGTAGTTCCATTAAAGTTAATAAGCCTGAAACTGTTTGCACCCACAGAGGACCTGGCCTAGATTTTATTTGGAGTGGGCCAGCAACACACCTCCTGTCCCGTGGAAACACACCCGAAGGCAGGTTTCACATAGCTGGGGTGGGCACCAGCAGGGATGTAGGGTTGTGGGTGAGACCTGCCCGGCTGTCCCCTCCTGGGGACCTGCTGTGCCATGGGGACAGGCCACTCCAGACATCTCTTGGGTGCATGGGGACTCCCAGGGCCCTCTAGCAGGGGAAATGCGGCCCAACAGACGTGCCCATGTCTGAATATCAGCGACAGAGCTGCATGCTAGTGTTGCCACGTATTCAGGATTCTGGCTAAAACATTTGGCTGGGTTTATCCCCTCACTCCTAAACCACATCCTAAAGACCATACGTTCCCAGCAGGTACCAGAGGTGGTTTGGGCTGTGATTTTAAGGGAAAGGCAAGCAGAAGAGGAGACATGGATGAACGCTGGGGCATCCAGGGGCAGTGAAGGGTCCCCTTACCTTTTATTGATGCCAGCTGCTTGGCTATAGGTATGCTGGTAGGGAGAGAGAAAGGACACACAGTTATCACCTGGTGAATTGAGCATGCATATGGTTTCTCCATAATAAGCTTTCTCCCTTTCATTTTATTTAATCCCCCAGAAACCTGGGGCTTCCCAAAGGAGACTATCTTTCCTTCGCAGCAGGAAGATCAACATCCCTCACAAGTGGCACACAGCATCACACACCTCCCAGTTCTTAACCTAAGCAAGTAGCCTGGAGTTTTTATTAAAGATGATAAATAACTTGATCACTGGAGAGAGGCACTGCAGCCTGTGGTAGGTCTCTTCCTGGAGCTCTTTCATGTTCTGAAGAAGTTTCTCGGTTTTGAGCCCATCCCCAGGGAGGCACAGAGGGCTTTGCCATTCCCTGCCCAGTGGTCCTCCCACTTGGGAGCAGACACCAATAATAAATTTAACATTTTTGCAGATAAATAGATCCAGACAAAGCCTTTCACGAACAAATCACCAGAGACGCAAAGAGCAGAGCAGTCACTTACCGCTTGGGCATCCCCGCTGCGGCTGGAGGGCTCTTCTGGGGGGAAGCAGGACTGACGGAGTAGTGCTTTGTGCTGGGGACGCTGGCCTTGCAGCCACACATCGTGAGGACAGGCTGTTTGTGATCTCTAAGCAACTGGAGTAACAGCAAACAGGTGGATTCAGGCTCTGCCCCGTGCAAGCAGCCTGCCTGCAGCCGTGCCCCATCAATAATGCAAGTGCTACCTGCTGGTCACGGGACCAGCAAATATGTGGGTCCAAACGGCCTCTGTGACGTTGGCAAGCGGAGTTGCTCTGCATTTTCTGGGAGAATTTAACAGAAACAAACCAGACTCAGATGGGGCCTGAATCCCCTTAGGTCTGTGGGATGTAAAATTGCACCAGGACTAACTCAGCCACCAAAGCAGTACCCATTATCATTTTAATCAGCAGCCCTCCTGGTGTGGGCTAATGTAACTTGCCCTGTGCTACGAAGAGAGCTGCTCCCGTGACAGAGTCAGAAACCAGGTGTCTCCCAAATCCTGACCCAGCATCGTCCTAGGAGAGCACACTCCTGCTACGACATTCGCTCCCCCAGCGCAGCACAAAGAGCTCTGCTCCTGCCCCAGCTACTAGCACAGCAGCACCCAGCACCACGCCTTGGCTTCGGTTTTTGCCCGAGCAGACACTGCCTGCCTCCAAAAGCAGCACCGAGCCATCTGGCAGAGCAGTCGCGCAGTGGAGGAACTGGAAGGGCTCTGATGAACTTTGTTATTTATTGCCATGGACATCGCTATCAGAAAACACACAGCTTGTCACACCGCCCGTCTCTGGGCACGTTCTTGCCACGCATCCTTTGCCTAGAGGTGTCCAGACAGGGTGACGGTGACCTAAAGGGCTGAGCAGCTATTTTCATCCTGGGGGGTCTGTTAAAAGGTACTGACTTCAGCTACCTCGTCCAGCACATCCTTCCTGGGGAAAAGATACAACGTGATGTCAAAACTTCCCAGAATGAGACTTTATGTAACAGGACACGCAAAGGAGACTGCAACAGATGGCCTAGAGAATTAAAATGTTTTCCTCGTTTAGTAGAAGCTAAATTACTGAAGGCTAATGAATAAGGATGTTCACCACCTTACTGTTCCTGGATTTTAATTATCTTAAAAAGCATGGGAAAAGAGAACCTTTAATTTTCCATCTAAGAGTGTCATTACTCAAACAATTCAGAGCCTTTTTCTGAGAGGTTTAAGCTGTCTTAGATCTCTAGTGCGTTCTTTAGGACTGGCTCATGAATAAAACAGAGCCTATAATTGCAATGACGCAGCCAAAACACATATAATCAATGCTCATTATCCCATCAATTAACACACTAAAATTAAACAAGAATTCAGGCTTAGTAATCTGCCATAAGCTCTTAAAAAAAAAGTCTTGATATCACGTTGAAGTGATAATTCCCTTTTACATCTGTTGAACCATACGAGAAGGCATGAAAAGCCTTACATCCTGGTTAATCCACAGAACGGGGGTGTTTGGTCTCAGCATCCGAGGTAAAAACGAGAGCGAGGAACAGCCCCCGTCATGTGTTTATCAGCTACAGGCAGTGCTGGGAGCTGCCGAGCAGAGCCAGCTCCCTGGGTTTTGGGCTCTTTCCATCGCAGATCAGATTTCAGCTCAATTTCATTTTATTTTTTTGAATTTAGCTGACTTTTGGGAGCCTGTTCTCCAGAGCAGGTGATTTCCTTTGGTGGGGTATTAGCAAGCCCAGGCAAGCCTGGGAAACTTTCTCTCTCTAGGTTGTATTAATTAGTGTACACAGGAGTGTTAGTGCATTACAGATACCGGGTAGCACAAGGATAACCCTTGCTTTTGCAAGTGTTGATCAGCTTTGAAGACAGCAAGATTTTGGCTGTATGTGGTGGTGCAGTATTCTGGTCAGCAAGGTGCGAGGGAGCGGGGCCATCTGTTCTGTATCTATTTTGATCCACTCTATTTATGTTTGAGATATCCAGGTGCTTCTATCAGGCAATTTTTAGCACATTTCACACATTAACAATACTGTCTGCATAAAATATGCAACCTGATGCTTACGACTACACAATCTTTACATGCAGTTCAGTTCAGATTTTGCAAGCGCTGCAAAAAGCCTCTGCCTCCCCTTCCTTTTTGGTGCTTTCCCGGAGTTTTCCCATCCCTTCTAAGAACTTCCTGCCATTCAGGACGACTTATGTTGCAACACACTTGTGTGCACGGAGTCCCGGCTCCCTTAGCGATGCCCCTGCAACAGCAGCCAGAGGCAGGTGTGAGCTTGCCCGTGCTGGGGCAGGGGCGGTGGCACAAGGGAGTGCCTAAAGCTGCAGATGCTCTCGTGCCATTTTCCAGCCAGCCTTCATTTCTGCAGCAAACTCCCAGGAGCTGCAGAAGAAGCGTTGCTAACTTGCACCCAGGGAGCTAACAGCCTGATTTCTTTGTGACCAGAACGTGGTCGTTTTGATCTTGCCTGACGTTAATTTTTTCCCCCAAAGGGTGAGGACTGGGAAGACCCCACGCAATGCTCCCGGGTCTCACTGTGCAGGCTGAACTCCGTGGGCTCAACCCCAGCACCATCGTGGCCGTGGGACCACAGCAGCCTGCTGTCCCCCAGCACTGCAGCCTGCTTTGGGGACATTTCCGTGGAGCCTGCACCTAGAGACAGGGACACTTCGTCTCTGGAGGGAAACAAAAAAGGCAGCTCAACAGAAGGAGGGTAAAGCTGACACCAGCCTCCTGCTGAGGCTTCCTGATTGCCTTTATTGAGCTCACAGGCTGCTAAGCATCCAGAAGAAAACAAAACGCAAGCCTGTGCAAAACCTGAACCTAGGAGTGACCAAGGAGAGGTCCCCACCCGGGAGGCATGGACACCTCAGCCCACCTCCCCGCCACGTGCAGGAGATGGCTGCGTGTGGCGCTCAGCCTGGGGTCACGAACAAATAAAATGTTAATGAATCCCACTGCTGAGGCAGAGCAGGTAAAATGCCATTTAAGAAAAGCTATTAGAAACAGGTTGTCTGCAGGGAAACATCGTTTGTCATCGCACGCCCAGGCACTTTTCAGACATGGCACATAGCACAGGCCAAAATCTGCTCGTGCTTCCCGTGGGGCTGCCAGGGAGCTCAGCGGCCGCAGGGGTCCCTGGCACGCAGGCACCCAGCTCCCTCACTGCCTTTGAAGATCTATCATAGAAAAGATATAAGGCACGGTCCCAACAGTTTTGGTATGGCATTCGTTTTCAGTGTGAAGTCTGAAAATATCATTACCAAATAATCTTCCCTCTGAGACGCATTTGGCTAAAGGAAGATTAGACTTTAAAAAGGCAGCTATACTCATTAAAAATGGAAAATCTTATTAAAGAAAGACACAACAATAAAAATGTAAGAAAAGAAACTGGTTGCTAAATGCAACAAAAGGGATGCCCCCCTGCTCGACTACTAAAATTTTATAGCAAAATGCTAACAAAATCCAAATCTTCACACTAAGGACGTATGCATTGATGGATGATGGGACAATCAGTGCCAGATATTAATATTGAAACACAGATTGTTGCTGCTCTTAGAAAATTCCAGGAGGAGAAGCTCTTGGGTTTAGTAGCAAGAGGGAATAGAAAGTAATCCTGGAAAAGAATAGCTGAGTCAAGGAGAGCATAAGGTAAGCAGCCCATCCATTCACATACATGCAGATTTTGATCTGCAAAAAGAGAGCAAAGCAGGCAGCAGAGGCAGCTGGTACCCAAAGCCATGCTCCCTGCCCTCTCCAGCCCCCTCCAGCCCCTCTCCTCATCCCATGGAGGGGATGAGGCTGCAGCTCTGCAACATCCTTCCCTCCCCAGTCGAGAGCAATGGGGAAATCCCCAAACAACACGTGAGCATACCTCTTGCTTGGCTGGGAGGCACACGGAGAGAAAGTCCTGTGCTCCCAGCTCCCTGTCGTGCTCACAGAGGTACCTGCCTCTCCTCCTCAGTGCTACACTTGGTAATGCAAATATGCTCCCATCCAGGGTAACTGAGAAACGGGCTATAAAGAGAAACACATGGGAAAACAGGAGGGACAGCACAGAAGCTCAACTAACATTTTTTTTTCCCAGGCTGACCTAGTTATTTAACTAACTGGCAGAGATACTCACTAATGATGGAGAAGAAAAGCAATCGGTCTGCCAGCAGCAGTTTCACAGAGGATGCTAGAGTTTACTTAGCTATTTGTCTTAAAACCAGGATACATCAAATAAAGTCTTTGCTGTCTTGCTGCTTGACATTCTGCTGTACAGTCACTATTCCCCGTTCAAATAAACTTCCAATTCCTTAGCGATAGCCAAAGGATGTGATAAGACTTGAATCCAGATGAACACAGAGGAAGCATTCAGAAACATTTTTTATGTAACACAGACAAGTACATGTATCATTTTTGTTTTCACCTGTGCTACTGCCAGAGTATATTAAACTGAGAAGCTGTAGATGAAGAGATTTTCCATCCCTTCTAATTCACAGTGAAGACTAGTCCCTGAAGGATGTGTCGGACAACCACCAGCTCATCTGTCCTGCGTGGCAGCAAGGCAATAGTGTACCTGTGGCCAACCAGTAAAGCAAAGGACAAGTCCTTCATGAAAACACGTGCCTTTTTTACTGCTTTTGTCAACTATACCACTAGCTCTGCCCTTCACAAGACAATCTTTGCTTAGATTAGGGGTTACACAATTAATACCCAAAATAAGTCTACGTCTCACTTCCACCAGGAACAAACCTCAGCAAAACTCAAGTTTCACTCAAGTTTCTGACACTCAGCATAGAGAAGTTTGGAAATGGGACCCTAATCACCTAGGTGGAAAAGTTGCTGAAGAAAAATTTGGATCACACAAAAAGCGTACTCCTCTACTTCTAAGAGAGAGGCCTTGAGTACACAGTTTACAATAGTCCCAATCAACTAATACAGAGTGGATTTAAAAAAAATAAAAAATTATATGAGGGAAAGTAGGATGAGATGTGAAGAGCCCATTCCCATCCCTCCCCACTAGCACAGATTTCAATTTCTTTTTGCTTGCCTATATTTAACTTTTTTTCCAAACTTAAAAATGAAGGAAAAAAAGAACAGAAAGCCAAAATAAAAATTTTCAGACCCAGAAAATTGAATTTTGATCCCATTTGGAATACAAGGACATTTAGTTATTCAAGTTTGTCTGTTCTTCAGGTTGAGAAATGGCTTTTCCAGCAATCCACAGAACTGGTGTAGTTAGCACAGCACAGGGCTAGTCCTACTGACAGATGGAAAGAGAGGCATAGAGGTGGGCAGATATTAAATTGCACAGTTTAATTTTTGTTTAAAGTTGTGATAGTGACCTTTAATGACAAGTATCTGTAGAAGTGTTGTACTCCACTGAACATTAAAACAAGCCTCATAAAGGTGTTGGAAAACAGTGAGAATATGACCAATAAGGTCAAGCACAGAGATAATATTCTATCCATCTTTTTAGTTATTTTGCAGTGACATTTTAATATTATCATACTCTGAAAACATGCATTGTATGCAATAACTTTATTAGGGTCAAATAGATATCACAATATAGATTCATCCACCGAGTAGCCATAAACTGGTTACAACAATCATAGAAGAAACTAAGCTGTTTTAAGCTAATATGCTTTCAACATTACAGCTCATACAATAAGATTATATACTGATACACTTTTATTTAGAAATGCAGATGATCAGTTTGGATTAGTATATTGTGCTTCAGGCTTTAATTTCTGTCGATGCATCCCATATGCCATAGCAAGGAAGGGATTAATTTTCCAGGGAGAAATCGGAACTGGCTATGAACCTGGCTCTGGCTATTTTAGGGTGAGTTCCTCTGAACCTGGGTTATTTGGTCAATCCAGTTACATTCTCCAGTAGCACCAAGCTAGCGCTCAGCGCAGCAACAGAACAGAGGGATATCTAACAATCTCTGAACAGCACGTATAGAAAGACTGTCTTACAAGAAGAGAGTAGAGAGGAATATTTAATCTTTGTAAGGTCACAACAGTACACGCATTTTTCATGTTTTGCTGTACTGAGCAACAGGGCATCTTCAGGTGGTTTTGTATACTGATATCTGCACCTCTGTTATCTTAGTTAAATAAATACCTTTGTAAACATATAACACAGTTACTTGGTCCTTAATCTCCACAGCTCACGTTAAAAGATTCACAAAACATCCATAGAAATAGCGATTTATAGAATGAATACTTAGCTCAGTTAAATGGAATAAACATTGGTTAGGTACCATATGTACTACTGAATGCCATTTCAAGGAAAAACATTTTTGTTACAAAGCATTCAGAACTTGGGTAAGCCATATATTCAACTCTGCAAAATATATAAAAGATGCATACTTCTTTTAAACGGACATTTAACAAAGTGTAGTGGCAGAAGTTGAGAAGTTCCATTTTCACAGTCCAGACATTTGGTAGCATGAAACTGCTTATCCATGCACTAAATTACAGATGACATGGTTAATTGAAATAATAGTAAAATCTTATGAAACAGAAGATATAATCAAAACAAATGCTCTGAAGAGTCACAGACAGGCAGTTTTGAAAATGTTACATGCATGGATATACAGAATAATCAGTAGAAATAACAGTAAAACACTTCTGTTTGTCACCAAAATGCAGAAGGAAATTCAGTTATATTACGCATATTAAATACTACAGACTTGTGGCTACAAAATGCTTCTACCATCTCAACACATACAAAACTACCATAAAGTTATCTCTACAGAACATACTACAACACGGACTCCAGGTCACCACCTGCAATGTGCACATCCTGACATCAGTCAGGGGCTAAAAATGTCAGCCCCAGCCACAGGCCACCTCCCATCCACCTCAGAAGGTAGGGCAAGATCTTCGATCGACATTGAACACTGCGTTGTAGTACTAATTTGTGTGAAACCCTTAAAAACCTGGTGCTGCTGAAACTTGAGACCTGTTAAACGCTGTGTGTGTGAGGGATGTAAGAGCTTGTGCTGCGTGAAACCCTAGATTTGATTAGCGAAGGAGGTTGGCCCGCTCTGGCCGTAGCTCTGGGGCTGGCCGTAGTCACCCACCTGCCCATAGGAGCCCGGCTGGTTGTAGCCCCCGGCCGGCCCGTAGCTGTCTTGGTTGTAGCCACCCTGGTTGTAGCTGCTGGACTGCTTCTCCATGGTGTCCGGAGGGTGCCGCTGGCCCGAGGAATGCCAGCCCGTCTCCTTAAACACAAACCAAATGTTGCCTGCCCACAGGATAAAGTTCAAGAATCCGAAGACCTGGGGGGGGGAAAAAAAGGAGCTCATCACCCCACAGCCGCGGTGTCACCACCCAGCCTGATGGTTGGGACCCTGCATGGTCCTTGGAGAAGTCAGGGCCGTTCCCAGTCAGTCCTTCTCCCCAAATCTGCCAGGAAGGATCCTCAGCTGTGGAGCAAACACGTAAATTCACCACCCTTAGCACTAGCTCGCTAGGTTAACTGCATTTCCCCTGCTTTTTTAGAACAAGGTTGGGATTTTCAGCCAATTTTTTGTTGTTTGAGAACATAATTTAGCTTAAAGAAACATTGGAAAGATAAAATGGGAAGAAAATATTTTTAAAAGAGAGAAATTAATTGCTCAGCTGACTTTAAATAATTTTGTTCTTTAAACATTTTCTAAATACTGAAATGACATTTAAATATACCATTTAAACACAGAGATTGATTTATATTGCTCTTTTTGAGGATTTTTAAAGGAATCTGTCAGGCACAAAACCTTTCCTTCCTTAAGGACAGCACAGACCCCTTTTCCAAAGTGTTGAAGATGGGTGGCTTACAAGCAAGCTGTCTGACAGACACGCTCGGAAAGGCACGTTGCTTCCCCCAAGCTCCTGCCCTTCACTCCTGTCCCACGGCACCAGCTCTGAGTCAGGCTCTACCTTTCCCCACAGCAAGCTTCTACTTGCAGTGACAGCATTTCAGCTAATGGGTTTGCATCAGCTAATTTAGGTCAAAACACAGGTGAAAGAGATGAAAATACGTTTGTAAGGTAACGGTGAAAATAATCAAATTCACTTACAACCGAAGTGTTCAGGCTCGACATAACGGGACTGCGAACAGGCAAGCATTTGTTGGACTGCTGTTTGCAGGCTGACATCAGTAATAGTACCTCGTCTGGGTCGGTCGCAATCTTTACATCTGACAGTCCTTTAGCCCAAGCAGATGAGCCCACTAGCCACAAGAATGAGAAGACCACTGTCACAACGAAATCCTAAAAGACAAATCAGTTGGGAGCATTATACTGGTGTGTCCATTGAGAAGAAAAACAATTTTAAAAAATCACCAGAAAACTGAAAGCTTGAATCAGAGGAGAGAGAAATAAATAAATAAGAGCTTGTTATTTTGCAACAGGTCGTGATTACCATCATCACCTACAGCACTAATTTTCAGAAGAGCTTGATGTGCCCTGTGGCTGCCATCAACATCTCCAGCCAGAGGGCAGATCCTTACAAGCATGTGGACGATATGCAGGGTGCTGAGCTGCCTTGGAAATCTGGCTGCTTGGGATGTCTGGTGCAATTTAAAAATTCAGATGCCCAGGAAGGAGCTGGGCCCTCCTGAGGGCTGTCCCTGGTGTGGGTTTCCAATGGGAAGCGTTTCCATTGGCAGCAGCATCTGAGGCAGAACCTGGAACTGGCTAATCCTCAGCTACCAGATGAGCTTTCTCACAAGCTACAGGTAAGGCCAAATGTCCCTGTTGCATGAACTGTGCAGCCGCTAATTATGACGAGCAAACAAATAAACAGAAAGCCTTGCCAAGCACAGAGACTGCTCAGCTCCTCTGTCCCGGCAGCGCTTTTGCTCCTAATTCCCATCGATGAGAGAAGAGGGGAGAAGGTGTGGCGGTGCCTCCAGGCTGCAGCGACTCCCGGCAGCTCTGATCTGAACCACTCTGCTCACTTTTCCCTTGAAAGGCCTCAGGAGCACGCACAGGCATAAACTTCTCCTTGTCTTGGCCAGAACAAGTGGCCAAGTGACACTGTTGCTGTGTGGGTTTGGGGGGGAGAAGGGGGAGGAGGCGTGATTTTTCAAGCTTTCTTGTGTCTTGCTAAAACAGAAGAGCCTTTCTGCTGTCATCTCTCATCCCATCTGTCAGCCCACAGCAGATGGTGGAGGTGCCAAAGTCTAACATACCGCTGACTGCATTGCTGCGGCTTGATACCCCAGCTCCCGCAGGGGCTGCTCTCCCTCTCCCCTACAAAGCAAAGGTGTGCGAGAAAGGAGGAGAAAACGGTTGTTAAGAACACTGCATTTAGGGTCTGTATCCAAAGAAATAAGGGATCCCTGGGAAAAATCAGTCTCCTTTTCTACGGACACCCTGACAGTTGGGGATTGGGCTCTCCATGGCACGAAGCGTGGACGTGAGCCTCTGCGATGGGAGAGGCAGCAGCCGATGAACCAGCCGCACGAGCGAGTCCTGAACAAAGGACCGCTCCGCTCACACAGACGGGATTAAATTAAGCGTGCTTGGATGCTTCCCAAAGGATACATCCTTTTTTTAAACAGTGCCACAACTTATTCTCTGCAGGCCTGTGTCTGCCACGGCGCTTTGAGTTCCTCTGACCTCCCTTGGTGCTGCCCAAACGGGCCCTCTGGGAGAGCGTGCTGCGAAGGCCGGGAGCTGACAAATATCTTAACGCCCAGCAGGACCCGGTGTAGGCAGAGGCACGTAGCCCACGGTGTATTCTCTTCTCGGGGAGATTTCCAACAAGAGAAATTACTGTATGCTTTGTGTCCTCACACTAACGGAATGAGAAATTGTTTCCTAGAGGCAACAGCTCAATTTAAAATATTTTCCTAAAAATTCCAGCTGGTAGAGATGCCACATACTTGCTAAGCTATGAATTACGATGGTGTATGCTTTTTTCTTGCTATGAGGCTTGACGTGTTACATACCTGGCTGCCAACCCCACATATAGGTTCCTATGAACCCAATAGACTAGGATGCACCGGGGGTTGGGGAATACTTTTGTTAAACAATAATGAATTCTCTCTCAATGTTGCCATGCTGTTATATTTTGCAAGTGAAATCAAGCTCTGGAATCAGTGCATTAACAATAAAATAAACAAACAGCAGGTAGAAATTCAAGGGAGAGACAAACAGACCAAAACTAATGCAATATAGAAGATGAAACTTGCTAAAAAGAGGGAAGTTTTAAAGTAAGAAAAGCTCTCCAAGCAGGTGCCTACAGCAGAGGGGTTCAGACCTGCTCTCCAGCTCACACCGTCAGGCTCCTGGCTGAACCCTTCCTGCTCACAAACATTCACAAACGTCACTTGCGAGCTGCTCCAGCACTTCCAGGTAGCACGCGCTGAACCTCGGCGCTGCAGTCTGAAGGATTCAAATTGCTTCAAAAACTGCAGGGAGTCAAGTCAGCGTGGTCTTCAGCCACTAACACAAACCTTTCTGCTCCAAGTGGGGCAGGAAGGTTGGAATTTCATGGTCTTTAAGGCCCCTTCCAACCCAAACCCTTCCACAATTCTGTGACTGGAGAATTTTCTCCATCTCTTCCACACTGTGCAGGGAACAAAATACATGACGAGAGCAAACTTGTGTCTTCCCTATTTATTTTGAATCTTTGCTAACCTTCAAGCTTTGGCTGGGACTTGAACCTTTCTTGTTTTCAAGTGGGTTTGGATTCCTGGCTGAACATTTTCACAGCTCTGGGTGGAACAGAGTTACAAGATAATGACATGCTGAAAATAAAAGTGAATTTCAAGCTAAGCTGTTCTGTGGCTTAATGTTTATCTGGGGAATTTCTCCTTGGTAATTAAAGCCAGAGTGCCTGCATACTAAAACAAATCTAGCATTTGAATGTTTAATATCCCCATAGCATGTTTCTTTTTTTTTTTTCCCCCTCCTTTGGAACAAAGTAATTTTTGTAGTTGTCTTGAAATGATGCTTACAGATCTCTTTGGTGTGTATTGTGGTATGGTTACTCTGTACTTCTAATTGTGAAGTTTCTTTTTCAGATCTCAGCTGAGATACTTTGGTCTGCCTACAGGTGCCTTTGGGAAGAAAGCAAAATAGGAACATGTAGGAGAAAGCAGAAAAGATTTAAAATATGCAGAATATCCAAGGAGGGAATTTTTAAGAGCATGAAGTATGCACAGCAAAAAAAATCTTGCTGCCTTATTCACATTGAAACTTCCTATTACCAACTTCGCCAAAAAACACCTAACTGGGACAATTTTATCTATTATATGATTTAGAATAGAACCGTGAATATGCCTTTTCCTCTCGTGGTAACCAACACGTTTCTCTTTGCTATCAAGCCACCGGCTTTTGCCAAATTCCTGACTTTGGGGGCAGCAGTGAGATGTGGATCCAGAACCCCAGCACCCTGCATGCCCTCAGCCAGCCAAGCCCGCCTGCAGAAGCCACTGCTCCGCGCAGCAGCAGGTGCCTTTCCCTGCTCTGAGCTGCTCAGCGCCTTCAGCAGTCCCCAGGGACCTGTAACCCACATCCCTGCCTGCCCTGCTGTCCCTCCCGGCCAGCACAGTACCAGGCAGGACAAACCACTCCAAAGCCTGGCTGTCACAGTCGCACAGGAACCACCCCACCAACAGAGGTCCACTAGAGCCCCAGCCTGGGACAGCAGCCAGCGGCCGCAGGTGACAAACACCTTACAATTTAGCTCTTTTTTGGTAGCAAAACGTGCTTCATCTTTTCCGATGTCACTCGTACCTCCCTCCAAGGAGCCCCGAGCACACAGGCGAGGCGCATGCTGCTGCACCCCAGGGCAGGGCAGTGGGCTCCCCTTGCTCTTTGTTTGCCCCTTGGTCTGCCCAAGGTCCCACCCATGGTTTCCTGCAGAACCCAGCTTTGAGCCAGTTACACACTTCTTGTTGCGGTCTGCGGTCCTGGGAGCTCTCTGACAGCAGAGACACGTGGGGCTCTTTGGGAGGCACCCACAGTTGCAGCAAGGTCACAGAGCTTTGAAAAAGAGATGACAGAAGTGGGCTGAAATAGCTCTTTGAAATGCAAAGGACTATTCAGGTTATTCACATTTTGTTGTTTTGTTTTTTACTAAAAAGGAATTCGTCTTTGTTTTTACAGGTGGCCCTCTATTCTAGAAAATAAATAGGCAAAGAAGGCAGAGCAAAGCAGAGGAAATTAAACATGTTTAATCAAAGACACCTCCAAAGAGAGAATTAGCAGTATACTTTACTCACTTGGTCCATGAAACATGTAAAGAACCAAATGGCTTCCTGCTTAAAGTGATTATTCACGGGACTCCAGATGCAAAGGATCTCATCTCCTTACCTGTAAGCATCTTTATGCACTGCAATCATGAGATTATCAAATCACTACAAAAATTAAGTATCTCTTTCCAGGGTTACATTAGCCAGTTTGTTTTTTTTTTTGGCTAAATCACTTTATGCTTTTATATCAATTGATTGGGATACTAATCAAGAGATATAAGCATACACACAAATGCATGTGATTTTTCCCTCTGCAACTTTAATCCCAGGTATACTCCCCTCATTCCTTTAGGAATTGGCAATCCAAGGTCTTCTCTCAGATTTATCTATCCAGGATGAAACCACCCAAATTCTCTGTCTGTGGAGCCAGCAAGGGAAGATGAGGGCGCACACATTAGCTACAGCTGTTGCTCACTGCACAGTGAATCCAGACAGCCACAGGAGGAGCTAGCAGCTCCTCGTACTGGAAATATTTCCCTGCCATGACATCTCACTCCTCTCTGAACATTAAAATATTTTTCCACAGTTAAAGTGCTGCTCAGCTGAGCTCTCAGCACAGGCAGTTGCTCTTCTCTGTATTTGTGTGAACAAGGTGAATGCAAAACATTTGTGATTGAAATCCTCTCCATGAGTTTCCTGTGACCAAGTGCTCATTTAATTCTTTACCGTCATATGGTCTGCATTCAGTCAGGCCTGCTGCAATTTGGGATGCATTGATAGTGCTTTACTGCCTGTGCAAGGGATTTTTGATTTTATTGTTTTTTTCTCCTCTCTCTACTTCTATCATACTTATTTTTCAAATCCTAAGAAGTTGTCAGGAAGAAAGGCAGCCAGCAGGCAGATGCCACCCCAGACTGAGCAGCTACCAAGCCAAGAGGAAGTAGAAGGCTTAAAATGGGAAGAGTTTTAAATACAAAATTGTGATCAGGCACTGCAGCAGAAGCAAGGGCAGACAAAACCATCTCTAAGCTCATCACTAAGAGACAAAAACCTGGTAGCCTGGCAGCGGTGCCTGACCCACTGATCCGCTCTGCCTAGGAGGGGTGAGCGAGGACGGCTCTGCCTCCCACACCGATGCACTGGGTGACTGCTGGTGCAGCTCCAGCTAGCACAAAGCAACCCAGATCTCTGCAGAGATTGTCTTTGGCAGGAACAATCTCAATCAAATATCTGATTTGTTACAGGTGTGATCTGGTTGGGTGCTTCACTGCAGGGTAGCATCTTCCCAGAGCTGCGCCTACCTCCCTTGCACAAGGTGTTACATCCCTCAGGTGAGCCCTGCAGCCCTGGGGAGCTGATTTGCACTCCAAGCGTCCCTTCACCCTTCAATTCCTTCTGGCTACAGCTGCTTTATTTTTCTCTGCCTTAGGCCCTGCATTTTCCTTAAATCTCCACCGCACAGGACTCACACCTTGCCCCAGGCACGCTGCAGATATCTACAACCATTGCAGTGCGCAGCCTCTGAGGAGACCACAGGGGATGTGATCCAGGTGAAAAGATTTTTTTTTTTGTAAACAAAACAGAGCTGGCAGCACAGAGGAGATGCTGGAGCACGTGGGACTCCCTTCCTGGCAGGAGTAACTGGACATAACCCTAAGCCACCGCCCAGCACCTCTTAGCCCGGCTCCTGCCCCAGCAGGAGCTGCTTTTGCTGTAAGGCACAGAAGTATCTTTACATTCAGAACAAATAAGGTCATTTAGGCTTGGTTTAAAGACTGGAAAACTGCAAACAGCGGCTTTGGTAACAGACACCAGTTAAATTTAACCTGTAGATTCAATTACAATCCATTACACAGAACAAATTAAATCAATGCCACACTGATGCTGTAGCGGATTGCACCGCGCATCCTGTGACAAACACAACTGCAGCAGCTGTGTCAGGAAAGTCCTAGACAATGGCAAATGGCAGCATCATAAGCTGACATATTAGCATTATTTATCTTGTTCCTTTTTCTATTATGCAGGATAGCATGGTTGGTCAGAAGAAAAAAATTATTTTCCACAATAAAGTTAAAATGGCATATCCCTGCAACTAATCCTTTGATGAGACAGTTTGAAATGAGATATTGCTTGGTACCAACTGAATCAAGCAAAGCAAGGCACTATTTATTTACTGTTTCTAAAGGGATCCTTCATCTTGCCCAGTTTACCTCTCCTTTTTCTGTGATTTCCCTTCCTTCCTCAATTTTCCAGGGTGAGAGGGAAATTCCCAAAGACTTCAAAAGGAAGAAGCTTCATTCCCTTTAATGCAGATTGAGAACCTTTACTTCTTTATCAATTCATCACTTTCGAATGATGCAACCTTAAATTACTCACATTTTCTTGCAGCAGAAAATCTCTCTCTCAAAACTGCCAAGATTACCTTCCTACAGTTTTATCTTTCACCTGCTGTTACTGGAGCTATTTCCTTTATCAGGTACAGACTTTTTGAGCTGGTGACTTATTTTCCTTCCTATTATGTTTTTCTGATGTTATTTTTTGGTGGCTTTCAGTCATTTAAGAAACAGGTCTCACCTCAACGCCTAGTTCCTGGGAGTGTTAAACTTCATATTTTCTGAAATAGAGAATCAACTTTTTCCTTAGCTAAGTCCTGACTAAAACCTTGCCTGCTGTTTGAATTGCTCTCTTCGCACCAACACTTGAGCATGGTATTTCCTTTCTTTAGTGTAACCTTATTCTTGTGACCAAGGAGGAGAGTATTCCCTGTAGCAGTGTGATGTGCCCCTAAAACCTGTGCATGCAGGGACCTGGCCAAACTTGATGCAGCTGAGGATTGGTGCACAAGTAAGACCAAGGGGTCTGTCACAGGTCGTGATGCACTAACAGGTAAGGGACACCTCTAACAAAATAGCTGTCATGGGTTTCACAGCCTTGATTTATAAGAAAATGAATACATAGCAGCACTTGTTTCTTGTCATGACCCTTTCAGAATCAGTAAAAAGAAAAATAAAGGCACAAACAGGAAAAGGTTGATGGGTGCATATAGTGATAAGTGGAAGGTGAGGAAGCTCCTAAACCAGCATGGAGACAAATGTACTGGGTGCTCATGGTAATTGTGGAAAAGCCACCATGTAATTCTCCAAAGAAAAGTCAATCGGCCGCACCCAGCAGTAATTGCACACTTACAATTAGAGGTCCCCTGTTGTTTTCACGGTACTTGTTCTGGAAGAAGATGTAAACCACGGTGGCAGCCAGTGAGTAGAGGAAGGCGAAGACCGCAATGGTGACAAAGAACTCCGCGGAAGAGGAGAAGTCCCCTATCAAGGAGAGCTTTTCTCGGCGCTTCCCTTCACAAGTGGGAGCATCAAAATTCACTTGATGCAACCTGGAAAATATTCCAAAGAGCAGCAGGTGAAGCACAGAAATAGAGAACCATTACCTGAATAAAGATACATTGATATTTGCTGTTTCCCTGTCTCATTCCAGATGCACATGGATCTCCTGCTTGAATAACCAGCTCTGCGAGCAGCCTTGTAGCCTGTGCTCTCTGGAGCTGCTCGCACATGTGAGGTTGCTTCTGGGTGAGACCCAGAACCTGCACACATGTTTTCATCAGACTTTTAATCAATCTGAGAGAAAAGTTGCTGTTCCAGTGGTTTGGTACAACTCACCTGCTCTGGGGCTTTGCCATGGCAACAACTGAAAAAGGGTGACACGAGAAGTGATTTGAGCCTTGAATTCTTACCATCAAGGAATAACAGAACAGGTCTTATCCTCTCTATCAGTACCATGGGATACCTACATTTGGAAACTCAAAACTTGTGTAAAACAACTTAGTGCACAGCTACCTGCAGCTGTTGGGCCGTGGGGCTGTGAGCTGTACAGAGCCCTCTATGCTGAAAGTTTTTAAAGCCGAGCTGCAGCAGAAATACACAACTTGAGTCAAAGAAACAGCCTGCATGCCTTGGTTTTAGCAATCAAAGCTTGTGCTCACACACCGTTTGCAATCAGCCACCAAGCTAATAGATTTGTGGGTGTCTGACAGCTCCTGCCAGAGCCTTCTTTGCTCTAATAATTTTAATTTCTTATTCAGAAAGAAATGGGGTCCCTTGGGTGTATGTGAGTGTGTGCTTTGGCTGGTACCACTGCGCGTCCCAGATTAGCATCAGTGGGGACATGGGGCCCGATGAGGGATCATGCAATTCTGCTTTGAGCTGGGAGAGCAGAAGGGACAAAGCCAGCAGAAAGTCAAAAGCAGCAATTAAAGAAGTTATGATCTGGTGCTGAGAAAGGATGAGGCCTTTTGGGAGACATTCCTCTGCTCAAGGGCAATTAATGTGCACAGCAGCGAGCCACTGGCGGCAGCAGCTGTGAATGTATGACTAAATAAAAAGTTCAGTCTCTAGGGGAAAACAAAGAACCCACGGCAGAGATCGCAGAGGATGGATTAATGGACATTGGAGGATTGCACGACTTCTGTTTCCTGGTCTGAACTAAATGTATCCAAGCATATAGGCAGAACCTTTTCATCAGTGGCTGATGCATAACGCCAGTTATCTGCCTCAGGCACTTTCCTCCCCAAGCTCCTGTCGCTGTAGTAGCATGGGGTGGAATCACGAAACACGTGCCTAGATCACAGAAACAAGCAGTGGCCGCCTCATCTTCCCTGTGAACGCAGCCAAGTCTGATGAGAGCCGCACACATGTGACTGATGCCTCTGAACACATCCGACAGCTTCCTGATGTGATTGCAAAGCTTTGTGGCATCAGTGCATGTGCGTTTTTTTTTTTTATTAGGTCTTCTCCACCTTTAGGAAAGGGCAATAAGAGGAAAACAAAGATTTCCTAGTGCCTGCCGTGCCTGTTCTGCAGCCTGGAGATGAAGTGGCTTCATTTTAGCCATTGCCAGGACTACAGAAAGGGTTGAAATGGATGATGTGCATGGTCAGAAAAGAAAGCTCTCTGCTTTCCTCGTGCACAACTGCTTGGGTGCTGTATGGACACAGAACCAAAGTGGGAGACGGAAACCTGTTTCAAAACCCCTTGAACTCAGTGGAAGCCTGTGCAGTATCCGGATCAGCACAAAACCCCCGCCCCAATCCCCCAAAGGAATGCAACACCATGCACAGAGGCTGTGCCAATGGCCCTCCTCTGGTCTCATCCTTCCTCCAGGACTTGGGGACAGGTCCAAGCCCTCTGTCCCCTTCCACCCAGAATCCTGGGGTGGGAAGGACACCCACAGTAGTGTGTGGGGTCCAGGGCCCCTTCAATAATTAACTGTATTTGCACTGCCATGCTCAGGTATCCCTGCTGTGCTTTCAGGGCCTTGCAGCAGGCGCGCAGGCCACATCTCAGCTGAGGCAGGCAGGCACAGGCCATCCCCTCGCAGAGGGCCAGGCCGTGCTGTGCTGATGGAGCTCCATGGTGCTGTGTTACCACCTCACACTGCAAACAGACTTCAGAGGATTGCTCCGACCCTCAAGTTACTTTCACAAACATTATGGAACCGGGCCGAGCTACATTAAATACAATCCTACTGCTCTGGTGAACAAAAGAACAAGGCAATTCTGACTATATTTTACCATGTAAAACAGATCTTTAGGGCTGTTTTCTTCTTTCCCTGGAGTCCTGAAATACCACACTTGGCAACATAACGTTTTACACACACCAAAGGTGAAATAACTTGAAGAATATTCCTATCCAAGAGTTGCTGCCCAGCCCTGCCCCTTGGGCTGCCCTCAGTCACCACAGCCCCATCCTGCCCATCATCAACAGCCCGCCAGCCTTGCTGCAACACAGTGAAGGAACCAGCACCACTTCCCTTTTCTGTTCCCTATTTTCTTTGCTGCATCTTAGTTCTGAATCACGATGTTAACATCTTACTCTTATCTTTCCAGCAGTACTTTCCTGGCCAAGCATCTGTCAGTGATACCAGATACCTCGTGATCACAGAAGAGCTTCTTCCATCAAGTTATATTTATTCACTAGCTTTTCTTTCTAGACTTCTCCAGCCTCTAACAGGATGTACAGTAATTGGTGTCTCTTGGGGACACCATATCTCTGCCCAAACCACTGAGATCTCGGTGCAAATGGCCCCAAAATAGATCATGACACAGACCTGGGAAGAGGAGGCTGTGGCAGGGATGGGAGGTGAGGGAGGCCCTGAGGTGGTGATGGAGGATGTTGGCTTTTCAAGATGCATTTTAAAAGTTCCTTTAAGACAGAGGAGGGTCGGTGATAAAAAGTCCAGTTTTACTAATCAAGTCTTCTTTAATCTGGAAGCTCAAATTTTTCCACCAGTGCTGCTGAGTCAGCCTTTCTGGGGGCAGGATTGCTCGGTGATGACTCAAAAAATTAATTGCCTCTACCTCTGCCTCCCACTTGCAATATAATTCTACCTGTTATGCCTCCTATTTCCTCTGACTTCTTCTTTCATCTTCTCTCATCTCTCATTCTTTCCACCCCACCTTTTCTTCCGAGTCATCCTTGGCCAGTGTCTTCCTTCTGCTGTTTTTCCATCTCCAGCACCGCCCCTGCATTTCATCTTCACCTCTCCATTTCCTAGAGGAAATCAGGAGCCCTGAGAGCAACTCTTCAATCACATCCTTTGCACTTTGTTAACATCTGAGCAATGCTGCTGGGCTGCATTAGCAGAAGTGATTTTCACTGACTGATAATACAAATAAGAAACACTTCAGTAATAAATTTACTTAATTAGGGAAAAAAGTCACAGAAACCTTTCCTCCCAAGTTCCTCAAAACCTGAGCTGGACAATGCTTTTTGCCTTGTGCTGTGCTAAGTGTTGCTATTAATTGAGAAGTAAAAACAGTGACTCAGGAACATGACCTTACAGCCTGCACTCAGCAGAGCATTGCTAGGGGCAGCCTCACTGCTCATCACTGCTAACATCAACCCTTCACCTGCTGTGGCTGTTTGCTAACAGCACCACCATTGCCAAGCTTTCTGGGTCTGTTTTCCCTCCGATTCACATGAATCTGAAGCAAAGTCCACCAAAGGCAGTCGAGTTGCACTGATGAAGTCACAGTAATTAAGGGCTTGTGAGATTTCTACCACTTGGCAAACTTTCCGCTGCCGTGGGAAATATGATGACAAGACAGCTGTATTGTCTGGCTTGACAAGATCAGAAGAGGGTAGGAATGTTTTACAGCAAAAAAAAGGATTTTTACATTGTTCCCCGACAGCAAAGAGTGGTTAGGTTTTCAGACACTAATTACTCATACTCTGAAAACAATACATGAAGCCAGGCACGCTGAACAAAGCTACAGCTGCTACATGTGCGTGGGGAACAGAAGTTGTGCTCCCTCCATGCAAATGTGAAGCTGCCTTTCCTTGCTGAACTTCCTTAGTACAATATTCAAGACAATTTGCTTTCAATTATGGCCCCTCTCTTTCTCCAGCAGCCTAGGACACCTGATGATCCTGGAGCACAAAAGCAGACAGAGCCAACTGCTCCAAAAGCCCAGCTCGTCCCACATCCCATTCTACCAGCACACACAGGACAAGAGCCCAAGCAGGAGCGTACACAGGGTGATCTGATCTCCTCTGTTTCAGGAAATCTCCTCCTTTAGCAAGGCACTCAGGGCTGAGCCTTGAAACCAACAGAACATGCAATTAACAGCAAGTGCATGCTCAAGTATTATTGACGAACAGGCACAGATTTCCTCTCCTGGGCTCTGATCAGTGCCTGGATTAATAAATAACAGACAAAGTTCTGCCTCTGAAAATTCTCAATGGGGGTTAGTGTTTCTCCATTTCTTTACTAGGATGTGGTGAAAAAAACATGATAAAAAATCTGTTTTGGCAGATTGTCCTATTTTCTGAAAATAGCATCTTGTAATCCACCCCCCCCACACCCGTCTATAACATGCTTGAACAAAATCTGCAACACCCACACACGCGCTTGCAAAAGCTCAAAGATCCATTATCCTTGCATCAGGCTTCCTTTCCCCTTCACTTATTTCTGGCAGTCACACTGTCAATTGTATTTACTGTCTGCAAAGCAATCAGAGAAATACACCACTGGAAATTAGTTACTGCAGGTAGCGCCCGCGGAGGAATTTGTTGCAAAATGTTTATCTTGGCTGGTAATCTCCAAAACAAGGGATAAGTGATATTTCAAAATATGGTAGTGAAAGGCTGAAATGCACAGGACAAAGCTGCTCTGGAAAGACAAGAACGTGATGGGAATTTTTGCTTTTCTCTCTCTGGTATACAAAGTAAAGGCATTTTTTCTAGTCACCCCTAGAAACACCACGGGTCCCTCATTTTGGAGGACTGTGCTGATGTGCTTTCTCACCTGCATCTCCAGCCAGCCAGTCCCTGGACATATGCACCTTCTCAAGGTGCCAAATGTGAATTTTCTGTAGGTTTAGTGGAAGAGCACTAATAAACAGGACCCTTTCCTCTCACAGCAGAGCCCATCATTCCCTGGAGATGCTCCCTGCATGAAGAAAAATACTTTAAAAGTGACCTTTAATACTCAGGTGAAAGCAGAAATCTTCCTGAGAAGGGAAGTCCTTCTCTATAATGAAATCAAGATCCACTGACTCTTCCAGAGCCACATCATCATTCACTGCACACCCTTAAGGAAGAAGCAGTGCACATACTGCTCCTTACTGCAAAGAACATTTCCCCTGGCATTGGATATCCCTACATTTTTGGTGCTAAATCTTGGCTATCCAAAAGGCTGCCCACACAGCAAGGAACAGACTTCCAGCTTTCAGGAGGGTGGCTGGATCTGAGCTCCACACCTTCCTCCTCCTCTTCCTCCCCCAAATCTGTTCTCTGAGGACATAATGCTATAGGAGGGGAACCCTGCAGCAGCAGAGCCATGCTGTGAGCTCTCATACACACCACGAACACTTGCAGAGGGAGCCACTGCTAAGCAGTTGTCCTCCATCTCTCCATTTTTACGTTTTTTTTTTTTTTGCCAATTATAACCATTATCCAGTAATTCCCTTCAGATCTGAGTCTTTGCATGCAGGCTTCCTGGAGCTGTTGAAAGTCGCTCTCTGAGGCAGCCAGCCCATTAATGCCACATTTGATCTGCTTCAAGCCGTTAATACCAAAGTTCTCTCCAGCCTTTCAAAGTCAAATACCTGAAGTGTTAATAGACCCCTGGGCAGCTGGGGGGATGTGAGGGGCTCAGCCCTGCAGCAGGACAGCAGGTACCATGGAGGTGATTGTTCCCTGTCCCTTTTGCACCTGTGATGTTTTGGCAAAAGCTGAGTTTTCCACTCCTTTGCTAAGAGTGACAAGACTTTCTTTCCGAGCCTGCACTGAAAGCTTTTTTTTCCTGAGATAAGAGAATTAGCATTAGCTTGAGCATTCAGTCCCCTACATTTCCCACTGCCCATCTGCCACAACATATCCCAGCACTGCCCGAACATACTACAGCCATTCAAAATTTGTGAGGTGCTTACCCATATTTCCTAGGTGTCCCAGCAATTTTCCGTTCCTTGCTTTATCAGTCCCCCAGAAGTCCCTCCCCTCCTTCAGTCTCCCCAGTGTCCAAAGGTGCCTTCAGACCCTCCTTTTTGGCCTCCTCCACTTCCAGAGCAGCTGCGGTGCTGCTTGGCAGCCCTGCTGCTTTTCTTTAAGGAAGCAGAAATGGACTTTAGGACACTATTTTCTGCCACATCTATCACTACAAAATCAGTTCATTTCTCTCTGGAAACAGGAAAAAAAAATCTCCATCTGACTCAGCAACCCAAGCTTGGTCTTTTGTTTCTTTGCTTTCTAGAGAAAGCAAGCAAGCAGATTGCTGATCAAAGAGGGTTTGAAAGGATTTCACTTCGAGTTTGTCCTCTCAATTTCTCCAAAGAAAAAAAAAAAAAGCCCTGATCTCTTTAGGATTATTCAGCACCATCAGTAGTTTCACACTTACACACGCACTTCATCTTGCGGACATTTATTCCTAACTTCTATCCCGGACATTTGAACATCCTAAAAACCTACCAACCTATATTCTCTTCTTCATGTCCAGTCAAAATGCTGGAAAATATTTCCCCCTCCATGTTTTTTTTTTTTTTTTTTTTTAAAGTTGTCAGGTTCCCAGTCCCCACTCACACACAGCAGCAGTGCAAACATGTGGCCAGTACTATTTTGCTAGGCCGCTGTTTTTAACAGGACAAGCTGCCAGCCACAGTTGCTGTCTCAACACCGCACACTGCATGTATGGAGAGGTGGCAATTCCCCCAGCACCAGCAGCAGAGTGGGCACGCCACAAAGCCTGCCCAGAGCCATGTGGCATGCACATCCTCTGCTCCAGCCTTCTCCATCCCCCACCTCCTCTCTCTTCTCTTTAGCACAGCAAGACAGACGGCATCCAAGGTGCCCAAGTCTCCGGGAAGGGAAAGAACAAAACCATTTGGAGGATGGAGTCTAAAAGCTCTGGAATAGGGACATCCTCATTAAGACAGAGACCTGGCCCTGGTGGTGTCCACGGCTTGGGAGCCCTCTCATGGGACCTGCTTCCAGTGGTTGCGTTCACAAACTTCTTGGAAAGCAGCAACAGCCTCGCCACACGCTCCCGCAGGAAGACGTCCCAGCCGCGCGCCGCTCGTAGCAGCGAGCCTCCCCAGACTGCGCCCGTAACAGCAATCCAAGCCCTAGTACTCCATCGTAACACCAAAAAGGAAATCCATCGTAACACCAAAAAGGAAATAAAACAGCTCATTATAGAACATGCTGCTGCAAGCACTCGCAAAGCTGAGTGGGTGATCCCAACCCCAATTCCAAGCCCACATCCAGACCCAGATTTATCTCCTGAGAGACTTTCACAGCTCTCCTCAGAAAGGCACACTTTCCCTTTCCGTGCAAGCAGAGCACAGCAGTCAAAGACATCCTCCACCAGTCTTTGCAAACCCAAATACTTTCTCAAATTATGCTTTGTGGTACAGACTGCTGGGATTTCCCTTCACTAAGCTATTTTCTTGGGGCAAACTGCTTCCTAGCCACCAAGAAGCTTGGCTACTGTCTCTGAAGGAAGGTAACCCTTGATTATCCTTTAGAAATGTCACTGGACCCATGGAACAGTGCGAATTGGGAGGCCTGGAAATGTCACAGGCACGTGTTAGCATTGCTGCACCCACAGCTGTCCAACTGTACCCAGTCCCACAGTGAAGACCTGAGGGAGCCCACAGCTCATCTGTCCCCCATGTGCTCCCTTCTCCCCCGGACAGACAAGGGAATCAGCTCAGAAAGCAGCAAGCCTGTCATAGCCAATGACAAAACGGGCTTCCATATGGAGAAAAACCTATGCAGATCTCAACTTCTAAGGTTATATTGCAAGGAATAGAAAGCATAAGGCAAATTTATAAAAGACAGATGAATCTAATGAGACCATTCCTGGGCAGGGGGTGCACCAGGCCCCTGGGCAGTGCATCGACGTGGAGCACTGTGGGAGCTCTGAGCCCCCTTCCTGCACCCCGCCAACACGCTCCACGGCTGCTCTCACCAGTTCATGGCATTTACACCACCCCCATCTCACCTTGCCTCCCACAATCTAATGGGCTACCAACTCCACGTAAAGTCAATCCGAATTCCTGGGTATCACTGGGTGTTCAGCCAGAATCACCCAAAACCATAAGTTTTTCACCCTGCAAGAAGCAGGGTTCACATACAGTTTAATCTAGGTCTATAAACCCTGAAAGCAGCAATTTCAGCTTCAGGACCAGCAGACATAAATACAGGAGCAATTACAGAAGGTGCAGCAACATTCATTCCTTTGTATTATATTTTCACATTAACTTTGTATTTTAACTATAATTTTTCCAAGTATATTGTCCTAAGGCATTCGAAGCAATCAAATTCAGTCCTCTGTGGAGTTTTACAGCATGACTCCAATAAAACTCCCAGTCAAGACGTTTTCATTCAAAGTAGAAGTCAGTACCTTCTCTCAGGAACCCTACGGTTCTGGGGAAACCTTCAGGGCTGCTGCACAGCAAATGCAGATTTGGGAGCAGGGGAAGGACTTGTCTGATCACTGCCACCTGGGGCATGGGATCAAATACCAAGCAAAGCCGAAGGGTTTCTGCTTTGGTTGTGTCTGTATTGGCAGCATGAAAATAGGCAAAAAAAATTGCAAGGGAAGTGGTAAAAAGACTGACTTTTAGAAAAAGCCTTTGTGGCAGGCATAGATAAAACACCACCACAGAATGCTGTAGAAACTATTCATGAATATATATTAAAAATTCAAATAGGAAAAAAAGTTGCATATGTTAAGAAATCCAAGAGTGACTTCCACTTTAAGATCAAGTTACAGTTAAAGTATTAAAGATTTTCTTACACCAAAAGAACATTAAACATAAAATAGAGCATCTACAAAGCAAAATAAGCCAGTCTGTGGATCAATACCATCCACATTCATCAAGAATCCAATTGCTTTGAGTGTCAAAAGAAAAGCTTCTACAACTCAATGAAGATTTAAGGGCAACATTCTCCCTTTTCTGCAGCAGACACCACCTCCAGAAAGTTGGTGACATTTTGGTAATTTCAGCAATGGTCACTTTTACAGACCGTCCACCAACATGCATGGAAAATGACTGGGTTTTGAAACAATACTGAAAATAAAATAAGCTGACAAAGACTGCTGAGAGGAGAGACTTCCATAGTCGCCTGAAGTCAGCATTGCAGATGACTACTAAAGTTTAAAAACCTCCTATTTATCAGCAGCTCCTTGTCTCCCAGCAATGACAGACATTTATAATCTTTTGGTGAAAGTGTTTTCCACTGAATTCTGAAGCAAGACTTACTACAAATGGGTTAAAAAATGAACACTGGTACATTCTGGCACAGAAATGTGCTAATATTGACAGAGGCTTTTTCCAAAGAAAGATAGCTGTAAAGCACCGAGTTCGCTACTTTCTCCTTAATTATCATCTATAGCTTCTAAGTAGGCAATTTAGGCCTGACTGTCATATTTCAAAGGAAAAATTAGCCTACCCATCGCATGCAGATGAGGTGTACACTTTAAAGGGTACTCAGTGGAAACATCTTTATTCAAACGAGATGCCTAAAGAGTGAAAAGCTCCCGTAAAATACAATTTCCTTTTCTTTCAGACTCAGGGACTACTTCAAGAGACAGTTTTACTAGCACTCTGGAAATATAATGTGAGATTTAAAATAAAAAGGGAAAACAGCATTTGTTTTGCTCACTGCTGTAGTGCAAAGGCATGCATAGACATCTCCTCTCATCAGACTTTCCCATTAGCACTAGTAGGCAACCCTGCTCTATCCCACTGACTTATAAGCCAGTTTTATATTTATTATTTTTTTTAAGTCAGAAAGTTAGAGCAATTATAGAGAAATGTGGTGCTGAGCCACAGTTTTCTACAGTCTCCATCCCAAGCTGGATGCAGACCTGTCCAGCCCGGTCCATCCACTCCTGGAGCTCATCCCCATCATCGCACTGCAGCCAGGGTCTGAGCAAGGCACTTGGTCAAGACAGGGATCTGCAGAAGCGAGCTATCCACAAGGCAGAAGATATGATACCAGCAGGTAACCTGTGCCTGGCAGCACAGCAACCTGAAAGCACTGCTCCTTTGCAAAGTTTCATTTAAATCAGCTGCTGAAGCCCAAACACTTCAGTGCAACTCTGCCAGTTACAAGAAAAATGTTAGGCTTCTGACATGAACAATAAAGTAGCAAAAATTCCTCAGTACAAACCCAGTAAATAAAGCCTGTCAACTAAGCTGGCAATCAAGAAAAAAAATGTTTCTTAGAGGACTGGTTAAAAGACACCTTAAAAAGATGAATACCAGCAAGAAATATATGTGCACAGCAGGTGTACTACTCAACCACTTGCTGTCAAAGCAAAACCAATTAATAGCCAAGTGTGCAACGAAATTGTGGCTGAGATCAGAAGAAAAACACAAGTTCATAGGACCTTCACCAGAACCCTTTCCCAAAGAAAAAATATTGTTTCAGGGCACTTGGATGAGTGACAAATCCAATCTGAAATGGTGGCGGACTGTTCGACTGTAACAAATAATTCCAAGAAGCTGATTTTTCTTTCTTCTTAAAAATCAGTACTGGGGTGAGTGTTAAGTTGTTGAACATCCAGATATGTGCCAAATTTGCAACAGATACTGTACCAAGCACAGAGCCTAATGCTGAGAAAAACTTATTAACGTGGGACCAGAGATGTTCCAGTCCCCAAAATACAAACTTGTAAAACTTGATTTGCACATACAGGTATCCAGTCGAAAGGCTGCCTTGTGTTTTAAAGTGTGAAGATGTAAAGTAATCCTTTGTGATAGAAGCAGAAGCCAGCAGAAGAAACAAGGAAAAAACCTAGGGTGATCATTAAAAACAGCCTTATGAAGATCAGCTTGGACATGAAAAAGCCTCGCAGAATTGCGGAAAAGCTCGGCAGAGCTCCAGGAAACACTGCTGGTGGGGTGGTAGGGTTGGACTACGGGTTTCTTTGCACATTACAGCGTGACTACAGGGTCATGGATGTGGGCTGCAAGAAGCTTACATGAATTGGTGTACCACTTTGCCACAACTCTTCTCCAGAGGTTAACATGCTTATTTGCATTTCCCCGCTTCCTTTTCAAAGAGCAAACAAATCCAGGCCCAGAATTAAACTGAAAAACACCTTATACTGGATTTAGTTTACTTGCTTGAAACTCTTGACACTTAACTAGCCGTGGTCTAGCTGCGCACCTTCTAGGAGAAGAAAATGAATATCCTCACACACAGCAATTGGAATGAAAGCAGCTGCTAGTACAGCTGCACGCTTTTCTACATCCTAAGTCCTGCTGGAAGGTGCAGCTTAAAAAGCAGCGCTCAGGTATGTGACTGCTTCAGTGCCACCGCTGACAGCTGTGACAGTGCTGTGGTGTCAGATGCTCAGCAGCATCCCTTCTTCCACCCACACCTGCTCCAGTTGTCAGCCAATAATCAGAAAACTGAAGGCACTGGAAAGGAAAATGCCATGTGAATACGGACTTACTCAGACCCAGATGCAAGACAATTGGTGGGAAATTCATCCTACCTACACAAAGCCTACGTGTCCATGCAGGCAGGTAAGCTTCAGGATCACAGACCTGATGAAGGAGCCTGAGCTCAAAGCATCTCTGATTTTTTCCAAGGGTATCAACTGCTCTGACAGGAGACATTGCCTTTTCCAATCAAGGCCACTCCTGTTTTTAGAGCATCCCCTCTCCATTCAGTGAAAGGAGCACTAGAAAAAAGTGGAAAGATCAAATTCATGAAAAAACAAAACAGAAACATTTAGATAAAACTTATTAAAATGAAATCAAGTTCCACAGGCAGCACTGGGCCAGATTTTCCATGCACACGTCTGCATCTGCTACCCCACGTGCTTTTTGCATGTTCCTCATGTTCGCACGCAAAATGGGCAGACTTGCAGGTACATTCACACCACAAGAATATATCCAGGTGCTGGCTCCTCACATCCCACACTGCTCAGAGAGCACCAGCCACAGCTGGCAGCCACACCAACAGCTCAAGGGCCATCTACAGCCTCAGTCCCAGCTGGATCCCTCCTGCAAATAAACCTGATTTTGTATCATACACTACAATTACTCAACAACATCTCTAGTTTCCTAATAAGCAAGACTGGGAATTGCAGATCTGGCCACTTCCTTCCAAAAGCAATGGTCAATGTGCCTGGTAAAACATCCGGAGATATTTGCTGACTAGTTTTCTCAGTTTTATTAACTTTGTATAAAGTACTACTTAATAATCATGCAAATTAAAACCACTTTACTGTAGGGTGTATTCTGTAATGAATGCTGAAGAAATGACCTATTTGGAAGTGAATCACATTACAAATTCATATAACTCAATTTTCAGGATCCATCTCATGCATACTAAGCAGAAACGAAAGAAAACACAGACAAGTTGAAGATAAAAAGTAAACATTTGTAATAACAGGAAATAGGACTGCTGGGGTAATAAATGTGTGTCAAGTGACAACAACAGTTCAAGGAATCAAATTCAGTTTCTGCTGTTTGGAAAATGCTACATTTTAGAACATGTTAAAGTAATAGATGCTATTACATCTGGTTTGTACAAACTCATAAGCAAAACAGCATGTGATTTCCCAAGGAACCGAAATAATTTCAGTCCTAATATACTGGGCCTGAGATTGGATTATGCCTTTTTTTTTCTTAATCATCTCAATTCCTTAAAGAAATCACTTATGCAGAAGTGAAAGGTTTCTAGAGTGGTCCTGACATCTTTAAAAACAGAAGACTGTGGGTGTTCTTTTGAAGCAGGATCCTAAAACACAGGAGCATTTCATACATATTTTTAACCTCACTATAGTTTTCAAATGTACTTGAACAACAAAACCTCCTCCTCAGTTACTAATGGTCCTACTTTAAAGCATTAAGGCACCAAGAGATGCAGACAGACAATCAGTGTAATTTTCAAAAGAATTTCAAAACTGTCATTAAAACTTCCTTCATTTGCAGCTTAGTTAATGGCTACACCACAGTTAATGACTACTTTATCCCCTTTTTTCTTTTTCAGGTCAGTGTGCCTTTTTTTTTTTTTTCTTCCCTTGCCTGCCATGGCTCCCTGTGCTGTCCTGGCCTTTATGAGGCTCTTCTTGCCCTCAGCTGCTCTTCTTCACTGAGTTCCTATTCCCCAGTGGTTCCTATGGCCCCATCCACACCAGGTCCAGCCAAATTAATTCCTCCTGCCCACCCACAGTCTAAATAGTGTTGTGAGCAAAATTCAGGAGCCCCAAACTGGAGCTTCATCAGGAGCAACCTGCAACCGAACCGCTCCGACCCAAGGCATACCTGAACGGGTAGGCAAAGGCTATGTCAATGTTGAGGTCACTCTCTGACTTGTTTGCACAGTCCACACTGAGGCGCAGTCCTCCAGAGTACCCACCGCATGTTGCAAATGCAAAGATTGCAAAAAGCTGTCAAAAAAAGAAACAAGATCTTTATTTCATTTTGGCAACCACCGCAAGCAGATCCGTGCAGCAGCAGCTGCCCCCTTGGGTGAGGTTATCCATCGCTCCATGCACTCACAGCTTTGCCATGCAATATTCCTGCACCCTTCCCAAAAGCCAATACAAAGAACCATAAAAATTGAAGCTCTGTTGCTTCACATAGACAGAACCATCACCGTTTGTCTGTGTCAGGCATCTCAGCCCTCCCCTCCAGCCCCAAAGCCCACTTGGGATTCACAAGACAGTCAGCTATTTAAATCACCCGGCTGATGGGCAAGTTTGGACTAGAAGAGAAGGACGAATATTGACTGAGCATAACGAGTCAGTCCTGACACAAATAAAACACGGGCAGAACTATTTATAATGAGCAGGCAGGGATAGCAGTAGTGGACCAAGACAGTTCATATGGCCATCATCCCATTGCACAATGAAACAGTCATGTTGCTCATGTTGCCCCTATTCCATTTAATGTAAAGCTTGGGGAGAAAAAAGATGACTTTTTGATATTTATCCTAAATTACTACTATAATTCAAGATAGATACATAGATGCCATAAACTGAAGCTCAGCAAAACAGTATAAAATAAAAATAAGACATAGGATAAGCTCAGGCAAATTGGGCAGGAACAAAGAATTAGGGTGGTTCTGATGCAAACCCACAACACATCTTAATCTTCCAGGAGAAGGTAAAGGAGGGTTTGGGCAGGCCACAGACACATCAGCATTTATAGTTATTTCAGGTGTTCAGACAGAGGAAGAAAAAACCTCACTGATGCAGGCTGCCTTGGAATATCCAGAGCAAAAGTGGGGAGAGCTTACTTACACAACTGTGATCTAAATTAAAGGACAGGCTAGGCTTTGTTCCCATTGCATCAGTATAGACCTGAAGTAAGTACATCAGCTTTAACTGAGCTATTCTGAGATCTGCAGTGGGTCAGATATGGTAACAAGTAGCCCCCCAGTCACAGTCACAATTAAATATACTAGAGGCGAGAAACCCAAAGGAAACAAAGTGCATGCATCTGGAAAAATATCCAATACACGGCTTCCCCAGCACAGATGTACACTTCAATACCATTCACCCACCTTAAGATGGCTAAGGTTGGAGCCAGCAGGGAGCAGACCATGCTTTGAGAGAAGAAAGGAGGGCAACCAAAGAACGATGCACAGAGCAGTGCACACGCCTGGGAAAATAAGGCAAGGTGCCACCCTGCTACTCACTTCCACTGCATATCACTTAGGGGCAGATTTGCAAAGGTGTTTAGGTGCCTAATGATAAAGAAATTTGATAAAATTGTGATTGATTTTTTTTTTAAGCTGGGTTTACTAAATAAAAAAAAGAAAGCTGAAGTTTACTATGAATTGGCTTGTTAAGTAATTCAAAATAAATCTTCATGCCATAACTTGAGTAGTGTTCCCTAATCCTAAACCAGACATTTCCTCTGTAAATACAAAGTGTTGTTCTCCTTCTACATGTGGAACAGCACTAAAATCAGTATTAATCACCTCACTGCAATTTGTGAGGCAATGTCAGAAAACAATATATTAAGGAGAACAGGAGAGATTAGGGCTGACCTGCTTTCTGGCCTAATTAATGGAGTCGCAAATGCAAGTGTTTTGCAGATGCATAGGGAGCCGCAAAGATTAATGGCTTGCAATAAAGAGAGAAGCGAAGGGCTGCAGTGCAGGACAGGCCTACCGTAAATGAACGGCCATCACCTGCAGCTCTGAGCATGGGGACAGGGAGAAGAAAGACGTGCAATTCAATGCACCTCCTTTAGTGGAGTATTGGAAATTAGCTTGTGTGCCACCATGCTTATTCACCAGGGCCAAAGCACCACCCCAAAACCCACAGCTCAGACTACTCCTCCTCAGAAAGGATGTTCTCCTTAAGGAGCATCTTCGGCAGCAGACTCAGGCCCCCACAACCTCAGTCCCTTCAGATCCAGCACCACTTACCCTGAGTGCCATGAGGCTTTTCAGATGCCTCCTCTTGCTCAGCAAACCCTTCCTGCTGCTCCCCCTGCAGCCACATCCCACCAGGGCTGCCCACCACTTTCTATCCTTGCTCAGCACACGCTACGCTACAAGCACCCAGGCAGCACCCACAGTGTGGGAACAGGTGGGGAAGGGAAAAGGCACCAGCTGGAGATTTTTATACCCAGCTCCAGCGAGGGCTGTGCCAGCCCCAGCCCAGCTCTCAGCTGCAGCTGGGTCAGATGCTGCTCGCAGCTGTGCGCTGAGGCCACGCAGCACCTTTTGGAAGCACATTTAAATTTTATTTCATGGGGGAGCAGGGCAAAGACTTTAAATCTTGAGTATTTCCCCAGGGTGTCTTGGCCAAGCAGCAGGCATAATTCTCCTCTTGGCAAAGCAACTCTCTGTCTTTCTTCCCCCCCCCCCCCCAAGTTTTGCTGCTTTATGTTGCCAGTGGATCGCCTGGTGCATTAAGCCAAGATTTACTTGGTGGGTTCTGTGCGTGCTGTAATTCTGCGGCAGTTGCAGGAATGCTGTAAACACTATTGTATTTTATTATATCAGGATTTGTGTAAATGGCAGTTGTAAACCCCATAATGGGAGCTTTATGGGCCAGATTCAATAAAACCTCCATATGCAAGATAATTTTATTGAATCTAGCCTGTCTGAAATTGAAAAGTTTATGGAGAAGGGGAAAGCGTTTCCCTATGTTCCTATTTACTCTTTGCCTATAAATCCACGCTCAGCCCTTGTCCCATCTGCACTGTGCATGCATATCACTTTTCCCCTTCACATCAGGTCAATCTCCCACTGCGTGCTTACCTCTGGTTATTTATTATGTGGCCTCTGCCCTGAGGGCCAGCACCGTGCTTGCCTTCCCCGAGGAGCAGCTGGGAGAAGCACCGTGCCCCTGGGGCATCGCATCCCTGCCTGTGCATGTTGCCCACCTCTGGCCCAGCCCCGGCTGGAAGACCCTCCATGAGATTTTGGACACATTTCTAACAAGGCAGCATGTCTCTGAAGATGGCAGTGCCTTTCTGAATGGCACATAGATGTAGGTATTAATACTTAATTAATCCCCTGCTTTTCTAACGATGATATTCTCCCCGTGACCTTGCAGCCTTGGCCGGTGCTGTTGGCATATTTTTGTAGGGAAGCCAGGTAAATCTCACAGCCTAGCTTAACAGAAATTTATTACGGTACTGTGCAGTCATAATGTCTTTCCTGTTGAATCAGATTAGCATGTTTTAAAGATCAGCTGGACACTTAGCACATTGAGAAAAAATAGCAGTATAATTCCCAGCAGAGCACATGCAGCTCACACCCGTCCAGGGCAGGCAAAGACGGGAAGACCAGCCCATCGGCTGGAAGCCCTCTCTTCGATTCCAGCTTCAGTGCAGTGCCAGCAGCTTCTTTACTTCTGGTCAGGAGCTGCTGGCCACCCCACGACGGGTCCCCCCTGCAGCCACCCGACCAGAAGCACCTATTTGCATGCACACATCCAGGTTTTCGTTTCAGCAGCCCCTGGAGTGAGGCTTCAGCCCCACTCCCCTTGGTGCCTGGGGCTGGCACCGCCAGGAGCTGGTCCCTGCTGTGCTGAGGCAGGTGGCAGTGCCACAGCACGGGACCCCAGGTACGTCTCCTCCTGCCCCAGGAGTGACAAACAGGACGGTTTCCTATCACTTCTCAGCGCTTGGCTTTCAGACAAGTCCCCTCAACAGGTTTGCCGTGAGGACCAGAAGAAAGCAGAGCAGCTCCCAGCGAGGCGAGCTAAAAGGCTTACGTAGAGCACGTTGCACTAAAACATCCTGTTGGGAGGATAACGCTGTCATTTAAAATTGATGAAACTTTTATATAAGCCACTTGCCTTGCCTGGGATCACACCAGCCCCGTGCAGCAGCCCTTGGCAGCTCGCTGGCAGATTTTGCGGGGCTGGCTGGGGATGCACCCCACGATGAGGGCTGGTCCTCAACGCTTCTACTGGGCCGGGAGGGCAAAAGGGAACTGAAGCTGCCGGAAACCCACCAGGAGAGCTCCTGGCCCTGGGTCCTGCCTCGGTGCTGGGAAACTGAGGGGGAATTCTGACACTTGTGAAGAGCAGCAAGCAATTCTCGAAACGCCTCCTCTTTTATTAGTCACTTTACACATTGAAAGCATTTCACAAAGACATGTATTTCTGGCAGGGCTTTTGGATGTAAGACTTCCCCATAATATACACACTGAAAAGTGTTCGCCAGAGCTCCGTGGCTTTGTGCCTCCTCTGCTCGCTGGGGCCAGGGGGAGGGAGCACCCCCGTGCCCTGCAGCCAGCATCGCCCCGCGCACTGCCTCCCTTCACTTGGATTATTTATTTATGGAGCACAACCGGCAACTGAACATCATTATTAAGACTGTAAAGGGGAGATTCAAAGGCACTGAATGACTCTACGGGAAAACATTTACTGCAGAGCTGATGGCCCAAAATATGTCACCGGTGAAAAATTGGGGAGCGCTCTCTCCTCCAGTTGCCTGCCTGTTTCTTTTTTAAAATCTGGCATTTTTCCTGCGTGGATCCGAGCTGCAGACTTCCTGGAATCACTTCTCCTACGTACAAGCCTTCGTGCACTGGAGATTATCAGATTATTGACTTTGGGATTCCTAATTATATCAGTTTGACTGGTTGATGAATTGGAGGTGGATAGCACTGCAGCCAACGCAGCGCTGGGGGGGAGGCGATGACTAGCAGGGCTCATTTTCCTCCAACAACTATCCAGGGAGCGAGCTGAAATATATTCTCCTCCTGCTGAAAAATAAAGCCTAGAGCAATTGTCCACTAATTGCCAGGATTTAGTGTGCCCTCTTAGAAATAACCAGCAGCACTGCAAAAAGCAAGCCTGTGCCTGCCCAGACCTGGCTTGCTTGGACCAGGAGCCTGGGGATTAGGGAATATTTGAGGGTGTGGGGCTGGAGGAACCCCACGTTGTGAATGTTGTGTGCCCCATCATTGCCTCACTTTTAGCATGTTGGTGAAAGACCGCTCAAGCAGCTATCCCACAACCTCCAGGATGTGGTGGCAGCTGGGACAGGACTTTTGGGGTCACCACTGGGGCTGGGCACACACAGCTTGTCCAGATCTCACACCAAGCACCTCATAGCTCTCACTTGGGTACCAGGCTTCATTTCTAGTGCATTCTGAAAGGGGAATGGAAATGCAGCTACAATTGTGTCAGAGGAAAATACTTGCATCGACAATTTTGCCTGGCTTTGCACTGAGCTAAGCAAATCAGGCTTTTCTCACACAGTGTGGCGAGGACAGCCATTGCCTAAAAACACCCCGTCCTCCATCCCTGAGGCTAGCAGGACCCTCACAGCGGGCTCCAAAATGTCCCCACGTGGCCGGGCTTTTCCCTGGGCCATTTGTGGCAGCAAATCCCTGGGCTGGGTTTGGTGGCACCTGCGGAGACCATCCTCAGTGCCACTGGGTAGGAGCCCTGCAGTGGGCAGGGGCCCTGCAGCATCCTCTGTTTAAAGCACAGCATTTCACTTAATGCCTCGTGTTTTTAAAATTAAAAAAAAATACTTAATTTGATTCTAAATGGAAAGATTTATGGAAATGAAATTGGGGTATTTTTAGTGAGTGAGGATCATGTTATAATAATTCAGTTCTACAATACTTTAATCCCAAGGAGACAATTTTCTCTCTTTTTCTTTGAAGAAAATCTTTATCTATTTTACTCATCTTTCATTGATTATTCTAAAAATCCCATTTAGGCCCGCCACATAATGGTATGGTAGTCTTTTCTCATTATATTTTAATGGAATAAAACCCAACTGTATATGAGAGGATTAGATAGCCATTCGTTGAGGTAAAGAACATTGTTCCTCCAGATGGCCAGACAGAATCTGTGTAATGCCTTTCCTATTTATTAAGTTCAAAATGTAATGCAAGCTGATGAGATGTTTCATCCCGTGTTTAATGGGTCAGCCATAAAGTTGAAAGCTAATGCTAAGGTTGGCAGCTTGCACGGAAGAGTTAACTGGCAGAAAATAAAGACATATTTCGACATCTTCTTGGACTTGGTGAAATGAAAAGTTGTCAGAGAACAAAGCCACTTGCACAAGCAGGGCAGAGATGTTAAGCTCTTCCAGCCCCTCCAACCACTTGCCAAAGGTTTGACATAATTGAAGACATCTACAAGGACCTGCTTCATTATTACTATTACTATTATTAGTAGCCTTATTGTATAAATTGCCTTTTGCACATGGGCAGTGACAGGTCGGCAAGGAAACCACAGAACTAAACGCGCCGATACTCACCGCCAACAGATTTATGAGTACCTGAGTAATTGGTGGGTGTGCACCTGCTTCACTGGGGATGTATCACACAGAGTTGTAGCTCTGCCCAGCCAACGCCTGCAGTTCCTTCCCCCCCAGCAGCCTGGAAGTTACAGCTCTTCCTCTGCTGCCTTCCTAACTCCACATCCCTACCCTCTTCTTCTAAGGAGGTGGGAGCAAAAGCGAGACAGATTTGTTTAATTTGTGCATGCGATCCCTGAATAACTCATGTTGTGACATATGCCACTTCAGCGGAGACGTGCACTCCTTTTTGGGCCTGAAGACTTTTCCAGCCTGCTGGCACAAGAAGGCAGTTGTGATGCTCTCGGCGGGGATGTTCACTGCCACGGTGCCCCAGTGCCAAGAGTGGCCACCCCCAGGCTGCTCCAGTTCATGTGTGAATGCAACTCTGTCCCTGCTCCTTGTTGAAAACATGGGATTTTTTTGCGGGCATTAGAGTCTGATTATATGGGACTTACTGTGTAATGAGTGTAAACATTTAATTATAAAAATAAAAAGGTTGGACGGTTGCTCGTTTCCTTGCTTGCCTGGTGGGTTTAAAAACATCTGGGTTTAAAACAGCCCACCATATAACATAACTGCATACGGAGTGTGATCCAAATCATTACTAAGTCGGATTTACTCTCTCCAATAAACACAGGGATTTACCTTATGGCTGAGCAGTGTCCACACATGAAGCACTCTGAGAAAGTGCCCCAGAACCTAATGTCACTGACACCCCTGATGGGGGTCCCTTAGGGGCTCAGCAAAAGCCATGATGGTCCCATACCTCCTGCAGCATTGGATGGCAGTGGAATACACATGCAGTTTGTAAAAAAAGTGTCGTACACGGTAGCTGCACCGTCTGCCCTGGGACAAGGCACCTTCCCCGTCTGCTGTAATTGCTTCGTTATCCAATTTGCATCTTTGTTCTTTCCACCCGCCCCAGCGCTGCCTGGCAGACCTGAGTGCCGGAGGAGCATCTTCCTGCTCTGATTACAGCCTGCCACATGTGGCACCGAGAGGTGGGAGCTCTCCTTTGACCAGAAAATGCGCTGACGGCTGGGTGCCCGCAGCGCAGCGCAGCGTGGGGGCTGCAGCGAAACCCTCCCTGGGTCAGGAGCAACTCCACATGATTACCACAGGAAAGGCACCTGTCCTTCAATCACGCTGTATTATTTATGACCTAATGATTGCCCATTGACTAGCAGGGATTATACGTTTGCTGAGATGTTTCTGGGTGAATGAAAGGGCATTAACCTCATTATTATCATGGCCGTGCTCATCAGAGGCCATTAGCAGCTTCCTCTCGGCTCCCCGCGCTGCTGCGAAGCCACTTGGTGTCATCTGCTCCCTCTCCACCCGCCGCCCCGCCAGCACGCATGCCTGCACTCGGCTCTGTCTCATTTCTCAAGCAGACTTAAGGAAATGGGTGAGAATTATTTTGTTTGGGAAGGCATCCAGAGAACCCTTGGGACGAATAATCCAGCGCAACAGCTTTGTCCCATGAGGATTTGAGAGTGCTTTCAAACTGCTAAGCAATGAGGCCTCACGTCCTCCTCACATCCCCAGCAATGCTCCCTGAAATGATGGCTGGACGTCTTTTTTCAGTCTTTCAGCCTCACAACACCCTTACGAGCAGAACCACTGGGAACGAGGTTCTCCTTTAGGAAATCATGGCTGCTTTTCCAGGCAATATGTGTGTGCAGCCAGTCCTGGCCACCAAGACCCATGGTGGGTGTCCTGACCATCACAGAGGTGCCCTTCTTGCTCCAGCCCAACCTCACCATGGCATCCTTTGTGACAGAGGAAGGCTCGAGCTGTGCCCAGGCTCCTGTGCAGGACCAATCCCCTCGTCTCAGAGCAATTTTGGATGGAAAATTCCATCAGCGCCAGCTCCGACCTCAGCACCCGCCTCTATGCAAAGGGCTGGAAGAAGAATTTGCTCCTGGCTAGCTATCAGCACACATGGTAAAAATAATTTCTTTTCTAATAATTAAAACGATGGACTATAAATGAATGCTTGCCTTGTTGAGCTCTGGGAATTCACAGGGAACATTTTGAGCAAGAACCGTTTTCAACATTAAAAGCTCCCTTCCCTCTTCTTTTCCTCCACTCCTCTTACACTGTCCCCAGAGATGGCATTGCTCTCCTTCCTGACACTAGATCATAAAGAGCAACACCTAAACATTAACGTTTTTAGGGAACAGTAATAACAGTGTCCTTAAATTGGAAAAAAAATAATAAATATTCCATATCTCACTAGCTCTTGACACACTTCATCTGGCCAGCTTAAGCTGTCCCTGTTTCCTCTCCATCCTCACCCAGACCATATTCCTTCACACCTCTTCCTTGTCTCTTTTTCTTTCCATGCCTTCTTACTGGTGTTCCCTGAAATCGGCAGCTATACCTGTTTCTAAACACAAAAAAAAAGATAACAGAAAAACTTGGCAACCCCCTTGCCTGAACGCTCCCCATTTCCTTCGTGTTTCAAAATACTTGCAATTCGGAAATAGTCAGGCATGTTTTTCTTTCTCTCAACTGCCAGCAGCTGCTGTGTATCTTCTGTGCCACTTCCCAATGTACTTCAAATCCTATCAGAACCCAGAAAAAAGCAGGCGCTTGTTCGAAACCCAAATGCATCAATATGGTTTTGGCTGTTGCAATCTTTATACCTGCACTGCTGGAGATGATTATCCAGCTTTTACATCTGCAGATTCAGGCCTGTGGAATAAAACCAGGGCCGATAAAATAAGGAAGCAAAGAAAACACAAGCAGAAAATGAAAAAAGCAATTGAACATGCTATAAATTCAGGATCAGGTAAAAGCTAATTATGGTCATATTCGCTAGGAAGAAGAGGGCACAGTGAGGGAGATAGACTTATTAATTATTTGTGTTATGGTAGCACTTAGAAGCCCCAGTCCTTTATCTGGGACTAGCTGTGCTATACATGGCAAACACTCAAATATCTCCGGGTAATTGCACACATTTTTAAGAAAAATGTGCAAATGCTCTGTTCTTTCACCTTCAGCAGCCTCTGCTTTGTTGTTGTTGCTGGAGGAGTCCAAGTTCACCCCTGGCCTCGTTCCGAGCAGCTCGCTGGATGCTCTCATGGGTCCAAGAACAAATAATTCAGCAGAGAGGCATTTTCCACCCATAGCCAAAGTGGGCAAACAGCAGCAAAACCCTCACTGTGGGCACAAGGCTTATCCATCAACAACCCCATCCCCTGGCCTGGGGGACAGAGCGCTCACTGTTGCCAACAGGGATGTTTCATCCTCATTGACTCTGTGCAAGTTTGATTGCTTTTCTAATTAAGATAAATTTTATGGTAATCTACCAGGCCCCTTAGACTAAATCACTCAGTTAATCTGTTGTTAGTGCCCATATGTTTACAGCTTTCAAGCCTGCTGCAGCATATTTGCTTTGCCAGGGTGCTGGGGAAGTTTGGTGAGAGGTGAGCTGCGGCGTGGTTCTTCAGGTGGTGGGACAGCTTCCACCCAGACAGCCTGTGCATGGAAGGAAAGGAAAGGAAAGGAAAGGAAAGGAAAGGAAAGGAAAGGAAAGGAAAGGAAAGGAAAGGAAAGGAAAGGAAAGGAAAGGAAAGGAAAGGAAAGGAAAGGAAAGGAAAGGAAAGGAAAGGAAAGGAAAGGAAAGGAAAGGAAAGGAAAGGAAAGGAAAGGAAAGGAAAGGAAAGGAAAGGAAAGGAAAGGAAAGGAAAGGAAAGGAAAGGAAAGGAAAGGAAAGGAAAGGAAAGGAAAGGAAAGGAAAGGAAAGGAAAGGAAAGGAAAGGAAAGGAAAGGAAAGGAAAGGAAAGGAAAGGAAAGGAAAGGAAAGGAAAGGAAAGGAAAGGAAAGGAAAGGAAAGGAAAGGAAAGGAAAGGAAAGGAAAGGAAAGGAAAGGAAAGGAAAGGAAAGGAAAGGAAAGGAAAGGAAAGGAAAGGAAAGGAAAGGAAAGGAAAGGAAAGGAAAGGAAAGGAAAGGAAAGGAAAGGAAAGGAAAGGAAAGGAAAGGAAAGGAAAGGAAAGGAAAGGAAAGGAAAGGAAAGGAAAGGAAAGGAAAGGAAAGGAAAGGAAAGGAAAGGAAAGGAAAGGAAAGGAAAGGAAAGGAAAGGAAAGGAAAGGAAAGGAAAGGAAAGGAAAGGAAAGGAAAGGAAAGGAAAGGAAAGGAAAGGAAAGGAAAGGAAAGGAAAGGAAAGGAAAGGAAAGGAAAGGAAAGGAAAGGAAAGGAAAGGAAAGGAAAGGAAAGGAAAGGAAAGGAAAGGAAAGGAAAGGAAAGGAAAGGAAAGGAAAGGAAAGGAAAGGAAAGGAAAGGAAAGGAAAGGAAAGGAAAGGAAAGGAAAGGAAAGGAAAGGAAAGGAAAGGAAAGGAAAGGGATACACTGCAGAGACAGAACCCCATGCTGATCACCTGTCTCTTCCCCTGTATGCACAGAAGGGGTCACCACATCTTTCTCATTTTCCTTTTTTCCCTCCAAAATAATAGTTGGACATGACAGGAGAGGAAGGCTGAAGACTTTCACAGTATTGCCACGTCTCTGACCCCAGACACCAAAGCAAAGAGGATTTTCATCGCAGGCTCAAGGGCTCTGAGCATCCTCTCGGGCAAAGGACCGTCACCACTTTGCAAATCAAGGGTTTGGTTTGACTAGCAAGAGTCAGCCCCCTCCCCACCTGCACCAGACACCGAATGAAGCAACAACTGAGCGAGTGCTGTACCATGCTGCCCCTGCAGGACCCCAGCCTCCCCCACAGCCCCCAGCCCACCACGAGACCATGCTGCATCAATGAGGGGCACCACGCTGCTCTCTGAAAAGACTCGTGCTCAGCTTGCTGAAGGAAAGAGAGCCCAAAGGCAAAATCAAGAAAGACCAACCTCTGGGTCAAGTTGCCATCTGCCATCCTACATACAGGGAAATATTTTCTGAAAAAAATGGTCATGTAATTGTACAAGAACCCTTAATCAAGAATGACATGACGAATAAAACACCACCTGCCATCACCAGCAGTGACAGGCAGCTGCTATCCAATATCAACAAAAATACCTTTCCCCCCGTGGAGTACCTATTGATCTGAACAGGATTAACAGAGGTGAGGAAAGTATTCATTAAGTCTTCCAAGGACTTGGCTAAAAAAAGAATATCTGGCATTCAGGAGGAGATATTTAAGAAATCAATCTTTTAAGAGCTTAAGGAATTTCTCTAGGAACTGACTGAGCTGCTAGGTGCCACACAGCCAACAAGACGCGTTTCAGAGGAGAAGCAGCTCCCCAAGATACCTCCCCAAAAATAACATTTTAGCTCCCCCAAAATAACATTTCTACCTCCTTCCAAACCCTAATGCACCTGCCAGAAAGAGACAGCAGCTCCTCCACCCTACTGGCACAGCTTTTGTGGTTTCAGCCCTGGAGGTGTGTGAAGCTCTTTGGGCATGGTCAAGAAGAGGTGGCAGAGGATGCTCCGAGGGGGCTCAGATGGGGAGAAGCCACCCCCAGACCTGCCACCACCAGGGAGCAGGAGGTGGAGGAGGACCACACGTTGCAGTGCCAGGATGGGCAAAAGGCGACAGACAGAAAACCATGAGCATGGAAGACTTTTGTATGTACAACACAGGGAGTAGGGCAAGCTCTGCTGTCCCCCCGAGTTTGTCTTGGCCATATCCTGTAGAGAGAGCATGTGGGGGTTGGAGGGATCATTTCTGCTGAGCCACAACGTCCTCTGCCAAGGAAAAGCCTTGCAGCGATGGATGTAACCACACAGCTCACAAAGGGCCTTCTACTCCTTCGGCTGCTGGCGAGGGTGAGCCCTGCCCTGCCTGCAGTCACACCAACCAGCCCTGGCCACTTTTCCTGCTTCAAATCTATAAAGACAAGCCAAACCATCTTCTTAATTAACCACAGCATGCCCAGCTTTCAGGGAAGTCTGGCACCCCTGCTATGATGAGTTACGCGGCACAGAAACCCCAGCCCTTTCGTTCTGCAGGGCTGGAGGCAGGAACCACGCTCCTCGGCTCATGTCAGCCGCCCCTTCCCCTCCAGGGGCACCCAAACGTGCTCCTTGGCCACCTTCCTGCTCACCTGGAGGTTCCTGCGCTAAGCCACATGCCTCAGGCTCGGCAAAGCTGGAAATGCTTAAAGCAATCCTCAGGCAGGCAGGATTATGCTTAGAAAGTGTGTGAGATACGTGCTGCTCACTCACGCCCTCCGCACCTGAGAGATTAAACGACTGGGAAAAAAGATTAGATTGGGAAAGCGACCATTATGGTTACGCACCTTGTCCCCCAACACTGTGCCGAGCACACACGCTCATGGGAAGCTATGCAGTATAAATACACACGGTGCTTACGAAACAGCAATCATGTAAAAATGGAAAAAAAAAAACTGAACCGGGCACACGTTCATCCTGTTTTGGGGTGGGAAGCGGAGCCCCAGGGACAGGCTCCCTGCTCCAGCAGCCACCAGCAGGGCTCGGGAGCTGGCTGCAGAGTGGGCACAGCCCCCAGTGCTGCCTGCAGCTGCTGGGCACACAGGTGGGAAGGCAAGTGCAACTCCTCCGTCTGGAGAAAAAAAAAAACATTGGAACAATTAAGCTTGCCCAAAAGCAGCTTAAAATGACTAAGCAGTTATTGCCAATTTGAAATTTTGCTCTGGAAGAGTTCAGCCTGCGCTGCCAGACACATCCTTACCTTCTCTTATGGGTTTAATAAAGCCAGTTACTCTCTTACTGGAGCACACTTCAAGCACCTATTAGCATGCCCTGGGATCAGGAGAGTAGGTGGATTATTCCGGGTAGGGTGTGTGAATTTTCCAAGCAGGTAAATACTCGAGCCTGTTCTCACAGCAGCTCCAGCTCATGGAGTTTTTAAAGACTTGTGAAGCACCGACGTGATCGACTCCCAGGGATATGATTCAAGTATGAAAGAATCAAAGTGCCGATAAATTAATGAATATAAAGCAGCGAATTCAAATGTTTATCATGCAGTCTGGAGGTGTTACAGCTACACATCTTGTTTTCCTCAGCCGTACTGTTACAATCACCGTCAGGCATTGCCCGGAAAGCACACGGTGAGCTATGGTGGGGAGAGAGAAATAACTGCACCTCGCTGTTATTTACAGGTAACAAAGAGGTCTCCAAGTTAGCCGAGAGCGCGGAGGAATGAGGCTGCTGAGCTGTACAAAGCAGAGGCAGGGAGCAGAAAGTCAGAGCAACAGTCTATTGACCTACATTAACGATATTACACTCTGAAAAGAACGCTATGCTCTTAATTATTTTAAAGATTTTCTTTATTTCAATAATACGTTTTGGTGAGGAGCACGTTGCTGCCCACCTGCCGTACTTCAGATTGATCTCTCCAAGGTAATGTGCAGTCAGATATTCATGCTTCAGGTTGATCGATACGAAATAGCTCTTAACTGATTTTTTTGTATCAAATATTGCTGCATTATTTTCGAGGAGCCTTTGGTTAAAAGTGCCAGAAGAAACATGACAAGCGTTACGTTTAACATTCCTTTAATCCTCACTCTCCACATTTCTGCTGTAAAATGAAGTGCAAAACAAGTTTTCAAAGCAGGCACCCCCCCCTCTGCAATGCAAAATACAAACCAAAAATATTTCAATGTATCTAAAAACCATGGAACAGTTGGGCTCAGCATGAGAGTACAAAGAAACCAAAGCTAAAAACAATTTGGTGGGCTTTGCAATTCCTTTAAAAACCCACTTCTCCCCCAAAACAGCACAGTTACACAAATAAATAGATATGCATATAACTTACCGGAGCAAATATCACCATACACATTTACAAAAGGATTTATAATCCAACTTGCGTCTCCTGAAATAAAGCAAGGTTTGTCTCATACTAAAAATAAAGGCTCCCAAAAGCTTCTCGCAGTGGAGAGGGAGAGAGAGAGGGAGGGAGGGAGGGAGCGAGCACCAGCTCCTTGCCTCTCTTTTTATGAAGCAAATAAGGAGAGCAAGAAAATCAATGCTGAGAGAAAGTGAGCTGATATACCAATCAGGCAGCAGCCTCAGCCTTATTTGCGGAGGGATAGCAAAATGGTCATATTATTAGACAATGACTACACACAGCCTAAGTGGAGAAATCTAATACTTTCCCCGTGGCGAGAGGCTGATTGCTCTGTTGCGGTGCAGGTACCACCACGGCGTGCTGAGATGCAGCCCAGTCCTCCCCACGGTGCATGCAGAACGGCTTTGTTCTGCGTGCACGCTCTGGGGAAAGGAGCACCTCACCACTGCTGGGCTGAAGTTGGGCTCAGCTTATAAGAGCCTCCGAATCTGACACTTGCAGGTTGCCCCCGGGGCAGCGCACCTTCGTTGCTGGCTTTTGGGGGCTCTTTGCTGTGTTTTGCAGACCTCCCTGCCGTGCCTCTCACTGCCTCTCAGACAGCTGCCTGCAGCTCCAGCAAGGAGCCCGTCCAGAAAGGGGATCAGACCTTTCAGGCCACGTTTACTGTAACGTGCACTGAGCTTCTCCCGTGCCCTCACAGAACTGGACCTCCAGAGCATCTCCCTCAAACTCGTGCTTTTTCCACTTCTTTAGCGTCAGAGAAAACCTAGGGGGAACCCACAGGTTCCCTTCCACCAAACGGGAAAAGTTCTGTGCTATTAATTTACCCAGACCAAACCTTCACCGTGCCTCTGTTTGCTGGGAGGAGGAGGAGGAAAGCACAGCAGGAGCTTAGCTCACTGCCTCCGACACGCAGGCATCTGCTTGCCAGCGGCACTCATCTCTGGCAGCTGCACACCGGGTCTTTGGGATGCTGCCACGCCTGCTGCCCCGGCACCGAGACACAAGGACCCCACAGCCCGTCCCCGCAGACCCCTCACCAGGTTTCAGACCTTGGCACGAGACAGATCCATGGCTCCTTCTCTTTGCAAGGAGCCCGGCTCTCATCGCAAGCCCATTGCCCCAGCGGTGTTTTGTGTAAGTGAGACCGTGATTCACACTCCATGCTATTTTTTTTTCCCCCCACCAGCCCTGGGTTTATCACTGTTTTGCCCTCTTTTCCAGACTCTGCAACAAACGCATGTGACTTAATAGATGAAACACAACGTGAACTTTCTCTTTTATTTGGAGACAGAAGTTACATGCTGGCATACAGAAATACCTGCTGGCTGACAGCAGTTCTCCGCAGAGCAAAATTTGAGCGCATTTACTTTTCCGTAGCAGTTTGGAATTCAGATTGTGCCAGGAGAGCTGGAATTCACAGGGAAAAACATAAAGATAAAAGCCAAGGGGACTGAATGCACCTGATAATTCAATTTGTCCATTTGGGGCTGGCACTCACAGCACTGGATGCTCACAGCCCGGGCACAGAGGATGCTCACACAGCCCCTGACGAGCTCCGAACCTCTGGGCCTGTTTCCCACGAGCGGGAGCCGCACCACCACGCTGCCAGATGTCCCTTCTGGCACCACGGCCCTGCCTCTCCAACAGAGGCGGCTCGCTGCCAGCCAGCGCTGCAAGGAGACATCACGGTGCCGAGCGAGTTCTCCGGGGAGAGATGCTGAGGCGCTGCTCCACAGCTTGGTGCGTTCGAACGGAGGGGAAAGCACCTGCCTGCTGCTGTGCGTGCTGCCTACCCGAGTCGCAGCCACACCGATCAGACAACCACGGTCTTCTGCGTTGTGCTCAGGTCTACAGCTGGCACCGAAACTCGCTGCATCTCACGCGGACCAGCCTCCTGCTGCAAGGCGTGACCGTAAGCGAAACGCAAGCAGCCCTCGTTCTCGTTTTCTGGTGGGATCATTTTATCTTCCCTCCCCACCCCACCTCTGGATTACAAACAGCTACACAATTGCTGCTACTTAAAAACCTCACGGAAGTCTTCGGAAAAGCCTTGAAAAGCGTCCATTAAAATAGCTTTGCAGAGGTGCCCCTGGGAGCTGCCAGGCCTTGGCCCTCCAAAACACGTGCCCACCTGGGTACCTGCGCAGGACGCGAGGGTGCAGGTTTAGCCAGAGCACGATGGGTGGCAGCAGGTGATGCCCCATCCTGTCCCACAGCTCCTCCAAACAACGCTGCAACACAGACTCCGTGATGGAAGGAGACCCAAGCTTGATTTTTTTTTTTTTTAATCCCAAACTGTGACACGCCATGAATGGATCGGGTCTAACGCTGCTGACAGCAGATGCATTGGTGCTTGCTGATAAGGCAAAACTCTCATCGGGATGCAGCAGGCCCTGCAGCACTGGTGCTTGCTTTGGCTTTATTAGATTCCTTTGGAAAACTTCGTTTGAAATATTGGATGGGACACTTTACATCACCAAGCATAAAACCAGGCTCTGCCAGTGTCAGCACTGCTAGGACACGTCCCTCTCCGTGCTCTATCAGAGCTTTCCACTTTTGATTAAGCTGGGAGTTTCAGAGCAGACTAAAATGCTTCATGGGATTTGAGCTCCAAACTCCTTTAGATACCACTGCAGAGCTGTACACATCCAGCAGATTTCTGCCAGCTTTGCTGCACCACTCCAGGGTCTAAAGAGCCTCAGCCCCTGCCTGCAGAGGGTTCCTGGCCGGAGCAGCTGGAAGGGATGCAGTGACACCAGTGACCCTGAGGGCTGCAGCCTGCTGAGAAAATCCTCCTCCCCTGGGAGAAAAGCAGACTTGGAGGACAGCACGAGACAGGGCTGCTCTTCTCCCATCTGCACTTTGCCATCTCCCCTCACATCTCCCAGCCCAGCGCAAGGTGCCTAAAGCCCACATGCTATGATGGGAAGGGCAAGGAGGGTGCCCAAAAGTACAGGGTACACTTAGACCCGCTTATTACTGTGCTGCTTTACTCTTGGTACGTGTGCTCATACCACCCCAGCAGCCCTGTTTTACACATCCCACCATGCAGGACCTATGCTGAAAACCTTCCAGCTCATGGCACCACTGTCCTCAGCTCTGCCCGCGGCTGCATCATGCCTGCCTGGCTAGGCTAAAGCAGGAGCAGGCAGCTACATCAGCGCCCATGCCACATTTGCAGGACCTAATTAGTACTATCAGAGCCTCCATCCCAGCTGTGCTGTAACGAAAATATACCTGAAGCAGCCACTGCAGATAACCCACCAGCCCAGGGAATACTCACAAGGGCTGCCCGTTTGCCAGCAGAGATTTTTCACATTTCCCTCTCAACCTCTATTTAAGTTTGGGAAGACAGAAAATTAACAAAGTCTGAGATCTAACTGGAAGCCGTTTGTTTTTCCCATGGAAATGGAACATTTCCTAATGAACCTCCCCTCCCCCTGCGCCGCCCGGCTCTGGATGCAAATATTGCTGCGAGTTTATCAATCTGCGCCTTGTTTCACGCTGTTTGCAATGCTAATGAGTAAACCAATTTTGACATATTATGTAAGCCAGTTTCTGAAACAGAGATTCTTGGCAGGCCAAATGTAAACACAGACACCCTCTTGCATCCAATTTAAATGAGCATGTTGCTGAAAGCACTGAGGGCTCGATTCTGTTGACTTATTCCTGATTTACTCCAGTGCAAAAAAAAAAGTGGAAAAACAAAAAAAAACCCCTTCAATTCAATTACTAGTGCAGCAGCAATTTGCAAAATGGATCTAATTTTGTAACACAGAAATATGCTGGAATAAGCTAATGCAGGGTGGTGACTGGGGCACCGTGTGAGCATCAGCACAACACATGGCTGGGAGCATACATGCCGTTCCAGATGGAGCTAATGCAGGAGATGACAGCTCTCCCCTCCCTACCTCACCAACCAAATCCAGGTCCAGGTAGGGGACAACCCAGAGGGTGACTCCTTTCAGCCTCCTGGCTCTTCCACCATGGCTTTGCAAGAGGACCCTGCACACCTTGGCAGCTCCATGAACCACTCGTCACCTTGGCCACCCAGCCTACTGCGAGGTCCCCAAACTGGCACCTGGCCCCAGCACCGGGACAGCTGGACACCCTGATGGATGGATCGTATCCAACCTTTGCAGGCTGTCCGAGCAGCAGAATGACGTGCAGGAAGGCACACAGGTTGGATGGCAGGCTGCAGTGCCCGGCAGTGCTCTGCCCAGTGACAGAGGAATGAGCTGATGCAGATTTAGGGGTAGCAGAAAGAAGATGGGATGCATTTTAAAGGCAGCTTAAAAACAGCTCTGCTAGAGAGCTGGACAGGATTCATTAAAGTGAAGATGGGCTGGAATCAAATCTCTAATTTGCACTTTTCACAATACCATCTGGAACATTTGCATCTGCCAAGAGCACAGCGTATTTCTGCGGAGAAGCAGAAGCAAATGGGGCTGCAACATACCTGCAGGTGGCCTTTACCCCTCTAATGGATCTGGGCATCTCCAGAGTGTTTTAAAGCTAAAACACAAGTGTGAACCTGAACTGTGCTGCTCCCGCCACAGTAGAGGAAAAGAAATGAGATGCTCTGCTGTGAGGTTGGGTGTGCTGCTGCAGAAAATATTTATTACACGTGTCAGAGATCCTGCCAGGCATCAGAGCTACAAAGCCCAACCCCATGTTCAATCCCGTGTCACTTCACGACATCAGGACCACGATGCCATTAATCATACCTGGCTCTTTTGCATCATAAAAGAAATGAAAGCACGAGGAAGAATACTTTTAGCCTCCAAGCAAATATCCCATCCTGAGCTTTCAATGATGACAGCGCAAACCTGAGAGCTTTTTCCTTCATGCTCCATAGCACTTTCAAGCTAGGATCATAAGCAGCCGAAATGTCACACATTTGCTGGCTCATCAAGTTCCACCCTACAATTTTGGAAGTACACAGTTGCTAAAGTAATTCAGGGTTTTAGCATCAAGTTTTTTCTCATGCCATGCCTGTACATGAAAAAGAAGAGGACAGTGCTCAAAAACAGGGCAGCTGACAGGTGAGCATCACCTGGGATGGAGACAGCAGGGAGATGAGATGCCAGCACACACCGCTGCAAAGACTGGGAAGAGAAGAAGCCCTGCACGCCCTAGAGACCATGCAGGACCTTCTCCAAACTAGTCTGGCAAAGAGCCGGGCTCCGACATCTCCCACCCCTCTAAGCATGGACGCTTAGAAGTCTGGCTGCTACTCCTGGCAGTTCCCTTTGGAAAGCCCTCACTGCCCATCCAAACACCTCCTGCATTTCTGGTGGGGTTACCGCCCACTCCCCCAGCCTCCTTTTTCATGTTGCTTTCCATGTTTTCAGCATTAAGTACTGTTTCTGCACTTCTAAAATACCAAAGACTAGAAAAACATAGAACAAAAATAATCTGAAAGCCAAACGGGCATGGACTGGATGATGAAAACAGCATGGAACAGGAGTGAACCAGATTAATTTCTATTGTAATTTTTGTAGCTATTTAACAGGAAGAATGAAAAAAATCTAATTACTGTCAACTGTAAGTTTTCAGCTTCCCAGCCAGCAGAGTGCTGTTATTAAACTACTGCATAATTGCCTCTTTTACTCCGCTTCCCACAGAAGTTGTGTTATTTCACTTATAGTTAAACTCATAATATTGGCTTCATAACTAATCCTGTCAATTGAAATCCCCGGGCTGGTGCAAGGATAAAAATAGCCGAGTTGTTTCGTTCCTCAGCTTTCCTTCAAAGCCCATCTCACAAGCACTAGGGCTGCAGTTCAGCAGGGCCACGTCCCTCTGACCCACAGCTACCTGCAGGAACATGTCCAGCTGAGCACAGGGATGGAGGTGACCGTCCCCCTGTGCTGGGCAGGACAGCTCCTGCCCATCTCTGCCTCCTGAGGGCGAGAGCCGAGGTGAGATATTTAGCATTGCACAGCCGAACCCTACCTCTAAGCCCAAAGCTTTCTGCCCACCCTGGGACTTCAGGCCAGTGCTGAAGTTTAGGTGATGCTTGCAAAGGCCGCAGGTGCATGGAAAGCACAGGTTTCTGCCTTCCCCAGACACCGAGCACTAGATATTTATCTCACACACAAGACCGTGCCAGGGCACCCAACTCCATACTCAATCAAAGAAACTCATTGAGATGAACAATCACCAAAAAGAAAAAGATTTGTCTGTGCACTTACTCAGGAGACTGCTATAACGCACTGGACTTCACCCATCTGAATTTTGGAAGTTTAGGCTCTGCCCAAACCCCCATTTGCTCCTTATGCATTGGGCAGACCCTCCCTGCTAACCCCCAGCACCGTCCTCCCCTGCAGACACTGTGTGTTTGCTGCAGGAGAGCCAGGCTTTCGCAGGACTTCACATGGCAGCACATCCTCCTGCCAGCGGGATGCTTCCCTTGCCCTGGACACACAGCAGGGCTATAACCTCCATCCAGCTCAGGTTTGGGCGAGGTATCAGGGCTGGAAAGGGTGAAGGAAGGTGGCTTTGGTCTCACACCCAGCCCTACTATCCCCAGCTCTGTCTCTAGAGACACCAGCCCTGTGCCAGGGATGCTCTCTGGTGGGCACGCACAGAAACTGCTGAGAGCAGGCAAGGAGCACATGGGAAAGGATGCAATATCCAGCACAGGTGCCTGGCCAGCAGCTGCCTCCCCTGCAAGCCCAGGACTCCAGCTTCGCCCTCAGACAGAACTGCAAAGAATAGGAAACAATATTAAACCCCTCTCCTAGGGCTTCCACATGAACCTAAAGCAGTTCTGCAGTTTCTGCATTTGCCCCCACCCCATTCAGCTGCTTCCTTGGCTCCGACTGATGCACAGCCCAGAGCACAAAACAGCACAAAACACTCCAGCTGCACCCCGGGCCTGCAGGGGAGCCACGGGAGATGGCTTCGGCTGACTGCTTTCCCTCCTGGCAGAGCCACCAAGCAGCAGTACCGCCACCTTTGCTTTCCTGGTTGAGGTAAGAGGAAGGAAAATCATTTATGCCATCGCACAGTCCCTTGGTGCTCTCATACAACCCAGGACTGCTCCCAGCAAGCCCAGTCTGGAGACCTGGATGTCCCCCTGAGGCTGGGGCCAGCAGCCCCCAAGATTTAAAATAAACGCAGCCTCATGCTGTGCTTGTTTTCTCATTCATGTTTGTGCAAGTGGACCTGCAGGCCGATGGAAGCCTCAGAGATGCAGAGAAGCTGTGCTATAAGCCAAGGTTAGCCCTGCTGGTGGTGTCACTAAACTGCCAGTGCCTGGCCTCGGGGTCAGGGAGCAGAGCCCACAGTCTCCACACCTGCTGGCCATAGAAAGGATGAAGAAAGAAAGGGCCCAGGTACCAGGACTGAAGGAAACCCATTAGCCTAAGAACTGTCCCTGCACAGATCTCTAATGATGTCCAAGTACAGGAGGAGAGGAAAAGGCAAAGAAAATTGAAGCTGCCAGATACGTGGGCAGCAAAACCCCCAAGAGGAAGAAGCGCTGGTGATGGGACACCACGTGCAGACACCCAGAGCACCACAGCAGACAGGTGGTATAGGCCAGCCCACCTCTGCTAGAGGTGACGGCAAATGCTCCCTCTTTGGATGCTCAGCCAGGTCCTCGAGGAGACATGGCAAAGCAATCACTCTTATAAACAAAGGCCTTGATATCCAGGTGTACGTCCCTGGGCAGCAATTCTTCAGTGTCTCAAACACTGCTAGGGGCTTCTGCTCTTCCTCCATCTCCCCAGACTCCAGTGCCTGTGGCATGTCCATTTAGTTTTGTCAGCTCTTCACCCCCAAAGAGAAGGGGGAATGAGAGTCCCAGGCTGTCCTCTGCTCCTCATGACGTGACACAATGTGTTTTGGCGGCTTCCCATCAATCACCACAGGTCCTTCAGGAGGAACCTGGAAGAGGAGAGCACAGGCCATGTTAACACTAGGTAAATCAAGATTTTAAAGAGTAACTTTCAAATTTACAACCTGGTTTGAGCATGCAAGAAAGCATGCACAAGGTCTCACTATTCCCCAGATTCAAGTACTCTAGGTGAAAGGGTAAAAATGCATTTCAACCAATGATTTGGCCAGGGGAAAAGTGCATTTCTGCTTCAATAACATCTAATTAGCACTGGGATTTTAGATACAAAAGCAAAACATAGGCCTTGCCACCAACTTCTCATTTTACAGTTCAATCAAAGAAGTCAGCTTTCCATGATGGCTGTAATTAAGGGTTTGCATGGAATGCAAGGCCTGTTGTGCTTGCAGCTGAGCAGGGAGCCTTTCCTTTGGCAAATCTTGTATGCCTGGGTGAGTCTGCAGGCCACATCTGACTAAAAAGAGTCTTCAGCCAGCTGTTATCAAAAGTCTTGTTCCCAGATGTGGGACATCCCACTGCTCCAGCTCCCTCAGATCTGGGATCCGTACCCCACCACACAACTACATCCATCACAGGAGCAGGACACAGCTACCTTGGGTCCTCACCACACAGCAGACATGCCCGTGTGCCGGGGGGCAGGAACTGCCTGCACGTGCCCATCTCATGATGTAGGACACTTGGACTTCGGTCCCGCAATGGATGCCCTCCTGGTCACACCCAGAGCAGTAGATGGTCCTGGGGGACAGGGACCACTGACAAATCTCCATGTGGAGAAAGAGGCTGGAAGGAAGCAGTGGGTTGGCCTTTTGGTGAAAGATTCCACCTCTCTAAGCAGTGCCCAAGCAGACGGCCCCTTTCTTGGTCATGCACTGCCCTGTCTCTTCAGCTCTAAGACATGTTGACCATGGAAGGTCATGAGGACATCTTGTGTAATCCCAACGCTCAGTAAAACCAGCCATGCCCACGACAGAAAATAGTATTATCCTTTTTTCCTCTGGCTATATCTTACCAGAATCAGCAGCAGCAGGGGTCTTCCGAACATCAGCTTCAGGAGGGTCGGGTGGTAAGGTACTGTATTTCCCCTGTGAACGAAGGGGAATGGTGCATTTTTTAAGTTCTGCGTTAGGCAGCCGCACAAGTCCTCTAGGTGGAACTTCCCTGTGGATCGCAGGAGACTGTCCTTGTCCAAGTATCAGAAGGTGTCTGTGCAAGTCAGCTCATTGTCCTTAGACTTTTGCACATTTTTGTGAATATGAAATTCAAGCATTTGTTATTATCTCTTGACGTGAGGAACCCCCAGGAGCACTCCAGTTTGCCCAGTCTCATGCAGTGCACACAAGCTCTCACCTATGAGCTCTGTGCCAGTCATTTCCAGTAAACGGATCTTAAGTGAGCTGCCCAGTATCAGGAACTCCTTCTGAATGAACTGTAGTATATATAAATCCATCACACCCCAGCTGTTTCAGGCTACCTCTGGTGGCTCTTTGTACCTTTCTACCCCATCCACCAGCCTGGCAATTTACTAACTCTTATTCTCCAGGCACCTCACTTCTCTTGGTAGAAAAGCAATGCCTGCTGCTGCCATCTAGATGAGCTCCACCTCATTAGCTCTGTTTCGTTCTGAAACTTGGCTGAAAACTTATTTGCTCTTTTTCTGCTCACACCTCTCCGTTTCCCTCTCTCTGCTATTATCTCTCTAATTATATTATTTCATCCTGTAAAGAATGTAGCGCTTGTAGGAACGATGCTCTGCAAAATTACCTTCTATTTGCATTTACATCTGAGCTTTTATCTTTACACGGAATAGATAAAGAGGGATGAGGAGGGATCTGACAGTTACCAAGAAGCAGCTGTGGCTGAACTTTTCACCAGCTTTTGGATTACTAATGCCTTTTTTTTTTTTCTCTCCAATCTCTCCTTCTCTCCCACTTGCATTTGTCACCTTTGGCAGGAACCCTCTGCAGCAGCCTCTCCTTCTCCAGAGGCACTGACAGGTCCCTGCTCAACACAGCCACCTGGGCCACCACACCTGCAACCACAGTCAAATTTGGTTAAACAGGCTAACAAGCCTAAAATCCATAGGGAGGAGGAGGGAGCTCAAAAAACGTGATCTTGTAGGCTTCATTTGCTTCAGAAATAAACTTGAAAAATACTGCCAATCAGGACTTATAGAAAACTTAGGTTTCAGGGAAAAAATGTTAAAAAAAGAAATCACTGTATTCTGACTAGTAAAGCATCCAACCCCACATGTGGGCTATTTGTGAAACAGTCAAGTAGATCTGGTTTCAATGCCAACATGAGAGCTGCAAGCCCCTATTAAGCTCTGAAATTCAGTATCTTGAAACTCTGCATGAGATTCCCCCAAACCATCACTACCCACCGAGGGGTAAAGTGCTTCCAAATTGGATTGTCCATCCCTCCCTAAACAAATTCCCAGCTCCACAAGATGATAATCTCATCTTGGGAACTGAATCATGAAGCCACGTGAGACAAGGCTGTAAGCTGATGATCAAACTTTATGAACATGCCTTAGCTGTTATCTGGACAAATCAAGCTAAGACGGATCAGAGAATTGAAATCTCATCATTTCATAAATCAAACCACTGCCTGCGTGCTCCCACTGGCTGTCCAGGAGCACTCATGTTTGAAGGACTAATTAAAAACTAGTATGCTTTTCTTTGCTCTTTTCCAGAAGATAAATTAACAGAGTTATCACAAAGATGCTGTTCTCCAGGCAGCAAGCCACTGCTAAGTCTGCCCAGGTGAGCCCCCTGCATCTCATTCACCTTACCCAGTGCAGTGGAGGTTTGCAGACACCTGGTTTTCCCTCACCACTGTGCTTGCCTGGTTTATTGCCAGTGAAGCAGAAGCAGCCAGCTCTTCCCTGCTATTAGCACGGGATGGGCTGTGCCCCTGATGCAAGGCACTGCTCTGCAGTCCTCACCCCTCCAGACCGGCGACTTGTTCGTGGGTGCTGGGGCTAACCAAGCCCTGGTGTTTGCAAAAGGTTGTATGTACTCTCAGAGGCAACACAGGTATTGTTTATTTGTTATTTCTTAAAAGAAAACTTCCAGAAACACAGGCTCTTTGAAGCCACACCACCCAGTCCAACCGTGCTGAAGCTGGCCAGCAAATTCAAAATTTATTTCTGCACCTTCCTGAGATTCAGGGAGCCAGCGTGCACACAAGCTGACTCACAGCTGAGTTATTTCAGCTGTTGCTTAAGACAGGACTTGCAGACAATAAAGCAAACATCCTGCTCAAACTAATTGCCCTCCCCAGAAGCCAGGCAGGTAGCAAGCTATCACTTCAAACCTCAGCTAGCACTCCCAGGCATCTCTAAATGCTTGTCTCCCCTTGAGGCAATTAACTCCTAACTCACTGACAGTTTCTGTCTCCAAGAAGCAGTTCCCAAATTACTGGCACAGAACTTTGCGCTCGGATCTCCAGCTTCTGTGCTCTTATTCCCTTTCATCTGCAAGGCTTTGCACGGGTTTGTGTCTGGGCGTGTGTTTTCTCACACCAGTGAATTCATTATTTATGGGGCCGAAAGAGCCAAGCTGCTCAAATGGCTGCTCATCATTTAGCTCTTCTGCATGTCTCTCAAAGGCATAATAAACATTATGGGAGAGCAAATATCAGGCTTCGCAGGGTTGCTTGAGTGAAAAAGAGAGATGTGACCTCGTGGGTGCCATGCAGAGGGTGTGCCACGTGCCACGCTGTGTGCCAGACCCCATGCCAGCACCTGGCACTGCCGGGTCCCAGCCCTCCCACAGCACCCTCCCTGTGCAGCCCCAGGGGTCTGTGTGCTCCAAGGGGTGCTCTGGGTCAGGCACCTTCCCAGCATCACCGACGTGCTCGGTTTTAACAGCTTTGCCAAGCAGCACTAGAGGGCAGAGCTGTTTACCCTCAGCATATCTGACACGAGGTTAAAAAAAAAAAACATCTCTCTCTCTCTCTCTATATATATATATATATATCTTCAGCAGCATCTGAATTCTAAAAGACTGCCCAATATGCAAGTCCGTTAATATGCAAAAGCCACACAGCACATTTCCATCTAGAAATCACAAACACCGGCATTAACAAGCCAACATTGAGCCCAGGTTTCCTTGCTCCGACTGCCTTCCTGAAGCCTGGAAGACCCCACGTGTGGGGCTGCCTCTTGCTGGCAGCACTGCCAGCCAGGGCTTCTTGCAATCGAGGACACTGGGTAACTCTAAATAACCTCCACGACTGGCAGATAGCAAAGCCTGTGTTCTTCCCATCACCGATTTTAAAAAAGGACCTTGCAAATCAGCAAGCTTTGATCAGAGCCCTGAGATCACACACCACACCGACACTCCCCTGGCCAGGCTTGCTGCTAAGCCCTCAACAGCTGAGAAATGCTTCTGAACAGACACGGTGTTCCAGGCTTTATTTAGCTTTGATTTTGAGAACAGAGCAGGGCTGTTTGAGGGTACTTCCACCCACCCACACCAGGAGTCTCAGTGAGCATCTCCACCAGTGACCACCACTGCTGCCAGCTCACTGCACCTCATTCATTAGGGACAATAATTCCTAAACCTGCCTGCTCGCCCTATACCATCCCAAAGCCTTTATCTGTCATAACATTCCCTAACTTTCTTATTGCACTTTGCTGATGTGCTCCTGGTACCAACTGCCTGGGGCCTGGCTATTTGGGGAGACGTCCAGCTGATGGGCATCAAACAGAGCAGCAAGGAAAGAGCACTGAGAAACCCCAGGTGAGGATGCAGGTCCTAAGAATCCCACTCCAAAGCACTCAGAAATCATTTTCTTATTATTTCCCCAGTGCACACACAGTGTGCTTTTCTTTATTATCATCAAAATCAGTCACCCTGCAGGTCTGCCTGCTGCCGGGAAGGGAAGCGGAGGAGCCTTATGTGGGAAAGTCACTGTTTGTTCCGGAAACAGGGGAACTTGCTTATGAAGAACCGTAACGCGTCGTACTGGAGCACCTGGCCCCGCTTCCTATGATGGCACTTCATAAGGAAACCTCTCCTGAGAGGGAAGGAAAAGGCCTGCAAGATACAGCTCTGAGCACAGTGCATTAGTGGCTTAGGTCACAGCATAGAATAAAGCTACCCATCTTGATAGTCTGAAGAAATAAATCTATTATTAATACTTACAGAGCAGGAAGGAAATTATAGTTATATTGGTTTCATGTCTCAGTCACGTTTTACCCCTTGCCACAGCTACTTTACACCACATCTTTTCCTCCCGGGCACAAGCTGCGTTTCCTTCCTCGCAGAGAAAAGGCACCGCATTGACTTATTTTTGTGCGGAACTTGCTTTTAACTTCACCCAGCAAAGAGGGTTGGCAGGATCCTCAAGGAGAGGCCAGGCAGCCCGTTGCCCTACCCGAGGCAGGGGCAGCCGTGCCATTTCTGGCAGACGTTTGTCTAACTTCTGACCCCCAGCAACTGCAACTCCGCAGCTTCCCAGGGCAAATCTATTCCGGTGTTTCTCAATCCTCATATTCAAGTTATATATCCCTTAATATCATTTCTGCTCATCCCCACCACCACGGATGTAGAGAACTACCCATTCCCTTCCTTTCCGTAGCAGCCCTGGAGAACCCATCCACAACAATCTCATCTCCTTGCAGTTCCCTCCTCTTGAGGGTAAACAGCCTTAGTCATACGACTTATTTTTTTCCCCCCACAGCCTCTATTCTCAGCTCATTTTTGCTGCGTCCTTCTGTGCTCTGCTTCCCCAGTTACCTCTTCTTTTGAGGGCAAAGCCCAAAACAGGATGCTTTCCCAAGGTCTAACCAGCATGGAAGGACTGCCTCTCCTCCCCATGAGGCAGCTGCTGTACCCCACATCTACTTGGCTGTTTTGCAACACCACACTTGTTCCTTTCAGGCTAGGAAGCAGCAAGTCACAACCAGAACCTGGCCTCGGGGCTCCCTATGGGGTCATAGCCAGGCTGTGCTGGTGAGGCTGCTCCTGCACCTCCCCAGAGGACACTTACAGGAAACCAGATGGCTCCAGATATTTTCTCCGCATCAAAGCCAACTCTTAAATTACCTCAAGGAGCCACCAGTCTCTTTCCACTGGCTACACAAAAGGCCCAGGCAGACTACACACCACAATTTAATTACCCTAAGAGCTCCTGATCCCCTTACTCACTGGCCACTTTGGCTTGCCTCGTGCATGCTTTGAGTCCTACCCTGCACATCTCCATTTACTCACATGCTGCAGAAGAAGAAGCCAACAGCAAGGAAGAGCTTTAGGTCTGACTTACGCAAGCACACGGCCTGTTCAACTTCCACCCATACCAGCCACTTGGTACAGAACTGCTACTGAGGCTGCCCCCCTCCCTTAAAAGCCATGGCTCAACAAGCCTCTGCAGATGGGATTAATGATGGTCCCTTAAACTCTCAGCCTGGTTAGCCTGGAATCACCTGCACTGAGTTAGGCCTTCAGGTCTGGTGAGTTTATTTCAAGCTGCCAGGCCAGGTGTGGCTGGGTTCCCCCTGCTCGCTGCAAGCAGCTTCTGCTTTGCACAAAACTCGAGCAGCTTTTAGATTGCAGCTGAACTTCCTTCACCCCTTATCGTGCATTAAACAATTTGACGTGCAGCTATCTTCTTCAAACAGAGTTAGGCAGAACATTAAGATGGATATTGTTCCTGCTCCCCAAATGATTATAAACAAATTACTGCTGGAAGGAGCAGCATTATATTATACTAACATTAGATCCACTTCTTTCGCTGGCTGTATGGTTGCTCTCTAACTGCGACTGTGCTTGGCACAGGCAGTGGTGTTCCGGCTCTGTGCTGGGCTTATTTCATAGAATACTTACATTTACTCATTTGACTTACACGTCATCTCCAGGTCTGCTGCAAGTCTCATTCAAAAGTCATAAATTATGAGCAATAAATTCACAAACCATACAGAAGGACTAGCCCTGTACCAAGAAGAACACAAAATACTAGCACCCTACATAAAATGAAGCAAGGCCAGACAAGGTTCAAGCAGCATTACAAAGCTAACACCCCGTGATGTCCATGACCAAGACTGAGCCTGGTTCAAACCACCCCCAGGTTTTAGTGCACAGCAATTCGTGACTGTAGCCCACATGTACCTGCAAAACCTGCTTGTGGCAGCACATATGCTGGTTGTGCAGCAAAATACCTGAACGGCAGAAGCAAATTTTCATGATAATCATAAATGCTCAAATAGCTTAGTCAGTTTTTCAGTGCTTGCTCAGAAGCTGTTTGACTACTTAATAATCTAAGAGTAGAGCAGCCTTTTTGTTACTGCAAAACTGGGGCCTGTCATCAGGTGATAAATAAAACACATACAAACTGCTAACTGAGAAGCATCAAGAAGTCAGAGAACCCCAGGGCCTGGACAGATTTAAGATCAGAGCATAGCTGTCATTCGGCTGTGCCTATCATCACATTAAGTGTGATGGACACGATACCTGCTTAGGTACTATCCAGGCATCCAGGAGGAGCTTGTGAAGGGGGCATGCAGGTGCCATTCCACAGGGCAGTTTCACGCAGCCTGTGCCCATCCTTGCCCCCACGATGCTCCCTGTGCACGCAGAGCTTCCCTCTCCTGGTGCCACATCCCGTGGCGGGTAGGAAAGGCACCCGGCACAAGGCTCAGAGGTGCAGGGCCAGGACCTTTGGGCTGGGGAACACACTGAGCAGCCTGGGATCTCTTTGCCTTGCAACTGCAGCTCACTTCTTGTCTCATATGCCTGCCTTTATTTTTTTTTTATTTTTATTTATTTTGAAGAGCTATCTCATCAATTACGAAAAAGAAAAAAAAAAGGACCAAAGAATATCCAACGTGACATTTAAAACCTGAGAATCACCTTGTAGCTGCAAACCCACATAATGAACGTACCCATTTTCTCCCCTTGTATCGTGCAAGTATTTTTAAATTCAGCTTTCATAAAAACATCTTCCATAAGAAAGAAATAAAAAAACCTCTTTATTTGTAATATAACAATTTGATTCTCTTTTATGATGTTTGCATAGTTTTGTTTAATTTTGTAGAAAACCAAAACGGAGACTAGGATCAAAGAGAGTGATTTCATTAGAGCTGATAGGTTTTATAGAGCTCCGCAGAGCTCTACCGTCGCCTGAAGATGTTTTAATGCAGGAAAGATCTTTGCATTTCCAGCCTGCCGGTTTCTGTTAAAATTAATAATTGCAGGCATAAATGGGCTGCTGGTTCTTACTTGACCGGGATTTTAGCACCCAGCTCGGAGGTGACATCTTCCCATCTGCAGAGGGCAATTTGGGGCAGGCTTAGAAATGTCAGCCAGGTCACTGCCAGCAGATGACACCATGGCCCATGCCTTGGATTAACTGAAACTGCAAGTACTTCTCTGTTCCTCAGGAAGGAATGAGTGGGAAATACGAAAAAAAAAATCACTAGTCTCAAGTTTATTTCAGCCAGTTGTGTAGTCTCTAGTTATTTTCTTAAATTTTCTTTTCATTGTTTTTGTAAAAAAAAAAAAATAAATCCCCTGTAGAAGGATTGTCAGTGACAAAGTTTGACAATATTGTGCAGTTCATAACCTCAGATGTACACAGGCTTAATTGAGGCTTTGTAGGCAGTGTTACTAAAATACAACTAAATTCATTCAGCTTTGGGGTAATTGATACTGTCTGTGGCTAAAACTAGTTGAAACAAAATCAAACAGAGGTCAGACTCTGCCCTCACCTTTACATCCGTAAAGTGCTGGAAGGTAATGGGGGAAACAGGCTATTATTTACAGGGAATATAATTAAAAATTGAGTATAACATTTCCCGAGGCCATGTCTAGGGCCCGCTGCTGACATTACATTCCCATGTTAGCACAGACACTGAGATGCAGTTCCCTCAGGAGATGCCCGGCGTGGCCAAGCCAGGGCCAGGTATTCACACCCTGGAAGAAATCTTTGGCTGCTTCTGAATTTTTCTCCTTGTTTCTCTGGAGCACGATTATCCTGGAAGGGCGAAGTTCAGTCAATCCATCCCAAGCTGGGCTGGCTGTATTGAATCTCCAAGATTTTAGCTAATTAAAGAACTATAGCAAAACAATTTTGCTCTCTCTCCCTCTTTGAGGTTTGGACCCAGGAAAGCAGAGAAGCTTTGAGACTGTCACGTCCAGGACTCCTTCCGGCAACGCTGGCCTTGCTGCCAGCCGTGGTTATTTTGGTGCCTGCTCGCAGCAGAGCAGCAGCAGCCCTGGAGGCATTTGATGCAGAGGAATTTGTTCAGAAATCTCACAAGCTAACAAAACATGAAGTTCCCAGCAACCCCCTCTTTGAAGAGTGTTTTTCTTAGAAAACCACAAGTTATTTCTTTGCCAGTTCTCCATTCCCCTGAGTACCCGGCTCCACCACCAGAGGTGATGCTGGGATGGGACCACCACATCCTTCCAGCAACACCACTCACCTGGGCCTTTGAGCAACCTCCACGGTATTGCTCCTGCTCTAACATCAGCAGATACCGCTTTCCTCAGTGCCTCTGCTATCTTAAGGCCCCCATCCTCCTTGCAGAAGCGTATAAAGAAATGATAAAGGCATGTGAGAGCCACTCCAAAGTAAAGGCACTTTGAAGCCCAGGCTGCTTTTGAGGTTTCTGTGAGCTTGGCCAGGCTTCCCGCTGGGCGGAGATGCAAGAGAGAGCTGCTCCCTGCCTTGGAGCCCGGCTGTGCTCACTGCATGCCCCCGGGTGTCCAAAAAGAAATGGAGATGCTCCATGTCTCACCAGGGCACCGGCACGGGGGGTTTTAGGGGAGGTGGCATGCAAAGGAAAGAGCCAAGGCTGCATATTCCCCGGAGCTTACAGCAGGTAAGAACATAATACAGATATTTAGTGATCTTGTCGTTGCTATAATCCAGGCAAAGTCACAGCTGAGTCCTTATGGGGCTTTGATTTTAAAGCTCAGCCCTTGTAAACACGCTGGCTGAACTAAGGGTATGGATAAAGGCAGCGGGAGGTTTTTCTTCTGCAAAAAGCAGGGAAAAAAAAAGGTTTTATTGAAAAAAAAATCATCACAAAAACAGGCTTCTATTTAAGCAATTTCTTTCCAAAATTTTGGAGAGGATTTGATTTCCCCTTGAACTTGACATCAAAGCAGACGTTACGTTTGGGTTAATAAGCACAAGAAGCGAAACCAATTAAAATATTACTGTCACCGAAGACAGACCTGGCTGGGTATAACAGCCTGCCAGATTTCTGCTGATGTGGTGATGAAACGCAAATATTTATGAGCCAAACGCTGCCTCCACCATCGTTCAGAGCCCTCTGTGTGCTCCAGCACCAAGTCAGGGTTATAAAAGGGGAGGCTCGTAGCAGATCAGCTCTTCACCTCAGCCCCCCCTGCCAGGGGAACAGCAGCAGCTGCACTTTGTCCCAGCGCCTCTCCTCTTCACCACAGCGTTAGGCAAATGCAAATGAAAGCGTCAGGCAGGGTAATACCGCTAAGAGTGAAAAATCCAGAGATAACTTTGAAGTGATGAATCCAGCCACTGCACAGAGAAAGCCTTATTTATCCCACAGCAACGGGGCCTGTGCATCATTAAAAGGAGCAGCCTCGAGCTCCCGGCAGACAAAAAGGAACTCTTCTCCTTTATAGCCAAGGCACAAGAAGAAATTGCTTGCCAGCCTCGAATGGAAAGCCTGCAGCCAAGCCAACAGCTGAGCCTCAGTTCCTTGGTAGCAGCCCTGTGTCCTGGAAGAAACACCCCAGCAGTGCAAAACTTTACCTGAAAATTACACCCACCTAATTAAGAACATATTCCTCCATGTCTATGACATCTATTACTACAGCTCAAGAGGGATTTGTCCTGTTGTTTCATAAATATCACCGTTGCCTGCTATTATATATCCAGTAACGCCCAAGTCACAGGTTTGAGTTTAGACACAGAAACGTTCGTTTTCTGCATCATTTGAAAGCTTCTACATTATAAACTACAGCAACAAGTGTGGTAGTTATGGGCTTGTGGCTGTAAGTGAATCATTGTAATTCTTCTGACGTACTCTATCGTGCACTTTTTATGTACGATGCCAAAAGCTCCTCGGCTCAGTTCATGTCAAAGCACGCTGCCCTACGACTGACAGTCTTCTGTTGCAAGCTTCTATCTCCTTCATAGCGTGGTGCTCCTGAGAACCGAATGGAAATAAGTAGCTGCAGGTATTGAGGCACTGTTGTATTTTTCAGGAGGCTATGGGTCTCCATCGTGGTACAGAGTAGGAATAAGTTAGATAAATCCCTGTCAGGAACAGTTTAGGCTGATCCTGCCTTGGGGCAGGAGGATGGACTCAATGAACTCTCAGGATCAAAAAGGATGAGAAATAACTGAATCACACGGAAAAAAAATTACCCATTGGATGGACAAAGCTGAGTAACTACTTCGTTACCTTTCTATCTTTCTAAATGAGAAGAGATCCTGTAAAGCCACGCGTGGTCTTGGTTTTTGGAAAGTGCTTTTGCTGAGGAAAAAATTGCTCATTTCAAGCAACCTATTCCCAAATCCACTTTCTGGGCCACATACTTGCTCCTATGTAACATTCACAGAGGGAAAGTAGCTACAAATCTTTCAGGAAAATGATTAATTTAATATCAATTCTACTATGATCTACACTGCATCCTCAGAAGGCTGTGGGAGAATACAGCAGCCAGAAACGAGAAGTGAGCCAGTTATTAAGTTCAAGCAACATGTTAATTAACCTCCAGGAAAAACACCTCCAAACCTTTAGGGAGGGGAAGGAAGGAAGGGAAACCACTCCCCTCATGTTCCAGGTAGGTTCAACATCCAGCTGCAAAATGAGCCTGAAATAGGGCGAGACGCTGCAGCCTTGCCGGGGACGGTGCAGGACTCTGCTCTTGTCTCCTGCCCGGGTCACCCTCTGCCTTCTCCACATGGAAGGAGAAGGTGCGGCTGCAGTCTCTACAAAATACGAGCAAGAAACCTCACCTTAAACTAACAGAGGGGAATTCCAGCTCGGCCTACAGGGAAGAACCGCAGGTTAGTTGAGATGCTGAACCAAAGATCCTTTACAATCTCAATACCAATTTGCCCACTGCCCTCGGGACAAGGCACTGCCTCCCTGTTCTGCCCCTAAAGGGCCGGCCCCAGGACATCGGCATGCCCGCGGGTTTTCACGGACTCTGATTTTCTCTCTCCCTGTTTCACAACCAGCAGCAGCTGCTTTGAGCAGACCAACCCCTGCTGCTAGCACTTTTCTGAGGAACCAGCATTGGACGTTTGCTCTTTTTGTATTCTTCGTCCATGAACACAGCCCCCTCTGGGCTTCCAGTGTGACCACTCTGAAGGCAATCTGCACACATCTGTCAGGGAACGGCTGGGTGCGATCCTGCCTCTTACACACGGCCGTTTATTTCTCATCAGTCTTCACTGATAGAGGAGTTCAGCTTGCCTCCTTCCTTGCCTCCAAGTGCTTTGCACTGAGTCCCATGCAAAGAGCATCCTTGTACTCGCCTTTAATATTAGGGTGGTTCCCAGATAAGCACAAGATTCTCCTCATTTGGAATTATTTCAAACTGTACCATATTCCTTTTTTTTTTTTTTTGTCATAACCTTTCCTCGTAGACAGCACGTGCACTGGTGAGATAAACCGGCAGCAGGTGAACGGGCAGGGGAGTGGGGATTTCTCACATTTCGGATGTTACAGGAGGCAAACACAGGAAATTGTGGGCTTCTCGAATCATTACAACTCTGCTGCCAAGCCTCAGCTTGATCACAGCACGAGGAGCTGGAGCTCACCTCAGGGAGGGGATGAGTTGTAGGCAAGCCTTCCACCATCAGCATCTCGCTGTCTCACTGCAGTAGCACAGGCTCCTTCCAAACCATCTTAAATACCATTAAATATCACTCATAGCACACTAATTGTGCACTAATCCATGCATCTTTGGCTGTCTCTGATACCAAAGTTATAACCCACGGCCCAGCAAGTGGGGACCATTGCTCTTCGTACCAAACAGCTTTTCCCTGCATTCAGGTTCATCGCGAGTAGGTTCTCATATGCTAAATTTATGCAAATAAATGCCACTTTGGCAACTTCTTTTGTCAGCACTTTCATGACAAGTTACATACATAATGCAATGAATCCGTCCTGCTGGAGAAAAAGGCAAGCGTTTCTGAGGAAATAAGAAAAAATTAAGGAAAATATTCCAGCCTGGAACAACCATCAGCACCTTCAGAAAGTTATTCATTGTTTCCTTCGCTGGTGAGATTTATTGCAAACAAAGGAAAAGGAAAAACAGTTAGGGAGAAGCATAGAAGCCTCCTAATGACCAACCTCTGCACAACAGCCCCCCACCCAGGGTGCTGGGGCTGCTCTCTGGCACAAGCTGGTGTTCAGCAGGAGCACTGGCAGCAAAGCCTCCCTCTTTGCAAGCTTCCAGGGCCCTGATTCACCACCATAAACATCTGTGGCACATTAAGCTGTGCACCTCTGAGCTGGGAGAGTGCCGTCCCCTATCTGACTAAATAAATCACATCACTACTTCAACAGACTTCACCATAAGGACTCCATACCCAGGCAGATCTTGTTAGCGGAGCTCCTCAGCCCAGCACCTTGGAAGAGGTTAATCCATTTAGTCAAGCCTTGAAAGATCAGGCTGCCAGCAAAGTTCAATGTATTGCACCTGGGATCTGCACAGGGCAGAGATTTTTTGGGTGAGATTTTATTTTTTTGAGAGCAGAGCATCCCTCCCCTGCAGTGGCATCTCCCAGCACCAGCCACAATTGGTGGCTATTTTGAAATAGCTTTCTAAATCATAAGTGCAGGCAAGCCCCCAGGCTTCAAGAGGGCTCCCTCCCTATTTTTGATGGGAGCACAAAGTAGGTTGTTACATAGATAAAACCAGATATCTGTGTTTGTTTTGTTTTTCTAATAAGCCATGATCTGCTGACACATATAATGCAGACTACAGGCTCTGAGTACATTTAAAAATGGCTGCTTACTCGGTCAAAAGGTTAGTATCACAAGGTTGTCTCAGGGCACGGAGATATAGGCATATTTCCTTAAATTTTCTTTAAAATAATGAAAACTAGTGACTCTCTTCAATCTGGTGAAGCTGTATCAGCTGCTCCAGCTGAGAGATGTTATACCCAAAATATATTCTGTACCTGGTATCTGAAACAGCAGATGCTAAGGGTCCTCCATCCCCAGACACAGCATTTTTGACCTGGAAAAGTCTCTGCAATTATGATTCCATCACTGTTCCCCCTGATGTGTAAGAAAAGAGCAATAACTCTTCTTGGTTTGCTTTTAACCACATTTTATGGGATTCAATGTAAACAGAGCCACCTGTGCAAAACCAGGAGACTCCAATTAAAAATAAGCTCGACTGCTAAGATGACCCAGCTGTAATAAACACAATGAAACACACACCCCCCCCAGCCAGAGAAGGATACCTCAGTTTTCCCTGTACTCCACTTCCCTGATGTGTGCACGTGAAAGGCTGTCTGCCAGACCAAAGGAGAAGATGGACGTAATGCCAAATCATCATGTGCTTTTACATATTCATATTCCATCTGAGCAGTAAGTAGAAAAGTGAGTTTAAATGCTTGATATTTTCACCTTTATTGAAATGGAGCATTTTTAAACAAAACAAAACAAAACCACCTACTGCACATTGAGAACGGTTTCAAAGGTTCAACAAAGTGATTCCAACGAAGTCCACAGATCACAACAAATACACTTGGGTGTAAGTGTTTTTTAAAAATTCACCTGGAGTGGCTAATGTTACTGTCTTTGTCCTTCACAAAAGCCAGGTTAGCTCAAAAAGACATCGACGAATATTTTAGACCGGGAAAACTCTTTATTGACCACTTCTGAGAGGTATACAGAGACTTCATCGGGACTGGAAACAGCTGTCATCTTCATCCACGCTTACACATTGTTAAAAATTTAATATAGATATGTAAATGTATATACCATAGTATATAAATATGAATACAAATAATATCATAGACTTCATAAAACAAACAGCAGTACAAGTCTCCCCCCTGGCCTCTGCACCAATAAAAGTACCCAAGCTGCTGTACCGCTTACTATACACAGTTGCTCTACTGCATGGACAAACAGCAATACGTGCAAAATCACATGCAAACGTATTTTCCACCCACCAGGATAAACAAAAAGGTTTCCCAAGAACACAGATAGAGTGACTTGGATATTGCGGTGCCTGGGAACGCAGAGATAATGAGCTGTCACAGCCAGGAGCAGCTCAGCACCAGCGATGCAGCTCTGAATGGTCACAGCTCCCAAATAATACCGATTGCTTCAGCATTTCTGTCGGGATCAACTTGACATCTCAGGTGGTTTGGAGAAGAAGCACTTAGTCAAGATACAAGATCCAACCACATCCAGAGGAAACTAATTAAACAGAAAGCATAAAATACTTCTGAAGCATTAAATGATGTCTGGAAGGACACCTCAGTACAACCGAACTGACCGGAATGCAGCAAAGTCTCTGTTCCCCTGATCCCAAAACACTGGGAGTTTTAGAGCATTCAAGAAACATGTTTGATTGTTAATCTCTTGCAGTGAAACCATCGTTGGAGAAGGACATCAGCAGCAATACCTTCTGAATGATCCTTTCATGTCACTCACTGATACAATGATGCTACACTTACTTCCATTGACTAGAAGATGCGCTTATAAGGGATAAAATATTACTTTCAAGGAGCCTTCATAAATATTCAACTTTTTTTTTTAATTTTACAGTTTTGGAAATGGAACCATTCTATTTTTCGAGGGGCAGCAAGGATCCCGCCTGCAGCCAGCACAACCTCCCAGAAGCCATCCCTTTGGCTCTGCAGCGGCGAGCAGCGCCCAGGGCCGGCCCCAAAGAGCAGCTGGGGCTCATCCAAAACTGCTGCTCCCCAAGCACATCAGCCCGGCAGGCCCTGTGCACGGAGGTGCTTGCACCCAAACAGTCAGCGACTCCAAAACTCCCCTAACTGAGCAAAAGCATTCTGCTGAGCTAGGTGCTGGCAGGTTTAGCCCGTACGGAGAAATGCAGGCACGCTATTGTCTTGTCAGTAACATATCCCCTTATGTCTCTGTAAGATGAGCCAGATACAAGTGATACCAAACTTATGCATCCTGTTAAGTATGCATTTAATTAATTCAGAATGTACTAGATAAGAATTCAGCTGAGCTTAGCCCCTGCTGCAGTCTCTTCTTCCCAAATTCTTCATCTGTTACAGAAAACACACTCTGGGTGACTGGAGAGGAGGGGACCAGCTGAATGCAAGGACTTGGGGACAGCTCGGGGACATATTCCTGCCTGCACAGCTGAGGCACAACTCCGGGTAGGGATGCTCCCATTGCTGCACACAATTACCTACCAGGTTTTTTCTCTCTGCAAAACCCTGGAAAACAAGCACCATAATTTGGAACCTTTTGCCCTTGTTAGTAAATTGCAGCAGATTTTGCAGGAGCACGCTGGAAGGGCAGCTGTTGAATCTGGGTCACCAGAAGAGCTCATGTTTTTCCACAGCCGGCCAGAGCCTGCCACCAGGTGTCACTAACTTCTTGATTAACGCAGATCTGATCTGAAAACGCTCGTTTATCAGGGTATTTCTTAGCCCAGGGGACGACTTTCACACATACCGCCAGTACCCAGAGAAGATGGCCACCTCCCCCTCCAAAATCAGATGGCACAAGACCCACTCTTGTACCAAAGCTTTCATTACAGCTGCCCCTGCCAATGGCATTATGTTTGCAGCCATTCCTGCGGCCTACCAACTTTTAGAAAAAGAAAACCTAACCCGACCATTGAATTTAACTCGTTTCCATGAAGGACGTCGGGGCTAAAGGTATAAAACAACAGGGTTAAAGAGTACCTTGGGAAAGGGTAAGTGGTAACTGCAAAAAGCACAGTTAACTGTCCTGATGGCTGGAGCAAACGGTGCTGGGACAGCGACTTCCCATGTCAATCAGAAATAACACAGGAGTGGAAGCAATGGAAAGAAAACAGCTCAGATGGTGGAAAAAAATCTTTCCAAACAGTCCCATATGTTTGTGTACAGGCATGACATTTCTACAGTCAGCTCAGAGGGAGAACTGGAGGCAAAACATGAGTTACTAATACCTCTGCATCCATTAGAAAACTACCTGGAAGGCAAATAAATAAATAAATAAAAGGTATCACAGGAGGTACCATACCCCAGGCCCCCAATGCAGTACCAGGTGGACACAAGGCGGAGGCAGGGGCACACAGAAGCAGCCCCCAGCACCAACTCCGGGCACGCTGCCACTGCGCCTGGTGCTCACAGGCATTGCCATGCTGTGAAGATGATCAATGAGGAAATATTCCCGCAGCATCCTGACACTGCCTTGTCATGTGAAAGGCACTCCTGGAGGGGCTCAAAGCTCTCTTTTTATTCTGATTTGAGCTGCAAATTTCTCTAACTGGGCACAGACCTTCCCTACTGGTTGATGGGCCCCAGGTCCTTCGTTGTAGCAAGCAAACCCTCACAGGGTGACAAAACATAACAACAGACTTGAAACCTTCAGCATCGTAGAGAAATTAGAACTTTCTGTTCTTTGGAGCCTTGCCAGATGCCCCGGAACTTACAGCATCACTCTGGGTGGCCCTCATTTCACCATACCCTTTGAGACTGTCCCCGTATTGTCCACCAAAAGCATTACCACTGGCAGCACTGCTAGGTTCAGGGATGTTGTTGTCCACATCCTCATATAAGACTGTCCCTGAAATCTGAATTTTTTGCATTTGCTTCATTAGGCCATGCAGATACTGAATCTGAGAGAGACACACAAGACCAGAAATGATTTAATTTGTTTTCGAGGCACCACTTTATATGTCACACATTCCAGGAAGACTTCAGCTTTAGATGGCCACCAAAGCCCCACATCCTCTACATCAGGCTTAAGCTAAGATCTTCCCACCAAGCTGCAAGAAACACTGAAAGACTGTCAGTTGTAGTTAAAAAGCTGAAAGTTTTCAATTAAATATAAGGCTGCAGGTAAACATGCCTCTGTTCTGTATTGATTTCAAAGATGCTGTGTAAAATTTGCAGCCCTACCTTGCTAGCAACACAAAATCTCAAAGGTATTGCGCAAAGTGTAAAAAAACCCTCATCATTTGGGACAACAAAGCAGAGATTTTGCCCAACTGAAAAGCAGAGGTGCCACCTGTGGTTTTAGGACAGGGGTATTAGCTGGTAGGATCTTCATTGGTGAGTAACCTTGGTGCATTGGGTTCATTTCTCATCAGGAGTTATACGTTTTGCACCTGCTCCTGGTTCTCTGCAGAGCCCCAAAGATGATATATTTCACACAAGGAAATTAAGTCCATGGCACATAGCACACTGCATATTCTGCTGAGAAAAACATACCACGCTACGGAGGTGTGTGGTGGGTGATGCAGAAATGTCCCAGGTTTGGCCCTACTCCTGCTGTGGATCAGGGCAGCATCTTCCTCACGAGCCAGGATCAGGCCCCTTGCACAAGCAGTACTCACCAGTGACTGAGCAGTTTTCTCAGGGTGGGTATCTTTTCCTCCAACAGAGCCTGGCTCAAACAAGCAGAGGCCTTGCGTTCTGCTTTGATTTTGCATTTCATTATCCCACTCTTCACAGTGAGCAGATGTGAGGCGGCTTTTCGCTTTTTGGAGCATTGCTGTCTCCAGACTGGGTAGAAAACACTGCATGATACCAGAAAACTGTCCAAATACATCCAAGTGCTATATCCTCTTATCCCTTGACCTCCTGCTTAATCTAGAAGTAATTCCAGACCTCCTCCCTTATTCAATTTTTGTATTTATTGCAGTATGATGAAGCTGAGGTTCATTAGCAGCGTCAGTAGAGGAAGAAGTTTGTCATATTATTAAATCAGCGAAGGGGATTCAGGAGCCCTGGATTCACTTCTCAGCTCAGACACTGGTTTCCTGCACAAGCAACCAGTCTTTTAATCCTCTTGCCCTCCCATGCATTAAACAGAGGTGGAAACTCTTTCTTTCTCCATCTCTCCGGCCTGTAGAAGCTGTGAGGATGGTTGGCAGCGCCTACTACGAGCCACATTTCAACACAACAAAGGGTGAAGTGAGTGCCTAACCCACACTGAAGGGCTTTAATTGTATTTTTATCAATGGTGAGTCACTGCAAGTCAAGAACTGTGACAATATACCCTAAATCATACAGGATTACTACACTGTGTCAAACAAACATATAATTAAGCAGCTTTAATATGTTAACAGTTTGGAATCAGATTAGTGGTGTATTAGGCTAATAGAGTCAGTCCCCATTAATCCAGATGAATTGCTCAACTCCGTTAGTTTATTTAGATTTTTTTGTCCAGAAATTTAAAAATATAAATCTAATTCACAGTAGGTGCACGTGCTGTAGGGCAGGATGAATTCATCAAGATATCTGGGCACGTGGATAAACCGAGTGCAGCTTAACCGGTTCAACTGCACAATGCAGAACTAAACCCCCTAATCCTCTGTGATGAGATTTTTGTGCTGTATGAACACAGCGGGTACCACGAGAGGAGACGACGTATCCGGGCGGCACAGTCCTGAAGCACCTCTCCCTGCATGCAAACAGCACTGAACTTCCCTGGGCTTAGCACCCTTCCAGCACCAGTAGCCTAGCACCACCTCATCTTGCAGACACAGCTAAAAATGCAGGCATGCAAGGCACAGATGCAAGCAAAAGCTGCTGCCTGGCTTCCCCAAGCTATCCATGTTTTAAATATGAAGTTTAGGGATCACACACATCAGGACAACAGTGCTGGAATGTCTGCACATGTTCGTCAGGAATGACTGCAAATGCATGGCTTGCACCACAGCAATATTCACAAGCCAGCTCAGAAAGAGTTTTTATTTTCCATCCATAGACTACTCTTAAGGATGATTACACAAAAGCATCCAGCTGAAAGAAACTGTGGATATCCAGGTAAGGAGTGGGAGAAAAGGCCAACCCCTGTTGCTAATGACCTTTACAGCACAGATGAGGTTTAATCCAGCCTCGCTTAATGCAGCTTGCTCTTGGCACATCACAAATTCAAACCGCTGCTGAGTGACAGGTTGCCCCATCCAGGTACAGATTTCAGACTCGGAGGTGATGCTTCAAATCCAGATGCCTACAGCCACCCACACACTATTTCATTTATATATATATACATGTGTGCAAAAATGTATATTCTCATTACATATGTGTAATTTTTGTATTTTATATGTATTTACATTCTATGTTGCAGCAAATCAACATCAAGATTTTACTTCTTTAGTTAAGCTGGCTAAGGCAAAATCACACATTATGGACAATCTTTTTAAAGCCAATTTTATATTGCTTTACACTCGCAAAATAAATTGGATTAATTGTCCACACTTTTCTATAACAGTGGAAATAATTCATGTTAGAAGTTAATTTTAAGCAGATAAACAGTGCAGTTTGTAAAAAAGGCAGTTTCTGAATTAACCATCTACATTCAAGGCAGCGTTCAGCCAGCAGGAGATGCATTTGATTTATATTGTGTGAGTACAAGTGAGCCACCCAAGCACTCACAAAGCAGACTACATATGTCCAAGTAATTAGCCAAAGAACTAATTCATCACACCCTTTCTGAGACAAATTTAGCAGTACGAAAGGCAGGATGCCATCGCCACCTGACATTTTGTGACCGAGCTTTTATTCACAGCAAGGTGCTATTCTCAATACAAAGCACTAGGCCTTGAGTTACAAAAAAAAAAAAGAAATCTTGGTCCATGGTGTTTATGCTACTGGGGACAAAAAGTCTGCTTAGAAATATCACCAGGAAAATGTCACACAGTGAGGTATCCGTGACGGAATGGCTTGGAAACGATGGGTTTTGTGCTGAGAGTGAAATAGCAAAACAGACCGTAGATGGGGTTGGATGAGGCCGTGTTTTCCAAAGCCTAGAGCTCAGCACACAACGCTAAGAAGAAAAATCACTTGCATCTGTTTTGTTTACAACAGCAGTCGGATATTTTTTGTTTGCTATCAAGCACTTATTGACAAGTAGCTCACCGAGATGGGAATGTTTTATAACAAGCATCTTTGCAGTAGCAGAAGACAATGCTGTGCAAGAGTAATATGGTATAAATACTTCTCTTCGCATACGGTAGTATTTACAACATGCAGCAGTAAACAACCTAAAAAGCCTGGTCATAGACACTTACCTCCAAGGGAAGCTTCGCTGCCATGTCATTAACAAGCCTTTGTTGGCGGCCATCTTGAAGGCAAACAGGAAAGCCTGAGCTGCAGCAGTGCCGGCAGACAGCTCAGCTCCCCTCATTTTTACCATAGTGATGGCCAGGTGCATTTTCTAATTACAAAACTAATACTGGACACAGTGCCTCATGTGTGGTTCACCCGGAGGGACAGGAGGATCCTGCAACTTGGCAAGACACCTTTGGTATGGTGCTGTCACTCTTGGTGGTGCCTCTGTAGCCAGTAAGAGGCTCCTGATGCTTGTGGAGGGGAAGAGAGGGACCCATGAGGAGGCACCACACGAACCTTTACACCCCAAACCCCAGCATTTCCCTCGAGACCAGCTTTTGAAGGATGTTTCTTCCCAGCAGAGCTGAGAAGAAACTTCCCAACTGACAACAAGGGACCTCCTGGTGGAGCCTCAAGAGGAATTGCCCTCAATTCCCACAACACGCTAAGGGTCTAAACTAACCGTTTTCTATTTCATCAAAATTGAAATAATGCATTAAACAATGCAGCCGGAAAGAAATTTCCCAAAGAACGGTTTTTATGAGTGTGTATTTTCCCCTTTAAAACTTTCATTTGTCACAAATAGCTGTTGACAGGCAGGATGACATGTTCTGTACAGAAATTTTTGACATTGTCAAAATTCTTCTTCTGAAGCTTTCAAAATGAACAGTTTCAGTTGAAAAATATTGTGTTACAAGACTTTAACACATATAAGAAAGAAAGTATAATGGATCAAAATCAAAATCCTTCAATTGACCAGATCTGAGGTTGGGGGTGTGGGTATCTTTTTCAAGGCAAGCACACTTTCAAGATTCCAACATGTCTTCATGACTCAAAGCAGACGAAATTTTGGCAGCCTTGTCTTTTTTTTTGGAGGGGTAAGACGTGAAGGCTGCTTCCCTCATGGCTTTGCCAAGCATCACTGAAGAAGAAAAGACTCTCACGTGTGGGGAGGGGGCACCGATCCGGCTGTGGGCATCCACCCCACCCTGACATCCAGGGGGTGTGGTGTGTATGAGGAGACCAAAGCCTGTTGCTCCTTCACCAGGGCACGACAAACCTCACAGCTCTCAGGCCTCTGAAATCAGGAGATGCTGTTAGTGCTGCTGCAGCCAGGACACTCGAGCAGTACCACAAAACCCACAGCCAAACGTTTCATCCCAAATGGAGGGAGGGGGCCTGGCTGCCATCCCCAGGCCCACTGCCTCCCTTTGGCACTTACAGGTACGATTTGAAGACAACGAGAGTTTCAATCTGCTTTCAAGGGACTGATGCTTCTTTTGATGAATCAGATGCGGTCTTGGTTTGCTTTTATGTTTAGTGAAGGATAAGGTAGGTAAGCAGGCTATGGTGTTGTCAAAACGCTCACACCCCACAAGATGAAATAAACCACTTCAATCTCAATATTGGAAGATTTAACTATCATTTTATTTGTGTTTATATGCAGCAATGACATTCAGGTGAGACTAATGCCCGTACTAATTGCCACAGGCTCAAAAGCAATGTTTTCTAGGTAACAAAGCACTTACAAAGATGAATCTGTATCACAGTTTCATTCATACTCAAATCCGAGGGAATGAGTTGGCATAATTGTCAGCTCCATCTTTTTGACATATTTGTAATTTGATCTAAAAAATTAATGCAGACAAAGTAAAAACATTCACGGCAGAGGATAAAGAAACGCACAGCCCAAGCCTCCCACTCCCCTCAGCTGGAGGCGATGCATTCCCTCAAACACGGTATTTATCTTTGCCTTCCTAAATTATTTGCTGGTATTACTATTTATTTTTTTCCTAAAGACGTGCCAAGGTATTACTTCCAAAATGACCGGTTTCTATTCTCGGTTAGCTGCAGTTCCCACCTCCTGCCACCTGCCTGCCAAGTCGCGGCGGTCGCTTGGAGCAGAAGGTCGGAAGCGCACAGGATGCTCTGCTCTGCTCTGAGCAAGCCCTGGGGCCTTCAGTGGGAATGCCAGGGCTCCGGGCGTCCTCCAAAAACACACCAGGAGAGCTGCAAAGGAGCTGAGGTCAGAGGGAGGGGAACGGAAACTGAGTCACGGGGCAGCTGCTTTTCTGGGTGTGCCCAGAAGAGCTGGGAGAGATGCGCTGCCCATCAACCCAGCCGATGCTTCCTTTCTCCTGCCGCCCCAACAAACTGGTTGTACGATGAATACATCACCACGCACATGGCTACGGCCTCTGCAGAACATATTGCTTACACAAGTGCCAATTGTTTGGCAGTTGGAAGAAATTTGGCCAAGCCCCATTAGAAGGCGCTGTTTGGAGCCGTGCTGATGCGTCATCCCCTTGCCATAGTATTTTTAGAGCGATCTGTGATTTCTTGCACTTCTGCCGAGCACTGGCCCTTCCCAGGCTTAAAAAAATAAAATCTGCTTTGGCCACGATGGGCACACAGCAAGGAAAAGCAGCCGAGTTAGTATCACTGTGCTCTGAATTCACAGCAAGTGCTGCTACCCTCTTGCTGTAAAGCAGAGTGAGCAGACAACCCGAGCAGTTGGATCCAGATCTTCATTCTTCAGGTACTGACTTTAAATACTTTGCAACAGCTAAAGCAGCACAAGGATTCCACATTCAGTTCTGAACTTCTCCCTAACCTTTGTGGTGGCATTAGCATAAGGCAAGGAGACATATTTTGACTCCCATCTGTGCAAATCCTCCCCGTGCTGCAGAATCAACATTCTGTCAACCAATTATTTTATGCTGTATCACAGCACTGGGGGGGTGGGGAGGAGGGGGGAAATCATCACACCTACAATCAAAAGAGCAAGGTTTTGCAACATAGCATGTACTAAAGATGTCTGTCTTAAGTCAAACTAGCAGCCATATTTTATTCAAGAAGCATGTAAACAAATCTGGCACATTCATTATAAAAAAAAAAAAAAAATTGTGTACCTAGCATGTTCATCACATTTCAGATATTCCATTCCTCCCTCCCCACTGAGCTCCATGGAGACAAGTCAATCACAGTTAACCATCTGGTAATCCTTAGCCCAGGCTGTGCAGCTGCTACCTACCATTTTTAATCAGGGCTATGTCTTCCATTCATGCTAAATAGGAGGCATGAACAGCTGCTTGGCCAACACTTTCAAGCAAGCTCTCTCTCTCTTTAGTATTCCTGGCTTCTCTTCCTTTCAGCTCTACATTTTGCCTATGTTTTACAAGCTTTCACTTAAAAAAAAAAAAAAAAAAAAAAGATAATAGTAGTGAAACAAGAGGAAAATGTTTCTAATAGTTCAATCTTTAAAGGGTATATCTGCTCTATGCATGTTCCTAGGGGGGGGGATACAGACTGTGATCACAGCCTCTGCTGTGGAAGTAAAAAGTCAGTGTGCCTATGGAAATGTGTTGCTTTCTTACCTACAGAGCCCTGAAGAATGGCTCTCCATTGCTCATTTCAGGTAATGAAGGTTTCAAGCATGTAAAAGGCCCAAAAAAAAGTTTAAATTGCAAATACAGAAATTCAATTTCAAAATGAGCCCTGTACTTTCTGCGGTGTGCACCGAGAGTTTCCTACAGGCTTTTCTGTGCCCTAGCATTCAAGCAGAAGCCTCCTTGCCTCCAGGAGATGGAGGTCAAGGACACTGCCAAAGGCTTGTTGTCACCCACACCACCACACCAGGCTGCCTCGCCTACCTTGCTGCTCCCCTGCGAACCATGCCTTTGTTTCTCCTACCCTCCAAAATGACTTCGAGCTTATTTTTGAAGAGGGTCCAACTTCCATAGCACCCAACTGTCTTTTCTGAAGATCTAAGTATTACAGCATCATCACGGCAATATCGCAGCTGCGATTGCTCCATAAAGCAGCACTTATCCTGTGCAGATGACAGATACCTGCCCAGCCCTGCACTGGACGCACATATGCAGTCCCTCATTCTGTCTACTCCGTGCATCCAGAATGACGACTGCAGAAGTCTCACCTCAATAACACAAAAAAGTCAACATTTACCCGTGGTGAATCACAGATTTGCTTCAAAGCCAAGATGATGGTCACAGCAATCTCTGGTGATGCCCTCTAGGGCCACCCCAGCAGGATTTCCACCAGGATTCCTCAGGTGCATGCACTGAGGTGTTAGCTGTGCCTGTTTGTTTAAGCCGACTCCTACAGCAGAGGCTGCTCTTGTGAAACATTTCTTTGCAATTTTTTCTTCCCCCAAATCCTCCTGCAGCCAAGAGACACATCACCTCATCACTTGTAGTGGCCTTTTCAGAAAAGCGGTATTTTGAAATAAGGAAATCACCCACTGCCTCCACATAACCACATAATTGTGTAGCGACAACAGTCAATTTATACCCAAATGCTTTTGTTATGTATTTTGTTATGATAGCGTTACAACAGAATAGAATATTGTTACTTGTTCAACCTAACAATAGATAAATCCAATATGAAGGTCATGCTGGAAATAAATAATAATTTTTTAAAAAGACGCAATGCTACAGCTATTAGTAAACGTTGTCTTTATTAATGACATGACACTGAGGAGGTAAAATCTTGTATGAGCATATCAATCAGTTTGCCATAACAGAAAATAAGGAGGACATTTTCAGTACAGAAAAATAGCAGAAAATTCAACACAATCATAGTCCACCATGAATTCAGCATTTAAGAGTTTGCCACAAAAAAAAAAAAAAAAAAAATCAGATGACTGCACATTGTTTCATCTCATGGAAGGGAAAATTCCTCCAAAATACAAAACATGTTAGAGCAAATTTTAAGAGAAAATAAAAATGATCTATAAATGTGGTAGAAGGACCCTGTAAAAAACAGCTCTAGGATAATGAGTGCCACCAACCTGAAAAGGTTAATTTCTCTTTATGTATACACACATAAAATTACAACAACTGTTCTGCTTTAACAGCATTTTAGTATTTCATGGGGATAAAAAAGGTTTTCACTGCTTTATCTAAATGCATGGACTCACTTCCACTCTTGCATCAGCCGTCATGGGTTGGAAAATCTCATAGTTTCTCTGTTAGTCCTTCTGGGGAGTCTTGTTTCAACCCACAGAAGTCCTCCCCATGAGTGGTGGACCAATGACATACAGCTCTAGGCAGTGATCAGGCTGACAGCAGTGAAAATGGGGCAAAAGAGAGGAGCACAAGGAAGAAAACTGGACAGTGGAAAGCACAAGCAGGAATGATCCTTTGGGTGGAAATACATTACACAGTGGAACAGTTTTCTGCCTACTGACGAGCTAAACTGAACTGGAAACAGGTGCTGCACATATACATCAAACAGCTACATCAAACTGGCCCTTGCTGAAGGCTGTGTTCTGCTTATAGGCCAATGCTCACGATCTACCTTTCCCTCTGTATATCCCTGCGTGTTCTGGACGTGAATAGCCTCTCCTTGCAAATTTAGGATAGAAAACACAGTACAAGAGAATAACAGATATGTATGCCAATAACAGGCAGCACCAAACTATCTGAGTATTAGGAAACCATGAGAGCCAGCAGATTTTATGGTAGTTGCTCTGATTGTGCCAGCTACAAACCTCTCTATGGACACTACTGCCAGCACCAGTGCTTCTCCAGAGGGGATAACGGGACAAACTCCAGCTCAGAAGCACCACCTGAACAACTTCCATGCAAACTGCCACGTGCCAAACAAGTGCAGAAAACACTTTCTGTGACTGCAGCTAAGAGCAGCAGATTTCCTCAGTCATTGTGAGGCTACAAAAAGCTAAGCTTTTCAGCCCAAATACTCTTACATGTTATCCTTAGCAGCAATGCCCACATTGTAACTGGTGGGTGCTATTTCTGGCAGAAAAGCTCGTTCTCTGATGACACGACTGGTACACCAAAAGGGACCATTACCATTTCTGATAGGGAAATGTTTTTCTGAGCCTTTGCACTATTACAGAAAGAGGCTAGCGATGGTGCCCCTTCCCTGGGCCAGGCACTGTTCTTATAATTAGGAAAACCTTATGGCACTTAGAACATGTGATAGCTAGGTAAAATCACCAAGGTACCATTAATCCTCAAAGCAATGGGTGCCATGTGGTATAGGACATAGACAGACACACTTCTACCCCTGCAACGAATCGGAAAGGTTATGAGCTTCTACACTTGCATAAAATGTGCAGATCTACCTCAGATTTGGAAGAATCCAGTGGGCAAATACTGGATTGTGCTGAGATGCTAAGCAAAACAAACAAACAAAAACCACCACCAACAAAAAAACACGCAATGATGGGTTTGGATTTAATAACTTCTTGTGTTTTTGTTTGTGTGTCATAAAACAACATCTTCCCTCGGGGCAAAATCTCACTTTTACAGTATTTGGTCCCAAGAGAAGAATGTATTTTTCCTTAGATTTACTCCTGAATAAAAGACGGCCTGGCATCTTTGTTGGTTTAGAGACAATCACAACCTGCCAGATGTGAGCTATAATAAAGGTGGTGGTGATGATGCTGGCTCCCCCCTTCACACACCAAGTGTACTGGTTATGAAACAGACTGAAAGGGCTGAAAGGGAATTGCAGCATCTTTAATTAAGAAAACAGAATGAACTGGAAATCTGGAAAAATAACTTGTGACTAATATGCAGATTTTATCAGCTTGCGGATCTGAAGCCACAGTTTGCTGGAAGTTGTATCCATTCTGCTAATTTTCTCAGATTAAAAAGGCACTTGTGTTCTCTCTAACTGAATGCTTTGCCTCCATGCTTTTTGCAGCATATGCTCAAGTTTGCAGTTACTATTGATAGAATGGAAAAAAAAATACAATTTCTAAGATTTTTTAAAAAATTCTTTAAGGTCAACACTGCAGAATTTAAAACACAATTCAGATAATCAAAATCAAACTTGAGTCCTGGGACCTTCCCTTGCAAAATTACTACCATAGATGGAATTTAATTTAAATAAAGGACACAGTAATGCTTAGGCTGCGGTCTCACTGGAGCCTGTGTACATGCATAAAAGCTGGCAAGCACAATAAAACAGCAGAAGTGCTCAGACTATTCTAGACTGAGTGTCCAGTGGGACACTTGAAAACTGTTAATTTGGAGGAGGATAAACACGGTATTTTAGAGCAAGAAGAGAAGTCTGCTCTGTGATATTAGCAGGAACCCTGGGAGCATCTATGCTATCAGTAGGAAGAACTTGTTTAGCAAAAGAGCACAGTCTGGGACAGCAAAGCCCCACAAGTGAAGGATGTGCTTACACCCTCCCACCATGCACTTCTTGAACCCACCAGCCCCACTGCTAAAGCAAGAGACACTGAAGTCATCAACCATAGTCTGCAGAAAGGGACAAATCCCCTCTCACACACGGGCTTACCATCCAGGACTGGGGCTTGTAATGACTCTCAGCCACAGTTTTCTGCAGTAGTCAAGCCCTTGGTTCCCTCAACAACACCATCACAAAGTGAGGAACGAGGCCATACTCACTTCGGAGCCTGTAGCCACGGAACAGGAGATGGGGTGTAAAATTGGGAAAGTACAGACTGGGGCATTGCTCTGCCCGCTGCTGCATTTCTTCCTTCTGCTATGACGTGAGAATATGCAACGCCGTTCAATCAGAAAGTGCTAAACAGGCCAATATGATATGACCCAAATATAGTACCACAGTACCTAATTATGAATATGAAAAAAATTAGGCAATAAACTAAAGGCACCACAAATAGGGAGCATACACATCTACCTATAGGAAGGCTTATGTTACTCATGACGACTGTGACAGAGTTAGGTTTGGAAGCAAAATTTTCATTTCATAAACATTTTTCAAAAGCAGCACCATATGAACACAGATGTAGATATACAAGCTCATACAATCTCGAAGACGAAGTGACTAAAGCTATCATAATATGTATGACCGGATAAGAAACATGATACTGTCACTCAGTTAACAGCACGATACATGAGAAAGTAACACAGAAAATGTATTCCCATGGAGTGTGAAAATACATTAACTCTTTGGTGCTCTTCACAAGCCATTATCGCCTACAGAAGGCACACCATAAAATCCAAATCCCAAGTGTCAAAGATTAAAGACGTGATATACAGCCATCATCAAATTTAATTACATTGTTTCATCCACAATCACCCTGTAAATGAGTTGGGATCAATAAATGAATTCCCATCAAGTGGAACAAGCTGCACATTCAGCAGCATAAAAGTTATCCCTGTCCACAGCTACAGAAAAAGGATTTGTTCTCGGCATTATCGGGACGAGATCACTTCTAGACTGGCTGAAGCTGGGGACAGCAGCATTGCCAGTCCACTGCTTCCCAAAAGCTCCTTGCAAAGAGCAAGGCTTTCAGAGTGGCTGCAGATAGCTTACGTACCCACCGCAGTGGTCTTCATTATATTCAGTATTTGAAGCATAAAACATTCAACAAGAGGATATTTTAACTCCTAAAACCAGTCAATTACGTTTGCTGAATTACACCGCGTGATCGAGTTGGTAAGAACAACTAAGGAGTAAGTGTGCAACAAAAGCCCGGTTTAAAATAGGTCACTCCTTTAGAAAATTCTGTAATTACACACTGCAAATGCATTTGCATGTTGAATGAGTAATACATGTTTCTGGCGATGAGAAAGCCTGGAGAAGCTTAATCAAAGCCGAGCTTATCACAGCAAAGGCTAATTGGCTTCCATAGTGCATCATCCTGCAGAATCTAGCATTAGTGCAAGCTCCGCCAACCATTAGTTGGCAGAAAATCCCAATTTATTTTGATAACAGAGGTCTTACCTCGGGGGGTTTCCATGACCACATAATCAGGTGGTGCATCAGTGGCCCATCCCATGCCCTCCAGTCATAATCGCCCAGTTAATCAACTTGACAGCCAGGGAAGAGGGGAACCGACCGTGATTAGGAGAGTAATTTGGGAAGGGAGAAAGGTACTGGGTGATACATAATGAGTTGAAATCTTTTTTCTCTTAAGGAAGAGTGCAAAATAGAAACTAATTAATAAACTGCCATGAGTAATGCAATCCAAAAAATGCAAAATAATTGATGGACTGAAGTATTTCCCTACAGCAAGCTGTCATCTTGGTTTGTGAATTGTAAGGCTGATTTCCCCAGTGTTATGCAAAGGAACTGACCTTTTTTTTTTTTTTTTTTTTTTTTCCTTCAGACTTCATATTTTAGCAGCTGAATCTTCTTTACACTGAGGTGAGTTTTCAGGCAAGGAATAAACCTAACCCATCTCTCCCGGGCATGATCTGCACGTGCAGGAACGTGGTGATATTCTGGACAAGCACATCTTCGTGCTTCCAGACTTGGATTTCCAATGGAACAACACACGACAACAAATAACAAAACCTAAAGAAAACCAGACCTTACTGGGGGAGTGAGGTTAAACCTATTTCATATAAAAATGAATTTATTCATTTAACACTCCATTTGAAATCACCTTACATCTTAAAATTATTGTGATCAACCTAGTAGAAAGTACCATGAAATGTTATTGGCTTGGTGCACATCAACAGGGGAGAGCTAGAACCAGAATCTACTGCCATTCTGAATGCAGTATAGACCCACCAATATAGCACTTCATTGCTGAGCTCAGCTAATTAGCAATGCCCCGTTGACAGGGTCAGGTCCAGGCCCAGCCCATCCCCTTCCCATGGGACACACAGCTCCACCACTGCATCCAGAGCTGGCCGAGGCATCTCCAGATTACCTGTGGTGTGTGCATCGCGAGCATTTGTCGTTCAAATCCCTCAGCCACAAAACTCCAACTACAATGGCTAAACGCAAGCAAAACAATCTAATTCTGTGCTTTGGAAGACCAACTAAGTAAGAGTCCCCTCACCGCCTGTAAATCCAAGGGCCGGACCTGGGCGCTTAGGGCCGCGTGTTTCCTAGGTGATAAGCCTTTCATTTTTCTGGAAGACATTTGAAATAGAGCATAGGAAGATTAATCCTCCCCAGAGAAGAGAGAGTTCACTGGCTAATTTCTCTTGCATTTAGATGTAATAATTAGGCGTATTGATTCTCCCGCTTTGTTCCTCACCATTATAACGAAATAATTAACAGAACTTCAAGAAAATATTTGAAAGCACGTTTCACGTTGTCTCTTCAAACACGGGCCACCTAACACTTAAGCACACACTCAAAGGGAAAAGCTGGAGGCAGACTCTCGCCTTATTTTATCTCTGTAGTTCATCAGGCACCAACTTCAGGCAGCAAAGCACTGCCTCGGGCTCCACTCCATTTGCTGCCGCTGCCGACTCCGAGTGGCAGCACAAACGAGACCCATCTGGTGCAAGCAGGACGCGCGCTGCCTTCCTGAGCTATCGCAGCAGCTTGTTATCGAGGGGGCCCTCCAAAAGTTAAGAAGAAAAAAAAAAAAAGAGTCAGGATTTTTAATGCTTGCAATTCCCCCTGAAGAGCCTCATGGTAGCTTTCTTGCAAAATATTACGCAAATGGTATTTCTAGTTCAAATCTGTAGGATTCTTAGAAGACAATGCTGACGTGTCAGCACTGAAGAGCGCTCACGGGCTCCATTCTCTCAGACAGCAGCAGAAGCAGGGTTTTCAGATACGAGTATGAAATTGTCCATGAAGGGCTCAGCACCCACAGGAGGATAACATACCCCCGAGATGTGTTTTCTGGGGCTCCCTGATGCCCTTAGCGATGTGCAGTTTGGCTGAACGGATCAGGGCCCGAACTGTATCTGTTGTGCACCCCCACACGTACACACGGGGAAAGCCAAAGCTGTAACAATTATTAGTAGGATGAATGAAGATATTAAACATGGAAAAAGTTCTGAGAAAAGCCTATTCACCATTTAAGCCGAAAAGGATTTTCTCATATCTAATTTGACATTACCAACTCAACAGTTTATAAGAGTTCTCTGATCTCTGCAGCATGCCTCAGTTTTAAATAATTTTCTGGAATTTTTTTTATCAAATAGCCATGACAAATATTAATCCTGTTAAAATACAAGGAAACGCATATGCATTTTAACACATGCTGGCATCAAAATACCAGTAAGCCCGGATGATACAAAATCCTGGTTTCCCAGCTGCCGAGAGGCAAGTTGGACACTTGCCCCCCAAAAAGGGTGCAGATGTGCTGCCCTGGGGTGTAGCACCAGCTGTGTGAGATGTGTATGAGCATTCAGGTCCAAAGTGAGGACCAACCTATGCAGAAGTGAGGTATGTACAAGCATCCAGGTCCAAAGTGAGGACCAACCCACGCAGAAGTGAGGTATATTTGCGGAGATCGCTGGAGCATCTTGCCACAAGAAGGGAAGTCACAGCCTTCTCCGCCTTCTCCCTTCGCACAAAGCTCACTCAGACCCTTGTGACTAATTTAGCTCCTGCAGATTGTTAGCTATTAACATTTAATAGGCATCTCCTGTACCCAGTGGTCACTCTGACAGCAGGGAATCGATGTTGATGACTGAACGCTTCAAACGGAAACCTTGGATGTTTCCTACCTGTCAGGAAGAACAAACATCTGAAGAATGTGTTTCTCTGATATTTATATTTTCTTGGAAATTTAGGTTGCCTGTATGACTCACATTCATGTTTTTCACTTGTGATATTTTTAAATGCTGAGAACTCGCACTGATTGAGTGCAAGAAGTGCAACTTTTCTCCCGTCCTACCCTAAAGGGCCTTTCAGCCAGGTATAGGTGACAGTAGGAGCTGGGAATGGGTCATCTCCATTTAGGAACATCGGTCACATGTGAAAGCTAAAATTTGGCAGATTTGAAGAAGCACATCAACCCATTTTCTATGGGAATACCATGCATATTTGAAAACAAACAAAAAATCCAGCCAGAATAAGGGTTCCTTTCTCTCCTTTCACACAAGAGTATCTTTACAGTCTAGATCAGAGCTAAATAAAACAAAGTAATTAAATAACCCATTAAAGGAGATATTCTCAAGATGCATGCACCCACGTGGCTTGTTCCCATGAACATCCTGTTGCTGCACGTCCCTTCTCAAATTCACCGTGCTTGTATGAGGACATCATAGAGAAACCTTTGCCTGCCATAGCTGCACCCAGAGCCTCTGGTCTGAAATTACAAGTCTTACTGCTGGCCTCAGAGAGCCTAAAGTCCCCAAAAAGAAACACAAGGAACAGGAATAAAAGAGGGATTCAGGGCTTTGAAATACTCCCTGGAGTCCAGGTTCTCCTTCAGCTCAGAGAGGGCTGATTGGGTTCCCGCTGGAGCAAGGCTCACTGTGAAATCATGTTCAGGATAAAACGTCTTTAAGAGCAGGCAAATGTAAACAGTGCCTTTCTTTAAATACAATTTAGTTGCTTTACAGCATCAGTCAAGAGACAAACACAAGCCTCAAGCTCCGACAGACACAACTGGCTGCCTAGAGGAAAATCACAGGCAAGATTTTACTTTGTCAGGGAAGAGTTTTTTTGCTAATGGTTTTGTGAACACATTTCTTTCTGCAGGAGGCAGCAAGAACAGGAAAGTTGAGGCAGAACAACAACACAACCAGTCAGAACAGTGACAAAAACTGGAAATTTGAGAAATTGTAAGAAAGGGCTCTCTGCCCAGCCAGGAGGGGGAGAGGCAGCCCCCCTCACGAGGCTCAGGAGCACACAAGGCCCCTCCAAACTGCCCATGCAAATAAACACCAGTGCCTTGCCAAAACACCTGAAGCAGCTGCTTTTAAAAGAAACAACCTGCAAGGGCCTGAAAAATTCACTAATGATTCTGATCACAAGGGCTAGCGTTACCACATTACCCATTTGGTCTATACAACAATTTCTGCAGCTGAGTGCCAGGGAGCACGGTTTTCTTTGCAATAACCCAGTGCTCTGCCAGAGACGGAATTTAAATACATTTCCATTGAGATAAGTTATCTCTTCCCCTCCCCACCAGCGGCTTTTAAAAGAAGTGTCTTGAACTTAGAGCACTGCAGGGTTTTTTTCTCCTCGGATTTTTAATTCACTGGCATCATGAAGACCTTCAGCAATTTACAGTGTGAAGAGCACTCTGCAGATTGCCCTGCTCTAAGCCAGCCCGTACATTACGGTCACTCCGTTACTTACATTGCATTACACCGGGTCAGCCGTGCCCGGGGCCAGCCCAGGCCAGATGCTTCCCAGGGCCCCACATCTGGGCTGCCCAGGTCCTCTGTCCCAGCTGCCCCTCCGCAGCGCAGAGCCGAACGAAACGCGTTGTACCCTTGGAGCTCCAAAGAGGGATAAATCAGAGAAATGCTGCGGAGAAGGCAGCCACATCATCAGGCTGCACTAATCAAGGTGGTGCAATTAGAGGAGAAAAAAAAAAAGTTGCTGGAGACATCCTAATTCTGTTGAATGATGGCAAGGAACATCAGAGAGCCCAGAATATATTTCTCTCTAATTTTTGCCACGATGGTCTCAGCTACATCTTCTCATCAGGCAGCGGGATGCAAGTCAGACTCCCCAGTCATGTGTGGTTTTGGGGACAGTTTTGTTCAGAGAGTGTTTTAGCAACTACGACCAACCAACATGCAAAGATTTTGCCCTGCCTCTGGGACTTGCTTGGATACTAATAAAATAGCATCTTGGCCAGAAAAATCTCGTGGGTTTTCTTCTCACACGTTCAAAGCAGAGCACTCCTGCAGCTCCTCACCTAATTCCTGCCTGCTGTTTTGGTGACATCGCTTTTCCCTGGGCCCTTCCCATCCGTACATGCCACGTGCTGGCTTCAAACATCACAAATAATACAGGTGGTAACAACAGAACAGACTGCAGGAAACTCTTTTAGGGCACCTGCATTTCTTGGTAGCACGGTACACCGATAACATGCCAGGAGGCCAGTGCCTAAGGCACACAGGAGCGCTATACATGGTGCGTTGCATTCGATTTTGCTGCATGCCACCATATGGAACAGAATCTCAGCGTCATCAAACGTTTACCTAAACTCCATTAATGTCTTCTGCAAGCCAATATTTATAGCATACACACCAGTAGCTGCTGTCAGAGTGTGTATAAATGTTAAACTGAACTGTTAAAGAAACATAATGACAGATGTAGAGATGCTGAAGAGTGCAATCTATTCTAATTTATGATAATTTATTTCCATCATCTGGAGCCCTATTCAGAAGAGAAAGCTGAATGCATCCCAAAGCGCATCACGGGATGGAGTGTAAAAATCCCCAGAAAATCTCTTTTAAGAGAGTACTCTTGTCCTAACACCCAGTACTTGCTTAGCAATCTCTCTGTGCAGGAGCGGTACAGATGTGGGGTACTTGGAGCCCTGCCTCCCGACAGCCCCGTAACACGCAGATTTTATTGCGAGTTGGGAATAGCTGGGAACTGTTCGTCCCATGAGGGATGTTGGATCATTGCTGAGTCACTACTTTTTGGGCACTAAGCTGCGCAAAAAAATATTTGTTAGCTTTGTCAGAGCCTCTTCAGCTGCATTAGCAACCCATACAACATCCACGGTGGCCAGTGCTAATGAGCACAGAAACAAAAAGATGGAAAAGCATTTGTATAAAAGAGCAAAGCATTTTGATGCTGTGGCAGAAAGAGCTTCTCCGTTTCGCTGCTCAGCAGCACAAGCTGTGCTGGCGCGGTTCTGCTCCGAGCCTCTCCTCGGTCTCCTGTTGCTGCCGTTCTGCTGTGAAAACCATGATGGAGGGGATGAGAAAAAGCAAAAACAAAACCAAAAATAACAACCTCTGCCAGCACTTGGTCCCTGCAGTGGGGTGTGCATTGATCCAGCCGCAGAGCACCACAGGCAAGGAGCTGATTTTAACAGCACCGTGGCACCATGCTCGGCGGCAGCGGGCGACCTTCTGCTGCGCCCACCCCGCGTCCCCTGCATATGTCGATACGTCAGCCGCAGTGAAGCCAGCCTCTGCTGCCTGCCAGGGCCTCGCAACCTGGGCAGGCACGGATGGATCTCGTGCTAGGATGGGCACCCCTCCGCACAGCCGCCTGCCACACACGACAGGCTGCGACGGCAGCGTGCGCACCCAGGGAGCCAAGGTGCAAAAGAAGCAGAGCTGCCAGACACGGTGCAGCTCTGAAAAACTTCATTTTTGATCAAAAAAGGGGGCTAAGCACAAAACAGAAGCATAAACTACAGCACCAATATGCACACTGTCTAAAAATTCAGTGCTTGCCAGCTGAAAGTTTTCCACCAAGGCCGTTTTCTGCATTTACACTTACCTTTTTACAAAAAAGTTGTTGTCTTTGCTCCAAAAATGTCAACTCTCCTTTGCAAGTCCCAATGCAAAGGGCTTGGGAGCATGAGGCCATGCTGGACATGGTGCAGCACCAGGAGCGAGCCTGGCGCATCGCAGTGGGCTGCAGACAGGAGGAGGAGGAAAACACAACCTGGCTGCTGCTTCTTAATGGAATTATTCTAAGCTGAAATATTGTAGCTTCCGGCAAAAACATTTCTTCATTCACTATCTCACTAGAAAGCCCAAGATTCCAATGGAAACTTACATAAAAAATTACTGTCCCCCCATGAAATGAAGTTCCTTTCTCCAACCAGCTCAACCAACAACTCTTTGATGCAGCGATGACCGCTGCTTCCCTGACACCTAGGTATGGCCCGAATCACAAAGGCCAAATACTCCACAGCTCCTCAGTCACCAGCCCCAAGCTACAGAACAGGAGAAAGCTTACTTCGATACCTTTGCCACGAAAGCATTGCATGCTCCTACCTCACTTACCTCCTGTCATCACCAAAGCCCAGTCACCAGCAGCGCAGAGGAAGCAACGTGTAACCACGTCTTTATTTGAGGGCTTTGCCACGCGTTTAAGACCAGCCACAGCGGGGCTGCTTGGCCACGTGCCGCTCGGTATGCACGTTTTGTGTTTCTGTACGGAGAAGCAGCAGCCTGCCAAACACTCTCGCACTGTGCAGTTGGCTGAGACGAGTCAATGAACATGCCCTGAGCACAGGGAAGGCAGCACTGCCTTGCTTCTGCTCTGACGGAGGGATCAAACTTTATTAATTTTTATTAATTACCCCGCTTGAAGCTGATTCTCTTTTGCCATGAACCACTCTCAGCCTCAAATCTTTCAGTGGATAATTCCACCCACAACATTCTTCTCGCCATACCATTCACAGTAGATAAAAAAAAAGGGAGAGACTACATTTAAAAAGAAGCTCTACTGAGACATCACTAAAATATTGCCGAATAATCTCTTGGTCCATGTGCCTTTGGTCACCAGTTGGCAAAGTCTGTTTGGGATGCACTCGCTACTTGACAGCATGCAGCTTTTGCACTTTTATTCATACTCAAATGCATTCCTGCATCTGCGTGCAAGATTAGAATAAAACGCTGCTAGGACACAACAAAAGACACTGTGCATATCAGCTTGGTGAGATCAAAGGCACACAGCCGCACAGAATTTAATTAAAATGTTAAAATTGAACAGGAAGGCATCCATTGTTTAATTTTTTTGGCAGGCGTGTTCTTGCAAAGCGGGACCTAATTCCACTCCAGCACGCCAGCTGCCCTTGGAGATGGCAACCAGCAGAGCTCTGCGGGCTTCTGGCCATGGGATGTGGTGGGGAGGGGAATCTTCTGCTCACTGTGGTTTGGTGGGGAGAGGTTTTGAAGCACAATTTCAGAGAAAGCACCCAGAGAAACTGCTCCACTCTAAAGGATAATTATGCAAGTGAACGCACTTTGTGGTAATAAGGCAATTTCCAGGATCAAACCTAAGCCCACCGTGCAGTCCATAATACATACACGGCTGTAACTCCCCTGTGGAGTCCTCAGGAGCTGTGACCTTGCCCTGTTCAATCGCTCCCAGAGCCAGCTCCATAGGAAAACTGTTTCAAGGCGGGGGGAAGAAAATGATGCAGAGCAGTGGCACTTCTTCGTGTGCATCTGCACGAGGAGTAGCAGGGGAAGCGGCTACCTGCTTTTAAACTTGCACACAGATTTTTTTATTTTTTTTCCTTTTTGTTTTACTTTGAGCATACCCCCAGCAGACACACAGGGAGAAGATCACTCTGAAAACACTTCATGCAAGGCTCAAGTTTGCTTGAGAATTTGCTTGAAATTGAGATATTTGCTTGAATCCTGGAGCATTTTGACTTGGATGCTGAAGGCAGCCATGGACCATAATACAGCTCACGTGCCAGCTTCCCCCAAAGGCAGGCTGAACCAAGAGGCCAGGCATCTCCTTGGTTTTGGGAACTCAGCAATGATGGGTTTGCTACTTCTATCGTGTCATTTCTGGTGCCAGAGAGGCTTTTCCCCTAGCATCAGGAAGATCAGCACATACAATGCCGCACGTGGGGCTCCAACACCAGCACCCAACCAAAGGGTTTGAGCTGAGGCTTAACACTTCAAACCAAAGATACTTTGCATTTTCATCACCCGAGGAATAACGCAAGAGGGCAGAACATGAACATCTAAGGTGAAGTCTGAGGACAGACACAAAATTCTTCTTGAAATTCAGAGAGCTGCTGAAGTGCTGCTACTCTAAGTCAGCCGCTGAGGCAGCAGTGACCACACAGCTGTTAGGCAGCACTGCTTTCAGAGACCTTCTGAGCAGAATTTCACCCTTGGTACTTCGGGTTCCTGTGCACTTCCAGAGAACATTCAGCCAGGCCGCTTGCAGCGGGTACTTCTTGTGGAATAAGGATCAAGTTGACAGGCCAGCAGTTCTGCAGGACAGTCAAATCAGATTTATTTCTGACAGTGGCTGGCTCCGGGACTGTACACCCATCTGAACGTTTATAACACGTTATTGAAATCTTCCTGCTCCACAGTTTTTTGCCTGCTTCCTTAACACAGAGGCATGGGAGACTGTCTCCTCGGTGCCTAGGATGCCCGCTGGGACCTTAGCAAAGAGGTGTCCCCAGTCCCTCTATACAGGGTGTTGTGACCTCTGACTCTGACAATACCCCCCCAGAGTTCTGCTGTGTGATAGCGCCTCTGAGCAGAGGCTGGGCAGCCCCAGAGCTCCCCCAGTTTTCTCCAACAAGCCCCTGGCTGCTGCACACTCTGCTCCCCACGGCACAAGCTCCCGCAGGCACCGCCTCTGACGCAACCCTCTCCCAGGTGCTACGGCGTCTTGGCAGGGGCACAGACTGAACAGCTTGCTCGCAGCAACGCTTCTCCATCCGTCAGAACATCGCAGAGGAAGGAAAGGTGTAACAAAAAAGGGCGATAGGCGCAGTGCTGCAGCCTTTCCCAGGCAGTCTCCTTGCACCGCGCACCTTCCCCACTGCTTCAGGACTGAAGCTGGCATGAGGCTCATGAGCACTTTCTGCTCTGAGGACTACAACGCTGCCCCCCACTGCAGATGGCTGCTGCTCTGGAGAGCCCCTCTCTCTCGGGCCCACGTTAGTCTAACCCTCTGCTGAGCTTTCTCCCCTGACAATATTACAGAAACATTCGGTGCTGGCAGTACCCGAGCTGTCCAGTGTGGGATCGCTCCTTCCCATCACAGCCACAGCCTCCGAGCATGGCCGCCAGGAGTTCTCACCTCTCTGGGTGTCTGAGCTCAGTTCTGAGCAATTAGCTAAAATATACAAGTAGAACACGCAAAAATCTTCCGGATTTCTCTTCTGGAAATCTTCCCTAATTAACTGAATGCTATTACCGAACCCTTTTAATGTCATAATTTGTGTCTGCAGTTAGAACCGTTGAAAAATCCATCAGTTTACATTACCTAAGCATTTTCTTAAGAACAGGCAGCAATATTAGCTTTTCCAGCTGAGCGGTGAGGTATTCTGAATGGGAAAAACATTGTTTCCAAAGACAAACCTGAGAAGTTTCTGCCAAAAGATAAAAACTGTGCGAATTAAACAATGGCAGTTTGTCTATATTTGGTATTCCCTTGCTTTTGCCAAAAAGAAAGCAAGCTGTCACCTTAGCAACTATGTCACGCTTTGCAGTACATATGTCACTTCGAACAAACACCTTAAAAGCAGCACCTCCACCCTTATGTTCCTTTCCGCAACGTTCTTTGCAGCACGTTGTGGCCCCCCCCCCCCCCCCCCCCCCGAGAGTCACACCCTTTAAGAGCCCTCTGGCCAGATGCTGGCCAGACAGACAGATGGCCCAGTGCTGTTCTCCACTGGGTATCCCACGACCATAAAACATGTAACTGCTTTTATTTGGTGCCAAAGGAGAAAGCTGGTACAGGTGTGGTGCTCTGCCCTTCATGGCCAGCGCTCGCGGAGCTCAGCATCACCCTTCTGCACCCCTCGTCCCACAGCAGGAAGGGGTTCCCTGGGTACACGTTTCGGGCCATCATCAGGAAGACTCCTGCCCCTGGGGACCACGCGTGGAGCCACGAGCTCAGGCTCACATAGGGACCACAGGATCCGAAGGATGGAAGCTGTTTATCGCAAGCACGTTCCTCCTTGCCTGCAACATTTGGATCCGGAGATGGCAACAGGCAGGGCTTTTACCCGGGGCTCCAATTATGCAGATGCTGATTTACAGGAGTGATGACTGAAACATCTCCCTCATAAAAATTGGCAAGGAGCCTTTAACTGTGTATGTCTAATGGCACAGCCCTCTATCTCCGTGCATCTTCTTGCTAGTTTGAAAGTCAGATCATTTTTGTTCTTCCTTTCACAGAAACCTCGTTTGCATATATAATCAAATTTAGCATTAATGAGTCTCTCTCCTCATCTTCTATTCCTAATACTTTGAGCAGCCACACGCAGATAATACCATCTGATTCTGCCATCAAGAAGGTGGCTTACCATAAGGAGATTTTACCAGTTTCACTCGGATTTCTTTCTAACTCCAAAAACTCCTGCTTCCTTGAGCGCAGCTCCTCGACCACAAGTGCTAACCCAATATAACTCTTACGTGCCCGGTCCCACTAAGTTTGGGCTTGACCTGCCTGAGAATTATCAAGATTTAAACGAATACTTGGGTGACCTTTTACAATCGATACTTCCATGATTATAACATGAGCTCAAATGGAAACGTTAGGCACATCTTGAATGAAAGATGCTATTTATTTCCAATGTGGTCAGGCTTTACTGACATTTTCTCCTTCCCTCCTTGCCTGTACCAGCGTCTGTACCATTTTAAAAACAACTTCCAGATACAAGATCAGCACGATTCCCAGTTTCCGATGGGATCTATGCACACAAACATCCATGTGAGCAGCGTGCAGAAGGGCCAGCTCTGCAGTCTGCACAAACGCGGGATCACAGAACAGATTTCCTGCTCCTCCACTTGTCTTCCGAGTTTGCAGTCTTTAGGGCTCCCATCTCTCTCCTGCTACCATATGGCAGCATATGGCTTGTCTGAGCCAAAGGTTCCCGAATCACAAGACTCCCAGGAGCTGAGACTTTAGGACCACAAGGTAAAACACCATGCAGAAACTGTGAGAGCTTCTGCTGCCTCTGCCCCAGTCCCACTGACAGTGACATACGCTCTCACATCTGTCTGCAGCAAAAACTTCCCAGATCTTTCCTAAATTTCACGTTTGTGAAATGCCATGTGCAACAGAGCCTGATGTCTAATGGCAAAATCTACCTCCCAGTTCTTCCTAATTAAAATAACTTCTCCAACAGAGCTTGCTGCCTGCAGAGCAGTGGTGTCCTGGTACATGCCCAGAAGCTGTATGCCCAATTCCGGGGCCCACCAGAGCCTCTTTGCAGGGCTCACTGCTGTCGGACGCTCATACGCCCTTGTTTCGAAGTGGCAGGTTTTGTCCTTACCGAACCACAGTGTATTTTGCATGCATTACACTAAGCTGCCTATAAGAAGTCATCCAATTAATGACAGCTTAACAGAGAAGGGTTAGTTACACAGTAATTACCTTTCTAACGTTAAAATACCATAGAAATGGGTTTACAGTTTTTTGATTAAGTAGCACGTTTTATTGACCTGACACTCTACATACAAGGTCTGTGAGATAGGAACTGGGCCAGGTTTGCAAAAACAACCTGCTTTTCAAGGAAGACTTCCAAAAACCAATCTTTTTTATTTATTTAATATTTTTGTGTATCCTATACATGGAGATGGACAGACCCAATACAGAATGCACAGTCTGGTCCTGGTGTTGCATGAGCATAAGCAACATCAAATTTTCAACAATAAAAAGATATTATTAAGTCTTTTCTCTTAAAACAAGGGCAGGGAAGATCAAACACTCCAATCTTCCAGCCTTGCATCTACAAGGAGCATTAGGCTCTAGCAGGATTGCCCTGCTCCATCACCAACAGTACTCCTCACGGATCACTCTCTGCCCATGCCAGACAGCAACCTTCTGGTTGAGCAAAAACCAAGCAAGCACAAGCAAATTTGATGAAGAGGCTCAAACAACTTTAATATATCTTAGGCCCATAGCACACTTTACAGAGCAAATTACTAATCATGAATGCCTTGTGCAAGAGTCACCTTGTTCCCCCCATTCACTTTCATCACCAAGATCTCTAGGTTTTTCCAGGACACACTTGGAAGCGTGCATCTACTTCAGTCCATTCATATGCATGCAAATATAATCCAACAAAAGTGCTCCACGGCCAGACGAGCAATCAGCAGTAGAACAAAAGACAAGACTTATTATCTGTCTTTCGAGACTGAGAGACCCTTTGCCTTCCAAGTTCGCATCTGTTTGCAAGGCAAGGGTGCTAACCTTTCAGAGGCAGTACAAACAAAGTGAGCTTGACTCTTGCCAAGATGATAACAGCCTGACCTTCTTCCCATCTCCCAAGTCAAGTGATCTCATCGCAAAGGCAAGGAAGCAAAGCCAGGTCAGCTTGGTCCATGTACACACAGAGTTTTGAAACCACATTGGCATTTCACTTGTCCGGTTTCCATCAGAGCTGAATGGGGATTTGTTGTCCAAATGCCAGGCACTGCTTTGAAATCCTCTGGTACATCCCATGAAGAATCATGTGCGGTGAGTACCTACAGTCATGCAAAGACTTTTTTTTTCTGCACAAAGCAAGAATTGAAACAACTCCTCGCACAGATTCGGGTTTGTTAAACTGCTTAATGTCCACATCCAACTTGACCTATGAAGAAAAGCCCCAGCAGTGCTTTTCAGACTGCTACACCACCGGTAGATGAAAACCACGGATATAAAACTGCTCCCAGGTACATACACCCCGATGTGAAAGGGGCGCAGCAGAAGGACAGTCCTGTAAGCAACCAGAGCAGAGGGCGCGCATGACTCACTCTTGTGAATGCATCCATAGGGCTTGTCCTGCAACACAAATGTCTCCCATTTGCCCCAGTAAAAGCAGCGCTGGCTTAGGCAGAGCTCCTTGTATGGTCTTTGTGGCCCAAATACTCCCTCAGCTGTGCCCATGCCTGGGCAGGGCTCCAGGCTGGCGGTGGTCAGCTCCTGCCCAGAGCAAGGAGCTTGTGATGAGTTGTAAAGCACCTGCAGAGCCACCAGGGCTATGCCAGTGCCCCTCCACTTGCAGAGCAGTGCAGGCTCTGCACCTCTGCTACTTATCAAGGATTACAGGGAAATGCGTTACGGACATCACCGCAGCTCCTGGTATTTTATGTGGTCACTGGACAAATGCCGGGCTGTTTTGCATCCACAGGAATGGAGTTGTTTGTGGCAAGTCACTGTGAAGGAAAGTCCTTAAAAACCTCAGCCTAACGATTGAAAGTATCCATATTTACAAAAAACATTTTTTGCAGGTAACATTTTTTGCAGGTAGGAGAAGTACATCATATAGATGTCACATTGCAGATGCACAACGCCCTGCTTTTCAGCTGATTTGCTTTAGTAGGGCTCCAGAGAGGCAACAACTGTGGGACAAATATAACACGCTTGATAAACTTGCTTTTCTTACTTACTGTTCACGGACCCAATAAAAGCAACCTAAGCACATCCAGATATCTACATGATGGAAATTAATGCAGGGAGATGAACATATTTCTTCTCTTTCATCTTTCCTTTCTCATTACTGTCAGATACACATATAGGGGAGTCATTTCTCAAGTGGAGCTTTAATAGTGTCTATGGCATTGCAACTGGTCGCAAAGGACTGTAGTGCCACAGTAGATAGCCATGAAATAAACTCAGCAGTATATCCTTGTCTGTTATTCCATGGGTCTTCATGTGAGACAAGGAAACGACGGGGAGGAAGAATAAATTTGGCTCTTAAACTGTTTTCTTCTGCCCCCAACACGTGCCATGAAGCAAGAGTTGACTCAAAACTGGAAACGCCCTGAGCCTATCTTGTACAGCTGTGTGCAATTTTCCAACTCCAGAACTGTGATCTGTATGCTGTAAGTACACTATTACCATGGTAGAGCTCTGGATTTTAAAAAAAAATGCAACTCTGAGGCTTAATTGTTACAAGTCCCCCCCCCTTTTTTTTAACCTTTCCTGGGCCTGAGCCAACGTTGTCTCTACGTGGCTTCTAAATGCAATTTCTTGGCTGGAAATAAGATTACAATGTACATGAGAAATACAAACGTAAACATATCACTGTACCATGAATATTCAGAAGACTCAGCCCTATTTCAGCATCTTCTCTCTGGGTGATAATCAGAACAGAAGCCTGACAAAGGCCTGACCGAGTCCCTGCTCCTCAAGATACCAGTCTGTGACTGCACGGAAGCTGCAACTCGCACACCAACAGATTGCTCCTGCAGCAGTCACGCTTTCACACCTGAGAAGCCTACAGCCACCCCAGTTGTCTCCAGATCTGCAAATATTTGCACTTGCTTGTACAACGGTGCTCCTGGAGTTGGCGTATGAGAGGTTTAATAACAAGACACGTGGACCCCTGAGCCACTTCCTCCATGGGCCTACCCAAATTGCCCAAAAGCACACGTTCAAGACGGGACTGCTTGGACCAGCTGAGGACATTTTTGGTCCACACCACCTCCAGGCCACCAGCCTTTCCGAGGAAGACCCAGGAAATCATCAGGGAAGCCCGAGGAGCCCTGCCACCTGTGCTGTAACCCTCCCCATGCCATGACCCAACGCCCGGAATCAGTGCGTCTCCAGCTGGGCCGTGAGCTTTGCTTCTCTCCAAATGCGACCTCGGACCCAGGTGGGAGGTGCTCAGAGGTGCCACGAGTAGCACGGGGGCTACAGCACACAAAGAGGGGAGAAGTGCCAGTTTTCCTCCTTCTTAGACCGTAGAAAGGGCTTTCCCCACTCCTGGGTCCTACCTGCTTGATTTCACACTAGAAATCAAAAACCTGGCTTTCTGGGAAACGCGAATAAAAAAAGCGCAAGTTTTCCAAAAGCACGAGTTAACACCTCCCTCTGAGATGGTAAATAAGCCAGAAGAAGGCAATGTTACAATCACTCGCTGTTGCTTTCCCAGATCCCAAAACTCCATGTAAAGCTGTGTTATGATTCAGCTGTCACGTCACTCGTATGGCACCGGTCACACCTTCTGATAGGTGATTACTGCGAACCTCCGAGAAACTCATCAGCGTTAACAAGAGCAGGTTTAATAAATTCCTCTGTCACCAGCACTTTCTGCATAAAAACCCCACTCACACATCATTTAACACCCAAAATGAAACAGCTGTAAATTCAGCAATTAGCGGTGTAATTTGACTGTTCTGATCAAGTGCACTGAAGGCTGCAAGGCTGCTGGGGGATGTGAAAGCTGCCACAGAATCTGCTGGAGCTTTTTTAAAGTTTAAAATGGCAATTAGGCTGAAAATTAAAAAGAAAGGAGTTTGAGGAAAAGATGGCCACTTATTTGAGACCTGAGATGGTGGGGAGAGTTGAATGGCAGTCGGTGGGCATGGTTAGAGGAGAAGGATGATGGGAGCAGCACGAGGAAGTGAAGAGAACCGGAATTTGTGTAACCCAAAAAGCCTACCGAGTATATAGCTAGATACAGTCTTACACACTCCTTGCACTAAGATGCACTTAATTCTACTCACAGATACATTTCAAAAGGGGGGAAAGAGTAATTTCTGAGACCATCTTAAGTTGTAATGCACTCTGCGTCCTCCTTCCTCGTTCCCAAGGGACTGATCCACGCCAGCAGTGTCAGAGCTGTTCCGTACAGACACACGTGTGTTTACAGACATGCAACCACGAGAGTTTCACATGTAGTTTTCAACCATGACAAAGGCAGGTTTATATTCAGCTGCTGGAAAAAGTTACAGAACTAGGGAATCATCGAGAAAAGAGCCCTGAGAGTTCCCACTTAGTGTCTCAAAGATGCCAACGTGCTGGGGGGGGTGGGACAGTTTCCTGGCAGGGCTCAGGCTGTGCCCCCCAGCGCTCGCTGCCCAGCCACCACCAGCACAGCTTCAGCGGGAAGATATTGAAGACACCGCGCTCCCAGCAGCTATTTGCCAAAAAAAAAGCTTTGCTCCCCGTTCTGCTTCGTGTTTGCTTTCACAGCGAGCAGGAGGGAGTGCTGCAGGGTGGCTGAAGCCCCCCAGAACCATGTCTGGTGCTCAGCCCCTCAGCACCCCGACTTCTGCTGGAGGCAGGAGCAGCAGCGCCAGCTGCCTTTGCAGGAGCTCTGGGGACCTCGTCCACCCTCCGCAGCCACCACGCACAGGTCACCCCGCTGCAGGGCCACCTCGAGCCCACGGCACCGCCACGTCCCCATCACCCTGCGCCACGGGACCCGGGGCTTTGGGCTCTCAGCGTGGAGAGGAGCTGCTGGCGGTGTGCAGGGACCAGCAGCTGGCTCCGGGGAGAGCAGCTGCCCCCCACACATGCCAAAACTCCCCCTCAGCAGCACCCCGCGGGCAGGCTGCGCGCAGCGGGTGCCAACGTGCGGGTAAAGGCACCCGCGCACGGACGCGCCCCCCAAAAATACGCGGCTTACATAATTCCCCAGCCAGTCGGCGTTAGGGGAATGTGATTAATCCTCCATGACATGTTCTGAACTTTCCGTTCAGGGAGGCTCTCTCCTCCCGCAGACCTACTGGCGATGAATGTCATTTGACCTGCAGACTTCACTACGAATGAGCATCAGAGCAACCAGCAGTGACATTGCTCCGCAAACCAATTATCTGCCTCCTTCCCCGCTCGGCCCAGAGACAAGTTTGCTCAACGCATAACGAGGATTTTTTTTTCTCCCCCCTTTTTCTTAAAAATTTGTTTACACCCGGCACAAGGATAACGGGCACCCACAACCCCCCCCCCAGGCTGTCCCACCGACCCCACCACCGCAGGACGACGGGTCCCCATCCTCAACCCCGGCACCCCCCGTCCCAGCCCGGCTCCCACCTGTTCCGCGGGGCGCACCTTGCGGACACCCCCCGAGCCCCCCCACCCCCCCACCACCACGGCGACCCCCCCGCGACCGAAGCACCTCTCCCCATCCCTCCCCACGCGGGACTCACCCACTCGAGCACCCTGAGGAAAGCGAGCGGCTCCTTCACCACGCGGAAAGTCCCCGCGGAGGCGAGCTGCGGGCAGAGAGAAGGGGTCAGCCCCGCGCTCCGCACCGCCCCCCCCCCCCGCCCCGGCCCCGCACCGCACCCCGCGGACCTGGTCCACCGCCTCCATGGCGCCGCAGCCCCGCGGAGCCGAGCGGAGCCGCCCGCCAGCCGGGGATGCGCTGCGCGCCGCTGCCCCCGCGCACGCCGGGCGGAGCAGCCGGGCGGGGCCCCGCACCCCCCGCACCGCCCCGCGGAGCCGCCCCGAGCCCCCCGCACCCCCCTCCCGCGCCCCCCCGCACCGCTCCGACCTGCGCCCGCGGGCTGATGCGCGCAGCGCTCACCCCTCACTCCGCCACTCACTCATTGCTATTATTATCATTTTTTTAAAACATATATATATATATGTATATTATTTTTAACTATTGTTATTTCAAAAGGAGAAGGTCAGGAAAAGAGTTAAAAAAATAAATAAAAGATTCCCCGCGCTCCCCGCACCGCTCCGACCTCCACCCGCTGGCTGATGCGTGCAGCGCTCGCCCCTCGCTCCACCACTCACTCATATTGTTATTATTTTTAAATATATAGATATATTAATTTTTAGACACTTTCATTTCAAAAGGAAAACGTCGGGAAAAGAATTATGGAAAATAAAAAGATTTTTTGTTGATTTAGTTTTGAAACATTTTTATTTCAGAAGGAAAACGTCAGGGAAAAAGAAAAAAAAAGAAAAAAGTAAAGAAGGAAAATAAATTAAAAAAAAAAAAAAAGGAAAAAAACCTGCCAAGAAGCCACTCATATCTGTGCAGCAGCAGCTGGGCCAGCCATGCCCTGCCGTGTCCTTCTTTCCCCTCTTGATCTCCCCAGGCAAACTTGCCTGCCGCCCCCGGCCCCCCGCGGCAGCCCCGCTGCTGTCCCGCTCCCTAAGCGCTCCCTCGTGCTTTTGTAGCATTTCCTTGACAGCAGAGCAGCGTTTTCCATGTGTGTTGTCGTCGTGCTGGCCTCGTTTCCCAACGTAACCCCAGTGATTAGAATATATCCTGGGTGGCACAGCCTGGCAGGAGCAGCAGTTCCCTGCATAGGTCCGTGCTTGCCTTGCCCTCACGTGCTGACAGCGCTTCCAGTTCCTTGTGGCTTTAAACCATCACCACGAGAGGTTTGTGATGGGGCCAGATCCTGCCCAGCAAGGGCTCAGGACGGCACTGAGGGCACAAACCCATCACCCTGTGTTCCAGCACGTATCCAGCGAGATTTAGATCCCACTTCTGCAAGCACTTACATACTCAATTCGCCACCACCCCAACAAACAGCTCTGCCACCAGGACCCCAGTGCTCTAACAGGATTTGGGCCCTAAGTAGGTCAGAGACAGCACTACCTGCCTCAAAAATACCTGAAGATTTCTCTCTGTAAGCGACCAACCAGCTGCAGGAGTTTAAGTTAATTAGATTTGTTCAAAATAAAGCTCAGTTAAAAAATCCATGTGTGCTCTAGGAGCAAACAAGAGGCATGTGGGGGTAATGAATTTCTGAAAGTTTAACTGGAGTTTGATGCAGAAGATTCTGTGTGAAAATTGTGGAACTGTAAAGAACCCAGTCATATCTTATGACAGCAAAGGGAGGGGGCCCAACTTTTATTTTTTAAAACTATTTCCCCATCAGAAATAGGCTTGGGGTCAGAATTACAATTACATTTCATTTTTTCAAGGAAAAGAAAAAAAAAAAACACAGCCGTTGTCAGCTGTACCCTCCTTTCTTCCTGCCCTTGGAGAAAAATAGGAAAGAAAATTTGATTATGAAATATTATGGAAGCTTTTTTATTTAAATTACGAAATAACTTCTTTAGGGAATATGAAACACTTCTCAGCTATCGTAGTAACTGCCTGGAGGTGGCTTGGTGCTATGGGAGGCAGACTTCCTTGGCTGAGGCAACGGGACAGAGCACCCCTAAGTCTCCAGAGGGCACAAGCAGGCAGCAATACACCAGCCACCCTCTGCCTTCTGGCCACAGCTTCCCCCACTGGTGCAGAGAACCAGGGCCAGGTCCCTGTGAGCCACCTGCCTGCAGCTCCCACGCCTGGGGCAGAAACCAGTCCAGTGCCCAAAAAGTGCAGCCACGCAAAATACTGAAACATTTAGGAGAGTTATAACTGAGCAGTAGACCAGCGCATTTTTTTCCTTAATTTTATTGGTAGCATATTCATGGAAATGAAAGCCCAATCTCCATTGACTGCATTGACAAACTGGAAGCCTAATTCACCTACTCTCATTAATTACCTTTTCTTATAATCCTGAGATTTTTAGGAGCACTTGAGCTTCTGTTTTCAGAAATTGTCAATCTTGGACACACAAAAGCAGATATTCTGAAGACCCTCAGCACCACCAGGATGGTTTCCCTGCTGCTCTCCAGCTTGGCACGCTTTGGCTTGCAGAGGCTACAGGAACTTTCCCCTTTCCACCACCCCAGCTGAGTTCTGTCTTGGTGCTGTTCAGCGCTCGGTCATCCCCACCTCAGCTCCCCCCGGCTGGAAATCCTTGCAAAAGAGTGGCAGTAACCTGATTTTACAGTCAACACTCGGTACCTCTTCTAGAGGTTAGTAAGTCTTCCCGATGACTATTAGCATCTGTCCTTTCATATGGCAGAGCATGTCTCTCTGGCTTTCACAACAGCTCTTTGCATGCAGTCCCAGCTAGCTTAGAAGAGCATCTCCTTGCCACTTCTTGAGCCTCACACTACAAAACTTGCTCTGCACATGACATTTTTAGAGATCCACACTTTTTTTGATAAAATATGAAACACTGAAATGTATGTTCAAACCAGCAGACATGATAGGTCTGCAATTAGTTGAGAAACAGCAAGAACCTACACTCTGAGACTACTACTTTTACTAAATTATACTCATTGTTTTCACACTTGGATGACTGCGCTTGGCATGCATTAATCAAAAATTGCTAAAAAAGGTGCAATTAGAAATCAGCATGAATGGAAAAAAATGGGGAGAGCAGAAGTGTTTTATAGGGACAAGATGTCACACCATGCATGTGCTCCCCAAAGACAGAAGCCTCCCACCCTTCCCTTTCAGAGATTCCACATGGCTCAGGATTACGTGACGCCCATGGGAGCTAAGAAGTGCCCACTGTGAGAGGGGGGATGCCAACATCAGGTGGCACTGCCTCTGCTGCAGGTGGCAGTGGCAAGAGCCATAAAGGGCTGATAGTTGCTGCAAGACAGTGGGGATTTACCTTTGCTTGGGACATCTTTGGTTTTAATCTTATAACCATCTGCTAACAGGGAAATGATCTCTGGTTCTGCTAGACCGGACATTAAAAGCACACACACATATATGCACACACCTATAAAAAACAGAAACCTACCAAAAAAAAAAAAAAACAGATGAAACTGCGTTTCTCCTTGTAAGTGAAAGAGCACAAAGCCTACGGCCTGTGGGCCCGTCCAGGCTGCAGCAGTGAAGGCCAGACGGTGGGGTCACCCCGTTTGAAGGGATTGAAGGCAACTGGTGATAGCACCAGCACTATTTTTTTGTGAGCAGTTGGGTGTGGAAAGGAGGTCTCGCACAGGCGCGAGGAGGACCATATGGTGCTTAGCACACCAGATTTCTCAGCTCCAGCCAGGCCTCAGTCTCACACTCTACCTGTCACTCTTCTCAAGATCTGCACTCCGGAGGGTCATTTCATCCTCTCGGGGTCCCCATCAAATTTGTTCACAACCCGTTATCCCCAGGAAGGGAGAGTTGCCTCTTGGATCTTTGTTGTTTTTAAAGCTACCAGCCCCTTGGAGCAGGTTACAATATTTTTCCCTGCGGCTGTGTTTTGCACCAGGGAGCTTTTAACCTCTTCCTGGCAATGGGGGGTCCACTCTCCCATCCTAATGGGAATTGCCAGTCATTTCATGGTTTTATTTCATTTGATGTCTCCACTCTAACAGTTAGGCAATAAAATATGGGGCTATGGGATAGCCAAAAATTGCCTCCCAAGTGACCAGAAACCACACATGGGTGAACAGTGGGAAAAGCAGCAGACATCTCTGCCCTAGACATCTCCCTCTAGCCCATCTTCCAGCATCTTCAGGCCTCCCCCTTGGTCTGTTTCCAAATTCTAGGTGTCCGTCCCTGCATATATATAATCTCTAGGAAACCTTGTTTCCCAATGAGCTTCATTTCTCAAATTTCTCATCTCCATAGAATAGCACCAGGTGGGGACGTCAATGCCTCCCAACATGTTAAAGTCAATGAACTAAAAGGCCATGGTACTGGAGAATATTCCACCCTCAGAACCTGAAAAAAAGCTCAAAAACAGAAATCCCTGTGTGATCATTTCAGAGCAGAATAGCTCAGAAAAGACATGCCTAAATACATCACCATATAGAATACAAAGTTTACAGGACTCAAATGGAGCAGTGAGAAAATTGTTCACTATTAAGCTAAAGATACAAAAGTGTTTTTTTCTTTAAAATTAGTTTTGTTAAATCAGCATTTGTTTTTCCAGTAACACAATTTCTCTAAGCAGGTAGCAGGGTCATTTTCATCGTGTGGGATGCACATAATTAGAGAGCACCTTATAAAGGTTTGGTGATTAAACCAAGCACCAGATGTTTACCTGCATGGCTGATGTTGACCCAGAAGTATTAATGTCTACAGGTCAGACTATCTTAATGCAGTTCTTAGATCTCACACAAGACTTACAATTACTTCTCTCCTGATCTCTAGGAGTGGCTGTAGCAATCATCTTTGGTGTCTTTTTGGATTTCAGTTATATGCATTTGAGATGAAATTGAAAGTCAAGTTTTCCTGAGTCCAAAAGGCTTGTCCAACTGCACTGAAACCTTTTTTCAGTGTACAAAGCAATTCTGGTTTGATTTAAAAAGTTAATCAGTCATTTTCCTTTTCTGTCTTAATCCTTCACTGACATCAAGTCTTGTCATTTCTGATCCTTGCTTCCAGAGTGTATTGTCTGACTTTAATCAAAAGCGTTCTGTAATTAGGTTCCAGCTAATTTAACTTACACTATTTAAAAGTGAAAAATTGATCTGCTTCCTGGTAAAACCCAGCTGAGTGTCAGAGGAGTTGAGCAGGGGCAGCTTCAATTCACAATTATTTTGCTGGCAACAAAATCCTTCCCTTAAAAGCACGGGAATGCAGTTTATCCTGGGCATCTTTTGGGTGATTTGTACACAGGAACACAAACAGCAGAGACAAGTGTGAGGAGCACTGCTGCAGTCAGATTCTGTCTCTCTCCCAAAACCTGGGTCTGGAGCTCTAAAAGGGACGCTGTCAGGGCTGGGATCCTTCAAATACGACCTACTTTTCCATTGCATCCTTTACCAACGAAAAGGTTTAAATGCTACATTTTCTTAAGGAAAGAAGGAAAATGTCAGTGCACTGGCTCCAAGGTACAGCTCCAGAAACTAGAGCTGCGCTGGGGTAACTGCAGAGGAAGGGGCTTGCTCTGAGCCCTGGATGGAAACAATGCCCTCAGCTGCCCCAGACCCATAAGGGATGAGTCCGTGCCCTGTCCCCACACCCCTGCACAGGTCTCCAGAGCAAGAGCAACCACCTTGCCAGCTCTAGGATTGATGCTTGAATGAGAAATACCATAAACTTTGTCTCTGGGTACTGGTGTAAAGCAGACACACACCATTTACATCCTCAGAAAAGGATGAGGTGGGTATACTGCATGCACACCTGTATCCCAAGAAGTATTTCCCCTCTCCTTCCCTCTCTAGGTGAGCATCTATTTGCCTCCCTTGCTCTGGGATTTAAAGCCCTGCAATTTGGCAGCACAGCAGGTGCAAATCACCCAAATAAGTGGAAAAAAAGGAACCCAAACTCACCAAAATCCCCAAATGCGCACCAGAACAGCTCTGGAATTTGGAAGGAATTTTTCATGGTTGGCTGTGTAAGATAGCTCATAGAAAAAGTAGAGAAAAGGAAATTTCTCAAACACCACTGCCCTCCAAGGCATGCCAAGCAACTCCCCGTGCACCCAAAGCCTGGAGCAAGACAGCAGCAATATCTCCTTCTCCTTAAAAACTGCTGCTTGCCTTTTACCCTGCTGCCTGACAAAGCATGGAAGGAAATTTCAGTCTTCTCCAGGGAAAGTTCAAACTTGTATCATCCTTTCCAGAGGGTACCCCAAGCACTGGGTGCAGACAAGCCCAAGCTGAGATGCAAAACACCTGCTGTGCAGCTCCAGCAAGGTCAGAACAGCAAGCAGGATATTACACATAAACTTAAAATACTCAGCGGATTTTAACAGTGAAAGCCTGGCCATGGCAGACGTTAAAGACTGTGACCCACTTGGATGTTCTTGCAAGAGAAATCTCATTAGTACTTGGTGGGTGGATAGAAGAGTTGAGCGTGGTGCCGATTCCTGTAATCTGCAATGGGATTTCAAGAAACTCAAGAGAGCGGTTCTCTATCCCACTTTTTGGGCATTGGAAAGAGAAAATGGACAAGTGCAAATTATGGGAAAGTAAAATCCCAAAGATGTCAACAAGGGACTACCTGTAACATCCCTTAATGTCACACCTATTGCTACTTGCAGACAATTCACACAATATCTTTGCTTGCCTCGCGCTGACTACACTTCTCCAACTGCCTTCTCAGGCTCTGGGGCTGACCAAGTAACAGTGCTTCAAACCTCCAGGTTTTCATAAGGAGCTTTACTACATTCATCTAGATTTTTTTTGCTAACAATATGAATAATCTGCATTCACGTGCTGAAATCAGATTACCTGTAGCGCCTCAAAACAGAATTATCCACCATAAAGAAGACTGTTTAAAACAATAACTGACTACCAAAAAGTAATTCAAAATCCCTTTCTCATGTTACACTTTACCTGAATTTTCTTCGGGTCTGTGATGTGGCTAAAGATGTTACAGTTCATCAGCAACCAACATGACTTATCTCTAGAGCTGTTGAAAACATCGGTTCCCTCCTCCCAAGCCATTTTTTTCAAAATTGTGTTTCATCATATAGGATCTGATCAAGAAACTCGAGATTTTTGAGGTCTGCTAGAGTTCACTATTCCTTGCAGCCCTGTCCCTTACAAGACACTTGCAGGGTGCAGCACCCCAGCATGGAGCTGGCTCTCCCCAGCCCCTGAGATGGGCAGCACCAAAGCCTCCTCCCCCAACAAAAGGCTTCCAGGTCCTGCTATATCCTAGCTTGAAAAACTGAGGCCTAACAAAGCTGAGGCCTAACAAACAAACCTGAGGCCTAGCCTTGGCTCTGCCACAGACCTCCCGCTTCTAGCCTTTAGGAAGCTATTTAAGGTCTTCTTTCTTGATAATTTTTCTTCACAGCATTACCTTGCTTTTTCTCCCAGGGAGGGAAGAGATTCCTTATCCAGCGTTTGCCAACACCTACCTCACTCCTGTTCAGTTTTATCACTACACTAGGAGACTAGCTACAACATCACTGAAAGCCACCTGCTTTCTTCATAGATAATGGAACCTTACTAAACAATACCCAGATCTCATCAGGATAAATGAGCTCTACAGGCCAGTTAAAAATAGCCTTCTAGAGCTCCAAGTCCCTGGAACAACAGAGAAAGTACATACCTTTTGTTTTGAAGTATTTAGAGACCCCACCACCAATTCTTCGCTGGAAAAAAGCAACACTAGAGAACACTGCAGTACAGAGAGCAGGAAAAAAACACTAACACCAAAAAACATAGTAAAGGGATGCTAACTAACAAGAACTAGCATACAAATTAAAACACAAAACTAAAATGGAAAAAAAAAAATAAAAAAAATAGATCCAAAAGATCAATTAAAAAGAAAAAGAACACAGCCTGGAGCAGCAAGAACATCAAGTAGCTGTAATCAGGGTGGGCTTCTATTGAGTTAGCCCCTCCCAGAGGCATTATTAAGTCAATTAGGGATGGGTGAGGAAGGCTATATATAGCCCTCTAATGGCCAGTTCTGCCTGATAGAGCTGAGGGTTTGGGGGGAGAGGGAGGAAGAGGCAGGTGAGGCTTTTCCTGAAGCAATAGTACAGTAAAGCACTAGGTGAGTCCAAAGTCTGGCAAGATCTGCAGAGTATCTCTTGTTTCAGTCTTCTTTATAGCTGTGTGCTTCTTAAGAGAACTTCTTTTCTTGCTGAAGTTCATTTTTCTTAGAAATACAAGAGATCTTGAGACCTTTAAAACAAGAAGAGAGCACCAGAAAGGAGTTCTGCAGTATCTTTTTTGTCTTCTTTCTTGAGTTTTATCACCTATTGTCTCCCTTCTGTATTTTGGGGTTCTGTCTACACTTTCTGCTACAGTTTTCGGAAGTATTTGAAATCTTGCAAGACCTTTTCTTCAGGTGCAGAAGGAGCTGGGGACTATGGTAGCTCTCACAGAATCAGTCTGGGGAATGGAGAAAAAAAGGCTTGAGTTTCTGAAATAACTTATCCAGGAGAAATGATGAGCTCCAGCTGTCTGAGAGCATTTGGTAGGCCTGAGGAGGACTGGGCAGATAGAGAAGAAAATAGTGGGTTCCTTTCCCCCCAGGCTGTTGTCAGCAAAGGTCACGTAGTGGCACCGTACTGATTTTCTCAGAATCTGCCTTGGCAGAAGCAACTTCTAGAGCAGCCTGATCTTATGAAGTCCCTTTAGTTTGTTTCGATGACCTGTGTACACTAGAGCTTCTTTATGAGCCTGGAGATCTGTAGAGAAGTCCTTTGTGAGCGTGTGTGCATACACATATATTTGTGTGCCTGCCTTAGTGGGTGACAGTTCTAGCACTTAATAGAAATAGAATAGAAACTGTGGCTTTGGCAGTGCCACTGCATAGGGATGCAAGCTGCAAGGACACGTGCAACCAGAGAACAAAATCCAGCTGTTCTGGCCTTAAGCAAGGAGCTCAGCATGTGTGAAAAGGAGAGCAAGGTCTGGGTATTCATCAGAGCAGAGCTATGAGCCAGCCATGTGATGTGGCCATGGAAAGGCAGATGCAGTTAAGAACCCTCTTAAGGGTGGTATTTTCAGTGGGGATAATGTAGTGCTTGTATCACTATGTAACTTGGGATGTTATGTTATGGTCACCCAAGAACAAGAAAAGTGAAATCATAGGCAAAGGTGTAGAAAGGAGAGTGCAAGAGCTTAGCTGCTTATCCAAGCAAAACAAGGCCTGGACCGGAGCATCGTGCCCATCCGCATGCCCTGGCTGTGCAAGTGTCCTGAAGGCTCAGGGCTCAAGCTTGATTCCTTTGCCAGGAACAGCTATTCCCAAGCACCTTGGCCAAGAGGCCTTAGCTGTGTAAGTACATCCTTGGATAGGTAATATAACACCGGAGGTTTTTTAAAATCTGGATTCGGATACTATATAAATAAAGCAAACGGCTCTTGGGTCTCCTACTCCTCCTGAATTTAACACAGACTACCTGTTGATGTTAAATGTCTTATTATTGGGACATACTGATTTAAAAGCAAGGCAATACCTAAGACCAGAAAGCCTTTACATTGTCGTATTAATACTTCTAACAATTGAAATATTTGGATATATGCAAAAAGATACTGTTCAAGCAGTTAAAATGCTTTTTAAAATATCTTTCAAAGCACGTTGATTTAACAACTTGCTCCATTTTACGTTGAAATCCTTACTACCATGAACAACCATGCAACAAAATAAAGAAAATTAACCACTGACTAAACACAAATAGATTCCTGTTCTTTCTGTTTTTAAAGGATAAATTATTTTTGGTACAACTCTTAATATCATTGAAAATGATCTTCACATAGCAAGAAAAGGAAGTACACTCCTAGGAAGATTTTTCACAACTGTCAAGCAGGACATCTAATGCAAAGTCTGTTCAGCACTGTTTAGTGCAAATATGAATGCACTGGGATTTGGGGTTGTTGAGTTGTCTTTCAGCTAATTCTTTTAGAGCAACTCAGTTCATTATGAGGAAATCATGATTTTTCCTTTATAAAGCAAAGCATCCACATCATGGAAAAAGGAAGAAAAAAGGAATAATGACAGGCTATGGACATTTTAAATAATGCAGTTTAGTGTTAAGGATCCTAAATTTTGTAGTTTAATGAGTAGCTTCTCTGATATTTGAGATATTTTTTGTCTTTCGTAATTCAGAAGTGATATAATCCCATTTTGCAAACCAACACTTCATTCCTAATCCTCATTTGTATCAAGCCCTTGTTACACCTTTTCAGTAATTCAAAAAGGACCTAAAAATAAGTGTGGTTTGCTGGCACAGCACGTTCAGTGAGTAACAATCAGACCCCTTACCGAAAATGCATCAAAAAGAAAAATTGCATGTATTCTGTGATGACAGGAAAGATTTTTGCAAATAATGGTCTAATTATATGCGTATTTACATGTTAATCTGAGTTTGCAAAAAAAAAATTGTGTTCAAAGTGAAAGTCAGGAATGCCTAAATATTTTATAAATATTAATTTGTTTTTATTGTGCAATTTGTCATGGCAGATATCTTTAGCCAAACTTCCTCTGTATTGACATGTGGCCTTGGCATGCCTGGCAACACAATAATGATCATCCCCACTTCTGGGCTGTGTGCCTGCACCCAGCAGGGCAGGAAGGGTGCTTTCTTCCACCTCTGGTTTTAAAGTTTGTAGTGGGTTTGGGATGTGAGCTCCAGAGGATGATTTTCAAACCACTGCTAATAATTTGGCCATCAGCACCAGGCTGGGATGTGTGTTAAGAAGCTGGAGCGGGCCAGATTCCTGCCCTGGGATGGGGATGGTTCATTCAGTTAACAGAAGGCCCTATCCTGGCCACCTCCAGCTCAGTGCAGCACAAGGCATGATGCCAACAGGCTGCCCTGCTCCATGGTACCCAGAGCCAGCCCGGAGGATGCTTGAGGCTTTGGGACAGGCAGCCTGGAGCAGCTGCCCCCGCGAGGCTGAGCTGCAGCCGCTCTCCTGATCCCAGAGCTAAATCTGGAACAAGTCCTCTGAGATCAGTGACATTTCCCTCGCATAAAGCCATTGTGTGCGCAGGCAGATTATCCCAGGCCAGATGTCATTTTCTGCAGCCGCTGATGGCTCCTGCACAGTGGGGTATGGCTTGTCTGCACCTTTTCTCAGCTTTTTACTGCACTTACCTTAGCTTCAGAGTGGGAGAGTTCACTGTCATTTCTTGTTCTTCTACCTTATTTTCCAGGAACTCAGTTTCATTATTTGTAACTATTATTCTGGCACATTAAAATGTGATTTGCTAAAATAAAGCTGAGATTCTTCCAGGTCAGATTTAGGATGCACAGGGATCAACATTTTTGATTTGAATTGTTCCTCGAGCCACCACTATAATAAATATTGCCAGGCTTATGATTAAATCCTGAGACCCATCAGCACCAGAGCATGCAGAACAGCCCCTTGACTCAGCCAAACACGATCACTGCCGTTCATCTGCTTTAACTAGCTCTGGTGCTGGCCTCAGTGGCACAAAGCTGTATTCTCCCCTTGAGCAGACCCTCTGAGAGCAGCGAACAAACATAAGGCCCCAGCTCCCATAGGGAGTGTCTCTCTGCCTTTCCCGAAGGACATGAGCAAACCCATCCTCACACTGCCCAAAGCCATTGCCTGGACGAGTTGTCTTTCCTTCCTGAATAAAGGAAAACCTTGCCTGGATCTGCATGGGCATACAAGTTTCAAAGCTGGTTGTGTTTAACTCTGAGAGAAACAGAGATGGGATTTATTACTGGTACTCAAGAGTAATTTACAGCCCTGGTCATGTGCTAGAAGCTGTAGGAACAGAGAACAAAAATGCTTTGTTTGAAGGCCTTGCCTAGAAAACCCAGTACGTGGTGGACTTCTAGCAGATCTGCTGTTTGGTTTTCTTCAGTTGTTTTTGGCCTAGGTGATTGTGTAGTTGCTGAGACAGGAGGGACAGTTCTGCAGGAGGAATGCACCCTTTTGCAAACAAGCCCTTGAATCTGCACAGATAAACGCTGCTTGCTCAGCATGTCTGCAGTCAGACCCTGACATGCACATTTTGGGAGAAAAGCATGAGAAAAGGTGATGTAAACGTGACCGGATATCATCAAGATTTAGAGATTGCAAACATTTGCATGTCATTTCCACGCTCTTGGTCCCACTCTAATCACCAGTGTAACATCTGGACCTGTATTCTTTGGAGGCTTTGAAGAGCAAAGCACTTGTGTGTCAAATGAACTTCCCTTTTGCTTTGGTTCAGAGACAGAAAGACATCAAAATAACACCAGAGATGATAAGTAGCTAAAGTATACCTCATTTTTCATTGTATAGACTCCCTAATCACACTATGCATATGCTTTTCCTAATGCATTTTATAAGCATGGCAAGCAAACCTCTCTTTGGAGCTATTTTGTGCAGGCAGACTTTAATTCTGGGGAGAGAGAGGAACAGAGCAGACATCTGTGCTCCGTTACATAGCTTGAGTTTAATTTTGAGGAGAGAGAAATGGAGCAGAGGTCTGTGTTCCCTTGTACAGCTCCAGAGTTTAATCTGGGGGAGAGAGAATGGAAACCAAAGCAATGATTTTTCTCTGAAAATTCCCACCTATTGTGCCAGCTGAGAGTCAACCTCTAACCCTATTCCTCCAGTTCCTGCTGTACCCTGATCATGCACGACCTTGAGGGGAAAGGAGCAGAAATATCTGGTGTATCCTCTGGCATATGTCGTATTTCACAGCATGAGTGTAATGCCTGGCCATAGTACTTTTCTATAACCCAGCACGCAAGTCAGAAATCCTAGTGCTTTCAATTACTGGGCATCTGAATGGAAAAGCTGCTGCTGATGAGATCAGGGCTGGCAGCATGCAGTGACCCGGGGGGACCAAGGAGCAACTCCAGGAGCTGAGCTCTGAAGGAGGCAGAGCTGTGAGCTCGGTGGGGATGTGCCCTGGGTGGTGGTGGTGTGCCATGGTCCTGCTTCCCGTACCAAGGTGAGCTGGGCAGTTTCAGCTGCTGATTTCTGCAGTGATGAGGCAGGGTGGGAAAGCGTTACGTGCTGCCGGAGTGGCTGCATGCAGGATGGGTGAGCACAAGCCGTGTTGCTGGCAACAGGACTCCCATGAATTTGTGGGAGCAGGGCTGGGGCTCTGAGCTCCTGTGTTATTTTCAAGATACTGCACCTCTAAGTTGCCACTGAAGGAGACAACCTAAGTCATTCTCTTGTGCTTACAGATACAGCAGTTTGACCCCAGAAATCTCATCTGATGCGACGATATGCTGCTGGTTCTGGAAACTGTAGCAGGTTTGGCTGATGGCATAAATGCCAGGGTACACCAGTCATGGCTCTCCTTTGTATTGATCGTGATTTTGTTTGTCAAGATATCGATCTATGAAGAGCAACCCAATTATCACTCATCCAAGATAAATAGCATGACTTGTTATCACATATAACATTACAGGAGCTATCAAAAGGCAGGAGGTAACACAGCACGCAGTCCAGGTTCTCTGGCCCCATGAGGTGGAGAGTCATCCTGATAAGAGTACCCTAAATTTGTGCTTCCCCACGCACAGAGCATGGTTTCAAGGAAATTAAAAAAAATATCCTTTGGATGGGCTGATGCGTTTGTACTCTGAATTTAAGAATGAGGACCAATGCTGCAAGTGAACATCCCCAATGCATTTAAATCACTAGGAAAAGCATCAATACCCACCTGAGGAAAAGGGACAGAGCTCTCCACCTGGCACCATGCTATCTGGGACTGTGGATAATTTTGCAAGTGTCAGGCCTAAAAATGGTTTCTTGTGCCAGCTTCTAGGTTGTGAACATTTGGGTTTGCCCTTCACACAAGATTTATGGGATGCCTGGTACAATGTGTTCCCCAGGAAGTGGTGTCTGGGGGAGGCGCAGGGGAGAGCTGCAGCCCTCCTACTTAATCTTTCCAATGGAAGAAGAAAAGTGAACAGGGGTGAGAAGCCACTGCAGCCCTCCTTCCTTTATGTCCTGCATAAACACAATCCAAAGAGCTTTTTATTTTAGTTAAAAAGACATCAAAGTGTCATAAGAAGTATAAAAGTTTATGAACTTGACAGATGCCCCAGAGTCACTAACTGGAATCCAACCAGTAATCTTACCTGCTGCAGTTTTCAATGATCACCATCAAATAAAAAATAAATAAATAAATAAAAGTAAAAAGAAAATACCACAAGTACATGAGTAACAAATGCTTTTTGAAGTTCTTTTGCACTGGGGGGAGAGCACAGCACTGCCAGCCTGAGGGGGAGCTGTGGTGCCAGGGGAACTGCCGTGCTTCAGCGTCTTCCCCAAACTCCTCAGTGCCTGTAAAACTGCTTGCTTAACTTGCTGGTGAACCGTGCCCTGAGGTAGTAAAATGCTTTAGGGGGTTAACTGTAAATACTGGTCTAAAAGCTGTGCTCAGGAAAGCCTACAGACTTTTCTAATTCCTTAGTCCCGTGTCAGGTTCTGGCAGTTAGCTTGTGCTGTGCGTTACGTTTACAGTTAGTCCCAGGCTACTTTTCAAGTCTCCTTTTGCACCTCTTACTTCAATTTTCCTCTCACAAAATGCAAACTTTTCATAAACAGCAGTCTGAGATGGAAGAACTCACAACTGATTCCTTACAGAATAATCTGAGCTCGTAACATCGGGAGAGTTATGCCCCCGCGTTTAATATATGGGACCCTTCTCGTCCCAACCCTATAGGCAGAAGTTTCCTTTCAGAAGCAAAATCTGTATTCCCTTGCAACAATATTCAGCAATCAAGAGTTTGACTAGCTCTTAGTGTTTCCAAAATGGATGGCATAATTAAATGATTTAAAGCCTGCTGTAATCAGGAGTGCACAGTCAATGAATATTCAAGCTGTTCTCATTGTTAGGGATGATAAAGAACCATCTCTTTTGGTGGGTTATTTTTTATTGTCTAAAGAGTCATCCAGAAGATGGTGCCACAGTTCTGCCTGTAAAATGAATGCCAGACCAGAGAGAGTCCTTGCACAGAAAATAATACTTCATCGAAATTGAAGAGTAAACTTATTTTCAAGGGCAGCTCAAAGCTCCAAAACTGACATTTAGTCTGTGTTAAGGTTCTTATTGAAAACTAGGGCAATGTATCTTTATTGCTTTTGCTCTGTGTCACTCCAGGCAAGGTCAGCCAGCTCGACAAGGAAGAGAAAACCCATCCCATCTCCCTGTTCCCTTCTGAAAAAGGGATAGATCTTTGGGTATTTGTTAAAACACTTCCTGGGGAGCAGCAAGCCATCAAAAACTATAAAGAAGATGAGCACAAAACAAGCCTCTCTCTCTAGATGCTTTATGAGGCTTCAGTGGAAGTAGGAGGTGCAGCATAAATAGAGAACCTAGCTGTTTCTTTCGGTTAAGTAAGAAAGAAGGGCATTTTTGAGGTTTTGTGTCACTGAAGAAAGTAATGATGTCAAGTCTTCAGATCCTTGTAATCAGATTAAATGATCTGATTTCCATTTCACGAATCTTCGCACTAACACAGAGGGAAAAAATGAAAATCGAGATTGCCATGAAACAAAATCTTTGCTCCTACAGAAAGCATGCATTTAATTTTTCCTTCCATTACAGTTTTCTGTTGTCTGAGGTCTCTTCTCTGTAGCTCAAGCAATTTGTCATCCGATTAGTCTGATGAAGCATAGAGAAGTCATTTGAACTGTAAATTTTCTGCAGGCAAAATAAAATGCAAACAAGAAGAGCTTCCTGTGCCTGCCAAAGTGATGATACTCAGAATACAAATAAGAAAAAGCCATGCTGACAGCATAAGCTATTTTTATATTCTGTCATTGGCTCCCAGGCATGGCAGTTTGAACAGGACCGCATCTGTATTCCCAAACCCAAATAAACCATGTAGTCTTAAGTGAAGTTCATGTCTTACAGAATAGCTGTTTAATCACAGTGAAAGGATACATTGCAGGCAGGATGAATCACGACACTGATTCACACTCGGGCTGTGCGTTTGCTGCTGGGATCAGCCCGGACAGGAAAGCTAAGGAGAGGAGGGATTCCTGCCATAGACACGGGGAGCATGGGGCCAGCAGGGAGCTCGTGGTGGCTGCAGGAGCTGGGGGCACTTCACGTCGTGGTTCAGTCCTGGGGCTTTTAGGAGTCCACTCTGAGCCCCGCCGCGCTGGGTGAGTCCTCGTGGCCATGCTCAGGACACGGGTGCTCTGCCACCCTCCTGTGGTGACATCCCAGCTTCTGCAGGCAGCTGGTTTCATCGCCTGAAAGCTACCTCCAGGACCAAAGCTCATGGTGTGACAGCCCCCGGTTAGGTTGTCTGCATGAAAAGGGTGCTGAGTGTCTGCAGATGAAGAGGGATGCTGGGCTCCCTCTGTCCTTCACACAGCCCTAGCATCTCTCAGCCTCACCCTCACGTGGCTCCTCCGTGCAAAGGCAGCTGTGGCGTCCTTCCCTTCTTCAAAACCGAAGGCATTTAGAAAACAGAAACATTTTTTTTTTCAACACTCTTAAGCTGCTGAATTATTGCACAAACACATGGCATATACTCGTTACCTGCCAGGATGTGCTTAACAAGTCTGGCTAATTGCAGTAACATCTTGCTCTTGCACACCGTTTGTCAGCGCTGGGTCTCAGAGCCTTTCGGGAGGTCAGGAGCATTAGCAACAGGCAAGATTTCCCACAGAAAGCAGAGCTGAAAGGAGCACTAGTAGGACTATAGCTGGCAAATAGACCATGCAGTCACACAGAGGCCTTGATCCCACATGTTGTTCCAAAATAATCCTCTGGAAAATGTTACTGGAGGAACAGGAGACTTTTGTGATGCAAAAGAACTTCTGCTCATGAATTTCTGGAAAGTACTTTTTTCCTCTAAATGAGCACAGAGAGGAGACTTCTGCCAAGCCTGGGAGTGTTTTACAGTCCAGGCACTACTAATTCACCACCGTGCAATATTATTTAAGCAATGTGATTAATTCTCACCTCCTGACTTAGAAGATGACTCTGATCTCTACAACAAACTTCTCGGAAAAGCCAGGCTGCTGCCTGCATTGGTACAGGCAGTCACACCACACTTCACATTTAACCAGCCCCAGAAGAGCTCGGGGAGCTTCCCATGTGGGTCACATTCGGCTTGTCCCTTCCCTGGGACACCGCCTGTGGCCCTGCAGTGCTCCCTGACACGCCAGGGACACGGTACAGGGACCACAAGCAAGCACCAAGCTCCCAGGATGGAGCCCCAACCAGCAGCCAATTAAACCGGGGGCAATAACCCAGCCTGTCATCAAATTTACACATAGTTCTTCAGGAGAAGTGGCTGGATGCTTTGCTTTCCCCCGGCATTTGCTGGGCCGACTGCTCAGCAGCTGCCCAGGCCATGTGGCTTCCTGGCACACGCGGGGCACTCAGTCGGGCACCATTTGGGTGGCACCGGCGGCCACGCAGCGGAGGGATGATTGATAACCCGATCGGAGCCACGGCTGCACTTCCACCCACGCTTGCTGCCAAGCCCTTTCAAGAGTGAGATGCCTCTGCGCTGTGCTCTGCTTTTGACAAGCGAATACAGCATGATACACGGCAAGATATGTCCGTCAGGCTTTTCACAGCTTTGGACAGGCCTGGCTGCTGCTTTAACCCAACTCCTGAGCAGCTGAGCATGTTTGGGGATGCTCCCAGTGCACCCCTAAGCCAGGAGCTCTCTTGCAAGTTTTCTCCCACCCTGGATGCCCAGGAACTATTGGCCTTGATATAAGACTGTAAAATCCTCACCCTGCTAGGATGGGGGCAGGAGACACGTCCTGTATCCTGTGTGAGTGATGCAGACCAGGGCCTCTAGCATCAGCGCACTCCCAGGTCCCAGAAACTTTTTAAAAAGTACAAAAAGTCAAGAATTCCTGTGCAACCTTACTGTTTTGAGAAAAAGGGGCTTCATGGTTGGAAAGAAGTTGATCCATGGATTATTATTATTTTTATTTACTTTTTATCAGCCTGTTCTTTGCAGGAGGGGGTGGGAAGCTGGGTGTTAGGCAGATCTTTGCTGGCATTGGTAGTGGAACTGCATCTCCTGCAGTTAGGAGATGCTGAGGTAGCGGTGACTTGGGCAGCATGGAGGTGAAGGTCTGCTGGAGAGCTCCGAACTGCAGATTCATTCTTACTGAAATCTGCCTTGCTCAGGTTTGAAAGAAAGGAAGGGAGAAGTAATATCCAGATTATTAGCAGTGACTTTCGCCTTTTTTATTAGGACTTCACCCTGCTAGAGGAAAAAAAGGGAAGGCAGAGCTAATGTCATGGATAAAATTGAAGCCCAAACCTGATTTTCATGCTCTATTTATTGCAGTAGATCAGAGGTCTTGTCTGAGATCCTTGGGAATGTAAAGAACAGTGAGTTTGTTAGAGTAGAGAAGCAGTTGCATATTTTCTCCTGCCTCAACACAAAACTCAGCTGTCTTCTCAGGCTGAAATGAGTCCTTGTTCAGAAACTGACCTCGGGAGCAGAAGTCTTTCATGCTGGCCAAGAATTTGACCCCAAATGCCTTACATACAGCCAGTTGGCTGGGCTGGGGCGCATCCTCTTTCCCCTGCACTGGGGGATGCACCACCAATGGGTGCAGAGCCTGGTGCTCAGGTGCCAGCACCCAGCTCTCCAGCAGGGAGGACACTGGGGTGCAGCTGGGTGACCCAGAGCCCCCAGAGGTGGATGTGCCATGAGTACCAGGCACCAGAGCCACGATTTGGTCCGGGAGCAGCCAGCAGGCACTTTGCAGACCTCGCTGCCACAGGCTCGTGGCACAGGGGGTATCCAGAGGCAGCACCCCAAAAACACCTTCCCTTTTCTTTACCCAAGCACACCCCAAAACGGGGTCTCCATTTCCTCTCTCCAGACAAGTGACCTCCCCAGAGATGCTGTTGGTTTTTTGGCTGCTATTTCCGACATGCTGAAACTCACTGACACGCCTGCTGGGCCTCCGCACCCACAAGTTTTCTCTTTCCAGGATCCAGCTGGGTGCCTTGGGGGAGTTAGAGATCCTCGATCGTGAAATTAAAGCGAAAAGCCCAGCTCCCAGTGCGAGGGCTGCGTTTCTAGCCCCAGTTTTGTCTTTTGGGGAAAATGGCCTCACTTAGCAAGTTAGCTGCGAGAGCACGTGGGCCTTGTGCCAGCACCACCATCGTCTCGCTATCGGCTGCGTGCTGAATTACTCACTACACAGTGACCTTTCAGCAGGTTATTGGAATTATATTGAATTACTTGGGGGAACGCTGGGACCAAGGCATTGGCAAGTGTCCTTATAGCTGGGGGATCGCGTGGTGGCTTTCCTTGTGCCTGCTCCACCAGCAAAGTGCTGCTCTGAATCCAGAAGTCGAGATTGAGCAAAAGTGAGATTTTTGTTTTTCAGTAGCAGAGCTGAAGGTTTTTTCTTGTGGGATACCTCATGCTGAGGTAGATGTGAGTCAGCTGGTCTTTCCTTTAGGTGTCTGCATTCATTTGCACAGAAGAAGTAGCTTTTAGTTTGATATTTGCTTAAATGAACATAACAGAAGGTGAGGAGGAGAGAAAATGATTAGCAGACTCAATCACAGAATTGCTTTCAAAGCTCTTCACAGGTACTAGAGAAGCAAAGCACCCAACTGATGGGAATATTTTGAGCATGCTGATGTTAATCACAAATGGTCTCAGACTGGTTCAGTTTAAACCAGGGATCTCTGGCTGGAGATGGAGCAGCTTCCCCAGCTGCACAGGCTCCTGTGAGCAATGCCAAGCCACTTTATTGTTTACTGGCACATCAGCATGTGGAGGAAGGAGAACGCCTCGTGAGCCACAGCAAGAGCCACTAGAAACTTTTCTCGTGTGCAAGTTTCATAAATTTTTTCATGACTTTGTCCTATGAACATTTCTCAAGTGCACTTGAAATGGAGCTGAGCTGAGACATAGGGCTGTGCTGACAGCAGAGCCTGTTCTCCACTCTTCCCTACCCGTGTAGGCAGCATTAGAAATCAGGACATCAAGTATCTCAAATATTTGTTAGCTCACTGCAGGCCCTAGGATTCATAACCCTGGACAACACTTCAATGCCAGTAACAGCAACGTTTCATTTCCTTTTACTGCTGTGGTAACATTTGAGTGCTGAAATACACGCTTCTGGTCTCTAAGCTCGTGTGGTGGGTAATACAGCTAATAATCCACATTTCATTTTGCAATTTCCAACAGTAGGAAATTGTGTTTGCAAGGTTGCACTTGTACAACACCTCCTCAGAGCCCTCCCTGGGTAGGGGTTTGCAGCCGCAGGGCCTGGGAATGTGGCGTTTTGCACCCCCAGCTGGAGCTAAAACCCAGCATTACGTTGCCTTTCACCAAAAGTGTCTCATTTGTAACCCGCTTATGCAGCACGCACTGCAGTTGGGCTCTTATGTGTGAGGCAGATACATACTTTAATCTAAACCAAATTTCTAAGCATTGCGCTAAATAATTGCACGCGTATTATATAAAATCTTACAAACCTGATGACACCGCTAATGAAGAGCGGCTCTTATAAATGGTGGCACTTGGAAAAAGCAATTTAGTACTTTTAATATTAACTGAATTTCTTGTTGCAAAGAAACGTACCATTTCTAAGCTCCCCCCTTAGCAAGTGTAACCACTTAAATCTGTGCTGCTAAAAACAGCCAGCAGCCTTTTTATTTGAAAGCGAGCATAACACCGATAACTCTGATTGTTTCAGCGCAATAGGAAAAAGCAATACCTCAATATTTAGCCGTCCTGCTGAACCCGTCCAGTTGCATTTCCCTGCAGTTTGCCGAGCTGCCACTTGATGGGGCCGCCCGTCTCCTTTTGTAGGATCCTTCCCTCCTCTTCCCGAGGCCCTGGCGCTGGGGAGGCTCTGGCAGGCAGGGCAGGGGCCACATCTCACCCCCCTCTGCCCGCCTGAGTCCCTGCTCCTGAGCCTGTCACCCCTTTTCAATTTCTCTGCCTCTTCCTGCACTAATCTGTGGTTGCAGATAAAATTGCTTTCTAAATATCTCTGCTCTGCCCCAGGAAAAGGATGGTGGCAGCACTTTCCTCTCTAAGCTCTGGGTGAGCACATCTGAAAACTTCCCTGCGAGCACAGCCAGCAGCCAAGGGAAGTTAATTTTCCCCTCCCCTCGATGCACCTGGCACAGATCACCCACTTTTGGGTTCCCCCATTGAAAAAAGCTGTGTGTCAAATGTGGAGGAGGAGAACAGACCAACCCCAGGTGCCTGCCTGACCCAGGGCATGCAGCTCCACCTCTGCCCTCGTTATTCCCAGTGGTGCCACAGTTTCCCCACCTCGGTTTGAGGTCTGGGGTGATCCCCTCCACCAGTGGGCACCTCCACAGACCACCCTCAAGTACCAAGAGGGCTGGGCAGCGTTCTCTCAATTTAGAAGCACTTTGAGTTATCTCAGTCCTTTATTTTCTGCTGAAGGAGGCAAGCAGACTGCAGAAAAGGTGTAACAGCACTGGAAATAACTCCAAGCTGGTTTTATTTTCTTACATTGTTGGAATATTGGCCAATATTTCATCAGATGTGCTTTAACCTAATATCTCCTTGGCTGAATTGGCAAGTGTAGGGCCATCATACAATCTGTTAATGAAGAACAACCATGTGAGGACTGTAAGGAAAAAGAAACTAGACAAGTATCCATGCACAGGCTTTGGGAGAGGAACAAAATGTTTTTGCACACCTTTTTGGCTTTCCCATGTTCCTGACTTACGGTGCTGTGCTGCATCCATGGTCTGGCTGAGGGTGAGGGCTTCAAACTCCCCACCTGTTACTCGGCATCCCTTTTGGAGCACACCACCCAACGGGGCCCACATCGCAGCCTTAATGCTTTGCTGTCTGTAAAGAAACCCCCTTATATTGGGCAAACATGCTGTGTGCTGGCAGGCAAAGGAGTGGTGCTAAACTGCATCAGCTCTGAATACGAGCTGAAACATGGAGCTCTTTTCATAACACCAGAACCGGCATCGTGTGATGAGCACGGGGAAAGAAGCTCATTACCAGGCAAGGGGAAGGATGAGGCAGGGTGGCAGCAGCACCACCAGGCCAAGGGAGCACGTAGGGCTGGAGCAAACAGGCTTTTCCCTTCCCTACATGATCAGCTACTTGCAGCCAAGCGCTTCTAATTGCTTCCACCGAAGTTTATTCCCTCAGCAGTGAATTGTTCTGAAGTCTCCGAGGAACTGGGGAAAAGAGGCATTAAAGAGGTTGTCATCTCTGTCAGTCAAATAAATGGCTGTTTTGTGAACCAGGGGAAGCGTGGCAGGTTTAGCAGGCTTGGACATCAGCAAATCACTTGCTGTGGTGTCCCCAGGGGAAATTATTAGTTATGATAGCTAAGAAAGGGCTTGTGAAAACTGGGAGATGATTTCCAAAAGTTCAGGAAGGGTGAGAACAGCACCCTTTCAGCAGAACACCAGGCCGAAGAGGTGGTAGAGGCGGTATTCCTCACAGGCCTCTCCAGGACTGAGCCCACTTCATGTGCTGGCAGCCTTTGCAAACAGCGTGTGCTAACGAAGTTCAGCAAGGAAAGAAAGCTGGAGGCACTCTCACCACAGAGAAGGTCTGACCGCTGGGGAATGAACGTGGGATGTAATTGAACAGAACCGAAGCACCAGGTAATGCATTTAACAAGCAACTCCTCCGTAAGTCGAGAGCTTGTTATTTGGAAGCAATTTCTCTCGTTGTATCAGCTGCTAACAGATGGGGAGACGTGAAGTTGGGATCAGGGAAACGGGAATCCAAGCGTGTCGTCGCTGAGAGCTTCTTCTAATGCTGACATTGATCTCGACGGAGATCTCTACAGGAGGTTCAGCTGAGCTAAACCAAAGCTGAGCTCGCTCCGCAGCCCTGGCCACGAGCAGGACGGTGCCCAGGGGACCTGCTCAGCTCAAAGGGGGCTCCTTGCCTCGGCAGGGGACATAGGTGGTGGCAGCACGGCACAGCACGGCACAGCACCTTGCCTTGCCCCACTTTGCATGCCTGGGAGCACCTCTGTGGGGTACCCCAGGGCTTTGCTGGCCACGGGGCTGTGTGTCCCGCGGGGAGGCTCGTGGCTGCCTGCCAGCACCGGGGAAATGAGGGTAATTGTCAGAAATAAGCAGCTGGAGGTTTACTACCAAAGAGCAATATTTGGTTGATTAACTTTCTGGGACAGAGAGATGGCTGCAGCTGAAGCTTCGGCAGAGAGGGGCAGAGCCAGCACCTCGTCCAGACCTCCCATGTCTGTCCCCACGGGATGGGGACATTGCAGGGTCACATAACTGCGCTGTCACCTGCAGGGAGCCTGTGTGAGCCCACAGGGATTTCCTAGGGAGGGAAATCATCCGAGCATGTTTGCATCCAGCCCACGAGAGCAGTGTGTGTGGGGCTCTGAAAGCCAAGCCCCTGCCATGGTGCTGCTGGCTTTGGCCTTCCTCCCACTCTCTTCCTTGCCGCGGCTGGGAGCAGGAGGGTGCGGGGAGCCCCAGCACGAGGACAGGCAGCACTGCCAGCAGATCTGGAGAGGCTCTTATCAGCACAGCACAGCTTCCAGCCCAACGTGTTCAGCCCGTCCCCAAGCGCTTTGACTTTCTCTGGGTTTGAGAGCACAAGCAGAGGGCTCCCCCTTTGAAATAAAGACTCTTTTTTTTTTTTCTGTTTTCTCTTTCAAAATTGTCTCGTAAACAAGGGATTCACCTAGATATTTTAAAATACACACAGATTTTCACTGTACCATTTTCCAGACTGAGCTGGAAATTAAGACATTTAGAAAGGTAAATGCAATCACCCACATTGTTCCAGGGGCCAGCAGCCAGGTGCCTGGCCAGCCGTTGGTACGTATCTTGGTACATTGTCCTACTCTTTGTAGTACTATTGTGCTGCATTTAACAAAATAAGAGGCTAATGCACTATTTCATTTATGGTTTGCACAAACTTTCCTGCTGCCAGCCTTGAAGTTAGGTCACAGAGCACTTGCTTCAAATTGGCTGGGCTTTCAGGGCTTTGAGAGTTTCATACAGGAATATCTTTTTTTTTCTTTCTCCTGACTGTTTTAATGAAGCATCACTGAATAGTCAAGGGAGCTCGAGCACATAGCTAGTTTAAGCACTGCTTGAGTTTGTTGGTTAATCAATATTATGCATACAAAAATAGCAACAGCACGACCTATTTCCCCACTCCTTTTTGTTTTGTTTCCTCCTGCTCCCTCATCTGTCAGAAGCCACCTCTTGACACTTGCCAGCTCTTTAGAGTTGGGGCTCTTTTTGCTATTTATGTTTGCAAGTACAGTGCAGTGAGATCCTGCCTGTGCTCAGAGAGGGAAAAAAAAAAAAGGGCAGAAAAAAAGAAAAGCTCTTTTTGTACAAAAACTTGCACAAATTTGCTAGAAAACTTATCCAGGGCAGGTCCATACCTCAGTTCAGACAAGGTGACTTGGTTTCAGATCAGTTCTCCATTTTGTCTGAGCTTCTCGTAGGAGACTGTTGTCTATGGGAAGCATTGCTGCCAGACAGCTTCTTGTGCCTGCTTCCCACAAAATACACAGGCTAAAAGCCCTGCAAAAGACCTCTCAGTAGCTGTTACAGAGAAATGAGGACCATGGGACTTGTGAAGGGTTGCTGGGATTTCTCTCTCTCCAGAAAGAGCAGAAGGGGAAATCTTTTGACCATAAGGAGGCTGCATTGATTTTAAACACGCTGATTTGCTACAGAAAGAGCCTTCTCTGCCTTATATCTGCAAACTTCTTTTTTTTCTTACCAGAAAGAGAATGCAAAAGGAAAGCTCAGGAAATTCAGATTTGGTTCAATTATGCCCTCTGCTGCTACAGGGCTGAAACAAGGTCCAGTATAATTTACAGGAACAGCATGCAGCATGTGATTTGAAAGCTCTCCTTTGGCTTAGAGGCTTGGAGAGCTAATTAAAACCCTTTTTGCTTAGAAGACTTTTCTGGTTCTCTTCTGCTCTCTCCCCCCATGTAATAAGTAATGATCCTTCATTAGACCAACATTATGCAAGAGGTATCATTTCACTACCTTGCACAGCCTAAGAACGATTGCTGCTGCCATCAGTATTGGCAAAGAGACTAATCCAAGCCATGATGTATTAGTGAGGGGCCATCAGAGGAATGCTGGTGTAATTTATTTGAAAAAGTGCAGGAGAGCAGCTGGGGAGGAGAGGGAAAAGAAGAACCACCAAGGCTTCATCTGAAAGGGGCCCTCTGTTCAAAGGGTGCCTACAAACTTTCAGCCACAGCAAAATGCTTTGCACTTTGTTTACCCAAGAAACACATTTGCTCCTCTCAGAGCACCACTTCTTGGTGAAATTTTAATTTATTTTGTTTTTCTTGTATTTATTGGTGCATACAGGTGTTCAGCGTTAGTGGAGTTTCTTAGGGAAATGGCTGTTACCCAATATCCCTTGTTCAGATACATTTGGGCTCTGCAACACTACAGAGAAATTCATAATGCCACAAAAGCCCCAAAGCAGGGGAAGGAGGGGCTTCACTTTTGACCTGAGATTTCTGTGCCTCCGTCTTTTCACATCCCCAGGCTCTCTGAACACTTGGTTCTCATGTGCTGTCATCGCCCTCCCGAGCACATGAAGCTGTTTCACTTGTCTTTCTCTCTGTCTCTCAGCAGATCTCAACAACACCAAGATTCCTTATGAAACATTGCAGTACAAAGAGAAGGCAACTCAGAAAATACCACCCCTGAAACCTGAAGGGGTTTAGCAAGAGAAATGGAGAGACACACACCCTGCTACAGCCACATGAGCTGTGACATGCGAAAGACAACTGGAGGAAAAATTGGGGAGAGGCACTCTGAAAAATGATGGGGATGTCTGAGATAGCAAGAGCCTCTAAAAAGGGAAAAAAGGGGAATATGGTAATGAAAGAGGGGAGAGAGAAGCCGCTTGCCCAGTGGTGCTGGCACCACGGCAGTGTGTGAGCTGGCACTTCTGCGAGCTGACGATGACGGGTGCACATCAGGGCAGAAGTTTACATAATGCAGAAACACACAGCCTCGGTTTTCAGACCTACGGGGGGGTTGGTGCCTGTCATCAGTGTCTAGAAGAAATATTCCCCCTTAACTGGATGATGGTGTTTGACGTGACGGGGATGTGACAGCTTCACGTGTGGAACAGCACCGGCCTGGGTGGGTCTTGTGAAGGCTGGTACAGTGAGCTCAGCACAAATTGCATCTGCGCAGACAAGAGAAGGTAATCGTGTCGGTAAGTCAGCTCGGTGTTCTACACTTAACAAACATCTTAGAAGGTGTCTGTTCTTACAGGTTTTTGGTTCACCTCAAGGAAATGCCATTATAAGGACAGAGCAGGTACGACAGCAGGCACAGAGCTTTCTCTCTAGTCATGATTTATCACAGCAGGGAGCCCCTCGGAGCCCAGGACATGTTGGGAGGTGCAGGGGGAGGGATTTAGCTCATGGAAACTGCAGGTTTGGGCATAAGGCAGTTACAGAGATGGGGGTGACCTGGGGGCAGCCTGGCATTAGCAGCACCCAGGCTGTGCCCTCCCCTGTCACAGCACACACACGCTGCCAGCACAGCTGTGTGGCTAGGAAATCAGGGAGGAAAATGTGTGGCATTTTGTACAAAAGCAGCAGACAGGAGGGGAAATGCAGCAAAGAAAAGCTGTCAAGGTGCTTGGCACGTCTCTGAGGCTGGTGACAACCATCAAGCTCAGCCAAGAGCCGGTGCCCACATGCCACCCGCATCGCCGCGCTGATCCTCAGCCCTGCGGCTTCGAGGTGTGCTGGGCCCAGGGCCCCAGCAGGAGCACGGGCGACAGCCAGGGTGCTGGCTGTGTGTGCTGGGCACAGCACTTCCAACAAAAGCATTCATAGGTCTGATCAGGAAAATGCACTTCATGAGTAGGTTTCGCTACGGAAAATGATTTTACATTGGACACTGAGGTCATGGGCTTCTTGTTTGATTTTTGGGTAACATTTTCCCATATGAATCTGAATCCTCCTCACCTCTCCAAGCCGCAGCAGGAGCCTTGCCTGGGGTCTTCCTAGGGTCACTGGAGAAATGAAGCTCCATGGTGATGCTTTTTGGATGACCCACTGAAGAGATCAGCTTGATCCCAGCCCAGGCCCCACTCGTGCTGCTCCCCAGACCTGCTTGTGCTGCTCAGGCTTCCCCACATCCTACCCTCCAGAGGCAGAAGGCTCTGGGTGGTTGTTCCCTGACACGAGCTGTTTCTAAAGTCTGGGAACCAGAGAGGGATGTGCTGCTGCTGCAGGGTGCTGAGCACGGTGCTCGTCAGGTCCCCACAGGAACCCCCTGCATCACCGTGCAGGCAGTGGGAGGGGAAACAGGCCGCAATCGTGCCAGAGATTGCCTGTCAGCTTTGTGAGCATCCATCATTATTAGGTGCTCAGGATGATCTGAGGGGCAGTGAATTATAAAAAGCACTCTAATTTATTTTGGTGTTTTTTTTTTTTCTCCGATTTTTGTCCTCAAAATGCATCTTTTCACACTTCGTATTCCTAGAAACAGCCATGGCTGGATAGCTGCTATTTTATGAATGGACAACGTTGTTGAATCAGCTTAAAAAAATCACCATCAGGTACGTGGCATTTTAAGAATTCTGTGGTTACATCAGGTGCTTAAAATGCAGGGGCCTCAGCTTGCTCTGTGCTCCATTTTCCCACAATCTCTGAAAGAGCCAAAATGGCCTGTGATGCCTGTGGAAAGATTATGCAGTCCCTTCAAAAGTCTGCAGGTGAAAATGAACCAATTGTATCTGAAAGCCTGAGAGCCTGGGAGCCGCCTCATCTTAAGATTCATGTTAATGGATGGATCACCCTCATTTGCAGCGAGGATATCCAATATTAGCAGCGTTTCAGAAAACCAGAATAGACCAGATGCCTCGTAGTCTGCAGGAGAAGATGAAATGTCTCCCAGAGGCTGATTTTCCCTGCCTGGCTCCGTCTAAGTCTGCACCCCCCAGGGAAACAGAATTTGGGTCCCTAAAGGGGACGGACACGAGGTGGCTGCTCTGGGGTTTGCAAAACCTGCATCTCCCCGCTGGCAGCCGCAGCATCCCCCAGAGCAGTGGTGCTGGCTGCTCCTCGTCTGCCTTAATCACCCTGCGACATTACAGGCATTATTAATATCTGTGCACCCAGATGGCTCCCAGCCGCCGTGCCCGGCTCCCCATCGAAGCCGTGTGCTCAGACCAACTGGCTGCACTGGGAATTATCTTGGAGACATGAGAGGAGCAGGGAGATGCCGCAGACTCTTTCCAGCAGCAAACACCCAGGCTGCAGGCTGCTGAAGCCTATGCAAGCTCTGCCACTACTGGCAATAATCTTTGGATGGGGCTTTGATACTGAAAAATGGGGATTTGGTTCCAGAACCACACTGTGCTTGTGATTCAGATTCTCTCTGATCCGATTCATATTTAATTTATTTATCCAGATGAGGAAGGCATCAGGAGGAGGGCACGAGGGTGGGTAGGCATGAGGACCAGGCTGCAGGGCCCTGCTCTGCTTCCTTGCCCTGTGCTCATCAGGCATCCTTTCTCCCCACCAAGATGCCTCCGATGGGGCACGTGCCTGTCTGCCTGCTCAAGGAAATGCAGCAAGTCTCTCAGCAGGGCAAATACGAACAGATGGGGAATCTTGCATCATCCGAATTTCAGGAGAAATGTAAGGTTAGCTGTGCCTCATGAGATGCAGACTCCACTCTCCTTAATATTCTAGATTGCGCTTGTGAGCAAGACATGCTCTGGCAGCATGCTGGATGCTAACGAAGACCTCTTCATTGTCACGCTTACCGTTGTGAGACGGCTGGTCTTGATTTCCATTTAGATGTACAATTTGCAAACTATTTTATCAAACAGCTGACACGCTCTGGAGAAGTTGCTTCATTAGATTTATTTATTTTGCTGGAGCGAATCCTCGAGTATAGACATTTTCAAATCACTTGTAAAAATTGTGAAGCAGGGTTCTGCCCTCCGAAGATGGGACCCGCCTGCTAGGTCTTCTTCATTAGGTACTGCTTTTCCTGCATTATGAGGGCTCCTAGCTTTCAGAAGTGCCTTTATCTCCCACTTTATGGATTATAAGACTTCACAGTTAAAATATTTAATCTCATATTTTAAGTTCTGCTTCTCAAAGGGCTATTAATGCTGCAGTTAACATCTGAACCACCTTAATGCTTCTCTAGTGGTTTTCTGTCTCCTTTTTCCCTGTTTTGAAAGCGCTGCAGCTGCACTGCTGCAAGCCTGCAGATAGCGGGGTATTTTCCTAATTGACAGCTGACATCTCCCCTGTCTTTTTGCCTTCGATCAATTTGTTCACTGGTTTTATCTGTGCTGTTGATTATCTTATGAGCTCTCATGATAACAGAGGTCCTTTCTCCAACAGTATTTCTTGGCAGTGCAGAAGATAAGACACATGAAGTGCTGCAAAGCCCATCTTCCTACCCCAGCCAACACACTGTACCACCACAGCACCATGGCTGGCTTCAGCTGAGTCAGGACCTTGTGGACCCTGAGGCAGTGCCAAGGAGCACGCACAACGCTTCCCGGAGCTGCTCAGCCCTGTGCACGGATAACACAATTACAAGCATTTGTCTCCCAAACTTTATTAAGGAGTTTCTTAAAATCTGTCTGCAGCACCCCATCATTAGATGTAATTAATGTTTGTACTGCGGACAGAGGTAACCTTGCAGATCAAAGCTGTAGTAATTCATTTTTTTCTGTTGCAAACAGCAACAATACCCAGAGCTCCCTTGAGCCGTTCCATCTTTATTAAATAGACAGAGCCTTGGCTGCTCAGATTTGATAAATCAAGGGCCAAGATGTGGGCTGAGGTGCAAGTGCGTATCTCCAAACATTCAATCAACCACCAATATAATGAGCGGAGGGTTGATAATTATAGAAACCTAGCATATTAACAGGCAGAACATTAATGGCAGAGAACAACATAGAAGCTTATATTCCCTCCAGCCGAGAAGGTAAATTGCATTTCCAAGTTATGACAAACTTGACATTTATTATTATCTATTATTATATTATTTATCTCCTTTAAAGTATCGTTTAGAGGCCTCAGATGCGGTCAGAGTCTGACCATGCTCTGAAAAGGTTATATTTTAAGTCCCTGACATTAAAGATAATATTTCCTCCTGTCTCGGTTCTGCCAGCTCTAGCAGAAGTTAAGCTAATTGGGAATACGTCCATCTGAGTGTACGGAGGAGTGTGAAATGCAAATGTGAAATTCTCCAGGTATATATTAGGCAGCGTCCTGCACTACCGCTCGCTGAGAGACTAGTAGGAGGTGGCTCTGCAAGGTCCCCAGGTCCTCCCCACGGCACAGACAAGGAGCCGGGGCACATTTGGGCACCGTGGTCTCTTCCACCTGCCTGCACAGCAGCCACCGTGCACGTGGGGAAGGCTGGCAAGGGCTGGAGCCAACAAAATGAGGTCCCATCTGTGTGATGCATACTCACCGCGTGCCACCACAATTAAGGAGGATGATTACCGCGTGCAGATGAGCTGGTGTTGCACTTTGTCACTACGGCAGTAATTTCTTTTCTCACTTGGAGTTATGAGATAATAACTAAAGGTTTGTATTTTTAGCAGCTTCGTGGAATTTAGGTCCAATTTGTTGTGGCATTTCCTAATGTTCACTTCATCCTCATTGTGCCTAACCCAGGCTGCTACCACACTAATCAGTGGGGATTTTATTCTTAATTACTGCATTTTAAAATGACAATTACATTAAAAATTATATTGTATAAAAACAAACTTACATTACACAGATTTGTTAGGAATGGATGAAATAGAAGTCTACCCTTTTCTGGTTTTACAAGGTTTTTGCGAGTTGTTTTCCTTAATGCTGATCATAAAACAAGGGGCTCCCAACTTGTCACAATATTTTGGTTTGCAAACAATACATGGAGATAGAAATAAAAATTGTAAGAAAATTATTTATAGAAATAAGAAATATGAGTTCCCTCTTGCATGAATAGCTGTAAATTAGAACTCAGAGGAGGAATTGCTGAGGTTTTGGGCTCCCTTTTCTGACATAAATTGGGGGACACTGAACTGAAGTGAATGAAGACAAGAGTGGATAGCAAACAGTTCCAGTAAGCCACCTCAGCTGAGCTTGTAAAATATGGTGATTATTGCACTGGCCAGGAAATGCTGGGCTGTGGATCTGGAGGATCTCACTGCCAGGAAAGAAATCACTTGGCTCAGGTGCAGTCTAATATTTCAGCCTAATTTATTTACAGGTAGGTACACTCATGGACAAGTATTAGGAGCATTAGAGCATTAGAAGGCCAACGTGAATCATGGATGGAAGCCTTCCAAATTCCACATACAAACTTTCCTTACTCACAGAAAAGAGGGACCTGCACTCACATCTTAGCTGTCTGCTGTTACTTCGATTTAACTCAGCAAATTGTTAGTGACATCTGTGTGCTCCACTTCAGATATTTCATAAGGAAATAGTCGTGGATTACCCAAGATGAAAGGCTTCAAATGGGATGAGCTGCTCCAGTGAAAGAGGTTTTCCTGCTGCAGCCATGGCTGGGTGTGCTGAACCTTTGCTCTGGCTCAGTAAGAACATTTCTGTGCTTTCCAGGAGAGGGAAGTTGTAACAATAACCATTTTTGTGGAAAAAAAAATTAAAAAAATAAAAAAATAATCAAGCAGCCTGCTGTGGATTGGTTACTACCGGGGGAAAACGTTCCCATGTCTTGCAGGTGTGTCCTACTGCAAACCCTGGCTGAACAGAAATACTGTACTTTTCTCAGTTTTAAATCATACCATCAGCATCTGGCTCATTTTACGGAAGGACAATCTGCACCCTGCAGATTAGCAAAAGCCTCCATTTATTATTATTCCGGCAGTAATGTACCTCATCCCAACTCTTTGCTAATCACTCCAGCAATCATCTCGGGATGAGCTGCTTGCTGGGGACAAAATGCCCTCGGTGGGCATACAAACCCTTCTGCACCCTGTGCCACCCATGGGTTCACAGCACCCAGGTTGTGGCAGCTGCTGCACCATTGCCTGTTAAAAGACACTGCTTAATTCCTGGTCTGTTTCTTTCATTTGAGACTGTTCGTCTTTTGTTCTCAGATAATGTTTTTAAATACTGTGTTTTGCAGGTTTTTTTTATGAAACTCCTTCAGTGACCTACTTTGAGTTTAAAATAACCTTATTAGCAACACAGTAATGATAGTTAGCCTTCCTACATACGATTTGTCTTCAAGGCATTGCTCTAACTTTAGGCAATCTTCACAGTGGTTGTGAGAGGCAGGTGTTCATTGCAGTATTTTGAGACAATTCTGTTAAAAATGGAGATGATGCAGAAAAAAAAAAAAAAAAAAGATTGTTAGGCCTGTTTTCCACAGATTTTTTTAAAGTCTAAAATTAAATTTTGTTGGGAAAATGAGGTGATTAAGAAACATGGAGGTAATGGCTGTCTAACCTTTAGCCGGGAGAACCTCTCATGTATGAGCAGCAACAGGAAGGATAACAGCATCTGCTCAGTCTTTACTGGTACCAAGACCATTCCTTGCATCTCAGTCATTTGTAGCTCTCCTGGATAATTTGACATAATGAAGCAGGCAAGAACAAGTTGAAAGCCCAGGAAAGTATTTCCAAGCTCCAACCAGCTCTAAAATATTTGAGAACATGGCTAAGTCTTGAACAGGAGAAAAAAAAATAGTGTTGTACTTTGGCTGCTTGTTCTTTTCAAGGTCTCTTGGTAAGCCCTAGACTAAACCAAGTCCCCTGCTTATGGGACATACTTGGACCATTGCACATTACCCTTCCTTGGCCACCTCTTACCAGCCTCCATGCTCTTTTGAAAAGAAGTAAAAAACATCCAGAGGTAAACAACTGCTGTGTTGTCACTGCAATTAGATCTGAGCCATTCCCTGAGCAGCCAAAAAGCCCTTCGCTGCTCAATTTTTGGACCATGCTAAGGCATTCGATATGCTGCCATATGTTTTGGCCTAGAGACTGGATTGAATGTCAAACAGAATGAGATTCTATATGTAATTCGGTGATTCATAGGACAGACATCATATTGGCACATTTGAAACAGCTGCGGGAGCTGAGCCTCACGGAGGAATACCTGAAGGAGAAAAGCAAGCGGACCGGCTGCCCTGAGCCTGGTGCTGGTTGACTGGGCACTCCCGTTTTAACCAACAGGTCATCTCCTAACGCCGAAGAGGTTTCATATGCCTCTGTTGCAAAAAAAGGAATCCAAGGTTTGTGTATTTTCCGTATACCCTGCCTCAGGGCACGGGCTGATCTCCACCACGAAGGTTTAACCTGAGGGAACTCGTCTTTGCCAGCCGCAGTGAAGTGATGACACACTCCCACGGCAATGAGATGGCTTTCCTCCGTGCCCGCATTCATCTGAATTCCCTGGAGGTGAATCTTAAGTAAGAAACAATAGGCTTTGTGATTCATTATCGCTGGCGTGTGGGAGAGAAAACCCCGTTGTGCTGCAAGAGGCTCAGCTCAGCATCCTGCAGCTTCCCGCAGCACCAGCGGGTCCCTGGGGCTCCTGGTGGGACCTTCAACCTGACCAGACTGTGATGGGAAGGCCAGGCACATCTTCTTCCATTTGCTCAGCAGAGATTCCGGGATGACCCCCTACTAACAAAAAATGCTTACTACGTCTTTAAGCGCTTCTAAGGGATGCGGGCATGTTTATTGTGGGAATAGCCAGTGCTTGCTGCAAATACAGAAGCATTTGGGATTTTGCTACCTTTTTACTTGATCAATTCTTCTGTTCTCCTAGTCGTCATCTGTGGGAGGTGGACCTCACTCTGACTCACCCAGCAATTATTGGGGAGGAAATCGATGGACAAAGTGGTTCCCGTTTTGGAGAGCCAAGTAGTTGTGCTCCAGCTCATGATGTTTTTCAGGTTTTCATCCAAATGAAAACATTTTTGGCTTGTCAAACTGAAAGCAGAAATCAATTCAGAGCAACTAAGTTAATTCGTTTTCTCTAAAAAGAAATCATTTTAAAAAATATCTCTGCATGGGGAAGGCTGAGGTGAAAAAGTATGTGAAATTATAGAATGAAATTTGTTTTAAAATGAAAATCAAGGTTGTACTTTGAATATCCAAATGCAATATTGCAGCACATACAATACCATCATTATTTTTGTTGGAAAGCTCTTTACTGTAGGTTTCCCTTTTGATTAATCAGTGGAAAACATCCGGAGATGATTTAGCTGGTCTTCATCTCATTAAGTTAAGCAAGAGATTGAATAAGTGGGCAGACCAGGAGGGGATATATGTGAGGGAGCCTTGCCCAGGTGTCTGGGAACTTGGCCTGTACACACACCACACACTGACTGCCTCACTAGGTGGCATTGGGTTCCTGAGGCAGGTCCTGAGCTGCAACTTCAGAAAGAATTACGCTGGATGCGTCACTGTTCTTAAAAACAGAATATGGCACCGTGACTCATCCCACATAAACCTGTTAGTCCTAAAACACAAAGAAATGCTTATAAATGTCTTCTGGAAAGTTTATTTCTCTGTTCAGATTGCTGAAGCAAATGGTATGGTACCACAAATCCATTCCACTATTTGTGCATTAAGTTTTTTTCCCACTTTTCTCTGCCAGTAACTTGAAATGGAAAATACCTGCAAGAGACCCAGTATTTGCAGCTGTGCCATGGAATATCAAGTGCAATGGAAGGCTGACCTCCGAGGCTTTCAGTAATATTAATAAATTGTCGCTCTTTGAAAGCCCTGTTGGCACTGCATTCTCATCCTTGCAGAGTCATTTAAGCAGTTTCTACATAATGAAAATTGTAGCACCACATAGTGCTTAATGAAAACACCTGGTGCCTGCATCTAACTGCTTTTATTGTAGCCAAACATCTCAAAGGATATTTACAGAGATGGTTTGACACCGAGGTTCTCCTTGATGAGGAAATCATCAGAGGCTGAAGGCAAGATGTACAAAGCTATGTTCTCCTCTCTGCTTGGGAAGAAGTGGCAGCTGCTTGTTTAATCAAGGAGAGCTAGGGTGCATCCACATGCCTTGAGGCACTCACCTGTGGGAGAGCTTAAACCAGGGTGGTTTGGGAACCATCTGTGCTGTCACCTCCCTGAGAGACACCTGGGATCCTCTGGGAAACGCACCCAAAGGGGCTCTGCAGTACGGTCTTGGTTTCAGGGCAAGAAACATACACTTGCAGGGAGAAAATCAAATCCCTGCTGTGCAGGAGGGCCGATGCCTCTGCTCCCCAAACCAGGATTTGCAGAATCAAAAGGCAGAGCAGAGCTGCTGTTCTGGGAGGACACAACCCAGACATGCCAGGAGGGAGCATGTGCTTCTCCTGCGCGCAGCAGGATTCGAGTGTGCCCAAGGTCTGTGTCAAAATCAGCCTCTTGCATGGTGAAAGCCAAGGGCCTGGTGCCTCGGCTCTCCAGATCGGGTGAGGAATTGAAAGTATGGAGGTGCCATCACTTCCACACCCCTCTGCTGACAGCATCGCCCAGGGACCTGGTGTCTGAGCACACCAAAAGCTGCAGAGGTGCCTTCAGCCTGCTCAGGGCAGAAATCCCAGAGAGCCCCTATGGGAGGTAGACTGCTCTGAGAGGAGCACAGAGAAAACTGCATTAATTTAAGCGCAAAATGAAATTAAACAGAAAATTTGAAATGAGGGAGATTGTTGGCTGTCTCAACAGGAAATTACTGTCCCCTAACACGGTTAGGCAGCCTGGCCCCAGGGCGGCTGGGCAGAGCACTGTAGATGCCCTGAGCACAGGGAGGTTTGGAAGGGGGATGCTCAGGACTAGTTCAAGCACTTCTCAAGAGGCAACACAAACAGCCACAGTTGGCCAGTGAATCATTGACTGCTGAGAGGTGATAGACACATCCAAAGCACCAGATCAGCCTCCTGTCATTTGTCTGATGGAGTCTGGTGGGAGAAGGGTGATGATCAGGTGTGAGGAGGTGACAGTCCCTGCACAGCCCCTGGAGGCCCTGATGTGTCTGGTCCCCTCCGTCATGGGACAGAGATGGCATCTTCCCCCTTGGGTCAAAAACACACAACCCTCCTCGAGCTTGAATGCAGTCAGGGTAGTTTCCCAGCCTGCAGAATGAGCTTTTCTTTGAGGGGCTGCAGAATGGGCTTTTTTTTTCCTCAAAAAGGGAAGGAGCTGGCACAAGGCAGCACCGTGCACCAGCACTTTGCCAAATGCATCCTTCTCCATCTCCCCATGGGTAGCAAGCGTCACTGAACCCCAACCCCATACTGACCCTCTCTGCAGAGCAAGGGTTCCTCCGACCCTTCAATTCTTCAGTTTTAGTTTGAAATCACACAAGGGATTACAACTGCTGAAAGGAAAGGGCTTTCCTTACTCTTTCCTGGGAAGGCTGAAATGTTGAAGGTAATGGAGAGGGGACATGAAAAGGTCCCTGGGTAAAAATAACAAAGAATAGGAATTAATGAGTATAAAAAAAATGCTAGCTTTGTTCTCCCAAACTTGTGGCAGAGCCCAAGCCCAGAAATTCTGCAAGGACAGAGTGGATTAGTGATAACCCTCAAGAACAGAGAACAAAGTGTGTAACTGAAAACAGCGTCATCTTCAGTACAGTTAGAGAACAGAGCAGAATTAACTCAACTGGTGAAAACATCAGCTGAAATATCTCCTCCTTTTCACCAACAGGTCGATGTTTAATGAATATTTCCTATTAGAAACAGCAGGTAAGTCAGAAAAGGTCTGCTGGCAGGTTCCAAGTCTTCTGTAGTGTTTGAACATATTTCACCAGTTTAGAGCTATGTTCACATTTATGCTAATAATCCCTCTTAAATACCAATTTAAACACAAATTCCTGAAGCTAAAACCCATTAGATATTTCTGTAGGTGAGTGCTGAAGATCTGAGAACTTGCATAGCACATATTGTAGTATGAGAAATAGCAGCAACCTAATAATACTAACTGCTTAGTAAACATAATGGAAATGAGCACAGAACATTGAATACTTAATACAGCTCCTTTGTAAGTGTTAAAGACTGCCTTAAAGCTGCGGGTAAGGAGATAAGGATTTGGCAGCTTCTTTTAAACGAGGTAAAACATAAGATGCTAAATTATGCATTTCAAGATCCAGAGAAGTCAGTGAAAACATCTTCAAAAGAAAGACTTAAGTGTAAAGATTCCCTGTTTGCTGACTTCTGCCTATACGCAGGCAAAATACACCTTCATCCCAGCCTTATGTTTGGTGGGAATTCAGATTTATCATACCTTTTGCTGAGTTCATGTTGGAAGGCAATTAGTGAAAGAGCTCAAGCAAGAGGCCATCAATATTGCTCTGCTTGATTAAAAAACCCATCTGGAGCTGGCAGTGAAGTAGCCTGCTATTGGCAGGGGTTATTTAGTGCATCACCGTTCCGCTGCAAAACTCTGCATTTCCTCCATTATCACAGGGTGAGATCCCTGTGGGCGGAAATTTGGGAGACGGTTTTAAAAGTGAACGTGAAACGGAGTGAGACCCGTGATGCTTGTCAAAGGGATCAGCCCTAGAGGCTGCTGGCTCCCTGGATTTTGGTACAGCAAATCCACCTGAGGGGCTTCAGCAGCCTCTGGGTTTTAGACCACCATTTGCTCCTTTAACTGGTTATCAAAATAACCAAGGGTGAAGTACCTGGGTCTCCTCTGTTTTAACCCTCGTGGTCTAAGGACACGAAAGGGGCGAGACCTTTAGGGAGAGGTGATATCTTGCATCTCTAATAGCTGGAAAAAGAGCCAACAAAAGCTCTTTTTCAGCTCTAAAATCTTACTGATGGAGGGCTGTGTGGGTTGAGCACTTCACACAGAACACAGAAAAGTAGAAGTGAAGCCTACCTTAAATGAGCCTTTATTCCCACATTGTTCCTGTACTGGACTTTGGAGCTAAATCTTCATCCCAGAAGAATGGGTTGTGTGTCTGAGCGAACACCTGATTGTTCCAGCTGTATCAGCTGCTCCAGGGTAGGCACTGCCTCTCCTTACCAACTTTCCCTTGACCACAGCTTAGTATGTATGCAGCAATTTGGCATGTCACACATTCATCCCCTCCAGCCTTGCTGGCTTGCTCCCGCGCTCGCTGCAGGAGAAAAGCCACTGTGAAACTCCCCCAGCTGCAGTTTGTTTCACCAGTTTATTTGTTTGACACGAGGGTGGGGGACCACTGGAGCTCTGCATTTCCCAGCTGAAGCAGCTAGCATGGTGGTGGTGGTCAGCATTTAAAATGGTCAGCCAAGAGCAAAATGTCTATTTACCCTGGCTGGGAGCTGTTAGTGATTGAGGAGGTCTATAGTTGAGGAGGAGGAGGAGAAAAAGGGGCAAAGACGAAGTAAGGAAGTTAGGCATAGTGGGTACTGTCTCATCAGTACTGGTTTCAGCTGTGCTCCCATTTTCATTCAAAACAATTGGTTCCAAAGAAAGCTACTCCCAGGAGTGGAACCCTTCAAAGCTGAAAGGCTTTGTCTTGGGTGAATCACTGAGTCATTAACAAAGGAAATCAGCTTGATCGCTTATTTTTAAACCTGCTTTTCTCAGATTCCTCTGAAAGTGGAATTTCACAGCTCTCACAGCCCAGCCTCTGCTTACTGCCTGCAGCAACTAGCAGTTGTGGAGCAGCACTTCAATCACCTTCCTGCGTGCAGACGTTCACAAAGGGCTGCATTACCTTTCACAGCAATATATGGGCTATTTCTCACCAGCCGGGGCATTATTAAGTCCTTTCCAGCTCAAGGCTGGCGCATTTCCTTTCAAGGTTTCAAACCTGAAGATTAAAAATCATGGAGAAATTCTCCTTCAGTCGCTGCTGGGACAGAACCCTTGGATTTTTCAAACCCCAGGACCCAGATTTAGCTCTGGCATAGCAGGGCATGGCTACTGTTCAAGTCGCTCCGTCTGGATGCAGGACACTATCAGCTGTCTATCACTTCAGGCCCAATGTTGCTTCTCTGGCCAGGGTATTGGGAGGCTGTGTACTTACAGATCCAAGCAGACAGTGCAGGATGTCATGTGGAGGGATCTTCTCACAGGAGAAGGATGGAAGAAGAATGAGCTAAGCCTGCTCCCTGCCATCTGTTATTAAAGCATCTCAGTTTTGCCAAGATCCTCCACTTATCCGCGGAAGCCTCCCCATAATGCTGACTTTCACTACTTGGATCTGCCTGGGTCCTTCCTCCTTCATTCCAAATCACTCAAAAAATGCCATAGCGTGAGATTTGTACCAAGCCAGGGCCTCGGTCCTGCTGCCCAAAGACACTGAAGCATGGCACATCTTGTGTTGCTGGCAAGGCCACTCAGGCACTGAGGGAATGCAAAAGATGATTGAAAAAAAAAATAGATTTGACATTTTAACAAGAAAACAGATATCTGGAAAATAAGGTTTTTCCAACCTTAACGATTCCACAATTTCGCCTTGCCTGGCAATCCTGGTGGTGGAATACAATAGTCAAAAGAAGGACATTACCCATATGACATATTCACATAATTTTAAATGGAAAGTCTGGTGTTATTCTTTACCTTTCTGGGTCAGTCCAAGCTCCCATATAGTTTCCATTGTAGGAAAACCATTACAAACAAACCTATTAAAAGTATTTTTACCTGAATTTTATTACTTTAGGATAAAGCTAATCACTGTTAGAGTTTGGGGGAACTAGGGAGCACACAGATAATAGAAATTGAACTCTTCCTTCAAGCTACCAGAGGGGAAGTACTTAATCTTGGGTAATTTCACCCCAAAATTTCTTATGCACCTGTAAGCTCCCATTTTCATTTTTCTTTATTTTTTATTGACTCCAGTGGATTCAAGTGAGCGATGCCACCAGACAAGAATATGGCCCTGAGTAAATTTTTCTTATCCTGAGAAAATACATCTAAATAACACCATAATACAGTAAGGCTGTACAGAAGAATATGGAGAGGGAGAAATTACTGAAACTCAGCCGGACTGTTTGCCAGGATGATATTACAGAGCTGGCAATGGAAACAGTTCAGCTGAATATATTTATGATCAAACTCAACTGAAAGATACCGGTCACGCTGGATTTTAATTAGTTTAATGGTTATGCCTAAAATGCAGTCAGATTTATCAACTGGAAATCCCTTTAGCAGTCCTTATTTTGTGAAGAAGCAGTGCTAGAGGACCTTTCCAAAACAACAACAAAACATTACTCATACATTGTGTACTACTTAAATACAAATATTGCTTCAGGTCTCAACTACAAGGAAATTACTGAGATAGTTTCAGAAGTATTGTCTGATTAATTTATTTTTATTAAAATATTTTTTCGAAGATCAACAAGCTGCTGAAGCCATACTGCATTTGCAACAGTGAGTGGATCTTTTTGGAAACCCCAGGGACCATTCCCAGCAGTATTTGCAAGGAGAGCAGACCTGCCCTTTCCTCTTGGGGGTCACAGACTCTGTCTCATTTTCTTTGCTTATTTTATAAGGCACAGTTCCTCCCTCTGCCTCTCCCAATGTTTATTGTTTTCAAACCAATGGAGTATTTATCCAAGCTACCCATATTGCTAACAGAAAAATTCTTCCTCAATGCAATAAGTTTTTTCTCTACCAGCCTACTTTCTGTTTGTGTTATACATCAATCATGCACTCAGAGAGATGTGATACAGAATGCCATAAATTCATGAAAATCACTGATCAGATTCAATGCTGGGTGAAGGCCCCCAAATCACCTTCAGACTGGAGGCTGGTGCTGGGCTTGGCAAGGTGCTCTGCATTTGAAGACTTCACCTAGCAAGTCTTTAGCAGCTGAACCTGTGCTTATGGCAGTCACTGGGGATGGTGGTCAGGTTTTCAGCTTTGAAGAAAATCCTGAGGTTTGTTTTCATTCTAAATGAAAAAAAAAATGTACCGGAATTTTCCTGTAAACATGTTTTTTTCTTTTTATTTGGTTTGGGAACATGGGAGTGTTTCTTTTCACTCATGCTAGATCACGTAGTTCTGATACAACACTAACTTTTGTTTCAATAACACGAGAACAGCCATAGTCTGGTACTTATCCTGTTATTACAGCTAATATTCTACTGTATCAAAGTCCAGGTGAAACAGCTTCAAGCTATTATGAAAAAAGTATTCTGACATAATAGAGAAATGAGTTTCTCTGTTCTATCCTCTACAAGTTCACTTCAGATTTCAAAAACTTCATCCAACGCCAGGCTCCTTTACAAGAACATTTCTAAGGCAAAAATAAAAACAACAAAAAACACCACTCCTTTGGAAATGAGTTCACTTGATATTTATTCACACAAAATCATGGCCTTCTTCTGCACGCGCAGCCTAGAGGAAGAGAGCTGTGTTTCCCAGACCCTTTCTTCTCCTACGTCTGCCTTAGAGGAAGCAGCCGTGAGCCGAGGAAGCCCAGGAGCCGTGCTCTGGTGATGCAGAAGCTGCAGCTCCAGCGCCGGGACTGGCCCCGGGGACCCAGCAAACGCCCCGCGTGCTCCCAGACAACTCGGCACCATCCTGCCCTGCTCTCAGAAGTCGGCTCTGTGACGGAGGTGAGATGACTCGGAAAATAATAATGAGGCTTAATCTAATTGAAAACACTTTCTTTACCTTTGGAAAGGTTCAGGTCCCAGCTCAGGCGATGACCTTCAAGATCTGTGGTGGAAACTCCAGCAGCACTGACGAACATTACATAAATTATCCTCCCTGAATGCAGAATAATCACCACAGTTAATACAGTTCACTAGTTAAATTTACTTTATTGTATTTCACACAGACCTATTTACACTTTAAGACCCAATTTGTTCCTGTCTGTTAGAATACATATTGATTTTTTCAGTTTTAACGTGCTGCAGAGCAACACTGAGGTGAAACTCTTCTTAGACTGAGCCTCTTGCAGCAAGCAGTATTTACGTCTGAGAATAAGGCCAGTTCTCTACCACTGGACCTGCAGGGCTGAAGCATCCAACCGCCACCAAAGGCCAATTTTATAACAGTTAATAAAAGCCAGAACGACATGAAAAATGACGTGTGGAGAGCTGGCACCCAGTCCAGGCTCTGACTATTCATTTTCTAAGCCTTCCTGTAAGAGTTTCTTTTTTTTTTTCAATATTCCAGTAACAGGAGAGGGATAAGGGGTGATTCCCTGGCTTTGGTCCCCCAAAAGTGATGCAGCAGTGTGAATAGGGGTGCTTTAAATCACCGTGGCTGAAGGTGTAATTTTGGTGAGTATTTTCATATGCTGTGCCTATTCATTGTCATCAATTATTAATGCTGCCTTCAAATCGGAGGTTTTGGAACTGAAGCAAACTCGAAAATTCAAGTTATTTAAGCACAACATCATTTCAAAACAGATGTAGTTTTTTTAGAAAGAAGCAAGTAAGCAACATAATTCTTGTCTTAATTCTTAAAGGCAAGTTCTCAAACATACAACAAGCAATTTATTTCTATTCTCATTATGTTCCCAATAGTTTTGAGGGTAAAATATTTGTAAATGCCATTCTAATCATTAAGGAAGAGCATCCATCTGCAGCACTGCAGCATCAAGGACCAGTGGATTGGGGTCCCTGCCTATGGAGAATTTGTTGCCTGAGGGTGGAAACCATGGCCATGCTTCCTTGTGGGTTTTCTTAGTGTTTTAACATTTTGCATGCTGCAAATATTACTATTTTTTGGATAATGATCTTACTCATTGAAATAACTATCAACATCTCTGCACAATAAGCATCTCAGAGGGACAAAACTATTACCAAGAGTGAAACTTGCAGCTGAAGAGAACTGGAAGGGAATAAAATGGGGGAAAATATGGCATTTTGTCTAGCTTTTAAAATACAAAGCTTTTGGAAATGTGAAGCATTTTGTCTCAAAGCTTTCAAACTGCTATTGGATGCTTCATTTGAAAGAATAGCTGTTTTCTTTTAAAGTCTGATTTGATTGACAAAAGAAAATCATTAAATTGTTTACAATGAATCAGATCTTTTAATTCTAAGCCAAACAAAAAGTGTCAGTTGTACACAAGCAATTTTGGTTAAACCTGAGTGTCTTTGCCCTTGGGATGAAGTACGCATGGAATGTACAACCTGTAGGGCTTCAGACAGGGCACATGGCAGTTGGACTTGCTCTATGAGGGAAAATAAAAAGACGTGGCAATCATTTGAAATTAGAGATCTGCCCGGGAATGACAGAGACAAGAAACTACAGCAGACATTACTAGGCACTCCGCTTTTCTTACATGAGGTGTTTAATCCTGTGGCTTGTAGTGGTTCTGCACTGACATCCCTTTTTACATCTTCACTTTTAAGCAGCCCGGGTTCCTCACGGTTCCCATGGGACCAGAGTTAGACCAGTGCTCATGAAGTCCTCCTCATAGTACAGAAGTCATGCACCATGCAAAGGTAGAAATGAGAGCTGCAATACAGACACTGGGATATATGTGACTGATCGGCATACATATCAGCATATGGCACCCAGTTCTTCTTTAGAATATAGTAACAGCCTCACTTGAGTCTACTACAAGAGATATTTGCAGTCTGAAGGGCAGTACTCCGCAGCACATTACAGTTTCTATGGAAATACATGTTTTTGTTTGCTTGGTATCTGAAATATAATGGCAGACATGGCAATATCCACACCAGAGGGTTGGTATTATAAATGGCACCATGGCTGTGTAATCCCATGCCCTGTGGAAAGCTTTGTTGTGTGATGTAAGGGCTGAGTAGTGATTGGCATTTAATTTGACTCTAGGGAAGCACAGGGGAAGACTAATGAGCCTATCTGTGGACAGCTGAATGTTTAAAGTTGCTGTTACACGGATATCCCTTTCCCTAAAATGTAACGATTTACATTTTTACATAAATTCTAATCAATTTGACTTGTAATATTGCTAATAAAACATGATCTTTGCTGCAATTTATCTACAATTTTAACATAAGATGAGATATTGAAAATGAGCAAGAAAAAAAAAAGTGGAGAAGGAAAAAGACCTGAAAGAAGAGAAGCACCAAGGATGTTTTATCTGATAAGGGAATTTTATGGTCAGTTAATCCATGGATCTCATGCCTCAGAAAAAAATCTCATTGCTGAGTGAGACTCAAACCTCTGTATAGACTGACATGGGCAATGTCCAAGGCAAAGTTCCTATTGAAATCCCCAACACTAATATGGATTTAAAATAACCCCATTGAAATGTACAGAAGGTGGCAATTCATATCCAGAATCAGCAAAGCAACCCATCTATCTAGGGTGTATAAAAATGTCTGTGCAAGGACAACCCACAGAAGCTACTTTACTAAATGAAAATGGAATTGAAAAAAAAAATTCTGAAGGATCCTGTCTGTAAAAATAAATCCCATGTAGGAAGCTACACTGACAGAATAAAATGATTGTCACAGATGACTCTTCTGCACTATCAACACTAAAAACCTCTTGAAGAAAGGAAACCTCAGCTCAGCTCCCAACTCCTTTCTGGAAATAGCAGCAACAGTGAATTTTAATCTCTGAGCTGATTGCATGGGAGAAAGCAAAAATAAGAACCTTCCCAAAGCTGTTACAAAGCCTGGAAAAGCAGCTAGGTTTGGTCATCGATTCCAGGTTTTGTATTGCATAGATCATTGTGTGGATCCAATCCTGAGAGCTGCAGCTTCTGCTGAGCTGCCGGTTCCTGGGGGTATTTCCTGGAGCCACCAAGAAACAGAGGGGACGGTACCCGCTGTGAGGTACCCCAAGCAGGACTGAACCCCGAATGCCCCATCTAAGCTGCAAAAGTGAACTCAACATTGAAAAAGAAGTCGATGAAGTTTTCATTGATAGACATTGCAAGGAAAATTATTACATGACTTTCATCCTCAGAATTAGAACTCCAAATTGCTGTTTGTTTGTTTGTTTTTTTTTTTTTTTTTTTTTTTTTTTTTTTCAGGGGGAGGGTGTGTGTGATCATTTCACACAAATTCCTTGGATCTGGAGGGTTGGTGCCAGCTTTCTCATGCACATCCCTGCAATGGGACGAGATCCTGTACCAGTCCTGATCCTGCACATTTCTGCTGCCCACATGAGGATGAACTACTCGCATGAGGGAGAACTTGTGACACATTTAAAAATAAATCCCTGTGTAAGTGCGCTGATAACACTAGAATATGTCTCCAGAGCTGCATCTGGAGAACACCTGAAGAAGCCATCAGTGGTGACGCAGTACCTACCACTCTGTCCTTCGTCTCTGCATTCTCAGCCTGCGATGCCTCCCGTATCCAGAATACAGCAGCATGCATCAGCCCCAGTACAGCAAAGCATCTGAGAACATTTCACTGTAAGCAGACACTTAAATCTTACATTAATATCAGTAGGACATAGGCAGCTGCTTAAACACTTTATTGAACAGGAACAGACTTAAGCAGGCACTTACACGGTTTGTTCCATCAAGACATAAACTACCTCTGAAGCAAATCAATGAATTTTCCCTTTCTATATGCACATGCATAAAACATGCATCCGAGCTGAGCGCTAAATCAGAACGTACTTTCTTCCTCAGTCTAAGTAAATTCTTGTTTGCTCCAGACTCCATTCCTGCCAGATATTTTTCATTTCAGCTCCACTAACAGGCAGAGCAGGCTCAGCCTCTGTGTCTCTAACGAAGTTATTTTGATGGACGCAATGGAACACGTTCTGCATGCCTTGCATAAAGAAATAGGCTTGCAGGACCCATCAACAATGACAATGCTAGTTCACCATACAGAGTCAAATAAAATAACGCAGGTGGAGAAATTAGAAATATTAATCTGCCTCTAGATCCAGGCTTTTACCAATCTGAAAAGGAAGATCTCCAAATTATAGCACTTTCAGAAGTGCACCAAGCTAATAATAAGTTAGCTCCCACCCTACCTGTTTTTCAGCCCATCTGGCTGGAAGGTACACACAGAGGCACCTACTAAGTTTGCTGTGGTTTGGGCTTTGTCAGCATTACCATTATTAAATCCCGTTTTCGGAGTTTTATAACTTGCCTGTGAAAATTTACTCCAGGCTCAGGGCTGACATTTAAAGCGTCAGCTGAGAAGAAATTAATTCCCGAAGGGTATTTCTGAATGTGCATGGCTGTTGCTTTTTTTTTTTAAAAGTTGCACGAAAGTAAAGGGAATTGAAACTTGATGGGCTGGGATGCTTTTCCAAGTAATAAATATTTTCAGCCCCACCCAGGGACCTTTCTAGTGTTGTTTTTATTTAAGGCAGAGACATTGTTCTCACTCCCCAAGGGCTTGACTAAAACCAGCTCATCACTTCAGATGAGCCATACCCTAAACCAAGGAGATGGTTCTTCTGCAAACTGTGCAGCTCCACAAGATTGTGATACTAATGCAGCACCTCGGTGAGACACTGTGACACTGTGACACTGTGACACTGCTCTCAGTGACTGCAGCGAGACCAAGGTTTCATCCCTCCCTGGTGCACCGACACCAGCCTCTGTCTCTCCTGTCCTTGTGATCCAGCCTGTGATCCTGTGATACACCTGTGGGGTATATATCTGCATCTCAATATTATCTTCCTGCCCCATATTCTTCTCTGATGGCTCTCCCTGATGGAAATTTAAATCCACCCTGTTGCTGCTTTTTATGAGGAACCCCCTTGCTTCTAGGAGTACTGTACTCATTTTGAGCCTTATGGTTGATCAGGAATGAACTAATTTAGCCAAGGCCAATCTAAACGACAAACTAAGTTTTTCTCTAGTGGGCATTTAAACTTTTAAAAAAGCAGAATGATTGTAAAGACAGTTTTGAGCCAAGCGTTTGGCAGGCATTGCATTTGTCACTAGGGAGACAAGGGCCATCAATCTAACTAAATTGCTGTGTCTATATGAAATACTTGGCAATAATCAGGCAGTGGAAAAAAACAGAAAACAAGCACAAATTGTAGGCTTTGCACCCCCAGCCTTGCAGGAGTGAAAATGAGATTTTTTTTTTTATTTTTATTTTTTGCGTCTTTCCCTCTGCCATTTTGGGCTGCATGCTGCTGGTACGGGCTGACATTTGCTGTCTGCCCAAGCAGCAAGAGCAGCCTGTGCAGAGGTGAGGAGCACCACTCCCAACCAGCCAGCTACGAAAGAGCCAGAAGGGACCTTCCCAAGACCATCAGGGAAGGCATTACTTGGTAGCAGCTCAGTAGCCACGAGGGCCATGAGGACCACTTGCAAAACTGCTGCACGCCCCCCCAGAAGGAGCTGGTCCCACTCCAAAGAACATCCTGCCCTGATAGAGAGTGCCCTAGGAAATGGGCAGTTCTCTGCCTCCTTCTTCCCAGTGATCCTGACAAAAAACCTGGACCAGCATGGACGTGATGCTGACAGTCAGATATTTTGGCAAAGCCCACTTATAACAAGATTTTGTATGTACCTCTGAGTAACGCAGTGACAGATTATTTTGCCATCACGATGTACCCTCCCTGCTCAGAGCTGCTGGTCAGCCTGCTCCCAGCAGGGTCAGAGCATCCTGCCTCGGATGTGGAGTGACTGAAGAGTCCTGGGGCAGTCTGCTGTGCTGAGTCGCCCTCCAAATTAGTTTTTACTGGTGGCGTGTGGGGTATGGTTCCCAGCTGCTTTTGCCTAATGTTCTCTTGCCTTGTTGAACATTGGAACACAATTTCATTTCAGGCCAGCATGCTTGGCTTCTGTGCATTTGTTTTCTCTTTCCTCCCTGTCCCAAGTACTCAGGGTGATTAGATTAGGGTTACTTTGAGGATTATTCAGAGAAATCCAGCCTTTGCCCAGCCTTCTGCTGCTACGACGTGTCCCATTCCTGTCCTCTCCCTCGAACTGCCAATCTGATTTGTAAGTGATATCAATAGTTTCCTTACACCATTTTTGTCTTACTTTGTAAATCATATTCCCTTTGTGGCATACTGTCAAACGCTTCCCTGAAATCATGATAGATGATGTCCTCTATTACATACTTATCTAGCAATGCCCTGATGTACTCAGAGAATTCAAACACATTTGTCAGGCGCAAGCCTTCCCACATGAATGCAGCAGTCACTCAGCAGGTCCTGGTGATATCTGCTCCAGGCTTGGAAGACATCAATTCTGCTGCAAACCCGCTCTGTTTCTGGTGTCTGTTATGTATCTTTGCATGGGGCTCCATTTCTCAGACAGTGAGAAATCAGACAGGGACACGTACACAGAAGGACAGGATTCTTTACAAAAGAAACAAGGACAAACTCTCAGGTGTCAAACACTGTTTTTCTCTTATTTCCAGCATAGACAAATTACCATTCCTGTCTCCCAAACTGTCTTTTTCACCTAGAAGAACAGTACCTGAACATCTCATGAGTACTAGAGGCAATGTGTTCCCCAGAAAGTGTGTAACACCTAGGAAATGCCAGCAATTTGGTGTGAGAAGGCACTTCTTTGGTTGGACGAGTCCCCCTTTGGTTGGACGAGTCCCCCACAGTGCTCTGGTCTCGACCTCAGCCTGCCAGGAGATCCTGATGCTGAGCTTGTAGGAGACCAGCAGGGAAGGGGTTAAGAGGGAGCAGCTCTAATCTGACAAACAGCGGGGCTGGAAAGCCTCAAAAGCCCTGCAATATGTAGGCTGGCATATGTTGTCTCCTCATACGGCTGGGTAGGTTACGCTGTGAGTGATGATGCATTTGCACATAGAAGACACTGCAGACAGTAGCAGTGCCGTCTGTGTCCTCGTGTGACAACTGTCCCTCGTCAGTCTGTCCCACATGCAGCTATCCGTGTCACTTAGGTCGTTGTCACTCCCCAGAAATGCTTACCTAAGCTGTTCTGGAAATCTGGGTAGAAATTCAGCCTTACATTGTTTTTTGTTCCTTTTCCCTCCTAGAGGGAGGAGATTACCCACTCTCAGAGATCACAATATGGATCCAGCATACTGCACAATATGGATCCAGCATACTGCAAATCCAAAATTATACTAAAAAATAACAGCCAGTGCCCCTTCTCCTACCTGCCAGTCCCACCTTCATTTCTTCAGCAGGTTGGGTTAGCTGATTAGGTAGAACAAGGTCAAATAAAATCAAAGCCACATATTCATTGTAGCTTCCCTGGAAACCTCAGCTGGTGCTTAGCAGGAGAAAGGATCACCTCTGGTCGTCCAGAGGGGGAAATGGCAGTGCCTTCCCTCCCAGCTATGGCAGGAGGGCACAGTGGAGACATCTTCACTCAGAGATGTGTCCTTCGGGGTGGGTTTGCTGGCTCCACCAGAAAGAGTTCCTGGGTATTCCTGCCGAAAAAGAGGGTTTGGGTCGTCACCCATCTGATCTTTGCCTCCAGCAAACACAAGGCAGAAGAGACATATGGTAGCACAAACCACACCAACTGCCTGTCAAGTCCAGTATTACTTTTATTTGAAGCAAATAAATATATAACAGGGCCCTCCACCCTGATGGAAAAATACTCTGCCAGCATTCATGGTGCCTACGGTGACTTTCAAAAGAAGCTCTTAGCATGCAGCACAGCACGCCTAAAAGAGCTTCAGACATAGATCAGGTATACGTGGGACTGCCCAGCCTCCAAGCTACCCGTTATTTTTCATGTGTGTTTTGCCTGGAAGTCAGCATCCAGAAAGTGAAGAAAATGAGATGTGGCTGAGATTGGCTCACGTGGGGACCAGTGCCAGAGCAGCATCCCTCTGGTGGCACAGGGACAGATGCTCTGCTCCCTGCCCAACCTCAGAAAAGCAGTTGTGCCCCCGTGGCTCAGACACCACAGCTTCTTTGCTGCCCCTGACACACAGCCTTGCCCACAGGCCTTGCAGACATCCACCATGGCACACAAATTAATGTATGGAATGGGTGCCTTCACATAGCTCCTGGGAGCAGTTGTTTCGGGAGCGGAAGAGTACTTTAATGACAGATTACAAATTGAATTTTAATGGCAAACAAATGGTGAGCTTTGTCTCTGCATCAGTAGTCTCACAAACAGGCTCTTGACCCTATAAATAAATGCTGGTTGATCCTCTGCATTAAACTGTCTGATCACCAAGGAACAGCTCTGCATTTCGTACTCCCTCCCCATAAATATTCCCATTTTTGCTCCATCGTGCCATGCCAACCAGGACCACCAACAGCCCCTCACCATACCTAGGGCTTTTGCTCCCTTTACCACCCTGCAGACTGCACCGTGACTATCCATCATCCCATGGCCACCCTAAGCCCTCGGTGAGCTGTCCCAGAGCACGGGCAGGCTGTGCCAGGGGCTGGGGTGGGAGAGGAGGAGCACAGCCGGATGGATCCCGCACGGCTCGGATCAGCGCACACACCGCTCAAGCTCGCGTCGAGTGACAGAAGCAAAAAGAGCAATTAAACAGAGAGGTCTAATGGGAATTTTAATCTTCTCTCTGCTAAATGATGATGGATGTCGGCAAAGGATACATGGAAGAGAATATTTGAATAGGCTCCCCATGCTGTGTCTATCGCTACCAATTTATTTGGGTTCATGGAAAGTTTCTCTGCTATAAATAAAGTACAGAACTTCGTGGGACCCACCAGCAAGACCAAACTCGTCTCCAACCTTTTACTAGTTGCAGTGAGAAGGTTTCGTCTTCTCATCTGTCCATGTTGGATTGATTTCCTTTTCTCTGGTGTCTGTCTCAAGTATTTACAACGCTGAAAAAGCAATATTAGGAAATAGGTTCATTACCCATGTCCAGAGCAATATTGAGACTGGGATTTCAAAACCACTTGTTGGCTCAAGCAGGCTCTTACTGAAGACATTTGGGTGTAAGATTTTAAAATGGGACATTTAACTGCTTACGTAGAAAGTTATTTACCTCCTCCTTGCCAAAGGACATTTGCTTTCATAAATTTGTTAAAGCTTACAAAACATCTTTTTATTTAAAGTCAGCAGTTTGTAGCATGCAAAGTAATATTGTCCCACCTCTGGATCAAAGGCCTGAAGAGACATTTTGGTGACATCCCAATTCCTGTCACCTCATCCCAACCTTCTGAAAATCAAATACAAATCCTCGAAGAAAAGTCGCAGCTGGTGATTTTCTAATGGCCACATAACAACTGAGGAAGGCAGTGGTGAGGAAGACTTTGAAGATACTGTTGGGGCAGAAGAGTTGAGCTAAGCAAGACACTGGAATAAAGCCAACATTCAAGCACAAAATTAATGGCAGAGCTGACTTGTTACAGAGGAAATCTATACAGGAACTCACAAACAACTAAAATAAATTTGGGATGTGAAATGTAGAAAGTCTATTTCCAAACTGGCCTGAAAATATTACCTTAAAAGTGAGTAAAGGCAACACAGTCCCATGCCCAGACAGAAACATCAGTAGCAGAAATGTCTCAGATTCAATGAAAAGGAAAGATGAGAAGAAATGGACTCTAACAAAAGGAGACAATGTAAAGTGGCTGACAACATATTGGACAGAACTGCAATGCGCAACAGAAAGCTCGTTACATGAGGAATTAATGCACTTAAAGTCAGTCAGGTTGAAGAACCCCAGATTGCCAGGGTTGGGCTCGGGGTTAGGGTAGTCTGAACTCCCCCACCTCTCAGGAGTCTGTTCTTATGCACTCTCTCCTTGTGGCATATTATGACAATTTTGCACTGAATAGCAAGTACGCTGAGTTTAATAACCATTGAACAGCTCATAAAAATTTAAACAAAGTCATGAGATGCCAGTAGGGCAGCTGTGGCTGAATTTAATATCTTGTCCCAAGAAATCTGATTTGTAATTATCTGTCTAAAACACCCATGTGGCTGGGCTTTCCAAGGCAGCAAAAAAGCCTTCTGAACCTATTTCAGTCAATAATACTATTTGTACAGAAGGGTTATTTAAAACCTATTTAACTTAGATTTTCATGAGTGGTGATGTTGTGGGTGTGAGCACTGTGTGCTGGAGGCACATGCACTGTGTGCATGCTCATCTTCTAGATCATCTCCTTCAATCCCCTGGTAATTCCTGGAGGCAATTGGAGGAATTATGCCTGCACTCAGGAAAGGCTTTTCCTGACCACCAAGCTGTGGCAGAGCAGGGACGGCACGTGGGAGAGCTTCAGGGAGGCACAGACGTGCAGAAGAACAGACACGGTTGGGTTTGCTGGCTGTGTGACTGCTTGTGTCAATTAAGCAATATGCCTCGAGGAGTGGAAAGGTAGAGACATGAATATCAGCTTAAAATGCCTCTTGTCTGGCAAAATCTGACATACTACTAATGTGATATAAGAGGGGAAAGTGCTGGAGGCTGAAGGGGAGGGGAATTTGGCCAGAGAAAAGTGTCATTTTCTTCCTTTCCTCCTGGAATTCAAGCACATCAGCTTGCTCTTTTGGCCTCCTCATCTCTGCTGGGGAAGTGATCATTATTTACTGGTGTTACCTCTGGTACCAGAGGGCAGACAAACGGAAGATGTCCTAAAAGCCCTGTATGGATTCTGGCAACTGGGAAGAAATAGTGGGTTTTTAGCTCTTTTTCTGTTGCTCATGAGAAACCCTTCAAGGTCATACCTAAAATCATAGTCGACAAATTGGTTCTTTTCTTCTTTTTTTTGACAGAGAAATGAGCTGGTCTTTAAGGTCTTAGTGATATTACATGTGTTAAGAGCAATATTTATAAAAGCCTTTAATTCCCCTTTATCTTGTGCATAAGCATCTTAATGGTAGGTCCTACTTCCTTTGTATTTGGTAAGCACTGAAAAAAATTTAATATGGACATGACTAATCATTTGCTAATCACTTATGCTAATCACTTATCTCTTGACAAATTCCTAGTGACATCATAAAAGTTATACATGTCTGTTCCCCATGAATATTGTTACTAAATAAGTCTTCTAAAGGATTATATTTCAGTTTTCCAAATTGCTTACATAGGATTTCCATAGGGGAATGAAATGCACCCCTAACGCTCAATGAAGCTAGGCAGTTCACCTAAAAGAGGACATGGGAGAGTAGGGGAGAGGAGAAAAGGAATGTTTTTTTTTTCAAGTCCGTTTTGCTTGCTTACATCTTGACAAGCCTCAGAAATAAACTAGTAGCCTGGCCCAAACCTGAGTCTTGTTTGATGGCAAAATATCTAAAGGTATTCATATGCTTTAACAACACTGATTTCAGGGATATTTGAGTAGGGTATTTGTCTTATCCACCAAACAAATTTCATATCAAATCATGTTTGCCTGGTGAGGTCAAGGAGGGGGGAAATGAGCAAGAAGAATAACATTACTTTCTTTTTTTTGACTTTGGAAAACCTTTGATTCCCTCAGGATATCTCATAGCAGGAGCCTAGACCAAGAAGGAGAGATGTACTGTTGTTGATTCACTAGTAATTTTTTTCTGTATTAAACAAAAAGTTTTCTTTGGAGTCTCTACTCATTTTATACTGAATAACGGCTTTGCAGCACCACATTCTTCCAAGAAAACTGGTATTGACAGCTCTATTTTAAGCCTCAGAACAAGAGGCCAGTAGGATCCCATGAGCAAGGTAAACCTTTGTGGGGAAATCAAACTGCTGAGATGTACACTGCACTACTCTAACTTGTCAACTGGCTTCAGAGAAGCTGAGGATTTTAGAGGATTATTAACTAGATAGCCAATAAATTGTTTAGCTTTAATGAAAAGTACTATTTCATTCTAACTTTGCAAGTGCATGACAGTATGACAACGAATGGTAGAGGGTAAGCAAATTATTTTTAATTTCTAATTAATCAGAAAGGGAGGAGTGGGTAACTCTCAGAGGCTGTGTGCAGCTGGTACAAGCTCTTGCTTATCATACGCTTTGGGGTCTTGGGACAAAAGGAGTTGCTGTCACCTAGGAAAAGACCCTTACAGACAATTTCTGGACAATTCCACATGCATTTACAGGGATGCTGTGAAAGCTCAGATTTACTTGTAAAAGCAATGCTTGCATCTTGTGTTGTAAGTTCCTTTAAATCCAGCTACAAAAGGGAATACTTACTGTGCATAATGGCTTTGGCTGCCTCCACCATAAAGCAAAGGTGAGTATCAAGAGCACTGTTAAACAGAATGGATCGTTCAAATTTGTGGTAAACTACCAGAACTGAAACGATCACTTAGAAGAAAGGCACGCACCTGGTTTTCGCCCAGTCAGACAATGAAATGAAAAATTTAGGAAGGGCAGCATTCACATGGAGAAGTAGAAAAGAGTTCAGGCCTTGCCTACAGCCTAGGAAAGGAGGAAAGATTTCATCCTCTGCTTCTATGGCCCCAGCCACTGCCCATCAGTGAATCATCACCCACAAATGAAGCAGTCAGTGTGTGATGGCCATCAGACCTCCAACTTCCCAATGTGTCTGTCTCTTCCTGCTGAAGCTGCACTGGGCATTTTGTCCCTGGGAATATTATGTCAGCTGAGTCATTCCCCAAATCATTGCAGAAAAGGTCAGCTGCGCACCAGCTTTCCCCAGCACAGTTGCAGGAGCTAGTGGAGTGTATCACACATCATACACAGCAGCCACTCACTTCGGGGTTATTTGCTGTAAAACAGCCGTGGTCTTGTAACTCAATTTAAAATGGGTTAAAAATTCATGTGTCCACAGATGCTGGATGAGACAAACAATGCAGATCGGACATGCCTGTGTGTTCCTGGCAGGGGCCCATGGCTGTCAGAGAAAGCTCATGGGGTGTCAGGCCATAAACCTCCCAAGCTTGCAAAAATGAGGGTAACAGGCCCCCAGGGAGCTGAAAGTCCACAGACATGAATGGCTAAATGAGACAAATAGGAAGTAATTCATAGTGTTAATTTTGAATATATCCACAATGTTTTGGTCTCGCTTCTGGTGCTATCTTTTGCTAGCCAATTCATCACAACTGAAGGGATGTAAACATCCTTCTTCAGTGCATGCTGCTGGACCAAGTCCTGCTGCTGGCATCACCAGCCTGCAGGAGCCTTACTTTTACAAGCAACTGTGCTTTGCCAGCCACGGAGCAGGGCAGGAGACGAGCAGAGATGGGGCTGCTCCAGTGGTCGATTTTTATTTGATTCCATTTCTCCAGTACTGAATTTCAAACCTTTTCCAAGAAACATTTCATTTCAATGTTGATTTCTGCGATGTTCCTTTGGTAACTCCCCATCCGTTTTCCCAGAAATCTCACCCTCCTGTTTTTGTCTGGAAGTGGCTATTTTGGACAACGGGCAGGTTAACATTTACGGGCAGCACCTAACCTCCCAGGTGCTGCCCCAGGGACCCACAGCTCCTCCAGATCTTTGGGGAATTCTTTGCATTTCCAGCCTAACCCTGAATGATCTTGAGTTTCTTCTACCCCTGGTTAATAACATAAATCCAAAGGTGCCTTGTCTTGGAAAGTAGTAAGAAAAGTTTGTAATGCTTACAGAAACGAGCATCTGTGTAAGTAACTACAGGCATATATCTCCTAAAATTAAGTCTTATATCTGCATGTTGGAAGCACATTAGAGCCATTATGTGGGCCAAGTCAGCTCCCAGTGCTGTCGGGGAAAGTCTTTTGGTTGACTTGAACCGGCGCTGGATGAGCACCAGAGGATCTAATTGCTGCCACGCACACCCGAATGCAGTGATACGAGTACTGCACAAGCAAGGACAAGGACAAATCTGCCCCAGCAAAACAGGGAATGTGGAAGGGGTTCCTGTCATGTTCTGGGGGGTGCAGGGCTCTGCCAGGCTGGTGAGGTGCTGGGCAGGATTTGGTGATGGGGAGCTCACAATTATTACTACTACTATTGTTATTATTATCATTATTATTTGGTTTTCAGTAAATACATTCAGTTTTAAGCAACACCTTTGGAGCTTTGCATCCTGAGGTAGTAAGAAGCTATGCTTTCCTGCAGCTTGGCACCGAGAGCAATCCCTTACTCCCCTTCCACTAAAACCTCCTCGTTATGAAAAAGTCAGGACAGAGAAATCAAGCTTGGGACCAGCAAGGATTGCTAAGTCATTCTGCTGCCTCTGGATCTCCTCACCCCTCACATGCAGTATTTTTTTTAAAAGGGGGGATTATGGGTTAATTCTAGGGGATAAATCAAATATTGAAATGCACATTGGGACAAGTTGGTGATCAAAGTGAAACAAGTGCTCTCTTATAAAAGGAGTGTCTAAACGCAGTGTGATAAGGGCAGTTATCCCTGACCTATTTAAATGTTTCTGGCCTTGGGCAGCAAAGCTTCGGATGAAATGAAATGCATAACAATACCCAAATGAGATTCACCTCTGCAATGCTAAATATGCTTCAGAGCTGGAATTATATTTATTTTAATTCTGTATAATTACATTATCTCAAATGCATGGTATATTGAAAGGAAAAAAGAAAGAACCAACAGCTTTATTATAGATACCAACAGCAAGTGTTAAGAGAAAAAACTACATATATATATGTATGAATTATTGCATTACCGATATTTCTCTGAATTTTATCCTTTCTACTTTATTTTTGAGACACAGCAGCTCATGAATATATTACATTTCCTGGAAAACCCTGAAGATAAACGTCACAGTTCAGATGAAAGGAAAAAATACACTGTCCATAAATACAAGGACAATGAGAAATTAAGCCCAGCAGTACAAATGCTCTCCGTCCAAGTCTGCAAGTGAGGCTGCTGCCTCGTCCAGCAGCTGTGGCATCCTCAGAGCTGGTGACACACCAAGCAGCCTGGTGACCTTTCCGTGCAAGGAGTTAGAAGGATATTTTTAAAAAATGATGTCTACATTTTAGCTCCTAAACAGAAGTATGGGCATCCGGCTAAGAGTTTGGGTGAGAAGAAATACAAGTGCTGTACACATTCATTCCCAGAGCTGCCTACTAGGTCTCTGCATCCTTTGCCTCTGCCTCTGCCACCCTTGCTGCAGCATCCCCCAGGCAGTGGGGGCACAGCTGGGCCCCCGCCAGGCAGAATGGGCTGCACTGGTGGAGGTGACACACTTGCAGCCACCAGAAGCCACACGAGCCTCATGCACCTCCGCAGCTCCTGGTCTAGATGCTAAATAACAGCAAGGGATGCAAATAGCAACAAGCAGAGCAGATTGTCCCCAGCTGACTGATTACAGCCCCAAAGATCAGTGAGCGTAAATGCTGTATATTCAACGCTGCAGATATTTTTGCATGTGGCTACGTGATTATCTGTGGTCTGTGGCTCCAGTCTAAATGTCAGACAGATCTGGGGCATTTGTGTGTCATCCACAATGCATAAGTCAAGGTTATTAAAGAGAAGGTGCTTTAAATATACACACAGTATAAATTAAATGGGGAGTCTGTGTGTCTGTTGTATTTTGTTGTGTTATTCTCTCTGTGCTTGGGACCTTGCGACACCACGTGTTATCCCCAGCTTCTGAGCCATGGTAATTGCTGGTGTGCTCACAGCACAAAGAAAATATGAGATAAGAGGCATTATTGTAGCCTCCGTGGAAGAGGTCTAACACTGACTCACCAAAACTGTATTTTAAATTGCACGTTTTTGAAAGTCTTGTCATGTTTCAGCTAAGTGCCCCAAAACAGGGCAGGCACTTATTCAGAATTGGATAAACAGCGTTATTGAATAATGGCGAAACCTTAGGGAAATTACCTCCCCACGACCTGTACCATCCCATTGACGGGGCAGAGGCGGCAGCAACACAAGGATTTCTGCTCCCAGCACTGGGATCGTGGCCCAGCAATGCTCCTCCGTGGGGCAGGGATGAGTCTGCATATATTTGCTCATTTCTTTACTCCTGGGTCAGGAAGGGGCTTGAGAAACACAAAGAGAGAAGTTTTTGCTTTGCAGATGTCCTACTGATAAGTGTAGGGGAAAACTGGTTTGATTTTTTGTCTGATGTTTCAAATTTTAGATTAAAGCTAGAGCTGAGCATGAATTATGGGTTTTGATTAAATGTATATTCACTGAAAACAGTAGGTCTTCACAAATGAAACTCTTCATGGGAGTGGACTCATTTTGCTGCATTCCTTAGCTCAAAAATAGAGGGAAAAGTCTCTGAAACTGTCTGAATGTTTTGGCACTGATGTTTATCACATAGTACAAAATCCCGCTCTTCATCTTCCGAGCAATATTAATGTCAGCTGGGAAGCTGGTTTTAGAAATAAAAAATGTTAAAGTAGTTGATACTGACAAGGGGTGCTTTCAATAATCTAAATTACCGACCAAAATAATTTGCCCAGCTTCACCCATAATTTTGTCCAGGTTTTGACATTTAGCCCCAAGCTTTGCAAATAAACTTCATATACGTGTGGAGCTGTTTATGTGTATATATGTATAGAAAAGTGCTCTGTGAGCAGATGCAGTCTGCGGGAGAAACACAGGGATGCACACCTGGATGCAGACAGCACGGGTGCAGCAGAGGGGACAAGGTCATGCCCTGTCCTCAGACATTTACCTCCCAGTACCTGGTCACTGGGGTAAGCACGGGAAATCAAACGGTACCGAAACAACACGTCTGTGTTAAATAAAAGTGCTAACACTTAATGAGCCTCGCCTTTTTCTGTGAGATAGGAGCGGAGGAGCTGGAGCAGCGTGTTTGTCATGCTGAAGGCATTGCAGGCTTTGACAGGAATGGAAATGAGAGGAAGGGAGGAAAAAGGATGGCGGTAGGGGAACAATGTTCAGAATAGGGAGCAGCTTGCCAGCTTCCTCTGAGGGTAACAGGGGAAGGGAGATATTTTCATTAATGGATAACTGGCATTCCTCTACTTTTCAATTTTAACAAACCTTCTGATGATAATTACAGACTTTCTGTATTTATAGAGACCCAGCGTGTCTGCAGACAATAGCATCATCTACCAACCCTTTCTTTTGCCACTGCACAAATTCAGCCATTAGCTTTCATTAAAATATGAAAGGAGATAACCAATAAATAGCTATGTCATTTCCCAGTAGTAGGAAGGGAGGATCAGAATTAGCTCTGGCTAAGGAGAGCCAGAAGAAAACGCAAAGGATTAGAAGGAAAGGTAGGCAGAGCTGTGCTCACACACTTGCCTGCTGTCAGCACCGGCTGATGCTGATGGGAATGATCAAAGGTGAAAGAAATGACAGAGGGCTGTAGGACCACAGGGTTAATGCTCCAGAGAAGGAGACAAATGGCCTGCAGGGGCCTTGTCTGCACGGGCCATGCCCAGCCAGGCAGAACTCCCATTTAATCCTTTTCCTAGGTTTTCATCAGCAAACACACACCTTAGTAGGGCAAGAAGCTTGACATCTAAACCTCCCGTGCGCAGCTGAATTAGTCAAACGCCTCCTGTTGGTAGTAAGAAAGGGCACAAATTCCAGATCCCATTCTTTTCTAATGTCTCTTAGTGACATGATATTGATGAGATGAAAGAAAAGCTCAAGAAAATTGATTTCCCCCAACAACAGGCATCCTTGTGTGCTCTCGGATGCCACAGAAACTATTGGGGTGCATAGGCAGCAAAGAGCCTTATCCCTGAAGCATCTGTCGGTCCTGTATCCCTACCAGCACACCAGCAGACTTTCTGCAGATCCCAGACACGCTCTCCAAAGCCCCGGCTCCTGGCTGTCTCAGGGTTGTAAACCAGAGCAGTCATCATTAAAAGGCACTTTAATCTTGGCTGTAATTTTTATACTGCAAAAAGCATTTGAATGGTCAATTTGCATTAAAATAAGTCATCCGAAACACAGCACCTGCAGCCTCGGAGCTGCATGGGAAATTCGCTGCAATGATGAGCATGGGGAGGAACTGTGTTTGGGGAGGTTCTCCCTGTCCCTGCCTGTCCCAAGGACCCACTGCATTTTTCTTGTGTTTTTACTTTTTTACTGTCCGGTTACAAAACCACGACCAGCTCTTTCCTCCAGCCAGCCAGAGAATATCTCCCAATTCTCCTCTTTCTCTTTACCTCCCTTTCCAAAGTACAACTCAAGGTTTTGGGTAAAACGTACCCAAAAACTTCACCATAGCACTTAAAACATCAAATAACTTGCTTGCTTTGTAAAAATCTGTGAAAATAAAGGGAAATAGCCTAGAATCACATGGAAAGTTGATGGCAAGCAATCTACAGTATTTTTTAGTAGTGGGGAAGCCTCAGAGGCATTTTCTCTCTCTGGAAAGTCATAATATGAATAAATTCATACAGATGATGTCCTATAGCACTGAAATTGCTTTTCTGGCTCTGAAGTGTAAATATTTTCGTGTTCACTCTAGTGATCCCAGCCATGTATGGCTGTTTCTTTCAGAGTGCTGCATATTTATTACTGATATGCTGGGAAGCAGATGCAGCGAGTGATGGGAACAACCCCTGTGCTGGGGGACACAGAAGCTGGAGGGGAAGCTGCTGGGGGCTGCTGGAGAGCCTCAAGACTCTGACGGTGACAAATCCTCTGCAGCAGGGCCCAGGCAGAGTTTCGTATCCTCCAAAAGGACTGTAGAGGTTGCTTTGCAGTCAGCCATCGTGTCCCACATCCCAGTGACGCCGTTTGTCACCTGTCCTTCCACAAGGTTATCTAATGATAGCGCTTTTATTGATATTCCTAATGGTTACAGACGAGGACGTTTGGTGGCAATTCTTCAAGAATCGGTTAAAAATAGCAACGGCACTACCAGGCTAGGATGGGAGGCTGTAAGGGATCTTGCAGAGAATTGCTAATCCATGTCTGCAGTTTCCTTTCTCAGGCTTCAGCAACTGAAATGTTGTTCCCTTCTCAAGACTATATAAATACCATTGCAGTGCAAGATTTGATGTTTAAGTTAATGAAGTTATAGGCCGGGGGAGCCTCGATGTCAGAAATGACCATGTATTTTCTGCATGTTGTTTTCTGTAAAATCGTAAGCATAACCAGAATGATTTTTCTATTTAATTTTGCCTTTCTCGAAAGCTATGACTGCTTCCAAGCTAACTGGCATTTCCAGTCGTATTTAGCATTTGTCCACTCCATCGTTCCTCAGTTTGCATTTTAATAGAACTACCAGAGGAGGCTATTTAAACTGAAAAGTAACTCATGTTCTTTCTTTGCTAAGATAAAAGCATTAAAGGAACCCAAGCACAGAAAGCGAGCGCGTTATTAGGGGATGACATTTCTGAGCAGCGAATAACAATCATTGCCTCTATGGTTTGCTGCTGTCGCAGGAAGGCTGCAGCTGCAAGCTTGGGACAGCCGTAGCCCAACATTTCATGGCCACAAGGGCCACTTGGCTAACACATACTGCTCTTTGGTGTCTGGTCTGTACGAGGAACGGGGCACCTGCCTGGCCTCCTCCGAGCCTGCAGTGGCGCTGGTGCCAGGCACGAGCAGAGCACTGCGGGGAAGGGGGCAGAGGCAGGTATGCCTCTCTGAATGTCCAGCTCATGGTACAGCTGTTGCTTGATGGCTTTGTTTTTATGTTAATTTAAAACTGTGAAAAAAAATGCATTTCCTGCAATTTTTTTTACAGTCATGTGCTGCCTACCCTGGGCTGAGAGCAGAGGCCTGGATAACAGGGAATTGCCCAGTGTGGAGTGAATACAGACACCTGAAAAGAGCACATTTTTTTCCCAATGGCATGAGCTGCAAGGGGGAGGCAGCAGCAGTTATTTCCCTTCCCGTGTTGCTGCTCTGAGCCTGAAAAACCTCCGGCAGGAGATTTCAGCCCCTGCTCTCTGCATTCTCCCCGACAGCCAGGAGACCCCTGGGGCAGCAGGCTGGGTGCCGTGGCTCTGAGCAACCCCCCCGGCAGCACCGCGCATCTCCTCCGCAGCAGCTCGGCAGCCCCAGCCCTGCCAAAAATAATGCCTCGGCTCAGAAAAGCATCAACAAGAGAAATTTCCTCTGGTAATGAGACCCACTGCAGGATGAACACCGCCCTTCATCCTCCCTATCCCCGGCATCGTTATTTTTTAATTGCTAAACGATTTTTTTATCTATATATTTTTCTTCCTTTGCTCCTTTGCGCCTGGCACCAGACTGTTGAAATGCAATGTTACACAACCACCAGCAGCCGTCTTCCTCGGGAAGGCTCACCGTAACCCAGATGTGTCACATGAAAGGAGAAGCTGTGCTGATGACAGTCGGAAATGCTTTTGCTTACTTCTTAAAAAGCCTCGCCAGCTCCGTGCTAAGAGGGGAGCTCAGAGCAATCCCTGCACACAGCCCCGAGCTGGTGGGGGGAAAGAATTCCCGTTGCTGTGTCATGCTGCTTCACAAACTATACTCGTGTAATTAAGAAGAAAGTTGAAAACTCCAGCACTTCAGTGACTGAAGGCATTACCCTGCAGAGGCAGTCGCTGGGACTCAATCAGGAAAATTGCTCAGTCATTGATTTAAAATGGTGACAGTGGGGCTCTCCCCACAAAGTCCACATCAAAGCGCTCACAGGGCTCGCTCCTTCTTTTCACTTATGAGGGAGGATTCTGCTTTTGCCACCACGTATGGAAACCAATCCAAAGCAAACTAGAAATAACAGTAAGAAAATAGCAGCAGTTCTGACATATGTATCCCAAGGCATTTGGCAATTCAGGCATTAGATGTACAGAACAATGAATGATTCAGGAAGAAATAATCTTTGAAGTGTAATGCATAAGCAGAAGAAATGTTAGAATAAGCTGCCACATGAGCCAATAAAATTGCAAGGCAGTCCAGAGCTTACTTGTAATCAATGAGTCTTCTTACTGATTCACTGGATAGGCTTCGAAACAGGCCATAAATGAACCTCTGTGGCAAGTCTGATGGATATCAGAATAAGTCTGCTAATGAGAATATTAGAAGAAATATAAATCCAGCCTAAAAATATCCTGCCATGATTAACTCCACCATGCCACTGCATAATGCAAACAAGTATTTTTGCTGTTTGTTAGGTCTCTGGCATAGCTAAAGGTACAAATTATTTTTAAGGAAGTTACGTTATCACCAGCTCCAGTTCCTCATCTCATTGTAAGTTATTTCTCATCCTAAGTAATGACTTCTGATCCTGTTATCTTAAGAGTATAACAGACCATCCATACCCTTAGGACAGATCTTCTTAGACATAGATAAATACACAAGGTCTGGCTCTGCTATGTGGAAAGGAAATCCCTGCATGGACAACAAAAACTTCTGGTCTAAATGACCATATAATGTACTACTGCTTAGGTCATATTCAGGTCTCTTAGCTAGTGACATTAGCACTGCAGATAAGGATGACTGGCAATTATGCTTTTTGCATAATTGCATTACCGGAAAATATATTCTTTCACCTTCTTGTTTTCCAATATCATAATAAATGGTGTCACTGTGAATTTTTATGCATAGAAACACTTTCAATTTCATTCAGTTTCTTGAATCAAAAAAATTACTTGAGCTTCTCAATCTGCCCGTAAGCAGCAGATCTTTAGACATGGCCTCCAATTTATTCCCATGCAAAAAAATAAAAAATATTAAAAAAAAAAAAAAGGTCATAGTCTTCTTGCTCACTCTGTTTCCTAGGGATCAAGGCAAGGGAACACCAGCTGATAGGGAGGAGAAGAAAGCTCTGAAGCCACTGGGCACAAAGGTGATGCGCAGATTATGCCTTTGGTCTGATGTTTTGCCTGTGTGAAAAATTACAGAGACCCAGTTGACCAGCCCTACCGCATGAAGCCAAAACAACTGGATCATGTATTTGCTTGTGACTTTGGAAATGAGATGTCTCTTTGCAGAATTGCAAGCTGACAGCCACCAAAAGACGTCAACATCCTTGCACAGGGCTCATGCTCCGTGGCTGGAGAAGAGGGGAGGGTGGTGGAGCAGGACCTGGGTGCCACTGGCAGAGGGTGGCCAGTGGTGTTGGTCCCAGCAAGACCTTGGACCAGGGCGATAACTCATCGGGGTGGCAGGATGCCAGCCAGCACAGGCACTGCAAGGGGCTCTCCAGCCTCTGCACCAAGTCTAGGACTCCGTCCAGAAACTCCAGGAATCACAAAATCAGCCAGACATGTTTGTGAAACATTATCTGACACTCCCTGGCAATAATTCAGTTATGTCCCTTTCATTCTGCACAGTCAGGTCTGAAGGACTCTTTTTTTTACTCCTTGAAAAGCTAGAATATTGTGTTTCATCATGTCACAGGGGAGTTCAAGGAAAGCTGCTGTATTAATTAGACTTCCTTGCAGCTTAATCAATCATTGCTCCAGGCTTGGGGTGGAAACATAGTAATAAATCTTTTTTCCTTGTTTTTCATCAAAAGATAACCATTTGAGTATCCCTCGTTAGCAAGAGAATAATCTTGCATCTGAGGAAGGGATGGGACTAAATATCAGCTTCAATTCTAGTCTTATGAGTGAAAGGAGATGATAGCACTGTTTGACTTTTAAAATGAGAAAATTCATGGCTTATTGCAGTCTCATTGAACCTACTTTTTTTTTCCTTTCTTTTCTTTTTTCTTTTTTTTTTTTTTAAATCAGAATAGAGTTAAATAAAAACTTTTATCCAGGAAAAAAAATAGTAAAAAGCTTAAGCCATACATCGAGATACTTAAGCTCCATTCCTGCAACTTCAACCCCATGGGAAGCCTTTAAAGTCCATGTGGATTTTATGGGGTCTTTCACATTCTTCCTTCCCATTTTCTCTGAGGAGCTTCCGTTAGGTAACCTTGTGTTCACCAGGCAGCTGGTGGGACTGAAGTGCTCTGGGAGAGCTAATGGCTATGGCAAAGTTCTGCACGTCTCCATCACTTATGGAAAAGAGAAAGGCTCCTCTGGCCCCACGCCTGCTCTGCTGTACCCCCGGTCCGTGATGGATCTGCAGCCACATGGGAAGTTCAGTAGCTACTTTATTCGTGCTGCCATGCTAATGTGTTGGCTTGACACCGCTGCAATGTGCTTGAAATTACTTCCATGGAAAAAGCAGAGTGACTGATAATTCCAAGGAGGAATTATTTTAGCTTTGGCACCTTCAGTCCATGCAATTTCCTCTTGCCCAGCAGATTAATATTTTGCATTTTAACCTTTACATCCATCTTCAGATATCATTGTATCCAAAAGAAAATGCTTTGAAAGAAATTGCAGACCTAAGCCAGCTGAAATACCTTAAATAATGTAAAGCTCTTAAACAACACAGAGTTCATTATGTAGGTTTAAAACTGTTCATTTATTTGTGGCTGGGCCCTTAAAGAAAAATCTCTCAAAGTACACCCCAATTCATCCCTGCCTGAGTAGCCCTAACGGGGGAGGGATTTTGTTTCCCTTTCAATATTGGATCAAGAAGGCAATCTTGAGCAACCAGTGAAGCATTTTTGCAGCAAGACTCCTAAGTACTCTCCACAGGCTGAAATTAGAAAATGAAAATTGCTGATGAAAATGGGAAATTTAAGTATTGTAATGCATAATTCTTGTTTGCTTTAACTTTTTGAGGCATCGCTTATGTCTGGGCTAAGCAGCATATTTCAGCTATTTAATTACATTGTAAACATTTACAAACTGGAAGCATATGAATCAGGCTGTTGTTGCTGCTCCTTCGTTAACATCCGATTGCTTCAAGTGGTGTTTTGTTCTAGGTGGGAAGCGGAGCTGAGGCCTTTGTTCTGCCAGCCTGCCCGTTTTAATCTGCCTAATCCCAGCCTTCTCTCCGGAGAGCTGCGACAAAATTCCCCAACCTGTTGCAATGGAAGCATCTCCCCGTGCCCTTGTCCACGTACAGCTCCATGAGTCTGGGGGCACTTCTCTCTCATTTGCATTGACTGGTTTATAACATGGTTATTCATTTTAATAAATTTTGTGCTAAACAAAAACACACCAAAAAATGGGTCAGAACCTACAGCCATGAATTTCTGGAAGCATCTGGTGTGGCAAAATTTGGGAACTTGGCTACAGGGAGCAGAAACTGAGCAAGCAGGATATAGGTACATGAATTCAGTGACCCCCCGGGGTGTGCAGGGCCTGGGGTGGCTCAGGCAGGGACCATGGTGGCCCCACGCTGCCCCGAGAGCAGCTCCCAAAGCTCCCAGCTCTATCAAGATAGGAAAGCACAGATAGGGCTCTAATTGGTTGTAATTTATTTGTAATTGTGTTACCATGAGAAGCCATTAGTTGTGCATTAGGTTACCCGATATCTTTGCAATGCTGTCACTTATTAGGTACTGCTCTGGATTAATATTTACTGTTATTGCCGTGTTTATTATCATTCTAATGGTTATGTATATTGTCCTGTTTATTTTGTGTATCATGAACTTCAGTACATTAGCGTCTGTGGTAGGACCTGGCAAGGTCTAGCACAAAATGACTGTGAGCAGCAGGTTTTCTAAGTGCTGCCTGTCCGGAGGGCAAAGTACCCCGTTTTGCACAGATGTTGAGCCCTGGGGTGGGCAGAGGGTGCCCTCAGACTGCCCCTGGGATCAGGCTCCTTTCAAAGAGCTCGCCAGCATTCAGCCAGAAAAGAGCACGGAGCTGCCCGTCCGTGGCTGCATTATTCAGAGCAACACACCTGCCCACAGACAACTGAACTGTAACTCGTCGCATCCGGGCTGCTGATCAATTAGCGCTCCGTAATTGATTCTTGGCTCTTCGCTCACTGCTGCTTCAGCCCAGCCTGCTGCAGAGCCCGTGATGCTGAGCTGACGCCGTGACATGTGGCAGCCCAACAGACCCAGCCAAACAGGGGCCTTACTTTGCAATTATTCTTAACAGAAAATTTAATTTTAAATTATTTTGTTTTAAACACCTGTTTGTATTTGCTGGGAAGTCTCTGCATGCTTGCCATGATACCACTTTCCTGGTGCACGTTCCTTTCAAAAACAATCAAAAAGGTGTTTCTAGATGCTGCTGGAGAAGCCTGGCTGCAGATCAGCAGGAGGAGCTGCTATCAGCTCTTCTCAGCCTAATTTCTCAGCATCCCAGGCTGCCAGTGACCCTCGAGCAGGTTCAGAGCCTACAACAAACCGAGGGGGAGGACAGGGTGCAGAGGAGGGCAAGAGGGATGGACAATGGGTTTAGGAAATGGGTGAAAGCATTCACCATGTTCATTTGTGGCTTAGGCAACAAGGTTCTTCACTTGCATGTAGCTACTTCGATATCTGGAGTTAGTTAAAATTATATTGATATATCCTGCTGTAAACTATCAAGGCAACACCATAAAGACAATTCCTTATTACCTCATATATCTGTGTCTTATAAAAATTTAGAAATATCTTTATTCATAGTTGTCCTACAGGAAAAATTGACAGGGAGATGTTCTGGTAAATGCTGAGTCCTTATTGCAACCCACCAAAGCCAGGGAAAGTTCTGCTTGCAAGAAGGAAGGATGAAAGCACTCCCTGGTCTGAAGTTACAAAAAATAAAAATAAAAAATAAAAAAAATAGAGTGTTTGATAGCTTTCAACTATAATGATTTTCCGGTCTTCACTGCAATAAATGATCTTGACAGTGTCACTCAAACTTATTGAAAGCTAGGTCAAGCAAAACATATTAGACCAGCAAATTAAATTTCCTTATGAGGAGACTGACAGAATTGAGCTCTGACATTCGTTCTCCTTTTCCCCTCTTCCTTATCAGATGGGCAGGGTTTGGTCTGGGGCTCTTTGCTGGCTCTTTGGGGATGTTTGGCCCATCATTGGGATGGCCGTGGTCTGTCACCCACTCGGCACATACTAGTGAGGTTGTTTATCTACAGCTTATGATCAGACGTGTGTGTGCCACTTGTACCATAATTGTATCTTTTCTGTGATCAATACATGGAAGAATAAACAGATCTTTCACTTAATTTCAGAGTGGAAAACATTTTGTTCCAGCTTCTTTCCTTCCTTAAGGCTGCTGAAACAGTGAAGGTGTATTATTTTCACTCAGTGCTTAAGGTTAGAAGACAAATTAAAATAACAGCGCATTCCGAATGAGGTTGGAATGGATGTATGGGGTTCTTTCATTTGATTTCTTTGACTGAGATATTAAATTGGATAGGCTAGTCACATACTTCACAGGGCAGTGAATTATTCAAAGGAAAGCTTGAATTGCAGTTAATTTAGCCTCCCGCAAGTCCCAGTTAAACTGTCATTTGCATGGACTGTGGCTCAGGCTCTGGAGAGCTGCAGCTTGGGATCTTCTGGACCAGATGTCCCCAAAGTTCAGTGCTCAGGGCTTCAGAGCCCGTGTAGGACAGGGACCTGCTAGAAAGCTGGGATTGGGATATTCCCAGAGGGCGTACAACAAGGGGTCAGCCCGCCACATGCAAGGATGCAGACGCTGGGTCTGGCTGGGGTTTGGCTGAATAAAATCTCCCAGATAGTGCCTTGTGTGCTAGCAGCCCCTCAGAACTTGCTGGAGTAATGAGAACTGGAGTTAAAAGTAGCAGATGCTCAGCCCTGCTGAAAATTAAAGTGGAGAAAATTAAAGTGGAAAATTAAAGAGGTGCAAAACACCTCCTTGCTGTAATGGAGACAGATTTCAGTCTGTTCAGAGAGGGCCCAAACCCTCCTGCTCCCTGCTCGATACATCCCACTTCGCTTTCCCCTGTGCTGTCGGCGTCGCTAGACCCTCCGTTTCTGTTGTGTACATAGGAAAGCAAAAAATAAAGCAGCCGATTTTTGCAGCTCCAATTTTAGCAGTATTTTCACAGCTACTATTGTGGCAGAGCTCCACATGACACAAAGAAATCTAGTAGGTCAGCAGCTTGAAAATAAAGTCTAATTTTATATTTAGGCAAGTTATATAAGCATTTGCTAATTAAGAAAAGTGTTTGCCTATCATTCTCCCAAGAAGAGGAAAACAGACACAGTGCTTGAAAGGTCCCTTAAAGTTAAACCCAAAATTGCACAGACTTGCCCTTTCCATAAAAGATTTCTAAGAAATTTTCACAGGCCACATCAATATTTAAAAATAAAATCGAGTGTTATGTTTGAAAACATAGTGAGAAATGTGTTGGGTTTTAAGTAGCACAAGATGATAATGTTAGCACCTCTGCTAACAAAATCTCTGAAGCACTTGAAAGGACCCAATTAAATTAACAGGGACTTTTTGTTTTCTGCTTTTCATGCTGTAAAAGTAATTTGGCTGTCCTTGGCTGGTGCTTTCAATGGAGCTGAACCAGTAACCAATTTGCCAGCTACAGAGAGGCAGTAAAAAATTTAAGAGGTCTCTGGTTTTCACTCTACATGAATAATTAGTGGGATTGCTTTTGGAAAATAAGCTAAATTCTGTGATACATCTTCAGTCAATGGGGAGAAATAGTGTTTGTGGCAGCAACGTAAGCAGCTCTTGGCTGTAGGCTGGAGCAACAGACACGATGCTTCTCAACATGGCAGGATTTGAAAGGTGCTACTCAGAGATATTTTCCTCGTGAGAGATGAGTGCAGGGGGGCTATAAAGAACCAGCTGCTACTTTATAAATGGTTAATCAACCAATTTTTCAAACTGACAGAGTTTAACAGCTCCCAAACTTTTTCTAAAATCAAAGTTAATAGTTCCCGATATTGCATCCTATCAACGGGCACTAATAGCCATCGATTACACACCCACAGCCCGGCTGTCTTCAACAACAGGATTTAGCTTCCAGGTACGGGTGAGTTACATGCCTAGGGAGCCAGCTTTCATCTGACATTAGGATCATCTTTAACTGGAGGTCTTCGTTAACTGGAGATCTTCATTAACGGGTGGCTCATCGCAACCCATTGGCAGAGGTTGCTGAAAGTTTTCCTTGGAAATGGGTGGCCATGTAGGAGCAGCACAGGCTGGCTTTCCATTCAGTAATTTTTGTTCCTTGCAGGCTTGGCTGAGCAAAAATGTTGTCGTCCTTCTCTCTTTGTAAGAGCACCCTTGTTAGGGACTTCCAAGCCCGTGCACCACTACTGACAAACCTGGCCACCTCCACACATTTTATAGGTTTTTTCCCTTCATCAAGGTCTCTGGGTTCACTTAATTAATCATCTTTGTTCTGGTTCATTCTGCTTGATAATTAAGTCTATTTATTCTAACCAGCTTTCTTCAAACACAGGGAATTCATATGCGTGAAGGATACCTCTGGGCAGTGAGGAAAACAAGCTGCTGAGTGCTTTGGCCACATCACCAGGCGTGAAAACGCCTTTTGTGACTGGCTTGCAGATACCTTTCAGGAGTCATCAATTAAGAGAAAACTTAAAATCCTTCTCAGACCTTCATTTTGACTAACCCAAGTCACTGGCTTAGGTGACTTTACTGGAAACAACCAACTTTAGTATTATACCATCCCTTTCTTCAGAGAGAAAACCTGCCTTGCCTGGGACATCCTGAATTTTCTCACCCCTCCAGTCTGCTTGGCCTTTTCTTCTGCAGGAGATTCTCCCCTGTGCCACCCCACATCTGTGGAGCTGCTGCCACCTCCCACAGCATCGTGGTGCCAGCTTCGGAGCATGACATTTGCACAATGAGCTGTTCCCAGTAAATAAACCTCAGGATCCAAGGGATGTTGCTGGTAACGTGCCCTCTTTGCTCTTACCACTATCACAGTCCAGCAACAATTTTAAGGGAAGCCTTCTTTCATGCGACTCTTTTCCATGTTTGACTGGACAGATGAAGCTCTAAGATGAGAGTAAGCTATAGCTAATCTTCCCCTCAGGTCTCCGGGCCTACTGCGGCACTCCTCATTTGAATGCACCCTGCGTCGATCACTTAATTTCCTAACCAGATGAAGCACAATGGTTTCTGGACCGCCTGGCTCTGGAGCTCTCATTACAATAGCAGCCTGGGTATTAAAAAAAGACAAATACCTCTAAGATCCTTGTCAGTTTAATACATTCTTACTAGAACTAATAAAACACACATAGTTTAATAGATGAAGACTTACTCACTCTCTGAAAAATATCGTGGTGGGAGTGATGATAAAACTATTCACATTCCTCCATTTTGCACTTACCATTATTTGTGTCGCTATGAATCACCTCCTCCACAAGCAGGGGAAAGGGGGAAGCCGGCAAGACTCCTGCAGGCAAAGGCTTCAGCTGAATTTGTCGAGGGTTCTCTGTTTTATGGTTTTCTGGGAAGCATTTTTATTGCTGTCATTTCTACCGATGCTGAGTACATGGAGAACTTGAGCTACGAGAGACATCACATCACGTCTGCAAAAGTGAACTTCAATCAGTGCTTCCCACGGATGACAAAAAGAATTTACGAAGAAGACCTCCGATTTATAGCGCAGACTCCAGAGCAGTCCTGTCCTTGGGAAAGCAGAGAATTAGTAATATCCAGAGAAATCATGCATATTGAAACCGGTGGTGATATATTTCAGCAGACAGGGCTGTGTATCCTGAAGCCAGCCTAACTCTTCTGCCCGTGGTGGTGAAGAGGGGGGGGACGGACCTGAAGGGTCGTGGCAGGGCAGAGAGCTTCAAGCTGGCAGCCACAGCTAAATCCAGCAGGGTTTGTGAACCAGAGCAGGTTACCGATTTAAACCCTGAAGGAAAATCACCAGAGAGCTGGGATGTGGTGAGTGCGTCTGTGCCTCCCTCTCCTCCTGCCATGAGAAGTCTAGCAGGTTAGCCCAAAGTTAAGACTGGAGATGGGACACCAGCCCCTGGTAGGGAAAGCAAGCAGGCTAGGAAGTAACTCATATATTTTCTCCTGCAAGTCATATTTTGTGTCTTAATTTTTTTAATTTCCTTCTTCATATTTTCACTCTTCTCTCCCTCCCTTCCTCCCTTTTTCCTGTTCTATGTTGTACATCATAAAATAGATACAAAACCCTGCTTTTTGGAAAAAAAAAATGAAAAAAAAAAAAGCAACACCTCTTCTTACAATTTGCAACATATTTTTTTTTTTTCTCTGAACATAAAGTTTCGTATTCTGTGCTTTGTACTGGTTTATAATGACAAGCAGCTTTATGAATCTGTGGGCCACAGAATAAAACTGATGTAAAAATCCGCTGCAATTAGGAAATTGCACACGGTGAAACAAACAAACAAACAAACATTGTTTAGCAGGCTTTAGGCAAATTATTCTTCATAATTTTGCATTTTTTCTATAAAACAGATAGCTAGCCAGACCTACATGCACACAGGACACCACAGCACGTACTTAAAACCAGCACGCTGTGGTCCTGGCGTTGAGGACCCAGCGGGGATGTGCTGGATTCGGGTGTTAATCAGGGAGCAGGAGGCCAGCCTGGCTGTGCTGAGCTCTGCGTGGCAGCAGGGACGTGCCACCCCTGGATGCTGCAGTACAGGGGCTCAGGGAGCGGAAGAACAAGAACTTGGCTCTGATCCAGCTGCACGCAGAGGTTTTATACCTGCAGGCAGCATGCCACAGGCTCGTGCCAGCTGCCTTCTCTTCGGGCAGGTCCCAGGCAGCACCTGATCTCTGTGCAGCCTGTGAGCTAAATAAAGGGTTGCTCAGAGGGCTTTAAAACCATGCAGAAAGGTGAAAAGCAGAGATGAAGCCTGGCAAAGCCCATTGAAGGTGTGCGATGCATACTTCCGTCTTTGTTGGTGGCCATTAGAAAGTCTGTAGCATGGGACCGAAGCTCTGTGCTCACCAAAAACTAAGCTCGAGCTATCACCCGGTAGATTGGTCTGTCACTGAGACCTGATACGTCCAGGCCTCAGGTCTTCTGCTCTTCACCAGTAGCAAGATGTGGAGTGCGTTTGCCCCCTGGGAGGACAAGGGCTGGGCACAGGTCACCCCCTCAGGGGGAGCATGTGGGAAGAAGGAAGGGACGGAGAAGAGCATCCCCTTTACTGCTCCCGGGAAACAGCACCGCCTTCCTCATTCCCATCCTGGCAAGGCTGGGAAAACCCCAAGGGGTGCTTTCACTGGAGATTGAAACTAAACTAAACTAAACTAAAAATAAAAAATATCATCTCCGCAACAGTTTTCATCTCCATCAGAGTTTGTGATAGAAAAAGGCAGCAGCATTTCTGACTGATAAGCACTGCCTTTGTGCACCATCCTGAGGAGCAGAAAGCCCAGGTCTACCACACAAGAACTACTTTAAATTTAAAACAAAATCGCTTAATGTTTGTGTTTGGAAAGGCAGAGAGCTACATCCTTTTTTTCAATAGGGAAGTTAACGTTACACTCAAAAAATGGAATGATGAATACATTTTATTACATAATATGCTTAAATTTTGATTTATGAGGCTCTTGCTTCACCACCAACTCATTTCTTTTTTCCCTTTCATAATTCAAGCTTTCATCTCACATTCCTCTGAGAAATACTTTTGTTGTGTGTTTTTTTTGTTGTTGTTATTGTTTGTTTTGTGTGCGTGTGTTTTAACAAGGAAAACTCTTTAAAAAGCATTCTGCCTCCCCTTCCACTCTTACCTGTAAGTGATATAAATGGAGGTATAATTAGACATTAAAAAGTCAACACATTAAGCTTCTTAATTATGATTTTCCTATTGAGTTAATATCCTTGTAAATCATTCTGCAGATATGATTGCTTTTTCCACACATAATTGCATTGTTTATCCTATAGAGGCTTTCCATTGAGTTATTTAAAGCTGAAGGTACTTGTTAATTGTAACAACAGCCCATGCACAAAGCAGTCATTTGCATTATCCTTTCTTACTCAAAACTTCTAGATACAGAAGCAATTTGCAAAATCCCACAAATTGTCTATTTGCATCTCAGGCACGTTTTTTTTCTTTCTAAAACATAACTACAGATATCTTAAAAGTGGATATATAGATTTATGTATCATACACTGAAATTTACACCCTTTGTATCTCACGTTGTTAGGCCCAGTATCTAGGTTCCAATGTTTTCATAACTCAGGCCATGGGCTAGGCAAATTAGATTGCAGCTACCTGTGGCTCTCTAGAAGGAGCACTACTGAATTTAAACTATTTCTTAAGCTCAGGGAAAATAAACAGGCCTGATTATAACCTTTCTTCCAGCAGACAGCAGTTTCCTACAAGCATACACATATCATCCATCTATGAAGAATGCTAATTAACAGAAGACACAGTAGCTACCTGATACTGCACAGAGTTTTGCAATGAGTGATTAACTCTGAACAGCTTGATAATCAGGTGCAAATTAGGAAGGGGTGGAACTGGGATGTAGGAATCATTAAAAGGTCAGATGATCTCCTCTTCTAATCTTTTTCCCAGAGGTGGGTCCCCTAATGAATGGTCTTCTCATGTGGCTGACCATGCTGTGTATTTGGAGAGTGGATAAGGTATGGCAAGGAAACAGGTATGGCAAGGAAACAGCAGTCATAGAGGAATGGTCCCTTCTGACTCTGCTTGGTGTTCTTCATCTCCTCATGTTGGGCTGCAGCAGTCACAAGTTATGGCTTGCACAGGCGAAGGCTCCTTTGCCAAGCTGAATACCAAGACGTTCATCCTTTCAGCTCTTGAGATGTGGTTTTGGCTTGCTCCTGAAGGCCAGCACCTCTCAGGTATGTGCTCCACAAGAGTCTGGGTCTATGTAGAGCCTGATGGCAGGGCTCCGGGTGCAAGGTGGTGGGAGGGTCTGCTCCAACCTTGTTGCTTTTTCTATACAGGAATTCACTTGTGGTCAGGTTGTATGAGCTGCTCAAGAGGGAAATCACTGTTTTTTAATCATTTGTCTGCATGCCTTTGGTGGGCTATTGAATACCTCCTGAGGAAGTAAGCTTTCACTTATGCTTGTCTTGCTGAATCAGGTGGCTCAGAATAACTGAGGTAGTTGCTTTCATATAAATCAGGCTCCATCTCAAAGGCAGAGTGTAATGATAGAACTGCTGGAGGAGTGGAAAAGCTGTAATAATATATCTTAGTCTTAGAGGTCCTCTCTGCATTATTTGCTATGCTTTTTCTTTGTCTTAAGAGCTAGTCCATGTATGGCTCAATAATGAGGAATTCTGTAAAATTTCACTGAAATTTTTACCTCTCTTTGTCTCTTCCCTTCCCCATTTCCAAGATTAGGCAAATCTACTCAATGTTTTACTAGCTGATCCTTTCTGGCACTCCAGTGCTTTCTTAGTAGGGAAATCCTCCTCCTCTCTTCTTGCAGTGCTCAGAAACCACAGCTATGGCCAGAAGGACTAGCTGTGCTGAGCTTTGTGGGTGCTTTCTGTGGTCTGAGTTATTTCTGAGACTAATGAGCTTATTGTCTCTTCCTGACAAGATTTGTTAAGTGCCTGCTTAAAGAAAGCAACCAGCAAGAGCTCTGAACCTTTAGAGCTATGTCAAGTTGGGGTTCAAGCCCAGGTAACTCCCCTCCTGCAGCTTGGCAAAACCTCCCTGCAGCTCAGCTCCTCCTCTGGCACCCGTGGTGTCTGAGTGCTGTGCAAGATGTGCAAATGTTATTTTCCTTTCTTCTGTCAGCTCTCTTCTCCACATCATTTACTACTTCAAATAATGCTTTGAAAAAGGAACTCTGTCTGCTTTCAAATGAAAAATGACAATTCCTGGCTAACCTGTTCAAGCACGTTGACAGGAAAGCTGTAATTTCAGGATGGCATCTTTCCCTTTACAGTCATGAGATTTATTGCAGATGAATGGAACAACTGAGAAGTAATTTCTTAGTCACAAGTTTCAATAGGTACATGAGGAAATGCTGTGATAGTCCACTGAGGAGCTACATTACACATAATTTGTGGAAGTGCTCTCAATAGACTGTCTACCTTCTTCATAGCATGAAATGGTGCCTGCGCAAACATGCTTTTCCAGGAAAGCTCAGAGGATCTTGTTTTGTTTCAGTGCTGTAGAATTTGCTTCACTTTTTTTTTTTTAGGTTAAATTACTGTGTTTAGAAAGTGTTTTTTTTAGTCTGTCTCTGCATCCCTTTAGGCTTCTCTATAGATTAACCATAGAGACACTTATTAAAAGGAGAAAATGCATTTCCTCCTGTATTTCCATTGTAGTGCAGATTTCAGTTTGGACCTTCAGGCTTTCCCTAATTTTATATAGCTGTCCTTTCCACAAAGTGGAAAGAAGCCTTCAACGTAGGATTTATACCCGAGTGGTACCCATTGGCTGTCTAAAAACTGATGCTTTTCTTGAGATCATGATCAGCCAGGTGACGTTTTCCTGATGAGCCGGTTGTCACAAAACACTGTGGCAGGCAGGACACAATGGAACTGCTGGCAGCCTGGGAACATGGTGCCACTTACACCAGACTTACGATAAACATTCTGAAAAGCACTTCCAGTTATTTTAAATTGCTTTATTCTCTGCATCCCTGAACTCTGATCACTCACAAATTGAAGAGCTCTTAAAAACTTTAAGTACTCCATTAATTTTAAATTGCTCTGAACTGGACAAGCTCAGAAACCCAAAGCACTCTTGAAAATTTGAAGTGTTACAATTACTTTGAATAGCTCCAAAAATGTGGGTTCAGAATCCTTTTTTTTTTGCTTTCATATTTTCCCTTGCAATGCAACAAACAGAGCGGGGGCATTTTCAGCAAACTAGAAAATGAAATATGCATTCTAAGAACAACTCAAATTGTTAAACTAAAGAAGGAGCAACTTCAAAAAAAGCTTAATATACAAAGGCAGCCAGAAAATGTCTTCGTGTACTCCTGTTTATGACAAATTTTAGATGCGAGTGGACAACTGCAATATTGTTTCTTTGTTACTGATGACCATTAACTAACTTCTCAAGGAGGGCAGTGCTGCTTCCCTGTGCTGGCTGCCCTGTCGGTGCAGTATCTGAGAGCCAGGTTCCTCTGGGGTAGCTGGGCACTGCCTGTGAGCACAAATATTTCTGATTTCCGCTTGGGTTGGCAGTAAGCCTCGTCCCTGAAAATGGCACTGAGATTGTGATAAATATTTTAATAAACCCTACATGAAAAGAAAGGGTTGATAAGGACCTGAGGTTATCTTCAGGTTGTGTCCAAGGAGTGTGAGTACAGGGGTAGTGAGACTGATGTTTTAATGTTGCTCACTCTTCATACACCAGTGGCAGAACCTCCTGCGGAGGCTGAGATTTGATCTGCTCCCATCACATCTCTAGGTACTAGGTATCTGTGCAGAGTTTCTACCACAAGGCATATCCCCCACCTCCATGGTCAGGATGCTTACCCTGGGCTAGAGGAGAGCAGAGACACCTCCAGACCAGCTCAGCGGTGCGGTGGCTTTGGCCCTTCTCTGTGGGGAAGGAAGAGGAGTAGAAAGTGGTCTCCTGCAATGCTTGTAGTTGTGTGGGATAATAAAATGGATTTGCATTAACTGATATACTGGAGGAGTGAAGCTCCAGGGTTGAGGTGGCATCCTGTGTGCTTCCAGCTTGAGGTGACAGCGCTGCCTGCCCTGGGGACGTGGCCCTGTGGGAGGGGGCCTCTTGTTCATGCACAAAAGCTCAGCAGCGGAAAGCTTCCCACAAGAAAGAAGAGCAAGATTAGAAGCAGAAATGAGTTTTGAGATGAACACCTTAAAGATCAGACAGCACCAGGCTGGCTGGGGACTCTATACATTATTATGCATCAGACACCATCCTGTGAGGTCTGGGATGCTCTTGCAGACCCTGTGCTGTGCACGCTCCTGTTGAGGAGGAGCCCACAGACAAGCTGCTTTCAGCTAATACCTAATTGAAAGGAAATCCCCCTTTGGCAAGGCGTGGGAGGAGCAGTACAGTGCTGGGGACAAGTCACACTGTGATCTCCAGCTGCTGGAGGGAGCTGGGGATGACTAATGTGGAGTGCAGCAGCACAACAGGTTGGGCCCCCCGGTTAAGTCTTTGATTTCGGTGGCAGCTGCTGACAGACGATGCTAAGAAATGCTTCATGTGCTCAGATAAAACTGCCTGAATGCTGTCATAAATAGAAACTTTAAGTAGTTTTTTTCATCACAAAGAGGATATAAAATAATGGCTGTACAGGAAAGCTTTTGGGGATCTTGAAGTCATTTGTTCTGCCAATTTTTTTAAGCAGTATTTATTGCAAAGTAAATAATTCAGCATCTTTAAAAATATAAATAAAGTCTCTGATCATTACTTCCAAGCAACAATATCAAATATTCAGGTTTTCCTCCTTTCTGAAGTAACTGTTTCCATCACAGGATCGTGGCCTCCCGTGCGCTTCAGCAATGCGAAGCTTTAATCTTCAGTCACAACAACTATCAAACACTTGTGCAGCTCTCCCTGTCATTGGGAGATCTGCTGTTTAAGAGCGCTCTCCTCTTCTACACTCTGATCTCTCTGCTACCTTCAGCTGGGAATAAACATTTGAGAAAGCCGTTTATCATCTCTCCATGGAGATTTTTCACTTTGGGAGCTCAGTGGCATCCTTGCTTTCCTTTGCTACAGCCCTAATTCCCCAGACGTGTGCAGGTCTGTGCATTTGGGCTGTGCCAGGGCTGCTGTCCCCATGCCCCAGAGCTGCTCCCCACCAGCCCTGCTACACAGAGAGCGGTGGGGCGATGGCAGCAGCACATTTCCCACCACTACTCCCTCCTTATTAATGCTGTGTAATCAGTCAGTCCACAAGTAATTAATAATGGCTCTAATTGCCTTTCTACTCCTCCACCCTCCTGCTGGCAGAGGCAGCTGTGTAGATCTGACACAGGAGCGGTCGGCTCGTCCCCTCGCCAGAGGAGAGGAGCATCCTGGTGTATTTCAGAGCTCTGGGTCGGTGCTGAGCTCCAAGGTGGTTTATTTGTCAGCAGCAGTGCAGGTTCATTTATTCTTTAATTTTAGTTAACAGGCCCTCACCCCAAAAAGCTTGATGCTGGTATTAAGGCTGTCTGTATGCGTGAGAAAGGCGATAAATGCTTGTATTTGGACATTTGGGCTTCTGAATGAAGAAGCCAAGTGTGCAGAGTGCCCAGCCAGCTTGGTCAAGACAGCTCTAGCACTGCTTCTCTCAAAGGGAAAGACCAGGACAGCTGCTTCCCTTGCTGGTTTGAAATCTAGAGGTCTAGCAGACTTTATGGGGTGGTTCAATCTGCCAGAGCACAAATGCTTGCTCTGGCCACCCCAGCAAATAAGGGTGAAAACAGGCACCTCGAAGCTGCTGCCCAGCGTGCACACAGAGACCACCTCGGTGTGTTAGTGTGGCTTTGTTGGATGAGTGGCAAAAGGACGGGAGAAAAAAGCTGGAGAATACTTTCACCCTACAGCTAACACGTTCAATTCAGAAAACAGGCAGCATTACCTCAGTTATATGGCGGATGATCCTCTGGCTTCAGGATAGGTCAGCGACGCCCAGACCTTCATGAGATCTGAGCTCAGAACATTTGATTTTTACCAATTCTTCACAGCTCTTGCTAGCTTAAGAGAAAAGACTTAAATATATTTATATATGGATCCAGGAAGTACAAATATTTCATGCTCCCAAAGGAGTGAAGCGCCCAGTGGGTGTGGAGAGCAGGCTGTTCTTCTTGTCTGCACCAACGACTGGTTAGTGAACCAAAATGTGCTGCTTGGAGGCAAATACACCCTAAAGTACTTTAGCCATCATCAGCTACTAAAATGAAAAAGAGTCAAAAATCCATCATGCAAGAGCTGAAGCCACTCTATGACAAACAGAGGGAAAGGGGGAAGACGGAAGAATCTGCCCACACCAAGGAGCTAAACTGAGCCCTCTCCAAGGGATGAGACACCAGTTTTGTTGCACTGAAGGAGCTGCTAATACCATTCTCAGACCTCCACAAATCCACATGACTAAGGATTACAGCAAAATCTAATGCGAAGCCAAAGCAGCTCCATGTGGTCTGGCAACCTGCAGCATCTGCTGAGCAGGGTGGGGTTTCAGGAACCACCAACTCAGCATCTGCTTGGGCCTCTGAACGCTCGTGACTGCAGAAAAGAGAGGGTGTGCACAGCCCTTAGAGCATCATATCAAGCTAAGAGGGTCTGTCTGTCCTCAGGGCTCTTCTTGTGAGTCCCCAGGCAGTGGCAAGGAAAAGCCAGCCTCTGATCGGTAGGTTTCTGTGCACTCTGTCTTAATCTGCAACCCAACAAGAAAATGTACTCGGGTGAATCAGGAAAGGTTGAAAATCATTGAACTTGATCTTTTGAGAAATAGAGATCTTGGTTCAATGGGTAGAGTCCTGACAGCAGCGACTGCAGTTTCCAGCTGTGCCATCACTATTAAAAGATACCGTTTTTCACTGCAAAGCCTGATCTCCCCTTTCCCACTACGAGGGGACCCACCTCAGCACTTACAAACGCGCTGCTGTGGCCAGTGGCCTCCCCCACTGCAGAGTCTTTCAGAAATAATTGCTTCAGGACCCCCCTGCATTCGTCCTTTTGGCCATGTTATACCTAATTACCCGACATCGGACCCAAATCTCTCTCAGAGGCTGATCCCAGGTCACAGCTCCTCCACGTCTCTGCTCTTGCAAGCACAAATGCCACAATCTCTTTCAGCGCGTGACCTTGCCTATAACTAAAAGAAAATGTGAGCTGTTTCATTGTGTTCAGCTCAGCAGGATGCTCGCTCTGCATCAGGCCCCTGTGTGGGTCAGCAGCAGGCCAGATCAGATGGGATTTAATTTTTTTTTTTCTCCAGGTGACCAGGAAAACATCACCTGGTGCAGGTCCTAGGAGCGATTTCTGTGGAGGTCCTACCTGAAGCATACCTGCACCACCTAATCTTTGGCAGCCAAATCTTTCAGCTCGCATTTAATTCACTTTGTGCGCTATGTTGATTTTGCACTGATCTTGCTGCTTGAACATTACATTGTGGGATACCAAGTCAAATATTTTACAGAAGCTTAAATCAACATTATTTCCTTTATTAAGCAAAATTGTAATCTCATTACAAAAAAATCCAGTTAGTTTTAGAAGATCTATTCCTCATCAGCCCCTGTTGATGGGACTAATGATATTATCGCTTACTATTTTTTAATTTCTGCAGTTGTTTCTCATTGCCTAGGATCCATTATCTCCCCAGGATCAAAGCTCAGCAGGCCTATTGATATCCAAATCATTCAACTTTCCCTTAAATAGCAGCTTTTCTTCTCCTGCTGTAATTTCGCCCGTGCACCATGATCCTTGTAAAAACAGCATTAGCCATCCAGCAAATTATTTAGCCTGCTAATTTGAAGATGCTTAAGCTGTTATAACTATTGCTTACTGCCCCCCTGAACTTCTGCTGTTATGCAAATTGTTGTATCATCATCATCTGATGGGAATGCATCATTTGTGGTTGTTTTTCTCCACAGGTTCGGAACAGGAATATTTGTTCATTAAAAAACATTTGCCTTTCTGCATAATTATTGCCATTTCTATAATTTCAATTTGGTAATAGTCCAGAGACATTGTTTGGTTTCTCTTCATTCCTAATATATTTTAAAGACCTTTTCTTATTGCTCTTTTCTCTGTAGCTGTAGTCTCTCTTTTTTTTTTTCTCATACCTAATTTATCCAATTTCTGGTTTCCAAATTACATTAATTGCAACTTTCCCCTTTTCTGTTTGTTTTCTCTTTGGATGCAAACAGTGCTTCTTTCATTGTTCCTCTGAGACGCATCTGACTTCTGTAACCATTTTAGCGAGCCTTCACCAGCTGAGAGACTGGGGCTTTCAGAAGTGTTAGTGTAATACCCTACGAAGGCTTTTCCGGAATTTTCGAGTTCTGTTTCACATTTCGCCCTGCCACATAATTGTTTCACAGAGTGAAACCCAATGGATATATGGTTAGCTGAGATTTTCTCCGGGTTTCCATGAGTTATTACCAACACTTGATCTTGTGCTCCCAGAGGAACGGCTCCTGCTCTGTCCTGGAATTGATTCCTCTCTGCCTGTCGGGATGAGGTCTGAGAGCAAAGGCTAGCCTGCTGGATGGCGCTTGTTTTTGCATGAGGGGGACTGAAATAAGCTCTAGAGCCTCAGTGGGTGCCACCCACCTCAGCCCTGCTCCAGGGATGTGTGGTCAATGAGGTGCCTGCATCGAGGGATCTCCCTTTTAACCACCTCCCTAAATGTAGGTATGTCGAGTTACTGTGCATTTCTCAAATAATGAGCTCCCAAAGCAAAATCCAGCACACCTGAAAAGTGCACAGGTTGGTCACACACCCTGTGGATGATTTCTTGGGAAGATGAAGGCCAGCAAGCTGTGAAGACAGCATCTCTCTGACGGAGATGCCTTTCTTTGCATTTTGATCAGATTGTTTAAAACAAATTGTATCAATTTCCTTCACACCGTGCAGTCTGAATCTTAAAAACTAGCACACTGAGGTATGAATAAATTGAAAATAAATTGTTATATATTCCTGGGAAGCTTCAGTCTTCCGGGATCTGGCTACCCCCTTTAATAACTTCATGATCTGCACAGCCACCAAATAAGTAGTTCTCTGCTAATTTACGTCACTAGGTTGTAATTAGTTTCTAGTAATTCTCTTGTGTGAGGCTCTGTATAAATACAGAACAAAAATAGCCCCTGTGCTAGGAACTTTCAGCTCGAATGACACAGAAAGCAGTGCCATATGAACAACCATAGGACGATGGTGGGCCTTATCTATTCATAGTTAGCTGTCAGATCAGACTGATATTAGATAAAATTACTTCATATCAACTCTGCTCACATTAAAATTGTTACAGAGAGTCACATTTAATTAAGGGAAAAAAACCCCACTGTGTTAATTTTACTTTTTTGCAAAATAAAGAGGTGTTCTATTAAAGTAAAATCTTGCTAGCATCTTCCTCTTTTACACCAGTCCATGCGTTTCCCAACCTTTGAGCTTCTTGGGGATTCTGCTCTGCTTTATTTAGACCAAACCATTGCTATGGCCAGCCATAGCTTGCTCTGCAGCCAGCAGCATTAGGTGTGCTGTCTCCAGTGACCAACTGCCAGACCAAGGGATGCTCGTGGTACCCAGGGGCAGGGAAGCAGCCTCGTTTCCAAAGCACAGGGCACTGCTGCATCAAGTTGCCTGGACATTTTACATTCTTCGAATGATCTTGGGATCTAAAATCTGCTTTTCTATAGAGAAGAAGTAACTGAATAGCATCTCTAGGAGCCCACTCACAGCGATGACCTCTACAATAGACAGCAAAATTGATTAAATGTACACCTACTTCCCTGCAGCTTCAGCAAGGCCAGCAGGTCAATCACATTAATATCAGATACTCTATTTTACTGGAGATTTCTTGCAGAAATAAATGTCAGCATGGCTGCAGTCCAAAAATCTAGAGTCACTGGAGAAGTCAAACATAAATGGATCATATCTTGTGGTTTTACGAAGCTCTTGCCATTGATATTCCTCCCAAGGCACCTCAAGCTATGGATGCAATACAGGATGTGCTTGATGATTAGCAGAAATGTTTTGTCAGATAGAGCGTCTGAGCACAACGCAGAAGGGAGTGAAATGCAGTGGCTGTTGGGATGCAATCCATCTCCGCTGACGTTAGAGACATTATTATAAACATCTCCGTCTCCATTAGGGGCACGGGTTCCTTTCCGTAGCTCAGGAGGCTGCTCAGTACTGCCAGGGCACAAGATGGCAGACGCATTTAAGACACCTAACATAAAATGGGTTGGACCGTAACCTGAAAGTGCCTGTCAGGCTGTGATCTCTCCAAAAGATGGACCTTGTTCTTAAGGATTCAGCTGTTTTGGTGATTGATGTCTTAGAGGCTGCTTGCTGCAGTGTTAGAGACATGCCCGTGGCCTGTGAGCCCTTTCACTCTTTCTCCCTTTGCAGACTCATGTTCACAGGTCAGTCCCCCGCTTCCTCCACTGCTTCCTTGTTCCAACGTGTCCCCTGTGCCAGGATTGCTGTAACTGTGGTTTTCCATCACGCACATGTGGGCTGGAGATCTGGAAGTGTGAAAGCTCAGGGATTTCTTCTGCTGTGCTTTGGTGCCCCAAACCAGCCTATGGGCTTGACTTCCATACCCAAAAACCTGAAAAAAAAATCCTGAGATTTTACGGCTTGCAGTGCAGTATATTAAGGACGCTGCACACATTCAAATACACAGCTTCAAATAGTGGGGTGTTATGGAATAAGATGGAAATTAAAGGGAAAAAGTGAGTGCTTCAGTGGTCCTGTCCTCTTGTGCCCCAGCATCACCCAGGCAGTGTGAATCCAAGTCCGTGCAATCCCCAGACAGCTCAAGCGCCTGCTGAAAGCGGTGACACCACTGAGGCATGAAGCTACTACCGTGTGTTTGTATGACTGGCAACTGCTCCCAACGTTTCTTGTTTTCTTTACTTATATTCATCCCTATCAGATTAAATTATGCTTGAAAATGTTTTAAAAATATTGAACAAGTTCAGTATATCTCTAGGGGGAGATTTATTATGTTTGTAGTGTTATTAAACTTGTATCTCATACCTTCTTAGTACCAGTTTTTCATAAGTCAATTAGCCAGAGCTTTTCTGTACCAGCAACACTAATGAAACCTCTAATGGGCTGCAATCAAACCATTTTTTGTTAATATACAGAAGTGCTGGGATTTATGTTTAAAGAACAACAAGCAGAGAGTGGTGCCGTGTCTTTGAAGACTATGGGTTGTGCTTGCGTCTTCAGAGCCTGGCTCATTCTGTGATTACCGTGTCACGGCGCTACCCCTACAGACAGGCTAAACGTGCTCCTTTTTACCTGTAAATCACAGTCAGAAGCAACTGCTTTCCCCGCCCCCCCCCTTGGGCCTCAGAAATGTTTGTGGTCTCAGCTGTGTCCGTGGCTTGTCAAGTGCCAAGTCACCATTTCCAAGCCCCACGTCCAGTCCCGCGCGGCAGAGGCAGCTGTCTCAGCACGGCGTGGCGAGGCACAGCAAGCTGCACTCTGTGCGGTCTGTGGGCAAAACGAGAACAAATAAAAATCCATGAGCTGAGTTAGAGAAATGGCAAGAAAAATGGCCCGGTGCTGTTCTTTGACTGGAGCAAAGCAGGAAAGCGCTCAGAAACTGGAGATCCTATCAAAGTACGAGGAGATACATGTTCTGAGAAGAAAAAAGGTTGTAAATATCCGTGTTATGGGCAATATATGCATGAACACAAGGCAGTAAATCCCAGTAAATGCCGGGGTTGGTGACATTTTGGAGCCTTCCCCCAGCCAAACCCTTCTTGTGGCAGTGACATTGTGAGGGGATGATGCTCTGCCGCCAGGAGCAGGGGCAGCAGCTCCTCCGACATGGATTATTGTGGGATGTTGGACAGCAAGAGGCACTCAGCTTATGGATGCTGTGACACACGCTCTTGGAGGACTTGCTAAACTGCAGCAGTATTTACCTAGTCACCCACTCTCTATTTCAGAGGGAAAAAGGGCAGCAAATATTAAGCGAAGTGGTCCTGTGAGAGCTTTCTTTCTCTCACTCCTCCACAACTGCAGGAATTTTAAGAGACGAGGGACAGTAGGAAGGCTAGAAATAAGCATGACACCTTTATTGGCTTATATATTTTTAGACAGAGAAACATACTATCTCAGATATAGGCAGAATTATATAAAAGAAAGGTGCACTGGCACTGCTGTAGAGCTTCACATAAAACAGCGCAAGGAAGCCATGCCAGCATTCAATGAACAATCCTGAGCTTAGCTCCTTTGGTACCTTGGTATAATTTATTGCTTCTTAAGAGGTGGCTCAACCAAAGCCTACCTGAGTCTGTGCAGGGGGAGTATACAATGCTGTCACCTAGCAGGGAGAGGTGCAGTGAAATGGGAGCTGAGCCCAGACAGAAGGCTGAAAAGACAGCACAAAATGTTAAATAGAGACAATATTTAATAAGCTACGTGTATACACCAGCTTCCCTCCCCCTCTTTGCATCAGGAGTGGGGATCCTGAAGCACAGGCATGGAATTACTGGGCGAGATTCAGCAACAAGCTGCCGTCAGCCTCGAAAACCCATTCCCATCACTTATGGCCAAAAAATATTTGATTGCATCCTTCGTTTTCAGCTTGGGCAGTGTCGGCACAGGGCAGGAGAGGTCAGGCATCTTCCTCTTCCTCTGCAGGGGGCTGTCCCTGCCTACCTACCCTGCTTGTCTGACCACGCAGGTGTGTACCAGCCTGGCACATCCTGCAGAACCATGAAGCCTTCTGTGGCTCGTCCCTTCTGTGTGGTGACTGCCACGCTCCTGCACGCGCAGAGCGCTGCCAAGCGTCACTGGGATCCTGCAGGGAAAAGGCGCAGAGCAAAGCCTGCTCGGGGACAGCTTGCCCTGGTGACATGAGTGCTGGCTCCTGTGGGGACTGGGGAATCCGCTGGCAAATTTCTGCAGTTATGTTTTTTTTTTTCCAGGGAAGAGCTCCTCGCTTCCCACTGCACTTCGAGCCACAGGGCTTTAGCTGATACTAGCCTTTTTTTTTTTCAGCCATTTGAAATCCAGCAAGCAGCGCTGGTTGCTGCTCCCCCCTGCCATTGCTGGCCTCCTTGGGGGGAACATTTTGGCTGCTTTAGCCTCTGAAGATGTGTTTGGAAATCTGGATGAATCTAGGGAGTAAATTCACTCTTTTACTCTCACTGTAAATGCCACTAAAGTCATTTGGCTTCACAGCTATTTCCGTCTCCGTGTACTGCTGGCAAAACACTGCCCTGCCCTCCCCGGTGGTGCTAACCCTCCTGTGGCTGGTCCTCATTAGGATGAGGAGCTGCTTGTGTTTTTCACGTAGTGTTTAGCCAGCCCTGCTTCCATGAATGCTCCCAGAGGCTCGCTGGCCCGTGGTGCACTGCCCGGGCACCCAGAGCGTGCTGCTGTGCATGTAATTGTGCACGGTGCGAGCTGCTCAGCACATGCACAGCGTGGGACCTGTACAGCACGGTGTGTGTGCGTGCAGCACGGTGCACATATAGCCCAGGGTATGTAAAATAAAGCGCGTGATTGACAGGGTGCAGACAGCACTGTGCACGTCCAGCGTGCTACCCGTACCGCACGGTGAGCAGACAGCACCGAGCACACCCTGCACGGAGCACGCACAGCACAGTCCCCAAGGTCACCAGCCTCCATCGGCCCCCCTTGAGAGCCTGGTGAGGAGGCACCAGAGAGGCTCTGAAGGAGCAGAACTCCCCAGCAGACTCAGTGCTGATGGAGTCAGGCTGCCCAGGGCGCTGGGATGTCCCCAGCTCACTCCCAGCCCACCCAGGACCACGTTCCCAGTTCCTCCTTCCCCCCCAGCTGCACTGGGATAACGCGGAGCTACTGGAGCCACTCTCTGCTACCTGTGCAGCCTGAAGAGCTGCCAAGGGAGGCATACAGGCCTGGTCCCTCTGCTCTACACATGGTAAAATGGTTGCAGTAAATCAGCTTGCCAGAGATTATGCCGGAGAGGCCAATAAAGCAAGGAGTGTTCAAACAGCCTTGCAGCCCCGCTCTCTGAAACCCGCTGCTTAGAGGAAATAAGCTCTGTCTCGGTAGGCGTGATCCTGCTGGAGAAATGAAGCCTGGCTCTGCGAAACTGCTGCTGAAATTCGGGACGTGTCCTAAAGCTGTGACCGAGTGATTGATACGCAGAGGGCAAAGAGGGTCCGGGTGGGGAAAATCCCACTGAGACTGGTGGGGGGCTGGTGGGCATCCGGGTGACCCAGCACCCACGTGGCTGCAAGCTGGGTGACCCCGCACCCAAAATGTCTGATCCCTGGGGCAATACCAGATGGGGAGAAGTGCGTTACCCCTGGGAGAGCAGAGCTGCTGCATCTGTTTGATGCTAAGGCTTTCCTGCTAGTATCACAGACCAGCTGCTGCGTACCACCTGCTGAAATGGGATTTTTGTGTAGGACATGCCATGCCCCGGCCACGGGTGGTGGTGGAAGCAGCTCAGCATGTCCACAATCTGAAAAAATTATGCCCTGTGATTTTGACCGCCTGTTGCAGCTTTATTTGCTGATAAACGTGACCTTTGCTGTTTCTGTGTAGTATCTGTGCAAGCAGCGTGCAGTTCAGAGCACCACCCAAGAGCACGGCAGCAAGATGCTCCCGTGAACCCCAGAAACCAATGCCCAGGAGAACGACTTCGGTTAAGCGATCTGACCGTTCACATTATTTAGAGGCAGAATCTAAGTTATTTAAAATTAGTAGTCTCCTAGGATCACCTGCTATTTTTACCCTCTTAACCACCGCTTACATGTAGAAATACTCGTTTATGTACATGTGTACGTGTTTACACACGTATATACACACGTATACACAGTGTTTGACATCATCCTAGCATCACATTTCTTACTGAAGGGGAAAATTTTGCAGCAAACCTGAAAGGTACTGCTCGCAACAAGAATATTTGGGAAGTAATGGGAAGTGCTAACACTGCACAAACACTTGGAAGAGATCCAAGCCAATGCTTTCAAAACTTAGATCAGAACTGGCAGTCCTGTTGCCGCTGCTGTGTGATAGCATGTACGGAGATGTCAAATTACTCAGAAGGCTGAAATCCGTGCAGCTCAGCACCGTTTTTGTCAGTAAATTAGAGAATCAAAGTGGAATCAAACTCTTAAAGAAGATTTTCATGGCATAAAGTGAAATATTTCCCCCCTATTAATATGCTTTTAAGAGACAAAATCATCCAGCATGTGTTTTACCAGCCTGTAAAATGTGCAGAGCAAGCGCAGCCAGCACACAGGCTGTGAAGACCTGCACCTCGTTGCTCACAATATCCACTTTCTCTGTGCCGACTTCAGCAGCTATCACTCTGTAATGTCACCAGGGCTCTGCTTGGGGCTGTCTCTCTCCACGAGCCCAGATCAGCAGCTTCTCATCCTGGTAAGCACATCCCCAGCTCAGGGCAGGGGACTGCAAAGGGATATTTAATCGGACAGAGCTTTCTCCTTTTCCCTGTCTGGGAAGCCAGAGCCCTCAGCAGGATGGGTGAGGTGTTGAGAGAGAGCTGGGCTTTAGGAGAGGCTGACCTGGTGGTGGCAGCCCCCATCACAGCTGTCTGCCTGCAGCAAACGGAGAGGAAAAAGTCAAGCATGGCTCGACACTGAGTTTCCAACGTCGCCCCAGGGCCCCCGCTTGCAGCAGCCCCTACCAGTGCCACCAGCGCCGTGTGCTTGTTCCGACTGACATTCCCCAGCGCTGCCTTTCCGAACTCATCCATAAAATCACGCCCGTGGCTGGGACTTGTCGCGGAAATGCGCAGGCTGGAGGTCTGAGCAGGGGCTGCGGGGCCTGCGCTCAGCCCCAGCGGGACAGAGGGAGGGCTCCCCCGAGGCAGGCTGTCCACACGTGCATAACTGGAAAACGGTCCCCTGGAGCTGTCACCGGGGAAGTCCTGCGGGGAAACTCAGCCAAAGCGAGCAATTGCTAAGCGGCTCCAGAGGGAACCCACGGGCTCTCCTCTCAATGAGCACTGGTGGGTCAAGATGTTCACCAGCACGTCCAAAATAACCAGAGGAGAGGAGAAACAGCCCCTCTCAAAGCACGTGAACTTGCAGCTGGAAGAACTCCCCTCTACAGTCTCCTCGGCTCCAGCCAGCCCCAGCCGAGCTCCTGGGTGGGGCGTGAACGGGCTGGATGTTACTCGCATCCTGCCTGATGGCAACAGCAAAGTCCTTGCGAACGGCACCGAGTCTGCTTGCCACGCCTGACCCTTTGCTGAACGAATAGCAGAGAAATTTCCGAGTGCTGCGAGCCGCGGCCGCGCCAGCGGCGAGGATGCTCGGCAGCACCAGCGGCGTCTCCGTGCCGCACGCGAGCAGCCGGCTGGTATTTGTATCCGATTGTCGATGTGTAAGCAGGGAGCCTGCCGTACATTTACATCACTTTCACACTAAATTTGGAACAGAAAGCATTAAATATTTATTGTGAGCCTAAAATACCGCGCGAGCGCCCTACTTACTGATATTGCATATTAATTCACGTAGATTTTGCCGAACTGATAATGCGTTTATTTAGAAGTGGTGACTCCGAGGCATTCATTACGATTGTGCTGTTTAATAAAAAGCGAGATTCGTGTCCCCAGAGGAACCCCATCTCGTCAGGTCTGTAAACCGGAGGAAGTGGCTTGTGCAAAGGGACATTCAAGGGTTCGTATTTACTGGGGGGAAAAAAGCACTAGCGGGAAGTTTTTAGTGATCCGTTGCAGACCAGTAAAATCAGCCTTTCCAGAATAAAGGCACTTCAAAGCCTAGCAGAAATTACGAGTTATTTCCCTAGCAGTGGGAGGATGTACATTCAGAGAAGCAACCACTCAGCCGGAGCATAATTGCTCCAAATCGATTACTACCTTCTCCAGGTGCTTTCCTGAAACGCGAGGAGCGGCAGAAAAACTACCCCGAGAAAGTTAAAAAATAGTAAACACACCTTGACTTGACTCGCAGCGACCCTGGGGATCGCAGTCAGGCACCGCATGGCAGCAGCGATCCACCCCGGGTTTTGTAGGAGCCCTGTGCGTGCTGGAATAGCTCAGCTGCAATTATTTCCAGGCTCTGGGCTAGCAGAGTAGGGCGCATTTAATAGAGCCCCTTGTTCCTCCTCCTGCAATAAGACTCAGTCATTTTTAATTATAGCCCACTCGGAAGCTGAGAGCCAGCGCTGATAGGGCAGCAAAATATTGCTCCGATCCTCTCGCTGGCGTTCGGAAAGGATTTCGGTGCTGAACCCGCCACGGACGTGATGCTGCCAGTCCGGCCAGAGAGCGGAGACGAACAGCTCGTTTGTGGATTTTGCCGAGTAGCCGCAGACAGCGGGTCTGCCCTCGCTCAGAGCCTGCTGGGTGAGGCTAATTCGGTGTTATCTATTTTAACACCTGCTGTAACAAACCCTATGAAGAGGCTGCAAAGACCCGAGCCAGTGCCAGGGCTGAGCACCTCGGACCCGCTGCATCCCGGCGGGGAGCGGGCTCTGCCCCAGCCCACGGAGGCAGCGAGGCAGCACTGGGGCAGGCGGCCAGGGCACGCAGCACATTTCCCACCGTGCAGTGGCCAAACTTCCCTACCTCGTGCCTTGTGCTATCGGAAACCTCTTCTCCTCGGCCCTGACGTGCCTCTCGTCATGCTCCATCCCCTCTCTCCCTGCACTGTTTGCTCTCCCAGCACCTCGGAGCAAAACGAGGTGCCTGGGAGAAACCCAGCGGGTGGATCCTCGCGAGCACCTGCCTTCAGGCACAGGAGGAACGAAAGCCATCACCTTTTTTATTCCTCATGTGAGGACGTGCTTGCTGCCTGCCCTGGCTGCCCCTTCCCGCAGGCCAGCAGAAGGCAGAGGACTGGGCAGCGGCATCGCTGCCTCCGGGGAGCAGCCACCAGCACCCGCACAGCAGCGGCTGCGGCGCCTCCAAACGCAGTCCCACGGTGGAACGAGCGCTCCTACCTCGGCACACGCGGCTGCTTCTGCCTCTGGCTGCTGCGGGAGCTCTCATTTCCTTGCAGATGCTCCTCGGGTCTAGAGAGCAGCACCCAGCACCCACCAAGGGGGAGGTCTCAGTGGGGAGAGGCAAGGGAAAACAGCAGCTCAGCAGGCATTTTGGGGAGACTGACATGCTTTCCCAAAGCATCTTCGAACACGCTACCCAGAAATAGATCACGAGGCGACCTCATTGCAAGCCCCAGATTTCTGGCAGCGTGCGGCGTGGGGCACGCCAGCTCCCCTCCCCGGCAGAGCAGGATGCAGATAACCTCCCCTGCCTCCTGATCGTAGGAAATAGCATCGCCGAGCCGTGCTGCTGCCTGGCCTCGCATCCAGAGGCTTTGCAAGGGAAATTTATGATGTCGCTCAAGTGCTTTTGGGCTGCGGGCGTGTTGCGGCATATTGAGAGCGTTCGGCATCAGCTAGACCAGAAATCGGGGGCAGGTGGCTTGTGGTGGCCGCTCCCTGGCCACCTAGAGCCACGAGCTCTGTCCCCGAGGTCCCCTTCCAGCGCAGGGGGCCGGGGGGCTGGCTGCGGTGAAGGAGGTGTCACTGCCCTGCTCCCCTGCTGGCCACCTGGGCACAGCAGGAAGGAGACCGGAGGCCGACCTTTGAGACGGCAGCTCGCTGAAGAAAGCAACATTTATTGCCTGAGCGGTAAATCAGCGAGCCCTTGGCTGTAACTATTCGTGTGCACGGCGGGGAGGGAGCAGAGCAAACGCAGCAGCAGGGGAAACGCTGAGCCGCAGCTGTGGCCGGTGCAAGAGCCGGGGGTGCCACTGCTGCAGCTGGGTCTCCGGGTCTCCTCCGCCACCTTCCCCGTCCCACGTCCCCCACCGCGTTGCTGAGGGGTTGAGCAAGGCCAGCAGCCCTCCCCGCTCCTCGCTCACTCCTGAGGCAGCCAGCAGCCCAATGCAAATATTAGCTGAGCGCGCGTGGATGGGCGGGAAGGGCTCTAAGCCCTTCTGTTTGGAAGACGCAGCAATCTATATCCCGGTGTTACCAAGAGACGGGGATTGTTTGCTGCTCTATTTTAGGAGACGGTGAAACGTTGCACGGAGCCTCGGACACACCAGGATTTCTATTTCCCTTCGGTAAATTGGGGTTATCGCCAAGCGGCACCGTTTCACAGTGGCACTCTGCAGCCGCAGACCAGGCTCTCTTTATTCCTAAAAGCACGGACGTGCTGCTCGAACCTGCCCGTTATTCAGAGCCGTGACGGCTGCTCTTTAATCTATCTGCCTGCAAGGTGCAAACCGTCCGGTCCCTCGCCGCGTGTGCCCAAGGAGATCACAGTGACTCCCAGGGAGGAGGCATCACTTACTGCTTGTTGCACAGCGAAAGCAAGGCTGGCCCTCAGCAGCCCCTCTTTCAGTCACTGCTGAAATTTCTCATTTGTACGAACTGGAAGATCTTTCTGGTTTTAAGTAGGTTTTTGACACCTACTTTGGCTCTCTGTTTGCCTTCCCGTGTCGCCTACTACTGTACAAAATCCAGACTTGTTTTGCAAAGTTGCAATTCCAAGATGAGAGGTACAGCTGAGCAAACATTTATTTCACATTTCAGCGGCACGGCGCCAAAGGTCCGGGGTTGTGGTAACAGCCAGAAGAACAAATGCTCGCAGATGTTTGACTTCTCGACGTGCCGGGAGCAGCAGCCAGCAGGCAATGGCTGATTGCTCGGCGGCCGCCACCGGGCAGCACCGTGCCCATGTCTCCACCACCCGAAACCAGGAGCTGCTCCGCCTGCAGGGCAGCTCCCCCAGCTCGTCTTGAGACGAGGGTGAATCCCAGCTGAGGACACTGTGCACGCTCCAGCATTTTCAGATCAGCTGCCGGTGAGCTGCAGGCATAAGGCAAATCTTCCGTTGGGTTTAACCAAAACCAGAGCCGGGCTGAGGGCAGGAGTCAGCGGTGCATTAAGTGACAAGGCTGGGAGAATCGGCGAGGACCCCCAGCATGAGCAGCCCACCTCGCCTTCCTGACCCCATGGCTATGTGCAGTGCAAGGGACTTCACGTGGCCGAGGGGGAGCTCAGGTGAGGCTAAACAGCACATTCGCTTTCCTCTCTTTTCCCTTCCAGGCCACCTCCGTGACTCGCTGCCACTGCCACGTGCAGATTTTACAAAGGTGCTAACTGCCTCCAGCTGCCATAAATATTCCGGTTTAGGCCTTTAACCAGGATTAATAAAAGGAGCGCGGGTTTGTTTGTTTTTCATGCAAATGTGAGCCTCCCTGTGGGAGCTATTCAGTTAAGCTCTCCCAAATAGCTGCTATAAATGGAGTTTACTCTTTCTGAGGGTTTCTTCCACACCATTCGGTCCTGCCAGCCTGCTTGCAGAGGCAGCGCTGCTCCGGTGCCTCGTGCACGGGCACCTTGTTTCCAAAGCTGTGGCCTCAGCTTCGGCTCTGCTTTTCTTTACAGTCATTTCCACAAATCATTACTTACACTGATTTCCCCTGTCTAATGGGAATAATGGAGAGGGATACAAATATTACAGCAGTGATTTCTTCTAATAGCAGCAGGCTCTTCCATTTGACACTGTACGAAATGGAAATAAATTTGAAACATTTCATGAAATACTTTGAATATTCCTCAACCTGTGCTGCTTCCAACATCAGAGGCCACCTGAGATCTCTGTCTCGCTGTGTCCAGCCAGGAGAGGTGAGAGGGATGGTGCAAGTGCTCCGAAGCACATGTGCATTTGCTGCTCCTTGTTTGCCGTGCACATACAAGGAGGCACGGAGGTCAAGTAATCCCACACAGTGCGCCTTTCCTCTTACTGGAACACGCGAGAGATGGAAATGCAGACACTTTGGAACTCATTAGGTAATTATCGTGGAAAGTGTTTTAGAAGAAGCACAATTTGGAAGATTCACGACGCTGGGAACAAATAGGTAGGGGTAGATCTTGAAGCCTCCTGGAGGCTGCTCCAAAGCGCTAAGCCAGAAAGGGCCGTGGGTTTTGCAGCTCTGTTGCACCTTGAAAAGGAACTGCCCAGCGTTCTGCATCCTTTTAACCCAAACACTATCCCGGGCAAACAGAAATGCACACCAATATAATATCAAAAATGACTTAGCTAATGCTTCCATTTGTCTACATTTACCCACTCATTATAGGTGATTACACAATTACCCACGATGAAATATTACCCCTGGAAGTTGCACACACACAATTTGCACGGCTCCACTCGTGCTGCTTCCCTTCCCACGTCATGCAGGGCAGTCGTGCTGCTGTGAGGCTGCTGGGCTGGCTCACCCAGCCATCTTTTGGGCCATATTCTTCGATGAAAAATTTAGGGTTTGCATGCCATTCGTGTTTATAACAGTGTGCATTTGGAAACAGAAAGCAAGAGGCCTGAGAGTTTCTGACTGTTCTTTCCTTTTTTCAGGAAGAATCACTGATGATGTAGCTGTGTGTTCAGACATAACCAGGAAAAGGTGGCTGTGTGATATCAGGAGGGAGAAGGCGTCTCGCTCTGAGGAGGAGGTGTCCCTGCTTCTCTGGACCAGCAGCGCTTCCCGATGAACCTCGCTTAATCCTTGCCTGAACGTCTAGTCAGGCCCTATCAAGCACATCCAATTTTTTCAAAATTCTCCAGTGAGCAAAATCTCACCCACTGAAGGATAAATATATTTCTGAAAGCTCCTAAAGAAGAACACTTTTTTTTTTTTTTTTTTTTTTTGGGGGGGGGGGGGTGATTGTGTGTATCTATTTTGCATCAATTAATTTAAGAAATCTTTTCTGACAATCTGTCAGAGAAGTCAATCTGTCTCTATAGATAGACACGCAATGTCTGTGATGTTCCTACCAGCAAAAGTTGCTTCTGTCATCCCCAGCTGCTTTTTTTTATTATTTTTTCCCAGCGAATCCACCTCTGCGGGGTTATCTGTAGCACTTCCAACCACTGAACCAGTTCAGAGCAATCACCGCTGAAAGAAAACCTTTCATAAAAAAATGGCTCAATTTTCTTCTGATCATCTCAGAGAGTCTTATTGCTGTCATGTCTGGGACGGGGAGGACATAGAGATGTAGCTTTCAAACATCTCTGGGAGAGAGAGCACCCGCAGAAAGAAATTTCTCCATTCTCCAATACAATAAACAGCATTTCCTTCTAGAAAATCCCAAAGGCTTGTTGGGGGATTATGTATAGATAATACCATTGCAGACGCTGGTGTAATTAATTATATTTTTTCTGCCTTCACAGCTGGCACAAGTGGACTCAGGGCAATGAGGTTTTTGGGTGAATAATATAAAACCAGCATAATTTAAAAGAGAGAGAGAGAGGGACAGATAACTTTGCTGAGGAGGAGATCCTTGAGACGTTCCCATCATCGCAGTGGCAGCCATCGTTGCGTTAGTCATGTAAGAGCCTTGGGCCTGGCAAAATGGCACCGGGAGGTGCTGTATGACCTGTCCCCACCTCAAGGGGTAGGCAGCACAACTTTGTGACGTGCCACGTGGATGGGATGGGTTAGTTGTGGCGTTGGGCTGGTGGCACCAGGCTCTGAATCCTTGGGAAGAGCCCTGGGAGGCCTTGGGAAGCCTTGGGAAGGAGGATTACTGACAGGGAGCGCGGCGACAACTTGACGTGTAGGAACTTGGTGACTTTTTCCCATTTTTCCATCTGCATCAACTTATCAGCCTCTTTCGGGACCACAGGGCCCTAAAAGAGCTGCAGAAGTTTTTCCAGACTCTTGTGTTGTGCCAGGCTTGTCATCAGGTTGCCACGGGAGCTCAGATGATGTGAAAATCCCAAAACGTGACCTTTGGCAGCACCCAAACCTTGCCTTGTGCCCCACCACCAGGAATCGGTGCTTGCCCCCTCCGAAAAATGGAAAAAAAAAAGTAAAAAAAAAAAAAGTTTGTCAACACACCGAACAGGCGACAGTATTTTGACGTTTACAACAGCAGCACTATTAATTAAGCAGAAAGAAACCTTGCAAACAGACACCCACCCACCGCAAATACACCACGTACACACAACCGAAGCCTCAATCCGATCTGGAAACACCCAAAAATCAGCACATCGAACACATGTGGCGTCTTCACCGATTCATCACCAAAAATCAGCACATCGAACACGTGGCATCTTCCCTGATCGCCCCTCAGAGCAGCTCATGAAGCCGCAACTCGTATCGCCGCCACACACACACTGCTTGGTCTAGGTGTCCCCACAGACTCATTACACACGCACTCATTAGTGACTCAGGTGAAATATTTATTAGCAACATTCAGGCTTTCAGCGGCGCCGAAGGTGTTCAGGGACACCGCTGTGTGGACACGGCCCCCGCCCCCCGCCTTCGCAACCCTCCTGAGGCGCCGGCCATGGCGGCGGCCCCCAGCGGGCATGCGCAGCGGGGCCGGGGGCGCGCCCGCTTCCCGCCGTGCAGCACCGCGGCCAGCGCCCGGCCGGGGGCGCGCGTTGGGCGGGGCCGCGCGGGGCGGGGCGAGGGCGGGGCGGCGCGGGGGCGCGCGCGGGCGCGGCGGCGAGCGGAGCCGGGCAGAGCCGAGCGGAGCCGAAGCGAGCCGAGCCCAGCCCAGCCCAGCCCAGGCAGCCCCAGCAGCGGCTCAGCCCCGGCCGAGCCCAGCCCGGCCGCCGCGATGCTGGACCCGTCTTCCAGCGAGGAGGAGTCGGAGGAGCTGGTGGAGGAGGAGAGCGGCAAGGAGGCGCTGGCGCCCGCCGCTGCCGCCCGGCTCTCGCCCAGCCGCCCCGGAGAGGGCCCCGGCCCCGGCGGCGGTGGTGGCGGAGGCGGCGGCGGCGGAGGAGGAGGAGGAGGTGGAGGAGGAGGAAGCAGCGGCAGCGGTGGGCTGCAGCCGGGCGGGCGAGCTGGCGGTGCGGCTCGGCCCGCCAGCCCCAGCCCCTCGGTGGCCAGCGAGAAGGAGAAGGACGAGCTGGAGCGGCTGCAGCGCGAGGAGGAGGAGAGGAAGAGGAAGCTGCAGCTCTACGTCTTCGTCATGCGCTGCATCGCCTACCCCTTCAACGCCAAGCAGCCCACCGACATGGCCCGCCGGCAGCAGAAGGTACCGCCGCTACCCCGGCACCTTCCCCCGGTGCCCCCGTGCCTGTCCCCGCTGCCCCATCCCCTTCCAGCACCCCGCCAACCTGCCCTCCTGCTCCCCTGCCATCTCCCCGAACTGCCCTCTCGCTCGCACACTCGCCCGCCCGCTCCCCAGCCTCTCCTCCTGCCCGGTGGCCGCTCGCCGGGCACCCCAAGGGCAACCTGGGCGCAGGGCACCTTGGCCCCGCACCGCAGGGGTTGCAGCAGCAGCAGCCCTGTCCCGGTGCACGGCCCTGCCGTTGGCCTCGCTCCTCGCCGTGCTGCCGCCCAGGCGGAGCCGGTGCTGGCGTGGGGCATCGTCGCTCCTGGTTATGCAAGGTCGGCATTGGGGAAGTTTGGGATTTTGGCCGTCTGAAGGAGAGAGATGGGTTGCGTTGCTGGGAAGCAGCAGGCGTGCACTCTGTCCTCCTGCTAAGGGAGTTTGCAACTTCACGCTCGCTGCAAAGTTCGCTTCGCCGGGAGTGCCAGCGCTGGCTTAGGGAGTTGCCGAGCCTCCTTCCAACTTCTCCCAAATGTTAGCGCGTGGCGAGCTCCCCCAGTTCCTCCGCAGAACGTGGCAGCGGTGCTTTGCCGTGAAGCGGCTGACACGCTCCTCACTCTTCCTCCCAAATGCGTCACCAGGGCACGGCAGCGAGCTGCTCCAGACACGGGCTGGGGAGCAGCACCTCGCCGGGGTGCTGCGGCGATGCTGGGTCCGGCACTGGGCCGTCTGCCCTGCGCCAAGGCGTGAGCTGGTGGCCCGGAGCAGAAATCCAGTCCCTCCAGCACGGGGACGCAGGCACACGTCAGCCAAACACAGCCAACTCGCTCCCTGTGGCACTCAGAGTAGCTCCGTGGTGGGACGTAGCTCTCTGGGATGGCTGGCTGATGTTTTCCCCTGGTTTTAGTTGAGTTTCGCATATGGCGATTTTAGCCTTAGTACCATTCTTTGTTCACAAATGACCTTTATAAGCCAGGAGGGCTCCTGGATGTACTGCTGCAAACGGCGTTCACTCAGTTCTGCTACACCCCGGGACTATTATTAGTCATTGCAACATACGGAGGTAGGAAAGTGCATCAATTCTGCGCGCAGTTTAAAGGCAATGTAGGACAATCTGCTGTTGCTGGAAGGTTGAACAGTCTGCTTTTGTGTGAGTGAAGTTCATGACTGAGGGTTTGGAGAGTTATTTTTTTTTTTTATATTGTTCACCTATAAACCTTTTCAGCAGACTGTGGATTTTCAAAGTCATCTTGGCTTTTGTTCCCTCCCCAACTTCTTCGTGTTAGGAAAAGCTAATGGAATTTACATAATTCCTTGTTTTGAAGGAATTCAAGCAAACAAACAGAACAGGAGGGAGTTTTTCCAAAGGCGCAGGCAGCATCTGCGTGGTCTGGAGACGGGTGGCTGGGAAGAAGGGCAATTTATGGTCCGTGAAATCCAGGTACTGCCCTGTGACAAAACAGGGAGGGAGGGGGACGAGAAAAGGAGGCAGCAAACTGCAGGTGAAACAAAGAAACGGGGAGTAATGAGAACGCCGATGAACTGGCAGCAGTACTCGAGGGAATGGGGAAGTTACACAGGACCTGGGGAGAAAATAATCCCTTCTGTGTGAAATGAGTAATGTTGGGAAATATGCCTGGCTTGTTTATACAAATAGCTAAAATAGGTGTCTCTCGGGGCTTAGCGTCTCCCCACAAAGTTAGCAGTGAAATGGAATTTGGAAAGCTAAATTCAACCTGACAATGTGTCAAATTGAATTCACCCTTTTAAAGGTGAATTCACTGTGGGTTTTCTTCATCTGTGTATTCCCATACTCAGTTGTCACAGAGGTTCCTGGGAGTAAATCCTTGCCCGTTTTCCTCAGCCTAGGCTCCTATTAAAGTCAATTAAAGCCCTGCCAGAGCTTGTTGTTGGACTGCACATGACCACTGCTTTCCTCTCGGATCACTGTGGGAAAAAACCACCCCTCCTTTCCTGGCTTGTGGGAGACCCAAGTGTGATGCCTCTGGGTTTTGCTCCCTCATGGGCACGGAGATGTTGTCACCAAGGCTCTGCTGGATTTAATAATCTTTATGGGAACTCCATGTATTGGTGCGTTTTCTGTGGTGATGAAAAGACCAGATGCTTCAAGACTCATCAGGGTGGAGCAAATGCATTTTGGTTCTCAGAGAGAACATGTGAGAAAGCAGAGCTTTGGTCGTGCCCTGGTGGGAGCTCTTGCCTCAGTTTCCCCCTGACAGGGAGGTGATAAACCTGATGGGAGGAATGTGAGGCCTGAGGAGCACACCCTGCCAAGTCCGCTTCTGTAGCCTCGTTTGATTCTCTGCGATTGCCTCAGCAATGGAGACGAGGGCGCAGGGTTGTGCCGCAGGCGCTGTGTGATACGTGGTGGCTGGAGCAGGCAGCCTGCTGTTCCCCCGCACTCATCAGTGCCTTGGGATGACGGGAGGTGTGCACTCGGTGTAGGGTCACAGCAGAGAGATAATTGCGTGCCATCTGATAAGTTTTAACATATGTGAGAGTGAAGAGGAGAGGGGAAATGTGTGAATGGACAGCTTAGCTGGGGGTGCTGCACATGGGCACAATAGCACTGCACAGTCATGTCAAACTCTGTTTCAAATTTCAAGAACAATTCAAGCTCTTGCCGCTCAGAGCTGGTATTTTTCCTGATCCTGACACGCCAGAAATTTCAGAAGTGCAGTAAAAAGTGTTCTTTAGATCAGCATGTTCAAGCTTACACCTCTGCTACAGATTTACCGTGGTGTTTGGGTGGTAAGGCTTCACTTGAGTAACTGCACATCTGTGATGTCTACCTGTACGCTTTTTTATTTACATCTCACTCGCCTCGCTTCCTGAGGAAAAAGGCTTGTTAGATACCTGCCTCTGCTGTCTTACTTCCCTCCTGGATTTCTTTTTTAAGCCACTTATGAATTCCGAGCACACTTGGCAGGCACACAGTGGTCTGCAAGATGCCAGTCCCTGAGGCTGGGTGAAAGCAGGGAGATCAGCAAAGAAGTACCCCAGCAGGGAGGGTTTGGCAGCGGGCAGGCAGCCCTACCAGGCGCTGGAGAACCTGGGCACGGTCCCCATCGAGTGCGGGGCCCTGGAGGCTGTGGCCACCGAGGCTCTGGCATTGTGATGCAGATGATGAGGGAAGCGGGCCTGGTTGGCTCTGTGGGCTCAGAGCAACGTGGCCGAATACCACAGACGGTGCTTAGCTCGGTAATTGCATGCCTGGGATGGTTTTGGTCTTCTCTCTACTTCCAACAGGCCAGTATGAGCTAGAGTTGAGATGACAGACCATGGTCTGCATGTCTCCCTGCTTGAGCCCAGCTGTGTGAAGCCTGTGAGAGCAGAGCTGTGCCGGTGGCGCGGACAGGCCGGGCAACGCGCCTCTCTTTGTACCGAGGCAGACCCAGCGCCCCTCCCACATATTTATCTCTTTCTTCATGTGAAAGCCCCGCTGCCGGGCAGGCACGGGCTGTGCTGGGTGCTGCTGGGGCAGGAGGGCTGTGAGGTGCCCCACAGGGGTGGGTGTCCGTGCCTTCCGGGTGGCATCACCTGAAAGATCGGCTCCAGGCTGTCGGCATCCCTGTGAGCATATGTGTTGGGAAGGGGGTGGTGTGGAGGACTGGCTAGGTGATGAAACCTGGAGAGCACGCTAGCTGTGGTCACCGCTGGTTTTCCAGCACCGCTTTCTGCCCCGTGGAAGGAGGGAGTGGGTCCCAGCAGGGTGACCGGGAGGGGAACATCCAGCTTCGCTGCGGGTTGCTGGAGCCGGTCCTGGGAGAAACAGCTTGGGATTTGGGCCCTTGTGTAAGCCTGCGGGGTGACGTCGGGTGCATTAGCAAAACCCTTGGTCAAATTCAGCAAAGGGCTTAAGCCTGTGCTTTGCTGAATGGTGATTGATTGAAGCACCATGCTTAATGCAGGGCAGGTGTGGGGGATCAGAAACTCTGTTAAATCAGTTACAATGGGTCTTGAAATATAACGTTTCTGCCATTTTGGCATGCGTGCAGGTGCTACAACAGTTAGAAATGTAATAAAGCTAGCACAGCCTTCCAAATAATCACGTGTTTCTTCACTACCCAGGGCTGAGCTGCTACTCTCAAACTATATTTCCATGAGTTCTCTCTTAAAACAACTGGGTTCTTCTGGGACTGACTGTGACTCAGGTGGCTTTGGGACTTGTTGGAGGACCTGTGATTTTATGGGCAAATTCTGCTTTCCTGGACCCAAGAAGCCCTTGGGGCTTTGTGTTTCTCAGCTCCTCAGGCCAGGAGAGGAAAGCAGGCGATGGGCTCATTTTCCTTCTGTTCCTTGGCTGCTCTCCAGTGCTGCTGAAGGAGAAGTGGGTCTAAAGCGCGAGCTGGACCCCACGCGTAGCTCGGTAGCTGCAGGAGAGCTCACCACGATGCAGCGAGGTCACAATTAGCTCTGTGCCCACAGAAACCTGGCAGAGCAGCTGGGGCTGTCCTGAGCTGCTGGCTCAGTGTGGCCACGGCCACCAGCCGTGAGAGCTGGGTGTGTGGCTGGGCTCGGTGAGGGCAGGTCCTGGGGCAGAGCTGTGCTGGCCCTGCGGTGAGAACAAGCCCTTTGCTGCTGCCCAGGGAGCTTTGCCCCGGGGAAGGAAGTACGGCACATCCGAGATGCAGCACGGAGGACAGAACATGAGCATCGTGTTCAGTGAGTTGTCTGGAATCCACAGAAAATGGTTATTTTCGGTTAAAACACTTATCATTTATTTTGCCAGTGCCTTATCTTAATTTAATTCCAGCAGATATTAAATATTTGTCATACTTGGGCTATTTATATGCTTGCAGCTTATTGAATTGGGAAGCAGGTAATTAAATAGGCTGTAAGCTCGGTCTTCAGCTGTTGTAAAACTTTGCAGCTCCTGATCTCTACCAATGATTCAGTTATTGTGGGTGGCACCTCTCAGGCCAGAGATGTTATGAACTAGCAGTGGGGAAGACTCATCAGATCACGCAGATGCAACCTCTGCTAAAGCCCGTCGCTTGCAAGAAGTATTATTTATGGCCTCGCTTTGCGTAGTCTAGACGCTCTCCCCGAAGCACTTTGCCTTGTGCACAACTTCTAATTCCTCCTGATGAGTTATGAGTCACTTGCTCGCAGTTCACCTAAGCGGGAAGCGGTCAGCAAGTCATTTCCCCGTGTAATTTTTCGTTAGCTGAAGAAGTATTTAATTTGTTTTGCAGTGCGGTTTAGCAGTAGGAACCCAGCCATCGCAATGCTGGTCCATGCAATGTACACAAACCCCTGCTAGCTCCTGCCAGTGCTTTAGTCTGGGGGGGGTACAGGGTAAACATCGCACTTAATTATGTAAACGTGATTAATATGCCAAGTCTGATCAATATAGTGTAATAATCAATACAGCTGTTTGTGGGTACGGGATGCTCAGGCTGCTTTGACTGCCTTTTTGTCTGGATTGGGTGGACATAATTCTTAAAACTGGGTGCAAGCGCAGTCTGTGGGCTTGATGTGTGTGCACTTCTTGTTTGAGAAGGTGCTTTTAGTGACAATATTTTGCATTATTTGCCTGTGATTCAGGCTGATAAACTGTTAGACCTTTTCTAGAACTTAAACACCTGAGTCAAAATGTCATGTAAATGTTTATTCAGCTTGGGGGAAGCTGCGCAGCGTTCAGGCATCATCGTTCAAAACCTGCTCGTCTCAGAGTAAGGGTGAGAGCCTGGACTTCAGGAGTGTGACGAATACAGGGACCCCTGCAAGAGGGCATCAGCTCAGGCAGTTGTGACCCATCATTACAGACTGCACCTGAGCTGTGTAATTCGGCTGGCACACCCAGATGTTGGTGTCTGGTAGGGAAACTGAATGAAACCTGGATTCAGTTGTGTTTGGGGATTATTGTTGCCTAGTCCAAAGGGCGTTGCTTTTTCATTTTTTGCAGCGTTTATCTTATGGTACTGCGGTCTGCAGTAGTTAGACCTCTGTTTCCACCTCCACTCCCTTTTAATGTGGGATTTACTCGATGATTTAGGGCAGGCATCTCCTGTCACTGGGTATGGCCTGGATCTGGTCCTGTACAGGCGTGGAGCAGAGCAACCCCATCCCTGCAAGCCCGTCCTGGGCTGTTTTCCTTCTGCCTGTGGGAGGATCTTGGGGCAGAACTTGGTTAAATTCTTGGCAGTAAAGAAGCAGCCCGCAAAGCTATTAGTTAAGAAATGGCTTATTGAAATATACCCGGTCTCTGGCTGTCTGTACTGTTGCCTTGTGAACTGCATTAGTTTTGGCTGCTGTAGCTTCAGAATTTGATCCCAGGTGCACACTGGGCTGGAGAGGATGGCACTGGGAGCCTGCAGATTCTGAAAGCTGGTAGTAAGTGCAGATATTTATTTGGTTTGCAATCAACTAGGTGTATAAGGCGTGCTGGCTCCTGTAGGAATCTCCCTTCCCCAGGGAATTTTCCATTGTGCAAGCCCAGGTGATGCTAGTCTGGCACTGGAGAGCACGGGTCAGAGGGAATATTAGCTGGTGCTCGCTAGTGTGAGATGCAACGCTCTGCGTGCACTGAATGAGATTTTCTGCAAGTGTCCTCGCTGTTCCTTCTGCCCCCATCTCATGTCCAGCCAGCCCGCAGCTTTGCTTGGAAGCAAGCTCCCCTCCCAGGGAGGCCAAAGACATTTTGGTTGCCCCTGTGCTATGGAGAGGTGAGCAGGCAAGGAGGGTTTGCTGCTCTCGCAGCTGGGTACCAGAGGGTTTAGGCGCTGGGAGGTGACATGGGCGTCACACGCGGTGAAAACGGACCAGAAGAGAAATTTCTCTAAGATGCTAAATGTCCTTTCCTGGTACAGCGAGAGGGCACAAATGGTTTGCGTATTGCAAGCGTGGAGCTCGCGTTTATTGTCTAGACCTCGAGCTTTACCTTCCATCCTAGCTGACTGCTCCCACCCTTGTAATCAGAGATTACAGACTCATCACTGCCTCGGAAGGAAGCTAATGGGGTGACGCAGCAGGAGCCAGCTGCCTCGCTACCTGCACGGTGACGATGCAAGGATGAAGGAAGGACACGGCGAGCGCTGCTCCAGCCACGGGTCGGGCTGCGTGACCCGCCAGCGGCGCGTGCTCCGTGGCACAAAAGGCACCGCAGCCCACCCACCCTTTGCCAGCAAGACCCCCGGGCAGGGGCCATCTGCTGCTGTTATCTGGGGACGTGCGGCTGTCGGAGCCGCAAGGGCTCGTTTTGGTGCTCAGCCAAGACCTAGCCGGAGTTAGGGCTGCGGAGACTTCGTGTTCATGAGGCTCTCGGGTGGGAATCGATGCCTGAGCTCTGCGGGAAGGAGAGGGGAGCTGGGGAGGGCTGGGATGTGGCAGCCTGCCTCCCCCCTCCACGCCACGGGGCAGGCTTCAGCCCTGGGTGCTCAGGTCTGGGAGCGGTGGAGGTGGCCTGGGATGGAGTGGGGCTCCGATGTTAGAGGGGCTGTCAAGTCACCTGGGGTCACAGCTGTGCTTTGCGCTCCTGAATTGTCCTTTTCTGGCCTCCAGCAGTCTCCAGAGAGAAAAGGAGAGGATCACACACCTCTCCCCTCTCCGAGGCTGAACTGCTGTCCTACAAACACCCAGATCGATCGTGTACTCATGGTTTACGTTGGCCAGGGTTCTTCCCGGCACTGTGTCTGTGCGTTGGCAGGTTCCCTGGCCTTCAGTGCTGCCTTCTGCTCTTAGAGGTGTTGGTCACAATGCTGCAAGGAGGCTGCTGCTGCCCTCAGTGGGGCTCTCGTGGGGTGCTCCCTCTTCCCCAGCACGGGGTGTCCCCAGCACCCCACACCGCATGTGGGCAGGCTGGGCGCATCGGTGCTTTTGCTCCAGCCCAGCTCTCCTTGGGCGCTGGAGGGCAGCGTGCTCAGGACATTTCTCTCTCCGTGCATCAGTGGCAGCTGCTGCCCGGACTCTGGAGGCTTGCAGGTTGCTGGCTGGCATAAAATGGATGGTCTTTTCTAAGGCTGTTTTGCATCTCTGCTGCTGAACTTTCCTTCGGAGTTCCTCAAGCTCAGACCTCCAGAGCCCCCGCTGCAAAGCTCGCGCTCGGTGCTTGTTTCACACAGAGAGGTGTGATAGAAATTCCTTCTGTAATCACATTTCCCTGTAAACTCTCTTCTCTCAGAGTGTCTCGCACCAGAATATTCCTGTCTGTGCAGAAGTCACCCCAAATGTGAATCAGACCCTGCTGAGTGGGACAGTCTTCCCACCACCTATTTTTAGTGCGTGCAATTACCCTCCCTGCTTCTCGGAACTCTAATTGCCTTTTTATTGCTGTGGAGCAGTGTGTTAAAGGTTCCTGCATGCTCGTGCCTTGTTTTCTCATTAGCTCTATTTATTCCTCCTTTGGCTCCCTTCCTCAACCTCATCACATTTAGCATCTTCTCCTTGCCTTCGGGGCCTCGTGCAGCTCTGCCACTTCCCCCGTGTTCCCCCGTGTCCTTTCTCGTGCTGCCGCTCCAGATGCTCCGTGCTCCCGGCCTCTCTCCGGCACGCCATCGGGGCTGTCTCCTGGAAGGGGCCCCGTGCACAGCAAAAACCCTTGCCAGCCTCCCCTGGCTGCTGTGGGACGTCCCTAATGTTCACCCCCCAAAAGGCCGCGACGGGGTGGGCTTTGTGCTTGTGCAGCACGGGGCACGCCGCGTGGGTAACGGGGAGCAGGCAGCGGCCTGGCTTTGTCTCGTGTGGTCTGCGAGTGCAAAGTCCTTTCCAACGTTATTTGCTTTATGTTTCAGCCTTGTTGTGTGGCATTTCCATAGCTTGAATTAATTTAATTATCCCCCGAGGTGCTTGCTTGCTCACAGTTGTCCGGGACTTTATTGCCCTCCTCTTGTGTATCGAGGAGCCCACACAACTCTGAATCATCAGTAAATGTGATCACGGTGTTTGATGTTTGCTCTTCCAAGTCCCTGATATGTACAATAAGTGAAACCGGCCTTAATACCAATCTGTGCCTGCCCGGTAGGCACCCGTTTTGTTCCTAAACGCTTCCTAGCTGCGTTCAGCCCAGCCGCTCCATCCTAATAGCATTCATATTGACTAGAGAGATTAATATTTCATACGGGATTGTATCGCAAGCTCTCGCAGCCTACAGGTACTTTATGTCCAGCACATCTATTAAGCACGATGCCAGCTCGGCGAAGGCTCGGTGGCTGGGCTCGGGTCACCAGCCTGCAACTCCCTCCGGCTCGGCAGGGATGAGGACCCTCGCTGCAGCCCCTGCACAGCACCCCCGAGGTGCCCGGCTGGCAGCGTTTGGCACCAGTTGGACACCAGCACAGGCGGTGACACGACTGGGAACGCACTGGGCTGGCTGTACCACGGGCTCCAACAGCCCCTGTACCACTTAGCTGTGTCTGCAAGGTTTCGAGAGGGTTACCTCTATTTCTTGGGGTGTGAGGAGCTGTGAACCTTGCGATAACAGGCTGGTGGGTCCGGTCCTAGCACCTGTGATCCTGTGGATCACAGACAGGGAGCCCTGCAGCTTGGGTGCTGGCTGGGGACCTGCATTTGGGCTTGATGACAGGTTCTGCTCCCTGCCAGCTCCTTCACAAGCCTGCACAGTTCTCTGGATCTTTCTCAGGCTGCCATCAATAACAAGGTGATGAAAACGTTTTTCTCCTGTGTCGAGTGCTGGAAGGTGGTGGGGGCTTATGAGCGGCTGTGTTAATTGTTTAGTGCAGGGTGTGTGGGTCACCGGGAGCACTAGGACTGGGCCCAGAGCTGTGGTTCAGGCACCGAACATCCGTGGGCTGCCCCTCCTGTGTCTGTCTGTCCTGTGTCTGTCCTCCCAGCAGCCTCCACCGCTGCTTATTACGAAGGCAGTTAATAGTCCTGCATAATTCATGCTGACAAGTTGTACGCACTTGCTGATAAGAGAAGCCGATGTTTAATTTACACACGTGGGGCTTCGGATAGACCTCGCAGCTCCACGAGCCGTGGCTGAGATGAAAGGCAGCGGGAGGGGAGATGGCAGCGAGGTGCGAAGGACAGGTCCTGGTGCCCCGGTCCCTCAACTTGGGGGTGCTGTGTGTGTCCTGGGGGGTGACACCCAAGGGTCCTGAGCTGTCCCACGCACCCCTCCCTGCTCCCAGCCAGCCTCCGGAGCACCCAGCCTGCTTTTGCATCGCCGGGAGGCTGCGAAGCGAGGCTCCTGCTCCGAAAGGTGCTTTAAACCCGTGTGAGCAGGAGGAGAGCAAGAGCCCATCAGCTGAGACTCGGTGGCCGGCCAGAAGCAGATGGCTTGCTATTTCTGTGTCCTTTGGTTTTATTACTGCGGGTCTGGGAGGGAGTTACAGCTGCTCCAGTAGTGTGGCAAATCATCTCCATTTGTCTTGTGCTGTTACGCCTCGGTGATGTCAGATGGTCTCCTTACATTTTGTATACGTTCAGACTAAGCAAATCGCAGTGTTTTTTCCATGAAAATTTAATGATGAAAGATGACACTCTAAGTGATTTTTTTCTGCTTTAACCAATTGTTTCATTTGCTGCATAACCCTCGCGCTAATGGTCATAATCTTTCCTTGCTCTGGCTCAGGAGAACAGATGTGGCTTCTGGATTATTTTTTATTTTTTACCTAGGCAGAACCTCCTTTGATTTACTTTTTCACAGCTCCGATTACTCGCATTGCAATGCTGTGACCTATATCCAAGGTGAAACTTGCAATAAATACTTGCTTGGGGAAGGGAGGCACGACCGGGGTTTTGAGAAGATCAGGGCCTGTGAGACAGCAACGCACGTTGCAATTAGATGTCAAAATGCAAATCACTCAGACTTCAGAGCCTGTCAAGGTGAGGCTAGAGGGGACTTCAATCCGGTCTGAGATTAAGCTGAAATCCTTTGGGTGCTTTAATTATTCCCAGTCAATTAAGCTTGCTAGGAGTTGCGGGGTGGCTAGTCAAAGTTGTGCAGGAAAGCCTTCTGATGTTTTTATCGTGTGTTCAAAGGCTTGCAGCACTTGTCCCCGTGTAGAACCTGTTCGTGCTGAGGGCTCTCACCCCTCAAACACAAGAGACTCGGAGACTTGCAGCTGCAGTGACGGCTCCCCAGGTGGCTGAGCATCACTAAACAGTGGGACTGAGGGTTTTCCCACTGCCCCTCGTGCCCTCGGGAGGCAGAGCCCGGAGCCAGAGCACAGCTCGCTGAAAAAGAAAGGAGAACGTCAGTCCCGAGATGTGGGGAGCTGCAGGGAGGAATCGCTCATGCGGAGTGGGTTTGTGCTTCAGAAGCTGCTCTTCCCTTTGGCTTTGAAAGGTTGAATGAAAGAGCTCAAGTGGTGGGAAGGCTGTGAAATGTTTCCTCACCCTCTGCTCGTGGAGCTAAGCTACAGTTTTAGTAAACGTAAGGTAAATGAAAGATGGTATTTCTGCTCTTTGGTCTTTCTCCGTTTCATGTGTCTGCTGCTCAGCATTCATTAATGAAAAAGTTGGGGGTGTGAACCAGTAAAAAAACAAAACACAACAACTCTTCTTTGTTGAAACCATGCGTACAAGGTCATAGCTGTTTATGTAGCAAATCTCACAGGACTTGAAAAGGGTCCTTGGTGTCGTCCTGTGCAATTCGTCAATGGTGCTTGTGGAGTCGCAGCACTGCTTTGCACCAGGGATGGCGAGCATACGCTGTGATCATACATCATGCCTCTTTTTTTTTCCCCAGCATGGATGACTAAGATTTGTAGATACGAGGCTCACAAGCTGAAAGAAAAAATAGCAAAAATGTGAATTATGCAGCTGTTTTCATAGCAGAACACTTAATTAGGGTCGAGTATGGACTCAGCGCTGCGATAACCGCTGTACGTGGAGACGCTCTGCAAATGTCCGCGTTCCCTGGAGGGTGCTCAGCACCCCGTATCATCCTGCCCTGAGGTCGGGGTGTCACCGTGGGGCTGGCATCGCAGCTGCTGAAGTGCAGGAGCAAGCTGGGGAGGGAAGGGCTGCAGGCAGGGAGGCAGAGCGAGGGCCAACCTTGTGCATCACGCGGGCTGCTGCTGAATCACTGTTTACGCCGGTTCTGTACCTGCTGACTGGATGCATGAAAATAGGATACTTCTATTTATAGTCCTTACCTTGTGCATTCATGCACACACACACACCGAAATCAGGCTTTCTGTGACGGGAGTAGTTCCTTGTCTGCATGGGGGAAGTATTCCAGAGCCGTGGCACAGTCTTTGCACTTGTGAGCATCGCCTGGGCGAGGAGCGTGGTGAGGAGCCGGGTGCGGGAGTAAAGCCGCACGGAGCTGAGCGCCTGAATGCTCCCAGCCCGGCGGCAATCCTGCCCCTGCTGCACCAGAATCGCAGCTGCCAGGCTTTATTCTGTGTCCTGCTGCCTTCCTTTGCCTTCCCCTTCAGAGCCGACGTGTTACCCAGGCGTGACCTGAGCAGCCGCTGCGGCAGGACCGCGGTGCCTCATAGCTCTGCTTTGGTGCCGGCAGCTCGGGCTCGCCTGCCATCGCCCTCGTCTGTCTCGTTATGCATCGATGCTGGTAGAGCAGTGCCAAGCAATACCAGCGAAGGAATAGGTCCTGAGGTGAAGCCAGCACCTTTGTTTTGGCAGGAGCCGTGTGTTGGCTGTTGCCCACTGCTGCGGCTGATGGCGCTGTGAAAGCAGGCGCTGCTTCTGCCTAGGGGCTGGGGTGCTCCTGCCCTGTGGGTTGAGCGGTGTGGTACGACCACGTTCACTCTCACTGCTCCTTGGAGGCTGTTTCACCTTCCTCAGTTTGTTGGTGTTAAATTCCTGTGCAGACCTGGTCAGATTTATACCATTTGGATGGGCTGTCCACGTGAAGGAACAACGCACACGGCCTTTCACCCCCAGCTCTGCTGACGCTCTCCGGGGTAGCAGCGCGCATGCAGCAGAAAGGAGGAAAATGCTTGTGGAGGGCTTGGGGTGCCTCCAGGTAAGAAGTCCTTGGGGTCAGAAGTCCTCAGAGAGAGGGAAGCAAGGCAGAAACGGTCGTGAAGCCCGTGCTGTGAACGCGCGGGTCTGTGTCTTACAGGACCCTGGAGGAGAGGTCTGTGGAGCCTCAATTTCTGGGCAGTCTCGTGGCTGAGCTGCCGGCCCCCAGCAGACCTGCAGCTGTCCTGCTTCCCTCACCTCACAGCTCCCCTTCACGGTAACTTCTGTCACCTTGCCTCACCCAGCCTGCTTCCCGAATAACCATCAACCGTGCTGTAAGAGTTCGGGCTGGCCAGAGAGAACGCCTTAGTCATTCTGGTGCTCGTTCTGGCCAAGCGTTGCCTGATGTCTTCCGGCTTCCTTTGCTGCCCTTTGCCACCACAGTGCACTGGCACATCCAGGTGAGCGCTGCGTCCTTGCGAAAGCCTCGCGAGGCGAGTTTCTCCCTTTGCCCTCCCCACAGGGATATCTCGAAGGAGACGGTCCTGGCCTCCCTGCAGGATATGGTTTCCTGCCACGGGCGCTGCGTGGAGCCGTGCTCATTCATCCCTCGCAGCCCGCGTAGCGCCGGCTCTTTCCTCGCATCATCCAGGGCAGGCAGAAAGCCTGCCGGATTGTTTTGAAACTTCACAGCAGGAAAGAGCTTTGTTTCTTGTAGGCTGTCGGCTTCGCCAGCGCAGCCCGTGAGCTGCGCACCGGCAGCACACACGTGGGTCTGAACGCAGCAGCTTCGCACGGGCTGGTTTTCCTGAGCCGAGGGCTGCCCTGCGGGGGGGCACGGGCTGAAAAATGGTGAGGTGCCTGCGGGTAGAGCAGGAATGGGGAGAAGGGAACTGGGGGAGCCACGGAGAGGTGGGAGTGTTGAGGGATGAGCCCTACTCACTCTGCTTTGCCTGTTTGCGGAGATGGGGATGGTGAGGGACCGGCACATCCCATGGATGGGGAAGGCATTGGGGAGCGGTGTCTTGTCCCCAGTGCTCCTGTGCCATGATGCTGGTGTGGAAGGACGTGGGTTGGGAAGGGGAGGCTGCTGTGGTCTTGGCCTGGCAGTAAACCCATCACTCAGGGCACGATGCTGGTGAGCGAGGCCCTCTGGTTTGGTTTGGGAAAGGGCCCTGAGCTTCTGCCGAGGCTGCCCATGGGCTCAGCATCAGCGCTGGGCTCTCCTCTCCGGAGAGCCCTTGTGCCACGTTGTCCTTGTGGGTTTGGGGGTTTGGCTTTTATCTTGGAGAGAAGCCAGTCGGGAAAGGAAGCGTTCTTCAGTCCACGCTGAAAACAGCACCATAATTGTCTGCCCTCCTTTCTTAGAGAGCACCAGTGATCTTATTAATGCCTCCTTGGAGGAACAGGCTTAGAGGGCTGTTACCAAGTTTGTGTTGAAATGCCCATTTGCTAGGTGGGTTTCCCTAAGCCTTTTAGAGATGGATTCGCAGTACCTGTATGTATCGGGGGAAGAAATGCTGAACGTTTTGGCACTTCGTGTCCTTATTTTCTGGACCCCGAACTGAGACGGAGATCTTTTCCCTCGAAGGCTATTTAAAGCCAAGCGTCGTGAGGCTGCGTGCAGGGAGCCCTGGGTGCCTAGCTCCGAAGCGTCTCTCGCCAGGGTGGTTTGGAGATGGGCGAATTCGAAGGGTGCTGAAACCGGTTGCTTTGAGCTTCAGTGAAGAAGTGTTTGATGGTGTATGGTATGGTGCAGACAGCTTCCCAGACGCTACCTTACACGGCTTGTGTGGGGTATTTTTCCACCGCCGATGCTCTTGGTGGCTCTGCTTGGCTTCCAGCCATCCTCTTACCTAAGGCCCAGGGACCGAGGCAGGTGGCAGAGGCCGGGCACAACCCGTACGGGGAACGTGCTGCGCTGCGGCCGTCCCTGCTGGGGACGGGGACAGGGCCGTGCCTCCCCTGCGTGCCGGGGAGGCGATGCTGGGACCGCGGGCGGCCGCTGCCCTTCTCCCTTCTCTTCTCCCCGGGGCTCGGCGCTGGCGCTGCGTCAGACACCTGCACGGAGAGCTCGCGGGTCAGTATCCGGTTAGAGCAGATCCGTGCGTCTGGCCTGCCTCCTCGCGCTCTAATTGCCTCCTCCCTGCCTCCTATCTGCATCCAGCGAGCAAGCAGCAGCGATAGTTAATTACTCTGCTGGGCTGAGTGCGGGATTACAGTCCGTTCTGTCAATACTAATTGTTTTATAGAAATATGAAGGACCACTTTCCCTTCCCTCCGAGGACTTTGGAGATGCGATGTGGGCTTTAATGATAGCGTTTGCCCTTCTGTCCGGTGTGAGCAGGAGAAAGCGATCTCCTGTTAGAGCGGGCACTTCGGGTCATCTTCTGGAGAGCCGTGAGTGCTCTGCCCTGCTTCTGGGGGCTGCTCCTGCGCCTCTCCAGCACAGCTCTTTCCTTTTCCTTCTTTCCAACCTCTGGTTTAATAAATACATTGCACAAAAGACTGCGTAAACGAAGGTGATGTATGTGGGCATCTCCCGGCAGTTCACACAGCAGCACGTAAGGATATCACGAAAGGAAAGTCCCCTTTTGATGCGTGAAAAGAGTCAGCCCCTGGCATTCAGAGGTCTCTCTGCTTGCTTGAGCCAGCCGCAGTGGTTGCTCGCAAGGCGGGTGTCCGCTGGTGATGCCCCTTTGTGGGGGGATTTATAATTTTGCCTCGGTTTGTTGTTCTGGAATAAACGCCAGATAAAACCACATTTGTTTATAATTAAAGGTAAATTAAAACACGCCCCGAGTGTGCTCAGGTGGAGGTTACACGGAGCGTTGGTCGTGACGAATGTTTTGGGGCTGTGTTGTGGCTCTCGTTGCCTCGCTGGAGGTTTTGCTGCTAGCTTTGGTCATTAGCAGCCCTGCGCAGAGCAGGATGGGCTCCCGGGTGAATACCTGAGATCTGGGGAGCGCTGTTGTTGACACATTAAAGCAGGGAAGGTGTCGGTACCCAGCTGGGGAAGGCGCTGCCGCTGGGGTGCTCTAGCCCTGACTCCGCTTTGCTCACCCCCAGCTTCCCGCAGAAGCCTCAGAAAGGAGACATGGGTGGTACACGTCCTTGTGCGTCCAGGCTTCGTCCTCTCGGCAGGCGTTGCAGACCTGCAAGGAAAGAAGCAGAGTGTTTCTTTCATGGCCATCAGTGCAAGCCATGCGCTGGGAGGCAGCGCGGCTTTTCTCTGTAGGAGGGGTCTTTGCATCTCCCAGGATTTACAAACCACGTACTCCGGCGTGGTCTGAGCTCTCCCTTCATCCCGTTAAAATACAGGGGGGACGTAGCCTTTTAGACTTGATCCCTACCCTCATTACATTACCCGTTTCGAGGGCTGGATGCTTCTGGCTGCTTAGCGAGCCGAGATGTGCTGTTTGGTTGGAGTTCTCGTACCAGGGCTTCCCATCCCAGCCGAGCCCTCGCTGACTCCTGTGCTATTTCTCTCTGTGAGCGTTCAGCAGGGTGATGTACTGCTGCTGTCACCTGCAGAAGATCCTGTTCCCTGACCTTAAAATGCATCCCAGCTTCAAACCTGCTCGGTCAGGGACTCGGAGAAGCCTGCGCTCGTGTCCTTTCCGTCGTGTCACCCAGCCTCGTTGAAGGCTGCATGTAAATTGGTCGCTGGAAACAGTTTTCTGGTCTCAGCCGCAAATCTGATTATGGTTACTTTAGGGAATGGAAGCATGAGAAGCCAGGTCATTGCTTTAAATTTTAGCATTAAAGGTCAAGTTCCGCTGATTTTTAATCCTTTGACAGCAGCAGCAGCCTCCCATCTCGTGCTCCCGCATGTGTCTCCACCAAGAAGCAGGCAGGAGCCGGCGGATCCGACATCGGCAAGGCTGGGTTTTGCCTCTGGGATTTTTTGGGGGGGAAAAAAAAGAGGGAGGGCAGCCTCAGCACCGCCACAAAGACTCGTGTGGGGCAGTGCGGATCCGTGCCGTGGGGCTGGGCTCCCCCCGCACTGTGCGTACGCCGCTGGCGAGACGTGCGGCGAGGAGCTGGCATCACAGCCATCCCCCGTGTTCCTCGATCTTGGCACCAGCTGCGGATTCCGCTGTCAGTATTTTGGGGCTATTTCCTTCAGCTCCTTATTAAAATGCATGTGTTTTTCCTCATTTAAAATGATCATCTGTATCAAAAAGCTAATGATCACAATACCTGGCTTACTTTTCCCCAACAAAGATGACAGCAGTGATATAAATCATTATGTTGCTGATTGTAAAATTGCTACCTTCAGGCACATCTTTATTTTAGGGTTGGATTTTTTGGCTGCCACAATTTACGAGAGAGAGACAGTTGGAAATTTCCTCCTTTAATAAGTAGTTTTCATAGCTCTCAAGTTTCTTTATCAAGTCAAGCTGCTTTGGCTGCCAGGCTGGAAAGAGCAGAAGATTAAAGTGCTTTTTATTTTTTGAAGATACGCAGCCGTGCCTAGAAGAATATTGTGGCTTTCCTGAGGTAAGATCAAGTCACAAAGATTTCCTGGTGGGCTTTTGCCATCGCTCGGCTCCTGTGGTCCTTGCTGCGGCAGACAATGTGTTTTGTCCTCAGGACTCTTTGCTTGGCTGGTGCAAGGCACAGGCACCTTTCTGCAGTGCTGCCTGGGGCTGGGGACCCTCCTTGCACCGAGGTGCAGAGCTCCAGCGGGGCTGGCACTGCTGAGGGTTTGGAGCTACCAGGATTTTAATTTCCAGTTTTCAGAATGAAATCCCCGTGGGATTATAATGCAGCATCACATGAAAACACGAAGGATTGATTTTTTTTTTTTTTTTTTTCCTTCACCTATGTGGGGAGACATAAATGCCTGTCTAGGAAAATCGGCAGCTGCAGGGAGTACCCAAAATGCCACCATCTGCACGCCTCCCAGCCGGCCGAGCTCTGCACCCGGTGAATGACGCCAGCAGGCTCTATCAAGGGTATGGCTTGTATTTAATTCTGCGTTACAATCCCTTTAATCTAGGATTATATCCAGCCGCTTTCTTCATGCGGGATGCAGACTGTCAGATAAAAGCAAAAACAGCTGGGAGGAGAGAATTGTCTTTGAACAGCGGCTGGAAAACCTCGAGCATCTGCAGATGCATTTGGCAGAGGCACGAACCCGTCTCGCAGAAATGTCCAGGCAGGTGCACGGGGGCTGCCCGGACCCTCCAGCTCTGACGGGTGGAGACCCCGGGAAGGCAACCGGTTGCAGATGAAATGGTAATTGCTTTCCCCTCGCTGAACGAAATCTCCTCTGAGGCGATTACGCAGATTAAAGCTTCCCACTGAAATGTACCAGAATAAATACAGTCTGTGCCTCTCGCGGGGACTGCTGCAGCGCAGCGCCCGGCTGCAGCGTGGCCTCGGCAGGAGAAGTGGTGCTGGCTGCACGCCGCGGCTGACCTCACGATGTCAGGCAATGTCACGACATCGTCACCGGGCTAGGGGTTTGCTGGGCAGTTCGCAATATGTCACAGGACCGGGAATGCAAAATAATTCAGTATTGGACAGCGTTTTTCCATGTGCTGGGCTTTTTAAAAGCAGGAACATCTGCAGCACGAGCTCACCGTGGCACTGGCTTCTTGCCTGCCCAAGGAGCGTGCTGGCAGGGCAGCCCCTTGCAAGCCAGTGAAGTTGTCAGCTCGCTTGGAGCAGGAGCTCTGCTCAGACACCTGGAGAAGAAAGCAGTTTTGAAGCCGAGAGCGTGGCCTGAGCTGCCCTGATGTGGCTGGCCTGGGGTCCAGAGTAGGAGCCCTACTAAAGTAGGGCTGGAGGGAGCAGCAGCTGCCTGATCATCATCCTCAGCACAGGACTGGGGGGCACCCAGGTCACTCCTGGCTTCTTCGCTCTAATGGACATCTTTAGTTTCCTGTTGTGGACACGGGGAATACATTATTCTCTTCTTTGCAGCAGATTTCCCTGTTCTTGGAGGACTTCTGGGGGTGTTCTCAGGCTCCCCCGTCTTCTACAGGTCCCCGGCCCTTCCCAGTGCCCACATTTCTCGTGCTGCTCCCGCTCCCCATCCCAGAGCCCCTTCCCTGCCCCAGGGCAGGCAGTGGCCCCTCTGCCTGCTCCCCTGTCTACCCGTCTATCTGATGCTTCTGCTTTTTAGTTTTTTCCCCCTTACGACACAGTACAGCTGCGTTTGGCTGTGTTCAGCTTGTATTCCCCCCTCCTGACAGCTGAGTAACGCTGTGCAAATGACTTAATGCATCCCCAGCTACGCGCTCCAAGTGTGAAGTTAAACCATTACCCTTACTAATGGGGAGTTTGCGCCAACCCGATAATTGGTACTAGATGCCACTCTGACCGAGGTACGAGGGAGAATTTGCCATGCCTACACGAAGTCATTTTCCTTGCTTATCACAGCGTGATTTAACTACCTGGCGCTGTTAATGGGGTTTGATTGGGTTGTGGGCTCTGTAATTCCACATACTGCGTGTGCGTGGCAGCCGCATAACACAAATAAAAATCTCTGAAGTGCAGAAGTCATACGTGTGAGTCACAGAGAGCCTTTTCCACTCTGATTAGCTCCTTTCTAGGAGGAGAGAGAGGGAAAAAATAAAAGGCAGTAAAAAAAAGGCAGCTGGGTTAAGTGTGTAGTAAAAGATATTGCGCGGTGGGCGAGGACAGTGCTTGTGCAGGGGCTGCGCGCTGCTGGGCTCCCACAGACTTTAATGGGAAATTGCCTGAGCTGCGAGCACCCTGGGGCATGAGCTGGTGGGGTGTTGTGGTTGGGGGGCTTGCTTTTTGGTCATTGAAGCTGTGACAGTCCCGTTACCGACAGCAAAATCAAATGGTTTCAAGCAGCAAACCCCAGAGCTGGCCTAGGAGGAGGCAGGGGTGTTGGAAAGGGAGGGAGCTGCAGGGAGCGTTCAGTGGTGCTTTGCGTCGTGCAGGTGCTCTCAGCGCTGTCTCCTAGTACCAAATGAATTGGGATTGAGAAAGTTTTTCTAGCCCAGGGCTCCTGAGATTGATGAAAGGTCTGCTGCTTTGCCTGAGCCGCCGGCAGCCGAGGCAGAGCTGCATGCAGTCAGCTCCGCCAGCTGCTGAAGTGACGCGATGCTGTTTCACCTGTTTTTCCTCCAGTCTGAATTTCGAAGGCACAGGTAGCAGGATGAAATGATCTGCTGCTGTCTGATGAGAAATGTCGGATGAGAAATGAGTGCTGGGGGTGGTGAGGAGGCGCTCGCAGCTGGCAGCGACCTGCTGCAGGACCTGGTATTTGCTGCAAATTGCATGGGCCGAGGACGTGCCAGCGACTCGCCTCGTGTGACACACCCGATAAACAGCCACGGCAGGCTCAACAGCCGCTTGCTGAACTTTTTTAAAGAAAATAACTTTGACACCTGGTTTATCCACTCTTGTAGGACTGTTGTTTTGTACCTGGCTCTTTCTGCAAAGAACGAAGGCTGTGTTTATATCTTAGGGCTGAATTTTATCTAGGCTTTTGCACGCCCCAAATTATTCCTCTGATAAAGGCACCATCTGCAGAAAGCTGACAAGCGAACTTCTATATGAGACCAGCCTGGTGAGGTTTAAGAAGATGGAGAGGCTGGCGGTGTGTGTCAGAAAAGGCAGTGCTGCATGAAGAGCAGCCTGTTCTTTAAGGATGCTCGAAATCTACAGAAGCCCGTGGTTGTGAGGAGTCTAGCCCTGGTGAAGGAAATGTTTTCACTGCAGAGCTGGGAAGTCAAGCTGTGTTGTATCTGAAGGATTGAAAATTCTCCCTGACCCTGATCACGATCAGTTGATGCCCCAAAACGTGTGACGTGGAGAAGGTGCTGTAGGTGCCCACGCTGCTTTCGTGCGTGCCGGTCAGTCTTGGTGTCCATCCCCAGTCTGTGTGCAGTGAACCCCTCCTGTTCCCCCGTGCTGTTGCTGAAGGAAAGTGGCTCGAAGAGACTGGCCTCCTCCTGAACACTGTTTTATAACCTTTTAAATTAGAAAGGGCAGCTGGGATGAATGCTGGAAGGAAATAAATCCCAGAAATGGCAAAGGTCAACAAGATGCATGAGTGCTTCAGAGGTGGAGCCTTAACCTACAGCTTCAGTAGCAAACCCAAGACATTCCCCTTGTCCCCTGCAAACCCTACTCTTTACTCCGTGCTCTCAACCAGCTCCTGTATGTGCCAAAGGCCACGGCAGTGGTCTCACCACCACCCTGATCTCTTTCCACATGGAGAAGAGCAGACACGAGGTTGAGACGTGCCTGCTACGTTCCCTCTGTGGGCAAAAAGGGTGGATTGTAGCTTGTACAATCACACTGCTATGGGTGGGGGCCCTGCTTTTGAGCATCTATTTGTAAGAGCAGGAGTGCCAAATGACTTAAGTTAGGGTTATAGTGCTGGGCTTTTCCTTCTGCTGACGCTGTGGCTGTTATTTCGCTGGCCATTTTTACTGCTCTGGCTCCGACCACCCATCCCAGCCCTTCTTCAGAGCCTGCTGAGCTCCCCGGGAGCCCTGGGTATCTCCTCACCCCGCAGCAGCCAGCGTTTTGCACAGCACAGCTGCTGCGCCCGACTTAATGCGGTCCTGGCGTTACCGAAGGCGATCATCGAGATGGGAGGCTTTTTGGCTTCTCGGCTGCTGCTGCTGTCAGTAGTTCCTATTAACGCTAATGGAGATCCCGTTCTGGCACCGGCAGCACGACACCCCCTGCTCGTGAGGCTGCAGGACCCGCAGGCGCGGCAGCACGGAGGTATTTCTTCGGGCATCACGCCGAGGTTTTACTGCCAGGGGTCTCGCTGTCACGCCGTGCCTACTGTGCTGCCTTAATGTTCTGCTACTCCCAGTCTCGGGAAGAGCCCATAGAATTGAAGAGCGAGGTAGGGGCCGATCCTTGTTCTGCAGGCACCAAGAATAAGGGGAGGAAAGTCTTATTTCTGTTGGATTGTTGTGCCTTGCTCTCACTGACTCCTTGCAGACTCTGGGTTGCCCAAGATAAATGTCTTTATTCTCTCCTGCATTTTCTGCGTAGATCTGTTAGCTGATAGATGCCTTTGCCACGTTGCAGGCTTTCTGATCTCACATCGTTTGGTTTGGTTTTATTTTCCTGATGCCATTTCAGTTTCTTTGGTTCCCAGGTGTATCTGGATGAGTTGAGATCAGTTTTGCTCATTAAAATCACATTTCTGTGAAAACTCTTAGAAATCAATCACAAAGCTTAATGAAGTAGTACATGGCTTGAAAAGAAATGGTCATAGCGTAGAAGAGGAAGTGAGAAATTCTCTCTGCCTCCTAAATTTCGGAGGAGCTTAGGCACGCCCTGGAGGATAGCATGGAGGAGAGAGGTGAAATGGCAAGGTTTAGGAGACTGAAAGTGAAGCGTGCCCAGGAGCTCTGCATCTGGGCCTGGCCAGCAAAGATTTTGGCTTTTTCCCCAGCGAAGGAACAAGTCTCTGCACCAGGACTGGGGTTCGCTTCCCCGCTGGCAGTGGGACTGAGGATCCCAGGTGCCTTCACTGCCACCCGCCCTGCCTTTCTCCCTGCAGCCAGGGTTTGGGTTGGAGCCGGCAGCTTTCCCTCTCCCGCGCGTGTCAAGCCAGGCGCTGAAGGCTGGTAGGGAACAACTCGGAGGTGGAACAAAAGTTTCGCACCAGTCTGTCCTTCCCCTGTCAGCGTGGGCAGGGCGCTTGCCCACTCACCTCGCCATCTTGTGCCGTTCCCTGAGCTTTGGGGCTGAGCAGCAAAGCGGGGCTGGCCGCGGTGAAAGAGGCACGGCCCCGTCGTGCCGCTCCGTGCCCGAACCGTTCAGCCGCGGCCGTGCTGGGCCCTCTGCCAGCTGCCAGGGGAGCCTGGCACCGCCACCCGAGCCGGCCGAGGAGGCATTTGTCTTGGAGACAGCCGTCAGTCAGCGCCGCCTCCTCCCGCGGCGCCTGTGTGGGCCACTCCTGCAATATGGCACAGGCGATGCTGGCTGCGCACCGCGGCGCTCAGCGCCCGCAGCCGGGCTCCCAGCTCGTCCGGAAAGGGCACTCTCAGGTGAACGGCCCCACTCGCAGCTCAGTCGTCTGAGCAACGTTTAAGATTAGTGTTTTCCCTCCCAGCTTCCACAGGTAACAGTTATCTCTAATTGTTTGGCGTGGGCTGAGCCTTCTATTAGGAGTGCTCAAGCACAGAGGGAGGTGAGGTGAGCGGAGCTGCTGGGAGCCACGCGCACACACACACAACGTGGGATCTGTTCTGCTGGCGGTGGGGTCACGGCACACAAGGTCCTGTCCCAGGAGCTGCCACCGTGCTTGGGGTCCTGCCCCAGCCTGCTTCCAAGGCATAGCCCTTCCTTGTGCTTGCTGGGAGGAGGAAAGCGAGAGAGCAGCAATTGGAGGCACTGTGTTCATTTTTTAGGCTTTGTTTTTCCCTTTTGTCATGATTTTCACTCTTACGGTTTCCAACACCTCTTGCAGGGAACTTGGGAACAGAAGGGCAGCTTGAGGATGGAGAACGCCGTAGGCAAATTCTAGCACAGCTGCCTTTCGCGAAGAATAATCCGATTTTGTTTTTTTCCTCCTTCTCTATGCCCACGTGTTTTCTGCTCCTACCATCCCTCCTCTGAAATTATATGCTTCAAACCCGCAGCAGCTCTGTTGCTTTTTGTGGGGGTTTCAGCTCGTACTCTGGCAATGCAGACACGCTCCTTACCAGATGTAACAACAGGCACTTCTTCCTCCAGCCCCTTAGGGCTGTGCTCCGGCAGCTCCGCGTGCACCTGCCCTCATCCCTCCTCCTGGGCTCTTCCAGCCACCAACGAGGTGGTAGCAGGGGACAGTAACCTCCCAGGAGAGGTGATGAGAGCTCAAAGCCCTTAGAAATACCCCACCTCAAGCCCAAAGAAGAAAAAGGAGTCTCTTCTCTCGTTTTTAGATGACCCTCATTATACTCCACTCCAGAGGAATCCTTAAAACAGCTTTTGTTGCCTTAACTGCAAGTCTTTAATGCCTAGCTGTGCTTTTGTAAAGGATCTTTATGAACAACTGCTAGGCTGAAAATTGCCATACTTAAGGTACTTAATGAATAATAATGTACTTAATGAATAATAATTACACCAAACTTGCTTTTTGCTGGGTTTGTTGGGAAAGCTGGGGTTTTCCAACTAGTATCTCACCTTTGGCCTGAAAAGGCACTGCACGCCACCAAAGTCACCCCAGAAGGCTCAGTTTGTGGTTTTTGACTTCCAGCTTACCAGGATTGTTTGTCTCCAGGCCGAGCTATGGATGGTGGAGGCTGATTGCACCGGACCAGGTTAGGATGCATTTACTCGTGTAGGTCTTTGTGCCACGGGGCCAGCGTGAAGTATTTTTGCAGCTGGGTCTTGCCACATGAGGCTGGATTTCTGGTTCTGGGTCACGGAAAGCGGCACTGAGGGGTGTTACTTAGCTCTGACTGGGCTGGGCAGGAGCTGAAAGGCAGAAGGAAGCCAGCATGCCAGCTAGAGGCACCAAAGGAAGAGGGATGTTCACTCGGGGAGCTGTCACGTCCCTCTTGTCCTTGCCAGATGCCCCCAGGGACGGTTCAAGCAGGGCTCAGACCGTTGCTGCAGAGCCAGTCAGCCAGCAAATGGCCTTTCTCTTATCTTAAAGACCGTTACTGAGCTCCACGCCTGGTTGCATGCAGGCAGCTAATTGCCCTCTTTGCAAGCGCCCCACATGAGCTGCACGCGCTCTTTGCGTGCACCGCAGTGCCATTTGCCATAACTACGTTTTGTTCTTATTTACAGCACAAAACTGAGGAGCAGCCACTGCTTCCTCCAGCCTCCCATCTTGGGTGAGTGTGCTCTGAGCCTGGAAAGCTGGGAAATTGTTTGAGGTAAACCAGGCTTGGGGGTATATCCCCGTGGGAGTCTTGCCCCATCTCTGGGAAGAGTCACAGAACTTGTTCCTTTCATTTCCCAGCCTCCTCTTATAAACTGTGCCAAAGAGCAGGGCTTGGAAAAATTGGATAATTTTTAACAGTGCCTTTCCTGAAAGTAATTAACAATTATAATAATAAATCTTCCCAGTGGAAGTGATCATTATTACAAATAATGTATCCTGATGTCTTTGGAGGCGCAGACATTTGCTCAGCTGTTTGGGCACACAGCAGCAGCCATGCAAATGTACGTTCCCGTGCCCCATGTTTTTGCACAGTGATGAGGACGCGAAGCTGAAGTGCTCTGTTTTCTAGCAGCAGCTTGCTGCCTCAGAACAAACTACCTTTTACCAAACTTTTTCTTCCAGCTCCAAACAACGTGCCCTTGTAAAGTCTGAGATTACTCACTTTAGCAGGAAATGTGAGGAGGAGGAGGAGGTACGCTCCAGTTTCACACCTTTTCTCTTTTTTCATCTAGAAACAAGTTCTGTTCTGGCTTGAGTGATTGATTGAACCTTTTTCAAGCGTTGTCTGAAGGAGACAAGTTCTCTTTTACTGGATCAGGGATGTTGTTTGGCTCGTAGATTTTCATAAAACCGGGGATGTTTTCTTTCTTTGTGTTTGCTTCCAGAAAATCAGAGCACATGCACGGAATAAGGGAAAATTTCAAGCACAACAAGTTGTACTTAGCCGGAGCCCCAGCACGTAGTAGGTCAGGTCTCTTGATGATGTGCTTTGAAAACTGGCTGCCTTTGGGAAAGAAGCCTTGGGCCGTCCTGCCTGGGCTTCCCCTTCCACCTCTGTCCCAGGCTGCTGTAGGTGGCAGCGCTCTGATTCGGGGGTTGATAGTTTCCCCACCTCTCCGTGGGAGCGCAGGCAGCTCTCGGCACTTCTGCCTTGTGTGCCTGGAAGCTTCTCGCCGTTTCTTGCTGTATTGTTCAGTCGTATCAAAGGTATCGCGTCCCCTGCTAGCTGTGCCGAGCTGCAAATGGCACTTCCACAGAGGCTGGGACACGCCAGGAGTCCTTCAGCCTCCATTCATTTGTCTGTCTCTTCCGCTCGGCGAGAAGTAGGTTTAAAATAGCTTGTGACATGGAGGAGTCAGAGCCTAATGATGAAAATGGTACGAAAATAACTCTAGTGATGGTGGACGGACATTTTATTTTTTTTAAGGGACAAGACTGTGTTTTTTGTTTGCGGATCTGAAGTGCCAGTAGGAAACCTCTAACTCACGTTGTTTAACGTTTTCAAGTCAGCGTGAGCTGCTGTATACGTTAACCAGGAAGGACGATTAGCTTCTGCGGTACGGAAGGTCTGCCTGGAGTGGGAACATTGAGATGAAAATAGTTCAGATAGTGATTTGAAAGCGTCTCTCTAAAAGTAGCTGGCTTTTCTTCTTGCATAGCCATACCTAGTCTGCAAGAGGCTCTCAGTCTTCTCATGCGTGTAGCCACTTCTGGAGGAAAGTGAAGTGCTGCTGGTCACCTTTCACAAATGGGAGACGAGGCACAAAAGACACAGTTGGGCTGTTGGAGAGCAAGGACTCGCCTGAGTCCTGGGATGCTGCTCGCTCAGAGGGACCTGCCAGCACGGGCCAGGCTGTGTTCCCACCCCATCCTTCCCCCCGTTTTTGGGAAGTTCCTGTAATTTATGGATATTGAGCTGTCCTGGATCTGCTGGTTGCCTTCAGTCCAAACATCGGTTGTACCAGACCTTGAATAGTCACTAAAGCAGTCCAAGAAGTGAGGTGCTCAGGGTGGTGTCTGCAGCAATACAGGTTACTGATCTCCTGCACACTGTGCTGCCCATATAACACTGCCCAGATGGGGGAAGAGACGGTCCCGTGTTAGTTACCCATCAGGAGGGGCTGCAAGGGTGTCCCTGGGCAAAGGGACTCCAGCCACGCTCATCAGCTGAGTAAAACCATTCACTTTTACACAATTCTTCTCACTGGGCACCTGGGCATCATTTGTGAGTACCTTTGTAGAGGTCGTAGGTTATTTTGCACAAAACTCTTTACAATAAATACAGAATCTATCTATTGCAAGTGATGGAACTGAAAGGTGAAATGCCTTTCTCAGCGAATCAGTGCTAGGATCGTGCGACCATTGGGCAATGAAGTGCAGCATCCATCCAAACTGACTTTTTTCACTTTCTTTGTCAATAAGGCTGTAAAGCATCCAAGTTCTGCAAGTTGTCCTCAGAGCATTCAGAAAGAAGCATAAATGCCAGCAGCTCTGTATCTCAGCCTGTCCCGGATTTTTTCAAGGGATGCAGCACGGGTAGCTGAGGGGAGGTGACCGTGATGTTCTCCAGCTCCACACCGGCCCCGTTCGCCGTGCAGCACGCCGTGGTCTCTAGGCACGAAATGCAATGTGCTGTCTCAGGAGCTGTGTCGTGTCAGCACTCATAAGCTGCAGAAGACAGTGTACTGCTCTACATCCAGAGGAGAAAGAGAAGGAGTGAAAACATTACTTGGCAAGGCTGCCTGGAAGGCTCCAGAGGAGAGCAAAGATCTTCCTTTCCTGGTCTAAGGTGTTTTGTTTTGCTGAGGTCTTGGAGCCGCAGTGGGCCACGCCTGCCACACTCTGTGCTGGAGGAGTAAAAGGGCAGGCTAAGGCAGCTCTGCCTTTGTGGAGAGCTCCTACAGCAGCCAAAGCAAGCATGGCTTGCCCGGCACCTCTGACCAAGGTCCTTGCTGGTAGGATTTTCCAGAGGATGCTGCATAAACATCCCTTAAAACTTGGGGTAAACCAGAATGAATGGGGCTTGGGAGGGAGTGAGGAAGGACTTGGGGCAGTAGAGGGGAGGAGAGAAGCCAGCTGCAGTGTCCAGCGCGGAAGAGACCTCACGGGAATAAAGGGATTTGCCTTCTGCCTTTAGGTCACCCAGAGGGACCAGCGTGGGAAGCCTTTGCACGTCTCTCCGCCCGTCCCAGATAGCCTCTGTTCTCTTTGCCTCCCGGTTGTGTTTGCCAGCTGTATTTCTGTTATTTTTCCAGATTTATTAACAGAGCAGCTACATTTTTACCACCAGCAGGATGAAGCCGGGCTTTCTGCTGAGGACTGACTCCGGGATGATGTTTTCACCCAGCGGAGCTCACCAGGCGAGGCCCTGTCGCAGCAGGAGTCACCACAGAGGTTCCCCGGAGCAGCAACCGCTCCTCAGCCTCTGCTCAGTCACTGCCGAGTGCTTTATCTTTGCTATTTCTTGCTTGTATTTTGCGCTGGCTTCTCAATTCTTCTGAGATCAAAGTCATATTTTTCTTAATCAATGAAAAACAGGGGCATGTATCTGTTTGATCGTATAAAGGAAAATACCCAGCAGGGCTAGCGTGGTCTGCTGGATCTGCTGCAGGCTCGCTCTGCTGATGGCTTGCTGAGGTAAAATACGGTCCGACTGGGAGAGGATCTGGGTTCGCCGTGCTCTGGATGCCTTCAGCTCGGGGTCGCTGGCACACCGGGCGCAGAGGAGGCACCAGCACAGCAGGCCAGAGGGGGAGGCAGCAGGGGAAGGAGACTTGAAGGCAGGAGCTCCTGAGGCTGCCAGAGCTGCTTTTCCCAATGAGCCTTAATGGAGAAGGGAGCCCTTAGGGGGTCGTCTCAGGGTTTGCTGTGAGTGTTGGATGGGCACAACAGATGGAAACAGAGGTAGGAACCAAAGCAGGCAGTGGGAAGGGGCTGCAGGCATCTTCTGGCCTGTCTACGTCCAGCCTTCCCTGTGGCGGCAGGCTGCAGATGGAAGGCGTAGCTTGGAAAGCATCAGGGAGAAGGTCAGCGGGGCAAGCCTCAAATCCCGGCTTTGCTTTCCCCTTACAGCATTGCACATCGTTGTCCTTCAGGAAGTAGGAGCAGCCGTAATAATGTTTGATGCCATTCATACGGGTCTGAGGAGCATGCCTAGCTGGCACGGGGAATCACAGAAAAGAAATGGCTTTGAGAGAATGAAAAAGTGTCCACGCGTTTCAAAGAGCTGCTCAGAGCCCGTGCTTTATCTCCTCTGATAAGCCGTTGTAAGCCGTGGCTGCCCCGCGCAGGGGGGGCACTGCTGCTGGGCATAGTCTGGTGGGATGGAAAGGGGACGTGCGCTGCTGGCTCTGGGGGCTCCGTCTGCAGCCGGCCCAGCCAAAGGGATGGGTCTCCTGCCTGCCCACTGCTTACCCAGCAATACCTCTTCAAAAAAGAATCTTCCAGCAAGGGCAGAAAGCATTTAGCTCTTTGCTTGTGCTGAAAAGCTGACGGAGTTTGCCTGTAATAGGAGGCGGTGAGAGGTTCAGGGCAAGGATCAGAGGAGATGCTGTGCTAGGGCAGTGGCTGGGTGGGCGCTCCGTGGGGCAGCTGGTGGATTTTCTCACCCCTGCAGTCGAGTTGCTGAAAGTGAACATTTATGGTTGGGCTGGGAAGAAAGATATTTATATTGCTGGGCTGCCTAAGTAAGGGGTTGCTGCAGTCTCTGGCTGGTGTATCCATCTGGAGGGATGGAGAGGGGGCAGGCAGCACGGATGGACCCAGGGTGGGTTCCTGGGGCAGGAGGGGACACAAACACGCGGTAGCCTCCCGGGGTCCTGCCTGCTCCTGTGCCTCAAAGGCTGTGACAAGAAAGGATGCACCAGCTGGGTGAGCCCTCTCTGCTCTGGAGACGAAGGGCTGCCCACCTACAGCTTGCTGAGAGGCCAAAGTGGTCTCCTGGGATGCTCCTAGAGGCACATCAGGGCGACTGGAGTAGGCACTTGCAAATGTGAGCATTCGTGCCCCTGCGGAGGAGTGTTTTGGGCTGTTTGCGATGCAGTGAGCGGCATCGCGTGGGCGCCGAGGGGAGCGGACTGATGCAGTTCCCTCCCGTAGCACCCCTGCCCCACAGCCGGCTCCAGCCACTCATCTCAGAGAAGGGAAAGGGCCTGGAGAAGTGAGTGGGTGTCACCTGGGACCGGTGCTCCAGAACCCCTCTACACCACGGTGTTGGGGAGCCGATAAATCAAGCGACCGTGAGCAGGGAATTGTACAGCCAGCCAGGCATATGCACGGTGCTCCACGCACAGCCAGCCTGCAAGGGAAGAGGACGTGCCAGCCTGGCGTCCCTGGGAAGATGTATTGTGGCTGTCAGGAGGCAAAGCACAACGAGCTCTCCGGTAACAAATATTAAACTTCTCTGAAACAACGGGAAAATACATCGTTGGGCAGCTGGGAACAGTTCCCCGAGACCGACAGTTAATACTGCTCGCTTACGGTGCCGGCAGAAAGCCGGCGACGTTCAGCAGTTCGCAGAGCAGCCGCGGCTGCCCAGGAGGGTTTGCAATTAAGGAGACAAATGCTGGGGACGTGAGTCACCCCCCTGGGGTCCCCTCTCCCGTCGGAGGGGGAGCAGCACCGGTGCCAGGAGAACGTGCTGCGGCTTCCTGCTGCAGGGCAGCCTGCTGGGGTTGTTCCTGCGTTGTCATGCCCATTGCTGGGCCCCTGGGTGCCTTTTGGGGTGCCGGTGGGATTCGGAGTCGACTGTGCAAAGCTTGGCAAAATTGTAAAGCACCTACAGCTCAGAGTGATGCTTCTCCTCATCGGTGTGCAAGCAGAAATCATTTAGAGAATGTGTTGCTCCTAATAGTGAACTAATTCTAAAGGGATCAGAACTGAAATGACAATACAGCATGTCGAAAGGGCCTTCTGAGGAGGAAGGGGGCGCAGAAGCAAGGCTCAGACTCTGCTCTCCTGGGCTGTGTGGATGTGCTGGCACCATCGGTGCAGTGCAGGTGGAGAGGCTGGAGGCAACGTGTCAGTGGAGGCATTTGGAGATTTAGTGGCATGTCTAAATGTGATAAAAGAGAGGTGGCAGATGTGTTCTTGAGCATCTTCCTTCTGTTCAGCCAGGTAAGTGGCTGGTCTGGCCCCTTCAGGGGATGCCCTGCGAGAAGGACAGGGCTGTCCCCAAACAGGTTCCCCCCAGCACGTTCCTTCCCACCCTGGAGTTCATGCCATGGCCACTTGTCTGACTGTGGAAACAGCAATGCTGAGGGATGCTCATTCAAAAGCTTGCTTTAGCTCTTTCCTAAATTACCTGGTGCTGAGGAGTAATAAAATATTTATTAGATGTTACAAAACCAAACCCGGAACAACAGCATGCTGAGCAGCTAACTATTCCTCCTTGCAGCGGTACCCAAACAGCAGGCGTCCTGAGGAGAAAGAGTTTGATGCTGCTCTTGGTCGTGTGCTGCAAGCTGATCTCTCTGAGACAAAAGGCAGAGATGCTTCCAGTGGGAATTACCTGCAGTCTTCAGCTGAGCTGCTTCTCGTGAGGTGTGGGTGATGCCAACCCCGACGCTGCCTGCAGAACACAGGGCTCCAAGGCTCCGGGCTGTAAAACCCTGCGGGTAAATGCAGGAACTCCCAGGTCCACAGGGGCTGGTTCGAGTCCTCGGGGTGATTGGGACTGGCCACATCTCACTTCACCGACATTAGCGAGGAGTTATACTGCGTGGTTTGATGCTTACCCCAGCCGGTGTTGAAGCCGTGTGCTGTGGCGAGCTGGCGGCTCCTTGCTGTGCAGCAGGGCAGCAGCAGGGGCTGTGGCACGCTCGTTTCAGAGGCGCTTGTACAAAGCCATCGAGTTCATCGGGTAGGTGCCTAGCTCACGGCGTACAGTTCTGGTGAATTTTTATGAATCCTTATTATACTCTCCTTTACATTAGCTTTCAAGGTGTGCTGGCTGTGGTTCTTGGATGCTTCATACTGTTGATGTTTATCACGCAAAGCCTGGCAAGACAACTGCCCCATGAGTGCAAGTCACTGTTCCTGCGCACGTGCAGATTTGAAAATCCACTTAAAAAACCTGAAAATCTGCAGAACTTGTTGTAGTGCAGAGCCTTTTCAAAGCGCAAAGGCGTGCAATTCTCAGACTGATTCGAACCCATCCTTGACACAGTGTGAAGTATGAAACCAAAATCCAGGTGTAATGTGTTATTGTGTGTTGTAGACCTTTGGTGAGCTGTACCACTGTGCGCCATTCGTGTGCGCTCAAACAGCAAAGCCTTTTGGAGAGGGTATGCATTCGGGAGGCATGTTGCCACGTGCAACTTCCTTGTCAGGGAACTTTTCTGTTGCAAACAGCTCCTCTTTGCAAGGCTTGCGCTCCCACGGTGTAGGCGAAGGAGGCTGGGGACAACGTGCGGCGCTGAATGCCAGCTGTTCGCTGGCTGCAACAGCTCTGGAGAAGGTGCCCTGGCTCCCTGCGTTCAGGTTTGTGCTCAGCTCTCAGTCAGATGGAGTGTGTGCAAAAATAACACGTAGAAAGCAAGCTGCTGCTCGTCGCTTGCCCTGAGGAGGCTGGTGTGCCGTTTGCTGAGGTCTGCACCAAGTAAATTCAAGAAGTTGTCTCCATGATTTGCTTGAGACCACGGTAGGCACACGGCATGTGCCAGATTTGTTCCTCCCCATGTCTGAGGTCACCAGGTTGTGCTGGGCACACAGTGTCTCTTTCTTTAAAGCCAGACCAAGAAGGTGGGAAGCATTTGGGTGCCCGGGTCATCTAGTGTTTGATGAGCTCTTCCCAAGAACAGATGCTGTTACAGGGCACTTCTCTGCTGAGTGTTTTCGTAAAAGCCCTGCAATTGCCTGCTGATGCCAGAGCTCCATGGGTGCCCTGCCGGATCGCAGCACCAGTAGTGCACCATCACTGGCTCAACTCGTTGCGTTTTTAATATGCACGTGTGTGGCTGGCAACCGAAGTACTTGTGTGCTTTAGACAGATAAGGGCTGTGAGATCCTGTACTGCATAAACGCGCCGCAGCAGTAACCCGGGAGAGTTCGCTTGGGTCCAGAGTCAATATATGCAAGCAGGGCATCCTGCAATTTCTGACAAGAGCAGAAATGACTGATAGTCCTTCTTCGATGGCTGTCACACACTGCAAGTGTGTGGGGAAAGCAGCAAGGGCTGGAAAAGAGAGGGAGAGCGATTAGAATAGATCTCTGCTGGCCACTACGGTGCTCCTGCTTACTGCTGGCTCTGTCTCTCCTGGCTGAAGGCACGTGGGTTTGTATTTGCTTCGGCTGCAGGGAGGCTCTGCCCGGCACGTGTTGAGGCTACAACCAAGCAGCGTTTGACCTCATGGCTCAGGTGGTACAGGTGGCTGTGATGTCGTATTGTTGTGCTTCGGTGGGAATGTTGTTCTGTTCCTTTCCGCTATTTGCAAGCACGCTACGGAAGGTAACCAGGTGAGAAGGGGTTTGTACAGGCCCCTTCGTGGTCTTACTGGATCTGTGGAAGCTGTTGGCTTCATTTATATGCATTTCTAACTGGTCATTGGCTTCTAATAGTAAGAATTAAAATACTACCCTTCGGAAAAGCACTTAAGCCTCAAGGTGAGTGTTCAAGGGATGTGCCTTTGTAAGTCTGTGGATGGGCTGGTGGCACAGCTCGTGCCTAAAGGCCCTGCTCGAGGGCTTTGAGGTGTGGTGCTGGGGCTGTGCCCGTGCAGGGGAGCCTCTAGCCACGGAGCAGCTCCCCCAGCACCAGATGCATGGTCCAGGCAGGGGGCACTGGCGTGTGGCACCTCCGGAGGGCTGTGCAAGGGTTTCCACCAACTCTTGCACAGAGAATCTGCCAGCCCACGCAGGAGGATTTGGGGAGCGTGGGCAGAAAATTGAATGTGGAACATGTCAGACGGGGCTCGTTTTCCTGCAGGTCTTACCCCCATCCACTCCTGTGCTGACTTTCTGCAACAGAAAGTGCTGCAGAAACTAAATTTAGCATGAGAGCAATTTAATTCTGGCTGAAATTAACTTTCTCGCTGACATCCCTAACAGTGACGCGGACATAGATCGATACATGAGTGCTGTTTCAGAGTCTGGCGGGGATGGACATCCGAGGGTCCCGTTAGCCACGGACTGGTCCATGCTGCATGCAAGGTGTGATTGGAGAGGGTTTTCTTTGCCACGGATGTGGAAAATATCTGCCTAGAGCTTGGGATGAGGAGGAGGCAAATGACACGCTGATAGAGAAAAACCTGGTGATTCATTTCCACACCCCCGGGAGTTCATGTGCGAGATGAGTATTGGGAGCTTCTAGGAATTTCAAGAAGCATCATTTGTTTTGAAGGTAGCCCATTCAATACTGAGGAAGGAGCAGAAAGTATTGCTGCTGCGTATTATTATGGAAACTGAACACGCAAGGCCTTGTGGAGGTTGTCCTGAGAAATAACCTGGAAAAAATAATAAAAATGTCATGCACATCATCAAAAATTCTCTTACGAAATGCCTTAGCTCAGGAAATCTTTGCTCTTAGAATGTCTTCCCTTGTGCCTCAACACACTGACTTCACTGTTACCTGCAGTTTTCCTATTTTTCTTAGTTTCTTATGGCCTCTCTTCTTTCATCCTTTCTGCTTGACATTCACAACGGTTGCTAATGCAATATCATCAATACATTTAATTAACATTCTGATTTTCTCCTCTTCCAGATAATTAAATGCTTAATAAAAACAGACCTAACTCCTTCCCACAGGTATCTCCCACTTGATCACTACATTGTTTATGGCTTGTCTTATTGCTGGCCCGATTTTCTTTTCAATTCCATCAGCTCAGATGGGTTTGGAGCCTGTTTTACATCTGACGCTGTGTGCATTGCTCAAGAGCTCGTGGTGTCTATCATGCTCCTGGCAAACACCACAAAGGGTTTTAGGTGCCTGACATGGCAGCTATGTTCTTACATACAAAAATTAAATCCTGCCAGCCTTAAAGCCAGAGGCTTTTGGCAGTGCTTTTCTGCAGGGCTTGTTGCAGACCGTGGCCAAGACCGAGGTGGGTCGGTTCAGAGGGATGATGCTTGCCCAAGCCCTAGTGCTGCTGAGCCTTGTTGCGTGTGTCAGACCCTATGAAGTCCAGGTGCTTCCTGGGCTGCTGTTTTGTGGGTAGGAATGACCCTTAGTTCCAGCTGTTCCATGTTTTCTGCAGCAGAGCGTAGCGAGTCTTGCTTTATGTCACTTTGATGAACACCTCTCCATAAGCACCAGGATAAACTAATCCCAGATTATCACATCAAATTGCTATTGCTCGCTAACCCTCCTCAGCGTGGTGTTGCAGAATTAATTATCAGCATTCGTGGTGTTCGTTGCCACGGTCCCTAAATGCCCCGCATGGCGCATCGTCTAGATGTAGTGATATTTATCGTTGCATTTGCCAAGTGGTCCCTCTCCTGCTTTTCATCACTAGCAGTGTTTACCAGGCTTCATTATGCTTTAGTCATTTAGAGCTCTGTAGTTTTTAATACTTTATTCAAAGCCATTTGGACACTTAAAGCCATTTTTTTTTCTTTTATTTTAATGGGCTTGTTTCTCCTGCTGGCATACAACTGAGGAAAAAAACACTCCTTTTACCCTTTTCTAGACCTTTTGGTCATTAGTAAATAATTGTTCTGACTTTAGCTGCTCTCTTTTTCCTTTCAGTTTGAAGCTGTCACATATACATCTTGTTTGGTTCCTTCTCTTTTGCCTAAATTAATTCTTATTGTCAAACCTGAAGTAGCCACGTAGTAAACCTGATGCAACTACAGCTAAATCCCTGCAGCCCTTCAGCATGAGCGTTAGCTGCATCTTAAGATGTTATACTGGGAATGCTGGTACGTGGCTTACATACCTGCTGTGGCTTTGTCTGTGCAACAAGCTGAAAAGGCTTTTTTTTCTTTTTTTTTTTTTTTTGAAAGCCATATCTGTTTTTAAACCGACAGATAAATTGGCAAAATAATAGCATGTTATCTTACAAGGCTGGAAAAAAACCTCTGTAAACCTTCTGTTGGTGTCGTTGTGCCAAAATTAGAACTGTCTTGTAAGTTGTACCAGCTGCGTGCTGGACAGAAACTGTTCTGAGCAGCAAAGACACAGCAAAGAAAGTCCTTGCTTGGATAAGAACAGGCTTGCCCTTGAATTGGCATTAAATGGCATTAAATTCTTTAACCATTGGTTTTGAATGGGGTTTCCTACGTGACAAGCCAATAGAAATGAGCAAACAAAAAAAAACAAGAGTAAAGGCCGGGACCCCAGAGTGCTGATGACTGCTGTCTTTTGCAGCCAAATTGCAGGGCTTCCAGGTCAGACATTAAACCTCATCTTCTGAAAGGGGAGGAGATGGTAACTGGGGAAAATACTGCCCTGAAATATTTATGCCTTTGGAAGCACACACACGATGGTCTGCTTTTGACTTTAGAGAACCTGAAGTAGTAGAAGTCTTGCATGCATTTTGTGGTGGCAGAGTTGTTTAGAAATGATGTTCGGGATGATTTTGGTGCTCATGATTCTTAAATGAACAGGATGAAGAGTACACGTGTGTATGGACACACGGGTTATTCCTCACCTATTGCTGCTGTCCTCAAAGGAGAGCAAAAATGCACATCATAAGCATGCTGATAAGATATTGTAGAAGAACTCATTTGTTCTTTCCTCATACATAAACCTTTCTCGACTAATTTTGTCCTTTTGGCATGTTTTGCAGATAAGTAAGCAGCAGCTCCAGACAATCAAAGATCGTTTCCAGGCCTTTCTCAATGGAGAAACCCAGATTGTGGCAGATGAAGCATTTATAAACGCTGTCCAGAGCTACTATGAGGTAAGGAGAGATGATTTCACTATTCATGTGAATCACTGGTCTCGCCTCCACTCACAGACTGGGTCAAATGTTGAACTAATGGATTTTTTGTCAACAAAGCACAAATAAAAGGCAAGTGCAAGGCTTCTCCTGTTTGATGTCTGATACATCACAAGGTTTGTAAGGTTCAGCATTTGGAGATGAGTCATCCATAAGGCAACAGTGGCAACCCCATTCTCCGTGTTGTATCCCATAGCTTGATTATGGAGAAGATCGTCCTTCTTTTAAGCTGAAAAATACCTTCCTGATGTTTTAAACAGCCTACTTAAAAACAGGAAAGATAGTGCAATATGAAATAAATGTCGTGTGCTCTGTGTGAAAAACACCAATTAAAAATGGGCAGCGTATTCAGTTCTTGCTGAATCTTTTGTGTTGTGTCTAATAGATTTTGGGATTTTCAGCAAAAGTCTTTTCTTTTTGGTAAGTCTTTGCATGCACATACAAGTGCTCTAAAGCAAAGGGGGAGAAAGAGGAATGTACACCTACAAAAACTAGATGGTACTAAATAATGTGAAACATCCTTCATAATTGTGCAAAAGAATAATTATGTATGTCTTTCTTTTTTCACCTCTTTGTGTGCAGCCCTTAATGCTGCCTTTCATATCTTTTCTCAGAAGGAAAGAGCTTCTGTTTTTGAAGGAAATCAATACTTGTAATTTGTATGAGAAGCACCGCTTATTTTTTTTGCTAGCCTTTCTGCAAACCATTTTTCTTTCTCCCTAGAGCTATTCTGTCATAAAAGGTGAAGATTTTGAATTGTCTATATAAAATATTTCCGTGGAAGTGTGATCTAAGAGAGGACCAAAATCAGATACTGAAACTGAAGAGAATTTTAACTCTCTAAAACAACAACAGAAAAATGGTAACAATTGCTTCTGTCTTAGGAAAGCACAAATTATCCCTGGATTAACTCTATTAAACTGGCCTAATAGTTACTGCTCCATCATTCTCTGTACAGGAAGGAAGCTGCGAGTAATGTACATCTCTTATCAGAAAAGAAATTGCCAAGGGATCATCAGTTTATCACGGCTTCACTGAGCAGATGCTCTTAGAGAAAGTTTTGAAGATGGCGTGAGCTGCACTTTAGGATATAAGAGCAGCATAATCTGTTTAGATAAGATTATTGGGCAGGAAAATGAAACTGCTTAAAAACAGACAAAATACGTTCCATTTCCCCGGTGGCTCTGGCTAAAAGCATGTCCTGACCAGCTCCAGAAGTCCTATGCTATGTAATTACATCAAGTAATCAAACTTAAAAAGAACAGCTGATCAGAACTAGATGTCTGCAAACTGTCCATTTTCAGCTCAACAGGACACTTCACAGGCATTGTCCTACTTAATGCAGGCTGCAGAAAGCATGATGCATCACTCTGTCCCGTAGTGCAACTTTCTTTTGCTTCTTTTTAGCTGTCAGTTTCCTTTCATTTACAACAGCTTACTTCCAGCTTCCATGCAGTTGTAGCATGGCTGCATATGTCTTCCTCAGCACCATCTGTGGTGGCACAAGGAAAGCCTGGCAGCAGAAAGCCTTTGCCCTCTCTGGATGCAGGAGCAGCGTTTTCTGATGGTGCCCTCCTTCCCTTGCGTGCGTAGGTGCCCATCCTTGATCAAGCCATGGTGCAGTCTGAGCAGATCCTGCTTCATCTTAACTCCTGCAAGTCTCAGGGCTCTGTGCAAGTACCTGTCCCTTGGATTGACACTATCTAGAAATCTGCATTTAGGTACAGACTTACAAAGCTGCATGATGAGCTTTGGGCTTGGAAAATACTAGAACTTGGTTTTGGTTTTGTTTTTTTCTCAGCTGAAACTGAACATCTCTGTTCAGGATATCAATGCAGAATAGGATCTCTTCTCTTCAAATATTGCCTAGGGATTTATTTTTTTGTTGTTGTTGTTGGAGAAAGAGGCAAAGATGATGTGCCAGGTCAGGGATGTGTTTGATGCTCTTGCCCTGAACATGTTTGCATGGCCATGTTCCCCTGTTAAGTCTGCTATCAAGGGGTAAACGTAGGATTGTTGGTCTTAGGTGAGTTCCCAGAAAGCATCTGCGAACATGGAGTGCCATGTTGTTGAGTGGTGTAAAAATCTACCATGTCCTTAGGTCATCCTTGAGCTCTTTAATTATCGAGAGCTGACGGATCCACCCCTGTGCTGGCACAGCTTCTTCCAGCCAGCCGCATTGATCAGTTCTCAGCATCATTAATAAAACAGCGCTTCTTGCTAGGCATTGATTGCTCTTCTCTGTTCAGGGCTTGGGAGAGGAGAGCCAACACAATATCCCGCTGTCCCTCTCTCATCCTTTGGCTCTCTGTTGTTCCCGTGGGATCACCTGCTCTGCAGGGCCCTTTTATGTCTCGACCCTTCTGCTGTTCTCGCAGCAGAAAGAGCACCTCCCTCGAATGCCTTCTCCCTCCCTCCTGCTGTCAGCATCCTGTGCCTCGCGGGCTGTTCCCTCTGCACAGCCTCCCCAGGGAGCCTGCAGCTGCCCTGACCCATCCTGTGCTGCTTCAGCAGCGCTGGGATGGATTTGGCCTCCTCCACCTGTGGCCGTGCCACATGCTATGTGCCTTGTAATGATCTGAGTTGTCTTGATGTTCACCTGCAGCGTGCAGAGACAGGGCAGTTCATCCCTGTCTTTCTGTGGGCTTGTTGGTGCTCTTCCAGTGCTGATTGCCCGTCTTGGAAAGGCGATGGAATGAGAGAAGTTTTGGGACGTGTTATTTAACTGAAGGTAACATTGGCATTAGACTAATAAATTTATTCCTCTCATCTTGTAACAACCAGGCAGCCTGCAAAGATCTCCTCCAGTTTAGTAGTTAAATAGAAGTCTGGTCCTTATGTCAGAGGTTCCTCCAGTGCCTGGCTACGTGGATCAATGCGATGCTGTTAGCTTGAGTAGGATGACAGGGCTCCCTCTGACAAGGCAGCATTTGGCCAGGTGGATGTTGTTATACAGTAACTTTCTTATTAAAACATTTGATAGAACAAAATATAATACTGCTTTCCCAAAGGGCATTTATGTATCTGGCAAAGTGTGACCATAACGTTGTGCGAAGTCTTAATTGCATCACAGCGTGTCCATTTTAGCAGACACAAAGCAGAAGCTTCACCTGATTTCATTACGCTTCCCAAAGTGCAGATGAAACCTCTGTCAGCCTGGCAACATCTGGTTGCTGACTGGGAAAGCGCACTGGCGATGAGGTTGTGGCTTTCCCAGCAGTGAAACCCTGTTTGTGCTGCTTCTGGAGTGAGGAGGGAGATTTATTTTTTTTAAGTGACACCATTTTAAGTCACCCTTTTGTCGCAGGTGTTCTTGAAAAGCGACCGCGTTGCAAGGATGGTGCAGAGCGGAGGGTGCTCAGCGAACGACTCCCGAGAGGTCTTCAAGAAGCACATCGAGAAGAGAGTGCGCAGCCTGCCCGAAATCGACGGCCTCAGCAAGGAGACGGTCCTGAGCTCCTGGATGGCCAAGTTTGACGCCATTTACCGTGGCGAGGAGGATCCCCGCAAGCAGCAGGCCAGGATGACAGCGAGCGCGGCCTCTGAACTCATCCTCAGCAAGGAGCAGCTCTACGAGATGTTCCAGAACATTCTGGGGATCAAGAAGTTCGAACATCAGCTGCTGTACAACGCTTGTCAGGTAAGGTCCTCCCCCAGGCTGGGTGGGAATGGAAGGGGCCTTCCTGGGGCAGTTGCTGCTGGAAAATACTGCTGTTACAGACTGGAAACTCTGGGTCTGACCCAGTGGTTTTTGAGGGATCTTCCCCAAGGTCTATCAAGGAGAAGAGCGTTTGGGTTCACAGTGCGATTTTTGTGCACTGTCAGTTCTATTCTGGCTACCCAAGTGAGCTTCTTTCTCTTGTGTTTTTCTCTTGGTTGGCTGCTTGGGGTTTTCTGTAGCTATTTCAGAGAGTCTTTATAAAGTTTTCTTTCCTGAAATCCCATAGAATTGTTGAGATGGGAGAGTTTCATTCCCTTAGCTCTGTGTCTGGTCGAGCAGGTGCCGAGGGGCGCCGTTTTGTTGTGCCTTGCTTGCCTTTACGCTGTCACATCACCTGCCTAAAGGACAGAAACACTATTGCAGCCTGCAATAACCTTACTAGTGTTTGAAGCCCAGCTGCCCTGAGGGTGAATGTCTTATACAAACTTGCTTTTTTAGGGGAGAGGGGAAGCAGAGAGGGCCTGCAGGCCGGCATCTTGGTTCCTGTGGCTGTCACTTCTCAAAGCAGAGAGCATCCCAAATCTCCATCGCCTCAGTTCTGCTCTGGTTGCAGAGTTCCCAAACTGATGAAAACCTCTCCCGTTCCTCTCTTCTTTTCCCCCGGTGACACCCAGTTCCCCAGGGGCACTGGGCTGGGGCACCTTGCAGTGCCAGCAGCTCTGGCCGAGGCTGCCCAGGCTGTCTGTGACCCAGATCTCAGTCCCCTGCTCTCGGTTATAAATATCGCAGGCGGGATAAAGGATGCCAGAGTCGCAGGGAGCGTGAGGTAATGCTGGGGAAAGTCTCCTGAGGAGGAGCAGGCTTCAATCTCTTCCCCTTAATTAAGGGGTTCAGCTTCTTATTGGAATTAATACATTCAAGACCAATTCTGTCTTTCTTCTGTCTAGACACCTCCAATTTTTTTCAAGAGATACAAAATTATTTTGGATTTGTTTTTTTATCCTGTAAAGAGCTTCATTATCTTGTATTTGTTCTTCTTCATGGCAGTCCTTTATGGCAGAATGGGGAGAGGATAATAAACGTCCCTGACTAAGGCATCTCCGTGGCAAAGGCGGCAGCGAGGACTGCATCAGTCCTCATAAATTCTGTTTACAAACCAGATTTCGTGCCTCCATCCCATGATGGAGGACTTCTTTAAAACCCAAAGCGTGGATCGAGGGCTGAGTCAGTTCTGCAGCTGTTGTTTCCTTTTAACTGATACCCACCTGAGCCCTTGGTCCCTCATCCTCCCTTGACCTACGCTCAGCTAAGGAACTCAGACGGTTTTGTATGAGCCCATGTGATCCTACCCTCTCACTTTATGGTTCCCAGGGATGCAGAAACCAGTCTTTAATCATTGCTGCGCTGCTCTGTAGATGATCTCTGCTTATGAAAGCCTTTCTGGCTGCCACCCTGAACCCAGTGGCAATTTGTACTGGCTGCTCCCCACAGATTGCCCTGCTGCATCAAGCAACATGTTCCCTGCCGTAGGTCCTAGTTCTACTCCAGTAGCAAAGGATTTAATTCTGGGGCTTTTCTAATGCTCAGAGGCAGCAAACCTGTAATTTAAGCTTCTGGAGAATGACATAATTTCTGTTGGGAGTGAGTATTAGCATGGAAGTCGCTCTGTTTTCAATACCTGGCTAGCAGGATTAGCTATGCGGAAGGGGAAGCTCTTTGCACAAGGCAGGGCTCAGCAAACCTCCCCCTCGCTCTCCGTAAGGCTGCAGGGGAGGCAGTGCCAGCAGATGGAGGAGGCGTTTTTTGGGATGGGGGCCCCCAGGGCCTCGCTCCCCTCGCACGGCTCGGACCTCGTCCTGCTCTCCCTGTGGGAATGTGGTGCTCAACCTCTGTCTCCATCACCAGGGAGAAAAGTCCTTCAAAACCTCATGCGGAGCCTTTTTGGAGCTCAGGCTGGTTTGCACAGCTGTTCAGCCTGGGGAGAACTGGGGCATTTCCCTTTGGTGAAATAAAAGCGAATGCAGGAGCAGTGAGCACCCGGGGAAACTGCAGGCTCTGCCATGGGGACCCCTATTTCAGTGCTACCTGTGGCCATGTCATCTGGGCCAACTATACCTATCAGAGGAAGCTCCTGGTGTTGTAAAATCCCCTTCCCCCTGATAAGACCACTGTGCTCTGCTAGTCAGCTAAGCTTGTGCTAAAAAGCTGATGATATCTTTGTGTCTGGCTTTGCATCCAGCAAAATCTGGAACCTGCTGTTACCTGCAGCAGGTCTCCACGACGCTCATCCCGTGCTGTGACCACAAGGACCTCTGAGATCTCCATCCCCAGCCTTAGGAGAGCACCAGCAGCTGCTCTGCGCTTTGGTTGGGAGCAGAGGAACGGGTCCAGGTTTTGCACCGTGTGTGCTGTGGCTGTGGCAGGACTGGGAAATGCTTCTGCATGGCTCCCTTCCAGCTTCTCTCCGTCTCCCCACCAGCTTTGAATTTTCATAAATTTTCATTTGCCTTATCTGTGTGACAAGCACTCTTTTGTAAGCACCTCTGCCAGCCCGTCAGCCTGTCCTGAAAATCAGCAGCGAGCTCCCTTTCCAGGTGGGTTTGCAAACACCTCTCAGCCTGCATTTACAGCGATACTGGCAGCACGGAGCCCACACTTTGCCCTTCGTGGCACTGGCCCACAACACCTGAAAGCGGCATTGATTTCCAGCGTGATGGTCTGCTTCAGCCCGTCAGTGTTCGTTTGCTTCCCCGTGAAGACACACTGACACGGGCTGGGTAAAACTGTTGGGCTAATGAGTGAAATTACTGTGGTCTGACTCTTGTCTCATCACAGTTAATTAGAAGTAAAACTTGAATCCTTTTCTTAATAACTTGACTGATGCTTCCGTCACCTGTTCCCTAAGAACAAAATATGTCGTATATTCTGTTTGTGGATAAGCTATAACTAAAAGGAAGACGTTGGCTGGTGTTTCCCTGGACATGATGGCATTATAACGTCCCCAGCCATGCGGCACGCTGCACACACCTTGGGATGGATGCATTTGCTTTCCTCCCCCAAGCAGGGCACCAGCAGCCTCTGCTGCAGCCCCTGCCAGCCGCAGGCTTTGCACCCAGGCTGAGCAAACTTTGCAAACAAATCTGGGGGCAATAACGAACTTTTCCGCAGTGGTTCAGTGCAGTGTAAGCTGTGCTTCTTTTTGCCTTCTGCTTATCTGCTGTCTACGGGAAGAATTAGGAGAGGGCGTGTTTCCCCTGCCAGGCTGTCTGAGCGCTGCTGCTCGTCGCAGGCGTTGGCGCGTCGCTGTGAGTGCAGTTTATCAGTCCCAGGCCTGGAAAAGCAGAGCAGATCGGCCTTGTGTTGCCCCAGCCATCTGGGAGCAGAGGGGCCGCAGCCAGAGCCCCTCGCTGTTGGCTTTGAGGCTCAGCAGAACCCCTGCTCTGTGCCGTTATCCCGCTGGCGGGTGCTGGCTTTGGGGCGATGCAGAGTCCTGCTCCCAGGCAGGGTGAGCCCCAGCGCGCACCATCCAGCAGCTTCTTTGGGTGTGGGCTCCAGATTGCTGGCTGTTGGGGTGCAGCTTTTAAAGGGATATGGAAAAGTATGTTTTCCCCAGACCGTGCCATACAAAGGGTGCCCTGGATGGACCCGGAGCCCCCTCGGCAGCACGTGCACCAGAGGGAGGTGGGAGCGGGCGCCGGCTGGCTGGGTGCCTCTCCCTCGGCGTGGTGTGCAGCGAGACTGCCCCAGAGGCTGAGCAAGAAGGCAAGGGGTAAGAACACCTTGCCCAGTTATTGCTCTTCCAAAGCAAGGAATGGAGCCCTGAACGCTTGCTTGAACTTCTCCTGCAGCCTGGAGGAGGGAGCTTTTCTCCCTCCCGTTACATCACACCCAGTAATTGCATAACAATTGCATCACCGGGGCTGTGTCCTCATCCCTTTCTGAAATAATATTCTACTTGTGCAGGAGGAGGATGATTTATAAAGGGATTTTTTTTTTAATACAGTATCCTCAGGTGGAATGAGATAAGTGTATCGTTAATGCGATAGTGGTGATGCAGCAGGATCTGAGATAGCAGAAGGGATTGATGTGCCTGGAAAGGCCTTTAGGAAGCAAAGATGGGACTGGTGCTGTGCTAGGATGGTGTGGGAGATTACGGTGCTGTGATGCACAGCCTATGACTGGAGCATTTTAAATAATGCGGAGATACTAACGTGGTTTTAGTCGTCGTCGTGTTTTTGACTTTTGCATAATATGCGCCGTGTGGATGGGTGTTTCTGCTCCGCTGGAGGCAGCGAGGGAGCTGAGCATCCCTGGCTGTGCCCGCCAGCCCCTCTGCTGTGCGAGAGGCGTCCCTGGAGGGAGAAGGGTGTTGAGTCTTGGGTTTCTGGTCCCAGAACCCACTGACAAGGCTTGGGTTTAGCTTTTCCGCTCCGCAATGAGCGTGTGACCATGGAATAGTAATGCAGGAGAGATTTTTTATTTTTTTTTAAGGTGCTGGGCAACTCCTGACTTTAGTCCTTGCAGTCAGCTTTTCCCTGGGCACAGCCCTCATTCCCACTGATGGCTGAATTGCAGCAGCGTCTCTGAAAGTCAGGCCGTGGTCTCATTATTCCCCATCTGTGGGGCAGTGATGCACTTTTCTAGCTCATACCGTCTTTGAAAGTCACTTTTAGGCGTACTGTCAGGGAAGGTGCGGTGCCGTTGACCCAGCTGCAGCAGTTGTGTCCGCCCTCCCACTTGGGAGGAAGCGCTGCACCCGCAGGCTGTCCCTGCAGGGTTGTCTCAATTCACAGGCTGCAAATTCAGCCTTCTCTCTTCCTGGGCCTGAAGTGTCCCACGTACTGTGGCGTTCCTGTTAAGTGTGAAAAATGTCTGTGCTAAACTCCCAATTTCATCCAATTCCCTTAGATTTAGCTGCTTGTTTTTACATCTGAGCGTGTCAAAGCTGCTGGGTAGGACATAGTAACACGTGGCTGAAGGTCACGTTTTTCAGCATGTGTCCCTGTCCACCTGGGCTGTAGGTAACACATCCGAGGTGTATGCACGTGTGTGTGGTACAGTACCGACCGAGGCCCAATAACACCTAGAGGGATCGAAGCCACTGGTCGCTGCGATTGTTTTTGCAAGTTCTGAGGACCTGTGGTTTGAGCTAGGAAACTTTTCAACCCAAATCTCGCCAACCAGAGCCGGTTTAAAACTGGAATTCACTGTATTGACGTTTATTTTTGCAGCTGACTTAGGATGCTGTGTCCAAAGGCTGACATTTCTCACAACGGGGAAAGCTCCCTTGCCAAAAGAAACGGTTTCAGAGCTGCTGATAGAGAAGATGTTTACAATTTTTGTCCTGAATCAAATGTTTGATTTTAGCTCAGGTCAGTATTAAAGGTAATTCGCTACGGTGGCATCTCACCTGCTGCCCCTCTTTCATCTCTGCAGTTCAGGTGGCTTTCCTGATCCCGATTCACTGTGGTGTGTTGAGACCCGGAGGCTGTAATTGTTTGCAGAGATGCTCTGGTGGTACTTGGGGGACGCGGTCCGGTTTGGTCCAGGGCTGGAACAAGGAAGGACAGAAACTCCCATGAGGCACCGTAACGGCTCAGACAGCGGGATGAAGGTTAAGCTGACCTCAAAATCAAAGTTTGGTTTGTGTGGCTCCTCCCGAAACCAAGGTTGTGGTTTTTTTTCTCTGATGAAAAATTCCCAGCTGCGCCTTGCGATGAGAACCGAGCCCAGGGTCATCGCACCCAGCATGGAGTCACCCGTCCCTGCGCAGCTGCCTCTTTAGTTCGGGGATTTTTAGAATCAGATCATTCTCTTCTGCTCCCTGTGTATCATTTTTGAAGACCAAAAAGCAATTCTGTTTGATTCCAGCTTCACCCCGAAGCTCCAAGCCGGTGAAATGGCCACCGGCAGTTGTGGGCATTTAAATGCTGATGCAAGGCCACCAGCCCCCGAGGGCTGCCCGGGCTGGGGACCTGGGTGCTGCGGGTGAAGGGAGGCTTTGTCCAGCACCACCGTGCTCTGTGCCAGCCCCAGAGCACCGTCCGGAGCTCCTTGCTTTTTTATTTCCCACCCTTTCTCTCCTCCAAAACACCTTTTGGTCTCTCCGCCAATTTCCACGCTGAGAACGTTACCCACCCCTCCCCTAGAACAAAGCCACCGCCAACAAAAACGGGCCGAGGTGGTTTCAGGATGATCAAAAGCCTCCAACTCCATAAAGCATCACACTCTGTTTTCAGTAATTCAGTATTTATTTCCATGGAAACGGAAATGGCAGCCCGGAGCCTTCTGCAGGGTTGTAATTACTCTTGTAGCAGCCCGTGGCAGCCGCAGCATGCCTGTCAGCGCTCGAGTGTCTCCTAAAGACGGCCGTGATTTAGCGCCGGGCGGGATATTGAGGAAGGAAAAAGGGCTGGGAAGTGAGTGCTATTTCCCCCCTTCACAATAACGCCGTGCAGATCCACGCAGAGATTCAGGGAGAGGGGAATTGCCCTTCTTCATCGGCTCAGTGGTATTTTGCACAGGAGGGAAAAGATGCTGGGAGGAAGGGGTAATGCAGGCTGGGGAGGCACGTGGTGGCAGCAGGGGCAACGCTGCCAGCCCGCTGGTGTGTGCCACATTGCCCCTGCATTTTGGGGAGGAAAATGCAGAAATCAGCCTTTGTCAGGGCGGAACCGCGCCGCCGAGCTTTCGGCACCGGGTGTCGGGTTTGTGCAGGACGTGTAAGGACGCTTGTGTGCGTTCACTAGCTGTAGGACCAGCTTATGTGCTGTGCTGGTATGGACTTAGAGAGCAATCTTGGCCCCTGTAATTAAATTTAAAGCAAATTAGCTCTTCTATTAAACAAAATAAATCTGATGGAGCCGAATGCCGTATTCTGTAGCTATGGCTGATCAATCGCTCCTGCAAAGAGCAGGCAAATGCTGCTGAGCAGATGGTCTTGGCTGAGGCATGGTCAATTAAACTAATTAAAGATGCTTTCATTTAATCAGAGGGTGTTTTAACCCTGTTAGCTGCCAGTTGGGAATGTATGTTTTCATGCAGTAGGAACTTAAAGTTCTGGCCCTACTGTGGACATCTTCTGGTTTTACAGCCCCTTTACAGAAGCCAGACTAGAGTGTGCATCCAAAGAGCAGATGTTTAGCAGAGAAATTATAACGTCATGCAACAGCAGAGAAGACGTGCAGACGAGGAGTAAAGTCACTTGCTTCTGACACTGACCAGAGATGTGTATCAGACTGGAGACCCAGTCCTTCCCATGCTACCTCCTGCCAGCCTTCCCTCTGGGCTTCGGCGGGAGGATGCCTCTCCGCAGCTTAGCCAAGTGTCACTCGTTCCACTGGCAGCAGCAGTCAGGGGCGGCTTGCTAGGGCATGTTGCTTAAGGGAAGGGAAAGGTTTCAGCATCCAGGCAGGTTCTGGGCTGGAGGAACAGCCTCTCGTTTCTGCTCTCTGCTGTCATGCAAAACGTTTTGGCTGCTGGGAACCCCTCCACCGTGGGGTTCTGGAGATTAATTTAATTCCCGATTTGCTGAAGAAACCCACAGGGACTCATCTGAGCCCAAGTTCTCTTTAGGTTTGCTTAATAGAGCACTCAGTTAATTGGGCATCCTTGCCATTTCCTGTCCCCCCCACTGAGGGGCTGCAGCAGGCCACGACCAGGGGTGCTCTGCATTTCCTGCAGCCTCTACAAATTAAATTAGAAACTGTTGTGCTTTATCCAGAGGGCTGCGCGGGCAACTTCACGCATCAGACCAGCTCTATCTTGCTCAGCAATATTGATCCCTGCAGGTACGTTAGGGCTAAAGCCAGGATGATTTTCAAGATGTTCATCCTTTGTGAAATGGTTCTTATTCTGTTCAGTGAGGGGGGTTTTGTGGTGCAGTGTCAGCTGAGTGCTCTTCATTGTCTTTGTGGACTGATTAATTTCCGCATTTTAAGGTTTAAATTACCATCAAGATATCTCTTCAGTTTTTTCTTTCAGTTGGCCCATGAATACTTTTCATCATCTGCATTCATGTTGCAAAGGAATGAGTAAAAAATAACCATGGTTACCTTATAAAATATCAATGACTTGACATTTTCAATCTACCTTAACCCCTCTGTTTAGGCACTGCTAATTCTCTTCTTTCACCGAAAATCTAGTTGTTGGCATGACTTTCCTGCTTCTCAGCCAGATTTATTTATTTCATTGGATCAGGAGCCTCATTTCACATGGATATTTGTTAATACAGTTCTGAGTCCCTGCCACCACCTTGCGCTTGGGAAGGAGTAAGCTGAGCGGCAGATTCCTGGCACCAGGTAGGACCAACTGGGAAAAAGCCCAAAGGGCTGAACCGAGAGCACCCGGTAGCTGACGGTGTGCTGATCTGCTGATGCTGGCGTTGGCAGACTAGCAGAGGGCTCTGGGACGGGAAACAGTCGTCCTCAGATTTTTGACTGGGAGGGCATTTCTGGTGTCTTCTGCCTCTGCTGGTGCCTGGCTGCTTCCGCTCTCAGCTTTGTTACGGGAGCAGATCAAAGCCTGCCAGCGGTCAGCGAGATGCACGGACCGTCCGTGGCACAGCTAGGGAGACGGTGATGCTGAAGCATTGGGGAAAGTTTTGCAGGAGCTAATGAAATAAGAAAAGTTCTTGAGCATCATTAAATGCGGCAATGTAAGGGAAATACAGCTTGAGAGCATTTCATTGGAGAGGAGATTTGGAATGGCACAAAATAGAAATTGCAGAGGTGTTCCCTTTGTATAAGCAGAGAGGAAACTACTGATGAGAAGTGGGGAAGCAAATGGAGAAATTCTGAATTCAGGGAAGGCTCTTTGCACTGAAAACCCCAATGATCTCACGGGACACACTGCCACTGCACAGCCGCAAAACACCTGGTGGGTCTGCTCACGGTGAAGCCAAGCCAAGTGCTGTCCATCGCTGGGGTATGGTAGCCAAAGGCGATTCATAGAAAGTAGACATTTTATTGCTGATCTCTCAGAAAGCAGCCTAAACTTTAACTGAGAGTAGCTGTAGGGCAGATTCTGAGCTAGGCTTCCATGTGGTTCCCGGAGGTGGGATTCAACTCTCAAAATACCACGTTTATTTCAAGCAATCTCTTGTTGCCCTAACTTTGAATTCAGTGCAAGCCATCAGAAATAAAATCCAGTTCCTCAGCAAGTCCTGTGTTTTATTAGGAAAGGAAAACGTCACCCCTCCTCTTTGTCTTTCCCTCCACCAGAGATGGCGAGCAGAAGACGTGACAAAGAAGTGACCCCACTGGCCCCCTTCAGAGAAAGTAATCTTGTTTTTTATTTCAGCAGGAGTTGTTGCCTGCAGTACATGTTGCTGTCAATCAGCCCAGGAGGCCCTCGGAGACAGAAGGGGTGTTATCCAGACCTCTCTCTCTTTAAGCAACTAACTGCTAACTGCAAAAGAACCCATATGTGATGCTTATCTCGAGGAAGGCAGGAATACTTAATAAGACATAACTGGTGCACGACCCGGCACCGTGTTAATGCCTCTTTCTCTTCCCTTTAACTGAAATACAATGCAGCGGCTGGAATTTAATTTTGCTCACAGGACTTTAATTTGAATTCCCCATGAAAACCTCAGTGCTTTGCAGCTCTTTCAGCCCTCACGCGTGTATTTTTATCACTGAAATCCTGTTCCTTTCACGGGGAACTTTCAGTGCCTTTCTCTTGAGCAGGAGTGACATGTAGCAGTGGTTCTATGTGGCCACGTTGGAGGCTGGCACCACAACTGCAGGGTCTTTGTTTCCACCAGGAATATCTTTTCTGAGATTCAAGACTGGTTGTCTCTGAACTGCGCTAGCCTAGTGTCGCACGCTCCTCTTAATGCTCTTTTTATTGTCTTAAATAGAGCGATCATTCTTGTGACATACATCATCTCCTAAGTGAATATTTTGAAAGTTCCGTATTAATATTTTACTGAGTTTTCTCTAATCCTCATTTCTGGAAGAAATAGTTTCTCCATGGCTGCCTCTTCCACTTTGTAATCCATATTGTGTTCAGTGTTCCAGACAAGAGAATTATTAAAAAACAGTTAGTCACCAGTCCTTTCCTCCCCTCTCTGCATTTCAGTCTTCAGACTACCAGTGTGTCCGTGCTACGTGACAAACACTTGATGACACAACTTGGGATGCGATAGTCGATGTCATTTTAATTCAAGGGAAACTTTGGAAATCAGACGGATCCGGCCACAGAAAGAGCTGCATGAATATAAAACACTGCGAGGTTAATCTACCCCTCTGCTTCCAACAAAAGGACCGAGTTAAAAATAGGGGATAGGTGTATTGCTTAAGAGAAATGAGATGCCAAGGATTTCTTCAAAAAGATATCTAAATAGGCTTATATTTGTTCCCACTGAGCTGACTACAAATTGGGAAATGATCAACAAACTAGATTTCATGCATTTCAAAGGCTCACTGTCAATATCCCTACCCACAGGGACTGCAACTTATATAAGCTTTTCTTTACCTCTCTTTCAGTGCTGAGTTTTCAAACTCAATATGCTATGTTTTTCTGGAACATCTCATTTTGCTCATTTTGAGAGAAAATAGAGTGCGAGCTCAATGGGGAATTGGATGCAAGACATTAAAATACAGCCTCTCACGCATTGAAAACACAGCCCTAATAATGCCCTATAAAACTCTGCAGGCCTCCATGGCGCAGACTTTGCTGCATAATGCAGGGCAGTGATGCCTCCTAGCCAGCACGGTCATGGGTTTTTCGTGTGCTGTAGCCTTTGGTCCAGTTCTTTCATCTCGGAAATAGATGGCAATAAGGGGCTGGGGAGGGCCGTGGTGGTGGCACGATCTTCTTCGTCATTCAGCTGTGAAGCCTTTGTACAAAAGTCACCGCAGTCGGCAGTGGAAGAGGGAAAGCAATTGCATCCCGCTTGTCACAGAGGTATGGTGGCAGAGCATCTGCTCCTCCCAGAGCGCTGTGCTATCAGAGGCAGCACTGAGCTGGCGTTTGTGGAACACAGAAGAGTCAGAAGGCAAGAGAGGGATGTGTGCATCTCTGGGGGTTAAGCAGCCAGCCTAAAGCTGGACTTCGAGGGCCTGTGTGTTTTGCCCGTGCCACGGATGCTGTAAAACCAGGGGCTGTGGATGCTAGGCAGGGAAGCAAGCTGAGTTTCACAGCGTGGCTGTACACGAGCCCTAAGCGTTGGTGGCACAGAAGAGCACGGTGTGACACCTTGTGTCAGGCCCTCTGGTGCCTCTGGGTGACCGAGCTGCCACCACAATTAGGCTCGGGCGCTTTCCGAGCTCCTGGGCGCTGAGCTGCAGTGCTCGCCTGTGTGGGCTCCCACCTTAACCTGCAGCGGGCCAGCACAAGCTAGAGGCATGTCCCCCAGCAAACGGGATCGCGGTGCAGATGTGTAATTTTGCTGTCCTTTTCTGCACGCTGCCCGGTGAGTGAGGCTTGCAGTGAAGAAAGGTGTTGGGGAGGAAGCAATGACAGTGGAAAGACAATGACCCATCGAGAAGCACGCAGACTTTGTCCAAAGCCCCGCTGAGTCTGGTTAAATGTGTCTGCTTGTTCTGGCATGTGCTGAGCGTGTCCCATGCTCTTTTCTGCATCCTGACCGACTTCCGCCTTGCTTGCAGCTGTGCTGAGAACAGCAGCAATTCTGCAGGTCGGTGGTCTCCAGTCGTCGTCAGTCCTTAGGAAAGGAAACCAGGCAAGATCTATGGTGTCAGTATTTTGCTCAGAGCATCAACATGAAAAAGGTGAAACACAGGGCACAGAAAACAAAACACAGGGTGACGAACAAGGCTGGGGGATCTTGGCAGGTAGCGGCTTGCCGGCAGGATGCCGGAGGGAGGCATTAACCGCAGGCTGTGTGCGCGCCTCGGCTGTTGTTCCACTGCAGGGGAGCATCAGTGAAGAGGTTCCTCGTTCCCAGGCTAAGGACCGTGAGCCATTGGCTTCTGGGGAAGTCTTTTCAAACCTAACCGGCTTCGTTAGTGACCTCGCTGAGTTCAGAGCCGGCAGTGAGAAAGTCTCGTGCGTGGTTTAACATACAAAGTTGTAGCGGTAGAGCAATGAAATGGTCTCTTTTTTGTTCTTGACACCAGTCATTTATCCTGCTGGTATTTCTGCTGGTTTGCTGGCAGGCTCACGCTTTGTAACACTGGTGAAATAACTGCAGGCAGTGAGCTTGACTTCCATTTCCAGGAGTCTTGCATGCCTGTGTGCAGAGCTGAGACCAGAACTGATGAAAAATAGCTGCAAAACTGAGATGCAGTTTCATGGGGAAATTATTGACACGTTAATTAAATCGGTGAGGGCTGTTGGATGAGAATATTATTTGCCAATCACAGCATTTTATTGTGTTTTAAAATCAGTTTAAAACCCAGTCTTCTTTATTTCTGATATGTGGAGCATATCAGCAACACTTCTTCATCACTGTACCTGCCGTCTCCTTGTGGCTCGGAGTCTCGTTCCCCACATTTCTTCTCTGTGCATATCCAGATTCTCAAAAATGCCTAAAATGAAGCGGCCTTTTCTGTCACTTTGTAACTCAGTTCTTCATTCACCTTTCCGCTTGTGTATTTTCTCTTCCATTGGCCTTTTTCTTCCTAACAGTAGGTTTTGGCTGGGGACAGTCGTGCTCAGATGGTTAAATAGCAACCGAGCGTAAATTAGCTGAAGGAGCTGTGCCCGCCACTGCCTAAATGAATCCAGAATAACTTCGTGGAGGAGAGCGGCTGTCAGGGCAGGGGAGAGCAGCACGTTTCAGACCTGCTTCAGGTCAACGGAGCTGGAGAGGGCAATACAGGTTAGATTAGCAGAAGAGCAAAACACTATAAATACAGGGTTATATGCTATCAAAGATCCATAGTAAATGATGGTGGTGGCTTGCAAGTACACAGCAGCATCTGGTCCCGTTAACATCTGCAGTATCACGAGGAGGCCTGCGCAGTTCCATCGAGGTGGGTACGACGGCTTCCCTCGGGAAGTCCTGCTGGCAGCACGATCCTCGAAAGGCATGGATGCGCTGGGGCTGTCCCCCGTGCACCGCCGGAGCCTGCTGCCGCCCGCCGGCACGCAGCCCTGCCCCTTCCCTGCTTCCCTGCTGCCAGCCCCGCGCCTCCCGGAGCCCTGCGCCTCCCGGTCCTCTTCCTTACCACTGACATCGGCGGCTGTTGAGGGTCACTGCCTGGGCAGTCTGTTCCGCCGTCATGTATGGCGATTGCAAAACAGCCGAGAGTGCCTGGCAGCTGGTACAAATTTTATTTTTGTGGCTGCAAAGAGCCAAAGACACATTCAAGGAGATAAATGGGATCATTAAACTTCCCTATCGTAATGCCAGTCGCAGTTTCATCCCTTGGATGTCAAAAACCGTAAGCAGCATCAATGAGCAACAACAAAAAATACTATATTTATCCCAAGTATACCAGCAAAAACACTGTAATTGTAATGTACAGGCCCAGGCTGAGGCTGTAGCCCTCCAGTGAGTGGTCTTGGGGGGCCGGGGTAGCGACAGAGGCACTTGCTGGCTCAGGGCGGGGTGGCGAAGGGTGCAAGGGCAGCCAGGCAAGCACGGCTGTCTCTGACGGGCTTCGTGCTGCACCAACCTGCCACAGCAGAAGGGGATCTCTCTCCACTGTTGCGTGAAATTGCTGGATGCCAGACACGAATCAGGAGCAAATCGCCGCTGTTCAAAGACGGGGAGTTCATAAGAATCGTTAATGATAAAACTGTCGGTGTGGGTCAAGTCCTGGGCAGACTCGAGGAGGCTGCTCAGAAGGGTTACGTAGGGCTGCTAGCAGGGTGAGCAGAGGAAAAATAAATGGGTCAAATAAAGTCCTGCTGGAGAAGGAGTAAATGCCCACAGATAGCATTAAATCAGATGTAACTGGAAACCAACAGGGACAAACTCTCTGGCAGGGGGTTGGAACTAGGTGATCTTTGAGGTCCCTTCTAACCCGAGCCGTTCTGTGATTGTGATTGTAAGCTCTGCTGGACGGGAATTGGCTTGTGCCCAGCACGGCCCCTGCAGAAGGCAGCAGCAGTGCTCCTGCAGCAGCAAATGCAAGGGCAGGGCTCAGAGAAGTTCACCAAGCAAAAAAAAAAAAAAAAAGAGTTCAGCGTGAAATGAGAAGGTTGCTTTTCAAAAATGACATGAGCTGTCTGCTGGAGAGCTGTCCAGGAGTGTAATGCTTCCTGCGTTCCTGCCTTGAGACTGACCAAAAGCCATTCCCTCTGGTCTGATGGCACTGATCCGTGGGGACACTCTTCCAGCTGCGCTTGGTTGTCTTAATGTGAAGAAATCCCAAACCCCATCTGCCTCTCCTGGAGGGCACGTGTGGGCACAGGTGAGCTGGAGATGGGGCCGGTCCTGTGCTGCTACAGCGGTTTGCCTACTTTGTGTCTGAAGCAACCGTGGCATCCCTGCTTTTCTCCAGATGCAAGTCTGTAATCCCCAAGATAATTTCTAACAAACTTTAGAGGAAGACACTCTTTTATTTTTTTTTTTCTCCTCCTTTCTTTTTTCCTTTTCTTTTTTGTCTGCTTCAAAAGAGATATCACAGTCTGGAGGGGACGTGCAGGTGCGGTGAGGGGGATGTACGGCCTGTCCTGAGTGCTCTTCAGGCAAGAGTCAGACTTGGAGTAGGGCAACAAGATGCAAGGAGAGGTGGTGACTGAGTTGTGAAGGGCTTTCAAGGTGCTTGTGTGTGATGCTTGAGGACCGTCAGCCGAGTGATCCCAGAGCGTTGGCGCAAGCAAGGAGCACGGAGTACAGCCTCGGTGGGCGTGCTGAGGTCTCAGGCCCTGCTGCCAAGCCCCCAGGATGCACGAAGCCTTGGCTTTTGCAGGCAAGAAGCACCAGGCTTTGAACTCTGCATGGGTCCAGGAGGAAGGCAGGGCCGAGGATGGAAAGACTGAACAACTCGTTGGAAGAGAATATGTCTTTGGAGATGGGGAAGCGTGCTGAAGGAGGGATGAGGATGGAGAGGATGTTTTGGGGTCTGGTGAGTGTAAGGTATTGACCACACGTGGGTTGCTGGATGGACCAGGGAGAATTTAACTTTCAGAGCATCTGAAAAAACTGTGAGGATAACTGTGCATGAAGAGGGTTGAACTCGTGGGCAATGCTGCAGCTGTGATAGCTGCTCAGTTCTTGGCTAGATACACAGAGGAGCCCTAGGTAACGTTGGGGGATACCGTTGTCCACCTGTAAGGCAGTAGAAAGACCTCTACTACATCCAGGTGTGGGATCCATGCTATAGAAATGTGTTGGAAAGATCTTAGCAGTTACATGGAGGGACAAGGAAGGTTAATTTGGCTTACCTGGGGAAATGGTTCAAGGTGATTTGACCTGTTTGCAGATGTGTTGGAGCACTCTTTAACTCGGGGCGTACGAGTGCAGTAACACCCAGCAGTGATGCTGCAGGGTGCAGGCAGGCAGGTGCCAGCCGTGCTCCTGATACGGCAGTGCTGGGGGAACCGGGCAAAGGTTGTCACAGTGTTCCCCTCTCCTGAAGCACACGCCGTATGTTTTCCTGGCAGATAAGCTCACGTTTGAACGGAGGGGATGGCCTTGACATCGCAACCATAGGCTGTTTTACTAGCGGCATGCAGGAGGTTGTGCTGGAAGGTGCTAGCCGTACATTTCGTGCTCAGTCTCATGAGCCTTGAGTGCTGGGCAGGTTTTGGACACCTGTGTGAAAGCATCAGCATACGTGCTGAGCACAGCATTGAAACAGTCCAGTTCTTTAGCTGAACTTTGTCCAGGACGATTATTTCAATGAGGTGGGCTCCGAGAACCGGCCCTGCAGCCAGGCAGGTTTGTGCCATTCCCTGGTCACCTGCAGCCTTTGGCACGGGGACACACAGGGGATGGGGCAGGACGGGGACGTGCAGGGGACCAGGCAGCTCCGCGGGGCGCACACAGCCTCGCGTGGTGCAGATGAGGTGACGGCACGCGAGGGGACCCTGCTTTGCCAAAGTTCGTTACAAATTCCCATCTGCTCGGAAGCAGAGCCTATACAGTTTGTGCCGCGCAAGTAATGATTTGTTACACGTTTTGAAACACGCAATCCGGCCCAAGCACACGTATTTCTAGCGTGTGTCGCTGTGCAGCCGAGGAAGCTGGCAGCAGTTCTGCGCGATGCGCGGGGTGGGGACGGGAGGTGCTTACCAGCACAGCCACGGCGTGATGCGTGTCCCCGTGCTGGTCTTGAAGGAATGTCTTGCATCTCTCTGCTTTCAGCAGCACATCCTGCAGAGCAGGCACACGAGTGGTTTGTAAGGTAGGCAGCCTCTGTTCCCTGCCAGCCCCGGGGGCGTTTCTGTGCCCCTGGGGACTGCCGGTGCCCAGGGACATCTCCGCAGCATTGCAAGCCTGTCGGCTCTCCATCGCTCACCTGCATCCCCAGGGCAGGTTGCCCATGCAGGGACAGCCCGTGTAGACCTTTCAGCAGCTTAGCGGGGAAAGCAGGAGGAGAAGAGGGGAAAGCCACGCATCCAGAGACATTAAAATGCAGAGGGCAGAGCTGGGAGGAATGGTCCCTGGAGGCACGGTTTCTTTGTAGCAGCTCGTGCAGTCTTGGGATGAATTAAGCACTTCGCAGATTCTCAAGGAACTGGTTGAATTTTTTTCAGGAATATTTCACTGCCACTCTAAAGACAAAAAAAAAAAAAAGAAAAAAAGTGAACCAGGGACTGATCTAAACATTTTAGGAACAGACCAGATTAGTTTTTTTAGATTGCAGAAAATATAGTAAGGAAGACTGTCTGAAAACGAATGCCTTTTGAGGGGGTGGGAACGGTTTTGGATTTTGCTCAGCCCGTAAGCCAAGTGATTCAGTCCTTCCCTCGGCTTCCATGCAGGGTCACGGGGTGAGCCTCACTTTGTTCCCTTGCATCCGAGGGGCAGCAGGGGCAGGTGCCGGAGCCTTTCCCAGCTGTGCCAGCTCTCAGCTAGAGTTCTCTCCCCGCCCTCAGCCCTTAACAGCTCGCAGCATTTGGGCTGTCACTCCCCTCTGAGGCTGCTTTTTCCAGTTGTTTTTCCCCACAGCTCCAGGTGGAGGGAGAGAAGGACAGCGAGGGAGCTGCTTTTCTGCATGGCAATGTGGCAAGGGGAGCAAGCTGACCCCACAGGTCCTTGCACACACTCAATATTTTTTCCGATGCCCTGGGCACTGGTTGCAGTCCCTTGGTTTCCATAAATCTGCTGTAGCAAACAACTTGATTAATAGTGAGATGTGGAGGGAAGGGATTTCAGCTGCAGGCTCTGTGTGTGTGTGTGTTCCCGTAGCTACAGAGCCTGTAGCAGACGATGGCACCTTCAGCTGGAGGAGCAGGTTGGCTCTAGCAGCACAGTTTTGATGCGGTTACAGAGCAGAATGCAAAAAGCGCTGAATCCCCTGAGAGTGCTCCAAGCATTTCTCTTTAATCTCTTCGTTGGTTATTTATTTATTTTTTCTTTCTGAGAAGAGCTCCATCTGCCACTGGAGATGGGCAGGTACAAATGCTGTGCACTCGTACCTCCAGCCTCCAGCTGCATGTTCTGCACTCCTGCACGCCCTTCCTGCATGTGAAGTGCACTGCCCTCGGTGGAAGCTTAGAGGGGAAGGCTGAGGGTGGAATACAGATGAGGTGGGATCAGAGAGCAGGTCGTCTCCCTCTTTTTGCCGTGCACTGCCATTCGGAAGGCACCAGGAGACCTCAGCAGCAGCAGGGACTGTCATGCCGTACTCTCGGTGTCCAATATATTTTCCCTAACTCAGTAAGCAAAAAGCCTCCTGCCCTGGTAACATTTTCAAAGGGAAGAGGTCACGCCTTGCTGAATGTAGTTTGAAATAAGCGGCGTTGCCTCAAAAAGCAGGAGATGAGAGTGCTCCTTGCAGACGAGATATCTGGAAGAGTGACGGTGAGGCGTGACCCACCGCCCAGCTCACGTCCCATCCTTATATCAATCTTCTTCTGTTCACGGAGCTCTCTTCGGTGAGGAGGGGATCTGGAGTGTCTCCTGAGCCTGTCCGTCTGCAAAGACGCGCCATTCGGGCTGGCACCAGCTCAGTAAAACTTGGAGGTGGGCTCCAGAGCTCGTGCCAGGTGGGTGCTTCTCCCTCTTCTCCAGCACTGCTGCATCCTGGCACGTCCCGAAGTCCAACCTGGGTTGTGGTGGAGGTGTTGAGCAGCTAGTGTTTGGTTTCATTTTCATTAAAAGGATAATTCGTTTAACAGTGCGAAAAACAGCTCTCCACCCTGTGGGGATGGAAAGGCTTTGCCTGGGGGCTCTGTCTGTGCTAAGTTAGGGGAAAATAATTTACAGGCGGGGGGGAAGTTGGATGGGGAGCCAGGGTAGAGTTAGTAGTGCGATCCTGAGCACTGCAGGACCTCGGGGAGGCACCGGTCTCTTTTCCACCGTGGTCCTCCCTTCTTCAGGAGGGGGCGACGGGGTCCGTGCCACCCCCCAGCTGTGTTGCACCGCATCCGCAAAGAGCCTCGGAGGGGGCTGCGGGGCTCACAGACAATATTTTGCGGTACCGCCCAATACTTTGGGTGCTGCGGGCTGATTCCATCCGCCATCCTGTGGTGGTGAGGTGAGCCTAGGGGCCGTGAGGGGGGCAGGCGGTGGTCCCTGGTCCCTGGTTCCTGCTGCAGCACCCAGCCCTGCGCCCCCCGGGAGCAATGGCCCACGTGGGGATGGATGCTAATGATGGGGAACGCAATTGCCTGCCTTTTTGCCGGTGCTGCTGTATCATCTCGATTTAAATTAGCGTGCATTAACCGCAGTTATATTTAACGCTGTCTACGTGGCTGAATTTTTAGGTTGTTAATTTTCAATTGCGAATCACTTAATCGCATCTCACTTTTCATAAATATTTGTAACGGGAGTTAATGCTTTCTATTAGGCGAGGCATACAAAAAGCCCAAGCCCCGGCGCCCCCTTATCTCGGGGCCTCTGCCTTTGACGGCGGGTGCGTCAGAAACCAGGGTCGGCCCCGCGCCTGGGTGCAGCGCCGCGTGGAGCTGGGGCTGCCTGCGTGCTCCAGCCAGGGAAGCCATTAGGATGCACTTGGCTGCCTGACAAACAGGAAAGCAGACGTTTATCGTCCGCAGCGTGGTGGGGGACGCAGCGAAGGCTCAGCTCTCGTGATGCCGCTGTACTGCCCGCTCCTGCCGCACGCTCCGAACATAAACATGAGACGTGGAGGGCAGCCTAGGGCTCCTAGCCCGGGAGGAATTATAGAGGAGCTGCTGAAATCTTCCGTGCTGCTCGCTGGGGTGTTGAAGCCCGGGACCCTGAAGCCCGTCTCCTCTTCTCACAGGGGGGTGCCCAGTGCCCAGGCGGGGCTGTGGGCAGGCCGCGCCCAGCAATAGGGATATTTGTCTTGGCAGGGCTCCTGCAGGGTTTACGTAGTGAAGGATAAAGACTGAACATCTCAGCAAGCTCTTTAACCAGCCAAGTGCTCTGTAGCTGCTTGGCTTGGTCCTTAAGGTGCCCCCACAGCCCTCAGGGCTCCGCTCAACCTTTCTCACAGGTCCTGTCATCCATTTTGTTCATCCACCGGTTCTTCGGGCTGGAACGGGCTCTGCTGTGGGTGATCAGGCAGAGAGAAGGCTGGTTGCTTTTCCTGGCTTGTGACTTGGATCAGCCCTGGTTTGGGATAAGATGGGGTTTTCTACGTTTTTGTTTATTTTATGGTTCTCAGTATCCTTCTTTCCCACCAAGAGTAATATATCCTGCCTTTATTAAGAAGTGTTGGCTTTTTTTTCCATGTTTATTTTTTAAATGTTACATGCTTTGACGTCAGTGTTGGCATAGCAGGAGGTGATTTGTCCAAAGCACTGCTCTTGTTGCAGTGCTGGCTTCCCAAGGATGGGCGTATTTCCTACATAAGTACAGTCTTAGCACCCCCACCAGGGTGTTTCCAGAGAGGTGGAAGGGGAGCATCTGTATCACAGGCATTTCTCATCATGTTGTTGACTACTAATTATTTCTAAGAGGTGGCTTTTCTGGAATGCAATACTAATTTAGAGGTTATTGCATGGCTAATAGTGGTGCTTCTGTTTAAGAAGAGGAAATTCCCCCAGATGCAAATTTCCCTGGAACCTTTGGATGAGTCAGAGCACAGCATGTTAGGGCAAGGAACTGAATTTTTTTATTAGCCTAGTAATAATAATTTAGCATAGCGATGCTTATTATATTAATCATTAATAACTATTAGTCTTGTTGTTATTATTATATACTGACTGAAGGGTCTTACAAATGTGGTGTTTCTGTTTTGGCCTTTGATAAATTGGCACAATTTAGTGGACTGTTAGATGCAACTCTGAGGGACTAAAAATAGGCGAGTGCCATGGAAGTTACCTCCCTTCTGATACATGGGGATGCCCCATCTCTATAGGAAGGGGTCTGAAGGCAACACACACACAGGTTTCTGGTGGTCCGAGTCACAGGTGTGACCAGCAACTCGTCATCAGAAAGACATCTGCTCCGTCAGTGCCCTTGAAGCAGTCGGTTTGTTCTGTCAAACCAATGTGGAAGACATCAGCTTGTTCAGCAGGACGGCCTGTAATATTCAGCAGGACTGTAATAATTTAAACTTCATGGATACCAAAACGAACTATAACGGGCAGCATGGCATTTTTTGCTAATCTTAGTCCTTGAAAAAGTGGGAGATGTAACCTTCCCTCTACGTTTCCTTCCTTTCTTTTCTGCTGATACACAGTTGTTTGGCCCTGAAAGGGAACCAAAACCTTGCTCTCAATGAACAAATTCTGTGTTTTGCTCCAAGCTTCTGCAGAAGAGAAATGCACTCAGTCATTGTCATGCTACTTCAGGAGCCAATGTCGTAATTCACATTCCAAGGCATGTACCCACAGACCGTGAGCATTATTTTGAAGAACGGCTGCCCAGTTCCAAGCTGTGCCTCTGTGGCAGGCAAGTTTCTGTTCTGAATATGGTTTTTCTTTCCATTTTATCGTAATTATTTTCAAAGACTAAAAATGATCCTCATTCCCATGATTTGTAGCTATCGATGTGTTGGTTGGTCCTACCATCACCCCTCACGAGCTCTGTGCTGGTTGCACTGTCCTGGGAGAGGCCTGGTCCCAGCCTCTGCAGGATGTCTGATTTCGTGTCAACAGGGAGGCCGGCTTCAGAATGTAAAAGTCATAGCTCAGGCTTGATCACTGAGCCATCACGACAGAGCCCAGAAGCCTGTCAGAGCTGGGCACAAAAGGTTTTCGGCCAGAGGAAGCAGTGGTGCAAAGATCTCCATGGGGAGGGCTGAACGGTAGGGTCAGGGAACTTTAACCTCAGGGAACATGGACCTGCACTTCAGAAAGACTTCTCCCACGGGAGCTCCTGCCAGGACACCTTTCTGTCCCCACATCCCCACCTCTGCCAAGCGTCAGCAAGTAGAGGTTTTGGCTTGAAATACATTAATGTGCTGTGACTGGAAAAAGCCTGTCAGGAACTGCCTTATCCTGTGTGTAGAAGGCTTTCAGGTGCTTCTGTCCCACAGCTGAGTCTAAGATCTCTCAGTTGATGATGAAGGAGCAGGAAAACTTGGAGGTCTCTGCTTGAATCAATGGGAATTGAAACCCTTGAGTCAATAGGAATCGAAACCCAGGCCCCAAGCACATTCCAGCAGGGAGGGAGAAACTTTTGAAGGAGGCCTGAATTCCTATGCAGGGCCCATAGCCTGGCCTTGCAGGTTAGGTAGACACCTCTGGAAATGTTCCCATGTCTTATTCTGTCACTTTTAATCCCACAGAGTGACAACATACTGTGGCTTTGCTACAGCAGGTCCTTATGCCAGTTGGATATGGACTGAAGCCCATTTCAAGTTATGTGACCGATGTATTTACCATTAAGCTTTTAATCAAGGGATTGGGATTTGAGGATATGTAGATCTTTCTTCCATGTAGTTTGAGATGAGCTAATGCAGCTAATTCTAGCCATACAAATTATTTGGAAGTCAATAGTACTGTGTCATGTGTTGGAAATACAGGTGATTTACTTCCCAATTGAAGATTGGGATATGATAAACTCTAAAGAAACAGGAGCAAGCTAAGTGTAGTGATCTGCCTTGGGCCACATGAACTAGTCAGAGCCCTGGTTTCTTTCGTGGTGCCGTAGCTCAGTGTATGCTGCACGCACACCTCAAAGCATCCTTATGCAATGCCATAAGCAGCGAGTGTGAAGGCGTGCTCAGAGATCAGGAGATTGTGGACAGCTTAGTTTTTAAGCCCTTTTGGTGTCGCACACCTCTCATGGATGATCTTGCAGAGGGATTTGTGGGGTTCAGGAGTTCTCCGGAGACAAATTGAAAGAAAGTGCCTTTTGGATGAAGTGTTTTGCTGTCCTTTTCATAGCCTGCAAAGCGTTTGCAAAGGCAGACGGTGCTTTTTCTTCCCCTCTCTGTTCTGCTTCATCTGTTTTTCATTTATGTTGATTTATCACCACTCGTAAATCTGTAGGTATCTTTGCACAACCTGCTGGAAAGCTGCACGATGGGTGTGCTTGCCTCAGCTCTCCCCAGCCCTGCAGCTCAGTGCATCCTTGCAAAGCTGTGAGCAGGGTGTGCTGGTACATGGATCGGTAGCTGAGATAGCAGGGGGGGATTTCCACATTTCAAACCCCTACTGTGTGGGTAGCCTGGCTGCCACCTCCCCTTACACAGCCACAAGGACTGATTCATCCTGCAGAGCTCTGCAGGCGAGCAGCGGGCACCCATGGGTGCTGCTGCCAAGCACAACGGACGGCATAAGAAATCTCTGCTCGGTGCCAGCAGCTCTCCACGTGTGGGCACACAGCGATGCTGTGCTCCCCCTAAATATTTTGGAAACCTGCTCTGCTCGTGTGGTAAGCATTTACCAACAAGGCAGCCTTTAGGCTGGAGTTAGTCGGAGGGTAGACCTTTTGACCTTGCTGGGTGAAACACGCTCGGCCCCAGCTGCTGTGTGCTTGTGTGATGTGTGAGAGCCCGGGCAGCCGGGCAGCTGCTAAAACACAGCACTTTACGGCTCTGTTAGGAGAGACAGCACTCGGGCAGGGAGGGGCCACTCATACATCCCAGGGAATATTTTTACCGACAGATCTAGCACAGCCCCAAAGCTTATGAACTGTGAAATAAGATTTCTCGTAGAGAAGGAAGCGCCAGCCCTAACCGAATTGTCCAAGTCCTTTGTGCAGCTTTAAATCACTCCCCCCCAGGACACTCTGACTGCTGTCTTACGGCAGCAGAGGCTCATTGGGTAAAGCAGGAGCTTGCTGGGATGAAGGGAGCAGGCACTGATCCGCAGCTGCTCAGCAAATGACCGCAGATTTGGACACGATGGGCGTCCTGCCGAAGATCGGGTTTGCATACGTAAGAGCAAAATGGTGCAGAGCTCTTTTTCAGCAAAGACAAGGGCGTTTGTCACTTGCGGGAGCCTGCATGCTGGATTACTTGATGAATGTTATAACATTTACAAATAGAGAAAAACCGACACTGAATGGCTTTTGCCCAACATAAGGCCGGTTGGGCACTTGGCAGTTACATCGCCACACAGCCTGGCCAAGAATTAAATCAATGTTAAGCCTCTCCTGCTCTCAAATATCCAATGAGTTTATTGGAATTTTTCATGGGGTTGATGGATTTTTTTTTTCACCTTTCCCAAAGTTTTTGAAAATTGCTTTCTAGCTGATAAGAGAACGTGTATGCTCTTAACAGAGCTGTTATACTGTTGTGTTTAAAAAAAAAAAAAAAGGTACACCACTCAAGAAACTTGAGCTTTTCTGCTTGAAATCTTGTTTCTGCTACTGTTGCTGATCAAAAATACTGTGTGTCTTAGAAGAGGAAAATTTTGGCACGGTAATAGGTACAGAGAGTAATTCATTGAATTAATGGAAATTTTACGTTGTACTAGAAATATTCAGCGTGACTCTTAGGCTGAAGGACTGATTTTAGGAAGTCTGCCGGACCAGAGGAGAGGCAGCCCAGAGCATCTCTGTCACGCGGTGGCACTTGGAGCGCCCTGCTGCTGGGATGTGTGCTGGTACGTAATCACATCCTCCTTAAAACAGCTTGCAGAAGGCTGCTGCTTTGTTAAAAGCCTCTCCCCCTTGGCAGCAGCTGTGCCCAGCTCCTCCTTCTGTCCATTTAACAGTCAGGGTCACACGGACCGATTTGAAGAGAAACCCCTCCTCAGGCATTCCTTGCAACCAGCCCTGTTCGTGTTGCACTTGGCCTCTGCTTTCAGTGGAGGGGTTTGCTGCAGGGAAAGGTGTCTCTGGCTCTGCCCCCTGATTTCTTCCCTTCTGGATGACAATCATTTGACATCCCTGGAGCTGTCCCGGTGGGCCAGGCAGGGCTTGGATGGGTTGGAGCAAACGCTGATGCCTGAGCATCCTCCCTGAGCATCCTGCTGAGCGAGCCGCAGGGAAGGCCGGCATCTCCTTTGCTGTTAGATTGGTGCATCCAGAGGGTTTTGGAGAGGCCCCACCACAAAAACCTCTCTTTTCATTTTAATCCATCGGCCTGGAGAGGGTAAGTGAGGCTCAGCTGCTTTCTGGCAATCCGTTTTTTGGCTGCAGTCCCTGAAAGAAGGGATTGCCTGTGCGCATCAAGTGCCCCCCCCCTGCAGTAAGAGCGCGCAGTGAGCAGGGCAGGGCGAGGCACGGCCATTGCAGAGCCCTTCCAAATAGGAGACAGCCCTGTAATGACCCCCCTGCCTCACCACAAGCTGGAAACCAACAGCATTGTAAAACTAACAAAATTGCAGGAAGGAAAACGTGCTCCCGTCCATGCTGGGGCCGTGCTGATGCTGCCCAGCCCCTTACAGGCAGCCCCGATGTTGCTGCCCCAAGAGGTGGGTACCCCCTGGGACACTGTCCTTGCTTCCTTTTCCTCTCATTTCAAATCCCAAGACAGCTGGCGGTCCTCGAGTTGTAATTTGCTGCAGAGAGGATTAGCATGATGCCTGGGGTATTAGTGACTGAAGCTACGCAGACAGCTTAATGTCCTTCACGTTCCCAATTGAACAGGGAGCTCGGCATCCTGCCTTCGTGCAGGGACAGAGCCTTCAGCTCTGGTTCAGAGACACCACCAGAGCTGGGGGCTTTCAGGACCAGCTTCCCTTCCTTGCTCGTACAGAAGAATACTTCCTCAAGCATCAGCATCGTTTGTGGGAAAAGGATGCTACGGGTCGATCAGGGCTGTTCAGGGTGCGGGTTTGTCCTGGCTCGTGTCGCTCTCTCCTAGAGCAGTGGTTTTCTGATAAGAAGTGGAGGGCCTCCATGCAGTGAATCACTTTGGGGGCCACATGTTTTCCAGCTGGCGCACTCGGTGGTGCCGGATACCACAGTTACTAGCACGCCTTGACTGAGAGATTAATTATTAATTGAAGGGGTCTTATGAATTTTTCAGTATTTTCTCTGATTGTGCATTACAAAGTGAAACCATCTTTCCTTAGACAAAGATCTCTCCTAAAGCCCTACATCAAAGCTGCAAAGTTGTCACCCGTATTGTGATCTTGTTCAGCCTTCACATCCGGCGTGTTTGCTTTGAAATATTTAATCTACCGTTTGCTGAGCTACATAGCTCCCGGCGTGTCAAAGGACGAGAGCCCTGAAGCTTTCTCCTGGTGGCTTTTGGCACCAGTAGCCATGCACAACACAGCTATCGGGCTGTGTTTCGGGTGGGTGGGTGACCACACCAGTGCTTCAGAGGCTTTCCAGGAGCTCAGCATCTTATGGGATGCATTTTTGGGGTTATTAAATCAACGCACTGGAAAATCAGCGCGACCACTGAGCCAGTTTTAGTTTATTATTTTAGGAGGACTTAAGCTGCAGGTTCAGCTCTCTGTGTCAGTAACCTTCACTTATTTCAGCTGGACCGGGTTTGGCAAAGCCCAACTCCGCACCAGCACCAGGGCAGTGCTGGGTGCCAGCAGGGCTTGGCCAGGACACAGACGGGTCAGGCACCTAGAAAATTGAGGTGGGTTTGTTTCTGTTCCCCAAGTGGCACAGAGCAGGTTCCTACAACTCGACGTATGTGTTGCCAGTGGATTTAAAGCGTGCTTTTCCATCACAGTGTTGCAACTGGTTTGTGCTCTGCAGAGGCAGCGTAACTGCCTCTAAGGGAGGGGAAATACTTTCCAACGGGCCCCAGCAATCGGGACTTGGTGACATTTGCTCCCGGTGCCAGGAGCAGGTGTTAGCATTAGCAGTGACTGGCAGGGAGGGATTAGACCGTTGAGTGGTCCCGGTGGTTTCTGGCTCCTCTCCCGTGGCTGGGGACAATGACGCCGACAATGCCTGTCACTCGGGCGGCGCGTGGTGTAAATGCCAGGCTAATCGCTGCGCGTCGTGCCTGCGCGCTGCATCCCGTCCTTATCAGTCCTTGTAGCTTACAACAGACTTCTTTCCGCCGGCGCTGTTCACTGCGATGGCTTAAAACTCGGAAGCTTCGTGGTGCTGAGAGCGCAGTGTTTTGGTCTGCTCCCCTAATGCTTGTAAAACTCGCACGCTGTGTTAAAAGTGTTGGGTGAGAGCCCCACCAGTGCACACTCGGGGGCATGGACCCGTTCTGCTGCTCCAGCATCACTTTTGGAGCCAGGGCTTTGTAATGGCTCGGCTTGAAGGAGCAGTAATTCGAAGGCTTTTTTGGGGGCGAGCCAGGGCCGTGGCTTTAAAACTCCCGGGGCTCAGTGCTCCAGGGAGGTGAGGGGAAGCACACGGTTTAGGCAGGGATGGGGTAGGGGTGGTGCATCTTATTGCAGATCTTACGTCTTGGTTAGGCTGTTTGGTTTACCTTCTCCACCTTCAAAAGGTGCAGAGAGGTTACCTGCTGTCCCTTCAGGATACCGCGAGGAGAAGTCTTTGTTTCAGAGGGGAGGAAGCCTAGGGGTACATACGGACGCCTGGTTTTACTGACATGCATTCAAAATCACATCATGAGCATCTTCAACTTGTTTCATGTTACTAGTGCCCATTAAAATTTATTCCCGATTAGCAGTTTATATGTAAGAAATTGTCTTTTGCAAGATCTTTTTCTTGCAGTTGAGCAGTCACCGTGTGGTTAAAAGCAGGCATATGCCCTGCGATGCATTCAGTGACAGACTAGCTGTGATTCTGGGAGGTTTTGGGCTCCGCTCAGAATCTAATCTGCATAATTTTATTTTATTTTTATTGTTTTACTTTAACAACTGTTACACCAACGTAGATAATCTCTGCAGGGCAAGCAGAGAGAAATAATATTGTATGCGGGTAGACGTATGAAAACATCTAATTTACCAGCAGGCAGTTGGGTAATGATCAGTTGAGAATTGCAAATTATATACGTCATATATTTGTGACATGCTGCTGAAGAAAAGCCCGGTGCATATGACAAATCATATGTATACTGAAATTTATAATACTTTTCACATTTAATTGACTGGGGCAACCTTATGATTTATATCTTTGCTTTATTCATAGCATACCCATAACATAGTCATAATGCGGAACGAAACTAATTCAATTTCTCCTTGACTTTGTAAATCATTTATATATTTGGCTGTCAAGTATTTGAATATAAAGTGGGCATGCATACGGCACAAGATAAATAGCTGATTCTCTAGTTAAGAAACTGAGTTTTAATGATGTTAGGGTCGACGTTGCCCTCCTTGGATGTTTGGTATTGCTTAGATAGCCCGGATTACATTTGCCCCTTGCCTTATTTCGCAAGCAGAGCATGTTTTATGGGCGCCAGCCCTGCTCTCTTAATGGCCCTGCGTAGCGTTATGACTGCATAAAACCTCCTCGGCTTGCTTTGATGTCAGCAGGAGCAGCGAGTGACTGAGCTGCTGCCTCTGCTGCTCCTCGTCACGAGAGGTCTGCTCGAACTTGCCAGGACCATACACGCCGACTGCAGGCGGGGGCTGTCTCGTTAGTCCCGCTCGTTGTGTAACAAGGAGGAGATGCTCTGATGAGTTTTTGCCGTGGAGCTGTTACGAGGAGCCATCGAAAACACAGCCTGGCAATGCTCTTTGTTTCTTTTAAGCACTGGGTTAGCGGGCTTGGCTGCATCAGTGCGTTGGGAAGCTCGGCAGCGTGCAGCTCTGGAGAGGAACGCCTTCTCTGGACCACCGCTGAGCAGGTGCCAGGGCTGTTTGTTGCCTCCCAGGAAAAATAATCTTCTGCAGTCAGATCTCTCCATGACACAGTTTTTGACACCTGTAGCATCGCTAGAAAACATCTGCAAGACCAAGATAGTGCGGGAAGTGTGAGACAGTGTGCTGGCTCATTAGCATACCGCAACAACATCTCTCCTCCTGCAGCATCCTTGGTTTCTAAATTTAGCCTGGGAGTTATTTTGGGTAATGTGTGATTAGCCTCAATTACTGCGGCTCAGATGGAATTCAAATAGTGCCCCCTTTTTCAGAGCTGCAAAGCCATGGAAATCTGGGATTGTGCATTTCCTACCCTTCATTAAGCAGCTCTGAGATGCTCGCACATCAGGGGAAGTCAGTTGCGTGATGCTTTTGCTCGTGGAGGAATTACTGGCGGAATTAATCCCAAAAGGTGCTGGTAGTTCCTGGCTCCATGCTGCTCTTGGGATCAGGAGTATAAAGATGAAGGCAGCAGGTTAGGAAGCGCATACAGTGCAGCTGGAGTGAGCGAGATCTGGGTGGCCAAGCCAGAGATCATTGAAGCTTCGGTGGAATTTGGATCAGGGTCTAAAACCACGTAGCTTTCCAGCTCAAATTAAAGCTGTAACAGAGGCTTTCAACAACTAATCAAAAATATATTTTCCCTCACTCTCAGCCATAACGAATGTCAGCTCTCTGGAAAATCAGCTGTGGTGAAGCAGCATGCGAATGTCCTCCTGCAGACATGCAGGTCTCCACAGACAGCCGAGAAGTGCCGTGGACAGCTGCGGGTCTGGGGGGAATCGATGTATTTTGGCACGTGCTTGGGAACCTCAGACAGAAGAGCTCGTAACTCGCCAGGCCGAGAACCGAAACTTCTGTCATTGCCGTGGCCGTAACTTTGCAGACTGCGCTGCAGCAGCCCGGCGTCTGTTCTGTCAAGCAGCTTGTCTCCGGAGGAGGATAAAACGCAGGGAGGTGGTGAGAGCGACCCCAGGCCAGTGTATAAACCTCGTGTATGTGTGGCCGTCACTGGAGAGCCAGCACACAGCAGCCTGTGGCTGTTTTGTGTGCCGGTAGCCAGAAAGGGTCAGTCCTGTGAAACCACGGGGGGATCCCCTCAAAGCCCACGGCTGCTCCAGGCGCAGGTCAGGAGGCCGCTGTCTGTAGGCAGGATTTTAAAAAGGGGCAGAGATGAACTTGGAGCTTTCAGAAAGTGATTCGTGGGGGCTGACCTTGGGTCTGGGAGTGGCCTGTCTCCTCCAGAAGGAGCCAGCAAGCAGCGCTTGGTTTGGGAGCCAGCCCTCCCTCGTGGAGTCGTGGTTTGCAAGAAGAGGTGAACCAAATCGGTGAGGTTTCGCACCAAGCTGAGCGTGGTTTTACAGCTCCCGGGTGGAGCAGTGCCATGACTGCCCTGCTGCCAGCTGCTGCTGTACTTTTCTAGCCCTGTGCTGTGGCCAAAATGACCCTGAAAGGGGTCTAGAGACTGCTTGGAGTGGAAAGCCGCTATAAAATTGCTGCTTCATTACAACAGCTCTCGTCTTCTTTGGGGTCTGGTTTTGATTTTGTGCATTTTTGTTGTTCTGTAATTTATGTCTGTGCATTCCCACTAAAAATAACGTACCTATCAGCGAGTCCTACCAGTGGCAAGCTGCTTGCCGCAGTCAACTGTGCCTTACCCGTGTGCTGCAATTGCCAGCTTAGCGGGCAGAAACAACTTCTTGCCCTCAGAGGACATCTCAGGGCCAGGCAGATGCCAAACACCAAACCACGGGGCTGTGTGCGGCGTTGCAAAGGTCTCTGCTGAAGGCTGGGTGCATGAATCAGCTGCTGGCGCGTGGCTGTAGCAACGGGGAGGAAAGGGGAAAGAAGACAAGCAAATGCTGTTCATTTCATGCTCAGTTTTTTCTGGCTGTTTCTGTCTTTTTCTGGATGCTAGGCGGGGGCAGGAGGGGGTCCGGTTGTTGTGGTGTGTCCTGTCCCCAGGGGCTGCAGCTGCCCCAGCACCAGGGCATCGCTGCTGAGTCGCTGCGAGACTGCTCCTCGGTCCCGATTCCTAGCCAGAGTACTTTATCACAGTTGCTTCGTGTAATCCGTAGTAAGAAAGGGAAGAAATGAGGGGAATTAACCTTGAAGAAGAAAAAAAGGTAAGTCCTCACCCGGGTAGGCTGGGGGCTTCCTGGCTGAAGGGCTGGTCTCGTGGTCGAGGGCTTCCACCCCTCGGTCACCACTGCGTAATTCCCAGCTCTGGTGAACCAGCTCACAGGGGGCACCTCGAGGCATTCACAGCACCACAAGTAACGGGAGACACTGAGCAGCTCCTGAAGGTGCTGCATGGGTTGACTTTTTAACCTTGATTTGTTTTTTGTTGTTTTTGTACAGCTGGACAACCCGGACGAGCAAGCGGCACAGATCAGACGCGAGTTAGATGGGCGTCTTCAAATGGCAGAGCAAATTGCCAAGGTAAAATAAAAAATCTTCTCTATTAACGAGCATACAAGTCATCTGTTGTTAGTTTCCAGGTCCTGTCGTTCCCTTACATGTTTCTTTTCCCAATAGTCACCAGTTCAATATGAGCATTTCCTTAACCGTAAAGAAAGAACAATTGCAGATGCTGCTGTTCTGTGACTTTGCCGGAATGTCCCTGATGAGCTGGGCCGGTTCAGGTGTCTGCAAAATGTTTAGGTGCCTGATGAGTCCTCAGCAGTGGGGAAGAAAACGTCCTTAACTGCGGCAGCTAGATCTGCAAGTGCACATCTGAGCCCTGTTTGTCGAATTTGTATGCTGAGCAACACGGATGGTGATGGCATGCAACGGGAAGCCAGGAACTGCACTACAGGGGTTTGTGCTGTTCAGTGGGCTGCTGGGAGCCACAGTCCCCTGCCTGCAGGTAGATACTGCCTCACGCCAGGTTTGCTGTCCCAGAGGTGTGCATGTTTCGCATGAGAACATTCAGGCCAGCATTGCCCCCCTATGGGCATCACTGCCACCTAGAGCAGCAGACGGGGGAGCTCCAAACAGTTTTTGTAACCAAGCACTCAGCAAAACTGCCCAGGGACCCTTCTGTAAGGAGACATCCCCCTTGTAGCAAATTGCACCCTCACATGGCGCAGATTTACCTGGCCTCCGATAGACCACATGCAGAGAGAAATCCTGGATCCTGTTGACATCAGCATGGCCAAGATTTTATCCTCGCCTCTAATCAGATGCTCTGAGTCACAGATAAAGCCCTAATGGGGCTGAAGACGTTGGGAGTGATCTATCTGGCTTCTTGATAATTGAGAAACTATTCCCAGAAGGAAAGCAAAAAAGGTCTAACCCAGGCTGGGGACCTGCTTTCCAGCAGGCAGCCTCCCTGCACAGTCTGTGAGGAGCTGAGCCCAAGTGCTGAGGCTTTTATGGGCAAAGTAATATCAGAGCTGTTTGCGACCTCACTGAAATCACCGAGTGTAAAAAGCACAGCGCATTCATTTACGGCCAGGTGTTAGCAAGGATGCCCGTGGCACCTGCTTGCTCACTCCCCACTGACACTTAGAGAGCTGCTGGGGAGGCGGGTTCTGGTTTTCCCCACCTCACTGATAAATGCAGCAAGGCAGCCAAATGATGGCACGGCAAAGAAGCAAAGTAACTGCAGCTCCTTTCCTTTGTTCGGCACTTGGCCCCCTGCCATTTTATTTTCAAGAAAATCTACAGGATTTTTTATTTGCAGTGAAATGTAAAGCCCCCGCGTGGTGCACTACTGCTCTGATTCTGAGACGGGCGGACAGGCACCGGGTGCCAAAATGAGATCTCCTGATTTTGTTGTTTGATTTTCTCTTTATGGCATGTGGGACGACAGTACGTATGGTTCAGCAGCAGCCAGCAAGGGCTGCAGCTTCGTGAATTATTTCTGCAAACAAGGATTTGCCATTTCCACTCTCCCCCAAGGATGCTGAGAACAAACCATGCCACTGCTGGCCTTGCGAGAGGCAGTCACGAGAAAGTCCTGAACACAACCTGACATTTCCCAGTGCAGAACTCAACCTTCAAAATACAGCGGTGCCGCCTGGGGGGAGGTTTGAGGTAAACACAGCCTACCTCTCATCCACTTGGCAGGTATTGGTATTTATTCTCATTCACATTGCTGCTGCGGGCCCTCTCTCCCGAATGTCAGATCCCGCCAGCACCTGCCTACGAGAATCCTTGTTCTTTCAGACCCACGGACGCTGCCTTTCAGAGGCATCCAAATGACCTTTGAGTCCTTCTCTGTATCCTCCTCCCTGGGCCGGGCAGCTTTCTTTCTAGCAAAGGGTAGGCTCTCAGTTCGGTTCTGCGAAAGGACAGCATTTGCAATTTTATCTCCACTTCACAGCTTTTACTGCAGGTTTGCTGCACGGGGAGACTTGCAGGGCTCCCTGAACCGACACTGAGGTGGCCCACACACACGTGCGCACACACACACACACACACACACACACAGCCGTGAGCCTGAGAGCTTGAGGATCGTGCCCGAAGCTAAGCAGATGTTGTAAAGCTGAATCCGGACGGGCTTTTCACTCTGCGTGTTGTACTGTTCCAGTAGCTAAACGGAAGCAGACTTGCAGCTGACAGCTCAGTGATGCCAAGGACGAGGTTCCTTTTTCTCTGCAGCCTCCTGTGCGCCACTGTCCTGTGGTGCCTTTCCCACCCAGCCACCTGGCCTCAAGGGCAAGAAGGAGCACATGTTGGGGCAACTAAATGAGGCCTTGTGATGGCACCTGAGCAATATGTCCATCTGTGGCTGGGCCCACTCTGCTGCAGCCTGCTGGACTGGTTATTCCTTGCACTATCTTAACTCTTTCACCCACAGTCGTCCCCATTTCTGGGCCTCTCCCTTCTCCAAGTACGTGTAGAGGTGACTGACGTTCTTTTTTTGCCTTTGTCTGCATCCCTTGATCATACCTTCTTCCAGACTTCCCTCAGCTCCACCCCTGGTTAGCTGCGTAACTTGGTACCACCCCTGCATCTCTGCATCTCCCTCATCAGACCCAATCCCCGGTGAACTGTTAGGCACCACTTCAAGCTACCCGGTTTTAGCCTCGGTACGAGAAGCTGCTGGTAGCACGCAGAGAAATGTCAGTCCTTGCTGCATTGGTGAAGAGGTTTGTGGGGGCTGTGCCAAAACCGGGTCCCTGGGGAGACCGGTAGCAGCAGGGTGAGAAAGCAATCATGTTCGAACATCATTGCTTCAGCAGTAGTCCTCAAAACCTAAACCAGTGGTGTGTTTGTTTTTTTTTTTCTTTTCCTAGAAGTGGCTTGCACCTTTTGTAATGCATATGCAGTAACACAGACCGATCAGGTAGTCTCTTACACAAGGTCTAATTTACATGAGAGAATTGCTTCCTGAGGTTGAGGCTTGAAGCGTGAGACTGTATTTTAACTGCTTGGTGGGAGTGCAGCCGTGAGTGGGGCTTCTAACGGGTAAGCTGCTGAGGGTTGATGCAAGGACCAGTGCCGTGGAGTATTTTTTTCAGCAGCCTTATGACAGTCTTGTGGAAAAAACGTGACCTTGTTTTCTTCTCTAGCATACACTTTACGAACTGCTTTTTTTATGAAATGCCACTGAGAAGATACTTTGCATGTCGCATCAAGTTCTGAGGCTGCAGATGCTGCTTCGCTGTCGTACACCTGGTGCAGTCTGTCGTCACCCGCTGCAAGGTGTTCAGAGCCTGGGGAGGCTCAGGGATGGGCAGACCTGTCAGATGGCATAGGGCTTAGACCAGTGCTCCTAATGGAGCTGGAGCACAGGAAGCAATTCAAAGCTGAGAACATGTTTTGAGGAACATCACATTTTGCTCTCAGTGTCAGCCTGGTTCTAATGTTTAAACATCCAGTGTAGTCCTATTAGTGACGTGTAGAGGGTGTTTTACCCCTCCTTGCAGTTGGGACTATGCCTTCCAGCCCACACATTGTCGATTTTGCCTTCTTAGGCTCCTCTCACCTCTAGAAAACCAATGGAACAACTGCTCAGAAAGGTTTTTACAAAGAGCTGGCGCATCTGAGAGACTGGGAAACAAGTCCCAGAACACCAGCACCCTTTGACTCGTTAGTAAATTGCTGTCGGTCACAAAGCCCAGCTGAGAAACCTGGGGTTTTCGTGATTGTGAATTAACTTATATGAAGGAGGCCACATGCAGACAGAAAAGAAATGAAATGCAAGTGCATGCAAGAAACAGTAAAGTTGGACAAGTACCAAGCAGTAATTCTTTGGGAAGCTAACAATAACGGTTCTGCGTTACACAGGGGGAAGCTGCAATTTGTCAGCTGGTTTGTGGGCGTTCCCTGCCCGCAGACCTCTCTGCAGATGCTCCTGGGGGATTGTCCCAGTGCAGCAAGTGGTTGCTGCTCGTCACCACAACTCATTCTCTTGCTTCTGTTTTTGAATCCAAGGAGCGCAAGTTTCCAAAGTTTGTGTCCAAAGAAATGGAGAACATGTACATCGAGGAGCTGAAGTCGTCCGTCAATCTCCTGATGGCAAACTTAGAGAGCATGCCTGTGTCTAAAGGAGGCTCCGAGTTCAAGCTGCAGAAGCTGAAACGTAGCCACAACACCTCAATAATTGACATGGGAGAAGAAAACGAGAACCAGCTTTCCAAGTCGGACGTGGTGTTGTCGTTCTCCCTGGAGGTAAGCTTTGTGCTGTCTCTGCTCCAGCAGACAGCGTGCAGAGCTGGGAATAAAAATCTCAGCAGCAAGCTTCTGCTGGGTTCAAGCATAACAGTTAGGTGGAGAGAGGTCAGTAGAAGTCTTATTCAGATCTCCATGAGGAACAGCTCCTCTCTGAGTTACCAGAAGCTTTGCCTGTGGTCAAGCACTATGTCCTTTCTGTTTTCTTACCATCTTGTTGGAAAAAACAGTGTAAGATAAACCATCTGGAATTTCCTATTGATGTACATCAGGTGGCTTGGAAATCTGTGTATTTAACCAGCCTCTTCTTAAGGCTTGATTCTGAGCGTACCCCAAAACCCATCTCCTGTATTGCCTCTGAAACCACCACAGTAATGCAAGGTTTGATCTGGACTCTAATTTTTATGTGCTCACACTTGCCTGGCTACTTCACAGTTTGTTTTCTGCAACACTAAGGGAACAAAACCAGACCTTCAGGCTGGCAAGTCTGCCTGCATAACATTACAGAGGTTCCTCATTGGCACGTCTAGTTCCCGATGTACTGAAACGCACTGTAAATGTCAGTGTTTAATTATTGCCACTTAGAGGTGTCACTTAATTTCTCTGCACGCCGTGCTTTCTCTTTGGAGAATTGTTAAAAATTGCTGGGCTTTGAATGCACCCAACAGATTGTGGGGAAGTGCTGGGCTTTGCTGGCTCGCTGTTTGCTTTGTGTCGAGCACTGAGTTCCTGCTTTCAGGGGTTTGTCCGTGCACCCAGGGGAAGGCAGGGTGCTGCAGGGACCCACGTTACATCCAAACAGGCTGTGTCAGCCCTGGAAGCCCTGCTGCTGCCGTGGCTCTTTTCAGCTGGGTTAATTGTTCTCTGCAAACATCTTGGTAGTCTAGGAAAGCCATTTACTCCATGGAGTCATCAGCGTTTCAGACACACCCATACAGAGTTGTTGACTGTCAATGAGTGGGTTTGTTACGTTGTCAAAACAACTATTAGGATGGGGTCAAAAATGTAGGATGCAGGGAAATCAGAAAATTCTATTTTTGTGTAGTTTCCTGTTTATTTCTCTCCCTAAGAAGTCTCTTGTTGTATATATTGTGCCAATGCAAAACTTATAATGCTGGTTGTCCAGATTCAGTTTAACTCGGTAGATGTCTGAAACCATCCCTATAATACTCAGCTCAGTCTCACTATAAATAGAGCTGTGAACCCAGAGACAGTGCCTTCAGTGGCAGCATCAAATAAAGCCTGACTTCTGAGTGTCTCCATAAGGAGGGAACGATCACAAAGCCCTAGACCTCTCTGTACGAAAAGCCTGTGCAGTGCGTATAGCCATACAAAAAGGGACTTGTCCTTGCAATGGGATGTCTGAAACACTTTGCTTCAGCAGAACCCCACCTGGTGGGAAGCAAGAGCTCAGTGAAGCACTGACTTCAGGAGCTGGCAGGTCTCTTCACTGCTCTGTGCACGAAACTCTTGCTGCAAGAGTTTTTGCTCATCAGAGGGTTGGTGGAGTTCTGTGTTCAAGAGAAGGGCTCCTCAGTGCCAGGGCACATCAGACGACCTGAGGAGAGGAGTTTTAAATCCTGTGTATGTATTTCATAGATAGCTGTAATAATGCATGAACAGCAACTCCCACAGTGTTTCCTGAAGAAATGTTTAAGGTACGTGGTTAACAAGGTTAACCACCTTTAAAGTAGAGAAGGTAATTTCCTGCAAGAACTTTGATGGCAATTTCTTAATCTTGAAAGTAGGCTTTTGGAACAGAGTGGATGGCTGTATGTTTCGGTGGTTTGTTTTTCTGGATTTCACGTATTAAGGCACCTTCAGGTGGTTCAGGACCATGTCTAGGAGGCCCATCTCCCAGTACAGCCTTGGGTACCCGAGGGCTTTATCAGGGCCATGTGCAGGCAGCAGGAGTCCTGCTGGTCTCCCTGGTGGCCATGGTCACCATCCTGCCCACCCGGCAGCACTTGGAGGACCCCAGCACTGGCCAACCCCTCGGGATCCGCAGCCAGAGCGGGGTCTGAAGGAGGCTGCTCCTCTTCCACCGCCTTTTTTTGCCCCGCAGGTCGTCATCATGGAGGTGCAGGGGCTGAAGTCGCTGGCCCCCAACCGTATCGTGTACTGCACCATGGAAGTGGAAGGTGGGGAGAAGCTGCAGACTGACCAGGCTGAAGCCTCGAAGCCGACGTAAGTCTCGTTTTGCCTTTTGCTCTCTCCACCATGCTCTTCTCAACCAAGTTACTGCTGCTTTGAGTAGCTACAGATAACTGGCTCCTGCCTGGTGAGGCCAGAGTGGTCTGTGAGAACTTGTGGTGAGGGCTTCCTTCTGCGGAGGAGAAACGCCTTCCACGTACACAGAGCATCACCCCGTGACTAAGAATGGCACATAAGCCCTGATTGAGAGGGGAAAAAAAAGTGTTAATGACAGGCTTATGTCTCCTTGTAGCCATAGAGACATAAATTTGTGCCTATACGTAAGTACTTTGCTAAATAGGGATGGAGTTAAGCAGCTGCTTAGATAAATGCTTGTCAGAGTGTCCATCTGAACTGGTGCCGTCAGGTGTGGGTACATAATCTCCTCCTCCCTGGCAGGGTTTTAGCAGTCCTACAAGGAAGGGGAACGGCTGGCGGAGACATGCTCTGGTAGCCCCAGCCAGAGGTGGGACAGAAGAGGAGGGGAAGGCTCCAAGTTGCTTGGTCAAAGCTTTATCTGAGGCCACGTTGCCTGGGTTCAGTTCAAGGGTAGAGTGTTGTTCTGTCCTCTTTGACTTGGACCCCAAATGCCCTGCTGCAGCCCAACACTTTGCTTTTCCTGTCTTCTCCAGTTGCATTAGACTGCTAGTGGTCATTAATCTTTGTTAGTTTGGAAGGAGAAGATCATGAACGGCTTATTTCCTTTCTGGTTTGGTAGATTAGTGACTTGCAGCACTCTCCACATGGATGTGAGACCATTTTCCTCTGGTTCACTGCAAAGATTTCACACCCTAATGAAATTCTCAGTGCACATCCTCACAGCGTATAACTCCTGGGGTGACATAACGCATCTTCCAGAGATGCCAAGTGGTGCAGCGGGGCTGCTGTTGGGATGTTCCCTCTCTGGTCCCATGTCCCATCTCCTCTGAGGGACAAGCCCTCAAGTGGCGTTTCCCCAGGAGCTTCCCAAGCTTGTGGGAGGAAAGCTGAGAACCGGCTGAACCTGCACAGTTGCATCATGTGCAAGTGCACGAGCGCTGCATGCGAATGGCTCGAGACCAGTGCTCTCAAGGAGGTGTCAGCTAACGTCTTCCATCAGCTGCTGTCCTCCCGCGGAGGCACAGAAAATGCTGACGCCTTGCACCCTGCACTGCACCGGCAGAATAGGAATCTGCTGTAAGCAATTTAAAAACAATATTCCCAATCAGGGGAAGTGCTGCAGCCTGCCTTACTTTTCAAAATGCTCTAAAATCTGCTTCGGAGAAGGAAGTAGGAGAGCTGTACATGGAAGAAAATTTCCATAAGAACCTGCAGTTGTCACTATTTTAGGTATTTTTATTGCTTCAGTAGGGGAAGTTGGGCTCTATTTAGGGGAAATTACTGTTACCCATATTGAATAGTGTACTTCCGCTGGGTTACGTGCACTTGTTTAGCCTGGTCTGCTCATTCTACTTTTGCTCAAAGGATCCGTCCTTACTTACTCAAGCCTTCTTGCTGTAAGCGATAGATCTGTATACACAAGTGTTGTTTGGAAAATAAGGGATGCAGGAGTGAGCTCTTTAATTGAATGGCTCTTCTTATCATAATGAAATGTACAGTGTCTGGGCAGAAAGCCATCAGCCCTGAGGAACACGCAGCCAACATACTATGGCGTGGTACAAGTTACGTAAGTGCATCACACTCATCCTCTCAGCGCTGGCTTCCCACAGAGGTGCGAGTCAGGTCTGAAGTCTTCTAGGTTGCCCCACACTTGGGCCAATATATAAGAAAAATCCTCGAAAGGGCTTGACGGTTCCATTCCTTGAAGGTTCTGGGACGTTTTACTTCCAAAATTAAAGGCCACCCAAGCCAAAAATTCTGGAAAAACCTTCCACGGAAACCAGAGACCATCACAGAAAACCTTGACTTTTTTCTTGTCTGCATCAGAAGTACGTGTCCTCTGCCAGACACAACAGCCCAGACGGGGAGCACCAAGGCCTCGTGAAAGCAATTTATTGCACTTACCTTCTCCTCTTCTGACAAGACGGAAAGAGAGAACGAACGAGATGTGACGCGTTTGTCATGTTGCTTAATACGTGACTTGGAGGCCCTCAGGTATTGCGGTGATGAGGCAGTGATAGAAGCAGCTCAGAAAAGTCCTTGGTGCATTTTGGAGCTGCGCTGTGTTGCAGGCTTGAGAAGTGTCTCTCAGATGCCAACGTCGCTCTCACTGAGGTCATTCACAGCACATCTGCTCGGGTACTTTTTGTTGTGAGAAAAACACCCATTGGTAAAGGAACTAGGTCAGCCAAAGCATGCTAAGGCTGCTCCCCAAAGTGTCCCCCAGACCTGAAGTTTTTGGGTGCTTTTGCACTGGGTGCTGCCGAGCAACCCTGGGGTATGTTGAGCCTCAGTGCTACGGAAGTGTGGGTGTTGTAGCAGGGAGGTTTACCCCTGTGTATCCTAACACTCCTGTATCTCAGAGGCTCTAAAAATAGAATTGCAGCTCTAAGTGTCTGCGGTCAGTGAAAAAGCTGAATGCAGTCCTGAAAACAGGCAGTGTTGTCTTAGGTTAAATTGTAGCTCTTCAAACTGCTCCAAATTCTGTTTTGCCATCATTCTGGAGGCTGTCTGAGGTACGGAAGACTAAATTTCTCATACTTACTCTCAAGGGAAAAAAAAAAGGAAAAAAAAAAAAAAAACACATTACATTTGAATAGCAAGATTCACTGGAAAACTTCCATTCTTTGTGACAACCCTATGTCCTAGGGAGCTGGAAAGGAGAGCATCGCAGGGCCGGGGAACCATGTCAGACATCTCCTTTTTGCTTAAGAGTGACTCCTGGAGTTGTTCCCTGTATTCCCCTGTGTGCTTGAAGTGCCAGCCCTCAGCTAAGACGCCCGGGCTGCAGACACTGGTGGCAGGGGCTGCTCTCCACCTCGCTGCTGGGCTCCATGCCTTGGGCTGGCACCCACACGCCTCGGGGAGAAAGACAATCTTCCAACCAGGGAAGGATTTCCAACAGCACCAGTCCAGCTCGTCTGCCATCCAGTTCTGTGAGAGATTTGCCTTTGCTGCTGCAAAACCAGCAGTTTTTAAGAATAAGATGTTCAAAAGCGTCGTAGTGCCTTTGGAGCTCGAATCGTGCTTGTGGATCTTGAAAGAGGCGGGGTGGGCAGCGAAGTGTACCAAGCAGTCAGATCGGCCGTGTGCGAGGGGTTTGGCTCTCGGGCTGGCATTAACTGCTTGTCCTTTTTTCCTTCTTAGACTCCACGTTGGATTCCCGACATTTTAAGCACAATCCCTTCATGTAAGGATTATCTGCCTCAGCACGGGTACTGAGGATGGCACAGTTCTAGAGAGAGCCAGACCTGAAATAGCAAAGGTTATTTCAGATCAGGCTTGCAGTGTATTATTAGTAGCGCTTTTAATAAGTTGTGTAAGAAAAAGCCTTTGTATTATGCCCTAACCCACAAATGCCTCTACATAATATCTGAAATCCCAGGCCAAGCAGCATTTTATTGCTTTTTGTGCTGGATCTTTATTCTTGCAGATATTGGAGGGTTTTACTTCCCTGCCTGTTATCTTGATGGCTGCCCTCTGCAAAGCCCAGAGGGTGAAGTGGCTCCTGCACATCTCCAGCAGCGATTTTAATGCCGCTGTTTCTGCGGGCGGAGAGCGAGGTGGCCGAGGGGCTGGGAACTGCACACAAGGTCCGCTGACAGCACCCCTGTCCTGCGGTCCCAGCGAGGCTGCTGGATATATTTAAACACTGACCTGTGCCCGTAGCAGTGCTCACGGGCTGGACCAGTGATTCATCTTACGGTACCGCAGTTCTCTGACGTGAGCAGAACGAAAGAAAACAGAGACCACAACAACAACAAGGTCCTACGTGCCTTGTAAATAAAGGCTGCGTGGTCACCTGGGCATACTTCAGCACAGAGATAAGTCACGTTCTCCCCATGTTTACAGTGGTGAAACTCAGGTGCACCTGCTTGGAACTCAGCTGAACTGTTTGGGTTAAAAGCAAAGTGGTTGGGGGAAACCTCTCTGTGCCTGTTGCGTGCCCAGGAGGGGGCTGAGGTGGGTGCTGCTCCCCTGGCTCTGGGACTGGTCTCATTTTGAGCTTAAATCTTCCTCCTTGCTGAGTGGCCTCTTCAGGACTAGTGCAAGAGCTGTGCTCAGAGCATGAGAAGCTTATTATTTTGTGTGGAGCTTAGTAAAGGGGTTGGACTCGGTGATCTTGGAGGTCTCTTCCAACCTAGATGATTCTGTAATTCTGTGTTTTGGAAGGAAAAAAGATCACTCTTCATTGCCTCGTGTTTATTTCATGCATTTTTCTTATGCATGTGCTGTGGGGCAGTGCTGGAGAGAGGACGCAGCTCTCAGCTGACTCCAAGTCTGCTCTTACATTTGTTCATCACAGCCAAGGGCTTGGGCCTCATTCCCTCTTCGGAAATTTACTCTTGATAAAACAATGTCTTTGGTAAATTTTTAAACCTCTCAATCTCTGTCCCCTTCCCTTCCCTCGGCTATTTTGTCAGGAGACAGGAGCCCTGCTTTACCTTTGTCCTTGCTCCCGATGCTGCTCCCCAATTTGCTTTCAGGGTGCCCTGATGGCTTGGCTGCTTATCTCTGCTGCAGGAAGCTGCCCTGCTTTGGGTCCCTACACCGAGCTGATCACTTGATCAATGTCTTAGCCTCAGCTCGGTGTGCAGCATCCAGCAGAGTTTGCTGTCTGATGGCGAGCAGGGGCAGGACCACAGCGCATCTCCCGCGGTGCCATTCGGTGCCGGTCCCCTTCTGGGAGATGGGCGCTGGGCAGCCAAGTGAGAAGTCCTGCGGGAAGGGAGGCTGCAGAGCAGGGATGCCCTCTCTCTGCAGTGGGGGAAAATTGGGGCTTTTGTTGCAGGAATCCCCTGCCTCAGGCCCCGCCGTTTGAAGGGAGGCTCAGTGGCTTTGCGTGGAGTAGGAGCGTGATAAGAGCATTGTGCTGCAGTCGGTGTTTTGTCGCCACGGCCAGCTGGGAGATGCTGTGAGCACTTCCCCGTGGTGAAATCAGAACGCTCCTTTCGAGATGAGCTCTCATGTATAAATGACAAATAAGCATTCTGTGCGCTGTAGAACAAATTTAACTCTGCTAAACTAAAGGGGTTTATACCAACGTGGGCAGGAGCAGAGCGGAGCCCCTAATTCCCGTTGTGTATCCCCCATGCAGTGGGTGGCTCTCAGACGGGTGCAGTCCTGCAGCCCAGGGGCTGTGCAGCTCGTGGCTTCGCTGCCTTGCTGCTGGGATGGCACGGCCAGGCAGGAGGATCAGCTGCTGAATGCTCGCCTGCATAACCCGTGTGCTCCCAGTCCATGCTACATCCACATCTATCGCGGTGTTGCAGAGGTATTGCCAACGCTCAGGAGGACCTGTGTGGTTACGTGGGTTTAAGCAGTCATCCACTTTTAGGTTTTCATCCCTAGCTAAGCCCTGTGTAAACAAAATTCATGATGCTGGGTAAAAAAAAAAAAAAAAAGCAATAGGAAAATTTAGAAGGAGGCTGCGTTGCTATTTTTCTTCTCCCCTCCCTCTTTGAGTTTGCTTCAGCATTAAATATAAGCTGCCGCAATTACCCAGACTGATTGGCTTCCCTTTCCACTTGCATGGTTCTGTTTCATAGCTGTGCAGATGTTTACAGCTCTTTTTCCCTCAGGAAACCACCAGGAGCCTTACGAATGTGTAAAAGTAGGTGATGGAGCCCTGGGTACCGCTAATGTCAGACACCACTGCTTCTGAGCCACACGCCTGGCCCCGTGGGTGAGGTGCTGAGCAGAGTCAGGCTGCCCCAGGGGAAATGTCTTCCAGAAGACATCTTCAGCTTTGCTCTGTGCAGGTGCTCTGAGCCCGTGCTGCTGCTGCTGGGCTAAGAGGTGACAGTGGCAGGGACACAAACGCCATCAGGTGGTTTGTTTTTAAGCCACCTCCGTCTAGGACTGAAGTGTATAAAGTAGCATCCAAGTCCCTGCACATGGTTTCTTCATATACAATTATTTAGGATGCCTAGGAGCCCTTTTTTTTTTGTTTTGTTTTCCAATGAGACCGTGCGTGGCTTTGCTCCTGTAGGATCCTGCTGTTAGTTCTGTATCAGCTGCTTTTCAAACACCCGGGTACGTGATCGCATTTCCATAATGCTCCCGAGGTTTGTTATGACGTTCCCAGTTTTGAAAATGGAGGCTGTGGACAAGTCATTAAACACAGCAAAAAAAATGCACTAAGAGGTTATTAGCCAGGTAAATTTACCAAGCTGTCATTTTTGGGAATTGTTTCCATCTGCCTGAGTCTCCTACAGGAAGCGCTGCCTCTTCCCACAAGCTCTGGGTGGGGAAATTCCGTTTCTCTCCTAGGTTTGCAGCATTGAGGAGCCAGTGGTATTTATATGGCTCACGGGAGGATGGAAGAAACTGGCTCAGTTTAAGCACTTTAGTTTTTTCCCAGAATAAACACGAGCCTTCACCGCAATTCCCTGACACTGAGCATCACTCAGACGGACACAGTGGCGTGGTGAAAGCCTGGGAGGCTTTCTTGCCCTCTTTTTTCCCTCCCGGTGCCCCCGTGTTGTTAACCACTGCTCCTTCTAGTGTGCCTCCTCCCACTGCGCAGGGTTTTTGAGAGGAGCGTGGGGGTGTTTGCCACGTGGGAAGCTCAAAGGCTTACTCCTGCCCGTGTCTCTGTCCTCCCTCCCAGCACCAGCTGGCTGTGTGGCAGACGTGCAGGTGGCCTCCATGATTTAGTCCTGGTTTCAGTTTGGGTTTGGTTATTTTTTTGTTCATTCTGGGGCAACAAGGGGAAGTCATACCCACACCAGGCACCACCTATAAGACATCCATCTCTCTTCCATGGCTGTTTCCTGCAAAGTGAACTCGTGGTCCCGTCTGTGTGCTATCAGTAGCTGTTACACTAGAATCTGTGTTGAAGAATAACGAAGTCTTGTTCCTATAGACGTACCTCTTATAGTTATTTCTATACGCTTACCTGTGGTAGCAAGTCAGTCCGAGCTCTGGCTGTTTTCCCTGACCTTTGGGATGTACGTAGCATTGATTTCACATGGATGCTCGGGTGTCTACGAAGGGTTGCGCTCCTGCACCTTTTCTTTCACAGAAGAAGTCTCCCTTTTCTAGCCAACTGTCTGAATTCTCAAATGTTCCTATGCATTTGGGAATTATGTATTCCTGTGATAGCACATACATTCAAATTTAAGTAGTCCAGAAGGTGTGATGATGCCCAAGGCAATTTTCATCTACACCCGTCTGCTGCATCACTCCCATGTGTGCAACCAACCTTAAGATGGGCCAGCAAAGACCAAAAGGACATTGGAACGAGACTGCGATCCAGTGAGGTGAAATAATTGCTAAATTAAGAAGAGGGCTGCATAACAAAAGTCCTGGAGTACATGCAGTCTTCTTATTTAATATCCGTGGTTGGCGTTCTACAAAAAACCAAAAACTCAAGCCATGCCTTCGCCCAAGTTCTGCACGTCACCCACCAGGCGAAAGGCAGGGAGCAGACGTGTAGAAGTGCCCAGCTGTTGGTTTATTTATTAAGTGCTGTGTACAAGTAGAGCACATTATCATTTAACGAGGGGGACTGCTACTGCTGTTGCAGAGCATTGTAGGGAGATACAGAGCAATTTTGCTGCTGTGCCCACTCTTGCCTGGATAGAGCTCCAGAGGAGGGAATGGTTTCATGGGCCGGCTAACCTTGGCTAGCATTTCTCAACGTTTTAGTTGTCTTTTCTGTGAAATGAAGGTAGGGTCCCATTCTTTTTATGAACATGCTGAGGTTTCCCAACGAACAGCAAGCACTCAAAGGGAGCTGTGCACTATTGTTGCTACATGGGCAAAGACTGCAAGGCATGCTCATGGAAAGAGGAGCTTGCAAAGGAGGCCAGAAGGATGCAGCAGCATTTTCTTGAACCCTTTCCACAGCAACTCCAAGGTGTTCCAGATCGAAGAAGTCCATGAAGGGTGGGATGCAGCACACAGGAGCACCTTGCCTGGCTTGCTGGTATTTCTCACTTTTCCCAAAAGATCTTGTAGGCAAACACAGCTGGGAGCATCTGGAGCAACTTTCTCTCCCTGGCTTAGAGAAGAGGATTCCAGCAGCTGTGGGACCCCTCCAGAGGTGAGAAGAGAGCTCAACAGCCCCTTGTGGTGGGTGCAGAAGGACAAACTCCTGCAGCCAGGGGTTGCTGAGCCCTCCTCTCTGTCTGACCAGACAAGCAAAATGCCTGTCTTGGGACAGATCTCAGAGGGAAATGAAGGATGCGGTGTTAGCATGTTTGCTCTAGCTATTCCCAGTGGCTGTGTATCCTTACGTCGGGCTTGCTCTCCATAAAACTGGGTCAAACACTTGTGTTTCACAGCAGAGAAAATGCTCACCTAACACCTGCTTAATGAGACACCTCCAGCAGCATCCCTTAGAAAGGAGCTGCTTAAGGACAAGCCGGTTGCTCAAGAAAGTTCCTCAACAATCAATGTAGAGAAAGGGCTCACCTTCAAGGCAGCTCATCCCATCACCGGGGGATGACCGAGATGGCCAGGTGGGCATCATCTCCTCCCCACTGAGCCTGGAGGTGCCAGGGTGCCTGGGTCTGGGCTTCTTGTCCTGGAGCCTGGCTTGGAGCAACACAGGAGAGCAAAAATGTGAGTGGTGGCACAGAAACAAGGGACAGCATCACACCTCTTGTTCCGTTTTGTAGCTGATTTTGGAAGGGTACCTTGTCTGTGCTTGTGAGACACTGAGTTTCTGCAGAGCTGGCAGTGTTAATTCCTCACCAGGCCTGAGCTATCTGCAGGGCTCCCCTCTGCAGTTTGGCTTTCTTTTGGGGTGGTAAGATTTGATAGAAGCGATTAGCCGCATCTCAAATAGTTGTTGTGTGAGAAGGGTGGTTTTGTGGCTGATTCGGTGGGGCATCTTTGCTCTGGTTTGGCACGAGGAATCTTTGGTTAGCAGGTGTGGGGCGCTGCAGCCAGACCATGAGTGGCGCTGCAATGGACTTCCACAGGCAGTGCTAATAACCGCAGGCAGTAAATGCACGCAGGCTGATTTCATGAATGAAACTTTCATTCCTGCTGTATCCGTAGCTGACACACTGATGAAGTATTGTAAAGTACATATGCTAGGCAGCCCTTGTAAAGCAATTATTCTTTCAGTTCAGACCTCCCAGTAAAAGGTTGCTGGGCTTACATTTCCATGTCCTCCTGCTGAGCAGTTTGCCTCTAATTGTAAAATCATAGTATTAAGCGAAAGCACAGGGCATTTTAAAAGCAGTCATCATTTAAATCACGCTAAGTAATCGTGCTGCTTATTTTTCCTGCAAATACCCCGAAGATCGTGGTGAATAGCCTTGCCGTAAATCCTCCTCCAAACCAGCCGCAGCGTTCCTGCAGTAAAGCAGAGCCTGGGGTGAAGCCGGCTGCAGGACGGCGAGGTCCTGGGCACGCCGGGTGATGCTGTGCCGTGCGTAGGCATGTCAGAGGGACATCGCTGGGGCAGGAATGCCATCTCGTGGCCGTAAATAGCTATTATGTGATTAAATCCATCTCCCATCCCTTCTTACAGCTTCCCCATAACTGTGCCTATCAGCTGCGCTCAGGAAGCACTTCGTGCTGAAACCAAGCACTTTATTTTCTGTATAATGAAGACCATCCTTTCCTGGGCTGCTGAAGTCGTGCCATCAGCCTCGTCAGCTCCTCCTGGCTGCTGTGCCCCAGCAGCCGTCTGATGCGGTGCTGGCACAGGAGCATGGTCTGTGGGACCTGCTCATGAGCCCCCAGGAGGCTGAGAGCAGAGCAGACCTTCCCAGGCTCTGCCTTGCTGCAGTCTCCGACAGCTTTATCCTGTCCCTTCTGCACCTTGCACACTGAGATGCAGACGTGGTGCTCTCACAGATGCATTTCTCAGCTGGCAGCAGCGTTGCGGTAGCCAGTGGTGGGAGCTGCAGGTCCCGGAGGGAGAGATGGTGCCTTTTATCAGCTGCCCGGCACTGCTGGCTGCGGGATGTTCTGCAGGATGATGTCTGTGTGCATGACGCTTTAATCGTGTCTCAGAGCTGTGGGAACAAAAACTGGGCAGTCCCTGAAGTGCTGGAATTAGGATGTCCCAGGAAACCGTGGATTCCCTCATTGAGCCATTGAGTTGTCGGGCAGGGCAGGTCTCAGTGCTCCAGGCAGAGAATTGGCCCTGCTTGGCCTGACACAGCAGAGCTCAGGGCAGGCACGGCCCCCGCCTCTGGGCATACCGGGGTGTTCACTTGGTCGTTTACAGAGGCAGAAGGTTTCGGCTCATCAGGAAAACCTAGGAGTTTGTAGCTTGTTCCGTGGCAAGGGGGCTGGAAGGCTTCTCTGTCAGAATGCCCGACTTCTTTTTATCACTTCTTTGTGAGCCAGCTGCTGAAGGTGTGGGCGCCAGCCTCTGCCAGGTGTTGCAGACGTGTCCATGATGCCACGTCCCCTGCCCTGCCCCGCTGACACCTCTCCCGAAGAGGAGCGAGCTCTCTGCTCCCCTGGCATTGCTGGGCACTGCTGGCTGATCTCCGTCCTTCCTAGAAATTCACAAAGACTCGTTTCTGAAAATGAAATTAGCATTTTCAGCCTGGTGGAATTAATGCCATCGCTGCGCCAGGTTTTCCTGCTGAGCTGAGTAAATCTGTGCTGTAATGAGCTGCTGCTTCAGAGAGACGTGGGAGGGGAGCCCAGGGAGATCACCAATAGCCATAACCTTGGTCACTGGCCTCTACTTGCTGGTTTCAAATAACCGGTATATGTAGTGCGTTAGAGAATGTAACAAAAAGCTTTACTGCAGGCTTCTTCGCATACAGGTAACAGTTAAAAACCGTTAAAAACTTCTAAGAACTGTTCATTTTATTTCTTGCTGCTATCTCAAGAAATATGTAAAAACAAGCCTTAGCATCACAGGTAGGGAAGCGGGTGTTGCCCGTTCCATCAGCCACATGAAAGTTAACTCTGCCTGGTGGGCCTCTTGTCTAGTGCTGCTTTCCCAGTGCTGGAGCTGTGGACACAAGTGATTTATGGCCCCAGAGTTAAGGCTGCTGCCCAGAAAGGTCTCCGCTGGGAGGTGGGGAGCGGGCTGAAGAAGGAAAACCATCGTTTGTTAGGCAGGATTTTTGGAAGAAGTAAATCAAGACTGCCTGTAGCATTTCAGTGATGCACAATCGGACCTCTCCGTCCTCAGAGTGAGATGGGCTCCAGCAAGCGCCCAGGCCAGACACAGTGGTAAGCAGAGAAACCACTTAAAAACATCCCACCACACAGCCGGCCTTCCAGATTCTGTCCCAGACATGACCACATCTGTTGCAGGCCTTTCAGAGGGACTGCCTAGCCTCTGTACACAGGCAGGTGGCATTTGGTGGCAGTGGCAGCACGCAGCAGGAGGCAGCTGCATGCGGCATTTTGCATCCCAGCACAGTTCAGTGCTGTTCTAGTTATGTTTAAAAAACGATGCCGGGCAGGTGGTTCAATGAACTAATGCAAATCTGGCCAAGATGCAGGGCTGCTCATTCGGCAAGACATTACTGAAGCTGTAAACGTACGGGAAGGAGGCAGAAAGGTGGCATCTACCCCAGCGAGGGGCCGTGCCCCAGGCTGCTGCTGTGTGTGTTGAGCATAACGCACCTCTGGAGCGAACACAGTGAATGTAGCTCTCCTCTCAGACACATTTTTACTTTTATATGTTTCACGTTTGCTCCATGCAAGCTGCCAGGCAAACTTCTTTCAGCGAATATATCTGGAGAGAGAGAATAGGTGTCCTCTGGCAGTTTTGAAGCCCATGAAAACTGGTCATAGATCATATTTAAATGTCAGCCCTGTCTAAAGCACGTCACTCTCCAGCTGCTCCCATGTTAGCCTACGGACAGGCTGAGCTGCTTAGCAGGGCTGATTCATGGCCCGGCGATATAATTCAGTTGCACTTGTTCATTGTGTAGAGAAATCACAGGCATCGATGTTCTGCTAGATCTAGTTACAAGGCCGAGGATGGAGGAAGGCTCTCTGTTTTAAATTAGGCAGGGGCTAAGTGGGCTTGCTGGAGACAACAGGACATGAATGAAAGAATTGAATGGGAAACAACTCTCCCCAAAAAACCACTTACACAGCCTAATCTAGAAATTTCTCAGCTGAAGAATTGAATACCCCTGGGTATTTGTATGTATGTTCAGTGCTTGTAAGGTCATTGGTACAATGACAAAGTCAATGTCTCTCAAAAACAGCTGAGAAATTTCTAGATTAGGCCACGTAAGTGGTTTGCTGGGGAGAAGTGTTTTTTGCAGAGAGTTTATGGCAGGAATGGGTAAGAGCATGGTGCAGGGCAAGGTGAGGAGACCAAGTGATCTTGTTCCGTCTGTAAGTTGGGAAGGGCTGGGTAACATCACACTGAGGGTTTGCCAGATGATTGCCAGTGTGTAGCTTGAAACACCTCCCAGCAGCTTGGTCTGAGCAGCTTGGCATCTGCATCAGCAATGGCAATGCTTTCCCTTCGGGTGCGAGGCAGGACAGCACCCGCGAGAGCTTCTGGCTGCTCCTTGAAACGAGAGAGGTGAGCCTGTCCTGCAAGTGCTCCGTGTTACGTGAGCCCACAGAGGCTGGGGGACCAGGGAGAACCTCCCTCCCTTGTAGTCTGGTCACTTCTGGGTATGTGTCATCTTGTGTTTGGTTCACAAAAGTGACTCTCAGTGCTCTGGGCTGTTCGGTTAACTATCGCAATGGTACCTTTCAATAAATTTCTGTTCCTAAAGCTTGCACACAGCCAACAGTGCTGATCTGCTTATTTTGCTTGTAAAAAGTAAAACAAGTTAAGTTAAGCTCATAGAAGGTAAAACAAGTTCTCAGGCTAGCACCTGGGGCATGCGTCATCCTCTGGCTCTTTGCAGCCAGAAGAGTTTGATCCTGAGTTTGATGCCTAACGAGAAACCCTGGAGACACAAGTAGATCCAAATTATATTACCGGAGCAGCAGAGATGGCATAAATCGGGCTGTAATTCTAGCAGAGTCCTGAGGCATGGCATGATTTCCTGGCTAGCTTCAGGCTTTGGGATGCATTAGGCAGTAAGAAATGCTGGGCTGAGGGTTTCAGGTGGGATTCGGATAATGAATATGGTCCTAACTGAGAAAGTACTGTCAGGATTTTCTGCTTGTAATACTTCTTTTCTGTGGTGTGTGTGTATGTGTGCATATGGGTACAAACATATATATATATCCTTTTGGCTATAATATTGTTTCTCCTGGTTTGCAGGTGAATTATTGCTTTGAAGTGTACGCATGGGCTGTGTGGCATGGGGACAAGATGGTGTGGCTAGTTCATGAGAGGATTTGCCCAGAATGGATCCCAGGGCACTTTCCCAGCAAATCAACTCCTGCAGTGATAACGTGCTTAATTATTAAACACGGAAATGAAACCGCTACATTGCTATTCCCTCAAAAGATCCGAATACCTGACTACTGTCCAGAGCTAATTTTATGACCGATAATTTAATACGCGGCACAGATAAACTGCCTACTTAGATTGAATACAAATGATGTTTCAGTGCCATGAATTATGGCCTTATGCTGAGCATCTCTATGGCAACTAATGACATCACCGCAGGCTCCAACCTGCACAAAACCCAACTTCGGAGGGTCTCTGCTCGTTGGCATGGATCTTTTCGTGGCTTTTGGGGGGATAAATAAGCAAGCACCACGGTGTTGTCAAGGGTTTGCTATGTATGTTTACTGTCATTTGAAACATTTATTCCCTTTGTGGCTAATGTTGTTCTCATGAAGGAAACCTAATGAAAATTACTGTTTGTATTTGGTTAGTAACATTTGTTGATAACATATGGTCTGGGAATGCTTCAGCAAATAAGAGCTTTTTAATAGTAAACAGAGATATGAGTTCTATAAAGCAGATGCTGTCAAAATACACAGCGTAAGGTTCGATATTTTCTTACTTTCTCCTCTTATCCAAAGCAAGATTATCTTTCTAATTTTCCCTGCTGGTGACAATGCAGGTTTTTTTAAGAGAGAAAACGTAATCTGTGACCTGAATCTGTAATTAGAAAATAAGGCTCTTTCTTGGTTCTCATGTTTAAAACATTTATTAGGAAGCTGAGGGATCAGACATGAAAAAGATGTAACGTTGGGGCATCTGACTGAACTGCAGGGCTGTAGGTAATTCACACCAAACCTCCGCTCCCTGCTCTGGTGGCAGTTGGATGCATCATCATAAAAGATGAAACATGTGGAACAGGGACACGGGAAGAGAGGCTATCGGAGCAAAACCGATGAAGAAACCCAGTTAATCAGCTCCGTGCTGAACGTGCTCATCTGCTAAGCTCAGTTGGACTAGATTTGCTCAGAGAGCAAAGCATAAACCATACTCCTCATGCATAAAAGGGGTAAAGTATTTTTCCCAATAAATTTCCAAACATAAAACCTGCTCTTTGGTATTTATGTTTGAAGAACATGCATGTTCTGGACACATATAGTCTGAGCCTTTCCCAGTCACTTCAAGGGTACTGCCCTTCTTCAGCAGAGGATCTAGTTTGAGGTCAGTGTGAAAGAGAAAGTCATTTACAGAGTGAGGAGGAATACAAGTGGTTAGTGAGATACGACATAACCTCTCATCTGACTTGCAGTATTTTAGGTTGCATTGTGTATTCTGTCGTGTCACCCTGATGTGTTGCTCGTGGCATGCTGTTTGTTTCTTTTAGTTTGTAGAAAGCACCTTCTCTGTGATTATCCTTCAAGCTTGCTCGTACGCTTTGCATGAGCTTTGAAGTGTGATGAATATTCAGGGTCTCCGGAAACAACATGGAAATCTGGTTGACAATGAATTAAAAACAAAACAAAAAAAACCCACCACCACCACCAACAAAACCAAGCAGATCTTATCTACTAGCTTCACAACAGGCTTCTGCATGGTCAAATGTTCAGCAGTGTCCTCCTTGCAGCAGTGCCTTCTTCCTCAGCCCTCCGTACGCCCTTCATCTTCAGCTGAGCTGCTGCCTGCTAACGAGAGCAAGTGCCATTTTAGGAGTGCTTTGCTCAGCTTTGTCTGGAAGTTTGTGTCTCACTTTATTTTAATAAGTTTCTAACTCTCTAAGAAGTAGAAACAAATCTTGAAACATAACTGCAAACTTTCAAACATAAAAGCACCGTGTTATTTTACCTCTTAGTGTAGAAAGTTTCTTTTTTCTTTTCTCCACTCCTTTCAAACTTGTCTAAAGCTTGCAAATAGGCATTAGTTCAAGTTCCACTTGATTTTTGTTCCATGACCCTCTTCAGTCTGTTCTTGTTTACCAGAGGGGAGTTTTCCTGTATCTCAAAAACCTTAGCACAGGTGAATAATTTGACTTGTTGGTGTGAGTGGTACCACTAGTGAGCCTGTTTGAAAAGCTGCGGCCTTTAGGATGTTGAAGAGACTTGGCGTTTCACAGATTTCCTTTGCCTATGATCTTTCTAAATCAAAGCTGACTGTTCTGGGTACCTTTAAAAGAAGAGTCCTCTTGTAACTGAAATAGAGCAGAACTGGGGGTGGTAACGAATAGAAGCAACCCGAGACTAAATTAATATATTGCTTCGTGAGAGGAGGGGACGCGGCCTCTGAAGTTCACTCAGTGTTCGTGTTCTGCAGGTCTGGGGGAGTGCTGGGCACATGGAAACCCCAGAAGTTGCGAGAAGGATTAGCAGTGGGTCCAGAGTCTGGCAAGGCTCCCTAGAGACCGGCAGGTTGTCACTGCTGATTAGCTGAAGAAAGGGAGTAAGTGAACTAGAGGGATCCGTTTAGAAATCATAGCAGGAAAGCTGCTAATCCGGGCAGGGCAGAAAGGGGCGACCTTTCCCTGCCACACGCTGCGCTTACGGGTCGGCACGGAGGGCCCCGGCCGCTCTCCCACTTGCCCAGCGCAGCGGCACCATGAGGTGCAGGGCTGTGGCTCCAGCGGCACCGCTCTGTGCAGGGCACCTCCAGCACCCTCCGTGTGCCCAGCACAAGTGACCCCTCAGTCCCACAGCGTGTGCAGGTTTCTTTGCTGAGGATGTGAGGTAGGTCAGCTGCAGGGGGGCTCCCCGTATAAGGCTTGAAATGGCAAATTAGGCCATCCATGTCACCAGGCTGCGGGTTGGACCCTGTGCCTGCAGCCTCACTGGAGCTCATGGGGTTGTACTCCCCAAGGAACTGCTGGCTGCTAACATCTTCCTACAGTACTGTAGCTTGAGGCAAATAGCCTGAAGTGTACCAGACTTTTCAGGAACGGGTTGTAGGTTGCTCTAGTTTGCCTTACCATGTGGTTCATTCAGCTTCCATAGCACTGCTTTCCAAGCCACAGTACCAGGCAGGGAGATGACTCATGGTGTACAAATAGTAGATGGCAGTTCCTGTTCATTGCGGGGCTGGAGAGGTGGACATTTCATGGCCGCTGCCATCCCATCCCCAAGGAGCTGGTTGGTGTCCTGCTCTGCAGACCCACCCAACTAGGCTTACTGCAGACATCATGGCTTGAACCTGAACCTGGGCTGGAGGACCGGGTTGAGACTCAGAAGTGGACTCAGGTTAAATGTGGGGTTTCTTTAGAGAGAGCAAACCTCACTGTAAACCTGGAAAGGAGAGGTTAACTAGCCAGGAGAAAAGCAGAGGCACAAGCGATCACAGATGTCCTAGGTGCAGGTGTTCTTGATCCTCAGATTCTGTTGTAACTACACAGGCTGTCACTGCTGGAGATGTATTGTTCTTTCCTTCTAAATAAGTTCCCTTAAATTTGGTTTCATGCTGCTCCCAAATATCCTCTTTTCTCCCCAAAGAGACATCATGATTTTTCCAAACATCTGTCCTGCATTTCTCTAAGAAGATAATTAATGCCCTTGTCACTCAGCCCAGCCACTTCAGCCTGTGCCAGGCACGACATTTTCTGTTAACCATTGCTCACCCGAGCAGTAGCGCTGCTGGGCTGCTGCTGGAGCTGAGCGTGTCTCTGTTTTTGCAGCTGGGGCACCCAAGGAGACTTCACGACAACACACGCGCTTCCTGCAGTGAAGGTGAAGCTGTTCACAGAGAGCACAGGCGTGCTGGCGCTGGAGGACAAAGAGCTTGGGAGGGTAAGGAGATTTTGAGTTCGGTAATTTTTTCCTTCTGGCCCTGCTTTTCTAGAGAAATCTCTCCTGTACGGAAATATCTTTGGAGCACAACGTGCTCTGCTTTTTTGCCAAGCTTCAGGAGGGAAAGAAAGCAAGCTCTCCACTGCTGGAAAGTAATGCACCTCGCATGCTGTCTTTGTTGTTAGTTTTTAATGGCAGCATTTCAGCTGGCTGTGCCTGCACTGAGCAAAGGCAGAGGATCTTGTGTGCGATATTGGCAGTCCGGAAAGCTTTAGAAGTTGCTTACGGAAATGGACATTCCTGAGGCAGAAAAGGGGATTATGCTGAAGCAAAAAGAGAGGATTTAAGTTTGGCAGGAGTGTGTTAAGCTGCTCTCATATCTGCTGAACAGCCAGTGCACGGCTTGAGCATTTGAAAGCGCTGACAGCAGTTCTCATGGCAAAAGGCTTGAAATCCTCGCTCCCCCAGGAACTGTGGCTGAGCCGTGGCTTCAGTGGGGCTGGGCTAGGGGGTGAAATGGGGGGCTCCACTGCCTCCAGCAGTGGTGTTAATAGCAAAGAGCTCAGATTGCCCTGGGACCGGCCATGGAGCATCAGAGCCAACCTTCCTGCCCTGTCCCTGCCCCTTGCCTGCAGTCCCAGGCCCTGGAGCTGGTGGCCCTCCAGGACTGCAGCCCACAGCTCCACAGCATCTGTGGACAACAGCTTTCCTGGGATGTTAGGACACTTCAGCTCATCTCTGTGGACATTTGCATTGTGCAGCTGTAAGTTTGTCTTAGCCCCAGGCCTAAGCAGCAGGAAGCTCTCTGCCAGGCCTTCCTCAGCTCTCTCAGCAAGGGAGGCCTCAGTGGCCCGGGCTGGTGTCCCCAGCAGCATCTAGGAGCCTGTACAACACATGCAGAGTGCAGCCTTTTAATCCTACCTAGGGAGAAAAGCCCAAGTCCAGAGACAACCCGCAAACTGGGTATGCAAAGCTGTGAAGGAACCTGTGGCTGACAGAAACCACACCGAGTCTGATTTGGGTTTCCCAGGGCTGGTGTCATGAGGGAGGCTCCACAGCCACATTGCGGCTTCATAACATTATTAAAAAGACCGGGAACCAGCAAATGAAGAGCAAATGATGTTTAATCAGCAAGGGAGTAGATAGCAGATCTGTTCTTCTGAACTGCATGGTGAAGACCCCAAGAAGTGAAGTGCAAGTGTGACATTTCCAGTTACGGACTAACCTCTTGTTGGGATGTTTTTTGCTGACCCCTGCAGTCCACAGCTTTTTGGGCCTTGACACAGAAGAGTTTGCCTCTGTAAAACAAAGTTTGTCCTAATTAACATGATTTTTTAACTCATGTTGTTCATGCAAATGCCAAACATTCTTTTAGGTCCTACTGAGTTGTTGATCTAATTTATATCTTTATGGTGGAGAGCACCACAGGTGTTTTTGTCTCATATAATTTACGTTCATTTTGACTGTTTGTCTTTTCACATTCACATAACATCCTTTGTTCTTGTATTTGAGAGAGAGAAAAGCAGAGTTACCCCTCCATTCCTCATCTCAGTTTTCTCTTCAAAGAGAGTCACAGCCCCTCCAGACTTCCCTCATCCACAACACGATCCTGCCTTTCTCCCTGTCCCGTCTCTTTTTCAAAAGGAGGGTGACCCCACCAGGCTGCAGCACTCCAGCCGAAGGCCTCCATTTGCTTTGCCGCACAGCATCATAATATTTTCAGGATTATTTTCAAACCGACATTCTTCAGACGGCCCGGTACCTCCCTTTATCCACTGCAGCATGCTGAGCGGAGCTTTTCACCCAGCCGCCCACAATGCCATTCAGGCCTTTTTCCCCTGAGTGGTTGCGCTCGCTGGAGGACCCACTTGCTTTGTAGGCCTTGTTCCCACTGGCAGCCATGAGCAGCGCTGACTTTGCTGCTCCGGGGAAGCAATTAGCCTCGCGCCTTGTTCTGAGAAAGACGTCAGGCCCCAACGCAACCCCCCTGGCCCTGAGATGCCGAAGAGCCGGCCGTGCCAACGCGCTTGAATTCCCGGTCCAGCGGGAAGCCATCACCCAGGGTAAGCTCCTGAAATCCCAGGAATGCGGGCCAGCAGCAGCGGGCGCGGGGCGGCAATTTCCTCTGGCCAGCGGCCACCGGTGCTTTGAGGCGGCCGAACTTCAAAGGGACGCTCGGGGTGCCTGGAGCGGCCGAGATGACGCGTGTCCGATCGGGCCGCATCGGGATTTCTTTTTAACGAAATAAAGAAATCAGGAGCGCATTAAGCCCCTGATTTAGCTGTTCAAATGGGTGCAAACCTGTCTGCGGAGAGAGAAGTAAGTCTCTGAGGAGCATTTCTACACAAAAACACCCATGCTTAGCCGCCCTTTTGAGAAGCAGCTTTGTGCGCTGCCAGGCGCGCACAATGCTCACTTTCTATTGCAAGTGTTGAGCTGGCAGCCGGCCGGCGCTCCTCATTGCACCACTTGTGTCGAAGGGAGAGCTGGAAATCGCTCCCAAGCCCCAAACTGCTGGATGGGCAGCTGAAGCCATGGGAATCCATCCTGGCCCTATTGAAGCCAGTGGCAAAGTGCCCGTGGACTTCAGCCAAGCCAAGGCTTCATCCACTGAGAGCAAGGAGGGGAAGAGCCATGAATTACAACAGCACCGCACAAAGTTTATGCGCCTTTCGATGAAAAAGAGTTAGAAATCAAAATACAAAGTATCCCAAACACCCTGAGTGGCTGCTGCCTCGCAGGGAGATGAGGTTTAATGCAAGGCCATGGTCTGTGTGCTTGCCCGGCCTGCCTTCAAATGGGGATGCCTGTATGATGCACAGAGCTTGGGCATCCAACTTCATCATCCACTTCTCTAACAACACCCCATGTGCAGGACTTGTTTCTTTTCTTCAGGTTTTGCTTAAATACATTTTTTTCCAAGTGTTAGAGACCAGCATTGCTCAGTTAATCTAGGTAACTAATAACAGATTCCTGCCAGAGAAAGCATGAATGTAACCCAATAAATGATGCTTTAAATAATGTTGATGAATAAGGACAAACTCCAAAATCTACTGATGTTAACCTCAGGCTTTGGAGGAGACAATAAAATAATTTTTAAAATCCTTCATCAGAGGGTAATGGTGTCAAGAATATTTTGGTGGCAGGAAAAAAACAACAAACTACTTTGTTGACTCTGCAGTGAAGTTGAGTATCTGGAATATAACATTATAGTCTGGCTGGCGTTTGGCAGGAGCACGGAGCGATGGAAGCACAGCAAATAACAAGGATGAATGCTGCCATTTGTAAAAGAGCGTGCTTGCATAAAGGTTAATGGAGTTAAAGGAGATTCATCTCACTGCAGGACAGTGGAGACTAATAAATTTGCTCCAGGCAAAGTCACCTCTGAGAGAGAAAGTGTTGGAAGAGGAATGGGCGTAGGAGGGAGAGGGCATCATTCTGGTGTGAGGACAGCTACGGCTCTGGTGTGCTTTCCTTCGCACATGGACACACGTCCCACAGTCCCAGGGGTAAGCCACGTCAGAGGACACGTGGAAGCACGAGGAGAAAACTGTGAATGCTGTATAGTTCTCGAAGAATATTCTGTGGCTCGCTGGCTGAGGGGGATGCCCTGCTTTGGGGGGTAATGAGTGAGAGGAAAAGCACAGCTATGATCGGAAGGGATTACTTGCCTCTTGGAGCCTTTTAGTTTCTTTGATTTGCCAAGCACTTCCATTGGTATTCATCTGCACAGCTCCACTGAAGTCACTGCTGTCGCATTGATTTACCTCAGCTGGAGACTGCCCCATCATTTCCTCTCTGCACGAAATGGAAGCAGAAAGTCCTGCAACGACCGCTGTCGTGATATGTGATGCACGTTTGATCTGTTGTCTTAGCACAGTCAGACAAACTGACCTATCTGCAGTGCTGCCTACTGCATACAGTCTTACCAATAAGCAAAAAACCAGACCATATTTACCACAGCCTGATGGTAGCAATTGATGAACCGTTTTAGGTGAAACTTTCCGAAGCCTTCAAACAGCACACCTCACGTGGAAATGTCAGGAAGCCTAGCGGCTGACGGTATGGCTCTGAAAGCAGAGTATTGTAGGGGGTAACCTCAGCAAAAACTTGTTGCTGGTTTGCTCATCAGATCAGTCCACCATCACTTCTAAGCTGGTTTACCTGCACAGCTGCAAGCTTGTTTATTGCTCTCTTTCCTTAAATGACTGCAAGATGGGAACTGATAATGCAGTTCTGTTCTGCACAACCCCATGAAAAACAGCACAGCAGGTAGAGCCAGAAAATATATGAACTCATCTCAAAATAATAAGCTGAACTTTAAAACAATAAAGAAAAGCTAATCTCAGTGATGTGTGTAGTCATTTCCACACTGACTTTTAGGAGAAAGGTAGCTCATCTCCTGTATTTTTGTTACCCAGTAAAACCCACTTTATGAACAATTTTTAACATTGTTGATTTTGACGCTTGCAGGTTGTTCTCCACCCTACTCCCAACAGCCCAAAGCAATCAGAGTGGCACAAAATGACAGTTTCCAAAAACTGCCCGGATCAGGATCTGAAGATCAAGCTTGCTGTACGAATGGATAAACCTCAAAACATGAAGCACTCTGGGTAAGTGTCTTGATCTGAACTCAATTTGTTTTGCATGTGCATTAGAAAAATTCTCTTTTTTTAAGATTCTGGAAGAGGAACTCTATTTTTTTCTCAAGATCACAGGAGGTCAAAAGAAATTTAAATATAGAATCAGCGTTAGTTCAGTCATTTTTAATTCATTTTCCATATTCTTAGCTAGTCTTTTTAATGCATGTCAGTCAAACAATTTAAATTTTAAACAGCATTCCCCAGGAAATTGCTGGTTTATTTCCTTCCTGTAAGGAAATAAGAAGCAAACTGCCTGCCTCTCTTATTGATAGGTTGTATAATTTCCTAAGTTATTCTGTGTTTCCCTGTATTGACTTCTCAGAACTAAAAAATCAGTGCACCTTCCGCTTGAAATAAACTCCAAAGTGATCATCATTATTTATACAGAGATGCACAGTACAACTGAACAGCGGTTGCCTGCAGCAGGTCAAGAGAGTGTAAGTAGGACTAATGAAGTGGGATGTTAAAAGGGAAACCTCTCCCCTCCATATGTCAGTATCAGAGGATTTGGGGCCAGGGGATCCCAAACTGCCTCCCCTGGCCTCCCCCTTCATTCCACGCAGGGGCAGAAGAGGTTGTGACATTGTAGAGCAGAAAGGAAATTTTTAAATTCAGGATTATGTAATTCCTGTGCACTTTAACGTGTCCTGAGTTGGCCAAAAGGGAATCATTCCTATCTTTTCCTGGTGCCCAGAAGCAAACGCTGATATACGCTTTTCACTGGTAATGCAATTACAAATTAGATCATCCTTGGGAAGATCTAGCTAATGCCATTGGCAAGGCTTTTCTCTGTTTACTCTTCAGAGCTGAGGATGTGATAAAAAATAGAAACTATCTAGGAAAGTCACTGCTTTGATTAACTCTTTCTCCAGTATGTTTTTGGTGCTATAAAAGTAACTACTTCGTTTTTGTTTTCAGAATGTTTTGTTAGGTTCAATCCATTATTAGATGGATTAAAACACTCATCTTTCTTTTAGTTCCTTTTCCTCATCTTCCTGTCTTCTCTGCTAATGAGATCAGAGCCAAGAGCCAGATTTGGCCAATTTAATTTTTCCACCGCGAACACAGGCACCAAAAGCAAAAAAGAACAGTTCACCCATCATACCTGTTTCTTTGAGCATATCTGATAGCAATAGGGCTGAGCACTCCTGACTTTTCTCATCCTGTTTTCAACTAACATTTAATGAACAAGATGGTGCTGAAAGCTACATGGGTTGTACTATTAGCTTGCTTTTGTAACTGAAGTTATTTTTCTGCCGGGTTTAGTGGCAATAGTAAGACAGACAATTATTTCCCTCTTCTTGAACTCTAAGCCAAGGACTCAGTGCCCACATCAGCACAATACTTGGAGTTTTGTGGCTTGAACATTCACTAAGACTATGTACATATGTTGGATCTCTTCCTGCATAAAAAACACGAGCATAACCAAAAAGGAATTGTTTTTCTATTTATTGAGCCAGAACCAAAGTAATTATAATGATACATAAAACGTATTAGTGTTGAACAATGTCTTTGTAATTACTATGAGTCTGGTGCTGCTGCTGTTTTTGCCAGTGTTTGTATTACAGTGTCACAGCAGCTGCTTCATCATCACAGAGATTAAATGCTAATTTTGACATTAATTTTAAAAGTTAATTCTTCCTTTGTAAAACACAGTAAATTCACTCCTCCTTAGAAATTATTCAGTTTGCTCGTAGCCAAGCGATTTCAAGGAATTCATCTTCAGCTGTTCAGCGAAGTGACCTGCTTTAGTCAGTCTGGTGTGTGCTGGGGCCCTTGGCGCTGGTTTTGCTGCAGTAAGGTGCCCTCTGTTTGACACCTCCCCTCAGCCAAATGGTTTTGTGAAGGCTTAAAGCAACACTTGGGCTTCCTTCACTCAATTCTTCCATTGAAAATGTATTCTGCGCCCATCTGACCACATAGTGGCTATTCACTGGCATGAAAGGGCTTCTGAATTCTGAGCAAGCTGTAAGAGACAAAAAAGAAGAGGAAAAATAATACTGTGTAACATCAAGACTCTGGGAGTTTTTTATGTCTCTCTCTTTACAGGTTATTCGTTCAGGCTAGAAGTAAACACATTCAGTAATGCTGCCAAGCTTGAGAGTCTTGTAATTACTCCTGCTTCTGCATTAACTTCAGTTTCGAGCTATAAAGAAAAGATACCGTAAACAACATCTTGTCACTTGTGTACTGAATTCACTGGTTCTTTTCTCCTAGATATTTATGGGCCATTGGTAAAAACGTTTGGAAGAGATGGAAGAAACGCTTCTTTGTCCTGGTCCAGGTAACAGATTTAACTAGAAGTGATCTTAAATTACAACAAGAAATAGTTAATTCTTATTTGTTTGTTGTTTGTTTATCCTGACCATTTTCACTGCTGTGTTACTGATGCAGAACTGTGGTTTAGCATAGGTTCTTTGTTAATTCATAGATCTTCTTTCTTTTAAATACGTACATCTCAAGGACAACCCAGTTGCAGTCTCTATTTAGGAGTTTCTTGATGCAATGCAACACTCAGTGAAATGGAGGAACAATTTTAGTGAGAAATTTAGTGAGACGAGGAGGAAACTATGTCTTGGCTGGAGGTACTTGTGTGTGAATGCTCTCGTTTGAGCCTCCAGGTAAAATTTCAAGTCCCTTGTAGTCTACAGAAATTTTATCATTGACTGTGTCGGAAGTCAGTATTTCATTCTTGATGGTTATCTCGTCTTCATACTCATATATTCATTGATGCCTCTCATTGTCTGCAGCTGTCATTGATCATTTTGCAATGTCTTTCTCCCTTTTTTCTCTCTTCGCTGTTTTTTGGGATTTTGGGTGTGGGTTGTTTTTTTTTTTTTTTTGATTTTTACTTTCTTCCTTCCCAGTTCCAGTAGACCTGTATATTTGACCCTGGTTAATAATTTCAAGTAAACAGGCAGAAGATGTCTTATACGAGCTAAAAGGATCTGGTCAGTACTTGGCATGTTGAATCTTCCCTCACCTTCCCAAGGGCAGCTGAAAGCACTGCGTAAATCACAGAAGTGTGGGGTCCTGGTTTGGGTGGCTCCATCTTCACAGCAGCCTGATAAACCGCGCAGGGGGTACTCTGGGGTCCTTCTCTTCCCTCCCTCCTCTCTGAGTTCCCCAGGGCGTGTTGTCTCCAAGTACGTGAAATAAAAATTTTGTGCAGGGTCCTGTGGTGCAAGTACCACAGAGATGCTGAGATGGAATAACATGGGATCCATGCATAAGATCAGGGAAGGTGCAAACGAGAGGCACCAGGCTCCACGTTTTGGATGAAGTGTGCTTGTGTGCTGATTTTCCTGTGCGGGTAAAGGCAGGAATCCATGTAGTCCATCTTCCCCGTTACACAGCTGGCTTCTCACTTCTCTGGTCCCGAATCACCCGGTGCAAACTGGTGAGTTTGGTTGGAGTTAGTTTTAACTCCAAGTTCAGTTGTCTCAGTAGGAAGCTCAATTGCAGTTTCTCCATCACTGCTGGCTTCCATAGCCCTAATCCATGTGGCAGATAAGGAAGTCCATCCTGGGGTGGCAAAAGGGATTTATGACTGCATGACCCATGCAAACAGAAGCCTGTTTGGACCGACCAGCTGCGTACGTAGTCCAACAACCAAGTTCAATCAGCAGGGACAGTTGAAGTGCTTGTTTTGTACTCCAGGTGGGGTCGAGATGGCCACAAAAGGGAGGGAGTTAGTGTAGAGAGCCACAGGAGATGCCTATATCTGCCCAGGAAGTATATTTAGATTTAGGTAAAAATGATGGGTGTAGGGTTGTTGTAATCCATTCCCAGCGACACCTGGTTTGCAAATGGTCTCCATGCAGGGACCAGCTAGGTCCTGGGTGGGTGCTTGGCACCTCATGGGGGAACCCAACATCTTGCAGGGCTAGGCTGCTGGAAGGGGATCCCAAAGAGCCAGCAGAAGCCATAATTTAGGAGAAGCCTTTGGGGTCTTGTACAATAACCCTGTTCTTGTGCAGGAGCTGAGGGATTGCTTCTCTTTATTAAGGTCTGTGCTGAAGTTAAAAATGCTGTGACGATGTGTGATCACCTGTAAAGCAGCTGGTATGGCTTGTCCCTGACAGATAACTCGTCTCCTTTGAACCAGGCTCTCAGGGCCTTTCCCCTGTGAGCAGGGGTTCTCCAAGGGCCCTTCCTTCTTCAGAGAGGGCCTGTGTGTGACAGGACAATTCCTCTTTCCTCAAATAGCTTCTCCCATAAATAAATATATCAGTATTCTTGTGTGCGAGGGTTTGCAGGTTTGGGCATTAATCCCCATGTCTCTCTCAGGAGCCGTTAGTCCAGCCTTTCTGTGGGGCTGCAGTTACAGCTCTCATTTTTAGCTGCCATATATTTCTCAGCTTGCAGTGGAATTGAACTGCTCAGTTATTCCATGTTTTCTCCTGTTACTAGGTCTGTATTCGTCAGTTGGCATATACGAGCAGAATTTGGCCAGAAAAGCAGTTCATTTGAATAAGATGAGCAGACTTTTGCCCCCAGAGAGTCTCTGTAGCCCACCTCAGAAATTCCAGCTGCCGCTGCAGCTTCTCTGTTATGTTACCGTTTGCTCAACATTTGGTGCAATGTAAAGTGTTCTGCCGTACATCAAATATAAACAAGAAACACTCTCTATGCAGTCCCTCAGATGTAGTTTGAGCATATTGAACATGTCAGCAGGCAATAAAGATGGAATAAAAATACTTTGCTGTCCGTATGTTTGTCATTTGCTTTTCATGCAATGCAAAGGATGGGTGCTGATACGAACAGGGATTGGCAGCAAAGGTGTTGATGTCCAGAATGCTCTGAACTCTGCGGAAACACAGACAGGGAATAACCCTGGCAGGAAGGTGAGCTGGCTTACTTACAGAAAGAATGGACGAGGAGCAGCCTGCGTGTCAGGAGCTCAGGCATCAGCGCCAGGCTCCTGCTGGCACCGGAGCCAAGAGTTAGAGCCCATAAAGTTCCTGTGGGGTATCGTGGTCAGTGCGTGACACGGCTAAGAGGACAGGGATCTAAGTCTGGATGAATGAATGTTTTCTTTCCTATCCCTTGTCTCTGTCCCTTACCTGTAGCATCTTCTGCTGCAATTCCATCTCCTCTTCCCTCCCTCGCGGAGTAACCTCATCCTCCAGGTCCTGTGTCCTCTCCTGCCCCGCTTTCCCCATTTCAGGTGGAGGCAGCTGGTCCAGCCTCGGTTCCTTCAGTGCTGTGCAGTGGTGTCTTGTGCCAGAGGTTAAGAAATTCACGGTAATAAATACTCAGACTCTTCCTAGCCATCTAAACAAGGCTCAAAGGTGCCAAGCTGCGTAGGCGGCACGGTGGAGGAAGGTGCTGATGGCAGTTTGGCTCTTTTCTGTCAGCGATGCCCCGCCGGGATGAACGGGGGCTTTGCACACGTACATGGAAAAAGGAGCTCTACAGGGAGCATTCCCACTGCGGCTTGGCTTCTGTAAGCCCTGGAGAGAAGGGGAAAGGAGCAATAACTCACTTGTAATTTGGGTGGAATAATCCCTCGCACCTTCTGTGTCTGTGTAGCTGCGAAGGCAGTACAGGAGATGGTTTGTTTGGGTGTAGTGGGTGAGAGCAGTTCCTTTGTGCCACTCCTGGAGCTGGGCCCTACCTCTTCAGCACATGCCTTGCTGGGGGGGTTTCGTTCGCCCCCCGGTAAGGGTGGGCAGCGCGGAGCAGCTTGCAGAGACAGTGCATGCGCTCCTCCAGCGTGCACCCATGCGACGGAGGGGATAGTTTCCTCTTTCGAATGAATCGCAGTCCTCTCTGCACGCTGCCCACCCTTCTCGTAGACACCCTTTGAGATGAGCAGCAGAAGAGCAGAATACTGATTAGATGTAAATTACATGGCAGAGACTCGTTACTTGCCTAATTTTAAATCCTGAGATATGCAGCGTGAAAGCGATGGCAGAATATGGCCCTGAGCTTGGATGGAAATGGTCCGCAGCATCGCAAGTGAGGAAAATGCTTCGTAAAGGCAGCAGTCATGCCAGTGGCGGTGGTAAGCGAAAGCAGTGGGACAATTTAGGGCAGCGTTCTCTGTGACTGGTTAGGAAAGAAATTGTACATCCAGCACAGACGTTATAATTGTTTCCTAAGTTGCTATATCGGCTGCCTGAGCACAAAATACAATTTTCAGCCAGTTTGTCAATTGGACCCTTGCTCACACGAAAGCTGGGATTTCTGGGAGCTGACAGAGCCTGTATTAATTCTTTGCAAGGTCTGATGTCCTCTACTGGCAACAACACTATTGCTGCTTTTGGTGGGCTTGCCAGCTTTGCAATAGGAAATCTCTAATGATTCTTAAGGGCAAATGAATTAATTACATCGAGATTTCAGACTGAATCTGTTTTACTCTTGTCATAACCCCATTTCTGTGCTCTGGCAGCATATGGGAAGTAACACTCCATGGTACCTGGATGACATGTCTGCTGAGTAGCTTGAAGCAGTTTTCAGCTGAGTGTGTCTGATGGTGTTTGCAGAATGCTGTTGGAAGCAGATCAGCTCTCTGCAGATTAAAACCAGTTGCAGTGTCTTCGCCTGGATCTATTGTTCTAGTGACAGACTCCCTGCGCTCATTATAGTTTAGACTAATGGTGACAGCTCCTGCTTTTAGCAAAACTCAGCCGACTCGGGATAAAATGAAATGAAGTAAGTATTCAGTAACTCCAGATAGCCAGCAGAACTGGAAAATAATTTGGCAGAATTGCAGTATACTACACCAGCAGTCCTAGATGGTAGTCCTCAGGTCAAGGTGAATGACCCATAGCTGGTCCCTGTCATCGTATTAAATCATGTTTTCAGTTAGGCCCTCGCTGAAAACTGGGTGTAGGTGGTGATTCCTGAGAAACCCTTGGGTGTTGATGATACAAAATGTTTGGGAACTGCTGGTTGAACAGCCGCACAGCTGGCTCCACCTGGCTGAAGCAGAGCCTGCTGTCCTGTCTGCACAGGGCGAGCTGCTGTGGCGGGCACGGCTTCCCATCCCGCAGACCTGCCCGAGGAGAAAACACGCACACCTCCCACTTGGAGGCTAGGACAACTGCTATGTGCAATTGTTTAGGGATGAACGGATGTGCTGAGATGTGAAAACCATTGTTTTCACATTTGTTTCTTTAAGCCAGATCATTTCCTCTGCTCATTTGTGTCAGTAAAGGGCTCGGGAGGCAACATACAGCTGCAACCAGAGGACAAGAGTCTCCCATCAAAGTGGAAAGCTGTATTACAACTGGCAGTATCTTAGCACAGTTTCTCTCCCTTGGGACAAAATGCATGCCGTTAATCTAGGAAAGGTCCATTTAAGAATTTAACCCAAGCGGGGCGGTGTTATGTCAACACGGGGAAATGGGGAAGCGAATGACTGAGCTGTGTGGTGCTCGGAGTGCGAGGGATGACAATTAACAGGTTTGAGCAGGATTCTCGGGCACGTGGTGCTGGCTAGGGCAGGAGTACTTGGTGGAAAAACAGGGATGAAGTCAGTACTGGTTAATACAGATCTTCTGTATGTATTAATCAGTCGGGTTATATAGCTGGTGACAGAATATGGTCAAGTGCCAAGAAAGTCAGATCTAATTTAGCAGTCTGGGAATAGTGAACTTTGGCATTTGTCTCCAGCTGTCTGTTTCCCCTTTTCTCAATTTCTTTGTCTTTTTCTCTTTTTTTTCCTCCTACTTTGTTTCTCCTGTTCTTCTGTCTCAAATTATTTTTCAAAGCGTTTTCCCTTTTTTGTAAGGAACCAGCCAGGGCAGCCTTGGATTATTTCCCTTCTTTTAGTTTCGCTCAGTTCAGCTTCCCTAGATGCTCCTTTCCTGGCCCTCATCTAGTCCCTGGATGAAGTCCCAGTTGCTCTGAGAGTTTGTCCCTCCCTGGGCAGAGATTTCTCCTCTGTCTTCCTTCGGTTTCCTCTCTACCCGAGTTTTTTTCAATTACTCAAACCATTCATCTCGCCCATCCCATCTGGTCGCCCTCATACTCAGCTACGGTTCAGTGTGAACTCAGCAGGCTGTAAGATTAATTTCTGCTATTAACTGTTTCACTTGTCTGGCCACTTCTAAGCTGCTGCAGAAGGCAGGCTCTGCAACACGCCGTGTTAGAGGACTGATGAGAGGCAAGCTGCCATCTCCACTTGACCCTGCAGCACTGCTCAGCAGCAATGCGAGATTGGGACATACCACGCTTCCTAGGATCTCATTTTGTAGGATTTTTCTTTAACATCACTCATAAATGGAAGGAGCCACATCTCACTGGTAGCCAGGGCATCAGTTTATTTCTGACCCCAAGCAGTAAAGCTCTAGGCTGCAAGATGTGGCATGGCAGCCCTTGAAGCTGCTAGCTCGAGTTGTTTCGGTGCAGGCACTCTGCACGGCACTGTTGGCTCCTTTTCCGGAGGACATCAGCAGCAAATAGCTGTCTCCTCCTTCCAGCCTGATCCGAGCTTGCCTACTGCCAGGCTCGTGAGTGACCTCTTGGTCAACCTGGGCCTTGGGCTTTGGGCTCGAGCTGCATTAGTGGAGCAGCAGTTGGACGTGATCCCAGAGGAGAGCTGGCCCCACACGTTGTAGACTGGCCTGTAGGTGTCTGTTGGAGATTTCTTGTAGTAATGATGTAGACCAGCTTCTTCCAGGGGAACCATGTGAATGCTAACAGGAGAGAGCAGCTTGCTTTGCACCTATCCCAGCATGGCTCCGCCAAAGTCTTTCATCCACATCTCTTCTGTAACTTTTAACATGAGAGGTGTAAGCTTTGAAAAGCCTCTATGTGTTTCTGTCTGTTATGGTTGTGTTGGTGTGGTTGCCTTATCGATAGAGATGAATAATATTTACTGGGTCCAAAGGTGAGATGAGTTATTTGTACATGAGGAGGAGCTGGAAATTCAGGCCTCATCTTCAGAGCCAGAGCAGAAGAAACTCTGACCTACTGAAAGGATTTTACCTGTTGCTAAAAGTTTACAGGATTAAAAAAGCATTACTTGTATCAATGTTTCCCATCAATGTCAGCGTAGATTAGCAGCGAATCATTGCAGGAATTGAATTTATCTTGTAGTCCCTAAGTTCAGGCTGTCTAAGGCAGAGAAACCAAACCCCTGCCATTCGGACGAAAGCAGCAGGATCTTATCGTAAATAAAGCTCATTCGGGAGTTTGTCCAGGAGATGGCAGCAACACACTGCAAGTCGGGCTGAATGAGCAGGAGTCGCCTGAATGTTGTGCTGAGGGGCACTGGGTTAATTTTAGATTTCTTTGCGTTAATCTTTTTAATTTTTGTATTGCCGGTACGAGGGTACGCATTCAGCATGCAATGTGCACCGGTGTGCTCCTGCTATTGGTCTGTTACGTGTCAATCTTTCATCCGAGCTGGTAGCTCGAAGGAAGATGCAAGGTGCTGAAAGCATCACTTTTAGTCCTACTCCCACAAACGTGTTAATGATAGGGTTTATTCTTAGGTGGTTTCTGGAGCTGTTCCTGGAGGAAGGCTCAGCACAGGCAGGGGCTGCCGAGAGCAGGCTGGCAGCTAGCGGAGGCCCGTAGAGGGCAGCAAGATACCGAGCGCCGGCTGGGGATGCTGAGCCAATAGACGGCTCCCCCGACTTAAATAAATGACAGTTTATTAGTGATAGATGCCACCAAAATATATGCTGGGTGTGTATTTATAACAGAACGGTTTCTCTGGAGTTTGGAGGCAAAATCCCCCAGCTGCTTGCTTGATGCAGAGGGAGCAGCTGCTCGCGTGAAGCCCATCTTTCAGGATCTTTCCCAACTCCCGAAAAATGACGAGTACGATCCTCTGCCACCCACCAGAGTTTTAAAGATCCCTCGGAAGTCAAAGTTTCCTCCAGAGGTCAAGAAGATGTCCACCCTAATAAAATTACGTAAGGCGTCCGAGATGTGACACAACCTTCCCAAAGTCACTTGAAATCATTTGACAGTAAATTCCCCCGTGAGTTCCTAGCCTGGAGCACGGAGAATCCTCCCTTCTCCTCCCCTCTCCTCTCCGGCCGGGCTCCTCGCCGCCCATCCAGATCGCGGCGCGGGGAGCGTGAGCGGGGCCTTGATGCGGGCTGATGGCCTCCCGACGGCGATGGGAGGGCCTGGCAGAGCCCCCGCAGCCGAGTCGGCTTCCGTCAAGAGCTTGACATTGAATGCATCATGTCATGCAGATGGTACCTCAGAGGAGTGAGAGCTGCCATTTACAGCACTGATGACAACAACTGCCGAGATCAGTGGGATCTTAAGATTGCTTTAATATGACTGGCACCTAGCAATTTAGCTCGCATTGTTTGTGACAGGGTGTCACTCTTGCACTTGTCTGGGGATGAGTGATAGAGTTTTTTAAAGCGTGGCACTCCCTCGTCGGGAGGAAATTAAACCCCTGTATGTACCGATGCGGGGAATTAGGTGCCTGCCTCGGTAGGGGATGTTAAGAGAGTGCTTTGAGAAAGCGTGGTTAAAGTTTAGTGTGTCTCATAAGCAATGACTATCAAAATGACCCCACACACCCCAGTCCCTGTAAACCACATTCGTAAGCAGCTCGGAAATGCCTTGTCGTGGTCACCCGGTGCCATCTTAGCTTTGTGATTTCCTTCAGGTTAGTCAATATACGTTTGCTATGTGCAGCTACCGGGAGAAAAAAGCCGAACCTCAAGAGCTGCTGCAGCTCGACGGATACACTGTGGACTACACCGACCCGCAGCCAGGTAGGGCAGCCAGCCGCCTGCTGCCGCTCGTGCTCGCGGCGCTGAACGCAGCTCCCCAGCTGGGATCCTCCCTCCCTGCTTGCAGCTGAACTGTGATCAGCATTTATTGTAAATATGTTTGTGTTTAGACTGATCATTAGCTATTCATGACTTTACTATAAATAGATGGAAGGAGTTGCACAAGAAGAGGGAAAGACTCGTCTTTTTTGGGGAGCCTGAGTGAATTAGATGCGTACATCCCAGTGCAATTTGGCTGGGAACTGAATGCACAGATTGAGTGATAATCCTAACCTCTGCCTCCAGATTATATTCTCTAAATAAAAGGTTAGCAGCTGTGCCTGTCCTTATTGTAGAAAATATTTATGGGACCGACCCAGCATTTTTGCCTCTCCCATTTTCTCTCTGGTAGATGTATGTGAGGGGAAGGGGCAGGAAGGCCCCAGGTACCAGGAGGTGCCTGCTTGTGTACATGGTGCTGGGACACTCCTTCAAGTGGAGGAGCACCACCTTTCTTTTATTTCAGAGGGGCAACACACTGAGCGTGTTGATCCTCCCCATGCCCTGGATAATGGTGTCCCCCAGAGGAGACGATGAAAGACATAGTAGGTTTGTCATCAAGAACTTGATTCCAGCTTTATTCTGATGGTGGGGAGATGGGAAGAAGGGCGCTGAATTGGGGCAGAGATGGAAACGAGCATCCAGCCAAGCAGCTTTTGTGCAGGGCGAGCCCTGGGTTCGCTGGGGGGCACCCAGAGCGGTGGGGCTGTGGGTGGCCGGGGAATGCCCATTGCCAGCCTCAAAGTCTGTGGAAATCCGGTGCCACTTTCTAAGCCTGCCTTCCTCTCCTGGCAGGTTTGGAAGGTGGCAGAGCATTCTTCAACGCCGTGAAGGAAGGAGACACGGTGATTTTTGCAAGTGACGATGAGCAGGACCGCATCCTGTGGGTCCAAGCCATGTACCGAGCCACCGGCCAGTCTCACAAACCTGTGCCGCCTACCCAAGTGCAAAAGCTAAATGCTAAAGGAGGAAATGTTCCCCAGCTAGACGCCCCAATCTCTCAATTTTGTAAGTAAATAAGTTCTCCTAGAGGGCAGAAGTCTTTGATGGAAAGATTTTCTGCACTGATATGAATCAATATTCACGCACATGTTTTTGATTCCCAAACAGTTCTTTTTCATTATCATTAAGCTGCTTTTTACATCAATGGATCCAGAACCAGTTAATGTGTGTGTTTAACACAACCAAGCCCAAGAAACAAAATTCCTTGGGGAAATTGTCAATGATTATTTGAAAGTGCAATACTTGATAAATAAGAGACTGGGATCTGAGAGCCCAAGACCCGACTTGCTTTCTGCAGACACCCGTTTTACCCCCACACAATAAACTGCAGACCGAGATCAGAGCAATTCATTAGTGCCATTAGTTGTCTATCAAATGTATCACGTGCTCAGAACTACAGGTGCAAATCTTGCAAGTATGAAATGCACACAAAAAAAGAGGTCTACTGTTGAATATTCAACTGTAGGAAAACATATGGTATTTTTAACAGGTTGCTTTGCAGGCCAGTTAGATGTGAATTTAAAGCAATCATCTTTTAAGTTGTAGTTATGCAGCATGTCCTGTGCAGTTATACCCAGTTCTGTTAATTTCAAATTTAGAGCAATTTCTTTTGTCTTGAAAATGTAGTTTGATTCTGAACCAGACAAATTCTCTTCGCTCATTTTTTTGATGGAACCTCGGTAGCACATCTCAAATCCCTTTGTGGTGTAACATACAGCAGTTCTCGTTCATTTCAGCAAAAGTGAGGAATTAGTATGATAAAATAGAACTAAAATAAGGAAAAGTGTAAATATTAGTAAATTATAATTTTATCAGATTTTAACAGTTAAAATAGTCTCTAGGAGGCTGTTATGAGTTTTAATCCCTTGTTATAAGGAACTCAGAAAATCTACCCCGACTTACAAATATCATCTGCACATCTTTTTTATGGGTTTAACTTCTTCATGGTAATATTTATAAAAAATAACAGTGCAAGACATACATCTGTACAATCAATTTTAGAGCAGAAAACCGCTGTTTGCCCTTTTTGTGTGTGTGTCCTCCACATTTCTGCTTATTTTGGACTCCTGTCTGCCTCGCGTTGCTGCTGCTGTGAATGAGGATGTAGCATGATGCAGCTTGGTAGACACATAGGCAGTATTTCCATTTCAGTGCCCCTCATCCTGTTCATCCCATTCAAGTAACTGATTTGGGGGGGCAAAAGGTGTAAAGGATTGGGGTCTGGAGGGAAGAACACATCTTAGAAAGCCAAGATGGGAGGTAGGCATTGGCTTCCTACAAGTGGGTTGTGTTTACCTCTACCCAAAATGTTGAGTCAAAAAGTTGTAGGAAATACCAGGCACTTTCTGCTGGAGTTTATGGAGTCTTCATTTTGCCAGACCCGTACATGGGGTCTCCTGGAGAAGGAGGGGAGATCTTTTTCTCAGACACATCGTAATTGCCTGGCAGCACCTGCAGCAAAAAGCCTGCCAGGATTTTGGGGAAGGAAAGGAGGTGCTCAGGGCCATGAGGTGTTGTCACCCTGCACAGCCAAGTGCTGTGTGAGTGAGGAGAGCCAAACCCAAACTTAGGTTCCCTGGGAGATTTCACCCCAGGACCTGCAGGGCATCTGGGTGTCGGGATCTGACCTGTTTCCCTCACTCGATACCAGCTCCAAATCCAGATCATTCAGCCTCTTCATGCCACCACCCTCTTTCCATCAGCAATGTGTCTTCCTCACAAGCTGGGCAGCTTCAGGCTCCCCTTTTTGCTGGGAAATCCTTCCAGATGTGTTGTGCCAAAGGAAACCACTCGGCTCCTCACCCTGGTCATGACTTGCTTCTTCAGCATCCCCCAGGCTGCGCAAATAGTGTTTGTTCCTCAGTATTTCTTCCTCCTCCTGCTTTGGATCTGGATCCCTGTGGAACCTCTTGGTGCGCCGAGTCTTCATCCTGCAGGAGGAGGAGGGATGCATGCCGCAGTATCCCGTCATCTCAGCAGCAAGGCCTGCTCGTTTTTCATATTTTAATGTATGTATGCAGTGATGCTCATTGAAAAAAGTCATTGGGCACAGCAGTTTAATAAGAAGCAGCAGAAGTGAATCATGCATGCCACACATGATGGCTTATCACGAGTCTTAAATACACAAATACACTTCTCAGCTCCTTCAGTCTTTAAATTCAATCGTATCAAGTATTGCATTTTTAAAGGGTCTTGGTTTGTTACTGTTTTTTTGTTGTTGTTGTTGTTTTTTAATTATTTTTATTTTTTGACCTGCAGAAAGGTAAGGACTTTTGCAAGACATTTATCTTTATACGTGTCATATTTTTGTGCTTATTAGAGGCTATGGTAAATGAAGGGTTTGCAAAGAAGTAAATGTTAAGCAGTCTGATGAGTAACCGTCGTTCTAGCATTCATGTTGTAGCAGTCCGAGATGGCACATGCGCATGCATGCACATGCAGAGAAAATCCAGCCTTCCACTCCTGTAACAGAGCTGCCTGTTAAACAAACTTGAGAAGAACATATTTTGCTGTTTGAGAAACTTGGGAGCAATAGTGAATTCATTTGGTTCCCGCCTCATTTGAATTAATAAATACAAACTCAGAGCACTACTGAAATTCTCATCGGGCTTTCAATAGCAACCCTTGTCTTGGAAGTAAGCAGACAGCTCTGAACAAGGGTGGAATATATTTTATTTGCATTTGAAGTACGGAAAAAATAGATCCTGCTATTCATTAATTTTTGTATGAGTACAGTCCTTTTTATGTGGGTGAACAATCCCTGTTAGAGTGAAAAGTTTTGCTTTTTTATTTTGCTACAATTTGAAAGAAAAAATCCATTACCTCAAAGTTGTGCTTTTCTCCAATATTTGCATTATAAAAGAAAAAAAAACAAAACTGTTCTTGTTTACTGTTGAAATCATGCACAGTATTATGGTCAATAATGCTGCCAATACATACTACACCTTTTGGCAATATTTAAGCTTCATAAAAGTGGTCACTTGTCTGAAAGCATCAACCTTTGTTCGTTCTGTGTTAGTGATGCATTGAACAAAATTCCCAAACATGCTCAGCATTCATTTTTTTTGAAACCGTTTTCTTTTTAACATGAAAGATTGGTCAGTAATTGTCTTACGTATCACTTGTGGTTATATTTTATTTTCAATGTCTGTTTATATTTAATGACCGTTAATCACACCATATACAAAGAGTTGGTTGTTTTGCGAATTTGTAATGATTTGTTCCCCCATAATAAGTAGCTAGGTTTATTGAGCTTCATAAGAAATTTTTCAGCTGTGTTTTTTTATTTTTGGTTGGTTTGGTTTTCTTTAAGTTTCTTTTTCATTCTTTGCTTGAACCCAAATATTTAGCTGCTAGGTTAGGGCTCCTGTCTGCTTTCCTGAGCCTTGTTGCTAGTCTTTATGTTATTCTGGTTTGTTCCTTCTTACCCTGCTAACTTCTAGCTGGACTCAAGGGTAAGTGCTTCCCTGTAGCTAGCACAGCTCAGATAATCAGACTAGATTATCTGACATATGCAATGTGCTTTTTCTTCTCTTAAATTTCTCATGTTTAGATTTTGTAGTACAAACTTTCCATGTTATTTTCCTGAATTTAGGTTTGAAATGTAAGTTTCCATACTGAAATTAGGGTGCATGTGATGTTTGCATAATTGCCTTCTCTCCCTGGCTTTCACATTGGCATCAAGTGATCCTCTTAGTAAAGCCAATCATTAACATTTCTATTTTTCATTCCAAGATGTAAATATTAATTAACATCACAATAAAACTGTAAATAATACCTTCTTTTGTTTCATGGAATTTACATCTAGTTGACTGCTTACTGCCTGAAAACAGATCATTTTGCACTCTCACAATATCCTTTCCTTCCGTTCCGATGCCAAGCTTGGTGCAGTGCACCAGCGTGCGGGGCTAACCACGGACTCCTCAAAGCCTAGCAAGGTAGGGCAGGAGACCCGACGAGGTCTAGACGAGGTGCAGGACTCCACAGAAGCCAAAAAATGCCCCTCCACCTGCACGCATGCCTTGTGAGAGCAAGCCTGAGTCATCCAGGTTTGGTAGTTTCCTCTCAAGTCAACACAGCAGGGGATGATTTTGGCAGCGAAATACGTCAGGCACAGAGGGGCTGCTGCTGTTCCCCCAAATAATTGTAAAAACATCTTTTAGTGGGGGTCTCAGCCACCAATCAAAGCAATGCTTGCTAAAGGATAAAACAGAGGAATTATTATTTTGTCCTGTATCGTTACCTTTTCGTACTGGGACATCTGCTTTCAAAAAGATAAAAGCACAAACTCATGCTGTAAAAGAGCTTCCCTTCAGTCTTTGTTCAGGCATAAACACATACTTAAATACACAAATCCTCTATTGGTGCCAAAAGCTTGCTTCTCTAATACCTGGTGAGTGCCTGCTTTCCTTAGGAGGGAATAGCATCAGTGGGTCATGAGAGCTGGCAAATATGTATCCAGAGTATCTGAATGCAATTATGAGAAGGAACAGGTGGTGTCATCCCTCCTGGCCATCAATTGAGACTCCTTTTTTCTCCTTTCGCCTTTTGTTTCTTTTTCTTCTTTTTTTTTCTGTGTGAGTATGTACGTGTGTGTAACTATACCCCTGGGTAGCAGGCAGAATTCCTTCTCAGCAGACACTTCCTTTTTTCTTTCTTTTTTCTTTTCTAAATGTTTGGATTTCCAAAGAGGATTCTTACCAGACTTTACCGCAAAAAGTTTAATTTGATGGAAATACAGATTTTTGCCACTTTGAAAGAAAGAAAGAAAGAGTGAATGAATGAATGAACTTGGGTCTGGCAACATTACGTGTATTTGCACTACAATGCATTGCTATCCTGTTAGATTTTTTTATTGGTTTTGTGCTTTAATTGCTTTATTTTTGTTAGATAGATAGAGATATCATGAGAACGCTGCTGTGTCTTCTGTATTGTCAACTTGCAGATGCTTCATTGCAGGAATGCAGAATTAAAATGTTAATTCAGTTCTCACACAACTTGCATGAATTTGAAATATAGCCTGTAAATCACTTCAACGTGCTTTAAGAAGCATGGGGCTCTAACTTATGAAATATAAATTCGCAGGGTTCCACAGTCATCCAATTCAAAATATCTTTAAATAGCTATAAAAAAGCTGCAAAACAATGCTCTCTATTATAAATAGCTGTTCTAAAAATGTGCTTTTAACTTACTACACGAGGAATTATATAAGTGCGTAGTACAAATTCTTCTTCATTTAACTACCAAACGTCAGGTAATGTAGGTTTCAATTCAGTGCACAGTGTGTCTGGTGATGTACAGGAAAATTCTTAACCATTTCTTAAAATTGCAACTCGAGCAGGAAGGAATTTGTTTGCAGCAAGGGAAAAGCAATAAAACAAAGGAACAAGCAGCCGATTAAATTTCAAGCTACCTTCTAAGACGGAACAAGATGAAAGAGGAGGCCGTAGGCACCCAGCTGAGGGGCGAGCTGAGCCGGCTGAGCGCCGGGGCTGCTGGCAGGGCGGCGGCAGTGGGATGCAGCTCACCGCGATGCTGCTCGCCGCGATGCCTCTTGCCGCGATGCCGCTCGCTGCGCTGTGCACAGGGGGCGCAGCCTGGGACACGCACGGTCCCCTTTCGGCGGTGGCAGTGCCATGGTGCACCCGAGAAGGGGACGGGTAAGTCACGAGCCGTCGTTGCCAGCAGATCGCCCGTAAGCAGCGCTCTTGGCATTTTTAAGCCTGGCACGTTACCTTTCCCCCAGAACACCGCTATCTGCTTGTAAAGCCTCTCGCTCCATGCGGCCAAACAAAATGAGGTTCCAGGCTCTTCCCCTCTGTATGTCTTTCACAAGTTGCAGCCCGAGCGTGTAGCTAGCCCTGCACAGTCAGCCAGAGCACGAGGGGACCTCGCCGCCCCTTAGAGCGCCCAGTCAAGGGTGGGCACACCGCCGCCCCTCGCCCCCGGGACGGGAGGACTTCTCCCACTTGCCCGACCATGCCAGTGAAGACTTTTCTAGACGTATCTGTAAATGAATAGCTGCCATCAATCATTGTCATTCCTTTATTTCATGTCTCCTGATGAGGTTGACTAGTGTCATTGTTTGTTACTGTCCAAACCACATCTTCATTCTTGTAATGTCAAGCAGATATGACAAGCACACATTTTCCAGATGAGTAAGATACAAAGTCACCTTTTAATTTACACTTGTTTGGTTTTGTTTTTTTTGGTTTTTTTTTTTGGTTTTTGGTTTTTGTTTTAATAAACAAACATGTCGTAAAATTTACTGGATTTTTAAGTTGCCTTTGGTAGTAAAAGTCATTCATTAATGAAAAGAAAGAAATCTGGAGTAAAAAATTCTTACAATAAAATGGCTACCTACAGCCTTTTATAACAAGAATTCTTTTATGGAGCTTGTCCCCCAATATTAACTTCATCACTCGCAGAGCAAAATCTGCCAAAATCATTATTCTAGCCAAAGAAATGCAGAGAGCAGTGAAATACATTTAAAAAACAAACTAGCAAACAAACGAACAAAAAAAGCAAGAATGAGATATTTGACCGTTTTGTCTCTTCCTTTTTAAACAACAGCCAGATAAAGAGGAAGAGAGGACATAGGACAAAATGGTGGGACAGTCCTTTGTTTTTCATTGTTGTTGTTGTTGTTGTTGAAGTCTTTGTGTTCCCGACACTGGCAAACCTTGAAGGGTCTGATTTCAAACACTTGCACAGGGTGCGTGTTTGACGGAGGGCTAGTTAATGGAGTCAGTGGAAAATGCAAACTGGATAAAGATGAACAAAATGGAAAAGGCAGTAGTTAAGAGCAGACAATAATGTGAGCCCCCGAGTGTAGCACAAAAGGCCGGAGTCTGTAGTTTTCAAGAAGAAAGGTTTGTGGAGTCTGTGCTGCCAATTTACCTCTCCTCGCAGCCTCCCTTCTGAGACCACCATCGAACACCTTTCAGCTGCACTTGTGTGCAGCTTGTCTAAATATGTAAGATAACTTCTGGAGGCCTGCAGCAGCATTTTGTCTGGGGCCTGAACAAAGAAGCACCAGCTAGCTTGGCACGGCACCTTGGAAAGGGATTGTAAGTTACTGGAGCATCATATAACTTTCTTTCTTTGGTCTCTCCTTTCTTTTTGACTGGAATAACAGAACAGGGTCAAAAAAGCAGCTGTATTTGACTGAAACAATTAATTTAAAGTACTTACAAATTAGCTGTACAGTTTGGGTACGAATCTTAGCCACTCGCACTTTGTACTTTATTTAAAATCTCATCAGACTGGGCAAACCATTTTCAAAGAGGAAGATTATATATAAAACTTTATATGCAGATGTCAGGAGTATTTTAAATCACAGGTCAGCTGTCTGGAGTGGAGGAACAATATATTTAGAACTGTCCTTGTCTTTTCGTATTTTCTAGGAAATTAAATGTTTTTGGTACCTAAATTGATACCTATTTTTGGTACCTAATTTGGTACCTATTTGATACCTAAATTTCATTCTAAAAAGTGAGTCCCTTAGAAAAATCAAAATGCAAAAATAAATTACAAATTATGTGTTTATCTTCTGATAATTAAGGGAAGCTAAGTTTAGCATAGGACTGTCCTTTTTAACCTGCTCCTAGTTATTTTTAAAAATTTTAAGCCTCTAAACCAGTGCAGGTGTGACATTTAAGAGAAATACATGTGTGTGTCATCATCCCGCAGGGACAGCTCCAGTTCCAGCCACACCTGCTTTATCCCAGCTGATTTGGAGGTGTGGGATCTGCAGCACTGGGCTGGTGTGGGGGGAACTGCAGCTGTTTGTCTTCCTTTCCATGTCAGAAAACCACACTTCAAATCACCGACTGAGCAGAACTCATGCTCATATTTCCTTGAAAAGCATTTTGGTCTTGCAGGCTCATGCGGTGCCATGCCCGCTTCCTCCCTCTTCGGTGGTTGTTCTGAGATGGGGAGGTTTGGGGAAATGGGTTTGCCAGCAGGCACCCAACACAGTGATGCCCACAAGCAAAATTTCCCCTGAGCATGGGCAGTCGTGAAGGCCGTTCAAGTGCCCTGTAGTTCTCAGCAATTGCCAGAAATTGTCCGTGCTCCTGCCCTGGGCAGAGAGATCTTAGCGAGCACGAGCCAGAGCCTCTGCTGGGCCAGCACCACAGAGCTTCGGCCTGCTCACACCACCCAGAGGTGTGCTCCGTGTCCGCCTTCTTCAGAGAACACGAGGTGGGGAAAGTTGATTAGTTTGGAGTAAAAAAAAAAAATAATTTCCAACATGCTTTCTCACACATCTGCTCAGAGAAGTTCACCAGCTAAAGGGCTAGGGGACTCTTCACGTTTCCAGCTGATTTACTCAAATCGCAGAGCCTTGCTTGCAGAGCAAGAGGATTGACAGTGTATCAGGGCTCTTAATTGAAAAGTAATAAAATCTCTGAGTGAAGCTGGCAAATTAAGGCCTCCAGCCAATTTGTCAGCTTGCAGTCAACTCAGAGGAACCCGGGAGAGCAACAATCCATTATCAGACTATTTTTAATGTCTGCTAAAGCATTTTGTGGGCGCTAGGGATGGAGTCAGAAGCAGCAGAGACGAACTCTTTGGGAGGAAGCTCTATCAGATCGATCCTGGCCCAAAGGGACAGAGATAACGGGGCAGAGAGCTGTTGAAATGGGCAGGATCTGGCCTGCTGCTGTGAGACCCGGGGCTGGGTGGGCTTCATGCCTTCCACCCAAGGATGCCAGAGACTGTCTGTGCCGTAGAGGTGATGCTCTGGCCAGGGAGCTTGTCCCCATCCCCAGAGCCAGCCCTGGTGCCGCCATCTCGCTCGGCACCGCCGGCTGCTTTCCTGTCCCCGCGCAGAATGCACGGAGCCGCCGGCAGAGGCAGAGGGGGGGGATTTGGGACTGGAGGGAGAGGCAGAGGGGAGAAGGGCAGGAGTCAGTGCATGAAGTGACATAGAGGAACAGACCCTCAAAAAGTGTAGAACCTGCTTAAAAAAAATAAAATACACAGCGTTTATTCAGCAGGGTTTTAATGAGGAAGATTGCCAGCCACTGCTGAATTAAGTATTGCTAGCAGCTAATTGAAATGTTACATGTTTTAATTTGTCTGATTTCCTTCCAGTGGGTGATGTTATTTATATAGTTTGTATATAGCTAACGACAGACTATACAGAAAATGCAAAGATTGCTTTCAATGATCAGCAATATGTGAGAGCACAGACATGAACGAAGTATTTAGGAAGCCATGCCATCCTTCACAGATTAATATAAATAGTTAAATAAAACATACATAAAAGAATGCTATCTCATTATCATTTAAAGCTCCTTTTATTCTTTTCTTTTTAATTAAGGATTTCTGTTTCTTCTGGTAAAGAGCGATTTTGTTTTAAAACAAATACAGTTACCTTTTAGTACTACTGCGGAAAACTGCATTTTTGTGTCCTTTCAGCCACATTGTTTCAAGGCCACCCAGTTCCCCTAGGAGGCTATAAACAGGGGAAGGATTTAAATCCCATTCTATTTGTCGAGGATTTGGCAAGAACCCATATAGTAGGAAGCTGAGCACGGACAAAACCGAGTGAAAGGTGTCTTTTAATTCCCCGGTTGCTGGTGGAACAAAGCCTGCTCCCAGCGGGGTCCCGGCTGGCCGCACCCAGGCTGCATCAGCGGCTTCATTTCAACCGGTGAATTTGGTGTATTTTTAGTTAACCATGTTGAGATTAATTAATTAGCCCCTAGGAGTTAGTGCCTGTAAACGTCACCCAAAGCAGAGATGTGTGAATACGGTGAGGCTGTTAATTCACAAAAAAAATGGCAGCTCGTAATCCAAGCAGAGGAAATTGTGTCCCTGTCAGGATGACTGGCAGCTCCAGCGTGCTATCAGGTTACCTCCTCAGTGATAACGAACTACACATCAATTTAACTTATTAGCAATGCTTAAAAGAGCGTCTTTTTATTTCTTGGAGCTAGCATTTAAAGTCGCCGTTAGAAAAAAATTGCCCTGGGAGGCAAACATTGGCATTTGGATAAAGAACAATGTAAATGGTTTGATACCTAGAAAAGCTAGTAAATTCAGAGAAAAATGCTACAGCTATAACTTCATTAGAATGGCAGAATCTATTATAATTAACCACAACTAACTAAATAGGAGCTAATTTACTTCTGTGAGCCAAAACTCTGTTAAATGATAGTGTATTGTAAGATACAGAGTAAGTTATTTGGTTTGTGTTCTGTTTTTAAGTACAGAATAAATGCACTATAACGAGCCGTTGACACGATGTTAATTCTAAAATCTTTTGCCTAAATGCAATAAGATCGTCCATAACTGATGCAAGTTGACAATGGGAGGTGAAGATTGTATATGTAGCCTGCAAAGAGAAACGTTAATGGCAATGTAGGGAAGAGGAGATATTTAGCTTTCATGCTTCATACTGTATATTTTTCTGTTGTATTTGTCAACTAAAATATGTTATATCTCTCTAAATGGTGTCTTTCTCTATATGTATAAATGAACAGATGCAGATAGAGCTCAAAAGCATGGCATGGATGAATTTATCTCTTCCAATCCCTGTAACTTTGACCACGCTTCACTCTTTGAGATGGTTCAGCGCCTCACTTTGGACCACAGACTTAATGATTCCTATTCTTGTCTGGCAAGTATATTCTTTGGTCTCTAGTGATATAAACACCAAGCAGCAAAGTCAAAGCTAGTGCAAGCGGGGGCTAATCCCCCTGTTGCTGGAAGATTGACTTCTGTTTACACCAGGTTTGAATTTGGGCCAGAGGTATTTTCTTTTTGAGAGGCTACCTCCAGTGATCTGACTGCTGTTCTTCTCCAGTAGCACTGTCTTTATCGTTTCTGTTTGCAATGTTTAAAATGTTTCTTCCTGCAAAGACGAACTCCTATGTGGGGATGTGCAGTAGAGAGCATAAGCAGTGTTTTGCAGCTTCCTACGCTGCCTTCCAGAGTCTTTTGGATGAAATTGCAGGGGAAAGATGAAGGTCTGGTACCACCTCCCATGACAATGGAATTACTACAGGAATAACCATGGCCCAGTTTTGTGTCTGTGTATGGGCAGGGATCCCAAACAGGTAACAGGTGGGACTAGATGGATCAACTGCAGGCATCCTGCGGTCAGTCCTTGCTCACGCAGTCGCATGCCCATCCTGATTATTCCATGAGCACAGGTCGCAGCTCTCAGGCCACTGCCGTACAACGTGCTCTGTATGGCGGTGGCGCCGAGGTGCTCCAGGACAGCTTGTAGTCTTTGGCTGGAGTGCAGTGCTTGGGGGCTGCAAGGCAGTGTGAGGATTTACATGACAAATAACCTTTACCAGTAGAACTTGAACAATGAATTTCCAGCGGTTTTGGTGAGAAGGATGAAGAGACTCTTAGTTTTTGAGAAAATAACAGGATGAAACCTTTCTAGAGGGGTTGGATGAGGCCTGAAATGTATGTCCTGTCCTGAAAGGCAAGGGACAGATCCTGACCTGCTGTCCTCCTCATGCTGCACAGAAATCTCCACACTGGGGTGTCATCACTGACTTCTTCAGCAGAAGGACCACCCTGTGACAGTAGTCTCCACCTTTAGCCAGCTGTGCAGTTCCTGGAGCTGGCACTATCGAGTGGCTTTCTGTTAAAAGTGGCAAAATGAGAACACAGCTGAGCCAATAAGCCTGTCAGGCTCCAACCTTGTCCTCCAAGTGCCCCTGCATCAGGGTGCTCCTCCCATCTGCTCAGCTCCTTGCACCGCACACAAAGGTTGATCTCAGAAAGACCAAGATCCCGTAAATGCCAGCAGCAGCAGTGAGTTACCACCTTCCTAGTGAGAGGCAGGGCTAGGAGGAGCGGTTGTGGACGTCCCCTGAGGTAAGGATGGGCTGGGGGAAGGTTGCAGTGTGCACCTGACCTGCAGATCCCCAGGTGGTACATGTAGGCTCGGTGGGAGCGTCGGCTGACCTGCCGCGGGTTTCTCACCGGTTCCACCGAGGTCTTTGCTCCGGCAGGCAGTGGGTTTGGCATGCGGCTTCTGCTCCCCACGCATGGCTGGCACTAGGAAGACCATCCCCATCCATGCATGTCTGACAGGTTGGCTTGCAGCTGGTGTGTCTCTGTGCAGCCTCGGGCCTGGTGAGAGAGCTGAGGCCTTTGAATTAAAGTCATGGCTGAAGGAGAGTCACGAGGCCGTCACTGGAAATTATTAATAATGTTTCTCTTCAAGACACTCACCAGCCATACTTCTGCTTATTATCAAGATGTTTAGACCCTTGCTAGAAACTACTGGAATGATGGAGCTCCCCTCAGCACCAAGACTTGTGCCTCCTCAGAGTAGAGCATCACCAATTAACCGTCTTCTTTCAAATCACCCATTACAGTGTTGTCAAGAAGAGAATAATGGGCTGTGTTCACCTCCTCTTGGATCTCAACTGCTTCTTTACTCTATTTTAGTATGGGTTTGTCCTAATTTTGAAGTTAAATCAGACTGACCGCAAAATTTGAGTTCAACTGCAAGGAGCTCCCTTTGCTCTTGAGGTGTTTGTGGGAACCTGGTGATACCCTTGTGCTGGCTTGCCTGTGGGAGCTGTGAGCCTGTGGTAAGCCTGCCCTGTGCCCTCTGTGCTGCTGGGCGATTGTTATTCTTCCTACAGGATGTTCACATGCAAGGTCGCGAAGAGTTTTGTCTTGTTGCACGTCTTGTTTTCTGTTGTGGACACGGACGTGCCAGGGAAGACTTAGGCAGACACGGTGGCTTACCCTGACACAGAGAATAGCTCAGCTTTGCCTCCTTTCTGCAGAACCAGGTTAAACAATGTTATTGTGAGCCCACTCGCTGGCTGAGCCAGGCATCCCTATGAAAACAAACAGGCTGTCTGACTAATCTCAGCTATTGCAGAAGTGATGTTTGCTGGCAGAGAGCACCGTGCTGGGAAAGGGGAAGAGCATCGTCGGCATTGCTTTCCGAGGCTCTTGTCCATCGTCCTCAAGCTGAATGCACAATTGCTTTCACAGCTCTTCCTGGACTTTCTGATAGGGAAAGAGAGTGCAGCTCTTCCAGCTTAATATCAATCCCACATGTGCGTGGATCTTCATTCCTTTCTGCTTGGACACGTGTTATTTCTGAGACTGCCCTTCAACTGTTCCCAAGACTTCCCAACCTACTGCCAGCGTCTGGCTCATGCAACAAGATCCCTACTGAAGCAGTATTTCCCACGTTGTGTCAGCATTCATGGGAGTCAAACCACACCGCATCACATTTACCCAGAGGTGGTCTTCTGGAGGGCCCGGTCTAGCAGAGATGATGTGTGAAGGGATCACATGAAAAGGCCCAGAAAGCAGGCCACCAAAATTATATTGTCTGTTTTTTTCCCATGGTAAATGAGAAAATACAGGTATTGACAAGTGAATATTTTCCCTCAAAAATCCTGGTTTTCACAGAAACTGCATTTTGCATTGGAAGAATCTCCAATGATTGATCAAGCCTTGCCTTACCTAGTTGAAAAGCTCCCATTGCACTCCCTGCTGGGGCCAGGAACATGTGGCATTGTCTCAATGCAGATCAGCTTCTCAAACACAGTTGAGCTCCCTGCACTCTACAGCCTTCTTCCAATGTCCCCTCTATGTTTCTCCATGCCACTGAAGACCATCTGGGAGACCAAACTGAGCTACACCTAGCTGTGTTGGGTTGAAGCACCCCGTGCGTCACTATCAGTTGCGTTTGCCAGACTGGCTGGTTGTCAGTTGGTTGTGCCAGGCAAATCTTAATCAAGAGCCAGGATCTGCCTAAAGATGTGGGGGATTTGTCTGAATACAGCCTTTTATTCAAACCTTAGATTTTTTTCTGGGGCCTTGGGAACAGCATTTACTGCCCCTTTGTAGCTCTGTTCAGGATTTTTATTTCATACCTCTGCCATGCAAAAGGAAACCTCCTGGTCTTCCTGGGCTCTGGATCTCTCTACCTGTAGTTTCCTTGGGCATGCTCTCGTGAGGTGTCAAGGTATGAGGTTTGTTACTGAACCTCTGAGCTTCTGCTCAGGCTTCCCTTTGTTGAGCCATGGGAGTGATCTTAAGTGTTTGCGCCCATCTTTTCTGTCTGACCAAGGAGCAGCACTTCTCAGACCCTGGTGCAAGGGAGCGATGTGATGCACTCCTGCTCACCAGGTCTAGCCTCCTATTTCCTTCAGCCCAAACTCCAGGCTTGATACCTGACTCCAGGGAAATTAGTGCCAGCCTTCCCACTGATGTCAGTGGTGCCAAGATTTCACCCCGTAGGAAAGACTAAGTCCTTTGTATATATATTATGTGAATATAAGAATTTAAACCCCATTTCTACCCCAGTAACCAAATGCACACATCTTTTTATTTCTGAGCAGTTGCAGCATTTCTATATTTTTATCATACGAAATCAGCAAAGACTTGTGTGAAAAGACACAAGGTGAAGAGAAGGTCCAAGGATGTAGCAAACAGGCAACATAAAGAAGTCCAGAATCAAGCACAATACCGCTAACCAAAAAGCAAACAAAAATATCACTAAAAGCAGTGAAAGCAAATATACCCCTCCCAAAAAATAGCCTTCCAGAGTGCTGTCCCATCTGCATTGTTCTGTGTCTTCATTTTGAAATGTGCACTTCCAGTGATCCCAGAACTGTAGCTACTCCCTATATCTATCATTTTCCCCTCATTATTTTAATTCTTTTCTCAATCTGTTTTGGAGTTGGCCCAATAAGGATGAGCAAATCCTTCTCTATGTCTTTGAGCTCTTAATTGATATTTCTTCAACTCTTTTCAAAGCAGCTATTTTGGCATCTAGAAAAGATTTGGTGTCATCTGAGTGGTAGAAAATATATTTTAATCTTTCACAGCAGTGTTGTTTCTAAGATGTAGCATTTGGGGTAACAGATGGGGTGGCAAAGAAGTTGCCTATAGGGGCAGTGCTCTGCCTCAACTACTCTCCCGCCCGCTGCAGGAACTTTTCAATTAAACGATGAAAGATTTTGCAGCTTGATGCATTCCAGAGCTGCGTCTTAGCAATTGTTTAGCACCCAAATTTCCATGTAAATATTGACGGTTTTGCAGCATTTTGAAAATCTACGATCTACAAGAATATTCTCGTTCTCACTAGCGCCTTCGCTGAAGGCAGAGGCGCGCTCGGCTCCGGCTGTCCTGGGACGCTCGCCGGAGCGCTGTGCCATCCCCTCGCAGGGCACCACGTCCTCCTCGGGAGCATGGTCGTTGCACCGCCAGCCATGTGTCACCAGGCCTTTAGGACTGACAGACAGCAATCGTTGGAGGTTTCTGGACGTGTAAAGAAACCGTGCCCGTGAGCCGAGCTCATGTTTGCTACGATGCCAAGGAGCGCTGGCCTGCCGGCTGGTGGGCGATCTCAGAGCGCATCGCCGAGGGTACACAACAAGGACGATGTGAAATGTCCCCGTGTGATGCTGGGGAGCTGCCTTCCTCCATCTTCAGGATGTTCCTACGTGCCAGATGCAAGAGAAGCCGTTGTTCAGTGTAATCCTCCCTGTTCTCCCCCAGATCACTCTTCTCGCTCCTGGCCAAATGTGCAGTCCCTTCCCCAGAATGAGATCACTGTTTCATGTTGCTTAAATAATCAAATCTTTGTCATCTCTTTAAAGGTGTGAATCTTTTTTTTTTCTTTTTTTTTTTTCTTTTTTTTTTGCTAGACACTGACATGAACTGGCCTCACTTTTCAGCATTTTAAATGACATTTTCTGTTAATGGTAGCATAATGTACTTTTGTTAACAGTTGCACTGAGTATATGCTGTGATTAGGTGATGATATGCAGACTGTATTGTTTAAGAGTGACCTCTCTCCTTTTTTCTTAATGTAGCCTTAGGTTTGTGTTTCTTTATTAGAACAGTTGACCACTACACCTCCAAATCTGATAGCATTTGTATTTAATAACCTATATTTAAAATCAAGTCTCTTTATTTCTAAACAGGGCTGGTTTAGTCCTGGCCAGGTCTTTGTGCTAGATGAGTATTGTGCACGTAATGGAGTGAGAGGCTGTCACAGACATCTCTGCTACCTCAGAGATTTGCTAGAGCGCGCAGAAAATGGAGCTATGATTGACCCCACCTTACTTCACTACAGCTTTGCCTTTTGTGCATCACATGTTCATGGCAACAGGTAAGGAATTATTTTTGGCTAGCAGCTCCCTGCCAGCAAGGGATGACTTTGTCAGATATAGGTTTCCTTGGATAATGCACAACAGTCCCCAATTTGTTTTCACATTGGATGTTTGGCAGCAGCGCTTCTAGTGGCATAGTCAGTTTGTTTGTTTGTTTCATTGCTTGTTTAATGTAAGCAATAAAAATGCACGTAGGGGATCCAGAAATCAGGGTTTTTAACTTTCTTACCCAGGCACCTGCTAGATGCAGTTCTGGGCAAACTAGAGTTGACTTACATGTGACTGTCATGGGTTGAATATAATGGAAGTAAACAATATACTGGGCTGATTTAATTGCTGCGTGAGAGGATCTGACAAGTTGCAGCAGTGAAATTTTCAGCAGGATCAAACTTCAGTGCACAGAAGTGCTCGAAGCCCTCGGGCACCTCTGTCTCTTCGGCAGGCGGCGTGACGTCAGCCTTGGAATTGCTTAGGCATAATTGGAAATTTTGTCTTGCTGCTGTTGCAAAGGAATTCCAGTTCCAGAAGCAGCCCATTCCTTTCTCTCAAATGTGGCAAATCTTTGATGGTAGGGAGCGGAGCTATGCTTTTTCCTTTTCTATTTATTTTGTTGACAGCTGTGGTATGTATTGCAGCTTCTTTTTCTGGTTTGGTTTTGTTGTTTTTTTCTGCTAAGTTGCATTATATACTTGGAGATATTGCTCTCTATCCTGCAAACGCTTCTGAAGAAAGGAGTGTTATAATTATGTGTTTTCATAAGCCCTCTGGTAAATAGCATCCTGAATTATGGCACACATTGCCCAGGTTTCACGTTGCAAGGCTGCCGCTTGCTTTGCAGTTAGTTTCATACATCTTGTCATGGAAACCGAGTCCTTGCTTCCTTAGTTTCTTTTTTAGTTACGACTTCCTTTTGCTCGTTTGTTCCTTCTTTGCCAATTGTTCTTTGATTTCAGTTGTTTGCCTTTGGTTTAGTTTCCTTTTGTCTTGTGCTTTTTATTTCATGCTTTTTTCTGTTTCTTCCACGTTTGCTGCTGGCCTCCCCCCACGTGTCCCAATCACTCCCCAAAGCCACCACATGGCAGAGTTGCTTGGCGGGTCACAGCCAAGCGCAGACGGCGAGGGGGGCAAAGTGTCTCATGCCTCTGCCGCTGAAGTGGAGACAAAAAAGGATTCCAAAAAGGAGTCCAAAAAAAGGAAAGATTCCAAATCCCATGCGAATCCAGAGCCGAAAAGGTAAGCGAAGCGCGCAGTGCACAGCAGTGCGTTGTAGCTGGCGCCGGGCTCCTCGGTCACCGAGCACACTGGGCAGGGTGCGGGGCTGCGGCAGCCGGGGTTGGCCTCTGCTGGGACGCCTTTGGGTGCCCCTGTCCCCTGGGCATCAGGGACCGTTGTGTTCCCGGCGTGTTCAGGGGACTGCGTGCAGACCTGGCCGCCCATAAAGCTCCCATCCTTGTGAGGAAGGAGGCTGGTTTGGGGACGCCACCTGGTTCGAAGCCTGTTTTCCAGGAGCGTGTAACGGAGAGGAGGGTGGCTGCTGGTCACGGCTACCCCGTGTGCCTCTTCACAGGGTCCAGCACAACCAGAGCCACAGCCTCCTCTTCATCGGGTCAGTGGCAGGAGGTATCTGATGGTGCCGTGGGGATGCCCTCCCGCTGGGGCTGGAGAGCTGAGGGCTTGGCAAATCCATCGTGCTTCAAGCCTCATGGGATGCGCAGAGCCCAGTGCCGTGCCCGTGCTGGTCCCTGGAGCTGCGGGTGGCGGCTGTGCCTCACTGGGACACAGCCAGGTGCTTCCAAATGGACAGCTGGGCTGTTAAATTTAGTTAAAATATTCCCAAAAGGGAACGATGTGCTTCACCCTGACTTAGCTGTCTTTAGCCGATGGCTGACTCCAGGCCAGAAAGCCGAAGGGACGTGCTCTCTTTCGGTCGGGACCTGGGCATTGCGGGGCTGCAGCATCATGCTTGTCCCCGGGACTGCGGGCACACCCGGCAAGAGTTTGCTGTGGAGACTGCGGGGTGCTGCGTTTCCTGGCCTCTGCCATCAGGAAGCCATAAAGAACCACAGGGGGTCCGCGGGAGAAAATGTGACTCCGTGTCTTCCGTTTCTACTAATAGAAATCTGAATAGCGAAGTGGAAGAGTCGTGATTTCTTTTTGGAAAGCTGCTTAGGCCACTTGCATCATGCACTGGAGAGCTGGGTGGCAGAGCACGCAGGGAAGCCAGTATTTATCCGTGCAGTGCTGTGCGTAAAGCTGGGTTCGCTTTCACTGCATCCCTTCCTCCCACCTCCCACGTCCACGCATTGCTCATCACCTTAGGGCTAGCCGGGGGCCATACTCTGCCCCGCAGACCTATAGCTCACTGCAGAGCAGAAAACTTCCCGTGTGTGTTTTGTAGAGGCAGGAACGTGCCCTTGCTTGGGATGGCACAGCACCCAGCACCGCGCCCAACACCATCTTCCAGCAGATTCAAGTCCAGAGATGTCTTTCTGTTTAACAAAGGCTTCTTTTTTTTTCTGTCCAACCCAAGAAAGTGTTGATTTGATTTTCTCTATAAGAGGAAGTTACTCCACTTTTCGACAGAAAAAAAAACAAAACAAAACAAACAAACAAAAAAAAAAAACCACCAACGTTGGGTAGTTTAGCTTTCTCCAGAAGGAGGTTGGCTGTCAGTCAGAATATGCCACCCAGTAACGAAGGTCGAGCAGGGAGATAACTCCATGTGGCTATCAATCTCCGGTATTAGCGGCAGACAGTGATGGAGCTGAGGTGGGCTGTCTGTTTGCATCGCGTTTGTGTAAGGTCAGGCGGCCAGACACCAGTCGCTCGCAGTCAGCGGGGAGGTGCGGGGAGGCTGCGCTCGGATGCCGGGGACAGCCCGGAGGTCGGGGCTGACAGGATGACAGGCGTCAGCGCGGGGACGCTGCCTCGCCTGTCCGGCACCACGGCGCGCCCGGGACGGGAGCGGGGCGGCTGCTGGTGGAAATGCACCTCCAGCTTCGGGCTGACCCCGCCGCCGAGGCAGGTGACGCGGTCAAAGCAAGATTTTGGGGCTGGTTTGGAGCCCTGGTGCTTTAGATATAAGGGTTTCTTTTTTCTTTTTTTTTTCCTCCCTTTGGGCTCCTGTAGCTTATTCAGACCCCTGAAAGCCTGACATAATCTCTCCAAAAAAAAAAAAAGGCTGTAAATCACTGCCATTTGCATCACAGTCCCCTTATTTTTTCTGTTCATTTCATCCTTTTTGGAGTAAAAAATGTGGTTAAATGGAAATTGCTTGTCCTGAGTCTTACCTCCCGCAGGTACCTGCATGTGCTATGCACAGGCTGTCGGAAGGGCAGGGGCAAGCAGTGAGCAAGCCAAGACTGCTAAAACCTGAACAATTTGCTGGCCCCCAGTTCCTTGCTACTCACCAAAGCTGAAGAACTGGAGGCTTTTCGCTATTGTGGCCACCGGCGATTTCATAGAAGGGTTTTCTCAGCTAGGTATCACTGGCTGCCTTTTTTAAAGTTCTGCTGTTACGCTGTTAGGATTTCTGATGTCTGTACCTACACGAAAGGCAAGAAACACGTAGCATTCAGACACCCGACAACACCGGCTGTGTGTTTATTGATGTCTGTGTGCTTTTGGTACCATTACGACAGTATTGAGGCTGTCGCTTGCCTTTATCAACAGTCCTCAAAAAAGTAGCGGAGGCAAAAACAGGCACAGTTTTAAGAAGGCATAGCTTTAGCTAAAATAATGAAAGGGTTTATATGACCCCAAAGTCTTCTCCTGCCTTCTGTTTCCATGTTCGTCTCCTCCCTGACTTTCGAGGGGGACGGCAGTGCTCCAGCACCGTCTGACACGCAGGGAGCCAGTGTGGTGGAGGAGCCTCGCTCTTCCGCGTCTGTGCACAAGAGGCATTGCAGAGCAGAGAACTGAGCTCAGCTTTCCCAGGGCCAAGTCAGTGCTGAGCCCTCCAACCTCCATTTCTGTCCCTTTGGAAGGAAATGTCATCTGGGGGTGACCTTGGTTCCACATGTGGCTTGTTTGGATGTAGCCGTGTCTTAGCTTTCTCTTTAAAAGTTTAAGTTGGCACCAAAAGAGACTCTTTCCATCTTTGCTAATTTCAATCTTTTAAAAATAAATCTAAAATATTGAATGTGCAGAATGTGCAGTATTAGCAGACATGGAGCTTATCAAAATCAGGATGCCAGCCTGGATCCCCTGTAGTCTGATAGCGTTATTCTTTGTGAGTTGTTCGGTGACTTTTGCCCAAAGTGCGAACAACTATGATCTCTCTGTTAAGTGTCTTGGTATGTCAGTGACCTGCCCTTTGCCCTCTGAGCTGTTTTATGCTTTGCAGCATAAAACTTGTTTTCAAGAAATAGCTCTCTCATTAGCGAGCATTAGCATTAGCTCCCCTTAGTCTTTATCAGCTGTAAGCCACCAGAAATAATATTATTGTCATAGACCTCGAGGAATTGAAAAGTCTGCATAACGTATTCATAATGTTTTCTTTTATGTTCTAATTGCATATCTGGCTATTTCACATAAAGGCAAGATTTCCACACGGCTACTTTAAAAAAAAAAAAAAGGGGGGGGGGGGTATTTTGGTCCTATAAAAGAAGTGATAAATCCATCAACACGTCCCTGCGCTCAGATGAGCAGCCCTGACTGCAGACCTCGCGGGGCGTAGCGCAGTAACCCCTCGTTAGGTGCCGGCTCCGTATCGCAGCCAGACCCGTGATGACACGGCGTGCGTTGCGGCCGTCTGTCGGATACAATCCGGCATCACCCGCGACCGGCAGACAACCGGCTCGGGCTGACGTGATTCGTTGCAATAGGTGTAGGATGGCAGTGCTCAGAAGCCATTCGGTTCAGCCGCGCGGCGTCAGGGCTGTGGATCGCACATGAGGAGCGATGAGCCGTGACTCGGCGCTGGCGTGGAGGGGAGCGGGAGCAGGACGAAGGCAGGGCTGGGAGGACGAAGCGGCTCGCACCTTGGGCAGCGTCGAGGGAAGCCCCGAGGAGAGCAGGCGGAGGGCTGAGCCAAACAAAGGGCTTTCAACCGGCGTTGGGTGCGCGGCGTGAATTCCCAGAAGAAAGGGACGTCGGGCAAAACTGGTGTTCGCTGAATAAGCGTTTTCAAGGGGTCTAACCAGGTGGATTCTTTCAGATCAGCTTTGCACGGGATGATGAAGGAGGGCAGGACAGGCAGAGTGCTCCCACCCGCATCCCAGTGTGGCCAGTGCTGCGGCTGGACTGGTCCCTGTGCAGCCGGTGGGGCTGGCGCGGGCGAGTCCTCCCGCGAGGCAGCCTCCGAAAGCCATTCCTGACACACGCCGTCCAAGGCACTAATCATCCATGTTTACTGTATAGCTCATATGTGCTGCACCTGGCAAGCGGCAAGGGAGCTGAAGGCAGCACGTGTTTTATATTTGAGTTGTTACTTAAAAAATCAAATTATTTGCATCAGTTTTTGACATTGTTTTTTTTTCGTTGGCTCTGAATGCCAGGGCTCACAGTGCATGCAAAGATCTGTTTGCTACGTGTAAGCAATATTTTCCCCAGTAGAAAAAGTGTAGACAAGTTAAACATAAAAGGTGTAAAAGATGATCTGTCTTTTCAGTTGTAAGCCGCCGTGGTATTTCATGCAGACTTATGTCAAAGAGATTAACCCACTGGAGCTATACTGTATATTTATAATTGCATACAAATGCATGCTATTGCTTCATAGATTAGTCTTTGTTAAAAATCATTTTGATATATTTGTTTTAGCAGCATAACTAGCCCTGGGGGCACTGGGTATAATTAGAAAAGGGCATGGGGGGAGGCGGGGCTTGTAGAATAAAGCAGTGGCCTTAGGATCACAGGTCCTAATTATAATTTATAATTAACCCTAGAATTTGCACAAACCATCCAAGCTAAACAAGGACTATCGTTTTCGCTGTTTAAATTGCAACCCCTTTTCTAATTTCACCACCTGCTTTGTTGACGTTGTTGTTTTTGTGGCTTAAAACTTAAAAACAAAGAGGGATTAGGAAAGCAGCATTTAAAAGTTTTCGTATGAAATATTTACATTGTGAGTTGACTAGGTTTGAGCCAACATAATGAATCTGTAGCAGAAGGAGTGATCTGAAACTTGTTTACTTATAATTTAATTTTTCCTTATTTATTTTTCTTGCCTTTTTTGCCCTTCTGCTTTCCTCTCTGCCCACAACTTATGCCGTGCACCTCCAGTGTCCGTGAACAGGAGCTGTAGATAACCAGACGAAATGGTGTCTCTACTCAGATGGAGACGTTCGTTCTGTTTGTGGACCTGAACTCACAGACTCAGACCCATTTGTGCCTCTGCACATACCATGTACAAGCAGAGCTATTTTTCACCCTTTTGCTCTTCTCTCAGTGCCCGTCACTGCTTAGCCCAGTGTTAGGAGGAGGTGGTTGTGCACTGTGTGTGAGCACATTCGTTTCCCTTGGCTGCATTCGAGCTAGCCTTGCTGCAGAAGTGCTGCGTGCTGGAGGAGTTGGTGAGGCTGTCCACCAGATAAAGTATCAAATATAAAAGTTGAGCTGGAGATCTTTGTTGAAAAGAAAATTACCAGTAAGCATCAGGACGAGCTGGTGAGACCTAAACTTCTCTTGCAGATTTTTTTCAGCCCCATCAGCCATGTACTCGAATTGTCTAGAGCACAGAAGTGAATCTTAAATTATCGCAATGCTAAGCTATATACCCTTTGTGTTCTTGCGAAGGGAAAATAAATATGTTCCCTCAAAAAGATTGCATTTTCAAAGTATATTTGACTTGCATATTTAATTAGGTTTCAAAATTATCCAGCTAATGAATTAAGTGCAAGGCTTTTGGTGGTGTTTTTCCAGTTCTATGTATATCCTGCATTTGTCACTAATTAATGAGTCCCTAATGCTTCAGCTTCTGGGAAGATGAGCAACAAAGATTAACATAACTAGTAAATCCGAAGATGTGCAGCTGGGTTATAGTATTTGAAATTTGACAAAAACATGGGAAGTATTATTATTTGTGACATGGCTCAAGATGGGGGATTGTGAGGAAAGCGAAGATGACAGAACTGGTGCTAACCACTGTGACAACAACTTGAAAAGCAGCCGACATGACATCTTTCCTATCATGCTGCCGAAAATGTCAACTTTGTGAAGGACAGTGAGAAAATGGTTTGCCGAAAATTTGAAAGGTAGATTCAAGAGATGCTCATCATGTCAGATGCAATATAGTCCACAGCTGGGTGAGAAAGGGAGTCCTTGCAGTGGTGATGGCTCTCGGTTGGCAGGCCCTTCCAGACATCCGTGCTGCTCCAAAAGTGGCTACAGCTGACCTGTAGATTGTCTCAAGTTTGCAGGAGCATGATACAGGAGGGCGGCGTGCCACTTACACCGCACGGCAGGCCCTGTGTGACAGAGTGGTGGCCAGGGCCACCGGGCTGGACATCTCACTGCCTCACGGCAAGCCGGCGGCCATGGGCTGAGCGCGGGGGGAGCAGGCCGCTCGCCTGCCTGGGCTGGGTTTGCATCTCTGTGAAGGTGGAGGGTTGTGGTGACAGAGCTGTTTTGGCCAGGACTTCGTTCTCCAAACCCTTCCTTCCTCTTCGTGTGGGTCAGTGCTTTAAAACCAGTGCTTCCAGAGCTACACCGCGCAACCTGCATGCGGCCTATGGTGGTATGTCAGCACGTGTCCCACACCACTCGTTAACGTGCTAATAGCCGGTTCTGACAAAACTGAAGCCCTTAAATACAGTGAGAAGCTATGATTTGGGTAGACGGGCTGCGACCCAACCTGAGCTGTCAGACACGGGCCTGATCCTGCCTTCATCAGCATCAGCAGTGAGTCGCCCAGATCTTTGCATACAGAGCCAGCTTTTTTTTCACACACCACTGCACTCTGCTTTCGATTAAATCCCTTGAATATATATTTTTAAAGCTGACAATGATTTTAAAGGCAGCCTGGATGCTTACTGTCCTCTCTGGGAGAAGACATCATCCAGATCCACGTAGGTAACCGCAGCTCCCTCCAGCCTGTCAGTAAATCTTGCCGTCGGAGGTTACTGACCCTGCAAAGGGTAACACAACTTTCAGACCATTTCCAGTCCACCAGCAAATCACTGCCAGGGCAGGCGGCTTTCACTGCCTCGTTTGTCAGCGCTGACACAATTAACCCAGTGACACCGTGAGTTGTTACGGGTACAGGGCGAGAACTGGGTGCCAAAAGTCAAATGAGGGTTTCAACCTTGCCCCTTCATGTACAGCATTTATCGCTGTCTGTCCTGAATTACCTGCTCCTCTGCTTGGCAGCAAACCCGGCACTACGAGGTGCACAGCATAACAAAAGGCAGGGACGTATCTATCTGAGTGTTAAATATTTTATGGAATTTTAGAATAAAAATATATTAAGCATCTTCAGACATTAAATTTTGCTCAATATATAATTTCTTTTTTTTTTTTTTGTGGCTTGCTCATTTCTTCAAAATAACCAGTCCTAATTAGGTACTAATGAGACCAGATCCATACTTCCAAAAATGTTTATGAAATGTATTCCCCAGATAAGACATTTTATCTAAGTTTTAGCCTAAATCTTTTTCCTTTTTTTTTCCTTAATGCACAACTGAATTTGGCAAACAGTCAAATAACAATTTCTGATGAAATGCTATTTAAATTTAAATACATCCCCTGATATTCAAGTATTTTTTATGTCCATATTGTAAGTTTTATTTAATGTATATTTAGATTTAAGAATATGCCGTGAATATCGTGTAAGGTTTGCTAGTTACTCTCCTGAAATGTTTTAATCATTTATTCACCTGTACTGGAATATCAGAGTTTGTATTTATGATATTGAAAGCTTACTAAATACAGGGTCAAGGAGAAGTGATTGTACAGATTTTATTGCTTTTCATTTTTATCGTCTTTTTTTTTTTTTTTTTTCTCCTAAGTTTAGGGCCTTTGATTCTTTAAGAGGAAAATAAAGCCAACCAATTAACCCCTGACAGGAGGTTCATTAGAAGCTTTGTAATCCCTTGCCAAGTCTTTTGTATAACCAAACCAGTCTAGTGCTGAGGATTTATGCAGCTTAGGCTGAACACTGGAGGAGGCCTTTAAGTAAGAACATTTGTTCAATTTTAAGATGCCTTACATTACCTACAGAGAGCCTGTGCCAGCAGAGTTGCCCAGGAGTACACAAATCCGTAGACTTTGCTCGTCGGTAATGGGGAGCGGCGCTGCCGATTGTCTGGCTCGCCGATCCCTTTGGCGGATGGATTAGGCGAGCTCCTCTCCCTGCCTTCCTCTGCAGCGAGCTTTGCCGTGGGGCTGCAGGGGGAAGGAGGGCACGGCTGCTTTCAGCTCCCGGCTGGGGCTGCGTCGGCGGTGGGACGGGGCGCGGGAGCACGGGGACACCCGTCACAGCCCCGGCAGCGCCGCGGCAGCGCCCGCTGCACACTGTGCTCGGTGACGGACGAGGAGCACCCGAGGCAGCGGAGCCTGGGGTCTTACAATGCACTCCTGTGCACGCACCAAATGCCAGAGAGTAGTAACTCATACTCCCTGAAATTCGGTGATAACGCATGTTGATTTTTGTCACTCGAACTGAAATGAATGAAAAGGCATTGCATTTTCAGGTATAAAATACTTACCACTCTCTAGGTGCATTTCAGCAGAATATACTGAAGATGGTTCACTTCGAGAAATTATTGTAATAAGGTGATTCAGTGGTTCTGAAGGAGTGCAGGATTTTACATTCTGTTCGTATACAAGGCTGTTGTCGATATTCTTTACACTGTGAATTGTGTTAAATTAGCAGCTGAATTTTTCTGCAGAAATGAAGTCCATATTTTGCCAGCAGTGGGCCCAATCCTGCGTGAAAGCTGGCATTGTGCTCCTTGTTATATACCTACATTTAAGAGGGGATTCTGTTTTTTAAGGTTTTCCTGTCACAGCAAAAAAAAAAAAAAAAAAAAGGAAAAAAAAAAAGAAAGAGGAGGGTGTGGGGGGAAGTCCATGTGCAGATTATCATTCTGAGAGGGGGGATATTTCTTGCTTTCTTGCTTTCTGATACCTTTGCGGTCGTGCTGCTGTGACCGCCGTGTCTCGGCTTGGCACATGCCCTGTCCTGGGTCTAATGGCTGGTGACATCTGTGTCCCAACCTGCAGCATGTGCTTTGCTGCGCAGATGATTTCCCAGGGTCGTGAGGTGGAGCCTGAGTCATTCACGGCATTTCTCCTTCAGGCCGGACGGGATAGGAACGGTAACCGTAGATGAGAAAGAGCGATTTGAAGAGATCAAGGAGCGGCTGCGTTTGCTTCTGGAGAATCAGATCACGCATTTTAGGTAAAGGCAGAGACCCCAGGCTGAAAGGGAGAGGACTGATTTCCTCCAAACTCCCTCCTATAAAGAGTAAAGCCAAAAGGCAGGTTTTGAATGCATGAGGGAATCCTGCATGAGTGGCACGGACCTAAGCAGGGCAGTGTTTGTAGCTGGAGAGGGATTTGAAAGAAATAACCTTTAAAGGGTATTGCAGAACTCCTGCTTCCATACTCATGGTAATGCTGTGATTTTTTTCTGAAATTTAACTTCCCCGCCCCCCAAAAAAATCCCTTATTATTTTTCTGCTCAGTTATTACCCATTTATGTTTAATGCTTCCTAGCATACAGATAGGCAGCATTTTCTGGGGGGATGTCATAACTACAGAAATAATGGATGTTGCCCCCATAAAAAGGGATGAGCTGCTCACAGCACACCAGCCTGGCCCTGCGTGGCTCACACACATGTGCACACAAGTGGGTGACGTGGGTTTGTATGTAGGGTCTGTGGGCCTCGGACCTGCACCCTGCTGGGACAGTGGCTGCTTCAGCCCTGTGCATCACCAGGTCCCTGGCTGGAGGTAACTGGTGCTGTCCTCTCCAGGGGGCTTTGTTTCATTTTTGCGAGGAGAGGATGGTTAATTCTTTACCAGGAGACCTAAAAGCTCCCCAGGTGACACCCAGATTTAGTAAGCTAAAACTGGCTGACCTTCCCAACTGCCCCTTATTCTGCTCTGCTGTCTTAGCATCCACACCATCAGAGCCTTTCTGAAAATTGCCCCATGGAAAGAATGCTAATACCAGACAGAGGGAACAGAGAATTGCTTGGTCCTGTTCAGGAAAGGATCTTTATAGCACTGGAAAGTCATATTGACAAGCACCTGATGTTAATGTGATGTGTTTTTTCTAGGTACTGCTTTCCATTTGGCCGTCCAGAAGGTGCTCTAAAAGCTACTCTCTCACTGCTGGAAAGGGTAAGCATAAGAATAACAAAGAGTTGTTGAAATGACCTGCATTCATGTGTCTTTCCATCCAGAAGAACTTAAAGAACTACTGTTTTATGTGTAATTAGTGGTAGTTAATATTGGAATATTAAGTGGGGCTGTTGATTACTCCTGCTTCAGCCTGGAGGCCAGGCGCAGCCTGGCACAAACAGCAGCACAGCCTATCTCTGTGTCGATAGTTACGGGCCAGCTACCTCGCTGACAAGCATTGGCACTGCAGACCCTTCCTAAAGTGATACCTTGCTGCTAACCTGCAGCACAGCCGAACCCGGACGCAAACCCAAGTCATCAGCAGAGCCTGGGAATGGCATAACTTTACCCAGCCCTGGGGAAGTTGCAGGAGGTCTTAATGTCTTGCCCTAAGGAACAGGAAGCACAGATTTTGGGGCATGCCATAGGGCATGGATACAGACAGAGAACACTAGGGAAGGGGTAAGTCCCACGTCTCAGGCTGGCCAAGGTGACCCTGTTGTGAATCCTGCCTATTGCATGCTTACCCCGAGAGCCATGCAGCGCTAGAGTAGGAATGGATGTGTTTGTTGGGCTTGGAGAAAAAAAAACAGTTATGTGCGCCTGATGCCACAACAAATCAGATTTTCTTGTGTCAAGGTCCTGATGAAAGACATAGTTACTCCAGTCCCTCAAGAGGAGGTAAAAACAGTCATCCGTAAATGCTTGGAGCAAGCAGCTCTAGTCAATTATACTCGACTATCAGAGTATGCCAAAATTGAAGGTAAGGCTCTTTCTTTGTGAAATTACAATTTTGTTATATTTCTAGGTGGCATCTGTGGCTGGGAGCTATTTGAGAGAAATTCATTTACTATTTATTCACTTGTCAATAAAATTGATGTGATTATGAATCATTTTTGTAGTGTTGGCTTTTGAAGCAGTAAAGAGTGGAAGCTATGTAAAATGTTTCTTTTTCTGGAAAAGAGAGAGGAAACAGTTAAAAAGAACTGTAGCTTTTCTTTTTTTTTCTCTCTCTCTTTTTTTTTTCTTTGATCGTTAGTGCATTTGGCCAGTGGTGTAGTATTCAGACTCATGTCGTGGTTTTAAAAAACAAATTGAGAAATACTTGGGATGTCATCTTTGCAGCTGAAGGTATAGTGCAGCTAATTGCTTGTGACAGTGGAGTTCAGGAAACAAATGAAAAATAAGAAGCTGAAAAACTGTTTAATCTATGCTTAATCATTTGTAACCAATTTAAAATGTCTTTTTCTGGGAGTGTTTCATTGTCTTTGCACTTTGCATAGCAGGCATTGATCAGTCGGTCCCATACTTGCATCAGATTTCTTTCTTGTCACTCTAAATCCGGCACAGCTGATATTATTGACCTTTTAAGTTATGGGAGAATAATAACCAGTGACCAGAGACACATGTAGCCATCAAAAAGACATTTTAAAGCTTGCTGGAGGATACGTGTTAGCTGAAGCTCTCTGATCCAGTAGCTCTTTACATGTTGATCAGTTTATGTTGCTACCTTGTGGGCTGCTGTTCCCAACTGGAAACTCCTACCCAACTGTATCCAAGTTTGCAATTGCTTAAACCCGTATGTTCCAGATGAATGGTATGTTCTGTTCCAGAGTTTGGGTTTCTGTCATGTGTGATGTGAAGCTTTCCTACAGCTGAGATTATCATTGTATGCCTCTAGGACAATATTGAGAGGAGAAAAAAAAACAGCTCCCTCTGATCTTTTCTTAGTTCTTGTTTACATGAAAAATTGGGTTGTTATATGACAAATTGTCCAGGTTCTGTACATGACATGTCCTCTCTTTTTCCATTTTTTTCTGTCTAACGATGCAAATTGTGTACCAGTGGTAATGAATTCATTGTTATGCATCCAGTGAGAAACACTTAAGAATTGGGCACTAAAAGGATGTTTATCAACTCTTGACTTGGTAATGAGTGACAAAAATAGAGAAGGAACGAAGGTTTCATAAGCACTGTATTATCAGGCAATTTATCGAAGTACTCAACTTCACAGGATATTTTAATTGGTGTATTCTGTAAAATGCAATGTTTAAATATACTTGACAAGGCTGGAGAAGGACTGAGAATCAAAAGCAGCTTTTCTGTGATGGATGCTTCTACCCAGTGCTGGCTCCCTTAGGTTCTCTGTGTAAATATCACTAACTCGTTGGTAAGATTTGCTCTCTTCTTTCAGATAAATCTATGCAAAAACAAACTTTATGATCTGTAAGTAAAAATGCATTCATTTCCAAAGTAGAACAGTTAGTGTGTACTTTTCCTTTTGTGCCTCAATTCTTCTTGGTTGTGTTAATTATCTGCCCTCTTTTTGCACTGTGACTTGTAGGTCTGGGAATACTTTGAAGCAACAAACTTTTTTTCCAGCTACCTTTTCAGAGAAATAGTTCATTCCACACTACCTGCTCTCTTCTGCTTTTCTCCTCCTTTATCCGTGATTGGCCACAGCCACTTTTTTATCCTATCTCTGTAAAAGTGGTTGTAACACCAATTTCGAAGCATGCTGGGCTTGTTAGTTCAAACAACCCAACATCCGCCAGCTGCATGCATCAGGTTTTCTCTCATGAGCATAGTCCACTACGTGTTCAAATAGCTCCTTGGAAGAGCAAAGGACAAATTTGCCTTGGCGAGGTGCATCTCTGCGTGCCGTGCATGGTTTTGAAATCCTGCTCTCAAACGCTGACATCCGAATAGCCACATTTAAAAGAGTTTTCTCAGAGATGCAAAACAAAATCAGTGGCGGCAGTGCTTGCGGCTATGTTTATGAAGAAATACCTGCGAGAGCCTTAGATACTGAAGGCTGAAATCCTTAGTATCTTGGAGCCTTAAACTAATGAAAATCTATTTTCCTCTATTCATGACGTTTTGACCATATTCTTGCAAACAGTTCCGAACAAACCTCTAGAGTCATGGTCACAACCTCTCTTGTGACTCATGGGCATGCTGAATGGTTAATCCAGTAGACCTCCGATTTGAACCCTCCTTTCCCCCCCCCTTTTTTTTTTTTCCTTTTATCCTGTGTGTATCCCAAAATACTCTACGGCTATTTTCCTTTTAACCTAATATAAAGTTTTCCTCTGACCTATAACCTATAACCTCTTTACCTCTGACCTAAGCCTCTTGCATGCCCAAATCCTCTTTTATAGGGAAAAAGAGAGAAATGTATGAGCATCCTGTCTTCTGCTTGGCCTCTCAAGTGATGGATTTAACCATTCGTGAGTACCTACCACCCTCCTCTCCATGCTGTCCTCACTCTTTCTGTTCTCATTACCTCAAGAAAGTCCAGATCCAAACCAACTCACTCTCCTTGCTTCAAGTCTTTTAGCATTGGCTTGTCTGTTGCTTCTGTCTGTGAAACCCAGTGTGAGAAGTCCAGTCACTTTTTATCAGCCTAAAACAGGTTAGACAATTTAGCCATTTGTTTGTGATAAACTCAGACTGTCTGTAAGTTTTTTCAGTTACTCTTTATGTCTGTGACCTGAATGCATTTTTACTTTGCTTCCGTGTAACCCCAATTTGTAAAGTGCTTGTCACTGGTACACAATCAAAGGGCAGCAGCTACACCGGGGAGAAACGAGCTAGCGGTCAGATAAAGGACGTGGGGAAAAGCCGTCCCTTCTCCTGCGTACACGATCTGTAACCAATCCTGTGTATAAGACCCTGTGAGGCTGTCCTTCCTCTGTACATCAGATCTTACATGTCTCCTGTCCGTTCTCTCGAGCGGAAGCGCTGTACTTGCTCTCCTCCTGGATTTTTTGGTTTGCTCCTCTCCGCCGAGCTCCGGAGGGGACACACGAGCCCAGGTGCCGCTTGGGGAGCCCCTGCACGTTCGCAGAGCTCGCGCTCTCCGATTTTCTATTTGTGCAGCACTTTCTTTCACCTCTTTGAAAGGAGCTTCTTTTGGTAACACCATGCTGCTGGGCGGGGGGGCGAGACGGGGCAACTTTTCTTCTTTTCAAATGTCATATATCACGCATAACTGGGGGGCTGTGCGGTCCACTTGCTCATTAATCCTGCCTATCTGTTCTTGTTTCTCTCTTTTCTCTCCTTGTCGCTTTCTCTCTTTCATATAGAGAATCAAAAGGATGCAGGTGAACTATTGTATATGCATTATAAATTACTAGGACTGTTGAGTTATATTTATTTTGTTTATTATTTTTTTTCATAGCTCCTTAAGATATGTACTCCTTCAGGCTGAAAATGGAGATGCATTGATACTTAAGGAGTTAATTTGTGCTGTCTACGTAACCTCTTTTGCCTCCTTCCTTAGAATAGAGTGTAGGTTAGAAATACCTCATAGAAATCGAGTGTCTTAAGAGACAGTTTTAATGGAGAACCTGGCCTTTGTAAAGAGAAAGTTTCTTGTTTTCCAAAAGAACTGCAGCTCATTTTTGGCGCAGAAATGTTGGTGATCTGGCCATTAATTTAACACACCCAACAAGCACATTAATGACGAAACTAACGTTCATTTTTGTTTTTCATATCTTCTGTTTTATGCCCTATTGGGAGGACTGGTTTTTTATTTTTTTATTTTGTTTTTCAATTTTTTTCGTTAATGTGTGACAAACAACCCGGTCAGACAGAAGTCGTGTTTGTCTCTCGTTTATAACCTGTGGTGACATGTGATGAGGCAAAGGTTCAGCGCAGACCAAAATGCCCGAAGTGCCTGTCTCTTCAGAAGGGGTTTTGGAGGTCTGCAGCCCCCTGTTCTCGTTTCTGTTGTACACCAGAGTCCTGGTTTGAAAGTCCTTGAAACCTGAACTGTTCATCTCTTTTTGTGAGTAGATTGTTATGTTTTGTGGAAAAAAAAATAATAACAGGATTTGGTTGATTTCAGCTGTTTGCAAAGGGAAATTGCTTTTATAAAGCGGAAAAGGGACTGGGCTAGTTCTGCCCAGGCTTCCCCAGGCCTCCGCAGCTCACATTTGGCCCAGGATCTACAGCACGGCACTAAACCCAATTTTGACTAGCAATATTCAGGCAACAGAGATTAATTCTTCCCTACATCTGCGAGAGGTGCAGGTACACAAACTGCAAATATAACCATGGCAAGTGAGCTATTTCCGATGGCCACAGCGGGCTGTTGTGTGTTAAGCACAGCGCAAGCACTGGGCATCGCTCTTGCTGTCAAAGGCTTGTCACGTGTTGCAAGTTTGGGAATTCAGAAGGACCTTTCTTTGGCCCAGCTCGTTTAAAAATAAAACTGCTTCTTGATGCTCGGAGCGAGTGAGAGGACAAAGCGAGCTGCGACTGCCCTGCTTCATGCCCACAACTCTACCACTGTCTTAAATGAAAAATTTTCAGGCAAGGTCAGCAGGACTCAACTTGAAATCAGTTCCTCAGCTTAAGTGGAGTAAAAAGTGACTGGGTTTTGGCCTGACTTTTTATTTATTTTGCCAAAAGCAAGAATAAAAATAAGATACTGAAAACAACTTCTTAAACACACAAATGTCACCCCTTGTTCTCCTTTCCCCTGAAAAGTTTGTAGTCTCCTGCTTGTAGTCTCATAAAAATATGGACTTAAAATAGAATGCTAAACAGAACATTACAATAATTAAAGATTAATGGCTTGTTTTAATTATTAATCAGACAAAACTACTAACACTCACATTAATAATTGCAACCTTTTAATAAGGGTTTGAAGGCATATCTATATAAGTTGGGAGTCCATCCTTCCTTTAGAAAAGAATTTCCCTGTCCCTTATGCACAGGATTTGAAAAATGCACTGCACTGTGCTGGAGTGCAGTGGCATTAAGGGATCCCGTTCCCATGAACACGAATGCTACTTCGCTCTGCTGGAGTTGAGTACAGGCAGCTTTAGAGCTGGTGCCAGCCACAGTGATAGCTGTCAGTTCGGTCATTCCTGGTGCTTAGTATAAGAGTTTTGGTCTTTAGGTTTTAGATTATATTTCATGTAGTGAAATGTAGTGAATTTGGTTCTGGCCTCTGTAAAAAAGAGGCTTCCTGTGGTCCCCCGAGCTGATGCATGAAGATGAGAAGTGAAGGAGATGTAGGGCTGGGGACAGCTGGTGCCTCAGTGCACGGGGCAAGGACCACCAGCAGGGCAGCTCTGCAGACAGAAAGCAACTTGAGATAGACCCAGTGACGTCACATTGCTCTGTCCCTAGGGGAAATCAGCTTGTTTTGGGCCATTGGGGGACCAAAAATGCAATTTTTCCTCATCCCCTGCCCAAGAAATAGCAGCATCGCTGGGTGTACCGTCCAACCCTGAGCTACCCATCCTGGCCAGGGCGGGTGCAGTTCCCAAGCCCTGGTGCCTGTCCCTTCCCACGTCAGGCTGGGGACCCGGGCACGCCGGCAGGAGAGGCACCGAGCACGGCGGCCTCGGCTGCGTCAGCCTCGGCTGGCACCGGCCGCGGAGCTTCTTGAGCAAGGCGCTCACCCCGGCAGGCGTGGAAAGCATGCTGGGCTGGGGGAGCGGGTGCGGGAGAGGTCGGTGTCTGAGTGGAGCGATGCAGCAGGTTGCTGACAAGCAGTGGTATTTGTCAAGGCACTCGTACTGGCCCTTGTCACAGTCCCCGCGCTCACTTTACGTCACTCGCGTTGCCTATTTCTGGATCTCAGCCTGGGAAGCTCCGTGCACGTACCCGTAATCTTTACAGAGCGCACTGAAGCCATAGGGGCTCAGCTGCTTGTTTATTAACCCAACCTGAGACAAGAAGAGGTCCCCTGGGATTTATTAGCCCAGCCACCACTAGGCAATCACCCCCAGCATCTGTGATAAAGCACAGAGCTCATCAAGAAAATCAAATGATATTCGCCAAATAAATACGGATGCAAAATATATGATACCATCAGACTTTGAGGCAGGAACAGAGACTGAAGTCGTTAATAAATCATATATTTAACCATGACTGTAACTCAGACGTAAATGCAACCTGTGTTTGTTTGCTTGCTGAACTGCTGCTTTACTTGTTTCGTTCCTTGAAGTGGCATTCGATTGCATTTGACAAGGAGTCATTACACAGCTTCCTAGATTTTCTGTTGTCCTTTAAAAGCCCGTGTTCAGGGCAGTGTTGAAGTTGTTACACGATGCTCTGCACTGTGGCATTATCCTTCCACAGAGCTCTTACCAAAGCAACTTGCTGCCTGAGGCATGACATATAATTCAGATGTGCAAAAATTCTTCACGAGGCTAAATAACCACCAGAAAGTCAGGAGATCAGTTTTCTTTGCAGAATATTGAATTTTTGAGAGCTGAAGTTGAGTCTCCTGAGTTGATAAAAAAAACCATTTCCGTGAAATTTTCTTAGTTTGAAGATAATGCATCTTGGTTTGGGAGAAAAAGTGTTATCCTCGCTGAAATCCCTTCCAGACACACATAAATCTCAAGCAGGCACCACAGCACCAGGCAGGATGGGGCGTGCTGCCCACAGCTCTCAGCATCACTCCCAGAGGAGTGCCTTTGCCCCAGCACCCCGTCCCTGTTTGAATTTTGAAGTTACGGAGGTGCTGCATCTCTTGCTGCTTCCTCCTCATCCTTCTCTGCTCATGGCTTTTCCCCAGGGCAGAAAACATTTGCACAAGTCAGGCCACTGCAGGAGCTGGATGTCAGCGAGGTCTGAAATCTGCTTTCTGCCGGGGTCCGCGTGGGCACCCCCCTCCTTAGCATGAGTATTTCCGTGGTTGGCGGTGCAGAGGCTGGGCTCGCATTTAGGGGTGATTTAGGGTCGCAGCGCACAGAGGCACAATGGGGTGCAGATTTCCTTGGCTCTGGCACTGCTAGGAGGAGCTCTCTCTCTCGGACTCCCCAACATTGGAGCCAGCAGGACTGACATTCCTGTGGCGAGGCATTCCTGCCACTTGGCTGCCAGACGCAGGTGGGAGGAGACGTGCCACAACCCCTGCCCGCGCCGGGACCGTGGCACAAACTGCTCGTCCAAGTGGTGAGCAGTAAAATATCCTTCCTAACCATTACATGCTGGGCTCAGGAGCCATCAGCGAGTAGCCAAATTGAATTCTTGCTTATGTTTTAAATGAGACTGAAAGTCATTAGGCCAATGCCCAAAAAGCTGGTGTTTTTGTCACTTGAGGCTGAGAGGTACGATTTCTGGGGACAAAGCCACCCTGGGTAAACATTGAACAAGGAGCAGGGCAACTCCAGAGATAAGCAAATAGATTTGTTTTTCTTGTTAGCAGAAAACAAAACAAAACAAACGAAAAAAGAAAGCCGGAAGCCAGTGGCTCAAATCTAAGAGTCTGAATTAAATCGTTACAGCTTAAAAGACTAAAAATGTGTGTGTGTGTGTGCGTGTGCGTGTGCACAGTTGTGCATTGTGTGTGTGTTTGTGTATGTGTGTACCTCTGTGTATGGAGAGAGGGAACAAACCTAACTCATACTCTTTAACTGAGGGTTTACTCGAATATTCTTTATTATACTCCGATAAGTGTTGTAATTCTGTGAGAATTAAAAGCAATCAGAAATCTACTTTGCACAAGCCAACCGATTTTTTTTTTTTCCACTGGAAAATGCAATCAAAATGGCAAGGACTTTTGGCAATAGAATGTCCAGATAAATATGCCAGAATCCTTGCAAATGGCATTATTAAAAATAGTCACAATGCTGCTAAAAACTGTTATTAAATGTAATAGAAACTATTGTGTTAATATATGCACAGTATATAATTTATTCTCTGAGTGTATGTAAAAGGAAAGGCTATTTTCTTTGAATTTTTCCTATGCTGATATTGTAAACTATATGACAGATGGGTCAAGTCCTGATTGCAGTATTCTAACATTTGGAATAGCAAGTAACATATTTGATAGAGCTGGCAAGTTTTTATATATGATTCAACCCAGAATATAAAAGCCACTAGAATTCCAAGTTGAAAATAATTAAATGAGCTGGAAACGATCAGGAACCACACATTTTTAAGTGACAGATTTTTTTACATGTTTAAATTGCACAAGAATATTTTATAGCTCCCTTTAACCAACAGTGACGTTTAATTCTAAAATGTGTAATTGATATTTGTAAAGCAATTAATTCATGTGGCTCGTTATTCTATTGCTAAATGCACCTAAGCACTGGAGCGCTGACTTAAAGTGATGGTTTTTAGTCACCTGCTCTGAATTCCGGAGTTTTAGCTGAATTACTCAAAGTCAGGTTTGTCACGTGGCTGCATGAAAGGCAGTTCCATACTGGGGTTGAATTTTTAGCTTTCTGATTGCACGCTGCCATAGGATGTAAGAACCTACTGACTTCTAGAATATTTGTTGTTAAACGGTGTCATTCCCGTGTAATACTTCGAGTACCAACGAGCAAAAACCCAGCAGCTTATTCCATTTGTATTTGACCATTCCTGCTTATGTTCCTGTCAAAAGTTTTCATCTTTTTGTCACTGTTTATGACGTCCCTTGTCTCTTTACTTTTGGCGTCTCTCTCCGTCACGCACAAGCAGCCCGTCCATCCAAGCCTAAGCCACCGGCTGGGCCACCGTCATCTCCTCAAACGCAGACTAACATGATAAATCATATGCTCAAAGGCATGGCCAAACAGACGCCAAGTACTGTAATAGTCTTCCTTCCTTTTATTCAGTGCTTTCCTAGTCTAGCAGTTGCTTGTTTAGTATTAAGCAGTTGCTTGTTTAGCGTTAGGGAGCTAGTTCTCGTGTGCAGCTTTACGAAACACCTAGCGCGACGTGGTAGGTTTTTAGAGATTTAGAGGTAGCGTTTATTTCAAAATGTCCACATTTTTTTGTCTAGCAATGTCTGACATATGCAACATTTTCAAATATCAACGTCAGCACAAAATAACATTGTTGTTGCATAACATTTTGCATGAAAACTATAAATATGTATGAGCTTTACATGATGTTGGATGAAATGTTTGATAAGTATATCGTATACGTTTGATGTAACTGTCAGTGCTCCAGCTATCTTAGCAGAATATTCTGATGTATAGTAACTTAACCAGGGAAATATTTAAAATAAGAAGAAAAAAAATTAAGATTGACATCTGCTGGCTGCCAAAGTTGTATAAGCATCAATATTTTCTTTAAAGACAGCATCTCTGAGCAGTTGTTCTTATTAACACTTTTGTCTTTTAGTTGTATTTGAGAGCAGATCAGTGTTGCAAATGAGAATGGGTCTGATGCTGCTCTGATCAATGGAAAAGCTTCCCCCTGGCTTTGGAGGTGCAGAAGCAACCAGAGCTTACTGAAGGACACTCCTTTGGACTCTCTTTGCATAAAAGGAACAAGTTTCTTTTTGTTGTACCCAGCGAGGTGCTGGTTTTAATAGGAGAAGGAAGGACGAGTTAACCAGTATCAGTATTTGCCCAATAAAGTAGGATAAGGGGAACCTGGATTTCTTTTTGTTTCCAGTGATAGAAGAGACGAAAGGGAAACCTGAGAAGAAATCCCAGAGCCCCTGTCTGTGCTATCAATCAGGAAAAACGGAGAAAGAATTTGCCATGTTGCATCTCTCCGCTGAGCCAAGCACCTGCAATGCCAGATTTCAGCTGGCCTGGCTGCTCAGCTCCTCTGAAAACAGCACCATGTACTCTCACACAGCCACCTGAGTGTGGCCATTCCGAAAAGCATGCCTTTCCTTTTCATGGGAAATTCACTGCCTGTAGACGTACATTCAGAGAAAAGTAGGAGCAGGCATGCTGTTGAGGCGAAGAGCCGAGTCCTCAAACTTCAGCGAGCCCTCAGCAAGGCAGGGATTTCTGCCCCAGTACTCAGCGTGGGACCCAGCAGAGCAGAGTGGTGACATCTCTGTGCAACCCCAAGTTTCTGCTCCGTCAGAAAACAAAACCTAAGCACTAACAAAATGCTAATGCATGCAGGAGCCTGGAGCAAGGTGCGCAGCTGCCTTGCATCACAGCAGAACCCAAGCTGCTGGACTTAGCTCTGGGCATCCCAAGGTGAATTGGGATGAAATCCTTGCTAGTAAAGGAGCTTTAATTCGTGCACGTCTTGCATTTTGCTTTGTTGAGCTCAAACAGTCTGTTGTATGCTGTATAATTGCAGCAGACTGATTTGCTTTTGTGGTGTTTTTTTTTTTTGGTACTTCACCTATTTGCAAAGTCTCCAGCTTTAATATCACGGAGAGACCAAAATACATGTAGGTGGAGAGGTATGAAGCAGCTGATGTAGCACCAAAGTGCTGTCCTTCCCCCTAGCTATGCTAGAGCCAGGTTTGGCACCCAGTCATTAGCCAGAGGGACATGTCTGTAGTTCCAGGTGGTGACACACTGCAGCACAGGTGGATCCCCAGGGAGCAGGGCTGCTGCTCTGCTTCTCCCCAGGGTGACCAAAGCAGGTGAGCCATGGGGTCAGGTCACAGGAGCCTCCTTGGTTGCACCTAGCCAGCTCTGTGGAAGCTGCCGTTCGATAAAAATGCATCTAGTTTGTTTTTTTCTCTATTATTCCTGTTGAAATACTCTAAATGGCCCAGATTGTTCGCACCTCAGATGTTTAATATGCTAATAGTAATATGTTACCTGGAGGAATATGATTTGATTGTTTTGAAAAATCTTCAGAAAATGCTGCAAAATAACTCAATATAGCTAAACAGCAAGCTCCAGGATTTAAACTCCTTGGTTTGTTTGCGGGGTTTTTGCTGTAAAGTTGCATCTCTTTTCCCATATAAATCTTACGTATGAACACCTAGTGGGATTTACCACTTTTCACTCCCTCCAGCATGCGTAACTCCTTGACCTTTGTGAAGTTAAATCCTGGAGCAGGTCAGACCTGCCGTTTTTGCTTTCAGTAGCAGGTGAACATTTAAATTGCTCACGTTTGACAATTTAGTAAAAGTGCAGAGAGATTTGTTTAAATTGATCTTAAAAAAATGTTAAAATCGTACAGACGTGATTTGTAATGCATCATCTACGTTGAAGGACACATATTGTTCATACATTAGTGGCCAGATGCTGTCTTTAGGGAATGTAATGTTCCTATTTGAGCTAATAAAGTGCCACCACCTCACCATAAAGCAAAACAACTCTGACAGTATTGTGAGATTTGGAGCTGGAGCACTGTATTTTCATAGTATTATAAAGAATGTGGCTTTCTGGTTTGCTCAGTACTAATTATATAAGCATTTAACATATGCATGAAAAGATCTTTAAAGCTGTAGAATATTATGGGATTTCTTAAACCTCTAAAATTACTTACTGTGCATCTAGCTTTTCACTCTGCCTGCCTTTTAACTCAAGTTCTTGTACTACAGAAAATGTAGGCCGGTTAGTCACACCAGCTAAAAAGTTAGAAGACACAATACGTCTGGCAGAATTGGTAATTGAAGTCCTCCAACAAAACGAAGAACACCATGCAGAGGTGAGCAGCGGCGCCCTGCGACCTTGTGCCCCGCAGGTCTTGAGCAGGGTCTGGTCGGTTGCTGGTGGCTCTGTGTACTTATGGGATGTCTTCCAAACAGGTGCTGGGTTATCTTTTTAGAAGCCAATAATGGCGATAAAAGTGTTGGTGAAGGCACGGGACAGGTCAGGAAGACTGCTTTTCAGAGGGGAGGGAGGGCTAAAGGAGGAATGAATTAAATCCTGCTGTTGTCTACATCAGTCTGCAGCCTTTCATGCAGCGCCAGCAAGAGCCCAATATATTCACCACCAGCTACGTGCAAGACCAAGCCCGTCCACTTTTGAGAAAGGTCGTATTGCCCAAAATGTCCTGTGTTTGTACCTCCAGACAGCATTAGCGGCGGTCACTGTCAGCAGCAAACCGCTCCTGCTGTTGAGAGCTGTGGCAAGTGAAACCATCACAAAACAAAACAAGGATTTTTGGTCCCTTCCTGAGCATTCAGGTCGTTTCCAGGGGTTTCCCTTCACCCCTGTGGTACATGATTAACTGCTGTTTTAGCTCGCTTGGTTTTCTGTTGGCCGCTTCTGTCTTGGTTTATTGGGAATACTTCAATTACTAGCTGTGGAGATCAGGACAAATTATTCTCTGTTACTAATTATTTGAGGTACCTAATGCCTGATAAACTACTCTTAACTCTTCAAAGCACTTTAATGGAAAGATTTATGCTTTAAAACACTGAAACTGTGTTAGAGTCAGGTATATTTCAGAAAATCCTGAGGCTCGATCCTGGAAACACTGATCCCGAGGCCGCTGGCAGTGCTGGGTGTAGCCCCGCCGTCAGCATGCCCGGACAGGGCTGCCCATGGGGACTTGCCCACCCGTGTAAGTGTTTGCAGGATTGAGCCCGGTGTTCTCTGTAAATCTGGTGCTCTTGGCTGTGTTGGAAAGTGAATCATTTCTAAAAATCAGAGTGAACAGTTATTGTTTATGACTGTAGGTATTGTAACACTCATGCGCTCTTTTCTCTTTTCCTTCCCATTTTTAGATATACTCACTATATTTTGCATTAAAAGCATTTGATAACTAATTTCACAATCACCTAAAAATCATTCCAGTGTATATTAAACTTGCAATATAACTTAACTTATTGATAATACACAACAATCCACAACACCCAACTAATGCCTGATTGCATATTTAAATTTCCTCCCTGTTTTTCTACTGTTCATTCAATCTTGGATGATCCTGGCAGGGGAAAGAGGTATGTGACTAAACTGAATGACACGAGTCACTCCTGTCATATTTCGTGCATGCCCTCTCAGTGCCATGTTTCCTCCTGGGATTTTACCTGGGTTGCCCTCGCTTCCGTAACTTTAACCGAGGAATGTAACAGCAACTCCCAGTCGGCTGCTTGTGGAGCTGGTAGCCTTACACAGGAGGGTCAATGTGGCGTAGCAGTCCAGTCCATGCATGTAGCAATGGGTATCTTTTACGAGCGCTGCAGTTACATCCCAACACAACCCTACCTGCCTGGAATCTCTCCTCAGCCTGTTGTTACCTCTGTTGTTTTGCATTCACCCGATCTATAGTACACTGTGGTGGAGATGGACTGAGTTCTACACAAGTGACTAGAATGGTAGTGTTCTTCCTATGGTTTTGTCTGTATGTGCCTTGTACTGGATATACAGTATTTATATGTAGAGAGAGAATATACGTGGTGAAGAGTGAAATAAACTTCATTTTTTTCGCAAAAGTGAGGAGGTGCCTGAGAGCACTGCGATAACTTGCCCAAGGATAACGATATTTTATTCCACTCATCACCAGCACAGGCTGTTTGTGCAACCAGCCTGGAAAGAGCTGATTTTAAAGTACAAGTAATTTTGAAAACAGTACACTTCTGAAGCAGGCAGTTACAGGGCCCGTGGTGTTCAGCCAGCTGCGCTGCTCCTCACAAGGACAAACGTTCAAAGCTGTACTTCAGCATCTTCTGTGTCACAAGGCTGTGATTAGAGACAGAAGGTTAATGCCAACAAGGATAGGAGGCTTCCTGGTCCCTTGTTCTGAATGGTGACCTGGAAGGGTGAAATTCTTCTCTGTCCAGAAGCCCCGGATGCTGTCAGAACGTTACTGAACTCCTGTCCCGAGGGTTTCTGTGGCACTTCAGCAGTGCTCAGGCAGTTGGCCAGCTCTCTGCACGCTTGGAATTGCACCCAAAGGAGCAGAGAGGCAAGAGGCTGGCGGATTTAGCACATCATTTTTATTATGCGTCATGGCCACATTATTCTGCTCCTGTGCGATGAGAATTGCTGAGGTACTGTACTTTTTTTTTTTTTTTCAAATTATTCCAGGTGAGATTTTTTGTCTTCTTGTCCATTCGCCTGAGGGTGAGAAAGTTCAGCCTGCAAGGTGCAGCTCTTTGGTCTGCTTTGGATGTTCAGCAGAATTAAATGGCATCAGTTACTGAAGGAATGCCTTATTTTCTGAAAACCAACAGTTTTTGTGATTAAAACACATCCCTTTTTTCCCAACATGGCCATCCGGGCAGACACACAAATGGGAACCCAGAAACCAAAACTCAGAGCACAGAGTATGTTCAAAAAACATTAGAGCAGGAGCATTGTGCCTTGTCAGCTGGGTTTGCCTTACCCATCAGAAAGAAGCAAAGCAGCAGAGACAAAAATGCAGGAGAATCAGTGGTGCCTTGGTAGGTACTGTGTAGAGCAGGAGGTCTCTGCCGTGTGTCACCTCGCTCCTCAGATGTCTCCCAGCTCTGATTTCCTTCCCCTGGATGACTGATGGCACACGCCAGAGACCGTGGCCTTCGAGTCTTTTGGAACCCATGTTCTCTCTCTATGTATACGTATGTGTATATGTATATATGTATTTTAACTCCTTGAGGTCATACATATATACATGTGTATCCATGTGTAAAACATACACTAATAGGTGTGTTTGGCTAGAAAGAACACTTTGTTTTGCCTTTACATCGTGTTCTGAGTGAAGCAGGTAAGTAGATGGTAAATAAAGGAAATGTTACCATCTTGAAGGAGTTCCTCAAAGCGTGGTGTTATGCTCCCACTGCAGGAAGGTCCTGTTCACTGAGAGTAGGGAGGAGGAGGTTGAGGAGTCTGGCATTAAGTTACAGACTTGTGGAGCTAAAATTTTACTTTTCCAGTAAAAGGGAAACTATGACTGGTTTGGGCATTTTTTTTTTTCCACAAATGATCGTATGCTTTTCTTCCTCATTCTTTTAAAATAGCATTTTTTTTGCTTTTTCATGGAAGCAGGTTTTTATTGCAGGACTCTGCAGTGATTATGTTGGATTTGTTGCAGAAGATACTCTTTGGCCTCCCCTTTCCCATCTCCCCAAATACTGGCTGCTGCTGGCCCTTCGTAGCGATCGCCTTTTGGGCACAGATGTGGGGAGGCAGCGTGGCAGGCTCTTGGCAGGCAGAGGAGCAGCCAGAGAACCACGTCTGTGCAAGGACAACCTCATCACCCTCCTTCAAAAGCATGGACAAGCGCTGCTAATTTTAAGAGGACCCTCAACAGCCACATTTCTCAGCATCCACTCGTTTCCCACAAACATTTTTTGGGAGGATGTTTGGGCAGGCATCCGAAGCAGACCTGATTCTTGATGGTTTTGGTTCCTGCGTGATTTTGCAGAGACACCACACCTCTCGTCGCAGCACTCACAGGTGTCCATGGGCTGGGCTGGACACAGAAGGAAGCATTGAAGAGCATTGCCATGCCCTCAGCCCTGTCAGACTCCCTTGCTTCGATTTTGGCTTTTTCTGAATAACAAACTCTCTGTCATAGCTGCGCCTGGGCTGTCCAGGTGTCCCAGGGGAGGCATTGCTGCAGCGATGCCTGACACTTTCCTCCATGTGTGTGGGGCTGGGGATGGTTTGCAGATGAAGGAGCCCAACTTACGCACCTCCTCCCCATGCCATGACCACATGGATGCTGTAACCTGCTGGCATTGCTACTCCGGGCAGAGCATGGCCCAGCCTGCCCTGGCACCCCTGCACCTCCATGGCTGGGCACTCCAAAGCTTTGCCTTCTTGGGGGTTATTTGGTTATTTTGGTGATTTTACATCTTGGATGTGCTCTGAATGCATAGTGCCCTGTGTCACATCCAACCTCTGCATGTCTCAACACCAGTTTATATCAACTCATGGAATAATAGCAGGGTAATGTCAGCCTGCTTTGCATTTTGGGGGAGCAAAGGAGTGGATATAGTCCCAAAGTCCTCCTGCCAGCATCCCTCTCCATGGCCAGGAGAACCAAGAGCTGGCGTTGTTCTCTGCAGCCATGTAGAACAGGATTCGTCAAAGGCATCCTGCTTTGTCATCAGTGTCAGCAGGAAAACATCAGTGAATCAAAACTGAACCCTAAGAAAACTAAAGTCCATTTTGCTTATTCAAGTCTGCCAAAAGCTTCCTTCCAGGAGGCAAAAAATACCCCTCCCTGACCGGCAACTCCTCTTTGAACCAATTTCTTTATTCTTGGTCTTTTCTGTTCCATCTCTAGTCTTGTCCCTATGCTAGAGGTTTCATTCTCTTGCGGAGTGCTGGAAAGACATTTCTCAGATCCTTTAAGTCACTGAGTAATTTCCTCTCCCTTACAAATTACAGCACATGGTCCTAACGACAGCACTTCTCACATTGCATGTGCCCAGCCAGAAGTGATTACTAAACACGCATGCATGCGTCGGGAACATTCACATCTGAGCCATGTACGATGTGAATGTCACGTCACAGGGCCCGGCCAGTGAATTTTAAGGACCCGTGTGCATGAGAATGAGTTACTTCACTGATATTTTTTGGCTTTCAAGATTAGATATATTTTTTTCCTGCCTCTGTGAAAATACAGGCTTGTCGTAGATTTTTTTTTATCTTGGCATGTTGGTGATAGAGCTTTGTTTCCTGATAAGTAGCATTAATGAAGGTGATAGTGTGTTTAGATGGATGTGTGTAGCTGACCATGTAAAATGAACAGTGCTCTAATAACTCTTACAGGTGATGCTTGAAACATTTCCAGATAAGAGTGTGAAAGATTTAGGACAGATTCTAATGTCTTAGGCTTCTAGTTTTTCAAGACAAATAGAAGTAGAGAATCCAAATAAAATTTAAACTGTTGAAAAACACAGCAGAAGACCCACAAATAGTGAAGAAAGTCCCCAGTTTCTGTACTTCAGAATAATGATTAGTTGATCTTTCTGATAATTAGCATAACTAAAGACGAGTGAAGTCATTTATTGTAAATTGAACAGACAAAACCTTCTCTGCCATGTTACAACTGCCTGCCTTTACGGTGGAGCTCTGAATAGATCCTCTGCAAGAAACCTTTGTATGAAAACAGCAGTGCCTAATTCCCGTGATTAGCGCTGTACGTGCAGCCAGCACTTCAAAGCACTGTTCTCTTTACAATAAAGGTGGTTTCCAGGGGATGCACATTTTTTTAAGGTATGTGGCCTAGCATCTTTGACTGTGCTTTATTAGAACTAACATACTGCTCTGTTATCTTTTTCTACCAACCCTGAAGGCCTTTGCTTGGTGGTCAGACTTAATGGTCGAGCACGCGGAGACCTTCCTGTCACTGTTTGCAGTGGATATGGATGCTGCGTTAGAGGTGCAACCCCCAGACACATGGGACAGCTTTCCGCTCTTTCAGCTTCTAAACGATTTCCTCCGTAGTGACTGTATGTATTGTATTTTGATCGTTTCTTTTCAGTGGGCGGCTCAGGTTACTGCTAACACTTTCAGCCTCTCCGCACTGCACAGAGAACTGAGATGGGTAGAGATGCACAGTACAGACTCTTGTAGCATCGGCTTGATTTTGTTCCATTTCCACTAGAAAAAAAAAAAAAAAAGCAATTCTCTGATGCACACACAGACACCCCTTAAATCAAATGCCCCAGCCGAAGGTGAGAAGTTGAACTTTTATCTTGCTTCATCTTCTCAAGTCTCTTGGTAATGGCTGCCTGACAAGCAGGGAATTTTGTACCCTATCTCACTGTCATTAAATGTGTGTGTTGTTTTATATGTGTGTACTGCATTTATTTAGCATGGAGTAAACCAGTCCCTGCTTTAAAAGACTTTACTGAAGGGAGGAAAAGATTCAAATTAAAGTAAATGAGAGCAAGAGTAATTCAGAAGCCTAGTGCTTTGTGAAATAAGGCTCTTCTCCAAAGCACACATGGGCTCACACCTTCAAAACCCTTGGGGACTTGGCACTCCCCAGGGTGGTGTGACTGCTGCCGGGGAGCTGGTGGCTGAGCTGGCTCTGTCCTTCACTAACGTCCTCAGCCAAGGGCCCGACCAGCTTTCTGTCACCACATAAAAAAGCGGGACTCATCCTCCGAGAGCAATTTCCAGTGTCATGGTAGTGAGTAACTGAATAAGAAACGATCCTCCTACCTGCCAAAGTCCTAATGTTTGCCATGCTGTATTTCTTACACCCATTTTATTCACAGGAAGTAATAATGTATTTGTAAACTGTAAGTTTGACATTAATGGAACAGAAGATTCATTGTTTGTTTATTTGTTTTGATTAAGAAGCCATTCCTGTCTTTGTCATGAGCATCAGTGCCTGATGCCAGCTCCTGTTTTGTTCTCGGAGTTTCTTTCTGTGCGTTGACAAATTCATTGTGTAATGAAGTGCCACACTGTGGTTTGTTACAGAGCTTTTAGTAACAGTAGTTTCTTACTATACTTTTATTTATCTATTCTAGATAATTTGTGCAATGGAAAATTCCACAAACACCTCCAAGACCTGTTTGCTCCACTTGTTGTTAGATATGTCGATCTGATGGAGTCCTCAATTGCACAGTCAATTCACAGGGGCTTTGAGCGGGAGTCATGGGAGCCAGTAAAGTAAGGAAACCTCCTTTGATACAATCGGAATTTGGGTGCAAATGGATCGAGATTCATGCAGAGATGAATTAGCAAACGTTAGATTGGACGTGCAGAAAGTGCTTTATATTTTCTAGTTGAATGCTAAAAATAGGCCTGATCTCTTCAGGGTTTTCAAGTTAATGAAGGAAATGGTATTTGCTTTTTGAAATGCATTGCTGCCTCAGTTCAAACCGTGTGCCTTTGGACATGGAAGCGTGAAAATGTGAAAACCTTCTTAGCTGGCATGGCTTTTTGGATCCCATCCTAAAAGGCCTTCCCCGATGCTGCTTTTGAACTCAAACAGCTCCTTTTCAAAACAAAACCCTTGCTTTACTGCGTTCAGTCCAGCCCTGTAACCTGAGTGAGTCATTGATGTATTTATTCTTCCCCGTACTCATTTTTTCCCACCCACCCCGTGGAAGGATAGCACATCATCCCCACGGCTGGTGGCTGTGGGCTGTGTCCCCGGGCAGCCCAGAGGGGTCCCAGCCCTGACCGGCTCACGGAGATGCAGAAGGGACCGGCCCAGCGGGGACATGGTGACCCAACAGGCCGCCAGCATGCAGAAACCTGAGTGAGACCTAGGGAAGGTGATTGAAACAGAATCAGGTATAGATGTGGAGGTCTAGGGGTTGGCCAGCGAGAAATAAGGAGTCTGAGAGAAACCCAAACTGAACCCAAGAGCTAGTGAATGGTGAAACCATGACATTTGCTTTAGATTGCTGTTGTTATTTGACAGGTTTTGAAGCACTGCTGAACCCTGCTGTGCTTGCTGTAAAAGCCCAAGTCGGTTCCTGTGAAGGAAAAGAACTGACTTTTCCTTCTAATAAAGGACTTAAAAGAGAAGGGTTGACTCTGTGCAAGCACCGTGAGCCTGACAGTGCCTCAGACCAGGGATTTTGACCGGATGACTTCTACAGAGACTATTTTCCCTGCTTTTTTTCTTATTCTCTAAGCAAAGTTAAGTGGCACTGCACTCCAAGGTTGCTGTGTAAAAGAACGTGTGGTCTTTCAGGGCTTTTCACACCAAATATGTTCAATTTACAAGGAAAAGAGAATTTGTTCAGCAGCCAGCCTCCCATATGCAACCTGGAATCTGATTACCCAGGTTTTCTCCTTTCTTTCTTGTGCATCCGCAGCATCCATGAGGATTCTGCCTGCCAAATCGCAGGCCTTTTCTTGACACCTGAGCATCCCCTCTGTTCTGAGTGGGGTTAAGTGGCTGGCGTTCAGGAGTCTCTCTCACTTTCCATTTGCTGTCTTTGGTCTGCAGGCTAACAGGATTAAAAATCCTAAAAAATCTTGTTTCAAATAAGCAGATGTGACCCAGAAAACATAGAAGAAATAGATCTTTCGAGTAGGAGAATGCCATTTTTACAGCCACTCCTTCAAGCAGAATTGCACTTCGAAGTTAGCATTAACTTGAGTTTCAGAGCTCTGCTTTAGCAACGAATCTGTTTGTATTTCCTTGTTGTTATGAAACAGAGGCAGTGAACTCAGTGCAACTGCCTACCTCAGTTGGGCAGTCAATAATCAATTCATTCTGATTTATCTTTTTTCAGAATCTGATATTATTTTGGCATTCATTGACTTTCGTGGCATAACTATAGATGTACATGAGTACTTGGCTGTGGTACTTGCCTGTAAAAATGCCTTGTTTCTGGGTATGCCAAAACCTATCATTTTCAAGTTATCTTTGATACTTTCTACGTCTTTTCTTAGTTATCTTGTAGTGTCTTTGCCCTTTGGGGAGCTTCAGTTGCAGAACACTTTGAGCATCACAGATTCAAGCGAAAGCCCGGGGTGGGTTATGATTAGATGATTAGATGTCGTACAGACCCAAGAATTTACAAAATTTGTTCCAGCAGGAAAGTGGGTGCTTTTCACAAGAAGCTTGTGTCCATCTGGTGAAAAGATGCACTCTGGGTTTTTTTTCACTAGTCGGTATTTTGTTCTTGTGTCTCGCACACAGAAGTGCGAGTTGCAAATGCTGGCTTCACTTGATCAGACCCAGCACAGGGAGGTACCGGCGAATGCACAGAGGGTGGCACATGCTGTGTGAAGGAGAAGAGGGGAGTCGTTCATATGACGGTGTTGATGCACTGTTCAGAACTAAATGTTAAGGCGTCTTCATCTTTTGCCGCCTGGGCAGACCACCTGCTATTCTTTGGCTGATCTACAGTGAACTTGCAGAAAAACTCAGGTCAGAGGCGTATTCGGTTTGATCTGCCCTCCTGTATCTAATTCCTTCTTCCCCTACATGTCTGACTGCAGCACAGTTGAGTTTTTAGGCCATTGATCCTCAAATATCTTGGACCAACCAATTCCTATCCAAGTCACGGCCTTCTGCAGGCTCTCCAGCAGGGCTTTTCTGGAACTGGACACACTGCAGCATGTGGCTCCAGGGCTTTCCTCTGCTTTGAAGAAAGGCCCTCAGCTTGGCCCGAAAAGGCAGATCGTCGTGGATGTCTGTTCCACTGAGCCTGCTGCTGTCCCGCTGTGGATCATTACAGTCAACTGCAAGAAGGAAGAAGTCTCATTATCTCCTGTAAAGCAGGAAATTATTCCACAGTACAGAGTCTTTTGAAAGGGTTTCTCTGCACTCATGCTTGCAATCAAGGCTGAAATACGTAGCCCTCCATAACCTGACCAGATGGCAGTTTGCAAGCATGTATTTCTTCTATTTTCATTGCTAAATACTCTGCACCTTATGCTACGAGGAGTTAGGTATAGAAATCGCGAACAGTGAGGGAGATACTGTTAAGTATTGAAAACATGGGGGAAAAAGCACCGAGGTAATGTGCTCATGAGGGCTCTGTAAGCTGCCTCTGCAGAGCTGCTGAATTTGCAGGGGGTCCTTGCCCTATCGCTAGAGCAGCTGGTGTGCTCGCATGAATCCACGCCGAGAAGCGTGGAACACTTGTCCCTCGCACAGTCATCCAAGTACGGAGGCTACAGAGCAGGTCTGTTCTCTGGTGAGTTGAGAGGTCTTGGAAAAGTAGGGTTGTGCAATGGGTGGTGTGTTGTGTTTTTTTTTTTTCATGCTAGCTTCTCAGAGAACGCTGATTTATCTCGCAGCCAGCAGACACGTACGTGTGTGTGTGCGTCTCTCTGTGTGTGTCTGTGTTGAAAGATCTTTCTGAGCAAATGCTAAAGCCGGTGCAGCAACAACCAGTTTCAATTGCTTGACTAGGAAGTTACTCACTGACCTATGGCTGTCTCCACCACACTGTAGTCCTGGCTTTAACATCGATTGATTGCTCACTAACCCTTTGCAAACTATTTATAAATGTATCATTCATTTAAGATGTAAGAAATTGAACAGTGTGATTATATTAACCACTTGAAGAGGTTGCACTGCTATAAAATGCCAGTGAAAAACGTTTCCCCTTACAAGAAGCACTGCTGTAGTGAACATGAGTATTTTTGTTACTATTCTGGGTGTCAGTCAGAGGAAGAACACAGATTTGACTGCCTACTTCACTATCAAGCTCTCTGCTTCCCATCGAGGCTTTTGTGAAAAGATTTGCTCTCGAGCATTTGTTCAGCCTAGGCAGTAAGGTAGCGAGCATTTCTAGTGATGGAAGAGACAGGCGTCTGCCTCTCCCATCAGTAAATCATCTCAGGGATCACGTAGGAACCAAGCACTTCAGTACAGACAAGGCTCTCGGTTAGCTCTGTCCTGAAACCGGAGACTCCCCAGTAAAAACACGGTGATTTTTCTGCCCTCCTTCCCGTACTGGGGCAACTCTGACCAGTACCACGGTACAGCGTGAGCATTGGGATGTTGCCAGTCTGCTTGCACAGAGGATTTCGTAGCAGGCAGTACAGGTGAGAGCCACTTGCATCGCCAACAGACACAAATGGGGGGGAATGAGAAGAAACCAAGAAACCAAGCAGTACAGCTCCAGAGCGTGCGTCTTTTATCAAACGTATCAGGAGCCAGTCCCAAAGCTTCTTAAATCAGACAGCCCTCATCTTGTTGATCCAAATGCCCACATTCCCTGCCTGATGGCTGAGGTTATATTTAGCCGTCTATATTAAATAGGCACGGCTGGCTTTTAGAAACAGTTTCTCATCTTGGACCTGTAGTTTTTATGGTCTGAGCAACTGCAGGCTGGAACATTTGTTGGTAATATTAATCATTTTTTACAGGTCTCATTGCAACTGTTAGTCAGATAATTAGATCAGTTGAACCTGCAAAACTGTGCATGTCAATTCAGGAGAATATTTTTAAAATTAGTTACTGTATGTTAACATATTATACTCCATTATTTTGCTGTTTTGTTTTCTTTTAAGAGTACTAACTTATTCTTGCAACATATCCTTGCATCAGCAAAATAATGTGTTGTATAAAAGAAATATGTTTCCGTGTGAATATAGTATACTGTTTACTCTAGAAGTCATATTTTATTAATACAGTGTTTTTATTAATATAACACTGTCACTTCTTGAATTTTAATATTAAAACCAAAGGTCCTCTGATTTATGTATTTACCATCTGGCTAAGTTATTTAAGTTGCTTTTCCTTATACATTTATATGTTGTCCACCTCTTGCTATTTCTTTATTTATTCCATATCAGTATTTAACCACATGCACTGCCATTTCTGAAGATTTAACACTCTCTCAATCACTGTGGAGTCTGTGTCTCATTCAGTAATCATATCATCTTAATAGGCAGACACCGTATGAATGGAAACAATGGATGGCTTTGTTACATTAGTAAATTCTCCTATCTCCTTGCTGCCTAACAAAGACAACAAGCAGATAAAGTGAAGTCAAATCTACTAAGAGGCATAGAAACAAAAGAAAACAAGAACATACATTTTTTTCACTAGAAAAAGTATATAGATTTTTTTTTCCCCACACATGGGATTTTATTCACGAAGAGAGAATGAGGTTCCAAGTCCCAGTCTATTCCCTAAGAGTTGCCACCAATGACAAACAGCTCTTGTAGAGATGGAGTCCATATCTTCTATTGCATTAGGAAACACTTATTCAGTATAGCCAGCTCAATTCCATTACTTTGGATTTTTTATACATAAAACTTATAGTAAGAAATGCAGCTCAAAATATGACTCAAGAAAGCTGCTAAAATTTTAACATTCCTTGAAAGACAAAATGTGTAATTTGATAGTTCTCCAAGAGTCCTGATAAAGCTGCCTGTACAGCACCTTCTAATTGCATCCAGGGGAATGGGGGAGACCTTTTAAGGTGGCATCTTCTGGTACGGTCACCAGGACCAGGGAAGTTTGAACGCTGAAGCTGAGTCCTTGCACATCAACAGAGAAGCTTCCAGGAACTTCAGCAGTACAGGATGATGCTGAAATCCTGAAGTCTTGATTCTGTTTTTGCTAAGCCTAAATAATAATCCGGTAAAGATGGTGTTTTGAAAACTTCAAGCATGTGGTGTTGCTACACCGCACATTGTTTCAGGAGAAACAGTATTTTGGATTAAATTAATACACTAGCCCATTTTTAAGAGATCTCTTTCTGCATAACAGTTGCATATCCGAACATGTTTATTAACGTCTTGATGCACAAGTATACCTGCTTCATAAATTAATCTTTGAATATCTTAATCACTCCACGGCCCATTTCCAGCTAAGCAACATTCATATACCAGTCCTGGATTTACTAAATGCAACTCATTCACTGCACATATGTAGACCTGGGACACGTTTTGTCTTCATACAGAAACGCAAGGGTAGGCTTAGGGCACGAGTCTTCATTTAGGAAGAACCCAGTAGCTGATCCAGATTAGCACACTTTTATTATTTGTACAGCACAAGATAAACGGAGTTTTGGGAGTAAAATCCTGACTCCATTGAATTTGGTGGCAAATACTGTTGAGGACTTGAGCAGAGCTAGAATTTCAACCCATGTGTATTATTTTGAGTCCTGATTCCAAGAAAAGCTCCCTGACTTTTCCAGTAGCTGGCTTAGCTTAGCGATTTCATGTATCCCTCCAACCTGAGTATGCTGAACCGAGACTCGCTTCCTTGTGAGGTAGATTTTTCCAAGCAAAGGCTGCTCTCTGCACTTTGAAATGGTATCAGGACTTGAAGGTTAACTTATTTTGTGTGGGTGTTTGAGTACTCTGCTAATTTGCTACTTTGTGATTCTTCTTCTTTCATTCTGTTTTTTTTTTTAAGTAACTTGCTTTTTATTGCAGACTGCAAAACAGTACACTTAAGCTTCCATACCATGCTTCTTTCTGAAATGTTTTGCTTTAGTTTTTTAACTGTTGTCGTGCTGTGAACTCTGCAGATTTGTTTATGAGTGTCATGTGCTTCTGCTACATCTGCATTGTCACTGTTATGGTATTTTTTCTTTCTGTCTGTTTCTTCCACAGGAGTTTAACAAGTAATCTGCCCAATGTGAATCTACCAAATGTGAATCTCCCTAAAGTACCAAATCTACCAGTTAACATCCCGCTAGGCATCCCACAAATGCCTAGCTTTTCTGCACCGTCATGGATGGCTGCTATTTATGATTCTGAGTGTGTATTCAGTTCAAATTAGATCTCATTTAAATTTAAAGTCATCTTGGCATGGATATGTATTGTTTGTTTCTGTATTATATAAAACTTTAAAGAGTGGTACAGTTAATTAGACATTTTCTGAATGAGACACTAGTGAATTTCTGGCATGTGCATTTTGAGGGTGTCTTGTATAAATCTCAAAAAATTTTCTTTCTCCCACTGAGAATTTGAGCAAGCATATTGCTTTACAAAATAGCCGTCACCAACAGGACACGGTCTGGCCAACATACGAACCACAGCGTTTAATGTGAGCTGATGTGTCTCAGCAAAGAGTTCTGTCCAAAAGAGAAGATGAACCAATTTCAATGCCAGTCAACCAATTTCTGTGGACCAGATGTAGATCTAAAAGTAAATTTTCTTTAATGCAAGCTCCACATTCCTCAGATAATAATTTTGTCTTGATTTTTTTGATCCAGTTTAACACAGAGAAACACCCTGCAAGGATTCTTATTCAGGTTGTGGGAGGCCCATTTGAAACTCCACATCCATCTTTACAGCCTGGGTAATCCCATGACCAGCTAAAGAAAGATCTTTTCAGCATGAGCTTTTGATTGTGGCTGGAGAAATCAGACACTGTGTCAGCACAGTCACTCTGTAGGAGCCTCGGGCTCTTATCTCATGCTCCCCGTGTGAGACCAAGGTGTGTGCTCAGGAGGGTGGAACTGCACATCCCCGGCTGAGCACACATCAGACAGCTTCAGCTCTTTGAGCAGATTTCCCCTACAAGTCCCAGCCACCAAGCAATGCAGAGAGAGGTACAGGTGGCTAAATACCAAATCTGCATTGGAGACAGCTGGTCTCACAAGATGTCCTAGCATAGGACCTGAGATCTTCCCAGTTCCCCTGGGCCATTTAGGCTTATGCTGTTCTGGGATGGTCTCAGCCAGTTCTGCACATTTGTGTTGCTTTTTCCCTACCGTCTCCTCTCTCCTAAAAGATAAAACTGAAGAAGCCTCCCACATTTTTTTTCTCCCCATCATTGTTACTGAAACACCCTCGATTACATCTACACCTGGGGTCCACCAAAATGCCTCTGCCATGCACAGGCTTTATTGCAGAGCAATGGTTATGAACCACAAGTAAAGCAAACACCGATATTTAATTTTTTATTAGAGTTTTTAAACTCTTTAAATATTATCATGGTCATTTATGTTTCAAAGCTATACAACTCATATTCATGCTAAGATAGCTATATTAAAGGCTAGATTAGGCAGTTGCCTGTAAAGAGTACTTGAAAGTTTTAATCTTTTTCTCTGTGCATGCTTTGTGGTATTACCCTTGAAAAGATAAGAATCATGTCATGACAGAAAATTGGATAATCCCTCTGAAAACCTGAACGTAAATGGTGTATTGCAAGCTGCCTGGTGATTAGAGTTAAGTGCAGTGCTCACAAGCAAAATATTAACAGTGCAACTTGGAAGTAAATCTAATATATTGTTTACTCGCCCGAAGCCCTAATCAAAAGTGAGAAAAAGACCAAAAATAATAATTCTGAAATTTTGAAACCAAATGGGTGTCATAATGTTGCTGTAGTAAATACCAATTACTGTATTTGCACGTATTTAATTATTTCAGACATAAATTCTTGCATTTCTAAAACTGGGTCTAGACTGTTAAAGCTTACTTATACCCAAGCACAGGTTTGAATCAGGAGAAGCTACAAACTGGTGGTTAGAGCAGCACTGGAGACTTCTGCCAGCTTGTCCCCTGGTCAGAGGAAATGCCTGATTCTTTATCTTTTCACTTTCCTGGTTTCCTTTTCCTCACCCTTCCCCTCCATCGAGGACGTGTTACCTGTCGCTTAGTGTCAGATTCGTTTTTCTTACAATGGAGATGACCCATCCTTGATATCGTCCTCCCCGTTGGCACAGGACCCGCAGGGCCCCTGGCATGTTGGGGACATGGTTTTCACCTCGCAGTAGCCCACGTGTATGCATTTAGCTCCGGTCTCCTCTAGCATTAACTCAATGCAGCTGGCATCTGTCGCAATAGAAACACCCTCCCTCACCTGTTTCTATAGATGATGTCGGCACAAGTGGTAATGCATGGTGTGTTAAATATCTTCTAAATTACCGTGTTAGCATTAGTGGTACGCGAGGAGGGGGTTGGAACTCTTGAAGCTCCCTTGGTAATTGTTCTGAAAAAAAAAAAGCGAGGGAGAAGGAGAGAGGGAGAGAAAAGGGTTATGAATGCATAAATTTCTCTGCACAAGCAGAGCACAATCGAGTTCTGTATTTTTATTCCGTCAGTGGAGGTTTGGGATATAATTATACTGTGAAAAGAGCCGGTGTAGCTACACACTGCAGGACCAAAGACTTCCATCTGGGCAAGGGTGTGGGTTCGAGAACGCAAGCTTTGGAGAGAAATTCAGAGTTTTGTGACAGACCAAAGAAGTTGCAAAATAAATTTTTTGAAAAATGGAAATCTGTCATCCTCTAGATGCCTTCGCAAGAGGCAGATCTGTGGAAAGGTGCAGCAGTCAATCCAGCCAGAAGGTCTGGATGTGAGATGCCCAGTGCCCTTAGCTCAATTGACTTACCCCCATTTTTTTCCAGCTGTTCAAGAGCTAACGCGTGTCCTCGCTCACCACTTGTTAGCACTGTCCCTTCCCTGGAACCGGGGCCTCGGCGGGAGGGACAAGGCCACCTAAAGATACAATTCGGAAGGGGGAGAATTGCATGAAACCAAATCTTAATAACTGCATACATTCCAGTATGGTAGTTATTACCGATCGAGGATTTTCTACCACGATTCCTGGCCTTAATTTTTAATAACCACATACGTTAATGTGGTTATTAACTAAGGCTGATTTTTACCATACACACGTTCTTCCTGTTAATATGTGTAACTCATAATGTTGTCTTACTCATCTGGTCTGGAGAGTTTCGTGGGTTATGACAGCAAGGTAGATTAGGCAACTGTATGGTAAAACTCAAAATCCTGATGGTGGAGATTGCCAGCGTTGTCCTGTGTATGAAACTACTGTCTGCTCCACACTTGTTGCAGGAATGGTCTCCACATCAGGTGGCAAAGAGTCTGATGCCACTTATGACTTTTGTTCTCATTCTGCCTTGCCAGCAATGGATCAGGCACCTCGGAAGATCTGTTCTGGAAACTGGACGCCCTACAGACTTTCATTCGGGATTTGCACTGGCCTGAGGAGGAGTTTGGGAAACACTTGGAGCAGCGCTTGAAGCTTATGGCAAGTGACATGATCGAGTCCTGCGTGAAGAGGTACGTGTGCGCGCGAGTGAGGCAGGAGCTCACCGGGGGCAGCATCTGTCTCTGTCTCGGTATCAGTGCTGTGCTTTGCCTTTCAGCATCACTCCCACCGTTATTTATTCGTGGCCCCAGCTCAGCACAGGCTGGGTGGAGGGACACCTTCTTGCTGTGAACTGTGGGCTCCCCAAACAAGGGTTTGTCTGTTGAGACTCTGGGGAGTGCCTATTCACAATAAGGCAATAAATCACCCACTATTTTGAGCTTTATGGACTGTTGACTTATTGTTCATGCTGCACCTGAGGTCGAATCTCTGTAAAATCAGTTTCTTGTCAGCGAGGCCAAGAGCTGAAGGCACAGCCCCAAGGCAGATCCCAGCAAGCACCCAGAAAACACAGATCCAGGAAAAAAATAAACAAGCAAAAAAGCGATTCCAAAAAGGTCGATAGTGTAGCTTGGCACACAGGCTTCACATCTGCTGTTGAAAAAGAAAAGGCACCGTATCATCACAGCATACTCACCTGCAGATCTCACAAAAGAGAGAGGTTTCTTTAAAAACTTGCAAACATACAGGCAGCCGTCACTTTGAAAACAAAATGTTACGGTTAAATTGTCAAACTTCCCACAGCAATTTATGTTCATTTGGTGTCAGAGCTGTTCAGGCAGGAGGAAGAAATGAACTTTGCATTCCATCGTGCAAAAATTAATAGACAAAGAGACAGACCAAAGGAAAAATGAGTGCCAAATACAGCTGGTACATGCTAATAATAGCCGCAATGTGCGATGTGGCTGTTCTGTACCGCAGTTGCCTGGCCGCTCTGCAAGCGCGAGCTGGGATTTGTTGTTCGCACGTCCTCGCAGGCTGGATATTCAACGTCACTGCACGAGGAGGCACGTTCGGTCCCTGAGATGGAGGCAGCAGGCTCGCCTGCTGGCAGCGGGCAGCTCGAGGCTTGCTCTCGCACCCTTTTGAAGTAAAACCCTGGGCACTAGAAATACAATGAAATGGCCGTAATGTCCTTGGCTGGCACGGCAGCTGAGCTCCAGTTGCCAGGCCATTCTTTAAAAACAAACGCAGTGCTGTAAGCTGCAAATGCTCCAGGTGAGGCAGTGCAGGGATCCTCCCACAGCAGTGTAGGCACTGGTTTGCAATCTGAAGTGATCGGTGGAGTTCTTGGGCTCTGCTCCTCCGTGCTTTGCCTCCACCAGCCTCACTGAAGGCCAGCAGTGTGCTCAGTGGAGCTCTGCTCTCCACTGTGCCCCCAACACCACCAGCAAAATACTGATTTTTCTTTTTTTAAACACTTGAAACTGGACACCTTTGCTGCACCTGCAGTGCAGTTGTAGCTGCGATGATCTGCAGAAATAAGACTGGGTTAGGTTGGCTGAGATAATGGGGAAAAATAAGCCATTTTCCAGGTACATCTGAAGAAGGGTTTTTGTGCCTGAAAGCTGGCTTTTTTTCCCAACTGCTCCAACCTTTCTACAAATATATTGCCCCCTACAAAAACCTGGCCTAGCTTGCGATGGTGTGACTATATATAATGGTTCTGAGCATAAGTAAGTAGGAACATGCTCATCTCTGCGAGGAGATGGAAAATCCCAGTCACTTTTGGTCCTTTCAGTAATTATCAAGATTCTAGTCCCCGAGTCCAGGCTAAATCTGGCACTGGTAATTAAATCAGTTCAAATGCCACTGCTGATGTAAACCAATATGCTGCTTTCCCTATTTATATCACCTGCAAACAGGGCCTGGCTAAGGTTTCTTTAGCAATTTCAGTTTGACACAACATTTTTCTTCGCGTCTGTCTCTGAACTGTTGAATGCCATGGAGGAGCCACCCCGCCTTCCACACTTGGTTGTATTTCGGGGCTGTCAGGAAAGCAGCCCTTGCAAGGCAGGCCTGTTCTGCTAATACATCCAGGCAGGAGGACCTCTGCACCAGCCCGGATCTGAGCCCAAGAACAGGAGTTTCACATTTGTAAATTAGTTTCCATTTGCATAACCCTTGGGGGATCTTTCAAGATCAAAGTTATTCCTGAGCTGCAGCTGATATTATTTGTTATTTCTAAATTGAAGCTCCTATGTTAATTTGTTGGCGGGTTCTGTCGGATATGATAATTGTTCTGTGCTAGGTTAGGTTAGTGAAGTACCTCAGGAATCTGCAGAGGGGCTCAAGAGAAAGGCAAGGTGGTGCCCACTGATCTGCAAGGCTTCCCAACGCTAGAGTTCCGAACATCTCGGTATTTTAAAATGCGACACGGGATCACGTTCTGTAGCCTTTGCTCCAAAAAAGTTCTGTGTGGGCTCGTGCAACGTGTGTGTTCATCCATGCACGACTGGCCGTGTGCACATGGTGCAGATGTATTGTGGGGAGTGTGTGCGCCTTGGACAAACACTCCTGTGAGCTTACGAGACAATCAGAAAGTTTTGGCAAGCAAAGAAAGTCGTGTAGACCTAAACCCACAATGATCTGGCAGCGTCCTTTCAGTCGAGCAATGAAGGAGTTCCTGGCTTTTGTAGTGGATATTATGGAGTAATAGGAGCTTCTTTGAACTCACCAGCCTTGCTGTTTGCCTGTGGTTACAAATCAGCTAATGCAACCAAATTATAGGTGTACATTGACACTGCTGTTTGCAACATCATCACACTGTTTATCAAGCACGAGAAAGTCATAGTTTCTCTGAAACCGTTGCACACTTTATAAATAGTGTGTATTCTGGGGAGCGCGTTTCTTTTTAAACTGGGAAATCATTTTTAGTAAGAGCACGTTTGTAACAATTGTACTGGAACGCTCCCAGTAGCACTCAGCTTTCTGTTTTGTTGAACTCTTCGAAGCCGTGTGTTTCACATTATTATTAGCTTCAGTATTTTAAAAAGTAACTGAAGCATCTTTTTCTACTTCCCTTAACAGAACCAGGATTGCGTTTGAAGTAAAACTGCAAAAAACCAGCCGATCAACAGATTTCCGAGTCCCTCAATCAATATGCACCATGTTTAATGTCATGGTAGATGCCAAAGCTCAGTCAACAAAGCTTTGCAGCATGGAAATGGGCCAAGAGGTAAAAATGCAGGTTCTTCCTTTCACAGCTTTTAAAGGCAATGTAATGAAATTTCCTATCTTGCTCTGTGCTAAGTTAAGAGGCATGTTAGCACTTGTGGATTTAGCCTTCCATATAGAGTGTGCAGATGAATATGCAGGGTGTTGCTCTCAAACAAACCCGATGAATATGAACATTCAGAATCCCAGCCACTTAGGAGTGATTTTTTGCAAGGGCTGTGGTGTGCATAAGGTACCTCTAAAGCTTGCTTGATGTGTGCTGCCCATATATATTAAGTCATTAACCGCATTTTGGAGCCAGGTGTAGGCAACAGACTTCTTGTATATGACTGTTTTCTGGAGACAAGCATGCGGAAAACAGAAGTGCCAAGTTGTTGCTGAGATTCTTGTAAGGAAAACAAAAGACTTAGAAAAGTAGATTGAAATTTGACTTCCTCGAATATGGGCTAAAATCAGCAAGCCTGATGATCCTGGCTTTCCAGGTTCTTAATGACTCAAGTTTCCACACAACAAACCTGTTTTAATTAACCACTGCTGTAGTTTTTCTTCTGAAGCCATAGCTGCAGGTTGAAGTTTCTGTGAATTAGAAAGACATGCTAAATTGGATTTGATTAAATGCATCATAATGATCATTTTGTTATAGTGGCTCAAAGCCAAATTAAATATTCATAAACCAGTCTAGAATAAATTCACAAATACTGTCTGCCTCTCCTATCCTGCTGCTTGTCAGCATTTCCTAGGTAAGCCCTCTCATACAACTTCGAGTGGTCAGGTTTTACAGTCAGCCCTTGCAAGTTACTTGTTTTCTTTAGCTATTTACGGTGGCGTTTTGGAGATCAAACCAACTCCAGTATTGTGACAGAGCAAGCTTGTTGCATTCAGAAAATGACCAGGTTAAGTATTAGGATGGCAGGAGGCTGATGTTAGCTCTATCTGTAAATCGTGTGCCCAGGCACTTGCTGCATCTTCCCATGCTAACGTGTGGTGCTCGGTGGTTGCCACGGCTTCCTCCAAATTCTGAGCATCGGTCACCGTGCACGTTGGGCCATAGTTGGGTGGCGAGTACGAGGAGAGCGGGCAGCAGCACGGGCACATCTCAGTTGTGCCAGGGCCGAGTGCTCGTCTCTGCAGATCTGCCTGGGCTGCTTCCAGGAGGTGTTTGGTACAGCAGCCCTGAGCGAGCGCAGCTCCCGTGGCAAGCAGCACTTGCTGGGGTACGAGGATTTTAACAGATAGCTGAACTAATAGAGCTGCAAAGCAGATGTAAATTATCAGTGCATAAGTTACCGTTTAGGGCTGCAGCATTTTATACACCCTCCCTTTTTCTTTTCTTCCTTTTAATGAGTGTTCCTACCTCCCCCTCTGTTCGCTCATGCTATGAGATGCTCGGGCTGGGGGTCGTGGTAAAGGAGCAGAGCTCTCCCTATGCACAGGACAGAATGCCACCCCAACTCTTCCAGTCCCGGTGCAAATGATGGCACAGATCGACAGCAGATAGATGAGAGACGGGGTTGTGAGGGAGGGCTGGAAGGCAGGGATGCTCCTCATTGCCAGGAGCCCCATCAGAGCTGCAGCCACCAGCCCGTGTCCCCAGGGCTGCTGCACACCTTGCACCCCTTCACCCAGCACCATCCGCAGCTACGCTCCCTCGAGGCAAGGTCCCTTTGCAGAGAGTTCAAAAGCAGCAAAAAGGGCTAAAATTGTCCGCGGCGCCGTTCCCACGTCACAGTTTGCCCAGACCGTGCCGAGGATGACATTTTGATGGGAAACAAGCCTCTGATTTTTCTCACTGTCAGGGCTGTACGTGGGCAAAGACAAACTTGGCGCACCATCTGACCTCGCTCCCGGGGACTCCCTCCCACCCCGTGGCCTTTCTCCGAAGCCTACCTTCGGCTACACGCACTTCAACAGACACTTGAATGCATTTTGAGAGCAGTACCCTGTGAAACAAACACCCATCATTTCATTTCCATTTCGTTGTCTCTAAAGGCAGCTGTTAAAACATTTGGTAAACATACTTTACCATCTTAAATATTTATTTTTCCTCTGAATTTTTAATACATCTAAGGGGATAAATGTATGTATTAAATGTTTCTCAGTTGGTCTAGTATGTTTCTATTTAATATCTAAGGTCAGATGGTCCTTAGAGAAATACAACGTACACACAATCTGTTACATGACAAGGCAAGATACTCATCACATAAAGTCAAGTTGAATCATTGTAGTGCACTGATTAGGGATTGTAATAATCGAGCTAATAGAAAGCTGCGATGAACTCCACCAGCAGTGGTTGCTGCGCCGAGCGAAGCAAAGCGGCTCCGCGATCTTTAACCCCAGGCGTTTTCCGAGGCGACGCAGAGGGAGCTGCTAGAACCACTAGTTTCGGAGCCAGCCAGCTCTGAACGCCTCCCTGGGCACCATTTTTCATCCCGCTGTCCTCCCGGCCCTGTCCTGGCAGGGACTGCTTTTTCCCAGGGCGAGGAGCCGGGGCTGCCCGGGCCATACCCTGCAGGGTCCCCAGCCCCGGGGCTGCCCCGGGGTCTTTGCACCCTGGTGGGAAGGTGCGGTCAGAGCCCTGCAGACACCAGTGTGGTGCTTGCACAGGGCCTCTCCTGCTCTCAGAGATGCCTGCTTATTCCATCAGTGCTCTTATTTGCTTTTTAAACTAGCTTTTAATTGAAAACGCATTGGTGAAGGCGTTTCGCGCTCTGTTTTGCATGTACCTAGCTATTTTTGAGTTAAAATTCATGATTTACCCAATGTAAAAACCCCAGTTAGCAATGCCCACTAATGAAATAAGCATGTCTTTTGGAGTAAAATATGAAACTTGATATTGAATTGGGGGAATTTTGCTCTGAATTTGATAAATCATCCTTTACAATGGGCAACCATCTCCAAAAGCGCGTGCGCTGCCAGCCCGCCCTGGCTGTGCAGCTGCCTCACAGCCCTCTCCCACGCCTCCTGCGTTTCTCTGCTCCATCCCAGAGCCCCAGCAGCCCCTCAGCTGCCCTGCTCTTCTCTTCCTCTCCTCCTTGCCTTCCCAGTCTTCCTGCCCGCTGCCTCCTTCCCAGGAAAGGGAATTAGCCAAGTCCAAGGTCTCCCACGTGCAGAGCAAGTAAAACCTCGTGGGAAAGACAACCCCAATGCGTGCATCTCCTTCATCATCTTCCTTAGGAGGTCCTGGCCGTGTGTGCTGAGAACGTCGGCAGCTCCCCCCATATCCAGCTGTTACCCGTCCCTTTCACCCCGGAGCCACATTTCCAGCTGGGCCAGGTCAATCCTGGAAGCTGATGAGGCCTAACCCTACATTAAAGAGCTCAGTCACAGATAACTGCGCTTGCTGCAAGGTGCTCGCGTATGTCTGGACCTGCAGAGCAGGACACTGAAAGGGGATCTCCAAAAGCAAACATTGTTGGTTTGCATGCCCGGCCAGAGGGACTCCTGTCCTGCCCCGTGGGGACGTGGGGGCAGCACCGCATGCCCCTGCCTTGCTGCAGGACCCACGTGGCTCCTTCCCCTTCGGAGTAAGAGAAAGCCTCAGGGGACTGCCAGCAGGTAGCCAACATCCTGCCCCTTCCCCGTGTTCCTTGCTGCACATACTACGGGCAGCCAGCTCTGACGTGACAGTGAGAGGAGGTTTTGATCATGTTTCATTTCCCCCTGCGTATTGTTTCTGTGCGTGATGCTGTTATCATAGCCACAGTTAAAAGGTCCCCCCTTTTCTTTAAGATTTTGTTTTATTTATTGTTTATCTTCATATTTTCTTTTTCCTGTCTTTCGCACTTTCCTCTTTATTTCTGTCCCCAATCATCTGAAAAGTTTGCTAAAGAGTGGGTAAGTGTGTCCGACTTTTTTTTCTTTGTTCCAAATTCCTGTGTTAATGTGTTGTTGTCATAGGAAAAAAAAAGAAACCAGAGAGCAGCTCAGACTGCTGATCAGACACTGAGACCAACGTCTAGCATTTGTAAAGCCCTCGCAGTCTTCGTTCCCAAAGTCTGATTAGTATTTAAAGCAGATTTGTCTCTTTCAATGTGATTTGATGTTAACATTTTAAAACAATATTAATGCCAAGTGGTAATGAATATAGTGACTAGCACCAGTGCTTGAAATGTTTGACTGAAAAATCAAATGTTTTGTGTTGGAAAGCAGTCATAATCAGTATTTTCTCAGTCCATTGAAAATAAGAATATACTGTATGTTTTCACTAATTAAATCTTGTATTGGAAACAGGTCTTTTCTAAATTAGTGGAAGACTGTATTTTAGTACCTATTCTAGCCATATTGCAGCTGATTGCATCAGAGCTCCCAAGCTTAGGGAGGTTTGGCATGTGCAGAGATTGGGTTGCAGACAGAAGCAATGCTGCTGCTGCAGGCAGCGGCGGCGGTGAGAGGTGCTGAGCGCGTGCCGTGGTGCCTGCTAACGTGCAGGGCTCGGGGCTGTGCTGGCTGCCATCTTCTGCACGAGGAAAAAGACCGATCCAAGTCTGCTGGGTTTCTTTAAAATATATTTTATAGTCACTGAGCAAAGCGTTTGAACACGTGCTTAATTTTAACCGTGTGCCCGCTGAACCCGATGCGTAACCCACCTTTGGGTGCTCTGCTGAAGCACACTGGAAGTGCCGAGCACCTTCCCCAGGGGTTCAGCCCACTGCAAACTCCCCCGGTGCAGAAAATGCTCTCTGCTCCCTTTCTGAGGGCTGGGTGTTTTGCGGTGCCCTAGGCAAGGGATGGGGAAGCACAAGGACTTGAGGATCTTTAGCATCCTGGGGCTTGCTCTCAGACGTGGCAAAAGCCTCCCCTCCGATGTGTGGCTGTGGCTCCTGGAGCTGCAGCCATGCAGAAGAGGGGCAGGGTTTGCCCATGCTCCGCCAACTGATGGAGGATTCTCCCGAATTCGAGGTTTCTCCTGTGAGTGTAAGTAATCTCCAGCCCCTGTGGTGGAGCACACGGTAACGAGCTGCGTAATTCTTCAGATTAATACTACTGCATATCGTAGTTTGCCAAGAGAAGAGGCTGACAACCGTAGAGCTCTCGCCTGAGATCAATGCTAATATTTTCCTCCGCCTCTCCTTTTATTTTTCTTTAGCACCAGTACCATTCAAAAATAGATGAACTAATTGAGGAAACCGTCAAAGAAATGATAACACTCCTAGTGGCAAAGGTAACCTTCAGCTTCAGGTGAAGTGATTCACTGTTAACATTGCTTTTTAATACGTGCGTTTCCATTAAAATGTGACACATTAAGATGTTGAATTGGCTTCTCGTTTCTCACAGGAAAGATCATACATCTCCCCGTTCTTTCATGGTGACTCTTTGATGATTAGGAACTGCATGCTATGCAGTACGCTGTTAGCAGGATTGACATACTGGGCCAGAAGTGGTTCTGAGGAATGGGGTTTATGTTTGTGGGGTACAGCCCCGTGGCCAGCATCACCCCGCTGCAGTGGGGTGGCACTACAAAGCACGGCTGTGTAGACGTTGGGGTGTCGCTCAGAGGTGGTCACCCCTCCTACGCCGAAGGTTGTGCGGACAAAATAGCTTGTCTTGCTCAAAATCACCATATGCTCGTCTTAAGAAATTAATTTAGAGGCGACAGTAGTGGGAAGTACATTCCCAAATGTCAGGTTTAATTGTTTGGAGATTGTTGTTTTTTTGTTTTTTTTTGTTTTTTTTTAATCAGACTCAGCTCCTCTAGTTCAGCTGCCAGCATTTCCCAAGGGGTGTTGTGTAGGTCTGGTGTGTTGTGCTAACACACGGGGAACCGGGAGGTAGGGAGAAGGATGGTGGGGTGTTTTTTCCTATAGTTTCAAACTTTCTGAGAACAAGTCATCCCTATTATACAGTGGAGACCTTTAAACATACTCTGCCAACATATGCCAGATTCTTCTGCAAGAATACCCAGCTAGCTGCGTGTTTGACACTGCGTGCTGGAGCAAGGACCACCGGCTTCCCCCACTGGAGGGGCCGTGCTGGCTTCCACACCCGCTGCACCCACCTCCCGTCCCCAGCATCACCCCAGACACCAAGGGGTGACTCTCACCCAGCAAGCACTGCGCCCCACAGCACCCAAAAGGCAACACTCCTTTCTCCCCGCTCCCCAGCCTGCTGGGTGCATGTTGTCCCTTCCTCTGGCAATGCCGAGAGCTCCACTTCCTGAAGCCAAGCCTGATTTTTATACCCTTGTTCAATTACTAAAAATAATTGCAGTGTTTTTTGTGTTTGTAGTTTGTCACCATTTTGGAAGGAGTCTTGGCCAAACTGTCTAGATACGATGAAGGAACTTTGTTTTCTTCTTTCCTGTCATTTACTGTAAGTACAGACCATATCTTCCTTTCTTTGTTTTCTTTTCTTTTTTTTTTCCTGAGTTATGATCTCCTGCTCTCTCAGGACTAGAGAAGCTACATAATAATAATAATTCTGCCATTCTATGATATTTGATTTTGATTTGATTTCTATGACACTGTAACCCCCACACAAATAGGTAAACATCCTGCTTACAGATACACGGTACTTAGACACCCAAGAAGCATAGGCTGTCATCCTGTAGCACGGGGTAAAGCTGTGGTCAGTCATCATTCGGGTTGGTGGAGTTTATTCTGTTGAGGAAGCATATGAAGCTGAAGAAGAACCACTGCACTGCAAATCCAATTCCCATAGTTTAGCAATCTGAGCTGTATTCCAGAAAATATTTCTGACAGTTTCTTAGGACAAACACGCAGCAGCTGATTTCCAGAGGCCTTCTGAAAATGCATGCCCCAGAATTTACCAGAGCACCTGTTTGCAGGCCCGACTTCTCTCATCTGGGCTCACAAAGAGGTGTGCAACCAAATGCACGTGTCTGGGGTTGCTCGGAAAGTTGCATTAAAAAACTCGTTGACTGGCCTGGCCTCACACGTGCAGCCTTGTCGTGTGCTCAGTCATTCAGAGACCAGGCAGGAGGCAGAAGGCTCTGCTCTGCAAGCTCGAAAGGCTTTCCAAAATCCCTGTCAGGAGTACTCATACCTCCTTGCAGTTGTTTGCTGTTTGCTGCTCTTGGCCCCTTTCTGATGGGTTTGAGGCAGTTTTGTAGCATCCTTTTGGAAGCAGGGGTGGTGAAGATAGACGTCGGAAGACTTTCTAGCCGAGGCAACAAACTTTGCGCACAGGCTCTGGCTGCGTCCCTGCTCTGCCATGGGTGCTGGGTTCCAGCTAAGCACCCCAAATGCTCAGCTGTGCTGGAGGCACTTTGCTCCTGGAGCAGGAGGCAGGGGAGGGATCCCACACACAGCCCCACCACACACAGCCCCACGGCACAGCCCCTCTGCAGCATAACCCCAGCATTGCCGCCTGGGGGTTTGGGGCAGGCCTCGGGGTGGCTGCCTTCCCTCGCTTCGGTGCCACGGGGGGTTAGGAGGTGTTCGAGTGCTAGCAGCAGGGGATGTGGAGGCGGCAGCTTTTCAGGCATTGGAAATACCAGCATCAGCCCGGGCAGGCAGTGATGTGCAGCCCTTCCTTCTCGGTGAAGCCAAGCTGTTCCTCGGCTGCTGCTGCACTGCTCCCACCGCGCCCTGCTGTGTACACGGCCCCGTGCCGCTCCCTTCGATTGCCAACCTCGTGTCCGTGCTCAGGCTCTGAGCACCCCTGAGGAGACAGCACATGGGTGCATGGGGGTCACTCATCCTCCCTCTGCGGGGATGGTATTTACCACATTTTCCTGCTTGGGTGAGCTTTAGGATGCCCTGCCCTCTCATCACAGTTCTGATCCCTCACCCCTGCAAAAGGCCGTGGCGCACTGCAGAGGAGCAGGGCTGCTGCCTGCCAGGCAAGAGACGTCTCTCTCTTGGTCCCTGTGTTTGCTGGGAGGGCAGCTGGGATGCACTGGGCAGGAGGAAGCTGAGGAACAGCCCCAAACCGTTCAGTGCCGGGCTTAGAAAGCCTCTGCTGAGCAGCACCGTTCCCTGCGGGAGTAATGCGACTCGCTGTGTTTAGTCTTTGCAGCGATAAATAGAGAAATTCTCTCTTGTTACAGCATGCTTGCACCACCTCCCACGTTTTCCCTGTCTGAACAAATACAACAAAGTGTTATGGTCCAAGCCTCCGAGAGCTAGAAAGCATTAGTCTCCCACCCCCTTCTACCGACTTCTTTCATCGCATGTTTTCCAGGCTCTCGGCAAGTGACATGTAATCGGGGGTCTTGTGACAGACAGTTTTATCACCTAGTAGGCTATCCTCATTTCCAATTCTTGCCTCGAAATTCAAGATAAAATTAATGCATCTGTTGTCCTAATAAATTCTCACTAGCCACTTCTCCTTGCAGAGCACTTTGGGAGGAAAATACCCTTCTAAATTTGGCCAGACTTTTTTTTTTTTTTCTGTTTGTTGCTACATTTAAGTGCATCTCAGCAGCAGCAGCCCAGGCCCTGGATGGGTGTCTGCATGTGAAGCTCCACTGAGTCACAGGAATGACAGCTGCTAAAATTCCCTTTAATCTGGATGGCCTCTGTAGGCGGAGAATTACACCTACGGTAATTAAAACTAAAGACTGCATATTACCCGAGGGAGACAGAAGTAAAAGATCTTATTTTTGTTCTGCACGAAATTTGTATGGTAAACTGAGACGTTTCATGGCAAAGTCACATAATTTGTGAAAAACGGCAGCCTAGCAAAAATCACACAACATCCGGCAGTTTGGAAATTTCACTGAATGTAGCCAAATCTGAGTTTAAAGAAAAACAAGTAATTATTCTGATTAAAGGGGAGTGGGCAGGAGAAGAAGCTCAGTTTTTTTGTGGGTGGAGGGGGGGAAGAGATGGCAGGAAGTTGCCTGAGTTATTCTTGTTGCCTGTTGGCTTAGGGGAAGAAGAGGCAGTGGCACCGAGCTGGACCCAAGAGCTCTCAGGTTCCTGGTTTCCTCTGCAGGAGCTGGGCAAGTGAGGGTCCAGCCGTGGTGTTTCACACGCTGATGCTTGAGGATGCCTGCTGTGGGCTGTGTGGCTTGCCCCGATCGTGGTCCAAGACTTGAGGTGCTGAGGCTGCAGAGCTTCAGTGCTCTCAGTGCTCTCCGGGAGGGAAAGAGCTCGTTCCTTTGGGGGCAGTGGGTGCAGAGCTGGCACCGCTGGCTGGGCTCCTTCATGCAGGGAGGACGGGGCTGCTCTGCTCCCGCTTTGCAGGAGCAAGGACAGCACTTCGCTGCCCGGCGAGGAGTTGCGAGGATAAATGCATCGCCAGGGCAAGGCATCCAGCCAGCTGGGCACGGGGGTACCAGGAAGCAAGATGAGCACCGCTTCTTTGCGGGGAGCCAAGGCTCGGCATCGATTTTGCCATTTGCTTCATAAACGCGTGGCTGGGGACCTGCCCTGTCCCCCTCTGGCCCCTTGTGCCCACAGGCAGCACCACGCCGCCCTCCTGCCCTCCCCTCTGCTCCTCCAGCCCGGGCGCTGCGAACACTCGCAGCGTTCACCTCGGCAATTACCACCAGTCTGGTCTTTTGTATCGCCTCATTGTGCTTAATTATGCACCCCCCACACACACCATATGAGTACTTCCACCCACTCTCACATTCTGTCTCACACATACATTCATTCTCTCATTCGGGACACATAATTTATTCATCCCAAGATGCAACTGTGTGCGTGTTATATTTAGGCTGTTTTAATGGTAGCTTTAGAAATATTTAAAAGCAGGTGAGCTTTTACACCCAAACAAAGATGGCCGGCAACGCTTACCCTAATTAAAAGCAGAAGCGTTGTGGAAAATCCCAGCCGTACACTTTCTAGACACGGTGCCTTATGCTGCAGTGGTAAAAGGGTCTCTCTGGCCAGCTGGGAGCTGCTCAGTTGGAAAAGTTGGACCTGGCGGCAGGGCCGCCTGCCTCCGTGCCAGGCAGCGGGCTCTGCCCCAGGGCAAAGCAGAGACCAAGTAAGTTCGGGGCCTTACGGGCTTGTGAGGACACACGGTGTGCTGCGTCCGCCCCCTGGTACCCTCCCGAAAATAACATCTTTAAGCTGGGATGAGCACAGGTGCCCTGAGCCCATCACCGGTGCCACCCCTCAAAGGGAAGCGTGGTCCTCAGGGTGCTTGGTGGGGCCGTCCCCACGGGCCTTGGCCTGTGGCTCCCCAGGGGACAGACACGGGCTGCCTGGACGACACGTGGCGTTAGGTGGGGAAGGAGGCCTCCGAAGCAAGTAGCGATGTCTCCTGACGAACCCCGTCTTCCCCCGCTCGCTTAAGGAGAAGAGGGAGAAGCGCAACTCCCACACTATCATCTGTTGCTATTAGAGCCTGAGCAGCAGCGAAGTTACCTCTCCAAAACAACAACAAAAATACCACCCTTGCCTATTCTTTTAGATGCTTACTTTTTGTCGCCCTTTTTCCCCCACTCAGCATTACATTGCCCTGAGTCCGGGTGCAGAAGCTACTGCTGATGTTTAAAGAAAAAGCCTGAAAGTGTACTGATGGTGGAAACTCTGTTCTTGTTCCTTTTACAGGTGAAGGCTGCTTCTAAATACGTGGATGTACCCGTAAGCTCAATTTAAACAACTTCTGTCATAGTAATTTGCTTCGTGGTTTGTTTTATGGCATGTGTAGCAACCCACATTATGCATTAACAGCCAAGATTGAACCGTGGGCCCTCGCACTTCTAACATTTGAACTGGAAAGAATGTCTCCATGACGCTAATAATCAGCACTTACCCTCTTACGGGGACCTATGAGGCTCTTAAGGCAATAATTTGCAGATGGTGTCAAAAAAAGTACCACATTTATGCAATTGGCTTGAATCACATCAAAAAAAAAAAAAAAAAAAAAAAGCAGGAGCAGTTCATTCTGTTAATTCTTCATTTGGACTTGTACAAATACAGAATAATTTCCAAACAAAAAGGTCCAGACATGTTAGAACTGAGCCAACACACATCTAACACATTAGCTAATCTATTTTATTTTTGTTCTTCTAATTGTTGGTTTATTTTACTCTTTCAGAAAAATGACTTTTTCATTACTTTCGGGAAATGGCGATGAGTTAGCAACATGTGTTTGGGAAATTGTTAATGAAATTTTTTCCCCTTTTTTTCTCTAATTGGTATAGGAAAATTGTACATCGTCTCCTCTAATTAGACCTTGATTCACAGAGAAAAGAGCCCTTAATGTCCTTAGACAGAGCACTTAACTTGCCAGAAATTTACAGTTAAATGGAGTTGAAATGTAATATGTGAGTGTTGGATGGAATAAGGAGTTACTGTTACATTTACAGGCAGAGAGGCAATTACAAATAAATTACAAATAAAAAAGAATAGTCCTTAATATCCCACACCGAATCCCGCATTCAGATAGTCAGGGCAGTGTAAATCGAGAGTAACTGAGTTGTGTTTGATGACCTGTATGTGCAATGTACAGGCATTTAATGCGGATGCAATTGGTCAGCATGTTCCCACATGACAATCTGACAAATGTACTGGACATCATGGACTACGTCATCTGCGCCCAGTGTTTCCCAAGACAGACTTTTCCTACAAAATACCTTTAGTCCAGCCTGGGGAAGGCAAACTCTTGAAAAGTGAGAGGTGTTGTTTGCTTTGGAATATCCCAGTGCAGAGATTGTCTTTGAGCAGCAGAAACAAGTTACTGAGAGCATAAGAGAGGGAGGCTCGGAATTCATTTTTCACCCTAGAAAATGTGGAGAGCCTTCAGTTGAAATTCCTGGTCATGTGAGTGACTGTTCAATATTTCATCACCAGGAGCCTGAGCACAGAACAGCTATTTTTAAGGAACTTTTGTGCCAAAGCGTGGCCTCCTCTGATGCATCTATTGCAGGAGGTGATGCCAAATCCACGTGGCCCCTCTCGCACTCACAGCGCCTTTCTGCCACTTTCTCTCCTGTATTTTTATGCTGCTTTTAACGAAATCAGCAGCTGGCCCCGCACAACTCCCAGGCTTTTGCAAGAGGCCACCCCACAGCCAGCAAGCTGTGTCATGCTGCTTTAGGTTCCCGTTTTAGAGGAAAGAGGGGAAACGGTGTGGCAGAGCAGATGCCCACCGGATAAATCTAATTCCCCAGGCACTCCTGCGATTGCCTGACACAAAGCAATCCCTTCACTGCCACCTCGCAACGGGCACGATCAGCGTGCTGAAAATTGCTTGAAAGTGTAACACTTGACTACTGCCACATTTGTGTTGTCCTCATTGTTTTTCAAATTAATACCTTGTCATTGTTTCAGTAGGTGTTAAGAAATGTTACTAGCTTCCCAAGGGCCAAGCACTGGCCCTTTGCTTGATAATTGTTTGCTTTGTATTAAAAAACTCCCTTCCTACTGCTTTCCAAACTGTCCTCATTTTCACCCTGGAAATTACACAGATGTGTTAACTAACTTCAATTTGCAGTGGCTGACAATCGTATCTTGCAGAGAAACGATACTCTGTGATCTGAGGTAAATCACAGTAATGGAAACTAATGACACTAGTTATTAACAAACTTACAACGTGCCATGGAAATTTAAGATTTTGTGGCAGCTCTTGTAATGACTCGTGTTACAGTATTTTAATGGGTTTCCTTTGAGGTAAGTTGGATTTCAATGTAACAGGCGATATGAACTCAAACAGGAATTGTTTTTAAGTGTTTTCCCCGCAGCCTGCCTCAGTTCCCACTTTCCATGTAGATATGCTGCTATCCCCTGGATCTTGCAGAGCTGAATTCCTGGCATTTAGCAGTGTCCTGACCATTCCTGTAGACGTAAATCCCTGACTTACCATTTACCCAATTTATCCCTAAGAGCAGCAGTAAGTGTGAGCTAAGGGCAGAGGTCTGAGCGGGCAAAGCGGTGGGATTTTGGCATGCCTCCTGCAGCGCCAGCTGCTTGCTGCTCACATCCCCACACCTCGGGAGAAGAAAGGAGGGGGCAGCTCTGGGCTTTCTGCCTTCAGAACCCAGAGGGCTCACATGTGGCAGGTGCCACGAGCAAGCAGCAGATCCACAGCCCGGCTCGCTGTTTCACTGGTTAGGTCAGCGGCACCGAGCGTAGCAGGACAGCTTCTTGGCATCGGTGTGGTGAGGGAGAGCTGTGCTCCTCCGACCGCCTGCGCTCTAGGCAAAAGAAGAGGTGGAGCCGGTGTCTCTGCGTGGCCCTGTGCTGGGCACAGGGCTGTGCGGGGCACACCGTGTCCGTCCCCACCACGGCAGGTAAGGAAGGGGCAAATTGCATGAGGGCGGCAGGAGAGAGACGGAGGAAAAGGAGAAGCAGCGCTGAGGGTACACGGAGGAGCTGCCCCTGCGGCGTATTCACGTTTCTTTCTCTCTCTTCTTCTTCTCTCCCCCCATGCAGAAGCCGGGGATGGATGTTGCTGATGCCTATGTGACATTTGTCCGCCACTCTCAGGATGTCCTGCGTGATAAGGTCAATGAGGAGATGTATATAGAAAGGTTATTTGATGTAAGTAAATGCCTTCTCCTCCTTGGACACCAAGCAGGAGAGACCCAAAATGTGACAAAATAAGACAGGAGGATAAGTCACATTTTGAGAAAATTTATTGGTTTTAGCTTTAAAAAATAAATAAATCTTTCCTTTCTTTCTGACTAAGGCTCGTATCTGCTCTCTGCCTGCTTTAAATCTCTACTCTAGTGTACTGTGTCTTGGTCTGTCTGTGTGTGGATTTCAAGGAAACAGCATCTTCTAAGAGAGCCCTTACTATGTTTAAGCTTGTGGAAAATCTCTCGTTAACAACACATCTTGGTCATTGTTCTCGTTGTTGAAATCCGAGCCAGTTTTCTGGCGGATGCATTTGCTAAGGACCATCTCCTCTGCACATTTTGCAATGTTTGTCACTGACAAGCACTCCAAAACTGACAGCAAATTAAAGCGTGGTAAATTTTCATTTAAAAAGCTAACCAAAACAGACCTGGTTAGGAATGGACTTTCACATTTCCAGAGGTCCATGCGATGATTCCTGACACCAAAGGTCAAGTTCAAACATGGTCTTTGCGAAAATGGCATGGCAGGAGGCTGACCTAAAGGTTCAAAGTTTTTTTTTTGTTTGTTTTTGTTTTTTGCATGAAATAAATTCATTGGACTCTAGGAGAACAGTGACCTGTGTTGCCCGTTTGTTTTGGATTTGGATGCATGTTAACCAGTATATCTGTTTCTGCTGCTCTTGTTGTGTTACAGCCTTTCTGTCCTTGTAGCTGTTCTATAGCGAAGGTTTTCTGCTAATGGCCAGCCTGTAGCATTAGTGTCTCAGTCTCTCTTAGGGTATCTGTCCATATAGCGATTTCTGTTTGAAGCAGCTTCTGTTCCCACTCTCCTTCCTTTCATCTCTCAGCAGTGCCATCTCCAGCTCCCAGCTCTGGCACTGTAACAATCTGACTCGCTTTCTCTACTCGCTCGTTTGCTTCCTCAGTGTGTAGGGAAAGCTGCTTTCCTTCCAATCAACCTTCTCTTTTACTCAATACCTCTCTTTCTGCGCATCCCCTTTCCCTCGGAAACCTCTTCCTCCTTCTTAATTCCCACTCTTTCTTTCCCCCGCACCCTATCAGATTAAAATGGAACTTATCTCTCATGTCAAATGTTTTATCACATTATATCAAGTGGCATGAATTAGAGTCAAATAATCTTACTGTGTACATCTACTAGCATGACCCATATCCACTGAGAACGCCTCATTCATGCACGGAGCACGCTGCTGCCTCCCTGGGCCCCTCTCGGGAGAGTTCGCAGCGCTGAGCACCAGCCGCGCATCACCCATCGAGCAGGCACGGGGAGGAACAAAAAAAAAAAAAAACACAAAACAAAACACAAAACAAAAGACTGTCGCTTCCATCTGCAGCGGGCCTGCAAGTGCACTGCTCGTTTGTGGGGAAATTTATTCCGCGAGCAGTTAGATTTCCAGAGCTCATCTGGACTGTTCTTTTCAATGCCCACACTGCCTTTTCCCTCATCGGTTTTCTGTGATTCACAGTTGGTGTGTTTATACCCTTTGGGCCATTATTGCCGATTTTCCAAAAGCTGTAATTAGCGCAAATATTGGTTTCAGTTTGATCAGTTCTTAGTTTTACCAAGGCGCGTTTTAAACAAATTAACGGTTGACAACAACAAAAAAAGAGCAGCTACCTTGGTGGAAAGCGAAAAGTGCAAAATCTTTCCTTCCCTCGCTGCTTCCCACAAACTTCCCTGGAGTGAGACAAGGCAAGGTGGGACCCGGTGCCGCCAGCCTCCCTCTTTGCAGGTGTTTTACCCACAAAGTGTGCTCCCTCGAGCGGGGCGGGCTGGGGGCCCTTGGCTTGTAGGAGGGAGGGGGATGCAGCCAAGGAGCCCTCAAGCTCTGTCTCCTTTCCCAAGGGGGTTTTAGGCGCTAGCTATCTATTTAATAAGAAAGAGCAGAGCAATGGCCAAAAGCAATATTTATGACGCTGAATTAGGCTTGGGTTGGGGTTCTTCTCGCTCCTTCCTGCATAGCTTCGGAACAATCCTCTTAGCTGAGGAGTTTCTCCAGGCGATGAGATTATTGGCACTTCGGAGGGCGCCTCCCCAGCTGGCTTAGTGCAGCGGTGCTGGCTCACCCCAGCCGGGAGGTTAGTCCTGTCGGGATGTCCTATGGCAATGTGCACTCCAGCAGCAGGTGAACAGAGCCAGGCAGCTCCTCTGGTCGCAGTGTAGGGCTAAATCGCCTTTCTGTGCCGTCTGGGAAAGAATTCTGATTTTTTTTTTGCTCTGAGTAGTGGAAGAGCAGCGTCGTGCAGGGTGAGGTTGCCCCTTGCGTGCTCGGTGGGGTTTGCAGTCCTGGGTTATTCCCGATCCCCAACATCCCTCCACAGCCCTGCTCAGCATTTCCATTCATTTCCCCTCTTTGTTTCCTCCCCGTAGCAGAGGCTGCAGGGTGCTTGTCAGGCCATTTCCCAACAGAAGCTGGCTTAGTGCATATTTTTTGGCATTTGATAATATTTCTTAGCTCAGAAACTCTGTCTCCTTCCCCACACCCCTTCCGCTTTTTGCACCTGCCGTACAGGACTGTGCTCTTCGGAGGATAACGGTGTTTGGGGAAGATTATTGTAGTATTTTTGTGTGGTCTGTGTGTTAATCCTCTTAATTCTGCAAATTAGTCAGGGTTGTTGTTTTTTTTTTTATCCCCCCAAAATAGAGTCATCATCTTAATTTTAAAAAATCTGTATTCTTGGGATCATTGAACGAACAGATTGATCGTGGAGTTCTGCTGGTAATCAAAACCTAACTAGCTTTTTGGCAGTGCTGTTTACTGCAGAGTAACATGACTTATTTACTTGGCCTGGCTTACTAATTTGATAACATTTAAAGCTAAAACACTGTAATAAGACCCGTTGGTACGGAGCACTGGTAACAGAAGAGTTTAAGAATAGCATCGTGGCATGCGTCCCTTCCCCGTGGTTCTGTGCATGTCTGTGTGCTTTGTGATTTGAACCACTGCGAGGCTTTGCATGCGGCACAGACGGATCTCAAGCTCTCTTTAGTGCCTGATGGAGAGCACAATTTTATCCCTTTTTCCCCAGAAGGATGGGGGCTGACATGCAGGATGTGGCTGCTCAGAGGGACGATCGGACAGGGGCAGGCAGGTGTATTTTAAACCTGGAAAAATGCCTGCAGAGGGATTTTGCGTCTTCAGACCAATCCTGCAAAATCCAGCTCCCCTTGGGCACTCACGTTTGGTAGGATCGGAGTTTATGCATCCATAATTTTTGCTGAAGGCAGCGGGAGTTTCACTTGTAAAGGCTCGCTTTAGTGGAAGTTATTTATGTGTGCGTACGTGTGTGTGTCTTTACACATGCCCTGAGGTGCACGCAGGATGGATTTCAACCCGCCAGAACATATGTGATCCAGAGAGTGAATGACTGACTAGTAGTTAGGGTGAATGCCAACCTTTCTTCCTGATAAATTGGTAAACACTAATGTAAACCAGAGCAGAATATTTCCTACCCGGTCGCAGGCGAGTATCGTGTGCACAAAAGGCTACCGAGCGCTGAGCGAGCTGCCCGAGATCCTGCGAATTCCAGCATCCCGAGGCAGTCCCGAAATAGCGCAGATGGCATTTTTCTCTCTGATGATTAATTCAATATCTTACCGAAAAAAAAACAAAAACACGCTTTTGATATGAGAGATCAAAACACCAAGAGAAGCTCCTAAGATTGCAAGGACCTAAAAAAAATTAATTTATTTCTCTCCTCCTTGTACTTCTTGAAGACACCAGCCTGAGTAGAAGATAAGGATTAAAACAGATGTGCTTAGTGCCAGTTCATCTGCTTAAATCTAGCAGTCTCTGAGATCAGTGATTAAAAAGCCATCTCCAACTTTGATGAAATCCACTGCCATGGTAATTCTGTGCCTCTGATAGCTTTCTTATGGGCCTCACGTCTGCCTAAACCAGACGTAGAAAACATTTCACTGGAGATGATACATGGATTATAGGGGTCAATTATACACTTAATCTGCCTTCTGGGGATTAAACGTGCATAGATTGACCCTGTGTATTTGGCTTGTCCTTGGCAGTTATCAGATCAGGAAGGCTGCCTTTACCAAAAAGTCTGGTAAGAACTTAATCACGCACTGATACCGCCTGGGGAGGCGGCAGGAGTTGCAGCGCTGAGCGCGCTGCTTTCTGCAGAAGGCGGTTTTACCACTTCACTGTCACTGTGTATGTTCTGCTTCCTCGAAGGTCTGTGTCACAGCCGGGATAGCAGACGGAGCAGTTCGCATGAAACAAGCAGGCAGGTCCCTCTGTGTCTGCAAGACGAAGGCGGTTTTTTAGCTCGGCGTCGGGGTGGCATCAGCGGGATCCAGCCGGGGCACTGGCCAGGTCCCATCCCTAGGGCTCAGGCGGAGGCTCAGGCGGGTGCTGTGCTCAGCGGGGTTGTTCAGGAGGCAGCAGTGACATCCCAGGGTCACATCCAGTGCTTTTCTGTTGCTTTTCCCCAGCCAAGAGCCCAGCAGGAGTTCTGGTCCTGCAGTCAGTGCTCGAGGCTGTCTGCTGGTAGCTGACTTGGGAATGTCAGAGGCCGTGAGGATGCAGAGAGCCCCGTGAGTCTCAGTCTTCAACAGAATCCTTATACAGATGTCCGGGGAGCTGGCTGGGCACCTCTCGCTGCTTTACTGGAGGATTCACAGCAGCTCAGTACATTTCAGTACCTGCTGTTTGGAGGCTGATATCACACCTGAGCATCCAGGAAAATTACCCAACACAGGCTGACAGCTACATCAGTTAATCCAGCGAGCTCTGTGCAGGCAGCCAGGCATTAGCCTGGTCTTAAAATCAAAGCTTTGACTTCAGCGGGGTTACCCCCTCGAATTTTGGCAGCTCCTTCAGGGAGTGCTTGCAGGATCGTGGCATCTATTCGGCGCGTGTCAGCCTCGCGCTGCACAGCCACATGCCAGAAGAGCGCCCTTCTCACCCCACCTTCGCCTTCCCGTCCTGAAGCCCAAAAGCCTGGCCGTGAGTCAGCGGAGCTACTCACTGTGAGTTAGAATTACTCATAGGAGGACGGGTTGCAGGATCAGGGGAAGAACGGATATCAGGCTGCGCACTGGGCTCGGCTCATCTGAGAGCTGCCTGCAGCCGCGCTCGGCGCTTTCTGAGACAGACAACAACCCGCTTCCCTCCTACGCAGCTCGACTGCTCATTAGGGCACTAACTCTCTCCCACTCCCATCCTGATATGGCCTCCACTGAGCTATTTCTTCTTGGCTGTTTTTTGCCTTTTTTTTTTCTTTCCCCCGAGTGAGTTGTGAAACGAAGACAATTAGGCAGAGGGATCTCGAGGAAGCGCAGCGTTTTGTCTCCCCGTGTCTTGGCAGGGACCTGTACCTGTGCTGCTGGAAGAAAAAAGGGTCTGAAATTATGGCAATTTTCCGTGTATTTTCAGGGAGTGGGGCAAACTCCCTTTGCCATGAGGAGGCACAGCCTGCACCTTTTGCTCTGGCTGCCTCTTTTTCTTCCCCTGTCCCTGGTGGAGCAGAGCTGAGCGCAGCCATCACCACCTGCATCGCCCTCGTCCCGTGTGGTCCCATCCAAGAGCTTCCCGGCACAGGCAAACGCTGCGAGTGGCCTCTCCTACATCCCCGTCAGCTGCATTTCCTTTATGAAGTGTTCCTTTAAGTAGGCTCCGTTTAATTTATTGTAGGGAGAGTCTTAATAAAATAAGTCCTAGATCTGTCACTGGATTTTAAATGCTTGTAAGGGTTTTTTCCTCCTAAATGTCTTTATCAGAACAGCTTTTCCTGTTCCAGTAGACATTTGGTTGAAGACAGTTAATTTGATTTCTTTTCCAGAGGAGATTTTCCATTAATCATTCTAAGAAGGCAGACTGATTGCTCCGTTGCTCTAAGGTCAGCACAGGCTCGCTGACATGATCCGCACGGCACTTCAGAGCGCCGGAGAGCTCGGCTTGTTTGTGCTGGGGCAGGCACGGAGCGCAAGGGCATTTATTCCCCCCAGCAGTGAGTACCCCAGGCAGATTTAGGGCAAGAGGTGCGTTGCAGGGAGAAGGCATCCTCTGTCCCTTTGCCCAAAGGGACTGGCCGTGTGTACAGGGGAGAACGAACAGCCCCGTGCGCCCGTTTCCTTGCTCTGCAGCCCAGCCCCACACAGCCCCTGCTGTTGCTGCACCAGGCAGAGGAGCCTGGGGGATTAGCCGCTGTCACAGGTCGCTTTGCTGCTTCTGATCTCCAGCTTTTTCCTTTTCCTGTGCTGGTTTCAACCTCAGCCGGGGCTTAGGCTGTCAGCATAAGGCCTGGGGAGGGAGCAGGTCTGCTCCATCGGGAGCAATGTGGGGAGCAGAGCTGCTCCCTCCTGCACCCACAAAACCTCCAAGGCCGAGATACCCGGGCAGCCGCTTGCTGCTCTGGGGAGTTTGCAGGCTGTAAAGGAGCCAGCTTAAGTTTCCCAAGTCCCACTTTGGGACGGCTTCCAATTCGACCTAATAACAGGTGTAATTAAAATATTCCATTTTAGGACTGGAGTGCACCTTGTTGATCAGCCCTGCACGCACCGGTACAGGGATTGCATTGCACTCCCAAGGCCCTGCAATCAGGACAGAAAAAAAGCAGCACACTGTGTGGATACGGTGTTATACCGAGCTTCTTTATATAGAAACTTGGATTTTAACATGTCAACTTCATTTCTTTTTTGAAACATGGAAATAAGCAGAGAATATTTTACAGGTTAAAAAAAGTATTTGAGGACAGTAATCCATACAGAAGTGGTTTTGCATTGCTTTCGATGCTTTTCAGCAGAAGCTCTTTTATTTAGGAAAACTGAGGTTTGCAGAGTCCTGCGCAGCAGCAGGTTTGGGGTTTTGTCTGACAGCTCCCCAGCGAGTGCGGGGCATGCCGCTGCAGAGGAGGAGCCGAGGGCCCCAGCGCCAGCCCCACACCTGGAGCCGGTGGAGCTGGGTCCCCTTAGAGCCGGTCCTACGCATGCAGGCACAGGGCTGCTCTGGAAGAGCACACCCCTGACGGCAGGCTCCTCCATCTCATATCTGTAGGCAGGACGGGCGTCACGCAGCACCCAAAAGGCGGCGCTTGCCGCAGGGGGGTGATGCGGTGCCCGAGGGCTGGGCGCTGCAGGCCCAAGGCGATATATCCCCGGCAGCAGCTGTCTGCAGGTCTCTTGGTAGCTCTGGCTGGCTGCAGAGCTGCCGTGGGGGAACCTTGTGTGAAGTGCTGGTGTTCAGAGCAAGCAGCCCCTCAGCCAGCCGGGTGCGTGGGGTCGCGGCTGCACAGAGCACCTCTGGGTGCTACCTGGTGCCGCGCGGCACCGAGTGCAGGGAGCTCGAGAGGTGATGTCCCTGGGCTTGTTTCTCTGCTGGAGACCCTGGCCCCGCTGGCACCACAGATGCCCCATCCTCCTTCTTCCTCCCCAGAAAGGAATAAAATGCTTCGGGGTTAGGAATTCGCGGCGAGGAGCGCGCAGGCTGAGTTGTGTGCAGTCTGAAACCGTACCCACGAGGGGCTGACCCGCACGCCAGCCCCCGTGGCACGGCCATGCCCGAGCCCCTTCGCACCCGCCGTGGCACCAGCTGAGGGTGAAGCGCCAGCCTGGGGCTGCCATCCCCGAGCAGTGGGTGAGCGCAGGTACCATATGTACTGCAAAAAGCGTGCGGCACTTTGGCGCGCCCGGGTCTGCTTTCATTCTGAATTCTCTTCTCTGTTTGAAGGCAGAGCTCTTACGCGATTCAAAGTTTTTTGTGGTTTATTTTTGGGAAGAGAAGGAAAAAAAAAAAAAAGATAATGTAATTCGGTGATGCCATTTGCATCCTAGACAGATGATGAGGCGCTCTGGCTAGCAGCTTAACCCTATTATGCAACGCTGGGACTGTGACATTATTAAATAATACTACAAATTATTTTAATATCGAGCCCCTTTGACTTTGTAACTCCCTCGTATAGCTACGTTGTCAATGTGAATGAAATTTCACGGTTAACAAATATAGTAGAGAGTAAAAGGCATCCAGAAATCACAGGGCTGGGTGAATGCTCAGTGCGCTGCGTGCACCCGTACTGATACCAGTACAGGGATACGACAAATCCGGGGCCAAAGTGGAAGTCTGTCACGTTGGAAAAAATGTACAGCCGTTTATTTCGGTAATGGCTGAGTGTGCTCCTGACCTGGGGCACTCCAGACACATTCATGAGGTTTTAATAGCATAAAGTAATATATATATATATGTATATATATGTATATATATATATTATTTTTTTAAGACCCTGGGGTTTCAAGGGATTTTTATTGAATTGTTAGCACTTTTCTAGACCTCTAGAATTTAATGTAGAGTTTAATATAGAGAGCTCTGATGCAGAAGATAAGAGGCATGTTGCCCCCATGAGGCCCTTTTGCCCCCCGTACGCCGAGCCGTGCCAGAGCAGTGCCGATGAGAGGATCTGCTCCTGGGGGGCAGGGGCAAGCCCAGGGTCCAGAGTGTGTTGGGGAGCTCACGTACCCCAAACCCTTCTGACCTGTGCGCTCTGCATCCGAACAAACCCCACCAAAGATGCTCCAGGGACGTTAAATCAGCATGACGCAGTCTACTACCAAAACTTAGATTTATTTTCTGAAAGAAGAGATGCTTTCTGAAGTCTGTGGATTCGAGGGAGCAGAGCGGGCTGCCAGCAGACCTCTCGGGGCTTTGCTTTGTGCCTTCGGCAGAGCGGCACGGAAAGACACACTTCTCGAAGTGTGCCCACTTAAAGCCTTGCCTGCGACAGAAAAACTACCCAGCGAGCAGCCCCGTTACGGTCAGGCGTAGCGGGAAGGTACCTGTTTGTTTATTTACGCCCTGCAGATAATGTTCTGCTCTTTTGGAGCCCGTGGCAGTGGCAGGAGAGCAGCTGATAGCTGCAATGTTGCTGCGTCCCCGATTGTTTGCGAGCATCCCAAGTTTTGAAACACGCTTGCGAGAGAGGAATATCAGCTTAAGCCTGACGGGCTAAAAAGCAGAAAGCCCCACACGTAAATGCCATTATGCACTTAATGAGGCAGGGTTTCAAAAAAAAAAAATCAGCCACACAAGTTGGTTTTATCAAAGAAAATGTATAAATAACAAGCCGCGATTCAAACTGCCGCACAAAGGGACAAGCAGGGAAGGGAAGCTCGCACTTCACTTGTGGCATTCAGATAATAGTATTTGCTCCACTAATCTTTTGGGCTTAGCGATTGACAATCAATATATTATTATCAACAAGCGTTAACACAAACAAAAAGCTTCCATTTCTTTTTCAGCCGCGTCCCCTAAGTCCCTTAAATTTAATTAAAACCGGACAGCTCTCCCCGTAGTACAAATTAGAGTTAAAATCATATTAAATATTTGTTCTCCGGGAAAACAAAAGTGTCAGCTTGTGCTACCGGGTTTGGCTGCCTTTTTTTTTTTCTTTTTTTTTTTTTTTTTTACACACAGAGGGGGGAAAAAAAAAACAGCTACTCAAAGTTAAAATAAAGTCTCTCTCCCTCCCTCCCCGTCTCCCAAGACTACTGTCTATAACATGTTGTTCCTTATAGAAAGTGGGATATGGTGGCATTTGCTTGATTAACTTGCTCGACAAAAGTGACAGCTGCTGTGGGTGCATGTAGCTAAGCTGCACAGCGCAGTTCCGCCTTTGTACATCTGTCAGCAAAAAAGGAGGAATAAAGAGTGAAAAGAGACAAATTGGTCCCAAAAGGCAATCCATTCAACTCAGGAGGTTTGCTCTATTCAAGCACTCGCTGGGAATCTCAAGTGCTAGGTAGCTTATTCAATTTCATTCATTCTTTAGAATGAGCCCACAAGTGTTTAATTTCTTATTCTGTTGAATAAAAAGGGGGAGCTTTTTTTTTTTTTTATTGGAAGCATTAATTGTAAGACTAGCTGATCAATGCCCATGATATTAACTCATGGCGTATTTTCTGTTTAGCTGTGTGCCGCCAAACTTCGTGCCCGTAACGCGGCGCGCCGATGCCCTCGCTCGGGGAAGGCCGGGCGCACCCGGTGGCGTCGCGAGGGGTCCCTGAGCCTTGGCCCTACGAGACGTGGCAGAGTGGGCCAAATCCTCAGCACCTCCGTGTCAGGACAGTGCCTGGTTTGTTACCGACGCGGGCAGGATGTGACTCGGATGGATGCTCTGAGCCTGTGGGGCCGGTTCGGTCCCCTGAGCAGGTTTTGTGGCCGAAATTTCGGCCTGCCTCGCGGCGGCTCTTCAGAGGAGCAGGCTCGGGGGTCCCCTTGCAGATGGCGTGTAGCGATGCCCAGAGCAGAGCGTGGTTTTCCTTGAGCTGTGGAAAGAGAAGTTTGTGAACAAGTGTGGCGGGGACCGCTGTGTGGGCAGGTCTCAGCTTTCCATCCAGAAAACATATGTTTGCAGGGGAGAAGTGTGCCTCTCCCTCCTTCCTTGCGTGGCAGAAGGGCTGTGCCCGTCTCCGAGCTGCGGGGCCGTGCCTGCGGGGCCATCACGGACCTCGTTAGCGCGGGGCTAGCTACCGCTGTTGTCCTCTGGTGGCATCTCAGCGAGTTTTCGGGAGGCTCTCAAGTCTGGATTGTGTGCACTGTAGTGTATGGTGAGGTTTGGCCTCTCTGTTTTTAAAGAAAAAAGTAGGAAACTATTGGCCAGGAGTCTCTGCACTTCTTCCTTGCTGTCATTACCACGTTTTTAGGATTACAATGACTGCAACAGCCACAAAGCCATTGAGGAAAGGTGGAGAGGAAAGCCCTGGGACAAGAGAGGTCTTTCGGTGCTGCTGCCGAGCAGCCTGGGCTCTGGATGTCAGGCCTGCGGGCAGCTCCGTGCGTGCCAGCAAGGCTGAGTGTGAGCAGGGGGACACGCTAGAGGGGCAGACCTTGCCAGAGCAGCTCCGGCTGTGAGGCATGCAGGGCACTGCAAAGCTGATGACCGTGTGTGCAAGCTGATCCCATCATCCAAAATGACCAAATCCCAAATTTGATCTCAGAGCCTCCTGGACTCGGGACGGACACGGCTCGGTGAGCCGTCGTGTGCCAGCAGCAGCCCCACCGCGCGTCCCAGCCACGCTGCTGGCCCGTGGGCTGGGGGCACCAGCTCCAGGCACGAGGGTTTGGTAACTTGTAGTTTATTTTTTTTCCTGGCCCATCAAGTCGCTTCAAAGGCTCTTGCCTGAGAGCAGACCGAGCTTTCCTTGGGGAAATGAGGCCCATAGGCAGCACGTAGGTCGCTCTCTCCTCCCCCTGCCCCGTGCTGGCCGGACCGGGGCTGCAGCAGAGGCGGCCTCCCAGCGCCGAGCCGCGTACCTCCGAAACACCTTGGATTCAAGGCTTCATTTCAAAGCTCCCTTTCAGCGTTTCAAAACAAGCCGGTGTCCCAGACAAAGAGAGGGAGCCAGCCGGCGTTCGGAGTTCCCTTGTGCCGTGTGTGTCACAGTTTTAAATAGATTTGCCCTGCCTGGATTGGTTCTGGTTGGAAAGCAAGGACTGAAATGAGAGGTCACAGGGGAGAGTTACTATGGTAATTGAGTAGTATCACCAGTAGTTTTGCTCTTATGGGCATTAAAGCACATCATAATAGACAAACAACAGTGGTTAAAGCAAGCAGGTAGGATTACTATGTTCTTTTGTCAGAAGTATATAATGTCTTGTAGTCAGTTTTAAAGACTTCTCAACCCCCAAATCCACCCAGCAGTCACCTGCTGAGTAATTTTGTATGCCTAATCTCCAGCCCTTAACTACAAGCTTTCTGCTAATTTGAGGCAAATGGGTATTTTTGACACTAAATAGGGCAGTAAAGAATCCCTGACCTAGAAAAACTCCATTCCGAGGCACTGAGAACAGCAAAATATTCTTTCAGCATCCTTGGGAGAACTTTGCAATGACATAAAATAGCTTTGACTAAACCGTGCAGCAGCCTTCGATTAATGGTTTGCAGAAACTTGCTGAACATCCCTACTACAACTTCCCCCATAAAACTTGTCACTTCAGATTGCCATCAGCCACCACAACAATAATCATTTCATGCCTATTGCTAATTGCAAGCACAGCTGAGGCTCAGCGGGGTGCTCTTGCACAGTCCCAGGCCTTTATACCAGCCTCAATCTGTTGTATGGCACTTGTTCACACACAAAAAAACTACCAGTAAAGGCAGAAAGAGGCAGAGTCACAGGTTCCTTGTAATCCCTCTGCTACCCTGCTGACAACCCAGCCCTATAAGCATTCCTGGTTTTGTCCCGCTCTTTACAAAAGCTGAAGTGACCTTAAGCTACTAGTATGTAAGCTTTTGAATGCAGAATACAGCTCCTTCAGGTGCCTTAAGAAGCAGTGTTGCATCTGGCTTACGAGATTCTGTTTGCAGCACCCCTGGGGTGAGCTGCGGCTTCCTGTAACATGTAAAATATGAGTGTGAACTCAAGGTTCATGGCAAGGAACAGGAGGTCATGCTTCCATTCAGCTCACACCAAAGAAGACGGGGGTTTGCAGATGTTCCTGGGTATGTGTAATGACACCACCTCCCGGAAAGCGCAGGAACCCAGCACGGGGTTTTTTTTGTTGGTGGGTTTGGTTTTTGGTGTTTTGTGTTTTTTTCTTTGAAATGTGCCACACTCAGTGTGTTACTTGCAGATTTATTCATATCAATTTTTGCAATTTATATATTCAGAGATAAACTTGCTATTTCAGCAACTTATTGATCATGCATTTGCATTCAAGAAAGGGGAAAGGAAAAAAAAGAAAAAAAGAATGAGCCAGCCTATTGCTCTGGTTGGGGCGTTGCATGGGCAGCCCTCACCAGCCCTGCGTCGTGCTTCTGCTCCTCTAATGCCTGTCCAGGGGCATCCCAGCTGCCCATGGCCACCTCATCCAGCCAGGTGAGCAGCAGCAAAGAGGGATTTCATTCCTAGCTGTCCAAATAGGTTGTCTACTTGCTGTTCCTGGGCTCTGATGCCATCCTAAGAGCATTTGTTTGCATTTCCTGTGCTGTTAGCCAGGTCATGCTGTGCTATCCCTTGCCCTGTGCCCTTTGAGTGAGTGCAAATTATCCATGGGTGGCCAAGAGGGATGGCAGGTGCCATCAGTAACGTGTGTGTGGCAGGGAGCTCTGTGTGAAGTTGGGGTCTGTGGACTTGGGAGCATCGCTGAGGTCTAATCGTTTTTTATAACCAGGTGTGGTGAGTTTTGAGAAAATAAACCTGTATTAGTTACTTCGGTGTGCCCGTGCCATAGCTCAGCTGGTGCTCAGACTTCAGAAATGTGCCTAAAGTGTGCTGTGGCCCCATGGGATGGCCTCTGGGCACGTTTGGGCTCTGCCTGCTGCACCTCGTGCATGGGGACAAGCCCCGAGGAGCCCCGTGTCCCTTCTAGCAAGGGCAGAGCCGCCCGGTGTCACGCCAGAACCGCACCGCGCTCTTTTGTCTGAAGTGATCACGTTCCCATTTGGGAGCATTTGGCTTTGTTGTTGTTTTTTTTTAATAATATAATCATATGCAAATGTTATCCTCTTTGGTGGGTTAGTCATGAATCAGAGGGCTTGTGCGTCTTATAGCACATCAACACTAGTGCTAGCTAAAGGGAACATTTAATTTATGGGCTAACTTATTTTTATGAATATGCAGGGCTGAAATTCAGCAGTTGGTGTGTGCTCTATGAAGTGACGTGACGGTTTTGTGTATCAAGATCAATGAATTACACTTTGTCTTTTTTTTTTTTCTTTTCATGAAGCAGAAAGTCTTTGGAGTAACTTAGCCCTGGGGAGGCGCGCTCCTTCCACAGTCCCAAAGCGGCTGAGCCCAGTGAGCCGGCGCTCCGGGGCGGCAGGATCCAGCTCCGGGGAGTTCACATCTCCCCACAGTTCAGCTACCAGAAACATAACCAAGTGTTTTAATTTAGCTCAAGCTGAAGGTCTCACAGCAGCGAAATTGTGTGTGCTCATTAAAAGGCAGCTGGACGTTATTAGGGCTGATGGGAGTTACCGGCCGTGCTGCTGTGGCGGTGCTGTGTGCGAGCAGCTCCCACAGGTGCTTTCCTCTGGCCCTGCTGAAGTGGGCACAGGCCGCGGCGTGACCTTTTCCATGGATGCTGTCACCTTGCTGATAACCTCGGGGCAGAAAGTATTATTTCTATTTTGTATCTGTAGTACAGCAGTGCAGGTGTGCACGGCGCAGGGCAAGCAGGGATGGCAGGACCTGCCCTCATCTCATTCAGCTGGGGGAGGCAGAGGCACCCAGAAGCAGGTCATTCCATGGAAAAAGAGAGGCAGCAGTGGAAGGGAGAGGGCCTGCAACATACCTTTGCTTTGTTCCTCTGTGGGTTTTGATTTAAAGACCCCAGGCGGTCGCTTTGTCCCCCCCCCCGCCCCCGCCGGCCATCTGGAGTGGTCAGCCCAGCGCCCACCAGCACGGGGTGCCCCGGCTGCTCATAGTTGTCTGAAGATTGTGGGACACAAAGTCCCAGTGGGCCTTCCTGGCTGCTCTTCTGGTTAGGCCTGGGACAGCTAACCATAGCTGAGCTTGATTTCTGTCACTGACAGAGCTCCTTTCCTGTCCAAATTAGTTTTATTTGCGCTCTTAGCTCTTGCCAGATCTCCGTTCTGGAGATGAGGGGCCAGTCTCTGCCGCAAGTTGCACGAGGTGTAAGCATCAAGCACGAGATCACCACTGGACGTTTACTGGGTGACTCTTCCGTCCCTGTATTTCCTCCATTTTATTAAGAGGTGGAACTTATTCTAGAGCTAGAAGTGGAGGGGCATCTTCACTGAATCGTTCCTTGGCCCAGTACTGGCTGCAGTGATTACTGGCAGAGGCCGCCCCGGCCTTCTGCTGTCGTCCTCCCAGCAGTCGGGGGGCGAGAGGAACTGCCTTCCTCACCCTCCCCAGCCCAGCTGGGCTGCAGCCACACAGTGAAGTCTGTGGACTTCTGGAAAGGGGCTGTGGGACGCAGGAGCCCTCAGCATTGCTCCCTGGCCGGTCCCAAGCTCAGCCCTGCAGCTCTCCCTCCGGGGATGCGTGGCCTCGCTCCATCCCACTGTGCCCGGCCGCAGCCCCACTGACGGCACCAAGCAGCAAACAGCAGCGGCTGCTTCCTCCAGGTCTCCCGGTCCCGTGTTTTATTTAGGTTTCACTTGGCCTGGTGTGCCCGGGCACAGCTAGAACAGCATTTGTAGCAATAAGAGGTTAATGCTAATTTTTCATCGTGACCATTCACGATGACCAGGTTCTATACCACTGCAATACCCTTGGTAACCCTACGGGCTGATAAGGCACACTGCAGTGTTACACCATAAAGAGGTGCCACAGCGGGGGAAAACCCTTCCCCAGACACCGTGCTGGGTCCTGCTGGAGGGCAGCAGCTCCTGGCTGCGTTGCTTTCCGGTCGGGTAACCTGTGCCGATCCCCCGTCTGTGTTACGCGGTGCGCCGTTAGCTCGGACACGCGGGTGTGCCTCGCTCAGCCTCGCGTCAGCTCGTGTGCTTGGCTGGCAGACACCGGTGCCCAGGAACAGGAGTGGTGGAGAGAGGAAAAATACATGGGTTAGACTGATGCAAGGTTTTAGGCTAGCTGGGAGGAAGCTGTGTTGCAGACTAACCTGGATGGGGCTTGATCAGCATTTTTATAAATTGATTTTTTTTTCCCCTTTAACTGGTTCTAGGTAAATTTCTGCAGCTGTGCAGCACAGGTTTTGCTCTGTGCACGTGTAAGAGTAAATGAGAGCAAGATGCTGTGCCTGCTGTGCTGTGCACAGAGCCTGAGCCCGCGATGAGGTTCTGGACCCTCTCGGGAATCAGCTGTGGTGCTGAGTGCAGTGGGGACGTTTTGTGATTCCCCCGCCACACGTAGCCCCTGCTTCTGCCTCTCTCGAGGGCTCGCTGCTCGGCTCTGTGGCGTCAGACGTGCAATGCCAGCCCTGCGTGAGCAGGGCGCTGATCTGCAGCCCGCCAGAGCCTTCCTGCGCTGCAGGGCTGGCAGTCTGCTGCCACACAGCTGCAAGCCTTTTTCACAGGCAAGCAGCAAAATTTCAGCCCCTGGAGGGGCCCTGCAAATTCGGCAGCTTGAAACAAGCTCATTTGCTTGCTGCTTTTCCATCTTTTCCTAACCGTGAGGTTGAAACCAAAGCGTTTCCCGCGCAGCGCGGCGCCTGTAGGTGCTCACGCCTGCGCATCCTCACCCGCAGCCAACCCTTGCCCCGAAGCAGACTCGCCCCGTGACCGCTCGCGTTTGATTTCAAGACGGTAAGTAGCTCGAGTGTGGTCCTAAAGGCAGGATTGTGCTCTCGCTGGGGTGGGGAACGGGTTAAAAGCTGGCCCGGGCCAAAACTCCCGCCACGGCTGCCAAGTCAAGTCAATGGCAAAACAGGATTACAAAAACCTGGCGGCACCGCTGGTGGCCGGGACCCGTCCGAGTAAGATTGCTGTCGTTGTGAAAAGTTAGAGGCTCGTGCATGGAAACTTGGCGTAAAAGAGGGTGCTGGTCTCCCCCCCGAAGCCTGCCACGTCCCATTACCAGGGGGACAGCTTGGTCCCGCTGCATGCCCGCGTGCAGCCGGCGTGTGCAGGGCACGGCGCGCGCACGTAACGTGGTTGCTGGAGAAGTCCTGTCTCTCTTGCAGCAATGGTACACCAGCTCGATGAATGTCGTCTGCACCTGGCTGACAGACCGCATGGACCTGCAGCTTCACATCTACCAGCTGAAAACCCTCATTAGGATAGTCAAGGTAATCGCCCGCTGGGTTTTTCGCGAACGTCTTGCTGCTGAAAGGGGCGAGTGCATGTGTGCGGCGTGTCCTCTTAGGCAAATAAATTCAGTCCTTCACTGAGATGCTTAGAAATGAAGATTTTTATCAGATGGGTAAACAGGAACGTAAAATGCACAGAGGTGCAAAATACATGTGTAAATAAGAAAGTAACTACCTGCATGAAAAAAGGGGAAATATTGTTTATTCAGCCCTACCTGTACAATAAGCACGCCAAAATTAGTCTTTTTATGGTCGATCACACCCAAGAACTCGTGTTAAAATGGGTTAAATCAAACCAGAAGTTTTTTAACACTGTTTTACTAGAAATATCTAAGCCCAGCTATGGCTTGTGATTATCATCAGAATGCAAATGAGGATTGTTCTCATGGTTAATTGAAGTTGTTTCCTTTACAATGGGTGTATATAATCAACTCTAAGAGATCCCAAAGGTGAGATAACATACCCTGAAAGTAACATTTTTTTCCACGAGTGTACGTGTATGTGTATGTGTGTGTGTGTGCATGCCTTGGACTAATGATAATTATTTCAGTGTGAAATCACAGTGGTTTACATGAAATAATAAGATCACAGAAGGGGGTAAATATATTTTTGATCATTTTAGGTTCTATCTAATGCTTTTTTGTCTAGTATTTTATAATGTTTATGGTCTTGTGCGCAGTGAACACATTGAAGGCATGAATAAATTAAAACTGAAATGTATTAAATGTGCTTTTCATAACTGAAAACAACAGGCACAGGCAAATTATTGCTACTTGTCAGCTAGCTGAGGAAAGCTTTCTTCCTTGTGCTTTATTTATACCAATATTACTTTCAGAAGCAGCTACAACAAATCCAAGGACTTTCTGAAACAGTAGAACAGTAAATAGCTTCCATGCAGAGCACAGAGCACAATTAAATGAACTACAGGACCAGAGTTTTATCGCACAGAGTCGAGAAGTTTTTAAACATAAAATCACATGCAAGGAAATAAACCATAATAACAAGGGAAGTACAGCTAGCTGTGGAAATGCAACTCCAGTTTCAGAATCAGGTGAAGAAAAGGAGATTTAAGAAATACATGCCATGTGCTTATCTTTATACATGAACAATTTTCTCCCGTATCCTGGACTTAGCGTATTTAATCCCAATATTGTAGGTAGGATTATTTAATACAGAGCATTCCAGGAACGTGTAATCATGTCCACAGCTACAGGTGATAGGCGTTCTGCTACGTGAAGAAAAATAACTTCGCTTACAGGCAGATGAATGCATCTAGAAGCCAGGAAAGTGAGGCCAACAGAGCCTTACTCTGCTGCTCTGATGTGTTTTTAGACCCCAGCGCACCTTCTGTAAAGCTACCTGGGGTTCTCACTGCTCTGAAGCCCCTGTGCAGCCCCGCAGCCGGCCCACCTGCAGGTCCCACGAAGGCAGGGCTGTCAGACAGATGCAGTTTGTTGCTCCGGGGGGGCTTGTGGTCACCCTAGGGACCCCTGTTACTGCACAGAGGCTCTGCACTGTGCAGGGCAATGCCCAATGGGGCTGGGATTTCCTTGGCATCCCAGCCTCTTCCGTGAGTGGCTCCCAAACCGGCCTTGACCTCTCTGCTGTCTCCTTCTTCCCCCTGCTTTAGAAAACGTACCGGGATTTCCGATTGCAAGGCGTGCTGGACTCCACCCTGAACAGCAAAACCTACGAGACCATTCGGAACCGGCTGACGGTAGAGGAGGCCACGGCGTCGGTCAGCGAAGGCGGAGGGCTCCAAGGCATCACCATGAAGGACAGCGATGAGGAGGACGAAGAGGACGACTAGGGGAGCTGGCCTGCAGGACCGCCCGGGGCTCGCCTGGTGTCCGTGCATGTACCTCGTCTGTAACTCAGTTAGCCACATTAGGAAATTTTCTGTCAGCTCTAAACGCCCATGAGAAGTTTACCAATACAAATGCCATGTTAGCTGTGTGGTAATAAGGTTAGCACCTCTCTTTGATTCATTGGTTTCCTGATTTCATATCTATATGTTCATAAGCAATATGGAGCACCGTTGTTTAATACTGTTACTGGAGAACTACATAGAAAACATACTAGGTGTGTCCCTGTTATAATTAAAGTTTAAACAATGCTTCATTAATGTACTGTATATACATTGATGGTAAATTGTTGTGAAGATGAGTGAATCGAGTCCTTTCATTTCTTTGTTTCTCTTCTGTGGATGCCAACTGCTTACAATTAATTAAAAAACAGCTTTGTTTTTAAAAGAAAAACGAGGCAATTACAAATGATTTTTTTGTTCTCTCTGTTCATTTAAAAAACAGAAAACAAACAAACCCAGACAGCCGTTTGAATCATTCTGCATCCTTGTTAATGTATCAGGCTCTTCCCTTCAATATGCAGTTAACTCCATAGAGGCTACATCCCAGAGGATTAGTCATTCTAATTGCCACACCAAATTAATCCTATCATTATGGATATATCATGCCACATTACAAGTCCAAAGCAGTTGTTTTATGTTGACGTTTGCTCCTCTAAATGTTACATTTTTGTTTAAATTTCCAATAACCGTGTATGTACAAAGACAACTTTAATTACAATCTTAGACTATACAAATGTGTTTATAATAATATATTGAATATTTATTTCGGTAGATTGTAACCATAATTTACAATTCCTCTGTTTCACAATGGTTTTTATATATGTCATGTACATTGCATTTTGACCGGTAACTGCATGTCCATCAGTCCCCCTTCCAGAGCTTTTACTTTCTGTGTAAAATAGTGATCCATCTTGCTTTTTTTGCCTTATACAAGCCGACAGTTGTAAAAGTGTGAGAACTGTGGCTTCTCAATAAATAACTATTCAGATGTCCTAAGAATAAATTATGGAGTCTTTTTATGTCTGCCTTAGGAAAAAAAAAAAAAAAAAAAGAAATTACAAGCTGAGATGTAAGAGCCCCCACCTCTCAGAATAAAGGCATTTTCTTTTCTCATGGGTGTTTTTACAGTTTATTAATTTAGAAGCTGGTTTCCCGATTTGTTCCCAGAGGTCAGGCTGGGCCCAGACCATATATTCCCCAGGTACAAGGGCACGTGGGCTGCCACCACCCCGCTCGTTTCCACCATCATCTGGGCACCGCGCCCTGTCAGCTGTCCTTGGGCGGCTAATCGATGGTCTGCTCCGGTACAGCCCCCGTTATTACACGGCAATTAGCCTTACCCGACACTTGCCTTCCGCAAAAAAGGCTTCAGTTTTTATTTTGTCTTCTCCCACAGAAGCCAAGGGAGGAATGGAAGGAAGGGGGGGCTCTGGGAACAGCCCGGGTGGGGTGCTGGGTCCCGGGATGGCTACGGAGCTGGGAGCTCATTCACCTGCAGTGCCAGATTTGGGGACCCTCCTCTCACTGGCAGTTCACCCCCCGGCTGGAGGTGCCCTGCAGCCCCGCCATGTACCCGTGGTGAGCCGTGCCCACCCCGGGGACAGGGGCATCAGCAGGCTCTGCTCTAGGGGCGGGTGGTGGGCACATTTAGCACCCTTTACATTTTGTAAGCCACTTGATGCACGGGCACAGACAAGCTGTGAACCCTTACTGTAACCCTGCAGATCACTTTTGGTTCTTGTCTCACCCTACGGTGCTGGTAGGCAGAAGCACTGACAGGGAGAGGAGCCTCTGGGGACCTCAGCAGAAATGTGGCCACCGACACAGCTCTTCCCCACCCTAAGGCCCCAGAGGAATGGAGGCAGCAACTGAATGGTTAAGTCAGACTTACGTCCTCCAAGGCCAGGGCAGGTGCTTCTGCAGGCCTGCCAGTGGGACATATATAAAAAATTCCTATATCCCGACATCTCTGTGCTTGGAGCCTGCAGCCACGTCCAGAAGCCAGGCTCCTGAGCTATGCATATGCACGCTCACATCCTTGTCTTCCTCTCCCTCTCCTGCCCCAGACACTGATACAACCTGCAACACCTCCAAGAGGAGGCACCGGGAAAGCCTCAGCTGGGGCAGGCACCAGGCTGGGAGCAAAAACCTCCAGGGAAGACCAAATTTGTAGCTCCGCTCCCCGTCAGGCAGAGCAGAGCTAGAGAAACAGCTTGACTCCGCTCTGGAACAGGCTCCCCCTTTTTTTTTTACATGAAATATTTATTGGGTGAAAACACAGCCCACTTCCACCTGCCACCTTTCAAAATAGTGAGCCCTGCTCAGTTTTTTTGAATGAAGCCGTGTGGGCGCAGCCTTCGGGAGCTGATCCCGGGCTGCGCACCACCAGCACGCAGAGGTGCCGCCCTGCAGCGGTGGTGGTGGCCACGCTCCTCCTCGGAGTTTCCCCGTCAGCAGCAGCGCCCCTGCAGCCTGTGACAGCTTTTCACGTGGCCTCAGACCCCAGCAAAGCAGCTCAGGGACTCCGTAAGAGCCCTGAGGCTATGCCAGGCCTGACCGCATGTCCTAAGAGAGGAAGCATTAGGCAGATCGTTTCTTTTAGGGAGTTTGGACCCAAATGAGCGTCAAGTTACAAATTTTGGTGTGAAGAACTCACGTACAAGCAATGCTGCAAGGCCGGATTTAACCTCCCAGTCCTGCAGCATGAAGGCAAGAGAAGGAGCCTGGTGCACCCCGAGCCCCCCTGCTGATGGTGACGTGGTGCTGGCAGCCTGACCATGTCCCGTGTGGGTGCTGCACGGCGGCACCGGGAGCACCGAGTGCCCCCTTGGTTAAATCCTGCAGGAATCACCCCAAATGGTTTGGTGCTGTCTGAACAACACAATCTGGGTTTAAAGCCTCCTCGGCCACGTAATATCCTTTGGATGGGGCTCAGGCTCGTGTAGGGCAAAGCTACACGTCGGGCAGCTTCTAAAAGGGTTTGCTGATGGCTGGGAGCACTCTGGCAAACCCTGCCGAGGAGACGCAAAGGTCTGCTGCTGGTTTCACTTCAACCCGCTGCTGCCGTGGAATGAGCTCCAACAGTCAAAGGACTTCCTGCCAGTACAACTGCACCTAGATGAAGGATCTGCCAGTACAGTTATGTCAATCAGTTTGGGGAAAGAGGAAAATTTCATTCCTCTGCCAGCAAAATTTTAAATGATAGATCAGGCCAAAACTTCTCTCATATTTACAGGGAAGTCCAGCGAAAATATCCTTTTTTTGACAGACTTACTTAAAGCATGTGGCATGGAGACTGAAAATGCTATCAACTATTTGACTGACAAGTGTCAGCAGCTGTTCATCCAATTTGTTTTATATCTCAGCAACTAACAGATTCTTTCCCCTCTGCTGTAAAGCATGTCTCCTGGCCCATAGGCATCTTAGAAATTGCTTTTCTGCCTCTCTGGTGACCAAAACGTCAAAAATATTAGAAGACAATTTGGTTTCAGAAGCATAAATAGGCATGCAGCAAAGCAAAGATGATTTTGTCAATGTTCAGTCTGTGTTCTTTTAAAAAAAAAAGTCACGGCAAACCTAAGGCAAAAATTACTCCTCGAAGCTTTAAAAGAAGAAGCTAAAACAAACAAAGCCCCAGTAAACCAGCACAGGTTAAACCAGCAGCTACCAAGGGGAAAAGCGCTGGTATAACGGGCAACCGAAACACAGCTGAGCCGTATCTCACCCTCTGCACTTTGTGACGTTCAAGACCCTGCACCAGCACCACTGCCACCAGCTTTTGTTGAAAAAACTGCTCCGTGGTGTCGGGACTCAGCAGAACCCCCAAATGCCAAGCTGAGGCCAGCTAGGAGTCCCCTAAGCCATTCACAAAAACCGGCCTTCCTCCTCTTCGCCCTAGCCATGCCTCCAGAAGCTGTTTGGTACCTGACTGCGTGTAATTTAAGTTACAAACGCTGCGGTTGCCAACAATTCTGAACTCGTTTGGCTCAGGAGCCTGAGCGACACCTCTCTCCGGTGAGCTGCATTCGGCGGCATTTCCTCCGTTCGAGCGCATTCGGGCTCCCGAGCTAAAGGCGCTAAGTGATATTTTGCCCAGCCTCCCCAGAAGATACATATTCCGTTTCAAGTTGTAAATCTGCATTTGTTGTAACTATGCAAAATATGGGAGAAAAAAAGTGCAGAGATTATATGCAATCTGCCAGCAGAGTTGTGTGCCATGAGGAAAATGCCTCACAGGTCAAAACAAAGAAAAACACTGAGCAACAAATTAGTTGCAGGCAGTAGCTAATATGGAGATCAAAAGATTAAAATCAACATGCAACGATGAAATCACTGGAATAATAGGAGCACTTAAGAAGATTAAGTCAATAACAGAGTCCAGTAGTACAAAAATAAGATTTTGATTATACTGTAAAATTTGATATTGGGAGAGCAAAAGCAATTACAACCCCGACATGCTTCGCTCTCCCCGCCTTAGACCATCTTGGCTCATTTCCTATGCAAGGAATACAGTTGTTGAAATAAACAGAAATGTTATGACTCGAGCGCTCGCTTCAAAAACAAACCAGGTGGTCAGATCAGCTTGGGGACTGACAAGACGGGGTCTGTAAAGCGAGGACTTGTTGCCGATCCCGGAGGATGCGACAGCTGGGGGGAACAAAGGCCGCACCGTTTAGGAGCGCTTTCGGCAGAGAGGGGGCTCCGAAAGCAGCTGATCTCGGGGCCTGTCGGTGGCTTTCAGCTGGACAGGAGAGCCTGGGGGAAGGAAGGAGGAGAGAAGGAGCTCGGAGGCTTGAAGTGAACAGGGCTGGGAACGCCGATGAGAGGGAAGCCTGATATTTCTTCCTATCCCGCTGAACCAGCAAGGACTGAGGGGTTGGTCCCACGACATGCTGGGGGCACAGCACACGGCACCCCGACCCTCTCTAGACCCTGCCATGAGGGTCGGGAACATGTCCCACAGCCCCCTTCCCAGTGCCAGGGCTCAGCCAGCCGCACAGCCCAGTCTCAATGGGAGGACAACGTGATGAGGGGCAACCCTTGCTCAAACCAGGTGAGCCAGCAGGGACAGATGAGGCAGTCCCTCAAAAGCATGCCGGCCACAGGACACCAGCCTCGTTTGCAGACCGCGGGGCCAAAGACTGGTAACTTCACCCAGGAGAAGTGGCCACCTCCTCACCTGAGGGGTTTGAGGGCCCTCAGTGGGCACCACAAAGCTCTGCGGGCCTTCAGGAGGAGCCCGGGCAGCTCCCCGGCACCGCAGAGCTGATGACTTGCCTGGGTTTTTCTCTAAAGCATTTTTTCAGCATTAACTCCAGCCCCACCCCCGTCCCCACCCCAAAATCACAAGCTAGGCTCATAATTAAATCAAATAAATAAATTATCAGCTATTTTTATAGAATTTGTGGGTGTTCTTGAACATTCAGGGAATACTTGGGTCGCGCATGGAAGTGTTTTTCCTGCAAGAACTAGGTCTGGCTTTTTAGTTTGGGCTCTGATCGTTGGGAGGATTTTTTAGTGGTTCTTTCATATCCCATCTTCTGGGGCTGAAATCATAAAAATACAAAATAAAATTAAAAAATTAAAAAGAGATTCTTACGTTGAGGGGCTCTGGTTTGTCCTGATGGAAGGAGGTGACGTGCTACCGTCCGCTGCTCCCACGGTACCTTGCAGACTGCCGCAGAGTCCTGCTCAGCAGAGAACAAGGACGTCTATGAAAATTATGTCCTTCGAGCAAAGATAAATGCAAACATCAAACAATATGAGCCGTGGCATAGCCAGGAAAATGGCAAAACACTGAGTGGGGAGTTGCAAAATGACTGGGAATGGCAACTGTTATTGGCTTTGGAAAGGTTCTTCCTCTATTTGATTTTTTTCATGGGAAAAGCACGTACTTTTGAAAACAAGATGTTTTTCTAACTCATTAAGAAGAGAATAATTCAAAACACGTGGGGTTTGTCCCACTTATTTTTTTTGGCCATCCTTCTTTCAAGCAAAAAAGGGAAGGAATGGGAACGCAAAACTGAAGTGGGCTTCTACCCATTTTCACTGCTTTTTGCTCCTTTTTCTGAAATGTTTTCAGTAGGAAAGTGAGAACAAGGCCATCCCCCCATTATATTCTCCTTCTCTACTTCCTCCCACCTTTTCTCCTAAATAGAAAATAAGGGGGAAAAGAAAAAAAAAAAAAAAACACACACAACAAAACCAGAAAAAATTAAAAAGCTCCCACTCTTTCAAAACGAAGAAGTACACCACTTCAAACCAGGAAGAAGGGACATCTCTTGGGCTTGGTTTTCAGACATGAAATACCGCATCGCTCCATCGACAGCGAGGCAGGAGAACAGCAGCCGCCCCTTCATCATTTTCTTGCTTGCCTTGGTGGCCGGGGGGCTTTGGGTAAGATGTGGACCCCGCTGACTCTCGACTGACTCCTGGACCAGAGCGGTCCAGCGGCAGGACCTGGACTCTCCCGCGACGTTGCCATGCCTCGCAGGCAGGCAGCGCTTGGGGGGCACAAAGCCCGGTGGGGATGGAGCCGTCCGCTGCCATTCCTGTTGACAGGCGAACTAGAATAGGCTCTGGCTCACTCTCTCCGAGCTGCGGAAGGAAGAATGAGCAGAGAAAAGAGTTCATTCAATTGCTTCTGTTTGGCAGCTCGGCAGGACTCTGCGTGCACAGAAAGGGACGTGGCAAGCAAGGAGGTGCCGTTTTCAGACTTACATAACCCAGCCTGGTTGCCATCGAGGCACTCGTCGGGCAGCTCGTGCCACGGTGCCTTACCAGTTGCTCTGCAGTGCGGCTACATTTCAAACATTTCCGGCTCTTAAAATGAGACACGGGTTAAAAACGTCAGTGCTGCCCCTGCCATCACTGACAGTCGCACAGCGGAGCCATGCAGGGACACTGGGCCACTGCGTGCCCAAAATCCCGCTGTGTTTGCTCCGGGACCCGTTCAGTGCTCCAAAACCTAGCTCCACGGTACAGTGTTTCGATATGCCAATTTTTATTTTTCTTTAAAAAATTAAGAAAAAAAATTATCTGCCTACGTATACGCAGTGATGTGTGCGTGAGTCAGTGAACGGGCTGAAACAACACTCTGCAGGGACTCGGTGCCTCTGCTCCAGCCCAGGTGGCCTCAGCCTGCAGTGGCACGGTGGTGGCAGCGGGGTCACCCCACCGACCCAAGGATCCTGTGGGGTCACCCCACCAACCCAAGGGCTCTGTGGGGTCACCCCACCGACCTAAGGGCCCTATGGGATGGGAGGACAGCCCGGGGAGGCTGTGTGCTGCGCCCGCTACACAAGGTACCGCGGTTTCAAAGAGGAAGCAGGCAAAGAGGTAACAGCCTGCCTCACCACGGATATTCCTCTCTTGGTTTCCCCTTTCGTTGCTCACCGTTTTGTCCAAAAAGAGCGTTTCTGAGGGCTGCAAACTGAGCTGCAGAGACACACCTCGGGCTGCCCCAGCCGCTGCCTTGCCCTGAGACAGCCCTGAGCCCAGCGTGGCGAGGCAAGGGATCGTGCAGCATCACAACCACACTCCTGAAGCTGCCCCTGCAAAGGCAGCCCCATCCTGACTGCCTGGGCTCAGCCCGCTGCCTGGGCTCACCTCACCTTCTGCTATTAAAAAAAATAATAATAATAATGCATTTTATATACACACACAGATATACAAAGGAAAGCGGCGCAGAAATCAAAGCCACCATTTCAGAGGGAGACCGCAGCGTAACGCTAATAACTTTCGGCGGCTTCCACCAGGGAGTTTAAGCAGCTGCCACGTTAAATGACCAGGAGGAGCCCAAAGTTATCTCCCGGCGGCCCACAGCCGCCCAGTGCCCCCTGCACGGGCCGGGAGGACCCGGGGATGGGGGGACCCGTGCGGGACCGGGATTTCGTTGAGCACCGGGGGGATGCCCAGCTCCCGGCCGCCCTGTCGGGGCCGGTGGCAGGGGGCAGCGGGTCCGGGCCCCCTCCCCGCAGCCCCGCAGCCCCGCAGCCCCGCTCCGGGCTGCGGTACGGCCCCCGGGAGCCCCCCGGGCCGGGGGTGCTGTTGTAGGGTCACGGAGGGGGAACCCCGGCCGGTTTTCGATGTCAGCGCCCCGGGAGGATTTGGGGCTGGGGTCGCCCGGTGCGCCTTGTGCCCAAGGTGGAGGTGGGCGTTGGGGTAAAAAAATGGGGGGAGGAAGCCCGGGGGGCGCCGGGGGTCGGGGCGTCCTGTCGGGACGGGCACCCGGACTCGTTTTTTGGGGGGGAAAAATGAAGAAAAACCTGCAAAAGTGGTTACGGGTGCGCTGCCAGCGGCTCTGCGGCACGGTGCTGCCACGGAAAAGCGGCCCGGGGAGCATCTCCCTGCTGCAAATGCCGGGGGGGGAGGGGGGGGGAGGGGGGGGGGGCGAAGGTTTCCAGCCCAATCCCCCCCAAAATCCCCCAGAGCCCCGTCCCGGCGCTCGCAGGGCAGTGCTGCGGCTGGGGCGGCCGTCCCAAAGTCAGTCGTTTCCAACACGCTTGCCGGCACAGCACAAGCGGGATCGCCAGAGACAGCCTCCAGCTGTGCCCAAACCTGCGATTGCAATTAAAACCTGAGCTCCGCCGGGCGGCTCAGAGCCGCCAGCCCAAAGCACGGATGCACCCGGGCACGGGGGGGGGGGGCTCCCTGCGGGGCCGTGGGAAGGAGGAGGCCCTGGGGCTGCTGCTAGGGGGTCCCCCCCGAGGATCCTCGCCCCCCCCCCCCCCCCGGCATCTGCAGGACCCCCCCGGTCCGGGCCAGAAAGCAGCCGGGCCAGGCATCGGCAGCCCGGGCAGGGCGAGGGCGGCGCGGGGATGCTGGCAGCGAGCTCCCGGCCCCGGCTCCGCAGCCCTCTTTTATCCCGCCCGAAATCATCTCGTTTACAGAAAATATTTGTTTGCACTATTAGTTGGTACTGGAGTTAATTACTCAACGTGTGAGCGGGGAGTAATATGGATAAAAGCAGCCCCAGTGTTTATTGTGTGGGTGAGCTGTTGAGCGGTGCTTGAATAAACTGCAATTAGGGTTAGATAGAGATTAATTAACATGTGAGTGGCAAGGTGTAAAATAGTTCCCAACCCTCCACTCAGTATAATCTGCAGGCGAGGAAAAAGAAGTTTGTGGAGGCTAATTAAATACTTTGCTAAAGCCGGCGAGCCCCGGGAGCGAGCGGGGAGCCCAGCAGCCGCCTGCCCGCTGCCCGGCTCGGCACGGCTCGGCTCGGCCGGGCTCTCCGGCAGCCAAACCCCCGGGTGTGCTTGGTGCCTGTGCGCTCGGCATCGCCTCCCTCCAGCTCCCCAAAACCGGAGGGGTTCCCTCGCTGCCCCGCCGGGAGGATGGCGAGGGCCGGGGGTCCCCCCTCCCCCGGAGCCCACCTGCGGTGGGAGCGCGGCGCAGCCCGGGCAGGGGGGGGAGGGGGAAGGGGGGGGGGCTGCTCCCTCCCCCTTCTCCGTGGCTCCCCCAAATTCCCAAATTAGTTTCGGCAGCGTGTTGTGGTTCGCAGGTGACAAAGCCTGCCTGCAAACAGCCGCCGGCGAGCTGCCCCGGCGGGGAGAGGAGGCGCGGCTTTGTCAGCGCCGCACAAAACCGCCGAATTCCTCCAAACTTTTCTTAGGCGTGCTAGGGAGGCGGAAAAAAAAAATGAAATAATAATATATAGGGGCCTTTTCATTGCTTGCTTTACCTCTGGCCAGGCTCAATCTTAAACCCTCCGCTCCCCCGCCTCCCCCGGCTAATCCTCCCCTTTATTTTAGGGACGCACAAAACCAGGTTCACGCAGCGCTATAGTGGCTCCGAGTGAAAGGAGCGAGCGCCCTGAATCGCCGGGGAAAATTGCTCGGGGTGAATGGGGCCAGGGGAGGGGCGGCGGCCGGGCCCCCCCAAAACCCAGGTGGGCACGGGGCTCCCCCAATTACCGCGTCCCCGCAGCTGAGCCGCCTGCGAAGCCTCCCCTCCCGCACCAAGGCGTTTTAATTAGAGGCAGGCAGGGGAGAAACCCCGGCACCCGGGCGCGATAATGCGGAGCCTCCTGTTTGGAGAAAGGGGGGGGGGAGCCGGAGGGGGGCACGAAAAGGATGAAAAGGGGACGGGAGATGGGGAGATCCGCCCGCCCGGCCGGCCGGAGGAGCGGGCAGCTCGCGGGGTGACAAGCCGCAAAACTCCCGATCGCAGCGCTCGGCTGCCTTTTTTTTTTTTTCCCTCCCCATTTTCTTTCCTTTTCTTTTTTTTTTTCCTCCTTTTTTTCCAAGAAAACCCAGCCCCGGACTCGACTCCCTCCGCGTTTATTTAAGGCTAATCACCAGCTACCCTGCGAGGGGAGGGGGGTGGAATTAAACTTAGTTTAATTAACATTAATACACTGTCCTAATTAATGGGTTGGCTATTAATTTATACATGCTGGGGAGGCTCGCAGATAAGTGACAATTTATTAATTATCTTCCAGCTCGGTTGCAACGGAGCTGATTGCAGATGGGTTGCCAAAATAACTCGAGCATGGTTGCGTGGTAGTTGCTTTAGGAAAAAAAAAAAAAAAATCATTCTCCCCCTTCTTGAAAAAAAAAAAATAAAAAATCCTCACGCTCACTCCGAGTGGCTCTTCTAACCCCAGCAAGAACTGGAGCACTCTTTTCCACCCAACTTGTGAATCGCACTTGCCTTCTAATTTGCCACATGCAAAACGATTCCTCTGCTTTGCAAGTTGCTTTTTAAGAAGGGAGAGAGAGAGGGGAAGAGGGAAAAAAAAAAAAAAAAAAAAAAAACCAGCTCGCACACGAGCGATTTGTGCGTCTTAAACTGGAAGGAAATTGTGCGTGGAGGGGGCGGGGGGGGGCTCCTCTTCCTCTCCCTGCCCCAGCCCACCGCGCTCCAGCCCGGCGCCGGGGCTCGGGGAAGCTCCATGGTGGCATCCCCGTGTCATTCTGCTCCGAGTGACTTCATGTGATGTCAGCCTTAAATGTACGAGCCGGGGAGCTGGCGCTCGGGAAGATGTTTGCCGTCAAAATGTGACTGTGGCCGCAGCGCGCTGCTCGGATGCGTCTCGCCGGCGCTAGCCACGGCTAGGTAGGTGAGTGGCCACCGGTCCCGCGGCGACCCCCTGCCCCTCGCCGTGCCCCCCGCCCCTGCGTCTCCCGCAGCCATCGGCGGGGCTGGGCAGGGTGGCAGTGCCTGGGGGAGGGTTTTCTTTTTTTTTTTTTTTCTTTTTCCCCTTTCCTTCCCCCCCCCCCTTTTTTTTTTTTCTTTTAAATACTAACAAGGTCTAGCTCGCATGTTACTTTAGCGCGTTCCGCTTAATGAGCAGTAATCTGGTACCCTACGTGCCATTGTTCTGGGATATGTTCATTTGAATGTAAATAGGGAGGGGGTGCCGGTGGGGGGGGGGGGGGGGGGGGCGGGAGAGAAGGAGGGGGGGGGAAGAACAAGGTGCTTATTAAATTGATTTGTCTCCTGGCTTTTCTGGAATGCAGAGCCGAGCGCAGGAGCGAGCGGCTGCTCACCCCGAGTCCCCGGGCGGCGCAGCGCCATGGCGAGCTCGGGGTCGCTGGAGACGGTCATGCCTTCCTCCTGCCCCCGGCACGACGGCAGGGCCGCCGCCGCTAACCCCTCCAAGAGCCTGGCCTTCTCCATCGAGCGGATCATGGCCAAGACGTCGGAGCCCAAGCCGGCCTTCGAGCAGAGGCAAGGCGGCCCGGGGCCGGAGCCGGAGCCGGGCAAGAAGCCGCTGAGCCTGTGCTCGCCCCTGCCCTGCGTGATCCCCATCCCGCCGCTGGGCTACGAGGTGCCCTCCAAGACTCTCCTCAACTACTCGGAGCTGTGGAAGAGCAGCCTGCGGGGCGGCGGGGGGCTCTGCAAAGCCAACTGCGGCGTGTGCTGCAAGGCAGAGCTCGCCCTGGGCCAGCCCAGCGGCCGGCTCATCAAGCCGCAGGTCATCCACCAGGCGGGGGCCGTGCCGGCCGCCCCCCGCTCCCTTTACTACTTCAATTACCTGGACGCCGCGTACCACCCGGCCGACCTGCTGCACGGACAGCTCTTCCCCGCCGGCCTGCTGGGCGCCCCGCCGCCGGGGGGGCTCTCCGCTCACCAGAAGCTTTTCCTGCTGGAAAACGCCAAGCTGGCGGGGCTGGCGGCCGAGAAGCTGCCGCCGCCGCCGCCCCCCCTGGCGCACAAGGAGAGGCTGCCCGGCCACCTGGACCAGGTGATGAAGGAGGCGGCGGAGCGCGGGGGCCCCCCCAAAGGCCACGCCAAGCTGGGAGGCGGCGGGGCGGCGGAGGGCAAGCCCAAGAACTTCACCTGCGAGGTCTGCGGCAAGGTAAAAAGGGGCTCCGGGGGCGGGACGAGGCTCCAGGGAGGGTACGAGGCTCGGGGGGGGGGGGGGGGATGCGGGGCGGTGGGAGAGGTTCCCTCCACCCCCCCCACCCCAGGTCCTAACCTGGCCGTGCCGGCGCTTCCCGCAGGTGTTCAACGCGCACTACAACCTCACCCGCCACATGCCGGTGCACACGGGGGCCAGGCCGTTCGTCTGCAAGGTGTGCGGGAAGGGCTTCCGCCAGGCCAGCACCCTGTGCCGGCACAAAATCATCCACACGCAGGTAGGCGGGGGGCGGCCGGGCCGCGGGGGGGGGGGAGGAGGGGGGGGTTACCCCTCCCCGCAGCCCCCTAACGGGCCTCTCACCCCCCACCCCCCCCACCCCACCCCGGTGCAGGAGAAACCCCACAAGTGCAACCAGTGCGGGAAGGCGTTCAACAGGAGCTCCACGCTCAACACCCACATCCGCATCCACGCCGGCTACAAGCCCTTCGTCTGCGAGTTCTGCGGCAAGGGCTTCCACCAGAAAGGTGAGCCGGGCCGAGCCGAGCCGGGCCGGGCCGGGCCGGGGCCGGGTCCCCCCGCGGGCCCCTCGCCCATCCTTATGGGGACGAAGCGGGGCGAGCCCTGCCCGGCTGGGGGATGCGAGGGGCGCGGGCCGAGCCGCCGCCGTTCCCAATTACTTTCTCCCCGAGCCCCGGGCCTCGCGGCCGGGGCCCGCCGGCGGCTCGGCCCTATAAATGCTTTTTAAATGAGAGGTGCCGGGCCCCGGTCCTAATCCCGGGCCCTCCATTTGCCGCGGGTCACCGCGCCGCCCCTGCCCCTCATTTGTGCCGTGCCGGTTGCGCGCTGCCCCGCGGTGATGCGGAGCGGCTTTGACAGGGGGCCGGGGGGGGGGCTGGGGGCCGCTTCCTGCCGCCCCCCCTCACCTGTGTGCCCGGGCACCCTCGGGTAACCCCCTCGTCCCCCTCTCTCCTCTCCCGCAGGCAACTACAAGAACCACAAGCTGACCCACAGCGGCGAGAAGCAGTACAAGTGCACGATTTGCAACAAAGCCTTCCACCAGATCTATAACTTGACTTTCCACATGCACACCCACAACGACAAGAAGCCCTTCACGTGCGTCACTTGCGGGAAAGGATTTTGCAGAAACTTTGATTTAAAGAAGCACGTCCGAAAGTTGCACGACAGCGTCTCCAGCGCGCCGCCGCCGCCGCCCCGGGACCCTGCGCGCAGCGGGCAGAGCTAAGGGCCCCTCTCGGCCCCGCTCCCCGGGCCAGCACTATTTATCCGAGCCAGCCTTTTGCTTCTGTCTCTTCCCCAGCGAGCTCAGCCGCCGGCAGCCATCGGCCCCGGGCCGCAGCTGTACATACGAGGAGCCCCCCGAGCTGCAGGAGGGGCCGGCGCCAGGACAGCGCTCTTTATACGTGTCTGTAAATCTCCACTTTAAATGTACGCTCGAATAAGTGAGGAATATATCTATATATCTAACCTAGCCCGGGACAATAAACCGGCCCTTCGTAGGTGTCTCATTTCCCTCCTCGGCCCCGGCTCCGAGCCGGGAGCGGGCGGCACGGCGCTGCCCGGGCCCCCCAGGAGCGGCGGGGAGGGCCGGGGGCGCCCCCCGAAGGGCCCGGAGCCCCCCCCGAAGGGCCCGGCTCGTTCCGGCGTGTTTCGGCCGCTCCCGAGTGCCCGTCCTTCCCTGCATGCAGATGAAACGATCTCACGCTTGCTTTCCGAGTAATGACCCAAATTAAGAGCGAAAACACAGACCCTTCAAAGCGCATTACATTAATCTAATCACTCCCAGCAGGCCTCAGAAACTCTTTTTGATCAGAATATGGATAATCAAGCACTTGGATTACACTAAATATCCCCTTCTCGGCTCCCCCCTTCCCCTACCTTTAATATGCAAGTGTCTATTCCGGCCACGTCGTTAGGAACAATATTATCCTAGCGGAGAAACGAGGCCGGGGTGGCCGGGAGCGTGCGTGCTGCTGGGGCCGGGCCTGCCAATGAAGAGGGGAAGGAGCGAGCCCCAAGTGCCCGGGGACGCCGTGCCGGGAGCTCACCTCTCCCCGCTTCGTTCCGCGGCAGGAGGCGAGGACAAGCGCAGCTCGCCGCCGAGCGCACGGACGGGAGCCGACCCCTCGCACCGCCTTTTGGGATTCGTTACCGGGCGGCGACGCTGGAGCCCAGAGGGCTTGGCTGGCCCCACAGCCCGCCGCGGGGCTTCGTCCTTGCTCGGCTTTGGGATTTTGGCGGTGCCAAAAGTTAGAGCTTTGACGCTTCGGGGCCGGGTGAGGCGCGGGAAGCGATGCGCTGCGAGCCCGGCACCGTGGTACCGTTTGTTGGGGGGGAAAAAAAAAATGAGATTCGGGGAGAGTTTCGGGTTAAAAAGGAATTAAAAAAAAATATAAGCAAGCCCCGTCGCCGTAAGTCACCGCGGTTGGGGACCTGGGAGGGGGCTGATCCGTCCCCAAGGAAAGGGGCTGCAGCTCGACCCCAAGCAAAAAGCGGCCGCCGGGACGGAGCGAGGCGTGCGGGGGGCGGCAGCAGCGCCAGGGACCCCCGGGGGTGCGGGAGGGTCCCGGGGGCAGCGGGGTGTCCCCCGCCCCCGGGGCTGCGGGACGGGGCCGAAAGCCGAGGAAGAGTGGGGATTTCTTTTTTTTCGGGGTTTTCGCTGATGTTTGCGGAGCTGTCGGAGGGGCAGCGGCAGCCTCGGCGCAGCTCGGCGCTGTCTCGAGGAGCTCCGAAGGGCAGCCCCGGCCGGTCCTGGGGGGTTTTTGTCCCCTCGGCCCTCCCGGGGGCGGCGGGCAGAGCTCCCCGGGCCGGCCGGGAGCGGAGGGGGGAGCCCTGCCCGCCCCCCGGCTCCCCGCACACACCCAGGCGGCGGATGGCGGGGGAGGGTGGCTCTGTCAGACACACACACACACGCACACGCACACGCACACACGCCAGAGACTCCAATTATCCTCTCCCTCACAAGATGTTTCTGCTGTCCACGACTGCTCACACTTCAGCACTCTTGCCAGCAAGCCTCACTGCGAGCACAAAACCCGCACGCAGCCCCTCTTCCCGGCGCCGCAGCCGCGCACACGACAGATTGAGCCGTGCCGGTGCCTCGGGGGGGGCCGAGGGGGGGCCGGGGGCTCGGCACGGCTCGGCTCGGCACGGCTCGGCTCAGCCCGGCTCGGCCCGGCTCGCCCAGGTGCGTCCCGGCGGGGCCAGGCACGGCGCCGGGCACTGGGAAGCGACCAAGCCAAAGGCAGCTGCGTTGCCCTTTTCCCTGCACTCCGCTCTCCAAACGTCTGAGCAACCAGTTTGCTGCTAGAAACATGTTAATTGCCAACGGAGCTCATTAAGGCATGCACATGCAAAACACAGCGAGGGAGATTAAATGGACAAAAGCGCAATAATGAACTGTCAACAATCGAACCCATCTACACGACCAGGAGCACTCAAGAATGAGGCATTTAGAGGCAACAAAGGATTGTCTGGGACAGGAAGAAAGGACGACCTAGACTTTTGTTTAGTCAACACAATTGATTACAAATGAGAGATTAACAGGATAGCTTCAGAGTTTTTTTGAAGGAGGCAGAAGAGAAAAGTCCAATTAAGTGCACCGAATGTTAACTACATTGATTTCCACGGCCAGCCCTAGAGAAATTCTCATTAAACCATCCCTGGCGATCCCTTTTGGAAAGTAATTTGTCTCCCTGATGGAGCAGAGAAAGGGAGCCGTGTAAAGAGAAAGAAGCGCTAGTTCTTGGCACAATGAGCTTAGGAGACACACTGGAAAGAGCCAAAGGGGGAGTTAATGAGCATCTGACAAGCCGCTTGGACCCGGGCCTGGAGAGCAGCGCTGAAAAGATGGAATTGGCCAACAACTATTCTTTATATCAAACATAAAAAGGCCAATCTGAAACAGGGCTGCTCAAAGCTGGTGGGGAAGAAAAGAAAGGCCCCCGCCGGGGGGGTGGGGGGGGGGAGAGGGAGCGGAGCGGAGGGGCTCAACCGCCCCGCCGGGACGGGACAGGCGCTGCGGCGTGCCCGTGTCCCCCTGCCGCCGAGCGGGGCTGCCCGGCCCCGCGGCCCCCCGGGGCTCTTTGCACAGCCCGGGGCTGTCCCGGCCCCGTCCCGGCTTGGGGACACCGAGGCGGCCGAGCCGGACCGGGTTTTGGGGGGTTTTCCCGTGGAGGAAGCGCAGCGGGGCCGGCTCCTGCCGGGGCACCGCGCCCCCGACCCTCCGGCGTAGACACGGCTGGCCCGGGGGCTCTTAAATCAGCTTAGAGCTCGTTAATAACAATTTTGGCTTAAGTCTGTATTGACTTAGCCTTAGGAATGGCTTAGCACTTTCGCTTAAGTCAACACGCCGGCTGAATTGACACATGCCTGCCCCGGCCCAGGTGCCCTCCTCCTGCTTCCAGCCGCGCTCCTCGGGGATTTCACCCCCGTGGGTCGCCCCCCGGGGTCCCCTCGGGCGCGTCACCCCCCCGTGTCGCCCCCCGGCCCTTTACATTGCACCCCCAGCCCCTCGCCCCTCCGGCAGCCCCTGGCACCTCTCTGCTCCCTCCCTTTCCCCCGGCAGGGCCGGGACCAAAACGCCGTCGAAGCGCGGAGAAAGAGAGCGCAGGTCCCAGAGCCCAGCACGGGGGTGACAAACCCGAGCCGCCACGAAACTTGACTTCCCTCCTGCCCAGTTTTGTCAGGCGGAGGCGGGGGGCAGGGAGCAGCAGGTACGGCCCCAAATCTCGCCCGTTTGTCCCTCCGGGTTTCGGTTTGGAGAAGCGCACGGAGCGGCCGAGCCCCGTCCCCAAGTCCCGCGAGGTGCCCGGCGCCCTCCCGCCGCCAGTTGCCAAGCCCTTTCACATAAATAGAAGCTTTCTGGTTTATAGTCAGCCTCTTCCTTCTGATTCATTATGGTAATGAAGTGAGATATTACCAACATCGGATTGTCGCGTAACCGAATGAATCCAGCAAAAGCAAGCGGATTACAGAGGAAAACGCCACCCGTACCCAGAAACTTAACAAAAAGAAACGTCCGAGAAATCGGGCAAAGCACCTCAAGCTGTTTCAGCTCACCCCAAACCCCGTTCCCAGCTGACGGGGGGGATGCGACCATCCCGTTCACACGCCGCCCCTTCCCCTGTGGATTTACGGGTAGGTTTTCCACCCTCCCGGTTATTACTAGGAATGTTTCCCAGGAACCCAACTTCGCTTGCAAGTCCGTGGGGTTTGCAGCTCACGCCGCCAGCCCGAGCGCCCTACAACGACCCCCGCGTCCCCCTGCCGCCGGGTGAGGCTCTGTGCCTCCAGAGCGACCCCATCCCAAAACCAGAAAACGACAGAGGGCTGCTCTTCCCCCTCCTTCCTCCCTGCCACACAGCCCGGGGCTGTCCTCACGCCGAGAGCCCGACCTGCAGCAGCTCTGTCCCCGCAGCATCCCGGCCTCCGGCAGCTCCCGCCGGGCACCGCTTGGAGCACCGGGGCTCCTGGCAGCCACCGGGGACACCTGCAACATAAACGGGTAAAGAAATGCTAGGCTGGAAACCGAAATTACGTTTCCCAGCACCACCGTGAGGCAGGTGCTAATTTACCGGGGCTTCAAGCTAGGTATTAGCCAAGGAGACTGTAATTTACTTAAAGGACGGTGAAATTTTCTTTTTATTAATTTGCAATATATTTGTAAAATAATCTTACGGCAGCTGGCTCTGCTTGAATCTGTTTCAAAAGTGTGATGTAAATACCGTCTCACACTGTTCTGTAGCCTATTAGGGCTTTCTGGTAGGTGATACGACTGAGAGGAGAAAGAACACCACACATTTATTTTTAAGATCATCATCACTAGTGATAAAACTTATGGGAAGAAATGATCGTACGTCCTATTTGTATGCAGTAATGACAAACGTATGCAAAGTAACTCAAACGAAAAGGATACAGCTGGGAGGATACATACACCAAGGATGCAGTTTAGGGCATTTTTAAGAGCCATTTCAGCCATGTTTCAAAGAAGTAGCAAATTCCCAAATTAAATCACCCTATTTACCGCAAAAACAAAGAGCTCACCCAGCAGGAGAATCCCCCAAATAACCTTTTTCCACCCCCCCTTCTCCCTACCTATATTTCCTTTGCAAGGGCTTAAAATTTCTCTCTATCCTTATCTTGCTAGTAATCACATATTTGAAGTAATTTAGCACACGGTTATTGTGAAACAATAGGAAGCGCGTAAATAATCCACCGAGGATTTATTACGTTTCAATTTTAAGCGATGAACTTCTGAGATTCTAATCTTCACTCAGCAGATTAATATTTCAGATCAGTGTCACAGGAAAATTACGGAAAATAAACAGCACACCTAAGCAAAGCAGCTACCACTGACACTCGCTGTCCACACACTTGGCTCCAGTGAGCACTAATTTACACGCACCTTGTCTGTGCGATCTAACACCAAAATCCAAGAGTCCGTGAATACGAGATCAAAGCTTTATTTCAGCCATAACACGTTATAGCAATGGATAATAATCCTTGAGCAAACAGAGTATTACAGTAATGAAGATCTTAGCATTACAAATATGTTAAAACAGCTTGCATTTGGGGTGATATTTAAGGTCAAGTTGTATCTGAACACAACTATTAAAATATTATGAAACTTACCATTATGGAGCAAATAATGTTTTCTTTCAGACATAACCTCTCAAACTACATTCCATTTAATATTTTGTCTTATTTTTCAGTATCAACAAGCTCAAACCAAGCACCTACATCCCTGACTACACAATGTGAATGAAAAAGGAAGGAGGAACCATAAGCTCGTCTAGAATCTAGCTCCCAACTTCTATGAAAACATGACCTCGAATAAATGCATTCAAGAGGACACTCCAGTAAGTGTCAAATATTGTGTCTCTAAGCCCTTCTATTATTTCATATATACTCTCAAATGAAATTAATAGGCTGGAGAAAGATTCTGTGGAGTAAGAAATTTCTTATCCTAGGGAAAACTAACATGCCTTCTGCTACTGCCCCCACAGCCAGAATAACTGAGAAAGCAAAAGCTGGGGAATGTGATGGTAGAGGTGACAAGATGGGTGAACAGGCTGTGCTCCTAGGCTAGTACGGTGGTTACTCATCTGCGCATAAACCTAAAAAAGGGTGATTAATTAGCTCTTCTTCTAAGATACTCGAGCATTAACTTACATAAAGGCAAAACCCTTTATTTCCCCTACTGCTCCTCTCTCAATTGCTTTCCCCCACCCACCAGGAGAGCAGGAGGAGCAAGAGGCAGGACCGCTGCAGCTTATGCATACATACACACTTTAGCACAGAAGGGCAAGCAGCAAGTCAAGAATACAGAGTAACGGGTTATGTTATAGAGGAAAAAACACGCACCCAGGAATGGGTAGGAAACTACATACGATTAAAAACAAACAAACTGGGATGAGGTGGGGGATAACTGCACTGAATTTGTCTTTTTGAAGTAACAGCTTTGACTCAGTGAAGAATACCCATTCAAGATCTCATTTAATGCCAGTATTAAACCATACTGGTAGCCGGTTTTTGTTTGGTTGGTTTGAGTTTAAACACACTTAAGCTAACATTAAGGTGCTTTCTCAACTTTGTATCTATACAAAGGCAGGTGGCAAGCTAGCTCAGTCACAGTAGAAGTTGTAGTAGAAGTTGTGCGCTTGACAGATGTAACAGGAGGCACCACATAATTATGCGCCCTGCCGCTGCTTGCCCCAAGGTCTGTGACTAATCAGGACACGCGCTTCCACCTTCGTGGCCCTGCCGCATGCCTCCATGCCCTGCTTTAGTCATATGCAATTGCATTTATTTCTGTCAGACCGCAGGCCGACAAGACGACCCTTGTCTCCCAGAGCAGCTGCCTATACACACCTCCTACTTCAAAAGTTTCTCTTCATCCTCTTCCCCACTTTTCTGGGCATGTTCCTATATAATTTTCATTGCACTACCTGTCCTATTGCTTCTACAGCTTTAGCACAGAGGGAAAAAATAATAATTTCCTTTTTTGAAAATAAGATAATTTGATTTTCATCTTCACCTCTTAGCCCAATATAACAAAAAAATCAGAAATACAGTATCGATTATCTAATAACGTTTGATACAATTACCGTCAAAGCATACTTGTGACTAAGGGAAGTGTTTCTGCCTTCACTTCCACAGCAGTTAAACGGAGGCACAGCAGCCATACCAACGCTGCCTGCAGGTACCTTGCACTGCACGCCACAAAACCCTCCTGCACACAGCTGCCATGCCCCCACAGCCCACACTTCACTTTCCTTCCATGGGAAAATCAAAAGAAGCAAGGTTATGCGAGCATCTGCATTGTGTCCCAGTGTTTAGGCGGAGCCCAAAGAGATAAAGACCCCGATTATTCACACGTGGAAAGTGCTTAGGGGCCCAGATTTTAGTTTAAGTGATTTCCCTTTGGATGCAAAGACCGGGATGAGTCCCAGTCTTTGTCAGCAAGTAACTGCTCCCTCACCCCTTTTCCGGGAGGGGGGCACTGCATGTAATAGCTTTATCCTTCTTGTCTGCTCAACTGGTTCCAATTATTTCCTTTTTAAATTTGAGCTAAGTCTGAGATACATACACATTCCCGCTAAATCAGACCGAGTACCACATTGTGATCTTACAGAAGAAAATATTACCAAGTTGTCTTTGTGACAGAACACTGAGTAGGTATAAAATTGCAATGGTCTCTCTGCCAGGTTTTTTTAAGCTCTCTGCTTGTAAGATGAAAGCCTAATTTGATATTTTTGTAGTTATATAACAGTTCTAATATTTTGTGACATTTTGTATTGTGACACTATAGATGAAATTGTCATCGGACTGACACCCTTTACTGTTTATTCCTTAATTACAACTGTTAACAACACTGCAGAGAAGCGTGCTAATCTGCCATCACATATTATGAAAACAACGTTATTGTTACAAACACCAACACCCACTCAACAGGATATTTCTAAGATGGCAGTTTCTGTAAAAACTTATCAGTTTAATGGACACTTCAATAGAAAAAGTTTTAAATGAACTCTTAATATTCCCGTTGAAAATGTAAAATTGTTTTTATATCAGAGATGAAGTTTTTATTTATTTATTTTTGTGTGAGTGATACTTCAGCTAATTTAAATTCAGACAAAAGTGAGTGCCTACTTTCAGGAAGATCAGTGGCTGCAGATGTTGGTCCTTCGAGGCTACCCAGACTTCCTATAGTTTCCAGCTAGAAGCCTGTTCTCCAGCTCTGACTGGACCATGAACTCCCCACCACCTTCTAATCAGTGAATAATTAAATTATGTTTAATTAAGTGAACACGTACTTTTTAGTGCATAGATCTGAAGCAATCTGGACACTTATTAATGTTGCTAAAAATTGCCTCAGTTTCAATAAAAGCCCTTCAAACATCCCTAATATAAAAATAATCTGCATCTCTGTAACATGGAGATGCACAGATCGGTTCACTAATAGCCTAGTCAAATCAGTAATTACTACACGTTCATACCCTCAGACACTGGCAAAGGTCATTTTTTTTTGCTCCCTTCCTTTCCCAGGTCAGGGGGGTAAGAAAATGTTGTTGTGTATAAGATTGTTAAAATTTAACATATTGACTCCAGTTGAAGTTCTTAATGTAAAGAAAAAAATATATATTTTTTTCTAGACATCCTTTGCTTCAGAAGGGTGCAATTTCTTCAGGCCAAGTCACACACCCAGAAGGATCTTCCACTGAACTGGTACTTTAAAAAGCACACGTGCATGAGTAGTGAAAGCTGCATAGAGAGTTAGCTGACTGTACGGTCAGAACTCACCAATATTGCACCTCTGTAGGAGGATGCTGAGGAGCAGTTCAGTGGCTGAGAAAGAAAGTGTTATCTTCGAGACTTCTATACACTAGGGTTTTTTGACACTTGCTGCAGGCTACCTTTCTGCTCGCTTCTTTCAAACTTTTCATGCCTAAGTAAGAGATCTCACTTGTAGACTGTCAACATAGAGAAAATAGCACTAAGAACAGCCTAGGAGTAGCAAAAATAGCCTAGATATTTGTTTACTTTTTCTTGTCTTTAACCACCCATTAGACAGGAAATATAAAGTAGGCAGCAAGAAGCTGGGAAAAGCAGAAACGGTTACTGGAACAAGCTGTAGAAGCAACGAAAGTAGCAATTGCAAAAAAAATCAGGGAAAGCAAAAAGCACAAATTCAAGGTGTTCTTTCTACATCTGCTGCCATGAAGGTTTTTACACAGATTTCTAGTGCTAAACTGGGACTACTCTGACGCAAAGAGCCTGCCTTCCCTGTTAACAGTAAATTCCTCCCTTCTCCTTGATCCACAAAGAGGCACACAGCACAGATGACTAGAGTGAAGAAAGATAATGCATGAATTTGTCTTTACTTCTCACACTTACATGGAAAAGCAGAGGGTTACAAATAACCTAAGACTTTTCTTACACTGAGAAGTAATCACTTCGGTGGGTTTCTATCCACCCAGTGTTTCTCACTTTTGATTCTCAAAGTCTCTTCGTGAAGGATTGCTTCTCTCGTTGTAAGGAATGCTAGTCTAAGCTCTCCTAAAGCAAAAATAACACTGTTTAAATGTAAAGTGTTAGGCATGAGACAAAAGCAAGCTCTCCAATGTAGTTCATTTTCATTTCATAAGTGATGTACATTACAATTTAGTGATATATTTTATTACGTGACCTGGACGATCTTGCCCACTTAAGCAGGAAGTTACAAAACAAAGTCGGAGTGTTTAATTTTGTGAATCTTCTTCTGGGTAGCTTAGGTTCTGTTTTGTAGTTTTCAGTTTCTTAAAACCAACAGGAGCTTCTGCTCTTCCTAAAAGGAACTGTTCCCACTTGGGAAGAGACTCTTTTACTGATGCCCAATAGACAGTCTGAGAAAGAAAAAAAATCAACTTAACTTCAAAATCTGCACCACATGTTTAAAAACAATATAGATAGACAAGGAATTATTAAGTCTTGCCTTATGAGTGAAGCAATCCACAAAAGATCAAATTTATGCATGAAATTTCAGGTCTCTCATATAGCACTGAACACCAGCCTGGAAGGATTTCATTCTGCATCATGAACTGTGAAGTGACTGAATATGCCCTCTTGTGGTAAGCAACAGATTAGTTTAAATCCCCACCAAACCTTTAATAAAAATACTTTGTGATTGTAAGCTTTTCCAAATCACCTTTCATATTCAAATATATACGTCAGTGACATTAAAATTCTGAAGTGGAAAAAAAATCTGTTTAATGTTATAAACAAGAAGTGCTGCATAAATTGCTTTTCCCAGGAAAGTTTGCAATAAGGCAATTCAATTGTTTCGAGTAAAATTTATGTGCTAACCCACTAGGTAATCAGCTCCAGTATTTGAATCATAAAAGGAAGAAAGGCTATACGGTTATCTTGTGGTCAGAAAAAAATCTGGTTTATCTAACTCTTTGCATTACTTTGTACCTCTGAGTAAGAAACTTGATTTCCATTTTATTTGTGGAATGGAAACGCCATTCATCATGTTTGGTGTCAGTATCCTAAGGATAACTTTGTTGTTTGTAGAATTTTGAAGAAGAAATTGTAAGTGCCACCTCCTCTCTCCCCTTCCCCCCAGATACTGTGATCAAGAGCTGGATTAAACCAAGTATAGGTATTTTTAGATACCTATGCTCATTCAGAAAAAGAGTAATTTATAGTAGAAAAGATGTACAGTACATATGTATTAAACTTTTTTTTTTACTTGTTTAAATATATAACGTAGAAGAAGTGTACCACAAAATTGAACATCTCCCTGCAGAGAATTAGATTCCTGGCTAATCATTCTGATCCTTACATGTAACTCAGATATAATTACAGCTCCTGCAGATTTACAAAAATATTTTCTTCAACAGATTTACTCAAAGAATCTTTTTTGACAAGCATATGTGCTGTCACACAAAACTACTCTGACTTAGCAAGCTGGGGATCCATTATAGCCATAACTTTCAAAGTATATTAATACAGACACATAGATGGCTGAGTGAAATATGCTCAGAAGTGTTTTGGAGCAAAGCATGCACCAGAATTTTGTACCATGAAATAAAGTTTTCTTTCTTCTACTATTTATAGCACTCTGCACTAGAAGTATAAAAAAGGCTGAAATAGGATCTTCTGCTTCAAATAGTAACTCCATTCTCTCTAAAATTCCACCACTGCTGAAGAGCACAGACCTCTGCAGCCATCAGCAATTGCTCTGTGCTCTCCAGCGTGCGTGGACTTGGTGTACATCCTGTAAGCAGCTTAGCCACCTAACACAGGACAGATAGAAACAAAATTGCCTAGTCCAAAACTGATCCAAGCATCTATAGAGGTGACTTGAAAGTCCTCTAGGAGTCTAGAAGTGTTTCTGAGCACTGCCAATATAGGCTCAACCAAGTAGCTTGGCATCTTTCTCAGCACGATTCAAGACATACAGGTATCTAGGAAAAATGTATGCTTTTTCTTAAGACCTCAAAAAAAACACTGACAGCATTCTGAGCACGTACCCTGTGACGGTGATAGGAAGCCATTTACAAGATACGACACACTTAACAGCAACCAAACGGAGAAGTGATGTCTCTCATTTAAGTAACAGCCTAAGTATTAAAGCACTTGCCCAGCAGGTGTGAGAACAACATACAATACACCTCTCCTCATCTGCTACAATTCCTGCCTTTTCCATCCTTTGACAGCATCCTAGCACCCCGATCAGTGTGGGGCATTCTGTATTGCCTGTGGAAACTAAACCACCCTGCAATGTTGAACCCACAAACTGCTGGTCCAAGAAACACAAGCGGGAATCTGATTCAGTGGCCTTGTGGGTGGATGCTTAGTCTGTATCAGAGCTGTGTCCCTACACCCGCTCCCAGGACTGCTTCTGTCCTCTTTATTCATTCATCACCGCATAACATTGAGAAAACAGTCCTGAGATTAGGGAACTGAAATTGGTATGTTGGATCAGAACAATACTTAGCAATCTTGAAGAATTGTTGCCTGAGAGCTATCTTTAAATAATGCTCCAGGGACTACAGGTGAGACGTAGAATTCCTGGTTTAGCACTACTTTCCCTGAGATCCCGTACTACCTGACAAAATAACTGAGAAGTAAGAACTTCTCTGTTCAAGTTGGTAAACTGCTGATTCTGAAATGTAAAGGTGACATCCTGCAGCATACCCAAAAACATATAAAACAAAGTAGCTCTGACATAATCAGAGTAGTCTTTATATTCACAATATTTGATTTTTAGTGTTTTTCATTTTGAATTTTAAGTTTATAAGAACCTGAAAGCTGCAAAATGTTTCCACGAGAATGCTCTAGAATCTAAGGACCTTGCCCCTGAAGTTAGGTTCAGCTTGCTGCACAGTACACAGGCCTTTGGCTATACCAGTCACTGGATTTTAAAATCAATTATTTTCACTTTAAGAACATGCTTCAGGGGAAAAAAAAGCAAAATGTTTCATAAACAGCAAACAAAAAGACAGTTCTAGGACTTACTTCTAAGTTAACAGTATCGGGATGTGGAAGTAAACACATTCTTTCTTGCAGCTTTTTCTCTGCTGCTTCTATATCCTAAAACACAGGCAAAGCACATTTTAAAAACACTCTGGGAATATTAAAAGGACAATACACACTCACATAAAGGCATTTAAGTTAATTAAATGAACATTAAGCCTAAACAGCATTCATATAACAACACTGGAGGTTCAAATCTTTTAGTCATTCTGAAATCCAGCTTGTAAGAATAATATCCTATGGTTTCTAAATATGTTTGCTGCAAGTTTCTGATACAGGAATACGTTTTATTACTGCAGAAGTCTGTTGATGTAAAACACTATTATTCTCCCTGGACACTGGGCTAAATTACAGTTATATTCTGTTCTCTTTAACTTATGAAAATGGGGGGGAGATGACAATAGTTTTCTCTGTGCTGCATGGGAACTGAAGTCTGTACTTTAGCTACTGTAACTGTAAAGTAACTAGGCAAATTATGTGCAAGATCTTTACTCCTCAAGACAAAGATGATTTGCTAATATGCATGCATAACATGTGCACAAAAATGTAGAGCTGCAGCAAGCTGTTCACCAGACAAACTTGGATGACAATGCACCTCACATTGCTTTCTTACAAAAATCAGTATTTGGGTTTCTGCTTGTCCAGTGGATGTGTGCTGGATTCACAAAGGCCTAAATAAAATTTAAAAACCGCAAACAGCGGCAACAAAAATAAAACCACCACCCCAAATTAGCCCCCCTCCCCCTTTAAAGTTCTGACCCATTCTTGTGGGCTTAGTTCCATACCCAAACATTGAAGAGATTGAGTGGTGGGCAGATGAAGAGAGACAGAAAGGGACGTGGGAGTGGGGTGTGAAGAAGCCAAAGCTGAACAGAGTGGAGGGGGAAAGAAAGTATAGCAGATGGCAGAGTTGGGAGCAGAGAGCGGGTGTGAAGAGTACAACAGAAAAACTAAATGAGAGAGGAAATTCCCCAAAGGGACTTCCCAAATATTCACCACCACTGCCGCCGAAAAGAAGAGTGAGATTCTGGAGGAGCATATCCACAAGAGAGACCAAACATGATTACTCGCATTGAATAATAGCCAATCTGAATACATCAAAAGTAAACAGTGCTCAACTCCAGTTTAGTTGGAGAAATATGGCACAAATTCAGTCAGATGTGATTAATAAAAGCAAAACACACCCTTACTGCTAGCTCAAGTTCTGTTTAGTAATACAGATACACTTGGTTCATTCACTCTATGGTGTTCATCTTAATTCTATTTCGTGAATTCTTTTTACACCGCGACTATATTCTCTTGTACGTTATTACAAATCTTATCTGAATAAAACTGTTCTCTCCTTTCCTACAGGGAAGTGCACATCCTTGTAAAAAGCTAAGGGATGCCTGAGAAAGAGCAAGCTCAGTCTTGGATTTATCCAAATCCTGGCAAGTAGCAAGTGGCTGCCTCTTTTCAGGTGAGAGAGAAGTAAAAGGGAATAAACAAACTGGGGGGGGAAAATGGGAACAGACCGGGAAGCCATTTGGAGTCATAATGTCAAAATAACAGAAGACAATACCAAATTCATTAACCTAAGTAAGGGATTTCTCTGTTGCATGTGCTTGGAGCAGATATATCCTCAACAGCACCAAGTGAAGCTCTTATCAGCATGGCTCATACCAAGCCTGGAGAAGTTATCACCATACTGAAGAGCAGAATCAATCATTAATGTTCATTTCACATCCTTCTATAGGATTTTCCCCCTTTTGATCCCTTCTTCCTAATTCCTGTAGAAATTCTCACAGGAAGGAAGAGTATCAATTAAAACTTATTTCTTCATCCACTCAGTTAAGGCATTGGAATGTTTACGGTGACAGGAAATTAATGCATTTCAGGCAAAAATAGGAGACAGCAGTTGTGCATATATGTTTAGCAGAAAAGGTCACTTTGGCATAGCCTAGATATTGGACGTGTCTTTTTGTTGCTCACTCGAGTTTGTATGTTGTGCAGCCTATTGTCATTCAGAATACTGATTTAATGACAGACAGTGAACAAAATTTTTGCTGGAAGGTGTAGTATGCTTTAGAAAATAACCAAGATTAGATGGCACTTCTTTCATGTCTCTGCAACTGGTAAACTTTGTAGGGAAAAGAAATCCCCATCATCAATATAAAAATAAATACGTCAGCAGTGTAAACTTCTTTGGAAATAAAAGCAGCAAATTTAGTATGTCACAGTATAGAGGAAAAAAAGAGAGCATCTTACAGCGCTTTCCCTGAAACTACAAGGACTGGAACAAAAACAGTTCAAGACCCTTCCCTAGAGGTAAAATGGAAGGCATGACACATGCAGCACTTTTAGGGGACCAAATTCAGCTGTCACTTATATTGATAACAGTCTGGCTGAATCCCACTTAAATAATTCTAGAATTGCATGATGTACAGGAAAGCAAATTCAGTTTAAGTTACCTACATAGTCAGTACCACTAAATAACATGAAATAGAAAATGAATATGCTATAAGATGGTATACCGTAATACCAAAAAAAAATCTAAACACAAGAAATGTTACTGACAAAAAAAAGCTCATAAGTTAGATTACAAATACTGGTTGAATTTCTGCTTTTATGCTAACACTATATGGGCACCAAGTGACACAGATTTCTCTAATCTATAGCATCCTAATCGCATCAAGTAAAAATATTCTGGTAATTATGTTAAAATGCTGAACAAGTGCTTATAATGCTAAAATTTTAATTAAAAAATGTTTAGTTCCCTGCTTCCTACCGATTAGAAAATTAATTTATTTTGAAATGCTTTCCTGTGCATAAATACCAACTAGCACAGAGAAACAAAAACGTCTTTTGCTATGATCACATACTGAAAACAACTGATTTTGCTTACATGCAGAAAAAAAGAAATGCAAATAAAAAAATAACACTTCATCATGTCCATGTATTTTTGAGTAGGCCAAATCAACAACTCTCCACATGGTAACTGTGAAATGTACAGTGCCTGGTATCAGGAACAATATTCTGAAGCTGGCACATTAATCAGTCTTGTTTTCAAGCTTCTCATATATTATTCTGCATAGATTTTTTTTCTTTTCTATTCTGTTATCAGAAAGCATCTGCAGGAATGCATGCCTGTTAAAACCAGTATAAAATTAATAGATTTAAACTGATTTATGCTACTTTATTCTGCAACAGAATTTGTTTTGATACATATGTTTTTGCTTTTTTTCCTGTACAAACACCAACATTTTTGACACTTGAAAGGAACAATTTTGAGGATGTGACAGAAGATGGCAAATATCTGTGTAACTGCAAAAATATTTACACCCTGTATATGTCTAAGCTATTGTTAACATTTCCAATACAACAAGCTTTCAGCATGCAGAAATATATCTTGCCTTTGTTATGTTTGTCTGTGTATGTGAGCTGAGACTGCATTTGTAAGATACAACTTGTTTATGAAAAACTACATATGTGAAAAATAAATCTATTTTAATTATAAAATGCAGATAGAAAACCATTAGTTATACTAGGTGAGAGTACTAAATCAGTCAAACACCAACTACAGAACAAAGAAATAAGCAACCCATCTCCTTCTACCCGGCCTCCCACTGAAGCGCCCACACTTGTCTATACCCACAGAGGAGTTTGATTGCCCCAGCTCAGTCTGCAGCAGTTTCGCAGAGCCCAAGCTGCAACATCCTCCTCATCACACAATTGGTAAGAAGAAATCCCACATTATCTGTTCTGCCTCGTCTGCCACTCCCTAAATATAGCTGCCATTTAAATACAAAGAGGGCTTGCTTCAGACTTGTACCTAGCTGAAACATGAACGTTTTTAACCTTCACTAGGTTCTGCATGAAGAAAAAGTCTTTGAGGGTTCAAATAAGTATTTTTATTTTCTAGAGTAAAACTTGTAATTTCGAGAGATAAAATACACGCAACTCAGATGCCTAAGCTAGGTGCTCCAGAAGAGGTTTCAGCATTCTAGGCCCTGCCATCAAACTCACATCTTTTTAATTGCTAGTTCTCAAACATCCACTGAGTTTACCTAGGAAACAGATCTTACCTAAATATGATAACTGGTAGGTAGAACAGTATCACCACTAGGAAGTGTATCACAGTATTACTAACAGTATCACCACTAGGAAGAGCCAGAAACACCAAACACTGCTTTTACAGACTTGCGAGTAAGATTCTTGAAGTCACTCTACACCTCCTTAAAAAAAAGGAGAACTTCTTCCACAACTTCACACAATCAGTGTGGGTAGAGTTCCTACTCTGGATTAAAAGCATGCTCGGTTGGTCAGCCCCTAACCCCAAACTTAACCCCATCTCTCTGGGATTGGGGTGTAAAGGTGCTCTGAGTCTTGTCAGCCTCAGAGGCTGTCTTAGGCAGACATCTATAAGCGCATGTACTTAATCTTTCCGTGTACTTTAAAAAAAATAGCAGCAGCTGCCACCGTGAGGCTCATACAAGAAGAGCATGTAAAACAGGTAGTGGTGTCATCAGATAATAGAGACTTGTCATTTAGTACTTCGGGTCAAGTTCAAGAAAAGGAACTCTAATGGTAACAATGGAGCAAACACTTTCTTTTTTCAGTTCTCTGAGCTACAAAACTATGACATTTCAATTCAGTTGCAGAAACTTACATTTAAAAGTGCTGCATTCCTTTTACGAGCTGCATCAGCTGCTTGAGTTTGCCATGTCTTTTTAGTCTTTTTGTCTCCTAGATAAGTCTCCATCTGCTGTAGCAGCACTGATCTCTGAGACAGTCTACAAAGGAAAACATTTTGCTAAGTGGGTAGAACATTTTGCTCAGGAGCTAGAAAATAACCTTTTTACCTTACCCCGTTTTCTCAAAACTATGGGGCTAATTAAGCCGGCTGTAGGGTGGGTGTGCTGGGGGAGGGAAAAGGTACAGGCAGACACCACCTGCTGTGCTTGCATGAAGCTATAACATTGCAACCAGCAGTCCTCATATGCTAAGGTGCTTAGAAGCACCAAATCTCTCAGAACAGGAAAGACAGGGTGGGTTGGGGTGACTCGATCAGTACTACTCTTGCTCATTGGCAAGTACTAATTGTTATAAGAAAAGCAGATTTTCCTGAATCATTACTGTATTTGCTTCACAATCTGAATTTACAGGGCAACAAAGAAGCAGTTCTGTAACTGAGGCAGAGAGTGACAGAATCCAAATAAGAGTTCAATGGCAATAAGAGGTTAAAGAGAGATCTTAAACCAGTACCACCACTGGAATTCAAAAACCTCAATCTCAATACTCCTAACAGCAGTCAAGGATGCTAATTCCAGTAGTTAATGAAGGAAGAGTGCCACCTCCTGGAACACCGACCCCTTGTTAAATACCGCTGTGCTCTCTAAAGGTACGATTCAATGTTCGCAGAGTGGCCGGTCAAGACCTCCCAAGACCACAAGGCAAACTGCCGTGAGGCAGGCTATGCCATTGAGGCCGTTACTTACATCTCTTCGTGTCTTCTAGCAAGGTGAACCTCCTGAGCCAAATAGGATGACATTTTCAGTTGTCTGTCACTGTATTAAAGGAAAACCAAGCAAAATTAGTCTTCCGAAGACTTAACGTGAACATTTACTTCTCAGTAGCAAAGCATTCCAAGTTAACAGTTGCATGCACGATATTTATATAATTTATCAGCTCTGTAAATAAAGTCTGCTTATAAATTTTAATGCTCACTGCAAGACATTGTGGTTTGAATACACACACTGCTAGTGCCCACAACACATTTTAGGAAAATCTTGCTGAATTCTAATACTTTGAGGTAACTCAAATTTGACTTTCAGGTTTCACGTTTAACATTAAGCGGTCTCAAGTTTCAGTTGCTTACAACCACACGCAAACTACATGCTTGTGTAATTTGTGTATTACTCTTTACAATACCGATTTCTGGCTTCTGTCATGTCACTCCGAACAGAAAATTGGAGCTTTAATTAACATTTATAGCAACTTCTCACAGACTCAGTGCCTTGTTCATAGGGCAATAGGGATAAGTACTGACATACTTAAATAACTGAAGTTACTAAACCAGTTTAATTTTTGAGCACTTGAAAAAAATAGGGAAAACCTCAAGCTCAGCTCTTCAGTAAGGTAGGTGACCATATAGTAGATGTAGCAGTAATAGTACAGTAGATGACTGAACATAAGGTTAAATTCTTTACAACTTCATGATTTTTGAGGTGTAAAGGAGATCACGTGCCCAGCCCACACGCAAGTCAAGAGCCTACAGCACTTTTCAGAGGGCTGGAAGTGTTTTACAGCTTATTAATAATTTCCCCCTCAGAGGCGACTGCATTTCTGCCCTGGAAATAAACCTAAACTAAAGAAAATAGAAGAAACCATCGAATGAAGGGTGGGAGAAATAAAAGATCAAGAAATTTGAACACTTAGGGGACTCTGCCAGAGGTTTACACATAGCTTTGGAGCAAGTTATTTACATGAGGACTGCAACTTAAGCATACACCGCCTTGTGACGATGCCTCCCCCCCCCTCCCCCCATGGCCCTCTCTCCTCAGGAGCTGCCCGGGGGGGGAGGGGCACCCAGAATTGGCGGGAAGGGCGCTGCCTCAGGGGGAGCCGCCCCTACCATTAGGTAGGGGGGAGGATCCGAGAGCCCGTCGGAATGTGCCACTCCATAAAACCGCGGGAGGAGAAGGGAAAAAACAAGGGAAAATTGGAAAAAAGAGCCCCAAACTTAGGTTACCTTCAGCTTTGGCGGCTTCCAAAAGCGAAGCAACCACCCACCATGGCCTCCGCGACGCCTCGACCTCCCCCCTCCCGCTGCCATGGAAACGGCCGGAAAGGCGGAGCCGCGCCTCGGCGCTCGGCCCCCCCACCTTGACTCGGGGATCGGAGGAGTGACAGGGGGCGGGGACCAATCAGGGCCGGCGGGCGGGCTGAGGGGGCGGTTCCGAGCGGTCTCGCGCCACGGCTGTTATTGCTGAGGGGACGCTGAGGGGGGCGGGCGGAGTGGTTGGGTCGTTGTATGTCTGGCGTTGTGTCCGGCGATATCCGCTGTGTGAAACAGTCGGCAGCAGTTTCAATAAACTTTATAGACTTAGCAGTCCGAGTATGGCAAGGAAGAGCGAGCCCAAAAGTGGCACTGAGTGGTTGCTTTGATTTAGCATTGCCTGTTCCTCAGGGCCTACTCATCCCAGCGCTGGGATCTGTAGCGACGTACATGTGTATTTGAGGCAAATTACTACTTCACTACACAAGGCGTGACATTAGATTTTTGGCACAGAAAGCATACTGTAAATTACAGCCAGATTCTTGGCATGGGATTTCAAATCCTGTGGTGAGAGCTTGCCCTCTGCCTGAGAGCAGGATTTCTTCCACGCTTCAAAGCTCGGAGAATTACTGAGGCAGACTTGTCCTTTTATTCAAACTTCTGACAAAATGTACTTTCTAAAAAGGCCCAATTATTCCACTTCTTGTGAAAGTCTTTAAAGAAAACACAAATGAGAAAATTGTAAGCCAAAGTACATTTGAAAGTACGTTTTTTTCTTCACTTTCTTCATTGTTGCCTGATAGATCTATGCACATTTGAAGGTGCAGGTTATACCTAAAAGTTGCTCTGAAAGCGCTCATCTTCACTGCCTTCTTTTAAAATATCATCTAATCCTGTTAAAAGATGCCTCATAGCAGGCCTTTCTGACTGCTAATCGGAAGCTTTTTGTTCTGATCCTTCAGCTCTTTATCTCTTTTTTCATTCCCTAATTTTATATTTCTGGAACAAATTCACATTATTTCACTGTATGACATATAATTAAGTAGAAATTCTTTAATGTACTTGTCAATTTACGCCTGCTTATTGCAGCATTCAGGATAAATAGTACTTAAAATCTTCATTTTATTTTTTTTACGGTTGTGATTTGAAGACAAGACTTTCCAATAAATGAGATAGGGAAGTGGAGCCTTTCCTCATTTCTAATGGTTTGAAAAACTAATAGTTACAGTTTCACTAAGTTTAATGGCAAGCCTAAATGTGCTGCACGGTCTACGTTGAGCTACACCAGTTGTCCTTAATGGGAGCGATCTTTCTTGTAGCATTAAATGAATTTCAGAAAGAATAGAGACAAACTGAAGTTTGGTTTACGTAAACCATTACATACGCCACTTGTAGACAGTGCAAAGAACATTTTAGTTAAGCTGCAGCTGCTATCAGTTGTTCAGCGTTGTGGAAATAGAGGCAGGATGGAAAACGTAATTTCTTAATGACTACTTTATGTGACTGGGGGATGAAACAATAAGTCATCAATAGCTAATGAGCTATAAACTTTGTATTTAGTTTTTCAGTATTAATGTTCTTTTTCCGTTAGAAATGCAGCCTAGCCTGTTTTAGTTCCAAACTTGTCAAGAATCTAATCTCTAAACTTACTAAAAATATATATATATATGGTAGCAACCGTCAGGAATCCCCGTAGCAGCCTGTTTTGAATAGGTGGAGCACCAACAACAGTGCACCAACAGTGAAGGCCATGAGGTCATTGCTGAAATGGGGCTTTATGGACAGGAGGGACTGACAAAAGGAATATTAAGATATCTTAATATCTTAACGTGCTGGCACCTACCTCTCGCTTGGCAGCAGGCTTATGTAGGAGGGTTAGGCATGAGAGCTTTTCTCCATAGTCTGTGAGTGCCTAAATACGAATTCAGGACTTAATGCTAGTACTGAAATCTGGGCATTGTGACCCTAGGTTTTTCTTAACCCCCGCAATTTGGTTTTGCTCTGAAAAATTGAGGAGAAAGGGTTTTTCTGAGAGAAGTTGGTGAATTGTAACACTAGGTGGCACTTAAACACAGCTAACAAAGTCTTCAATCTTGCAACACACAAAAACAGTCAAACACATTCTGTTCTAACATGCAGTTAATTATATCCTCAAAATGATGTCTTGGATTGATATTACTAAACAAACATGTATAAAATGTAATTACAGACAAGTGAAATAAATACTGTAGGCTTATAATTGCAAGATATGGGGTTTTTTGCTTGTAATATGCTACACACCTGTGCATAGTTTATATAGCTAGTATTTTATTTTGTCATTTTTGCTAACATTTAGAAGGGCACAGTTTAGCTTTATGTGCTTTTATTTACTGGTACCAATTTGTGCCATATGTCAGTTTAAAAAAAAAAAAAAGAATGTTTTTATGTATTTGGATTTTAAGACGGGTATTTCTAACGGAAAATAATAAGAAAAGAGTTTTTTATGCAAGAACACTTCAAAAACTTTAAAAAAAATGCATACGTGTTAATTTTTTTGTTTCTTTTTTATTTTTTATTTTGTGATTGCTTTTCTTTTCTTTCTTTACTTGCTTTTTTGGCAGTACATCTGTATTGCTTTAATAGCTTTATAGCCATTTGGAGGTCTAAAGTCCATCCGTTCATAAACATTTCTTATGTGATACCTTTGCTAAAATACGGCAGGCCTACAGGACAGTCCAAGAGCCATGAAATCCCATCAGAGCAGCTCATGGCTGTCACCTTGGGTTCTGGCAGTTTCTCCTGTCAACTGGAGAAGTGGGGGATGGTTGGCGGCATTTCAGACAACTACACAAGCCCTGTGCGAAGCTGCTTGACGTTACTTCAAGCTAAAAAGGTGAAGATGTGCAAGGAAATGTCCGCCCGGTGAAGGAGCAAGCTAATAAGGCATCAAACCAAAAAAGTGCAAAAATTACCTTGTTCCTCTTCCCCTCACGTTCCAATATTCAGGGAGTTGCTCTCAGCCTGACTGTAGGCAGGGCCCATCCCACTCTGTTCAGGGTTGCAATGAGTTGGCTTCACCGCAGTAGAAAGATCTGAGTTGAGATGACGCTCATAAGCGGTTGGGCAACCCAACAGCATGTTCTTGTATTTGCATTTTGTTATTTGGCAGCTGAATACATGTATCTGGTGTAGGAAAGACTGGTACCTGCATCAAAGTCGCACGCTTGGTTGAAAGAAAATTGCCGATGCGGTGCTGTGTGCTTAGACAAAGCAATGTGAGCACGCTTGTTGGAATCGCCCCCAGACATCACGACACCCGTTTCAGGTGGTCCAGAACCCGAACAGCAGATCAAGATGCGGTCTGTGCGCCAGATGGATGCACCGCAGCTGCCAGCGATCTACAATTGTGAACGAACTTTCTCAACGTGAAACCACCAAAAGAACACCGTCAGCTTCACATCTGGGAACGTGATCTCCTCACTGCGGGGCTGGAAACGAGCACAGATGCTGCCACGTGCCCAGCAGCTGGTGCGAAAGTAGTTGGCCAAACTATAGACAGTTGAGTCAAGTTCTGAACAAGAGTTGGAAGGGCTGGGGAAGAGGAAGAACCGATAGCTGTAAGAGCACAGAGATGGTGGGACTCCAACCCAACTCCAACAACTGTTCGTGTGCTCTTGAAAGCGCAGTGTAAAAGTGCCGATCAAGCCAGGCCTGGCCCTGTCCAATGCCAAAGAAAAAGAAAATATGGTTGTAGGAGAAGAGCATAAGGAACAGAATATTTTCTTTATACTTCAAGTAGCGATAAAAACCTGGTAAATACAATGGACTTAATAATCAGCATTCAACTGAAAATTAGTTTATTTATTTATTTGTTTGCTTTCGAGAAAAATCCTTTAGGTTCTGGAAGTGTCTTTCCAGTAGTAGTTGATGCGAAATGTAAGTTGATGCGAAATACAAACTAGCTTAGACAATACATGAGAGTTTACTGACGTACCCATTCAGTATTGTCAAGGGTCCATGCCCCGACAGGTGCTTTCCATCTGTAGTTTCTATGGCATAGCTACTTCTTTTTGAAGATTTCAAGAAAATGGTTTGGCCCTTGAGTAGTTAACATTAAGCCTTCTGTTTAAAAAAAAAAAAAAAGAGAAATCTACAGACCTCGACTGACTTTAACAGATGTACAGGTAGTAGAATGTTTTACATGTAATTATAACAACTATTTATAGTAATTAGCTTGAATTTAATTGCTTCTCAGCATGCTAAGATAGTAAATTACAGCTTTATTTCAAACAACTCCTGTTGTCTGTTTTTCTTAAACTGAACACAGGAAACCCAATAAAAACAAACACGTGGAGAATCACCATTCTCGGTTCCTGTCCCAGTATGTCAAACGGGGATGCTTCGCTTTGATCTTACACGTGCCACTTCCCTCATCCATGCAGAGGATCCAAGCTTGCTTCCCTCGGCACGGAAGACGTTCTCCTCTTAAGAGCAACGGGAGGCCACAGCGAGATTACCCTGGAACAAGCCAGCGCCTGCTAACTTTCATGTGGATCCAGTCTTGGGCAGGCACTGCTGGCTCTTCCAGTCGTTGTCCAACCGCTTTGGGCTGAGCGGACTCTTTAGCAAGGTGTCCGCCCGTGCTCTGGGACTTCCCCAGACAGCAGCGTTCATCCGTTTGCACTGGGTGTACAAGTCAGCATATAGCTTTCATCCAGTGCAAGTAACGTTGTTGCCATCTGGTCTAACATAAAAGGTGTCTTGTTCTGTAATGATGGTACATCTACGGAAGCAAAAAATAGTCTGAATTTTAATATATGCATTTGTATGACTGTCAAGGTGCTTGGTATTAATAGCTTGACTTTACTGTAAGCAGAGTTAGAAGAAATGACACCACCTTCACAGTGCTGGCACAATTTCCCTATGAGCTGAATTCTCAGCCAGTAGTTTCTGTCTCTGCTTTTTTGCCATACAAACCTGAGCAGGAATGTTTTATTTTTTATTTCAGTTTAGATTTTGAATGCTTTTATTATGAGTTTCCTCAATCCCTGAGAGAAATTAGAGAGGCAACAATGCTACTCTTATTGCATAACACCAACATTTACTGACAATAAAAATAACTGAACTTGCACAAAAAAGAACAGTTTCTATAAAACCCTTTTACTAGGTTGTTGTTATGAAAGTTGAATTTCTCATTTTTTTCCAAAAAAAAAAAAATAAAAATCTCTCTTTTTAAAGAAAGGTCACTCAATCTTTTTGGAAAGATTTAATAAATGACTTTTCCCCCTCTTACTAAATTTAGTCTTTTGTTGAATTGTTTCAGTTCCTATTAAACCTTCACAAAAATGTACTTTCTATTATGTTTCTTCTAATAGGTTTCCCAGCCTTATAACTATAATAAATTTGTCAGTCTAGCTCCAGTGAACACTGGACTCCTAAATCCTACCACAACAGATTATAAATATAACCATTTCTAAACCCTTTCAAGAAGTTTTACCCTTTCTTTCAACTCGTTTTATGTACTCAGTAATTCAGTGAAAATAACCTTTCGAAGTCATTCTTTAAACTCTTCTTGTGGTGATAGCGCAGTCTACTCATTTGATCAGTCAGTTAGAAAACCCGAGTTCTGCTCCCACCTCTGCCACCGCGGATTCAGCCTGAACCAACTCACTTAAAGTCAATGTTTTCTTAAGTGTTCATTTAGAGGAAATGACCAACTTGACCCATATAGGGCCTGATTTCCAGAGTAGCTGAGTGCTCAGAACTACAATTTAAATCATTTGGAGTGGTGCCCTTAGCACTGATAAAAAAACATGCCTAAAGACATCGTGTTAGGTAACCAGAAAGGAAGACCCTCAAAAGGAGCTTTTACAACAGATCTGCAAATGTACTTTGTTTGACTAATCTCTTTCCTCTAATTTGCTTCTATGACTATTATTATTGTTATTTTTTTTTTTAGGAGAGAAGGAATTGCTTCTTTAGCAAACAAAATACTCTTTTGATAAACAGTTCTCTTCAGGACGTGTTTTAAAGTTTGCATTAATGAAAACAAACTATAACAAAGCCTTTAGAACATTAATAACCACACTAAAAGCAGAAATGCAAGCACGGTGATCGTATAAATTTAAGAAAAGCAGACAGAATCTAAATATCTCGAGCTCTGTGTCATAAAATGAATCAACTCAGCTTCATAACTCTGTGTAAAGAATAAACAGCAATGCATCATATTTGCTTTGTATGAATGAATGGGAAGAAGAGAGAGGCAAGGCTTATTGAAGTAGTATTAAAGCTTAATTAATGAAAACTTCCTGGGGACACAAATAATCTTCATCAGTCCTGAATTACAGCATAAACTCTAGCCTTCAATTTAAACTTCCTTGTCAGGCCTACCCACAATCATAAAATGGAGGAAAAGATGAGCTTCTTCACCCGTCTTTCCTTTTGAGAGAATTACTTAGCTGAGCTCCTCCAAGCCTGCTAGGGTTCACTCTACTCGTTTGAACAGCTGTAGGTGTTACGCTGTGTTTCCAGTCACCCGAGTTCAAGAAAAATGAATTCAGACTAAAGAGGGATACAAAAAGATTTAGGATGATCAAGGTAGTGGAGCAAACTTGCTTTGTGAGCCGAGATTTATCAAAACAAGATCAGGAGAAGTATCTGATTGTTTTCTATTCATACACGAGTAGTTGTTCACATCAGAGAAAAATGAGTTTTTTAAGCAAAAAGATAGAGCTAGCAGAAGAACAAATGGATGTAATTAATAAATCTTAACAGAGAATTCTGAGGAAGGAACCTAAGCATCCGACAAGTGAACTTCGACAATGGCCTACTAGTAAGAGTGGAAGGGGAGGGCGGGCAAGAAAACGGATCCATTTTAACACGGACCTTGATCGGTTTGTGACCAGGAGTCTGCAACGTGGCTTTCTGTGTGACTCGGTGCCATCAAAGGGAAGTCAAACTTGCAGAGCCCGTCCTTCTGCAGCAGCCCTGTCCTGCTGAGCAGCGCTGGTGAAACTTCAGACTAACACCACAATGTCAATATGTAATAAGCTGATTGATAGTTGTGTCTGAGAGAGGAAAATGTGGAAGCTACAGTTCCAAGTCACCTGCTGCTCTGTGCCTCTAGCTGTGAGTAGTATTGCCGGGGGAAGATGGGCAATAAACACTGTAATGCACAACTTCTGCAGTCTGCTTTCATTTGCCTGCCAAACCAGCCTGCTTGCTGCTGACACCAAGGCTACGTAGGTGTGTAGAGTATTGCCACGCTATTCAGAAGTTGGAAGGAGAATGTTTTTTTTAAAAAAAAAAAAATCTCTGTGTTGTGAAGCTCTTTCTGTCAGCATAGGCTTCCTAATGTAAACTTCTCTGTGCTGTGATCTCAATACGAGTTTTGTACTACAAAGTCCTACATGATGTTGTTTGTAGTTGGCTGTTTGTCTGAACCCATTTCGTAGCCTAAGGCACAGAAAGGCAGGTGAATTTAAATTTGAGCTTTCAAGTTGGTTTCCAAATGCTGTCAGTTTAAAATATTGAAATAATGTCGAGTTCTAACAACATTCTCAAATTTTCTTGCCCAATTGGGTATCTTTGTCTTTGGTGAACAGAGCTCTATTTGTGATCAGAGTTATGGACAGCATGGTAGAGTCCAGGTGTTGAAATAACTGGCTAAAAATGTCAGTGCTGCCATTGACATGAAAAGGGTCAACACTTGGATTTCTGCCATTTATGGTTCAGCCTAGCAGTAATGTAGTAGAGGAGATTTTCTTCGGAAAGATGAAGCGGTAAGCTCAGTAAGAAATATGAGAAAAGAAATACAGTCTAAGGAATGAGAAAATGACTTTCCTTAGGGAGTATCATTTATTTTCTTCATTAAACCACATCACAGAAGATTATCAGTTGACGGCTAGGTTGTCAGTTACTGAAAATGGACATGACTCTAGCAAAAGCTGTAAAGTTGCATCAATTTATATCATCTTTTTTTAAAGAAAATGTTGATATAATTAAATGAGGTTTACGCAGTCATGTTCTGTGTGTGTAGGTACCTGCACACATTCATGCATACCTTTCTTTAGTATCTCTTTCTTCAGTAGTTGTTGACGTTGACCAATTGCAGCTAAGTTTGACACCAAGACTGCTAGCCTCAAAGGCAGCACAGTCCTAAAAGTTTTGTGAAAATGGATGGCTATGCAGAGAGGAAGAAAGGCTATAAAGAGAGCTTACCACTTAATAGCTGTCAGAAGCTCCATGTAGGTTATTTTTTCCTCCAACTCAAATCCATAGGAAAGCAGGTTCTATTATTCATAGAGCTGCTTATTTAATTAAAATTTTATTGTATTTAGAGCAACCAAAATGAAACGAGTTTATATAGGCAATCAAGCGATCTGTTGCTAAAATATGGGCTCTCGTATAAATCAAGCAGTTAGGGAGATGCCCTAAATTTCCTCTCTGGAAATGGCTCTCCATAATTGGCTAATCTCTCAAAATAATTTGTGGTACCTTCTTACATGTTGTGCCAACTGGAATAATCAAACAGGGCTGATTAAAACTATGCTTCCCCAGTTCTATTTAAAATGTGCAGTTCATAACTTTTATATACTTTGAATTGGCTTTGGCTGTTCTAGACTCTTAGAAGGGACTGTTGTCCCTGCACTAGAGGAAGCACAGTCGAGTGATGAAAACGGCTCAGTCTCTGTTCATGTGTGAGAGGCTGTGGGTTTTAACTGTAGAAAGTATCGTGGAAGTGTTGGGATCCATGCTCCGAATCCCACAGAGCATGCACAGAGTTGCAAGGTGCATCACGACAAGGTGCTGAAGGTACCTCCCAAAAACATAATCCTGAATGTGATATGCTTGTTCACTGAATAATATATATATATTAATATATAATATGTGCCCCCAAAATGACTCCACTACTGTCCAGGAGATATATATATATATATATATATATATATCTGTAATATATATTAATAACGTGATCTGGTTAACAATGTAATCCTTGCAGTAGAGGAGCTTTTTCAATGTAACCCAAATATTTTTTATCAAGCCCTCCTGGACAGTAGTGGAGTCATTTTGGGGGCACATCTCGCACTGCAGATACAGCATAGAGTTAGCTGTAACATTCATTTAAAATAAGAGGCCAAATGAATGAATGAAATTGTAGGAATTCATTCAGTAAGGGAACTGAGTATTTTTAATAAATAAAGACCCAGCTAATTTCACTTGGAACAGTAACTTTGGAGTCATACAGGCCAGGAGCTCTTCCATCTCTGAGTCTTCCTGAAGATGCACAATGAGGAAGACCCACAGTGACTCTGCAAAGACAACTTCTACAGGACTTCAGCTCACCTCCATTGCTGTTGGCTCATCACCCAAAGGCTCTTTGCTGTGTGGCCGAAGCCAGTGGGGGTGGGAGAGGAGAAGAGTGTGCACACCAAACTTCGTGTTTATTCCTCAGCTTAAACTCATTGGTGTTAATGTCTGAGGATAAGGTAAATGTCTGAGGATAAGGTAAAGAGCAGCATACATAAACAAATAGCAAACCTGTCTCTTTATTATGCTTCCACACACTGTCTCTGGCAATGCGCACGGGTCCACAGCTAGGGTCCCAGGATACCACTACAGCCGAGTAATTGCTGTTCAGCATAAACATCTTTGTCAGAAGACTGGAAGAGCTATGCCTAAAATTGCTCAGGGGAAAAAAAAAAAAAACAAAAAAAAACACGCAGTAATGCCAAAAGCCAAGAGATTAGTGATACGGTAACAGTAAAATCTTGGCTCTGCTAAAGTCAAAATGAACTTTGCCAGTAGCTTTGGAGAAGTCCAGGTTTTTGCCTTGAGAACCTGCCCAGAGCAGCTGCTCTGGCTGGGTGTCCTGAGAGAGCCTCCTGCCTGCAGGGCTCTGAGGGAACGTGTGCTGTCCTGAATTCAGAAAGCTGGATTTAACAAGCATGTGCGCCCCACAAATGCCTGTGCCACTCTTTGTGAACAATCTAATTCCCAGCTTTGCTATTAATTGTCACAAAGTCAGGTATTGCAGCAGAGCACTCACAATTGTCAGCACTTGCGTCGCACCCTTTGAGGGAGAACTGGCAAGAAAACATTACAGTACAGAGGATTTTGTAAAAAAAATGGTTGGCTTGCTGTTTAGAGAGCGCTGGGAAGGGACTGTTGTGAAAAATGAAAGATTTGAGCATAAGCCATTTTTTTCCCTAAGCTTTCCATCAGGAAAAGAACCACGACCGTTCCTTCTTTGGCAAGGTCTCTGGCCAGTTTGCAGCGAGTGCCTCTACCTGGAGGTTTAATACTTTACGTTGTGGCCCTTGCAGTGAAATAAAGCCGCTGAGAGCCTGGCTGACATGGATGTGAAATGCTGGTGTCCTGTAGAGGGGAAGCTGTGTCTTCACCACGTGGGCAATGCAGTGCACGGCTTCTTGCTCCTAGGAGGAAGCGGGGCCCCCAGGACACACCAGCACGTGATAAAATCTGAACGAGGACGGCGTAATGAACCTGGGATTAGCTGCATGGAGAAACTTCTTAGTGCCAGAGTACTGCCTGTTTGTGCTGTAATCTGTCGCACGCCATCCTACAACCTTATAATGAGGTTAGCTCATAAATCATTAATAGATAACATAAGCTCCTAACAGATAAGGAAAACAAGGGTCGCAAGCTCATCAGCAGATAATGCTATGCTGCGGTAATAAGCAACCTGCTGAACCCTGTAATCGCCTCCAACAATTGAGACCTATTTGTGAAAGTATCTATTAATTCTTATTAACTGTTACAAAAGGAAACGTGACAGGAACGGGCATATAATAGGAGATCACTTTTTTAGTGCTGTGGGCGTAGTGCCACTGTTTCCCAAACCCAGTGTGCAGGAACTGACCGTAGCTTTACAGCTTGGCAGCAGGGATGCAGCCTACCTTTAGCAGAATAGCTGTAGATCTGTCTTCATATTGCTTTGCAAAAGTAACTTGCATCTTTTACTGGCAACTGAACGCAACAAAGCCGTGGATAGGAGGGATTTTAGAGAATAAATTAGCTTATCTTCAGGTATTATAGCAGTAGATAAAATTAAAAAAAAAAAAAAAAAAAAACAGCACAAACCCCTTCCCCAAGCAATAGTATTTTCCATTCGTTATACTGGGAACGGCATGCAACAATAGGATTATGATGACTGCAACTGTACCATACTGAAATAAAATTAGTTTAAAAGGCAGGAACAATATCATCATCAGATAACTTTCTTGCAAGGTGGAAAATAGCTTTAATAACGTTATTGTTGGAACCAGTCTAAAAAATATGAAGGCTCTCCTCCCCACACCTCCTAGAAAACAGCGATTGTGTTAAAAGCAATCTGTCTGGGTCTAGAGGGCTCTTTTGGTATTGCCAACCTATGAAAAACAAGGGCTGTGGCATGCAGCTGAAAATCAGCAATGCAGAGTGTTGAAATCTCATTCAGACAGGAGCGTATTTCAGAGTACGAGACCAAAGAGGAATATTCATTATATGGAAAGTTAATGCATCGTGCTGCCTGGGAAGGATGCTGAGAGGTGGCACAGGAAAATCAATAAAGATTGAAGTCCCTGTAACTGCAGGCAGAATGTGGAATAAGAGCTCCAAAGGCAAGGAATCCAATTGCCAAAGTTAATATTACCTTTTCGGAACATGCTTTTTGGGCTTAGTAAGGAAATAACATAATGGGGCTTTGCTCGCTATTTTGGAAAGAATCCACTGTATAGTCTCAGGAAGAAAAGAGGATGAGAGATGATTCAGGCTGAAGATTTGGGCAGGGCTGGCTGCATGCTCAGGAGGACATCAGCCTTGCTCAGGGCTGTTCATTGCCAAGGCCACGATCAACTGCCCATTAATAACAAATTCCTGGTCAAGGCACCTGTAGCAGTGGGTTTTCATGCCTGTTCTGAGAGAATGGACTTTCCTAAACTAGTATGAGGTCTGTGGGAACACGGCTTCCCCCAAAAATATTTTGAACAATGTGAAAACCAGGAGGGAGCCATTGGACTGGGTGAAAGCTTTGTGCCATGAATCTGTAACTTCGTGAGCAAAATTCGCTTTATCATCTTGTGGAACACAGGCTTCGGCCCAGTTATGTGCAGCAGCAGGAGCATAAAAAGTGACTCATATGAAAGAAATAAGGGCATAAAAAGTGGGTGTAGGGGCAGAGGAGAACTGCTATTATCCCTTATTTGCGAACTTCAGGGTAATTTGACCAACTTTATGCCATTTCTATTAAATGACCGTGTTCTTTCCACTTGTCATTTTGGAGCTTATTCTTTTTCTTTTTGTCATACCTTTTATGTGACGAACACCTGCTTAATACATTTTTTTTGGCAGTTCTGTACTTAATCTTCCTGATTCCTGTGGCTACCAGCACAACGCCGTGTTTCAGGACCTGTTCAAGCTGGTGGATCAGAGACCAGTCACGGCTCTGTGCTGGGGCTGCGAGGTGCTGAGCCCTTGCTGATCAGGCACCCGTGTCTCAAGCTGGGAAACGAGGAGGAGAATTTTGGCAAATAGAGAAAACTCTGGTGCGACAGCGCTCTGCTCATCTGGCCACGTGGGCTTGACTCAGTTACTCTTGCTAACACACCCATAAAACGTTCACCCAGTTGACTGGTGAATGGTGTGAAGACGTACCGACACACGGGCTGGCTATGGCACAAGAAAGATACCAAGGCATTTTTAATTACACTTCTAAATTATGAACACAGAACTGAGATAAACAAATGCTGTAAAACTTGATACCAATATCCTACGTGAAACCAATGAGGTACGTTACTGGTGCGCCTCATTCTTTCCAGTACCTTACATGATAGACTGCTGTGAGATATATAACCCTATCGGGTGCATACCAGATGAATAAGACCCCATCTATTGTATTTGGGATGACTACACAAACCATCAGACTTCATAAAAACAACATTTGAGAATTAAATTTTTATGTTATATAGTGGCATTGTCAATGAAAACAATCGGCTTCATAATACGAGAGCCCACTGCTATACATTTCAGGTACTACATCATAGATGCTGTGCGATCAATAGCGTTTCCGAACTGCATACAGAACATAGAGCCTAACAGTAGAAAAGACACCTGCATCCTTTTTACTTCAGAAAAAAAAAAAAAGAAAAAAAGAAAAAAAAAAAAAAGAAAAAGAAGAGCTAGGATTTACTTATAGCCAATTTTACATGCTGCAATCAATTTACGGGTCACTGGGAGACTTTCTGGCAAAGGCACGACGTATGTCTATGTATGTCTAACAGGCTCAAAGTAAGAGGTTTAGGTAATGAGGAAGCTTATTTAAGGCACTAAACTTCAGGAGGCAGAGCCTTTCCTAACATAAGCTACTGAACTTTTAAGAGCTTTTATGATTTTTTCCCCACTAATGGTGTTTTTCAGCTTGAAGGCTGGTATTAAGCAAAACTAGGGAAGTTCTTTGCTAGTTGCAAAGCGTGCTAACCTTTTTTACACCCAGCTAAGCAAAGTGTTAAATAGCTTAACCTTTTTTACTTTGTCACCTGTTTTTACACAGCTTGCTGTATTACAGCTACAATAGCAAGAACTCGTTCAGGTCGCAGTCCCACCTGTGGCATTTTAACACAGGGTGTTCTGCAACCTGGTGTGCCCTACAAGTGTCAGCTGACAGTATCATGAATGAAATGATATTTAATTGAAATGACATTAAATGTTATTTTAAATTAAAACTGCAGCTTAGAAACAGAGTGTTGTTCTGAAGACTGGGACCAGAGTTTGTCCCACAGTTCTTACACCGAGGCAATACCCTTAGAGATCGTGGTTTGAGCCTGTGAGGATGAATTCCTGGAGGGCAAAGCTGTGCGGTGCTGATGGGCCCATCAGGCTGCACGTAATGAAGGCCTCAATTTATTGTTTTTCTATGGTTTTCTATTCTTCTTGATCGTCTGCTGATGAAACCTGGTAAGCACCTTGTTACCTTGTTACATGAAATTGCTCATTTATCTGGTACATCCAGGACAGCCCTATTTCATCCCTCTGGTGTACCAGGGAGAAACCGTTTTGCAGAGAGAAAACAACTAGGCTTTATCCAAGAGGTCATCATTTTCCTCCCATGCATTGGCTGAGAGAACGCTACAGATCTCATTTTATCCTGCAATCAAGCTCGTCAGGTCTCCCCTTGCTTTTCTTCCCAGCAAGGAAACGAGGAGCCTTGCACTCTTCATCTCCTGTGGAAAGGACACGCAGCATCGCAGAGCTCTGGTGCTGAACTTCAGAATTTGCTACGCCATATGCCAAATGGATATTATTTGAAATAGTTCTCTCCCCCCAAGTCTCATGCTACAAAATTCGTGACTATTGTCATTACCACCAGGTTTTCCTGTCCTGCTAAATGTCTGTCTGAAGGAAGGAAGCGCCTCGACCAAGAGATGACAACGCACTGGCCCTCCTAAGTGACTGCGGCATGTGGATTTTGTACTCGAGCAGACTGAAGCCTTCATCCATGTCCCACAGCCTGCTGGTTGCCCAGTGAGGGGTCAGCGTGAGCCAGCAGAGGCCGGGCAGGTTGGCGTTGTTGCTATGCCACTGAAGCATAACAGCGCATGGAGGTGGTGCAGGGAGGGCCTGCGGGCTTGCATGGCGCATGCCTGAGAAGCCACGGTTCCTCTATTAGGACACAGAAATACTTTTCAAGAGTCTATACGGGACTTCTTGCAGTGTCTGCATTTTATTTGGATGTTCCCTCTTGCCTCAGTGTCTCATTCCTGCAGGTCTGGCTGATGAGAGCCGGTGCGGCCGCAGCTAACAGGACTGCGCGTTGCCTTCGCTACGTGCCTGGGATCTACAGTCAGAGCAGCAACGCGGTTTGTGGAGCAGTACTAAGAGTAGCCACCAGCCACCCATCAAACCCACCCCAGGCCAGATTCCTCAGTAGGAAAAGCTTTAGTTCTGCTCCCTCCTGGCTGCTGGGGTCAGCCCCCGAGGGACCCAGGGAAAGCTGGGTCCCTTAGTGCCTAAATGGTGCAGAAAAGCACCTCCTTTACACAGGGGCCTGTGCAGGCAGAGCCCGCTGCCCTCACCTATCAGCTGGGGCATGCTTCTGGAGCATAAAAGCAGTAAAAAAATTGCTGGTGGAGGGTTGTGCCACATTCCCTTCCATCAAGCCTTAGGCTGCTAGCCAGTAACGCTATCCTTCCAAGACAACACATACGTACCTTCTGGCTTTCTTTTGATGTTGACTCAGAAGCTTTCTCTTTCAGCAGTTCCTCAGATATAGGAACAAAGTATTTATGATTAGCTATTGTATAAGAATAGCCTGTGGTACGGGATGTAAGACCAACAGGATTTTAATTTAGGTGTGACAGAAATTACGAGCCATACAGAATGCTCACGGATAGTGAAATATGAAGTACTGGAAGCTGCTCCCACAAGAGACATGGAACTGAAATGCAAAATCTTTTCAAAATTCAAAAACAACATAAAACACCAGCAAAGCAGATGTCAACTCCTAAACAAGGATTTCAAGACATAAGGAAGATAACAACTTTAGAAAAGAAAAGCGAGCCCAGTGACTGTCACATTAATTGAACACAGTGTCAAGAAAGATTTCTTTGTGAAGTGTTGCTTCTTAAAGCATTACAGAGTCAGAAAGACATCAAAACCATTGATTGGCAGCAAAGGGGAAACAGAAACCACAAGCGATCAATAAGGCAACTGCCAGCAGGTGGTGGTGACACGCCAGTGCACGGAGCCCTGCGTGGCGCTTCAAGTGGCCACGTTAACAGGATTGGGACCGAACCATTGATCAAAATTATTTTTATTTTCGCGAAAGGTCTTGAAAGTACACCTTCTGGCATTTGAATCCATTTTATAAAATGCTGCTATTATTTGTGCCTGCTTAGCATGACTGCTAGCAGCCTCTAGAGGCCTTAAAGGCTAAACTCATTAGCTATTTATTACAGAAGGAGTTGGGAATCTCCTGATACCACCAATTAATTCAGACGTATTGATACGGGTGGAAAGTGCTAATAAATCCTATCTTTGGTGCCAAAGTATTAATGAACTACTTACTGTATGCTTCCACGGGATATAGGTCCCAGCCAGCACCTTCCCCAGCCCAAGCAGAGACTTTTTGTAAGGCTTTGCCTCCCCCCTGCCCTCCTGTCCCACCTGCACGGCCCAGCAGGACAGCTCAGGAGCTTGGGGCCTCCCCGGCCGGGACTGCTGCAGGGCTTGCAGTATGGGGCTGTGGGTTCGGGGCCGTTATTTGGCTGCGGTGTGGGGCCGGGCCCTGTAGCAAGGGCTGGGGCAGGCTGTGGGAAGTCAGGGGGCTGCAGGAGCCAGCGGGCTGTGTCTGCGGGTGCTGCCATGTCACGCGAGTCACAGGCCCTGTCCGGCGTCCCAGGCCCCTGCTTTCGCCCCACCATCCACAGCGTGTCTGAGAGGTGGGAATGCAGCAACACAAAAGAAGGCAGGGGTACAGGGGACTGAGTTTAGCCATCCATTTCAAGCCACCAAGCAACGCCAATTACGGGTGCTGTACCCAAGTACTGCCGTGGCACCGCAGAGGTGGCTGCCCTGGAGCTCTGGTGCCCACCACAGGCAGGCTTCTGCACCGCTGGCTGCTGGCGCCAGGACGAGATCCACAAACCCAAGTGGCTTTCCCACAAGAATAACAAAATAAGTAACGCACGCAGTCAGGATCAACACAGGAGGTGGCACGCGGAGCTGTCGAGTTCTTGTTGCAAAACGCTGAGCGCTGCCGGCACAACGCACCCGTTCCAGAGAGAGCTCCCGGCTGGATGCAGCGGCTGGGCATGACTTCTAGCACGCTCCACAGGGAACATTTGCTGCTTCATCTCTAGGATTCGGAACATCTGTCCCTCCCTCCTTGTCTGGCTGTGACGGGGACGAACACTTTTGCCTTCCCTACCACAGCACCAGGAGGTGCAGGTGACCGCAATGAACCCGGTGAAGGGGCTGGGTGGAAGCCCCTCTTCCTCCGGGCAGCCATCTGCTGGTAAAGCAGAATTAGAACCGGGGAGCGGCACAGCCCAAGGAGCTCGGGGTAAGGCTCCAGCTCTGAATGGGGACAATCCCCCTTCCAAAAGGGATTTTGATGGGGTCACAGCAGTGACGGGTGGAGGCACCGGTCACGGAGAGGAAAGGGAAGCGCTCTGATACTCTCTGATAGCCTGAGACAATTAGGACAGGGGCGGCGATCTGCACTGACAAGTGACTGAGAGACAGCTCCCAGATGAGTCCTCCTTGGAAATTTGAGACCTAATTAAAGCAGGCCTCGGATCTCATCATTCTTCCTGCACGCCTGGGACAATGAAATACTGACTTGCGCATCTGTTCTCTATGTGTATTTGATGCAAATAAGAAAGAAGTCTGTAAATACATCAAAAACCATACTTTATTTTATGTATAGCAATACAATTTACATATTAAATAACACTATAATAGAATGATTTGATATAGTTTTAAACATAACAAAAAGAAGATCCTTCAAGTTACAAAAAAACCCAAAACAAACAAAACAAAAAATCTCCCTCAAAATACTCCCTCCCACCCTGTCCCAAAAGCAAACACCACATTTTTTTTTTCTGAATGGATCAATGAGACAAACGTATCCAGTGACTGGCTAAGTCTAATTCCTATTGCACACACTGACAATGGAATCGAAAAAAAATCCAACTTTCACAATCACTGCCCCAAAGAAATGACATGTGTGGAAATCTTTTTGGAGTGTGATGATGGTGTCTCACTACCTTGATACACAGAAGGTATGTATTCACATAGCCACCACAGAACTAGGAAGGAGGTGAAACTAGAAAAAAATTAGCTTTATATGAAAATATAAAATTCTATGATTATATACCATAGATACAAAGTTCCCAGAAGATGCTTATCCAAGCAACAAAATATTTACAGTTTTAATGGTTTCGCTATTTAAAAATGAAGGAAAAGAAAATATGAGTAGACACGAATGCTTAGGTCTTTAGAAACAATGGCTGCTTGCTAGTTTCAAATGTTCTAACACAACAAAAAAAGTCACTACCCCAAATGTTGGAGAGTTGTGACATTGTATAAAATTGACTATCTCCTCTTTTGGAGACGTTTATTCTTAAAACTCAAGATATTTTTCTTGAAATTAATTATCCTCTGTAGAAAATGCTTCCCTTTGCAAAGAGTTAACAAAAACACTAAAAACAGTTTAACAGCTAAGACAAAGTAGAGGCCAAATCTCGTCATTACAGTTCCTTCTCTTTCTCTATCTTTGCATTCCTTCTCCTTTGATAAGTAAAGCCAATGCAGTTCACATTGTTAAAATGGCAACAAAGAGAAGAAAAGCAAAGGGGTAACAATAAGAGTTGAATTACGTCTGTCAAAAATTAAAAAAAAGAAAAAAAAAAAGAGAAAAGAAAGAACAGCAATGCAGTGGATTAACAAATCGGCATTTTCCCTTCATATAAAAATTCACTGGCACCATTTGAACATAAACTTCAAAACTCAGGGTTTGATGTCCAAAGACATGAATTTGAGAAAGATTGCTAAATCTTTAAGACAACTACATTTTATTTTTTTTTAAATTAAGTCGGTTTTGTTTTGCTGAGAATTAGTAGTATGTATCTTTGGTAGAATTGATATCTATATTTTTAGCTTTTAAATAAAATATATCAGCTTAAAAAAAAAGATTACTAAGAAGGCAGTTGTGCTGTTTCACAAAGAGTCTTCTCCTAATGTTCCAATACATCACTCGGGGTTCAAGCAATTCAAGCAGTCAGAAACTGGAAAAACAACTGAAAAGTTGCAGATCCTGTGAAGGAGTCCACTAACCTTGAACAGACCCACAGCACGGAAACAGTCGCACACGGGAAGTAGGTCAAGGGTTTGGGATTTTTTTTTCCTGTTCCTAAATGCAGATTTGGGAACGGACACTTTGAAATACTAAGGACAAATGCTGCTTTGAAGTGAAAGATTTTAGAGCTTGGTCTTGCTGAAGAATCAGCCTGCTAACCTGTGTGTGCGGGCAGTCCTACCAGCCCTTCCAGCGCCTCGTGCCCATGCCAAGTCAATGCCACGTCACTCACGTCCAGGGGTGTCACCAGTTTCAGATGTTACAATGACACAGCAGCTTTCCAAGCATTCCCTCTTGGAAAGCTTGGCTATTTTTATGGGCTCGACACATAGAAGTCTTTTATGTCTTTCACATGGTCTGCAGGTGCAAACACATGCAAGAGATGGAGAAATCATATCTTAGAAATGTAGACACACATGCACACACACTTCCATCCAGTGCTTCCTTGTTCCTCAGGGCTGTTGCTGAGGACATTTTACGGGGATACACTTACGCACTCCTAATTTGCAGGCCTGCACATTGCTTGGGAGCTTCTGATGCTTGAAAAATGTCCCGAGCAAATGCCAAGACGTGGTTACAGCGCGAGGGCTGGCGTGGCGAAAGCAAGGCTGCGATGCGCAGCGTGGGGCTTGGCCAGACAGACCCGAGAGCATCTCAGCGGGGAGCTGCAAGCGCAGACCTCTGAACGCAACACATTCAGTCCTTCTGCAGTCCCAGGGAAAGAGGGGCAAGTCCATGGAGGAGAGCAGGACTGCAGCTGCTTACAGCAGGACAGATTTGGCTCTAACACGCTCCTAATCCTGACCTTTACAAGCAATTCCTAGCTTCATCCACTTCAAGCCTAATGCATCATCTATTGGTTATCTGACTGTTAACACAGCTCTTAACACACAGCTTAATCCCCCCCTAAGAAAAAATCCATGGAGAAGTCATACGACATCAGTGTAAATTACTTCCTCATGGATTAAGCCCCAAGCAAGTGTTTCAGATGTGGGAAAATGCCAATGCAAATACATGAATTTCCAAAGCGTCTACCAAAGTTCAACCCCACAGCCTTCCTTCATTGATTTTTAAAACTCGTGAGAAGGTAAGGGATTAAACCAGGGGTATTCAGACAGCGTGTCACGAGCCACAGTTATCTTCCATCATGCCACTGAAATGAAAAGTAATCAGCTAAAAGTACTGAGCAAATCCAACCCTCTCGATGCCTGCAGTAATCTGTGTCACTTTGCTCTTGTCAGGGTCTGAACTCATTCCTTCTCTCTACACCTCCCCAGGAACTTAAACACTTCAGGTTGAACTGAGCAAAATCCCCCGTACCGGCTGGAATTGCCTGGGGCTGGGATCACGGCTGGGGGTGCAAGGGGGGGCTCAGCAGCCTCGTGCCAGCACGCACTGCTCAGCACACCCTCGGCAAAACCTTGCTGGCAGGCAGCGATGCCTGAAAACTTACTGCAACAATTCCTTCTCCTCACTGGGCTGTAGCGACCAGGGAGCCCGACTCAACTCCTACCACACGTAAACTGACTCACTCGGTGTGGGGCTGTCCCAGGGCAAGGGGATGCAAACTACATTTGGAAAATTTTGCACGTTTTATTTGGACTAGCTGGTGCTGGACATGGCATTTCCCTAGAGAAACCATGGATATATTCCACTGTTCAGCATTAGCAGTTATTTGGACCACTTGTATCGAGGGAATTCAACAAATTGATTAAGTAAAAGGTAACTATGCAAAAGGTTGCTGATGAACTCTTAAATATATTGGTGCTGGAATTAATCAAGTGCATCCATAATAGGAAATCTTTCCCTTATTAAAAATAAAAGGCCAGATGTTAGCACATACCAGTTCGTGTAGCTCCTCTGCTCTCAGTTTGTACCTCATGAGGTTCTCAACCAAAATGCTTGCTTTCGATATAAATTCCACTTTCAGCTTCCTTCTGTGTAAAAAATCCACAGAACCTTCCTCTTAGCTAAGCTTCCTCCTCGCCCTCCCCCCTCCAACAGAATAAGTGGGTTTTTCCTTGCCACATTTCTGTATCCTAGCAAGGCCGGAGTGGCAGAAATTGATGGTTTTACATTAAATGAAATATATGCTGTAATATTTTGACAAGTCCTGAAAAATACAATGCAGGTTTTGTGCAGTTGAAATTTAGAAGAAATTAATGCCATAAATATGGGATAGTGCCTGTAACTGTATACCAAATGTCAGGGTGGTTGAAACGACACAGTTCGTTCTCAAGGCAGATTCAATAACCCCTCCCTACTCAGCAGAGCTATGAAGGACATGATTAGCTTTAACTCTCAGGAGAATTAAGTATGTGCTTACTTCTTTTGTTAAATGAGGATGAGCCTTGTTGAATTGCAACCAAATACAAAAGGGAGCCAATAAAAATGTATAATTAAATGCTCCAAACAATAATTCAAATTATTTATATAATCTGGAGGAAAAACACTTCAGGGGTGTGGGAGGGAAAACACAATAAACTAGGTTTGTGCTAAAGAATTAGTCTGGCAAAATAAAAAGAGGGAGAATGGAACTTTATAGGTAGTTTTTTTATTAGTTTGCTTCACCAGTAAATATGGATCAGTACTTTATGTTTTAGCACTAAAGTATGAAAATTACACACCTGTAAAAATGGCATCTAACAGTTATGAAATTAAGAAACGCCTGTCATCATGTAACATACCATTAGGTGTGAGGTCATATTCAAGAAATAGTAAGGAAATTAATGTGTTTAAAATATTGAATAGCTTAGTAATGTAAAATATTGCTACCTTCGATATATCTGAAAACAGGTCTGATTTTGGGTTATAGTAGATTTCTTACTGTATTGGCTCTGATGAAAATAAAAACAAAATACTTTCCCAACACGGGGCCAGTTAAAAAACTAAAATTGACATTTTTCTGAGTAAATGGGGAAACTTTGAAACTGTAAGTTCAAAACCTATCACTGTGTCCCACATATGAATCGCATCTAATTTATAATTATATTGTATGTAATTCGTATATTCCATGTGAAGCAAGTCTTATGTCTGTGAGTGTACAAACAGCAATGTGAAACAATACAGAAATAATTGTTTCTGCTCCACAAGGCTATTACACCTTCACTGTAGCTAATAATCACCTGCCACATTTTGTCAAAAAAGGATGAACGCTGCTCATCCACTCCACTGGAATGCAGAATACCATCACAAAACTGTGACATGATAATTAAAATAATAAATATGGTATGAAGGGGTACAGTATCTGTCGTAGAAAGAATCCACCTGGCCTAGCATTCAAGATTTAAGATTCAAGGGTCACTGTAGTCAGCAAAACTTCACTGCATTTAAACGAAACAGAAAAAGCATGTTTGTTGTCATGGAATGTCACATCGGGGCTTGTTTTGTATTAGAATATTATAGGCAGTAACACTGATCATATAGTGCAAACTAGATAAAATTGCGTTTCACTGTGTGAAATAAACAGAGGTGCAAATGCTCAGTAGGATACCATTAAGACATAAAATGGCAAAAAATAAATATCAAAACTTTTATCAGTGTAAAAAAGTAATTGGGTTATTGTATAACCTAGAGTCTGGCAAAAAAGGCCTCAAAAAAGTTCGCTCAGTCTTCAGAAGTTCTACAAATTAAGTGCCTTTTCAGGTTTCCAATTAGACAAGAGACTCCATGCTTTCTGCGGGATCTGACTCATCACTGGCCATCACAGCACCGTTTTTGTCCAGTGTCATGGGACCGTTTCCATTTTCCTTAGTGCTGACCAAGCTTAGCATCGCCTTGTAAAGAAACTGGTACTGCTCCTGGAAAAGAAAGGACAAGTTATTTCAATCCTTCCAGCGTACGTAAGTGAGAGGCAGTTAAATTTGGCATTTCTGGGGAAGGACACAGCTATTTGTTACTAGAAGCATATGTAAAAGAGAAGAAAAATACTTAAGAGTAATTATCTGTGTTAATCTATCTTAACCTTGTCACCTCAAGATCTCAGTTTTGAGTAGATTGTATTATTCCTGATCTACTGCCCACTGAAGAGAAAAGAAGTCTTTCCACAGATACTATAAGGACACTGCAGAAGGTCCAGAATAATATAACAAACCAAACAGCATGTTGCAAGACCCCTACAGTATCATTACTATTTTTCCAGCAACCAGGGCATGCATCCAGTTCCCTTATTTTCCTCTTTATTCCATTACCATGCTGATTTTAAAAAACAACATACAATTTATGGACATTATATGATTTCATACAATGAATTCGATGTGTCAATTCCTTGATAATTGTTCCACACACAACTTCTAAATACATAAATGTGTTAGATCAGCTGTTGGCTTAAATTCCAAGAGGAGGAATGAGGACAGAGCAAGGAGGCATTCACAGCTACTCAGTTCCAAGGCATCAGCAGATCAGTGTACCCCAGGCACTGAGTTATGGCCAAACTCACCTTTGGGGTTATCTCTGGGAAGGCCCAACAGGCTGGGAATATAGCAAACAGAACGAGGTAAGGCCCCACACCTCCAACCATCCAGACCTTACCTGGGCGAACACTATTTGGGGCAAAACTGTGCTAGAGGTGGGACTAATGCTCAAACAATACAGGAGTGCAGGACTGTATCTGAGCCCACAGCTCAGGCTGTTCCCTCGTACAGGCAGAGCCACGCACGCCCTGCCAAGGGCTCTTGGTGCACGCAGACTGAAGAGCTCCTCTGCTGAAGGTTTTCCTCCCTTCAGCATTCCCTGCCCTGCTGCACCCTTTGGATCACAATTTACAGGGCTGGCAGGGGGGTGCTGACAAGCTGAAAGGCCTGCCTGAACAGCGACCCCCTAGCTGTGTGAGAAATAAGCTTAATTGCAAATCAAGACTGCAGGTTTGAGGTTTATAAAAAATGACAATAATACAAAAAAAGCCCAAATGCAACTTCTGCTTGGTAGCAGAAGCAATAGACTTGATAATATACACAATACATGTTTCAGTTCATGCTTTTGGTCTCAAATGAAAACCTTGTAAACTCTCCATTTATATCCCATTTAAAAACTTACAATGTCTGTAAATACTCCAGGCCGCATAAGATTTATCATCTTTGCCACCTGGAAAACATCGACAGCATTTTCATTCTCCAGCTGCTGGGACAGAGTGGTAAGGGCACATAGCGTTCCCGCTGACACAGCTCCATACCTGAAAAACCACACCAAAAGGATAAGATACTCAGAAAAATACCGGGGCACGTTGACAAAGAGCTAGGAAAATGTCAGTATAGCCTTATTTGATTACCATAGTTCGTCTTTATATCTAGTAAATGCTTGCTTTACGCTGGCTATTTTTCAGTCATTTTAATTAAAAAAAAATAGACATTTGATGGTACACTAGTCATTTCAGGATATCTGCGGTATTCAATATGAAGAATTGTATCAACAGAAGAATGTGAGCCATTTAAAAATACCCAGCTTGCAGAGTATAAAAATGAAATCAGTTCTCACATGCCACATGTACTGAAAGCATCTGCATTGTAGCCGAGTGTATTTTAAATTCATTAGTGGGAGCTCAAGCAAAACATAAATGATTAGAAAGAAATGCACCTTGCCTCTTCCTTTGCATCAGACAACTATATAAAACTAACAGGGATATGAGGTGCTCACAAGGAAATGGGGCACCTTGAAGTCCTCTTTAGGTCCAATTCATAAGCAAAACGCAACATTCCCACGTTGGGCACCCAAGAGACATTACGGATTCTGACAAATTGAGCTGGGCTGTCACTTAATAAGAACCTGAGCAATGGTTATTCGTCAGGAGAATGACTCAGAATGTGTCCTCAAGACAACTGGGCAGGTAGAAACCTTACTGCTGCTAAGTCTGTGGGTATGCTTTAGTCATGCGTGCAGTTGTGGGGTAGGGGATGAAGGATCTTATGCAACAGGGGCTCATAACTGCTTCTGAGGAGCCTCAGCTGAGCTCTGCTCTCCCAGTATTCAGGAGACTGAAATTCTGTCCTGGTTTTGTGAAGTCTGCTCTGTGACTTTGAGAAAGTCTGCGTCTAAATGTCCCAACCTGTAAAAGGCGGACATTGGTGCTGACTTACTCTGCAAACTGTTTGGAGAACTGTACATGAAAACTTCAATAATCGGCAAGTACTGCGCTGCCATCTGGTACAATAAGATTACCACTAGGATTTTTTACAACATTCCTGTGGAAATCAAGACATATGCTGACTTAATTTCATATGATTTTTGCAAACTCAATTTGCCTAGAAATTGGAAGCAGAAATCAGATCACAATAGACCTGCTATTTTTGACGAAAAGTCTCCAGAAGAAGCAGGGCTTCTGCAGAACTACAGAGATGGCTGCGACTGATCATCTACAGGGACAGAGGACAAAGTGCCCAGTGCATGGGCCTGGTGGGACACAACTAAAGGCCTCTTGGGGCCTAATGGCTCTGTTTCTACTTGAGTTGATTATCGCCAGCTCCCAACAATCTGAAGGCTTTTCTCTCTGAAAATTATGCAACAAATTTTCATCTAGTTGCCTACATATGGGCAGTTATATTTAAAGTTCTTGACAACTGTCTCCAGTTGGAATTTCTGAACTACTTTGAAATGCTGTTATCGAGTTCATCCCACCATGTACTTCCTAAATACCACATGCATTTAGTATCTGCAAATTCATAGATTTGGAATTAATCTGCAGTTGTAATTACTAGTGGATTATGTGATACAGTAGTTGCATGTAGTAAAGGGAAATTTTTGTTTTCAGCTACATTTGCTCAGGCTTCAGTAAAAAGCAGAATCCACATTATGTATTAGGCATAAAAGTAAAATCATTGAATATGACAAATAAACCAAAAAAGCAATTTACAGAAAGAATGACTCAGCAACTTGTTAGAAATGTGATTTTGAATAATTTTTTTTTTTTGGTCTAGCATGAAATGCCCAGATCAATAATGGTTCCAATTTTGTAAAACGTAATCTTAAGTACTGCAAGAGCAGCAAAACCTTACTTCAGACTACCCAAAGCATGAATATTAAAAACTAGCCTGGAATTAATAAGTGCTGGCAAAAGCCAACAGAGCTCTCACTGTGCATTAGCAAGGCAGGAAACAGTGGGAGAAAAACCACTTCCTGCAGCCCAAGGCACCATTTGTGGAGTCTGCTGGGAAAAACCTGTTGCAGCAGCACACACTGATGTGAAGTGAAAGCTCCTTCAGCAACAGCAGATATCAGCACGCAATCACACATCAGCGCAAAGGCTGATCTGACCTCTGAAATACCAGAGTATGCTAATAACATTTTTGCACAGAAGGTGAAGATTTCTATGACTTTTCCACTAACTCTCCTTTGTAGCAATGGCAGAAGGTTTAACGGACTTGAGTGCAGGAGGCTTGAAGGGGTAGCAGTTGTTTACGCTGGCTTGGTGTTTGCTCTAAGGGCGACTCAAGCAGTGTCAGAAATCAGGCTTTCTCGGGATTTTAATGGCAGAATGACTCCACGAAGCACCGTGCCCACCAGGAAACAGCTCCTTCCAAAACCAGGCCTGTTAGACCCAGGCTTCAGCTTCATAGTAACAGTATTTTGCAGCTCCATGATGTGTGCAAAGCAATAACATTCAATGCAATATTTAGTATCTTATATAACTGGGCATTCAAGCATAGCTGGCAAGAAAATGCTCACCATTACACAACAAAAGAGACGAGTGTTGGGGGATGCTGGCCCTGTGTTAGCAGGCTCCTTCCATTTGGCACCGTATGGGCCCCTTGGAGTGTTTTGGGGGAAGCAGAAGGAAGGAAAATAAATCTGTTCACAGATAACCTAGGCTCCTTCTCACAAGACACTGCTGCTCATACTGAGACACGGCTGAGCTGAGCTTGTTCTATGCCTCACCTGGCATGTTAAACCTCAGTTATCAGACAGGAGCTCAGGGCTGTTTTGAAAGTGGTTTCCATAAGCCCTTACCAGGCTGCTCAAAGCCTTACCTAAACCAGGGCTCTGCTGGCTTCTGAAACCTGTTGTAGAATCTGTACGGGATATCTCCATGTACAAAAGAACCCAAAATGCATACAAAGCAAGAAAAAAAGATGACATACTCATCATGAACTATGGTGGGGCCATCCCTTGTTAAGGCCTCTTCCTTGATTACATTGATAAGTTCAAAGGTACTGCTTATGGGAGCATCTGGGTTTGGCCATTTAGGACACTGAAAGTGGCGGACTTCCAGAACGTAGTCATCCTGAAATGAAAAAACAGCCTAGGCATTAGCTACTTTACTTTCACATTTATCCACTCCATGTAGAAAGAGCTTCTCTACCAACTGGAAGAGATGCCTTCTTCTTCCACACAGTGTATATATAAAAAAAGAAAGATGCATAGCTCTATAGCAGCTCCGTGAACACCCTAAAATAATACAACTTTAACAAAATGTTTAGTTGATGAAGATTTTATATTTAATTTCAGAGCCTATATCCATATACACCTTCTCTCAGAGCCAATAGCTCAAAAGTCAAACAAGAGAAGAGTAACCAAGGAATCTAAATTTACCAGGGCTTGCAAACCAATGTTTTGCAGCAAAATCCAGCTGCGATTCCAATACCAAACTAGAGATAGGCTTGTAGCTCAAAAGAAATGTGCTTAATAAGCAAACTCCCTTAACTCCCCGAATAATTACACTATAATATTGACATTTATAAGCACAAATAGGACAATAAACCTTGGTGTAGTTTACAAAGAATAATTCCATCTACTTTTGCAATTTCTGAATGAAAAACAATGTCTTCACTTTCAAATATTCACACGTTAAATTTGACAGCCTCACTAGCTAGAAGGATCTACCTGAAGTAGAAAATGTGAGAGGGGGAAGGAGCCAACAAGAACACCTTTCCCCAGTGAGCAACATGCATTCACGGGCATTTACAAGTATATAGTTTTCAAAATTGTTTGTGAACTCGTCATTTGTCATATTTAAATGATATCAACAACATTTTGGAGAAGAGCCAAGACCCACGTTTGGAGGTTTATTTTACCTGGGTAGCTTCAAGGATAAAGTCATGGATGATAATTTGCTCTTCATTAGAGAGGCACAGTCTGTCTTTGCTGATAAGGGTCACAGTAAAGGCCTCACAGTTCATGGATTCCTCGCGACTTGGCCAGTACACAAACTCATCTTCTGCCTGGAGGAATGAAACAACACACTACTGCAGTCTTTCACATAACTTGTGTGTGACTGAGAAATCCAGCGGATCAAAAAATTGGTTTGATAAACAGAGATGATCAGGAGCTGATCTTTACAAGCCCTTTTTGTCTAAAACAAACCTACTATTAGTCTACTAGTAGTCAGTAAGCCTGCCAGATCCCTCCTTTGTGTGTCCAAACAGGTAACGTCTGCTTTTAATTGGTTTCATAGGGAAATGGTTATCTTACCTCACTCGTACTTAACCTTTGTATTATATCCCAGGCTTTATTACCTCCTGCCTAGACAGTTTTGCATGAAAGGCAGACACCTGTTTAGAGAAAAATCATTAACCTTTAATAATTAATTGCTTATTATTTTAATTTATATTTTTTGTGGCCTAATCCAAAACTCAAGGGTATTAGTGGAAGGTCTGTGGATCAGGTCTAGGTAGAAGAGTGATGTATACTTCGGAGTGGAATTTTTACAGGTGGGGGGAAGAATGAGGAAGAAAGAAGACACCCAAACTCATGAGAAAACAGGAGCTATGAACCCACTTCATCCCTCTGCAGCCATGAACGTGTCTCTAAAAACAGGCTTATTTCTGTGGGCCTGGAGCTTTCATGCACATGATCTGCAAGACACCCTTGGGACTTCGGTCTTAAATGAAAACAGTCCCGAAAACAGGACCTCGGATCCTAAGTGTTCTGAGTGCTCTGCAAATTCCACCCTCAGCGTGCAGAGGCATCAGCAACCCGTGTAACATTGCTGAACACTGTGGAAGTGACCTGTTCTTCGATGCGACAGGTTCTCACAGCAGGCATTATGGTCCCATCCTTTGGCATTAAACATTTGTCACCTTGATGCTGTCCCAGTTCTGTTCCACCCCTCCTCAGCAGCCAAGACAACTCAAACCAAACACTGAGCCAACATAAGGGTGCTAATGCTCTGCTAGCCAACCTCCACGCTGGGCACCATGAAGATGAAAGTGGGCACCAGACATCCTTACAAGGGATATGGTCGTGGCCGGTGCTTCTCCTTTGCCCTTTATATCACTAATGTTCTGCTGAGCTAGTCCACAGAGTTGTAAAGACAAGAGCAGCCTCTTCATTTCTACCTGACACGTTTTCATTTTGTTAGTACTTTGTGATTCAATCTTATTTCTCTGAACACTCTTTGCCTTGCGGTGCCTGCAATCCCTTTCATCACACTGCACACAGGGAGCATATCGACTGCTGCCTCTTTAGTAGCGCCTCACGACTGCTATTTTCCTGCTGTAGTGGAGGTGGTTTCTCTACCATTCTCAGCTACAATTGTCTCTGCATCTCAGTTATGCATGCAAGAAAAAATGAACCATTTAGTTCCTAATCCTTTTCATCGTGCCCTCTTGAGACATGCTAGTAAATCTGGAAGCAGTGATTAGCACTTCACCTGTGTCACTTGCTTCTCTCTGTCTCGTTAACTCCACTTAAATTAACATACGTTTGCTTTTTGCTTACATCAAAAATAACTTTTGTAACCTTTCCCAGCCTGAAGTCTTGCATGGCTTTAGTCTTAAACCCCCTGGAAACAACTGACTTATCCTAATGTCCCTGCTTCGTATTTCTGCTCCTGTCAAAGTCCTCACCCATGGCCCTGGCCAGACAGTAACGTCACTGCCTTACATCCTGCCAGCCAGGTAACCCACAGGAGCTTCGCAGAGGCTGTCATCGCCAGCATGCTGCCTGGGAGCACTGTGGTCTGCTCCAGCTCGCTGCAGTTTATGCTGTCTTTCCCAAGGGTGAGGGCAGAAAGGAAGAGTAGAAAACAGGCCCCACACCTAGGAACTTATCTATTTGTGACAAGCTTAGGGCAAAGTTTGAGAAGGTGGCCCCCAAACTGGCTTTTCTTTCCACCAGAAAATAGCCATAGCACATATCTACATGAGCGGCCTGCTGGGCTGAGTGACTGCCACACAGTGCAGGGAGGGAAGCGTCTCACTCACCAGGCTCTGGTTGTCCGGCAGCATGACGATGATCTGTGCATTGTGATCCCAGATCATTCGCCAGAAATCTTTAGTTGTATGTGGCAGCGGATGTTGGGTTATGATGAACTCGTTACTCCTGTAGTAGCCCTTTTGCAGGAAAACAAACCGCAGTTACTTACTGCCTTCAACACTTTTAGAGCATTAATTTTATCTTTGGGGACACATAATGACCCTATTTCATTTTATTCCACAATATTTTCACACAGACTATAATTTTGTAACTCCATTTCCATCCTGCAGAGTCTCCGTTGTTTTCATTTACTCTAAATCCCAGTATTTATTTGACTGTATCTCATGGAAATACACATTCCACCTAAATGCATCTTGTATTTAATTTTTTTAGGCAACAATCTTTAATAAAACACAGTTAATAGCTTTACATTATGGGGAAGGTGTTAAAATCTCATCTGTTAATACACAGCCATTACATACAGAATTAAGACAATTACAGGCATCTGGTATTTAGCACCTTAGAATTGATTTTACTTTGTAATTAGGTGTTGGCTTCCTCACCATGATATAAGAGGCATTAATGTAATCAGTTCCCTTCATTCCAGGCAGCGGTGCCAGGCCCACTCTAGCACGCTCAGCTATAAGATAAAGAAAAGAAGAAAAAAAATATCAAAGTCTGGTCATGGCACATTGCAGAAAGCAAGAATTTCTCAGACGTTAACAAACCAAATACTGTGCAGCTCCCATCTCCCCCAGGAGTAGGCCAGCACTTTAACCGTGTTAAAGCATTGCCTGCTAACACAGGATATAAAAGAGAATGTTGCACAATATTCCCACAAGGACAAAGTAATTTCAGGAATCAAATTTTACTATAGCAAAGATTTTCACAGCAGGCTGAATTACCAAATAACAGTATATGCAGTGATAACAGGGGATTTAAGGTAATTCTTGACTGCAGCGTTCCATTTGTCTCCAGCAGCACACAAACCCAGCTGATTTATTTTGTTTTCCCTACCACTCTGTAGCACGACCATCACTCACTCCTCCCAGCTGGAGGGTGAGATAACCTCCTCAGACAAAGCCCTTCCCTACCAGGTAGCCCCGCAGAAGTGGCTACGTGTTCTTCAGGAGGTCTGCACTGCTCCGTGTTTGAGGGTTGGGTTCAACAACATCCTGAAGCCAACTGACAGGCTCCTACTGCCCAGCTGAAACCACTGCAATCACTGCAGCTACATGACACCAACTCTAAAGGTGCATAGGCTATTTCAGTCCATCCACCTTTGTTTTTAGCGTATATTCTTATGATTTCCCTTTTTATGACCAGCCTTCATGATGGACCAAATCTGTGCCATCATGACTTTGCACTAGGCTTGGCTACTGCCTGTCCTGTACGTTCTGTGCTTGGGGGGAAAGTGATGGGAACTACGCTGTGCTTCTGCTTGGTTTGGTGCAAGTTCATACTGTTTAGCAATCGGGCACAGATTCCGTATTAATAACTGTGAAACTGTGGCCTTGGGCACTAAATACCCGCAAATCTACAGAAGGTTTGCACAGAACAATTGAGTGTACTAGCTGAATTATAAAAAACTTGTGCCAATCACCCTGGGAGATCTCACCTGAGCTGGGATCTGTATCAAAGTAATTATCACAGTATTACATAGATTATCCCCTACCTATTTATTCAAATTCTTAAGCACTTCAAATTAACACTTCACTTGGACAGCGTATCTGGCTGACACCGTAACTATTTTCTTTTGTTCAGTTTCATCAGAATAATGGTGAAAGACAGCTTGGTCTGAACAGAATATTACAGTTCTCCTTCCTAGTGGCTCTGCCTTTTCATGCATAACACGGGGAGAATTCGCTACAAAAAGTTATGCTAGGCAGTAATCAAACTGAAGATGTGATCTTACACGGCACGACTGATGAGTTCCTGTTTTTCTCTTTGTTGCAGTCTTTCTGAGCACTGAAGCATTCCACGTATTTTGCATTACACTGTGTAACCAGCTGAAAGAGAATAAAGTAGTAAGTCACTCCTCATAGCGATCTAAATGAAGAGAGGTGGTTTCTTTGCCAACTCCTGGGAAGACGCATCAGTAGAAGAATAAACTGCATTGTTAAACTTGTTTAAAATACTCAAGATGCCAATGGAAATCATCCTTTTCATACAATATGTTTAATGGATAAAAAGATCTTTGCAGCTCTCAGCTTCGAAACATCCTGAAAATGAAGTTCCATCAAAATGTATTTTCACAGAACACTACATTTAGTTATCTTTGAGAATATATTTCAAAGACTCGCAGACATTTTCAGTCAGAAGCAGGTCTCAAGGAAGAAAAGCTAGCAAAATAAAACAGTGACAAAAAAAAAAAAAACTTTTACATTTTCTTTCAAAATAAAAGTGAGATCATTCCTGCAGAATGACTTTTTCCTGCCAGGCCTTTTGTGAACCCACCATGCCAGCGGCAGAGATCTGAGGCCATGGGTTACATTATCTGGTCTGCTAAATTTGTTCTGGGCACAATGAAAAGTCAGGGAGGCAGATCTGGATTTGAATATTCTGCCAGTGTATGGGGAATCTCTAACAGAGCAAGGAGGGTGAAGGTGGGTTTTCCATCTCCTGCACTAGCAACTCATCACTCAATGTAATTTTACTCTAAGACAGTTGAATGTGAACTACTGTCCCAAGGCATGAGCACAAGTTATTTTCTGCCAGCTCTGTGGTAGCAGCAGAAATCGGGGAAAAATTTAATAATTGCTGCTTTCTTAGTCCTGGTTTCATATCCACTCTAAACAAGATAGTGCTTAACTCACCTCTGTACTCGCAGTAGGCCTGTTGGAAGTTACAGAGTTTCTAAATATCTGTGCAACTCTAGCAGAGGAAGCCATTTCTGAAAAGGGCACTTAAATTTTTTGAAATTTTGCCATGAGTCATGAGAAAACATCTTTATACTTATAATTTAATATTTTTAATAAAAGTGGAACACTTATTTTTTTAATAACAGATGTTTTTCTTCTGTCACATTTTGTGTGTGTGTATGTTTGTACTTGTTTCTTCAATTTAATAATTAAGCATCTGGAATTTCTATACATGAATTCTGAAAATATCTTGTTCATTTGTTGAATAGCTTTGCATCTGTTAAAATTTAACAGTTTCAATTCCTCAGGTAGTTATTAAACTGAGTGAGTTTATCTGTGAAAACAGACATCATGTATAATCTTCCTATGATACACAGTCTCACAAAATAGTTTTAAATGCATTCAAATAAAATGCAATCAGAAAATCTTAGGTTTCAAATAGATCCAGGCAAACAATTTTACTTTGGCCATGATGAAAGCAGCTGTAATATAGCAAGGAAAAGCAGCAAGCATAGTTAGCATTGAGAAAGGCATATTGCTTTTCCTGGTCTTAAAACATTTTTAATTCTACAACACTGAAGTAATAAGTGGTACCAAGAACCTCATTTCATTTTGTGCTCTATATATATGCATGAGAATCACAGTTTAGAGGAAGACCTCCAGCCAAGTTACCCACACACTTAGGAACGCCCCAGCTTCCTTCGGAATGCGGAGACGAGCAGCACAGTTCAAAGCAGTATCCATGTTCCTCTTCTCACCTTTGACTCCAAAGGTATTAGTACTGATTTCCAGCAGTGCAGCTAAGACTTGTTGGACACTGAGCTTCCCAAGATGACGTGCTGTGCTAATCAAGTGTTCTGGTTTGGTTCATTATCTATGACAATAGACGGTGAAGACATGCCATGCAACACAGAGTGGAGAAATTAAGTCTCTCTGGATGGGAGTGATAAGCCTTACCTTGAACTGTTTCTCTAGTCGTGTCTTCCCTCCTATGCCGGGTATGAGGATGCTGTTAACATAACTGTGCAGCTGGTTTGCAGATACTTCAGTCTCTTTCCCAAGGATGGCTTCCAACAAGGCATCATGAATAAAAATGTACTGCTCCTAGATAAACAACAGCATGTCACGTAGGCACTTGGAATAAACTGAACAGCTGGCTTTAACTGAGGGGTAGGGCACTAAAGGAGGGCATACAAAACAAGCCACCCATGCAAATACTGCCAAATCCAGAATAAACATTTACAAGTGTAACAAATACAACTCCGAAGAAGTCATATGCAAAATCTGAAGTTTCTGGTCTAGACAAAGAGAGACATTCCTGTGCAATAGATGTGATATATTCAATACTTACAGAGGTGTAAATAAAAAATCTATTTGCTTTTTGATTGCAACATAATAATGAACATGGCTTTAAATTGAACCCCACTGCAATTGTTACCTCTGTCTGGACGAGGTAGTTGCGCTGTGTCCTGATATGTTTCAGGAAACCCAGGACATTAACTGTGCTTTTGTCTTTTATCTGTTGCAGCATACTGTCTATCACAATGTAGGTACCAGTTCTGCCAACACCAGCACTATGGAAAACATGAGAGAAACTCCATGTAATACAGCTGGACCAAAGTAAATGTTCACAACAGGAGAACAAATGCACCTGTTCCCAGACTTTCGTGTCCCTGCTAGCCTTAACCACGAAAGTTACTAAACAGAATATTTTGGTTTTCTGGGAATTTTATTGGGCACGTATTTCCTCCCATTTGTGGTAACTTGTGTGTAAGAGAAAGATGAGTGTTACACAAGCCATCGTGCCTGTGCCACTGGAGCTGGCTTGGCTTGTAGGCCAGGGCAGCAAGGATGGGGCTTCCATAGTCCTGGATTTCACAGCCTGGCTGTTTGCATGAGCTGAGACTTGGATGTGCTGCCTCCATTGCTGTTGTTACTGGTGTTGGCCAGAGGAAGCCACGTGGCAATCTACCCTGTGCCAAACTGGCGAGGTTGCTCCAGGCTGTGGGCTGTCCTGGTTGGCTTCAGCCATGAAGTAAGGCTGAAGCTTCATGGTGGAGCTGTAACGGTGCTCTGCAAATGCAGGTGGTACCAGCACTATGGCAAGGCCTGGGGGGGGGGGGGGCGGCTAACCCCGTGGAGGCAGGACTTCTGGAAGGGGAAGGGGGCAGTCCTAGGCCCAACACACAGGAAGGAGAGGGGAACCATTCAGAGTTGCTCAATGAGCTCTAACCCCATCATTTTCTCCTCTTTGCTATGATGTTGTACAGCCCCCTTGCACACAGCAATGGAGAACGCATCCTTCAGCTCATTTAAGGGAAGTGTAGGCAGGTGGAAAACAGGCTTTGAACCAGAAACTGCACAGCCACATCAGTGCAATGCTCAGCAGCTCACCATCATAATGCAGGGCTTTGCTAACGGAACTGGGATGCTTTTGCCTTGGAGATGGCTTAAAATGTAGGCAAAGCTAATTCATGTCTCCCTGCACTCCACAGGGCAGGCACACTCCTGTGCTAATAACTCATGGTGTTTGCCTTCACTGGTGTTTAAAAGAGCACACACTGCAAAATAGGCATTTGTACCATGAAGTAATTAATCACACCCATCATACCTGCAGTGCACAACCACTGGTCCCATGTCTGGGGTTCTGGCTGCAGAGGATCTCCTAACGAAGGTTAGCACAGGCAGAGCATACTCCGGCACACCCATGTCAGGCCACTGAGTGTAGTGATACTGAATAACTGTTCTCTCATTCTGGCGCCCTTTTGGGTTTCCTTTCTGACCCTGCATGCAAAGTAGGAGCAGTGAAAAAAGAAAGATTAGGAAAGAGAAGCATGCAAATATATTCAATCCTACTGGCTTGCTCGGATGAAAAAGTGCTGGACTCTTACAGAAGAAATCTTCTGCAGCTCTGCCTCCTGCTAGGTGGAGACAGAGTTCAAGAAAAAATACACATGGGAATAACAGCAGCCGCTGTGATACCTAACCAGCAGCAAATTTGAGAGAAATAAATATAGGTTAATCCTTTCACCAGGTTCCTTGTAATCCTGGTTTTGTTTACTTATTTCCCATCCACCTGCTGCTGCAAGTTGCCTATGCAACAGCTGAATTTTCTCCTGCATGGCTTGCATCCTTTACACAAGCTAGAAGGCATCTGGATGAAAACAGTGAAGGTTTCACCCACCTTTTTCATCTTCGTGTTCCTGACTGTGAAGCGGCGCACAGTGTAGCAGGCGTGAATGTTTGTGCTCTTCAGCGTCACTATTATGTTGCCATACTCCTCGCTATTCTCTGACGGCCAGTACTGGTCGCATTTTCTCTGAACAAAGACATAGTTGGATGGGCTGGCTGAAGGTTTGAACTTTCTTTACATTTGTGTTTAAATTTTTTTATAAAAAGTAAAACCATGGCTAGCTACGCAACCCTCTATGTTAGCTAGAGTTTAGACATCAACATGTGTCATCCCAGACCATTTAAAACAAATTCTGCCCACATGATTTGGAGAGATAGTAAGGAGCATTTGCTAATAAACTAGAAAATCTCTTACTCTTCCTTTTTCGACAAGGTTTGTGATCATGACAATGATTCCAGTATTTTGTTCCCAAATCATCCTCCAGAAATCTTCAAAGGTAGACTTTAAAGGTCCCTGGGTAGCAATGTAGGCTTTTGCTTTGTTGTAACCCTTCAAAGAAAACCATAATGCCAAGTGAGATGAAAGCAATATCATGGCAGAGATATTAATAATTTAAAGAGAACAACGAAAGGTGCCTTTCTCATTCATAACAGTGAGGAATTTGTAGCAAAATGATCATGTGAAACTGGAAAACACAAACACTTCACAAGTAGCAATACTTCCTCCTTGTGGAGGGATTTAGAGTTAGAGAAGAAAAAACAACTCAAAGAACTTACATCAACGTAATTAGCATTAATGTAGTCACTGTGCTTAGAATCCTTTCCCGGTAAAGGCCTTAGCTTCACCCTACTGTGATCATCTGCAGGACAGAAAACAGAGCAGAAGCATTAAGGAAACATGATGCAGAATTGCAGGTAAATGTCCCTTTTCCTAGGTATTGGAGCAGCCCTTATTAATACCCTGCAGAAACTGGCTTTGGACTGGAAGTGGAAGGTGTCTGTTCTTGGTCACCTGAATGAATTGTCTGTTCTTCACCATCTGATCATGGTAGCAGGTCCTCAAGGCTTCACATCCCTTAAATCACACGGCTCATGCTGGGACAGCTTCTCTTTAAAAGACACTGTAGAAAGATCTCTAGGATCATCTGCATCGCACAGTGTAATGTGATTCAAAGAGCCACGGCAACACACAGGGCTGTGTAACGTGCAGAGGCACCAGCTCAGCTCTCGCAGGCAGTAGAGCTTCCTTTGCTTGGCTCAGTGTCTGAGCTCATTATCCTCCACTCTGCTGTGCTCCAACAGCTCTGCTGGGTCTGGGAGAGTGAATGTCCCCACTCCTTCACCACCCTCATCCTACCAAGAAGATAGACTTTAGATCATGCTTTTCTACTCTTTAGCTCCCATTTTTCTTGCACTCAAATGCCGGACTTCCTGCTTAAATCGGAAGAAATTGCAGCTCTTCTGCTTCTAAGCAGCAGTATGGGCCTGGGAGGGGCTTCCAATACATGCAGGAAAGAGACATGTGGGCTAACTTTAAGCAGGAAGAATCTGCTTTTTCTGGCCTTCCAAGGCACCAAGGGAGAAAGAGGTTCCTTCAGGTGCAATTTGGAGCACCGAAGTTCCCGCTTCGATTCTCCTCTAGTGGTACATCTCTCTCTGTGCTTAGAGGGACCAAACACCTATGTCTAAAATCAGAGCTGGGACATCTGCAGTGAATCCCCTTGCCCAAGGACACATAGTGAGTGTGTTCCTGGTCCTCAGCCTGCACCTCGATAGATTCTGATAATCAGAGACGTGCATTTCCTTCCTACGCCATCAAAAACATTCAAGATTTATTATAAATTTAAAGAACTCTGGGGACTCCGTATCAGCGACTTTCCATCTTTGATCCTAAACCACAGCAACTGCTGCACCTCACATCAGAGAACAACATGGAAAAAAGTTACTGGATTTACATCCCAGGCCTGTAATAATTTGCACTCTAGTCCAGATTTTCAGTTCTCAGAGGAATACAGGCAAAGCCTGCACTGTGCTACAAAGATCACTGCTTGTCCAAGTTGTACACAAGGTTGAAGCAGTTTGAAATACAGCAGTTATATTCTGTAAGATTTAGCACCTTTGGGATTATAAGGAAATCTCAGGGATCATCAGTAAAACTCTTTCCCCTAACTTGCACTTCCCTTAGGCCAGTTTTCAGATGTTAGCAGGCAGAAGAGCTCTGATCATCAACTTATTCCAGTTATTCCTCCACAAAGTTTCATAGCAAACTGGTATTTCTAAATCTACGCTTGGACCATCAAACTGGAAACTATTCTAAAACAAAAGCTGGAGTGAGATCCTAGCCTCAGAGAAGTTAAAATGTCCACTGCCTTTAGAAGGAAAACGATCTCCCAGTCACACTGTCATGTATTTATTAATTATTGTTTAATAACATAACTTTAACCCACCTGCCTTTTCCAGTCACACAGACACAGTGTGAGAGGAGAGTGTTTTTTCTGCTTGATTAAATGTGCTCACTGCTGGCGCTTACTTACATGCTAGGATGTTGATGTATCTGTTCTTGTGCTTGTTGTCGGGGTGGTTGGAGTGCTCTGCAGTGATGTTCATGTCGGCTGTACAGCGTTGCACTTCCTAGGCATAAAAATTATTCAGATGCAATATGCGTCAGCCCCCAAAATTAAGCTTTATCTCCTTTTGCAACAGCTCATAGAAACCATGTTCAAAATATCGATATCTTAATTGCTGGATTAAACACACAGTCATTCAGCATTTTCCTGTAGGACATGGTCTGCTTAAACTGAGGAGGCGTTCGCTGCTCCCTGGCTTATGCTCCTCTCCGCAGACCTGGTGACAGATGCAGTCTCGGCACCCCAAGGGTCTGCTGTCCCCTCTGACCAGCAGTCCATCCATCTTCGGGACTGCATCTCCTGTGGCACCCCACTGTCTCCCCCCTTGGGAAAGGAAGAAGAGTCCCTTCAAAGGCAAGAGTGGCCGCAATGCAGGGTAAGAAATGAAGCACAAAGAACATTTCAACAGCAGTCTTTTGACCGCAGGACAACTAATTTGCTTATAACCTCTCAAAACAGGGTTTCTGACATTTCAGTTTGGCACTGACCTTTTGTTAGTTCTCTGCAGAGAGATGCCTTTTATAAAATATAAATAAAATAGACCTCTGAAGATAACAGCTAGTGCTTTAAATACCACTTCTTGGACACTGATGAACAGCCAATGATATAGTGAAAGGGATAAAAGGTTGCATCCACATATATATACTGGAGCGACGTCTATTCAGACATTCAGAAAGCAGAATGAGTCTGTCTTGAAGCTCGAGATGCAGGTGTCTGTCTAGTCAGGTTAGATACCAAACTGCCATTGACTTTTCAGCTCTGAACCTACCCCTTACACCATTGGACATCAGAATACAGGGCTATTGAAAGGGGGCGGTGGAGGATCTTTTTTTAGCCCCTTGAGAAGCAGCTATTCCACTTGGCCAGGCTGCCCTAGAGATTTACATGTGTCAGAGATTGTCTTGCAAACTAAACCACTACAATTCCTCAACTCATGTATGATGCCACCTCCAAGACAGATTTTTTTCGTTTATTTAATTACAATCATCTTGAAAATGCTAAAACTCTTTTTATCAATAGCATAAATATTTGTAGTTTTAAAACACATTTTTGAAAAATATATCGATGTTTGGAGCTCACAAAGTTGTGGAAGAAACTAGTTATTTAAATCTCTTGTGAGTCCCAGAAATCACACCAAATAGAACCAATTTAGCCCAAGGATATATGGGGAAGTGCCAAATCGCTTTGTACTCCAGACTTTAAAAATAACAGTACAGAACCTGCCTAAGAGGGAAAGTCATTAGGAGCTCACAGCTGCTACAAAGATCACAAGCTAAGTGACAGAGAAAAATTATCAAGAGAAATGCTATACAAACAGCAGATGTAACAGAGTTCAGCATTATGCAGACATTTCACCAAGGAGTTGCATTACAATTTTGATATCTTCCCCAGCATTTACATTTTAAAAGTGCAAAGTGTACTAAAACCTTGAACATTTTATAGCTTTTATATCCCCATGACACTCCCAAATAACAATTGCTTCTCTTTTTCTCTTCCCCCTCTCCACAGGGAGAAATACACTGCATTCAAGGAGGTGAGCTGAGCAAAGACAAAGAGGAATCGGGCAAAACTCTCAGCTGATCCTAACAGAATAGTTCCGTTTCAATCATGGATGAAAACCCACATTAAAATGTATACTTCCCCTAATTCTGCTTGTCAGCTCCAGTAAACAAGGGACTTCTGATTATACACTGGGTAGGATCAGCTCAGCCTAAGTCATAAATGGAAAAGCAGCATTACTTATATATGTTAGCTCGATTTAATGTAATTTTGTTTTACCTCTTTTTGCATTTAGAAATCATATAATAGCACTGCTGTACTCTTTGAGTTCACTCCTAAAAAATACCCTCCCACTTCTGAAAAGCCTTACGTCAACCCCTACATCCCTGCATCACTACAAAATTCTTTTTACAAGTTATTAGTATTGAAAGCTTTATGCCAAATGCTGCAGAATTTAACACAGATGAATCCAAAAAGGTTCTGTGGAGAATACTCTAAAAAGTTATAGAATGTAATAGGGAATTACATCCCTGCTAAGGAATTTTCTCTGACAGTTTAAATACTACATAGTAAATGTATCACTTTCTATTAAATTCTATAGGACTTTTCCATAAGGGAATTGTTGGCGAGGTTAATCACTTTAATTAACCTTTTTATGTTGATGCTGACTGTTTTCTCAACTGTACATGTTCCCAGCTGGCCAATATAAAGTTAATAGGAGAGGAAGATTAAGCTAAGATGGTGAAAAACACAGCAGTGGAAAAGACGGTCTTATGCTGTGAGAGCTGATCATCTGAAAATGGCTTTTCCTACCACATAACATTCTAAGTGAATTTTAATACTCTGGAAAACTGCTGTAATGCTGGATTTCTGTTCCACAGGAGACTGTGAAAAGGAGATCGTTCAAGAAAAGCTTCTCCCTTGCCAATATACCTTTTTTTTTTTTTTTTTGGCCTTTTTTAACATCAGTGTAGAACAATAAACGGCTATTTCAACTCCAGCTCCCTTTCCCCAGTCCAGGGCACACAAAGCATTGGGATGCTGAGGCTGTCCTACAAGAAGGGGCCTGAGAACATCCTCCAGCTTCGTGTTGGCCACTGACAACACTTGGCTGTGCTGCACGAACAGGTAAGATTGAGAGCACAGGTTGGTTATCCATGGTCGGCCCTCCTGGGTTCACCTCTCCAAATTCTAACAGCAAATGACTAAACCACAGGCTCACTGCAACAGACAGCAAGGCATAAGTTAACATTCCTTTGTTATTAAAGTCAACGTGGTTCCTTTCATCAAAGCACAAAATGCTTCAAGAAGGCAAGACTAGTTGCAGCCTGTTATCTATGCCTCAGCTCAGAATATTATTTGCCCTTTGGCAGAAGGGGATGGCCTGGTGTTAATAAATATCACTCTGGAGGAAGTTCCAAAAAGTCACTGTTCTAATTACGCTACTTTACCACATTTTATGTGTATTACATATTTATTTTCTCAGCATCTTCTATTGGTTACGCAATTAACACCCTGGGATTTCTAAGTCGTACTGGCTACGAAGTCATTCATTTGCATTACTAACATCCCTGTGATTATATTATTATTTCAACTCAAGTTTGCAGGCAGCCCACCAGGTCTGGTCTGATCCCAGGCTGCTCACTGCAGCCTAAACAAACTCCTCTGCAATTAGCACATAACTGCTTCTGGCACCTCGGAGTAGTACAGCCACTGCCCCTACCACCGCATCCATTATTCGCCCTCTCATATCAAACAAACGTTCAGGTCCAGAGTCTTTTCTTCGTCTTCCTTAATCCTGCTTAGCCTCTTCCCCTGATTTTAACGGCGGCTGTGCTAGCGCACCGCTGCTCTTCATGTTTAACTCTGCAGAACACATTGCTGTCCAAAGATGAATGGATACAGGCTCTTATTCTGTCCTTTCAACTTATCATTGACAACCCAAGAAACCAAAGTACATGGTTTCAATTGACCGTTAGTTACTGTAAAAAGTGTTCTAGTCTATGCTATTATGGCTAATTTACCTTTTAATTATATTGTCCATGCTAATGCTAATTGGAATTTGATATACCCAGGTTTAACGACCCATTTTCATTGCCTTTCTGAAACAAGTTAAAGATTAGTTTCTTCTAAACTTCAAAGAATTTCCATTTAAGAGTAAAATCAAACCGCTTCCGCATCACGCTGGCAATATAAGGTTCTGAGCAAGAATTTTTGCTACAGTGACTGAGCAGGAACTCGCTCCTTTGATTTGGCCTTATGCAGTGCTGCTGTTGTTTCCTATTACTTTAGTAAAGAGATGTCCTAGCAGGGGCTGAACTGTAAAAGCCTATGAATAGCAATGAGGAGGAATCAGGAACAAAGGAAAGGATCCTAACCTGAAGGACTAAATTAGAGAAGATCCGTGGCTATTTTTTGATATTATTGTGATATTTTTCAGCGTAAAGGCAGCTAGTTCATCCACCCCCAAGATCATTTTTGATCTATTATTTTAATCCCAAATTAGAGAATTCTCTGGTAGTGCTCTTGCTGTTTCTTTTATCACAGCAAACACGAAGATGGCACACCAATAGAGACAGCAAATAGCATTTGAAGATCTCCCACAGGAACAGTGTAGATTTTTGCAATAATTTAGCACTAGTAGAAACTCTCTGATGGCACTCAAGAGAGGGGTGAGCTGGGGACAGCCTAGGCAGAAGAGGAAAATAAATAAACCAAAAGGACCGAACCCAGGAATAACAGTGGAGGAATCATGAATAGATCATTAAAAATTCATGCAAGTGTGAGCAAGTCAGGACCACTGAGCTGGGCATGCTGCTAAGCTGTATACCCGAGCGATGCCTGCAGATGTGGGAGAGCAGAGGATGGTGGAGGACTGTTTGCTCGTGGTATCCTGCCCTTCGTTACGGTCTGGCTTGAGTCTGACCGAAACCTTGCATTCCCCGTGTGAAGCTACGGCTGCTCTGAGTCCTCCTCTGAGGACTTCCAGGCAGAAACTTTGTGGATGCTGCTGGGCCATAATTAACAGACAGCCTGGAGGTGTTTAAGAGACGTGCGGATGTGGCACTAAGGGACATGGCTTGGTGATGTGACTCGGTAGGCCGGGTTGACAGCTGGACTCGATGATCTGAAAGTCTTTTCCAGCTTCAATAATTCTACGATATCTGGATTTCTTTTAGAGTTTCTCTTCTACTTTTTCTCTTAATTCATACCGGTTTCTTAGGGTGGGTCGGGCAGTGAGACAGAGACTCCAGAAAGACCTCTCCTGCAGCAATCCTTCGTCCTCCAGCTTCACAGTGCTGCTTCCCTTTGCTTTCACTACAGCAATGCACAGCCTGAGAATACCTCTAATTATGGCAGTTTTGGGCCAGGGTTATAAAACATTTCCCAGTGCAGCAATGTCTGCTAGCAACACGCTTTTGAAATGGCATCCTTCTACTGCCAAATTCCTTGGTGTAGATGCAGTTACGAGTCTGATGTAAGCTATGTCTAATCTGTAAAAGATGCCAGTGTAACTACACAGTGTTTTTAGTGCCTTGAGAAATGTGCAAAGCGCAGCATTATCTCAGTCTTCAATGCCACCTTTCACTAGAGAATACCGTTCTGAGGTCACTGGTTAAAGACAGCTAGTGACCCCTGCCCCAGACAGTAGCAACTGTGAGAACAGCGTTAGCAAATCCCTGCCCCATTGCTGAAGATATGGATTTATGTTATTTTCTTACATTTCAGGACATTTAGAAGAAGGTGCCACTGGAGTATAAAGATATTTTCAATTTATGTGATGAGGGAGCTAGACAGCCTGCCTCCGAGTTCAGCGAGCCTGTTCAGACTCCAAATTGGCAATGATTCATTACCTTCACACAGGCACTGGCAGGAGAGAGGTCTGCGGAGATTGCATTCACCCACTCTAATCGCTCCCGCAGCAGCACCGACCAACTCACTCCAGAATTAGGGAGGAGGTGAATAAAATTGTCTGATCTCAGAAATCCAACTAGGGCGTCGTATTATAAAAATGCATAGTTAGCTTTGGGGACGGAGGGTCATTTCTTGGCTTAATGTTCCTTTCTTAGAGCACAAGGACATGACGACTCTGAGAAAACTTACTGTGTTATGCCAGTAACAGGCCAGGGAGAGGGAGTGAAAAGCTTCACCGTGGGAGGTGGCACTTCACACCCTTCTTTGATACAAGACTTTGGAGGGCACATGCCCTATATAATCAGGCTGAGTATCAGGGGAATAGAAGATGTGACACCAGTTTTTAACAAGAGAATCAGAAGGGATTTCAGGCACTACAGCCCACTGCGTCTGACTTGTCTACAGGGCAAACTGCTAGACGCTATAATAAATAGCAGAGTCAGTGAGTGCCTTGAACACGCTGTGGAGAGGTCCCTGAGGAAGCCCATAGGTAAGGACAGTCTAGAAGAGAACTGCATATTTAGTTTTCCAAAATGGTTTTGGAAAGGTGTCTCAGAAAACATTACTTAAAAAACTGATCTTTCGTGAAGCAGAAGGAAAATTGCCCCTGTATACTAAGAGGCATTCACCATGCAGGAATTGTCAGTGTTCACGTTTCACCAGTGGGACCTTACAGGGACCTAATCTATTCATAAATGGACTGCAAAGCAGACAAAGCGTGTTTATGATGAAAAATTATTCAGGATAATTAGAAAAAAAAAAGCTGTTTGTTAAGGGAAGCAGAATGATCTCACCATACTGAGTGGCTGAATGATAAAATGGCAAATGAAATTCAATGTTGATAAATGCAAAGTGATGTACTTGGGAAAAACAACCCAAACTATACACACACCCTGCCAGGTTCCCAATTTGCTCTCGCTATTCAGTGACGAGACCCTGGGGTCAGAGCTGATAGTTTTCTGGAGGTGTCAGCTCAGTGCTCAATGGTTCTTAAAAAACAAATAGTATATTAGGAAGGATGAAAGTAATGGAAAACCAAACAGAAAACATCACTGTGCTCCTGCAGAACTCTGCAGTAAACCCACTCATTACATACTGTGCACAGCTTTGGCCTTCCCTACCTATCCTTGAAAATGATATGGTAAGGAAAGAAAAAGGTAGAGAACACGTCATCATAAATCTAGAATGGCTTCCTCAAAAAAACAGATTGAATTCTTCAGATCTGAAAAAAAGATGATTTGAGGGAAGTACACAGAATTACGTGAGGCATTTAAGTGAACAAGTTTTTGTAATGCAAAAACTAGGAGGTGCCAAGAGAAGTTATTAGTTAAAACCAAAGGAAGTCTGTTCTTGTGGAACAAATTGTAGAATTCATTGCCATGGGATGCTTTGGGCACCAGAAGTCTAAAAGGGTTCAAGAGGTAATTAGAAATTTGTGGGAAAAAAGGTCTATCAAAGACCATTAAATATAATGATGCCAAGAAAATCTCTGGCTAGACAATGAGTAGATGTAACTTCTGGCTCAGGAAGCCTCTCAATCTCTGCTCAGTCTTGTCCCGGAGCACACAAGGAAACAGGCACCAAACTCTGCCCCAGTGGTGCCCTGTAAAAGTGTAGTACCTCACCCTGTATGCCATGGCAGAAGGGTGCTGGAGCTGCCTGAGAGCAAGCCCCAAAACCTCCTTGAGCTCTTCTCAGTTTTAGGTCGAACAAATTCCAAGGTGAACTATACAAAGAGTTACCTAAGAAACCAGCACTGACAACACAGGAGTGTGGACTTCAGTTCAAAAAGCTGTTCGTTGCTGAGTATTAAATCAGGCCTTATATTTCTAGTTTATATCAAAAATTGAAAATTCATGGGACTCAAAGGAAATCTTAACAATTCTGTATACACAAGGAAGCTCAGCTATCACCAGACAATAAAGCTGGCTACTGGCACTGTGATTACCCCCAGGGAACAAGGAATTGTTGTGGATGTACTTTCCATCAAAAGATTTGTGAGTTCAAAGTCCTTTTTAACTCTCCACATAAACCGCTTCCCGAAGCACATTCACAAAATATTTAGCTGTAATTACACTCATTTTAAGAGGAGGAAGGGGGGAGTATTCATACAATTTACTTCCACGGGAATCTTCTTCATGTAAAAAACAACTCAGTACAACCCACAACATGCTGCCAAAAACACAGGAAGAGACGTACACCAAAAACTAGCAACAAACAGCTGGAGAATGTTTACCTTCTGCATAGGGCAGGTTATGTTTGTGCCTAGGTTAGCCTTTCCTTTCTCACATTTCACCATAAAACCTCTTGCCACGGAAACTTCTGAGGTTATTTTTGATCCTTTCCTCATCTAAATAATCCCATGTACTACCATGGCTACCTTTGGGAAGATTTATTTATTCTGTAGTATTGATCAGTTTGTTTTTTCCCAGCATCTCCTCGCCACTCTTCTCTCTTCCCTTTAGACGTAAAAAGCAGATTTTTGTAAAAGGCCCATATGACTGCAGAACCTGATAGCCCCTTTCAGAAGTTCCCTAGGCATGGAGGTTGGAGGTACATAATTAATACTGCACACGTGTGCTGTGTCTGCATACTGCCCAATCCTTCAGCAGTACGTCTGTGATCTAGATCAGGTATCACTTCACCTACAGGATCTGTGAAAAATTCTGGGTTCACTCTTCCATCCCATCGCTGTGAAGCATAAGGGAGAGAATCAGGCCCACGAGGTGTCAGCAGGGCAGAACGTAAGCCCCAAAAGCGAGATGGATGGTTTATGCCAGACAGCAGTTGTCTCGTTCCTATTCCCTCTCCTTACTCTAGGAAAACATTTCGTTTAGTCTTTAGCAAGTGGAGACCTCAGCTACAGAGAAATACATCTGAAGTAGCTATACAGACTTCAAAGGAGAGGCTCCAAATTTTGAGCAAGTGGGGAGAACAGAATTTGGTGTGCGCAGTGTAGTTGGAGGAGTCTAACTTCCTTCAGAGGGGACTCAGTCCCCAGCACAGGACTAATTGGCTAAAGCCATCTCTCCTGACTGGCTGCCACGGCGTGGCACTCGCAGCAGGGAGCTCCAGGAGGAAAGGAAAAATAGGGCTATTAGAGCAGTGTTTTCCTTTGCTAAAACATGGGCGGAAGGTGTCCAACATTTGTTAATAGCAGTGATTTTGTGACAGCTGAAGCAAAGCCAGGTTAAAGCCAGACCAAGTTTACAGATGTGTTGCTGATTATTTTGAATAATTAAATGGTGTAAAACCCAGCTGTGATGAATAGCACTGGGGTCGCAATTCATAAATAATTGAGAAGAGTGAGTCGCATTTGATCATCCTGATCAAATTCTGCTCTCTGGAGAATAAATGTTTGTCCTGAATACCATCAACATTGTTAAATGCCTCAATATTCCTGCTCAGCCATCCAGCCAGCAGTCAATTGAACTAAATCACTTTAACACCTTACACATTTGCCTTCCTCATGAATACAAAACGTTTCTAACTTGCACAACGCTTTTGGGGCATCAGACAAAGCAGCCTCTCTTTATAGACAGTAACCAAACAGCAACAATAAATGTTTTAAATGATCCCATTAAAAACAATTCCTGCATACAGTCTTGTCTTTACTGCAGTAAGTAAGGAGGCTGTAGATATTAGAGCACCTATTTTGTTTCGTTGCTCTGTTTGTAAGCAGAGCTACCCGTGTGACTCACATGCATCGCACAAACACACCTCTTTCTGCTGATAGGGAAGCCAGCACCACAGCTCCACTGCAATTTCCCGGGGCTCCTCCTGCTTCTAAACGCTTCTAAAAGTTCAGCTGTGACTGTGATTAGACTGAAAGCAATGCCTAAAAACTACCCAGAGAATACTGACTACTTACTGGGCCCGGTTGCAGTCCATCCTCATACTGTGGGATGTTTACTGTGTTTGGGCAGCATGGGTAACCCAGTCATGGCAAACTGCTTTCATTTCATTGGAACTACCTCAAATTTACAGCATATTTCTAAGTCAGAACCTGTCCTAAGCAGCTAACAATATGTAACATTAAGTAAATACTACCGAACAAGTTCTGGAGCAAAATAACCAATCACTTCAACAGCAATCTTTCCTGGCTGAACGGACAATCAACAAGGACTCCAGGAACTGACACGGTGCAAATGAGAGGAACAGCCACAGTTTGGGGTTTTTATAAAAGACCAAACTCTATTAGTCTCACTCACAGTGAGAGCAATAATTGCTCTTCTTGAGCAAAGGGTGACTTCTCAGTGTGATGCAGAAAAGCAAATACTGAACCAACAAGAGTAAAATAAGCTGTGGATTGTAAGAGAAACATGGACTTAAAAACACCTGCTTGTGCCTTCATGTTGCAGGCAGCTTTTCTATTTAATAAAAATGCAGTAAGGTTGCCCTTAAAGGCACTAATTCCGGTAGAAGGCTGCCTCAGACCCTTGCTCTGTGGCTTGAAACCATCTGTAAATGTCCAGTCCCAGTTTACTCATAACCGGTGGCAAATTGGTATTTCCCTATTTCTTCTTATACATTTGCGCATTGCATTTACCTGACATGACAACATCGCACAGATGTCACACAGCCCCTTACTATTAATATGCAATTAACTTTAGGAAAACGACATTTTATTAGTGGATCATTAAATCATACCTCAAAGTCTTCTGAGAACCCATGCTGGTTATTAGAATAGAGCTCACTGATGTGTTTAACGAACTGCTTGACTGGAATTGCTTCCATATCATCTGTAGAAAGAAAGAGATAGTCAGGGTTGCTATTTGTCTTACATGTAAAACTTCAACATTTACTTTCTCAACTGCAAACTTGGGAAAGAAAGTATTCACTCCATATCACGTAGATCTGAGTTCCCAGGACCATAGTTAGTTCAATATGCAGTAATAAGAAATCTTGATGAATCTGGCCAATTTTGAGGCAAATTCTTCATATTATACTTGTAATTCTAACCGCTGCAAATACGAATATTGAGAGTCTATTCCCTGTGATGCTTATTTGCAAAGTCCAATTGAAGTTCAGGCATCTTTTTGTTCTTTTATGCACTTTGAAGATAGCTGTAAAGGGGATGAAGATGCCAAAGAACAGAATAGACTCCAAATAGGAAGGCACAGTACACAATTGCACCCAGTAAGTTTTTATCAGATTGAGCAGAAACACAAGTTTGTCTCCTACAGTGAAGTTATTAACTTTTTCCTTTTACACAAAAATGTAGTATCGAAAAGAATGTAGCATGATGCCGTCTCTGAGCAAAAGAACAGGCAACCCAACAGCCACAGTAATTTGAGCTTTCTCTCATGCCAGACACTATTCATAACGCTGAATATGTATTCTGCTGGACCTTCCATTTATGCTCAGCATAGTGCAATTGCTACCCGATATACCAATAAATCACCCACAAACATTTTCTTAGAAGTAAGAAATCAAATGCTGGAACAGAACTAAAGACAAACAAGACTATTTCTAGCACTCCACCTCTGGACAGATGCTAATAAAACTGGGGTGTAGGATGGTTGCCTTATTTTTCTCTCTCTCTCTCTCTCAAAAAAAGCCTAGATGTTGTTATAACCACCGCTGCAGTTGGTAGAAACACTGCGCTTGCCAAGATTCATTAGTTAATATTTTCAGTCTGGCATTTGGAAAATGTAAATTGCTATACAACTGTGATTACTTTCAGCATGTGAAATAATCTATTGCCTGATGGCTACTATTGTCTGATTGCATGATTTTATGGCAATACTCTGGTATTTAAGTATCCCATTTAATATTCTTCTGAAGATCGCATCCAGTTTATGTTTACTCCCAGTAATTCAGTGGTGTATTTTTGCTCCCATTTAGCAGCCATATGGTTTGGTGCTACAGCTGCATTATAATCTGGATTCCTTTCCTTTTAAACATCTACATTATGATAGAAAAAATCCAAATATTTCTACAGATACTTAGCAAAATTTAACGATAAATAAATAGATGTGACATTTACTGTATTCAGAGTGAAAGATCTTTGGCAGCTAAAACCCCTAAGCTGTCACATATGCTTTTCTTAGCGAAGGGTATGAAGATCTGTATGTGTAAATGAGGTTCTTCTTTGGCAAGCATTTTATAGATCCAGCCCTGACAATCTGATTGCTCTCCAGCTGATGGCAGTTCATATTGACCATGTCATTACTTCTCTACTCTTATTTTATCAGGTAGCGCTCTAGGGTGGTTTTTGCATCTATTGACATTTTCAGATTTCAATCAGCTCTCTTCTATTTTATTTACAAGAGCCAATTGTTAAAGATATGTTTGCAATCTGATCACCTCCCCGTATAGTAATGCTACTTTAATTAACCACATGCTCATTTACTGAATAATAAAGATTTCAAAACACTTGACAAGTGTATGCTCATCTTAGCAAAAAGCTGCAGCACGTAGAAATGCTGGCACTTTACAATATTTAAGTGCTAACATTTATTCTGCGTAATATTGAGAACATCACCATCTCATAACAACATTTGTATTAATATTTTTGCTGCCAAGACACTTGAGTGGAATGATCTATAGGAACAGCAGTCAATAGCAAGAGCCTGTAAAACAATCTTTCATCTCCGGAAAAGTAACCCATACATCCTTAATTTCTTTGAAAATAACTTGTGCTATCATAGCAATTTCACAAACTGTCACAAGAAGAGTTCCATATGTATTATTTGTTTTTTGTTTTTTTTTTTTTTTCTTGAGTAGTTTAGCTCAGCTGCGACCAACCAAGATCAAGGATTCACTGTAGCACACCAGCGTCCAATTTAATTTTGCAGAAGGCAGAATTTAATTTTAATTGTGATCTGTGAGCCAAAAAATACATTAGAGATAACGTGCTCTCCAGTCCATTGAATTCCCACCAATTTCAAGGATGGGTCTGCACCAGAGATCCATGGCAAAATATGGTTAGGTTTCTTTTATCATCATCACTGCACGGTGGCAGTCTCTCTCCACCTTTAGAGCCACTGTTAATTCACTGCTCTGTTGTTCATTATCCTTTATTTTTCTCCTCCCTTTTTTCTCTTCTGCATTTTCTCTTGTACAGCCCCTGCTGATTCCCACCAGAAGCCATAACCCAATGCTATTTCTTACCCCATTTGATAACATGGGCAACAATTAAACAGCAAATAAATAGTAAATACTGTTGACATACAAGCTCACTGGGAGAAAGGGATCTTAGGCTACTGAAGGTGCCCATTAACCCAGGAAAACCATGTTGGAACAAAGGTAATTGTTTGAAGATTAACATCAGAAACACAAACTTCAGTAACTCAATGGACACTTAACAATTTCCAGCTTCTAAACTTCTGGGATAATGTGGTCCTACTGACCATGAAAGATCTGGCAGACACTGCGCAGCACCTAGGAGGAGGCCACCCCTGCAGGAATGCTCGCAGCCTGTGTTTTTTGATTCATGCCCTCTAACACCAAACCCTCAGCTAGGAGCAGACGTTACCCCAGGCGGGGTATACATGCATATTTAGCCTTGGGCAGCTTGTCAGACCTCTGGCAAAGTAGGTAGCAATATACTCAGTGCTCCTGAATGGTATCTGCTCTGATGTTACCTGAAGACAGCTGAGGCCTCCTCTAAGAAAACCAACAGATGTAGCTAGATGCACATAATATGCTTTTCCTCGCACTGTCTTCAGTCCAAAAGCTTTGATTAAGCCTTCTTTCCATCTTGAAGACAAATAGACTTCAATGACTATAATTCTTTTAGTCGATTGAAGAGATTAATGGAATCCTATAATGGCTAATTAAGAGCCCTAATAGCTGTTCTGCGCATATTCCCTTTTGCGCCATATACTTTTTCCCATCCAGAAACCAGAGTGACGTTTGATATTGTCAGTGTGATGCTTACATTTTGCAAGACCTACACATTCTTCAAAGAGAATAGGGAAATGTTTTAATAACATACCTTCACCTCCAACACCAAAGATATAATTACAGTTCTGTCTAGCTTGGGTTTAGCCATCTGTTTTATCAGTGCAAATAAAGTGATTCTGGATTTACACCATTACAAAATATAAGCTGAATCTGGCACCTTACTAACATATTAACCCTTTGTGTTATACAGAGAAAGAAATAATCTTAGATGGAAAGAGGCAGAAGTCTCCAGGGCTTAAATAATTATACATATTTGTATTTATTATTATAAACAACATAATTTATAATAATAATATTTATAAGCAGACACCACTGAAGCTGATAGGTGAGGGTATGTTTCATTACAATGCTAGACAATTAACTTTTGTGGAGTTCCCATCTTCACTCACTGGTCCAAGACAAGTATCTGAGAGGAGTATCGCAAACAAAACTGAAGGGGAGCCTAACACAGCTCACTTTCCGCCACAAAAGGAGAATGCCAAGAAGAAAGACAATTAAAAAAGGGTAGAAGAGGAAAACCTTTACTTGCATATACATAATACATTCTCTTAGAAGACAACCACCTTCAAAAGAAGCCCAAAGTATACAGAAGTAATAAAGTTAGTAAAGGGTTACATTTAAAATTTGGGCAATTAGTAATCCTGCCAGGATGGATTTTCCTCCACCTCCCACTTGATAAGCTGCCTTTGCAAAGTTAAAGCAATAGAGGCCAACTGCAAAAGAAAAATGGGATATCACATCAGAGATGGCATTTCCACATAATAAGATCTGGGACTCATTTTGATTCATTTACAGCCCAAGAGCTCACTGGATGGTTTAGTGGTGTTGGATTGGAATAGATGGGTTTGGGTCATGAATTAATCCAGAAGGTCAAAAGCAAAATGCTTCTTCATTTTACCTTTGTCTAGTTTGGAGTTTTGGCATTTTTGAAGACCAGACATTTGACACACATGAAGAAGTCTTGGTAAGAAGATTCTCCCATGTCTTTCCTTGTGTGTGTAAATGCTTTTAGTTTTTCATATATCATCTTACTCACTCTACTAAATCCAATATATCCCCTGTATCTTATGCCTTACTTTAAATGTGAAGACTTATTCCAATCCCTAGTCACTGCACTTTAGCCTCTCATCTGTAAGGCCACCTGGATTCATGTGCCATAACTGCCATGTGGCTTGGCCCATCTGCTCGAACAGCAGCCACGTACTGCACTGCTCAGCAAACCTGTGCCACCCTTTGCATCTCAGAAGCACCCCCATCAATTCTCAGTGTGCTAGCCACAGATCACTCCAGCCAAAGGACAAAAGGATTGGCCCACTCCCTTCTCCCTGCCTACGGGGCTGAGCAGTGAACTGAAACAGCCTGCTAATCTGTCTGATGAATATAAGAAAGGATTAATGGATTTGTGGGGAGGGGAAAAAGGATTAGTTGTCAGTGGGGTAAACGGGTTGATCCTACTCAGTGCCATGGGGAATAAGTGACTATTCCCAGAAAGGGAAACTGCTCTTTCTGAAGACAGCACAAACCTGAACAGGCTCATGACAATCACGAAACCAGTGATGTCACTATTGACGCTAATCCTGGAGCATCCACCTCTCAATAATGTATCCTCATGTTTCTCATCTCCAGCAAAATAGCTTTGGAAAAATCCTGCATGCAGCTGAAAAACCTGGCACCAATATTTAGGATGCATATTACTTAAAACTCAGTCTAACAGCCATTCCATAAATTACGATATGTGCCAGGTGAGCGAAGGCTGCAGAGCTCCAGCAAGAGCCTGCCCGTACATGCAGCACTGCAGCAGAAGTGCGTGTGCCAGCAGCGGGGCCCTCGCAGCCCAGACTTAAACAGGATCTACGCAGCTGTACAACACAGGATGAACGCACACGACACACAGCACTTAGTGGGGACGTAAAGCCCCAGATGTCTGTATCCGCTCTGTCTCTAGAACAGCAGCTAATCACAAAGAATATTGCAAGGATTAATAGCACACCCTTGGGTGAAATTCTGCCCCAGCGGAGGTTATTGAAAAACTCCTATCAAATTCATTACAGTCTAGAGAGAAGCTTAGACAAAAACCTCTAAGCCTACAGACTATGAGCATACTCTGAAGTACACACACAGGGGCCAAAAACTTCACTTGCAGCTCAAATTTTGGCACTGATTCAAATGGAAATGTTTGAGCAGACAATTCCACAGCCAGATCCTGCCCTAACTCATGCCAGTACTTGATTCCACAAATAATTCCACGTGTAAAAATGGGCAGTGCCCTGCTTTCTTCAAAGGATTTTAGATTTAATGCATTTGAATTATACACATTTATATAGGCAAAGCCTTTAATTCTGCAGTATACTGGCTTTCCTTGCTTAACTATTTAAAATAAGGATGCAACTGAAGCCATTGTATTTAATTTGGAATAATTAATTTTTCTGACTGATCATATTGCTTGCTGTATAAAAAATAGTCAGAAATATAAGGATAGTTTTATTTGTATAACATGAGTATTAATTAATTTATGATAAAACAAAAGCCGTTAAAAACTCCTTAATATTGAGAAGGTCTTTCTTTTCTGAGGAGATCATTTCTGCATAAATACTAAAAAGGCAACGTAGTAGGTTTCGTTCTAGGAGCTCCGACTACATGCTGAAAGTCCATTATAGCTGGCATCCTCCTGAATTCACTGACCTCCGTGAAATTATAAATTAGAAGAAATGAAGATAAATAATAAATGACTGAGAGTTGATTACTGGGGATACCATTCCTCATTAATTATCACATCTTTGTAATTATGTGTTTATTAAATACTTTTTTTAATAAAAATGTCTTTCAATGTGAAAAGGCGTGTAAAACTGTGAATACATTTGAGAGTCCTGTATAGGTGGAAACGTTGAAAGAAAAAAAAAAAAACAGAAACCTCTTCTTCAAGATAATTACTATCTATTTGTTATAATCAAGTCAAATGAATACAAGGACGAGTTTCTGATAAAGGAGAGACACATGAAAAAGCAGAATATGAAAAATCACCTGTGTAATACTGTAGCTACATTCATCTCTTGCTTCAAGATTTAATCTACTACAATGCTATTAGCCATGTGTCAGTCAGGAATATAAAGATCTTAATGATAAAATTTTATATGTGTCAAAATAAGAGCTCAGTTTAAATCTGCTTGTACAAATCTTAGATTAGGTTATCATTAATTATAAATGTAATAGCAATATACTTCTTCCTTTTAAGCAAAAAATATAATTTTCAGTCCAAGAGAATGAAATAATATGAATTTTCCCACAGCACAGACATTAAACATGATCTTATTTAGTATTGTCTGCTAAGGAGGATGACTTCAATGTCACACATTCCCATCCTCTGGTCCAGTTGTGCCATTCATTACACACACACCTTACACTTAAGGCTTAAGCACATGGAGGTGCAACTCTGAAGCAATCTGCAGTCCATTGTGAAGGCTTTCTGAAAAGAAAGAATCTGCCCCCATTCTACATGGCCACCATGAAAACGTTTTTGGGTGACTGAGTCCACTCCTGAAGCCTCCATTACAATACCATAATTAGATATCCACCATAAATTCTTCGGTGTGCTGCAGGAGCAGGGCTGGTCAAACTGAAAACAGAAGGTGGATGTTCCCTAAAATACCTTGATATTTTCTTGGCTTCAGAGGATGACTGCGTTTGCAATATTGCATTCATGAATTTAATTGAAGCTGAAGATAGGTATGATTCACAATATGGTGCTGGAACATAAATCCATGGGAAGCAGAAAGCAGACATGAAGTCTTAAACAGCTGAAGAACGCTACTTCGGTGCTCAGTGAAAAACTCCGTGCCCTTGAGAAATAAGTCCTCAGCTGCAGTTAGCACTTCTCCCTGTCCATCACCAGTCCCTAGCACAGCGGAGTACTGTGTTCAGCACACTGTCACTCAGTGGCCACTCACCTTGCCACGGACGTGTCCTGATGCTCCACTCTTCTGGCCTGGGATACAACCGGAGACAGCTGCATCTCAGCAGAAAACAGTAAGGAACCAACCTCAGCTGGGAACCTGCAGTTTCGTTGTCAAGTGAGGTACCTCGCTACAGTCTTTTAATAGAAACAGTTCATCATAGGGTGGTTGCCACCACAAAATAACAGAAATGCAGGAGGTAGGCTTGTAGAAAACACCCCAAGTCTAACCACTGATATGTTTGTCAGGAAAGGTTGAAGGGAATTATGGTTATTGAAAAAATAAGAAAGCAGCTTTCAAAAGTCTGCAGAAGATCCAACAGAAGCTAAGAGTTAAGAAGATGGACTCTTGACAGGATGACTTCTTGTAACCATAAGACAGAGGGATTTGACGGAGGATGATGGCTGCACTGGCCTTCACACCCTTGCATGATAGCATGAGGTGGCCAAGCCACCTTTTCACTGCAGTGCACTTGGCTATTCCACAATTTCCTGGGCTCATGCAGTCACCCTGTGTCATTCTTGAAGAAGTATGGCAGTGTTTCTCCCACAGATTCTGCCACTGGTTACTTTAAATACACTATTCAGAAACTCCAGTGATAGTTACAAAATATTAATTTACTGCCATTTAAACCTAAAACTGCATGCACCATGACCTAGGTGCGCTAGGAAGTGATCCTGAGTCTTGCAGTCTAGACACAGCTGAAAGGACTGGCATCACATCCGAGACATTTTATTTCTACTGAAAATGGTGAAAGACGGCTGGAATAATATGCTAAATGAACCAGCTGCGTTGGCCAGCTGTTCTGTTCTTTACGAGCTGTGTTTCTCTGGACTGTGGTCAAGACTATGCAGAATTTTGAATTTCGCCATAGGGTCAAGCCTCGGCTATCTCTGTGCTGATCTCACAAGTCCTGCTGGCATCGGTGCCACAATGCCTGTTGTGCCCTTGGGCTGGGCAAATAACCAGGAAAACCACAGGAAGCTCCAGAACAATGCACCAACCCAAAGCAGGAAAGCTCTCAAACAAATGATAGGAGGAAGATGGAAGAAGCGGAATTTGTGCTAATTCCGCTGTTTGATACCATCTCAGTTAGACAGACAGACACTTCTGCACTGCTTTCATGGAGCGAGTCTTGCGACCAGAGCAAAGGAAGACTGATGGAGATGCCTTTTGTTTTGTGGTGTGCAAAATATACAGCTTTGCAGAAATGCTGCTGCTCTTATTCCTACTTATCTGATTCCAATGAAATGGATCAAGTCCAGAAACTTTTTAAACAGATGCTAACCCAACAACAAAAACAAACAAACGGGTACAGGAGCTGGTTTGCTGGGAGAGATGTTGCCATTATAGTGAAGATATCCATGCAAAGATGATGTAGGCATGGCCAAAATTAACTGAGTACAGCGGCAAAGAGAAAGGATATGGAGAAATAATTTTGTTTGGCTGAATGGAGGTGGTTTCAGAGTTCTGCCACTGGTAACAGATGTGCTCGTCAGGCACAAGGCTGTGAGTTTAGATTTATACCTCAGTTGTAATATCCAGTGGCTGACTCAGTTAATATCTCCTTTGTCCTGTGTTTCTCTAGATCAAGCAGTGCAGATAATTATGAATAATGATAATGATTTGGGTCTCAGAGCAAATTTGCACAGATAACCACATGCCTACGAGTGATGTGGCTTCATGCACAATAATTAAGCATGTATGCTACAGGAAGTGAAGTAGAAAATGGGTAAAATCATTCCTTTACAAAAAGATTTTTCAGATTTTTGGCCCCGAAAAGCTGTACCGCGTACCAACTGGAGGTAGCTGGGAGACTGACTTTAGAGTTCATAGAACCAAGGAAACACACGGTGTGTGTAACCAAGAGCAGAGAGTAGCACAGAAATAAATATGAAAGCTACCTCTGAGCATGCCGGCAACATCCGCAGAGCAGAGCAGTGGCACGCAGAGACACCAGCGCTGTGAGAGCTCTCGAGCTGCGTCAGGCCATCGCTGTGCCTGGCTCCCAGGCACCTGGCACAGCCACTCCACACCTGGGCCAGGACCAGCCAGCCTAAACTCGCCCAGCCTTCTCCCACCTGCAGCTTTCTGCATGCTGTAGATGGGCCCTGGCCAGTCTATTAAGTATCTTTCAGACACACTGCTCTGAAATGCCGCCAGTGTGGCTGCTTGCATACAATTGAGAGTAGAAGTTGGTCCACCAGGTTGTAGGAGGTAGATGCATGGTTCCACGGGGATCTATCCAAATATCTTTTTTAAGGATGTACCGTCTGGGGTTTCACAAGCTAACAAGATAAATTCAAAAAAACTTGCTTTTGCAAAAATGCCGCTTACATTTTAATTCTGTGATCAACGTACCAAAATAAGACTTTCTCAGACACTCTGACAGCTTCCACTGGAGAAGTTCAGAGGCTTATCACTTCACCAGTTGCTGTTAGTTCAAAGGAGAATTTTGTTATTTAATGTCTTGAAGGAACTTCAGTGGGCTGCCTACTTGGGACCAGCAGCTGATGTCAGAGAAGATCATTTAGGAACAGGTCTACGGGGTAAAACAGGCCTTTTCTGTATTTCCAAACAAGGGAAATGTTTAGGAGAGCTTCAGGATCTTTTCAAGCAGTATCTTCCATCTTTGGAAAAAGGCAACATAGCTGGAATTTCTCTCTACTAACTTAGAGCCTGATTACAGACTCCCTGTTCAGGTAACAGTTAATACGCACAGAGGGAGGCACTTCCAGAGAGTGATTTGATTTTTGATGGCCTGAACAGCTTTACTGTCACTGCCAAGATCTTCAAGTTCATCAGTGCATTCCCTGTTAAGACCTTCTGGGTATGATTCAGCCTAAGATTAAGGCACCTCCATTTAGTTGTCTATATGCAGGTGTCTAAATATCTATCATATCCACAAAAATCTTATTAGAATGGAAATTTGAGGGTTAGATTCACCTTCGCATCCAACCAGACTAAACCTCTGTCTGAGGCCCACCTCTTCAAATGCCTTAGAGCTGATCAGCAGTCCTTGCAAATTTTTTACTACAAAGCTTCTCGAGGTGTCCTATAGCACTTGATCTGCAGGTGTTTTAATCTGCAGTGCCCATCCATTATCAGAAGTGAGCAGCAATTTCTTAGCAGTACTGAGTCTGAATAGACCATGGTGTGCACTGCTGTGACAGCAGCATCACACCAGTCCTTAAGGTGCCATGGTCCATCAACTTGGCTTGCTATAGTCATGGGTAGATGCACCCAAAATCTAATTTTCTTCATTTCTCAGTGACTTGGTGTTTACATGCAAGAATGACTGCTGAGAAGCACTAGTGTACGTACTGGCCTTATGATACCTGCCACCTGCATTATTTTAGTGGAACTTCTTCAGTCTATATTACAATTTATACAAGTATATTCCAGTCTTTAATGGACTGACCATCAAAACATCCCTGTGAAACGGGGAAGAACCATTGTCTCAACTCAACAGATAGCAGAGCATGAAAAGATGGAGCTTTCTGCTGGTTTCTTTATCTAAGAAAAATTCGCCTCAATTACAAAAAATAAAAACACAATTGACCAAAGAGAATGCTCTTTGAGGGGAGAATTTCTCTCTTCTCACTACCTTGTGCTCATAATCCCCCAGGTTTTGACATTGCTCTGCACAGTCCAGGCTAGCCCACCCTCCCCTTCCTCTCAGGCTCTAAGGAGGCATCACATGGCAGCAGACAACGTGGAACCATTACACTCATTGCCAAAGGCAGCCCCATCAGCAAAGTGCTCCACCTGGTTTTAGAGTAGGAAAAATGGAGTTCTCCACCTATTCAGGCTCTTCTGTGAAAGATCATCACAGGTGGTCTAAGACTGGTTTCCTGCCTCCTGTTACTCTGAAGGAGAAAGAGAGGAAAGGTGGCTCCTTGCTAAGGAGGTGAGGTGGCCAAGACAAAGTCTGCCACAGAAAGGAGACGGGATGATAGCATGTTTTCTTTCCTCTTTGGTGGCACAGAATCAGACTGCAAGGCAAAATGCCTATCATTTTCTACAGGAATGTAATATCTAACCTTTCATATTAGTTCCCATAGGGACTTTTAGAAACTCTTCCTAGAAAGAACAGTCATACATGTCCACTGAAGAAAATCAACGGAAATGTAAATGGACTCTCTCACTTTTCTAGGATGGATGTTTCTTCAGTGTCTCAGAAATGGCTTTGAATTTTTTTTTTGTTAAAATGAACCTAATAGCTGCAAATTGAATCCCATACCAGCAATACAAATTACAGAATACGACAAGAAAACTTAAAACACCACCTTGAAGTGACAAGTACAAGTATTTGACAGGCTGAGGTCAGTACAGCATTTTGGGTATCTTGGTTCTGCTTGAGAAACCGAGCAACATCAAAGAAGTCAGAGGCTGCAAAGGCCACTGTAACACCAAGCTGTTCTCTGCCATTACTACTTAAAGGGATCTGGATCCTGCACTTGATATTTCCAAGGGGAAATGCCTCATGAAGAGACTAGTGCTAAACCCCACTTCCAGCTTTGCTCTCAACATAGCTGAGAGAAGAATTTGACCTTTGGTAATTTGATTAATACCAAATTAACAGATGTTTTTGGACTTTCCGAGATTGTTTGCTTATCCTTTCTGTCTTGCTTTCCTCCCTGAGACCCAGCAAACATCACCTCTGCACATGCCGAAAGCGGGGACAAACCCCCTGGTCTCGAGAGAGCAGTAGAGCTGTGTGTCCCTTGTCCACAACCCACCCCGACAGAGCAGTTTGTTTCGCCTTGGATGCAATGCGTTAGTGTTTTTAAGAAGTGTTGCTTGTGGTCTTGACATTTGACAAAGGTTACTCTGAAATTCCTATTAAGACAATGTGGGAGAGATGCCTCTGGAAAAGTACAGCATTGGTACTCAGAGCCGCACTGCAAAGCATCTTAAAATAAATGAAGCAGCACTGATAACACAAATTTCTATAAAAATGCACGTGATTTAATAAAACGTTCTCTTTATGTAATTAAACCAGACTCCAAATAGCACAAACACAGGAGATTAAGCCCGTCTTACCTGGAATAGGTATAATGGGAATACTTTCATTGGGGACCACACGGGGTGAGCTGCTGTCCTCCACATAGAAATGGGCAGTCTGAAAACACTTTCTGTTAAAGGGAAAATAAAAAAGAGATTCAGGGTGTGAAAAAGCCCCAAACTTCTGCACATCTTTGGCTTCTCCATTTCTGCTCCACATTTTCAGATATTATAGTTTAAAAAAAATCAGTAAGTGAAAACATACTTGAGTTTTCAACAATTTCAATCCTAATTCCAGATTCTGGTGTGCTCTAATTCACTGACATCTGACATCCACCCATCATAAATGCCTCTGTACATTATTCCTAAGTATCACTGAATATGGAATTATACTCACAGAAGTCAGTGGTTGCAAAACAGGTTTCAAACACATCATCCAGAAAGAAACTGCACACAAGAAACATATTCAGCATACAGTTCAAGCCAAATCCACCCAAGACACTAACATTTCTAGGGAACACACACTTACTGCAAAGGTTTATGCTATGTATCAGCGGACAGACAGTAATACAGCATCTGTAACTGCTGCATGTCACAATTTTCTGCTACAGAAGTTATCCTTCAAACATTTCTATATTTTTTTAAACATCAGAGCCATCTAACCCTCATCCCATCCTCCTCCTGCAAACTTGTATTACATATGCTGCTACAGAAAAATGCAATAGACACTTAGCTTGGGCCCCAGGACTCAGCTCTGAAAAGGCCTATAAAGAATAGGAGAACTTAAATCCACCTGACTTTTTTTTTTTTTTTTTACCTGTATTTAAGGCAAAGGAGAGAGCACAAGCTGGTCATCACAGAAAAGGTACTGAGCAGAACAACATGAAGAGATCTGAGGAGACTCTGCATGGTGATGTTAACCGAGGCAGGGTTTTCCAACACCAGCGTCACTGCTCATTGCTGACTTAATGAGCTGCTTGAGGCTGGAACTGAATATTTAATGAGTCTTGCTTGGTCTGAGCAGCTATTGTGACATGAGAAGGGTCTGCTCTCATCTGTCAGGGGCACTTAACAATAGCTTCCCATTGCAGAAAGATGCCCTTCGCTGCAGCCCTTAATGAACTGCTCAACACCTGGGCAAAGTTTGCAGGCGGCCTTCCGAGCTGCGCCTTTTGTCAAGTTGCCGTTTTCCTTGCTGAAACGTATTTGCATGGAGTGGCTTCTAAGTTTCTGCCTTGCAGTCTGCTCCTCTGTAATTTGGGCATTGTGCTCTGCATAGAGAGCCCACTCTGCTGAGCCGGCTTTGCTGACACGGTCAAAGTAATTTGTGCTCGCTTTGTTTTCAACATCCATATGTGCCAGAGAGCAAAAAAGTCGCTGAAAAGCAAACCACTCTCCTAGGCAAAACCAGAACCAAAAATAATCACAGGCACTTGCTTTCTATGCATTTGTACTTTCTAGCCCACAATCAGAGCGGTTTGTAATGCAAGCACATGCTGTAGCAGCACAAGTACATCTTAAGACAATGCAGAAGCAGGAAAGGGCATATTGCGCAGCACGGAGCAACTGTCTCATAGCAGCTTTCTATTTTCAGACACCATGTCTTGCATTGTGCTGAAGTTATTTATTTAGTCGGTATGTTTTTGTTAAGAAACACCATAAGGTGAGTTCACACACGAGGATGCAAGATGCGCAATAGCCTCAGCATTTAAAAGCATCAGTTAAACTCCCCCCACCCTACTCGCTCCCCGGTCTCATTTTTTTTGGCAGCCTTTATTTTGGACAATGCACACCCTGGGGGCACAGAGCAGAATAAATCAGTCACACATAAAGAAGAAACTATGAATATGAAACAGGCAAAATGTTCCTGATTTTGATATATTTGGGGCTCTTTCCCTTGAGTCAATGCTACAGAAATCCTTGAACTGCTTCTCCTGGTAATGAAGGCCTTAAGAAGGTGTTTGATAAAAGGACAGACCTTTACATAGGGATTTACAGGATTTTTTTAAGCTGACGATACTTAAGAAAAGCAATTATTTTTTGTAATTTGTTATTTTAGACTCCGAGAGACTCTGTTAGGCTGGCATTATGCTTTTTTTTTTTTTTAGTGCAGCCATAAGATAGCTTTTCCTTAATAGCCTCAAAACACGTAATTGTATTGCATAATCACACCGTGTGATACTGTAAGGCCCGCGATGGCGATAGCTGAACACCCGGTGCAGCATATCTCTGCTGAGCACAACGGTGGAATAACAACGTTTTAAATGAATATTTCACATGGCAAAGTTCGCTGCAATCATTAATGTCATTAACAATTCTGTATTTTATTCCTGGTAGACCTTCTGCAGCTGTTTGTGAAAAGGCAACCACACAATCTGAATAAAGGTTTTCTCAGTTACAAACATCACATAAAATACACCCTTGTCTTATGTTCACCTGTACATAATGCAGCATGCTCATCACTTTACAATGCTAGATACTGGCACGTTACGTGAAGACATACCTCTCAAAGGTTTTTTAACCTGCTCACAATTGCTGTTTTCCAAGTTATCCAAGTTTATCCTCTACATCTGAGCTCGCTACACCCACGTCCCGGTGACTCCCTCATCTCTCAGGGGCTCCTGGTGACAGGGTAAGACAGCACCGATGGGAATATGCAGGCTCAAACTTGAGAGCAGGATAAAGCAGACTGATCTTCAAAAGGCCTTTTACAATGGGTTTCACAAACTCACTCCATGAATTTTCCAGCAAGATCTGCTTACTGGGCCTCTGCTTACTCTCGTGCCTCTCCTCTGTGCAGCTCCAGGAGGGAGCGTACACCTCGGGGCACCAGAGAGATGCCCACAAGCCGCCCAGTTTGGATAATAGCCATTTTTTAGCCTGGGACTGACCAGGTAAGGAGCTGTCTGGACCCAAGAAGAGCCTTCTGCAAACTCATCTAGCTTGTAATAATACATACTGATAGTTGGAACTGAGGCTATGGGAAGCCATTTCAGTAACTGTCTTCTTCCCTACTTTAGGGTGCTCCTATCTCTTCCCTGGCATGTTCTTCTGCCCGTTACCTTCCCATCGGTATAAAAACCTTAAGTGGCAGCAGTTGCTACGGCTACAAAAGGCTGCAGTGGATCTGTGTATATCGGGAGGGCTGGATAAAGGGAAGGGGTGAGAGCAGAAAATTGCTTATTTCAAGTCATTGGACAAGCAGCCATGGAGAGAGGTGGGAATGGATGCAGGGCTTGACAAGCTGCAAGTCTACAACTGTTTTCATGATGAGCACTTCAGCCTGTAGCTTTTGACCCCAGGGTGTATACACGTTCAGGTATTTGTGCCCGCGTGTCCATTTGCTCAGAAAACCGACACTGTCAGCAGGAAAAAAATATGAGCTTTTTATTCCTACAGAAGCAGTCCTTAGTGAATGAGCAATCTGAATTTGTCAATGGCATAAATGATTATTAAAATTTTAGCAATTGAAACACTAATTTTAGAGTAATTCTTGTATTCAGCAGAGGCTGAGCAAAAGCAAATCACAGCCCTGATTTCAATTCCAAAAGATTTCAGAGAGCCCATGTCTTTTCTGCAGTATACCAAAGAGTCTGCTGTCTCTGAAATAGGCTTGTGTGCAGTGAAGCACACAATTTTCTCTAGCCCCATATGTTTTTTGGCTCCCTTTCCCTGAGGTACAATAACTGTGCGAGATTGTGGTGATCAGATACACAATTGTCACATATGGACCGAAATGCAGAAAGTAAAAGACTACGAGATTAGCATCTCCCGAGAGAAGGAGCAGAGGCAGGGTCTGGAATGCAAAGATGACGTTAGGGAGAGCATCCCCCTGCCCAGAATCTTTTTGCAGAGATACCAACAGCACTTTATTAAAGGAAGCTAACAGAATGCAAAGTCCAGAGCAGCAGCACCTCATTATCACGCTGCAAGCAAAAAAAATATGCCAAGAGATGGTCCTGATTAGCTAGGTTAAATGCTTGTTCCATCTCTGCTGAGCAAAACACCAGATTAGCTTCTGTAAAAGAAGAGATGCCTCATGAGATTTCGACACTCAAAACAGGTTTCCTTGGTTATTAGTTAATAAACCTCAAGCAGCTTCTCCTTCATGCTCATCTAAAAGCAAGAGGGAGAACCAGATCACACGACGGCCTGGAAGCATGGATGCATTTTATTTTTGCATAGAAGATAATGCCTCAGTGCTTAGTTAATTCTGCTGCCAATACAAACACACAGCGTGTGCTGCAGCCGATGGCAGTGCTGGGACCAGCTCTGAGGGCAGCGTTTGGCCTTTATTCCTTTGTGCTCCGTCTCGCACGGGCAGCATCCCCTGATCTGCGCTGACAGGCGAGGGATCTGCACTGCTCAGGAGCAGCTGAGGCAGGAAGAGAAGGAGCAGGGGATTATTGCGGTAGGGCAAATGATCACCTCTGCAGTGGCCGGCTGACACCGACAGAACAGCGGCCGAACACGGGAAATATCAAAGGGGAATGCTTCGCTTCCTGGGGACACCCAAGGGCCGTGTCCTGCCTTACACGCTGAAGTGCCTGGCATTGGTCACCGATCCCTTGTCCATCAGGGATCTACTCTTTCTTTCCACAGCAGCTTCTGTTGGCTGGAGCCAGCGTGTATTCCCTCCCTGAGGCTAGGCAGATTTCTTCTTTATTTCTGTAATAGCACTGAGGAGCTCTAGACTCCTAGTTTCTTTGCAGCTACTCTCTTCTTGGGTCATTACCTCCTACAGCATGACCAATTTGGGGCAGATGGCTTGAAAGGGTCCTGGAGGCCTATTCACTATCATCAGTGCAGGGCAAACCTTGTCCTCTGGGTACCCTTCCTCCAGAAACAGCCTCTCACAGACGGGAACTCTGCAGAACGTACATTTATTGATGAAGAGGTGCTGCAGCCACCCTACTTTCACACACAGTCCTTGGCTGGTAGGCAGCACAGGCAAGACTGAACAGAAGTCAAACCAGGATCTGTAACAGACCTTTATACCAGGCTGCTCAGGACATGGCTTATTCTTTATCGAACGCAACCTGGATACGGGCGTTCATTCATCATGCTCCTCCATCAAGGGGGGGGTCTGCAAATAACTACCGAATAAGGCCACAAAGACAAGAAATTATCCCTTTCACTACCTCTGCACAATCGTTGTCACTTTCAATAGAAGAAAAGATGCTTCAGATTCTCACTGAACTGTTTTGCATGTTTTCCAGGAGACACAATTAAGATTGGTTTCTGCTGGCACCAAAAGCAGAGTATGTATGCAGTCAAGTGTACTAGTAACACATGGCTCTGCACTTTAAACTAGCTTCACTATTCCTTGGCAAGCATTTGTCACTGTCAGAATTGGCAATGACTCCTCAGAAAGGAGCCGCAGACTACGGAACAACAGAAGTGCTGCAAATCATGACCATGTCACCAGCAGAGCAGTGGATGGGAGCCTGGACAGCAGCTGTCTGCAGTCTGCACTGCTCTAGCTGGGGTCATCAGTCACTGATTTCTATGAGCAATAAAACTGACTCAAGCGTTAAGAAGAAAAAGAGAAGAAAAAAACACACGGAAGAAGCTGATCTTATGAATATGAATAAGTGACCAGCATGGAGCAGTGATATTCCATTCATTGTATCGGAAGGGCATCTGCATTTTCTCTTTTTTAGCCATAAAATGGCTTATATTGCCCCAATTTTCTTCAATTATTTTCCTTCTCAGGTCTTAATGCTTAAAGATCAGAATCCTAAAGCTGAGCTACAAAAGAACCTATGCTGTGCTGGAACAGTAACGCCGTGAAGGCTTACTGAAGTTGAGCTATGGGAGGATATACAAAGTAGGAACGCACAAAAACCAAGACGGTGAAGGAGAGCTGAAAAAGGAGGAAAATTTCCCTGTTATAATGCTGATCCTCCTGCATATCCCTCCTGAAGACGATTCACCTTCCCCCCACAAAGCAATTTCTGCCTGTAATCTTCTTGAGCAGTGTTAAGCATCGTACAGATATGATAACTGGAGAGGTCTAGACAGTACATGGATGGATTTCAGGAGTTCACAGCTGCCAAGTGTTTGGCAGGCAGAACGGTGAAAAGTAGGCTGTCCCTTTCAGAGGACTTCCTCCGGGCAAGGAGAAATGCTTTTCCACACTAGTCACTCGTGCACCAACACAGTCCCATAGATGCTAAAAGGATCCAAGTGCTAATCACCAGTCCAACCACACATACTTAGAACTACACGTGCTACTAAATCGCAGAGAAAGACAGGAAAAATGCTGAGAAAAGGCAAATGGAAAAAAAAAAAAAAAAAAGGTGTGTAAAAATCTGAGGCAGTATTTGTGAGGAAGAACAAACAACTAGAAAAATTCTCCATCTGAAAAACTAATCTGCAAACAAGGCAAGGGATTTTTGACACAGAAAGACAGCTAATTTAATATTGATGGCCTAAATTTGCCAGCTGACTACACAGCTCTCCACAAAATTAAAAATCCTCTTCTTCCTATCCTCTGAGATCCTGGATTTAGACGGCATCTTCCTGCACCAGACTACACACCCATTTAAATCACGTATGGTACTGAACTCAGACATTAGACAAGAAATCATCATTTTTAGAAGGGTATTGAAATGGCTAACAGCACACACCAAGAGGAGCTGCTTTCAAGTCATCCCCCCCTTCATCAGCTGTGTGACCAGAAAGCGCCCAGGTGGCCAACGAAGAAATGCACTTAGAAAGCTCTCTAACTGCAAATTGTAAGTGGATAAATCGTAGTTTAACTCAGCACAAACATTTTCCACGCTTCCTTATCCCATCTTGCTGTGGTCCCTGGAGAATGGCAAAGACGATCGTGAAACCTTATTTGTGATGACACTTGGCCCTGTACCACTTGGTAGCTAATTACTCTCCTGGTGACCTCTGACAGGGCCAGCAGCATCAGGCCTTCCCCTCCTGCTTTAATCAATACTCACAACAGCTGTGTTGGATACACTCAGCAATTTTACAGATGACTGAACGGGCTTACTTTACTCATCAGTATTTGCTGCTGCAAGAGAACAAGCTTCTTAGCGTATGCATTACCACTCAAATTTTTAATGTCTTCGGGCAAAAATGAGGTAGAAAAAGCTATGGGTGGTATCTTAAAAAGGTTTAAAAATTAGGCATAGTTTTAAAAGCAAAGGGAAGCCTGATGTATTCATTTTCCTTTCCCTGAGCCAACTATTTATTTAGTGCAACATTCATACCACAAAGACTAGAAAATCAGAGGAAAACAAACGCATGCCTTTTCCAATCAAATAATACCCCAGGCAATTCCTACAAAACGTGCACTTCCAATGCCCCAAACGTAACATAATATTAAAAGGGAAGTGAAAACTTTCTCACAGAAGGAAGCTAACTGTAGCCAAGTGAAGAGGTGTTCTGTAATCACGAGAACTGCAGCAATCAATGAAGATTGCCTCTTACTAGAAAGGAGCTTTTAGTAGCACCTCTAAGAACTCAAAATTGGGCACACTTGATATTATCATTTCAGGACATGAATTCCCTTTGGGAATGAATCTCAGAAGAGGAAAGAAGGAAAAAAAGAGCGAGGGTGGCACACCAGGAAGTTAAGATGCAGGTATTTTTAAATGCAAAGTGTAATTCATGGATCAAAGTTGTGTTGTAAGAAGCATGATACAGAAATGATCCCAGCTAAGAGAGGCCAGGAGAGATTTGGCTTCTGCTTGGAACATTCACCTAAATGTCCCTAATTAATCCTACCTCAGCTCTCAAAATAGAAGAGCTCTACTCTTCTCGTTGCTAAAATGTTTCTTCCTCCTCTGAATCAGGACATTCAACTGACAATTATTTTAGGTATCCCAAGCTACAGACGAGGACCTAAACAGAACACAAGAATATGCTAACACACCAGGCACAATTTTTCTGTTTTGAAGGCCCTGACCATCTTCAGGCCGAAATGCCACAGTTTATTAAATATAATGAACTGCTTGATGGGAAGTGGACTCTTCCTCAACAGACATGTCCACTTGCACCTGGATTAAAACTGCATGGGAGAAACTAGGAAGATTTCCTAACGTTGCTGGCCATATTTCATGTTCACTGTATTGGGGCCAGGATAAAATATTAAAAATGTAATTATTTCCTTCCTCTTTTCATTACTGTGTATTTAGAAGGTGGGCCTTTTCCACTGGCCACTTCAGAAAGAAACTGCTACTTATTTTTTTAATTTTTATTTTTTTTATCTTCTCTTAACTCTGTTTAGAACACAATTAGTCATGGAACAAAACGACACCTTTAGAAGCACAGCACAAAGGAAAAGAAAAGAGCAGCTGGCACCAAGAGCAGAGAAGCAAATTATTTAGTACCTGGAGGATAATGAGAACACTGAGAATACACTGCTTAATGGTAGCGCTCCGACAGGGCTGCGTACGTCACCTCATCACGCTAATACAGACAGACCGGGTGGCAGCCAGCTGGTCCTCCTTCCCCACCCATCTCCCTGAAAGCAAAGATTTGTAAGCCGCCAAATAATAAACCTGGACAGAAGTCTTGAGGATCATTAATCTTGCTATCAATCAACCCACTTGGCGACTCGCTTCTTGCTGCTGTTGGTACTAATGCGGTAGTGACTCAAGAGCTCCGTGGAAGCCTGGCGTATGCGTGTCTGAAGCATTGCTTTAATGAGTTTCTTGCATTCATAGGTTAACAAATGTGACAAGGAAGCACAAACATCAGAGACAATAAGATGATGTCCATTGAATCAAAGCACTGAGAAATGCTGCACTGTGTATTCTGCTCCAGTATGCTGAACACATCTCTAACAAACTCTGTAAAAATACTCGAGTCAGACCCCAGTGACCTATCTGGGATGCCAGGAGAGATGCAGCCATGCTAGTGTGAGTTCTGCCTGCTCCAATACTCCTTATCTGCTGGGCTAAGTATCTCGGGCATAGCTCTGCCGTCATAGAGCTATCTTGCAGAGAAGCAAGTTGTATGAGCTGAAGTGGAGTTCTGGTCAAACAGGACAATCAGTGGGGTATAAACATAGCCCCTGGGCTCCCTTCGCTAAAGACAACAGACCCACATCAATTCATAGATAAGCACAAACGATCCCTGCATCAGTAGGATCAGTCCAGTAGTATCTGCATTAAACACTGCAGTGTTTTGTGTTAGAATGTTTCTAAAAAGTAAACAGTATCAGCAATAGCAGTAACATCAAACAAATCCCAAGATAATTGATATTGTAAGAAAAATCTGATTAATACCAAAAAGTGGTAAGCAGTATTAAGCATACTTAGGCATAATAAATGAGCACATAAAGTAAAAACCATGCTTATTTCAAATTACCATCTCCGCAGACCAAATAAGCCATAATAAAAAAATCTAGAAATATTATAAGCAAGTAACGAAGACCACTATATCCACTATAACACGAGGCAGAGGGAACTACAAGGATCATCCTGAAAGAACTTGAAATAAAGTGAGAAAGAGTTCCCCTTTCAAAGTATCTATTAAGAACAAGGACATCTTTGAAGCTTCAAGCCTATGGCTCATTCAAAGCCCCTTGAATTTCAGTGTCAAGGAAATGCACTTTTATAGCACACGGGGACTCAAAGCATGAGGCGTATCAGCAAAGTCATCATGAAGTATATTGACAGGCCCCCAATTATACAGAAGAGTCAAGAACTGAAAAATCACAAAGCAACAGATGTAGAAGAGACTTTGCCTTTAAGGAATCATTCTAAATTATTCTGAAAATTCAGAATGCTTTCATCCTCATGACAAACTCTTTTTCAGTAAGAATACAGTTGGGCAAATAAACTATTGCTTTCCCATTGTCTTAATCAGTCTGTAGAAACATCTAATAACAAAACTAATCACAGTGAGGAGAACATCTTGATTCAAGATAAAAGTTCATTGGAAATAAGAAAAACAGGAAATTCAGTCGACCTATGTTAATTAGTAGATTCCTTAACGCCAGATACTGTTTAATGTATTTTCTATTTATAGACTGTTCTCCTTTTTGCAAGATTTCCAAAGCTTTAATCTACCTTTTATTAAGCTCCGTATAACCTTTCAGTATTGACAAATGTGGAACTGAGGAAAATAAGAAAAAAAACCACAAGAACAGGAGTTTGCATCTAGGAAAAACACGTGAATGCTCCTTAATCTATGAAGAAATGTGTCTGGGTACGTCAGGCACTTGCTTGGAAGTAGACATGTAAATTAAAGGCAAGCTCTTGTCTCAGTATTTTCTTTTCTTTCACAGCACACGAAGTGACACAGCTGCAAAGGCAGGCATACTATCCGTGAGGAACGTAGGAGATGTCTGCACCTAGGTGAATTGTTCGGTGCTGACACCTCCAACAATTCAGATTCATTTTCCGCCTACTGTATTTATGCATTTCATTTCCATGCTCTTAAGTGATCCGCGGTGCTGCTTTTGCTGCGATTAGTGCAGCGATTAGACAGGAAGCTCAGGAGGGGAAAACAGAGCAGCACCCACCATGGCCAGCACCATGCATTCGGGTACGTGGGCAAAGGGAGCTTCCAGCCCCGACAGGGGTCCTGCCTTTAGACCCACTCCAACAATTTCCATCTTTGTTGGTAATTGGGAACGGTAGTAACAAGCCTTCCTATTTTATTCCTGTATTTTAATTCAAGGAGTTTTGTGAGCTAAAAATGCTTAAAATGCAGACTAAACAGCAGAGTATTTTGCCACTATTTCTGGTAGTTTTGTCCCAGACATTTGGTTTCAGATCTGTGATTTCCTGTCGAGAACACACAAGTGTGAAATACTTGTTGATCCGTTTATTCATTTGCCTCCTGGCTGATCATAGCCATTTTGACAGAACAGACAAATTGATTTGCTCTGTGTTGTTTTTTCACATGCTTCTCCACCAGCCTGAAAATACCGCCCCAACTTCCCAGATGCTGTGCTTAGGTCTTCATCACTCCTGCACCCTCATTTTACATCCTGCACCCTCATTTCTGAGGCTTGCTAAGCCTATTTCACACAATGCCCAGGATGTCTGAAATTTCACAAACTCTCGCTATAGCAGCTTCCACAACTCCATCTGCCAGACGAAAATGATACATAATATTTAGAAAAACTCTTTTTGAACCATTCATACCCAATGAACAATTTACATCACTCGCTAGGACACCAGACATATCTGCTGGCACGGATGCTCAAATATATCTGTGACAATTGCACTTGGTTACTGCAGGCAGTATTTAACCATTATCTATGACACATCGCAGCAAACCATCTATTTTTCCAAGTCATGAACAAACATTGCAATTTGGAAAGGAAACAATTCCTGAACGTTCTCATTGAGGAAATGGCAAATGTAACAGCTTCAAGTGATGAGGCAAAACCCTGTAACATCAGCACAAGTTATTCAATGCAAAGTAATTTCAGCAGGCTAACAAATGAGTCACTTTTCTCAGACAGGCGTGCAGCAGAATCCAGTGCCTTTAACTGATATGCCCTTTTGTTTCAAAACATGCTGTCTCCCTCTGGTTGGACTAGACCAATGGGATGCAGCATTTCCAGGAAAGAGCTGAAGAAAGCAAACTTGGCATGACGGTAACTAAATGTTGATTCAAGGGAATTAGGGGACGTTCAAGGGGACAGGTCCCAGGCTCCAAATTATGCTCCACTCTTGTATTGCCCCCATATGATTATAGCAAGTTTGCTTGCAATTTGCTGCTCACACTTCTAATTGGATTCCTGCAAAGGGCAGTTTGCTGTGCCATGAGCTTGTCACTTTAGATCCCGCTTTATCTCCAAACCACTCAATTAATAATCCATTCCATTTATTATGAAAGCATTTGTTTCGACCCATATGATGCTATCAGCAGCCATCCCATTAATATTTATTTTCATAAAGCGGTCCACTGATGTTAAGGTCTCAGATACAACTGGTAACTTTAAAAGAGGAAAATACATGAAACCAAAAAAAGTCAAAACAGAACACGAGCTGTAATAGCAAACATCCAACCCATATGAATTTAACTCCTTCTGCACAGAAAGCCTAGTAAATACAGTGAGGTTGGTGGAGGGCAATGACAATGGGAAAGCTCAATCAGTCACCAGAGAAATGATGTGTGAGGTTGCCAGCACATCTCCCTGGGGTGGGGAGCTGCTGTCTGGGGCACCAAGAAAAAAAGATGCTGGAAGGAGGTGTGGAAGGGGAATGTTCCCCCACTGTCTTCCACCCCAGTGAACCTTAAACTCTGGGCTAGGGGAATACAGGGAGCACAAACATGGTTTAAAGCATCCTTTCTTCAGCATCCTTTTCTGTGCTGAACACACAGGGAATTACAACACAGGCTGTTCCAGCTTGATATTGTCAAAGTCAACAGGACCCCATACTTTTCAGCTAAGGAGTGGGCTGCAGATGGTTTGAATGTCTCAAGAAAGCTGCTATAAAGCTCTTTCAGTGAGAGGAAGCACTGCCAGGGACAGACTGGACATCTGAGTGAAAGTTCAAACCCTGCAGACAGCACTGAAACACACCAAAATCTCAGATTCCCAGTAAAACGTGGACTTTTCATTTCCCCACAGGCTTAAGTGCAGCTCGTATTATTACAAATGCTGGTGAAATGGGAGCACTTCTCCTGTGTTCAGAAGCGCCCAGCTGCTTCTCTTGCAGAATGCTCCTGAGAGTGAGATTACACATTCAGACATGGTGAGATGAAGCAGCTGCTGTGAATGTATATCAAATACTGTGATTTCTTCTCTTCTGCTCACTTATTCTGTGCATCTTGAATAAAACTATGCTGCAGGGACAACAAGTCTCTTTGTAGTAGTCTCCACCTATTCCTTTAAACTATACAACAGGGAACTTGCTCAGTGTAGCTCTGTGGATAACAAAAACAGTGATGTTGAACTCTAACCTTCCGCTACCACAAAGAGCTAAATTAATTCCCTGCAGCACATCAGTGCTGCTTTTGAAAAGGCCCAGACACTGCAAAAAACAGATGGAAACTAAACTTATAGGCCTTTAAAGATGTCAAGCATTTCCTTGCAATGATGGCATAAGAATGTTTCTTCTTCCCATCAATTTTTTTATTAATCAGAGCACACATGGCAACTCCCTGTGTGGCACCACTCGGGGCTCACCCCATCAACATAAAACCTTGGGAAATTATCACCTCAGGTTTACCACTGGGATAACAATGCTTTTATACCCAGAGTTAAAAAGATGAATTGTCACAGATTTATAGATCAACACACAACAGCAGACACCAAATTCCAATACCGTTCTGCTGTCCCTTGTCCTCCCAGGGACTGTTTCTGCGATTCACTACAGGACCTGGCTCAGAAGGAAGGAAGGACTCCTGTTGCACTCTGCCACCTTCATGCTTTTGCTTGCAGGGCTACCGTTTTGCACATTTTGAAGCACAAACCTGTCTTGAACTGCAGCAAAACAAAGCCTGCAGGCTCCTGCTCTAGCAGGCAAATACTCTTACGAGAACTGCAGAGCCCCCACAGGCTCCCAAATTCTCGTCTCCACCATCCAATTATGTGGAACAGAAAACTCTTGATCATCCATTTTCTTGAAGCCATTTGCATGAGGATCTGAGTCAAGTTACTCCTTCTCTCCCAAAGAGCTGAACTGGCGTTTTTAACTTCAAGAGGGCAGAGTGGTTGTGAAGTGCCCAACCACCTCTGAAGAGACTTTGGGGACCTGGAGCCAGGTCCTTGTTCAGAGATGACAATTATTACCGTGAGCATAAGAAAAAGGGTTCTGCCCTACTGACTGTAGCCAAGTGCTCCACATAAGTTGGCTTAGCAGTGATAAATGTCACGTTTACGATGCGTTTTGCAACATGGAAGTCCATAATTTGCTTTCCAGGGACCTATGCTTGATTATCAGGAGAGTTAGAAGCATTCACTGAAGTCTAATGAATAGAATTAACACATCATTTAAACAGGGACTAATATGTATGTAAATTAGAAAAAGTTAGAAATAAGAGTTCAACCCGTAATTTCAGAAAATGTAGACTGCATCCTTGTGAAATTTGAACGTTTCAATTCACATCATATCTTCACATCTATGTTAGCTGCTCTGCATGTGAACAATAGGCATCAAGCCCATTTTGATTTTTATATTTGAACTTGGACTTACAAAATGGATTATATTGAAACTTGAATAATATATATGCTAATTAAATACTCCATTTAATGACATAAATAAAGACGAAGACCAACACAGGCTAATTTACATTTGCAAATTTCCTAATTACTGTATTTTCCTTTGGAAAGCAGAAACTTTATTTTCACAGTCACTGGAAAAAAAGAGAATAATTTCTTTGCTGAAATGATTTTAAAAATCTTTTCAACTTTTTTCATTCTTTAGGACTGATCTCCAAGGAAATACAATTCCTACAATTACTTTGCCTAGACAGATTCAATATTAAATGTCACCCAAGTCAAACTATGGTGATTTGTGCATGCAGATGGCATTACTTAATTATTATCAGAGGTTTCTGGAAAAGGAATTGCTGTCGATAAATATAAGGTATACACTCTCCCCCTCAATACCACAAAGTATGTTCGGAACAACTCTGGCAGATATAAACCAAATGCCCTTGGTGTTTGATGGGCTGTTAATCTCTCCCTCCCTTCCTTCTCTGCTCCCCCAAATTAGACAGTACAAGGGCACAGGACAAGTGGGTAGCTGTAGGGAGACTAAGCATTAGCAGAAAACATGACTATGACTTCTGACTTCCAAAGCTTACAGAAAAGCTTGCTGAAGAATAAACAGATTGTAGGAAAAGCCCTGTTAAGTTAAAAGGCCTGTTTGTACCTTTAGCGGTGAGCAAAGTGGTGAAAAACAGTTCATCAAAATGAATGTGAAGCCTGTAAAAATATCATGGCCAGGAATCTTATTTTGCGTATGTTGAATAAATGTTGGTTATGTGGATGAAGAAGCCTGGATTCCGCATTAACTCACAAAACCAACATCTGCAGGCTGTGGAAAGTGAACTGCAAAGCAAACCCATTTTCTCTCTGATTGAAAGAGCACCCTGAATGCTTCAAAAATAAGGAGCTGTATGAATGGGAAGAGACTAACCATTCTGGTAGGTTTACATCCTAGGCTTTTATTCAAAATGAACAAATAACCAAAAAAATGACAGGGATGAGGACTGCACCTCCATAGCTTTCACCTCATGTCTGCAATGCCAGTTGCTATGAGCAATGAACACTGAAATTCAGGAAACTTAGAAGACCGAAGAGTAAATGATCATCATTTTGAGTTATGATGTGGTTTGAAGTCCTCCTTGCCCACGACACTGCACAATTGTTGCAATCCTCAACTGTAACCACTGCTGTTTTTACATTAACAATATTTTTAACATTCAGAACTGGAGAAAAAATTTTAGTCAACACCAACCTGTGTTGTTTTTTTTTTTTAATATATTGCTTTATAAATGTCTCTTTGTATGATACTTCAAATGTTTTTGTTCTGTTTTGGAAAAAACAGGATTTCCAACACATGAAACAACCCATGAAATGACAACCAGGCACGCTACCTGCTCCCATTTCGGCTTGAAATTTAGAACATAAATGGATTCTGACCTGTAGATTGGCAGAGTGAAGTACGTGCCATCCACAGTGATAGAAGAGATGTTTTCTGCTTAACGGACTGAGCGTTGTACAAGAACCTGAATGAATTCGCATACTTGCAACATTTGTAATAGCAGCACAATACACATCGAGCATCCCAAGGCATTTGTTACCTAAGTTGCATAGGTTGGCACTTTATTTTAAGAAAAGTAAAAATAAAAACTCACCCCTGCTTGTTATTGTTTTACTAGGCTGCTGATTCCTGGTATTTATCCAACCAGTTAAGATTGCTGAATTGATTTAATATTCTTACCCTATAATTTTACACTCAGACCACATCCCGCTGTGAAATAGCTAGTGCTAATGTTAGTCCAAATGCTGCTGTGGGACTTAGGACAGCACAGGGCACTTCAATAGCTGTTTTTTATGGTTACAAGGAGAGAGAAAAAATATAATTTATCTGGTTGCTGTGGTTAATTCACAGTTTCACAGCAGAGGTATACTGTTCCCTCTGGGTACATCTACTTGTATTATAGGATATTTCATTCACAGTTCATCCGAGACATTCCTCTAACTCTGAGCTTACCAATTTATGTGAGAATACTAGAGATGCCGTATACGATTTAACATATACATACTAAAAATATTATATAAAACATAGGCATTAGCAACAGATCGATAAAGAACATAAACTAGCAACAAATCAAACAACGATGGGTTAATAAATTGTTTCTTGCAGCTAAGAAAGGGAACAAAAAATGCACCCAGCTTCTTAAGAAATATTTCTATTTTTGACCTTTTTTTCCCAAGTTAATTTCACAGGAAGCATGATTGCTAAGACTGATTTCTCTTTTTTTAATAGCTGATCATAATTCTAAAATCCAGAGTTCAAAAGTTTTAAAGTTGTATTAAAGTTTCTTGTAATATAGCTTACAATGAACTAACGGCTGAGTAGGAGAAGGCAGCAGTAACATCCTCTACTGCTGTGCTCATCAAAAACCTGTACTCCTCATGGCACATTATCTCTCAGCAATTACAAACCACTTCTTAATGGAACCTAACTAGAACATTTGAATATTTGAAAATACTGGTTCAAAACTATGCATTGTAAAAATACTGCCTTTAATCCAGTTACTGCACAAATAAAACCTTGCTCTTTTTTTCAAGACCTCATCACTACAGCAGCACTGGGGAAGGCATTTCCAGAGAAAGTGTCTGGAATTAATCCATTTAATTAGTTCCAGGGAAACAAAACAAAGATCAATTGCAGCTGCGCCACAGATTCCTCATTGCCTGACCTCAACTGTCCCTGCCTGCTCCCCTGTGCTCTCTCCCCAGAGGAAGGTATTTCTGCAAATATTGGGGAAATGCTGCTCCACATCTACACAAAGCGGTGAGGAGTGTGTCAATAGCAGTTTTCCATCCTGCTGCCAAGACCTTATCCTCTTTAGTGAATTAGCATACCCTAAATGTCTCAGCTTTTATGGGACACGCTTCACAGCAAATTAAAGATTAAAATAAAAACTTTTTTTTTTGTTATTTCATTGTTTTCAAGGTCACCACCATGATATTTTGAATTCTAGTCTTCCACAACCGAAGCACACATTTTGCTGTTGTTTGACTTACGATTGCATGCTTGACATTATCTTTTTAAAAAAGAGGTGATGCAGATCGGGGCTCCCACTGAGTTCATAAAAGTGCCTGCAGAAAAGACATTCACACAACTGACCCGCATGGTACAAACATCCCAGGAGCTGTGGAACAAGCACAGTTTCAACTAAGAGCTCTCATTTAAATGTACTGTTAAAAATAACCACAATCCAGCAGGCACCAGGACTGCCTGGGCTGGGACGGATGATTTGTGCGAGGCTTCATAGCTCTGAGAATTTAGCTCTTTAAGCCATCTCTGTTCCCTGTCTGCTCTGCAAGAAAATACTTCCCCATAACGAGCTCTCTGTGGATGGCTTAATTCAGCCACCCTGGGTGCTGGCTCGCAGGGTCCTTTCCCTTGACACGAGGGATGGCCTCATGCTGGCACTCGCTGTTGCTAATGGCAGTATTGACACGTGCAATACAGATGGATGCCTCGGATAACACCCAACGGGGGTAACAAACCTCAACTAGGCTCACCCCTGCTCTTCTTTTTCCAATCTTCCTATCACTGTTGTACTCTTGTTTCTTCCCTAATTTTAGGCTCACCGCTGCAGGAGAACAGATGGAATGAAACTCCGAACAGATTTCTTTCCACCAACCTGCGGTCTCCTGACACAGCTGTCCTCTGCAAGTTGCCCGTGCTGTTTCTTTCCTGCCCGTTTGTATTTTCCTCTCCCTACCCAAAGCTACAGCCCCACCTCTGTCCTTACCCCACTTCTTAGATGTGCTCTTTTAATGGCTTCACGTTACTCACTTTAAACGTGATGCATTTCAACGGTGTCTTCTAAGCACTTTTTCAGCCTTCTGGTCTGTGATTCACAGGACGATTTATCACACTACTCCATTCCTCCTCTTTTCCTGTACTTGCATGTGTGCCTTAAAGCCTGCATGGCAGTGCTGTGGAGAACGAGCCTCTGAGCTCCCACGCAGGATCGATGACTCCTGTGCTGCGCCTGACAAATGGCTGCTTAACCTTTTTTTGGAACGTAGAAATGATGGAAATTCTGTAGTCTGCTGCTTTATTGTCTTTCCTATCATAAAGCTTTTTTCTAATGTCAGACCTAAATTCCTCCCCCGCTGCAATTTAAACCTAAGACTCCTCATCCGAAGCACAATGGATGCAGAAGATCATTTATTCCTTGCAGACCCCTTTCATGTACTGGAACACTTGCATCCCCTCTCAGCTAACAATCCTGCCTGCCTGTATGGTCTTCCCAGCTTCCTCAAAGAAAAGGTGTATCTTGTGAGATATACCTCACCTCTCACAGCCACAGTCCTCTTTACACCTGGAGATACACCAGCCTGCTGTAGATTTGGTTTTCTTTTCATTTACAGGACAGCTGAGAGAAGAACGCTGCTTCATGAAATTCAGATGAAGGCTGGCCACGCATGACATAGGAAGAAGCTGGCTTCAAATACCTGGCAAGAAGCAACTTGTTATTGCACTTTCGTGCTCCTGAGAACCCGTTTAAGGTGACACAGGTTCTACAGTTATGTGGACTCAAATTTATGAGAGCAAGGTCTGATTTAACCGATAGCAGTTATTCAGTCACTCTATTAATATCAATGGTGCTGCTCAGATTTAAACCTGAAGCAAGATCTAGACTGTGCTGTTTCCTTGAAATGGGACATCCCTGGGTCAAAATCTGCTCATTAATTTTTGGTGTTGTTCCTGATGTTGTATAATGAGGATTAGAAATGCTCTTTTCTGAGTTTTGTAGATATCATTATGGTTCTGGAAATCACCAGTGACATGCATTTCACTTCTTTTAATTTCCCTCTGACTTCTTTTCTTTCTCCTTTCTTAAGACAACAATTGTTTGTTTGTAAAGCAGCAGCTCGCTACCGACCTCATCAGGGAGGAATCCAAAATCTTGCAGTGTTTTGTTTTGCAAGAAAAAGTAAAACCAGCGTTAATTAAAGAAGAGTAAAAGTAACAGGCATATAATTAGATAACATGCCCCCTTCCACAATCTAGCTCTTAACAGATCATCCAGCATGCTTAAAAAGCAACTTTCCATCTGCAAATCTGTCTCTCTCTCTTTTTTGTCTAATGAGCATGAGTTAGTCTGTTCAAAAGCCCAAATGGGCATCTCAGGGCCAATTCAGCAGCAGGGGGTCCGTTACTATAACAACTGACAACTCCTGTGATTTCTGAAAGGCCTCAAGTAGCCGTTTGGGAAATGGGTACTGAGGAAGAGGTTGGGAAGGACGGGTGGTGCGGGACACAGTGTCAAGGCCTCCCCTGTGCTCACCCATGTCGGCTGTGCCTGTGCAGAGTAGGCCCCAGCACCCCACCACCCTCACAGGGCAGCCAGGCCGGATCCTTCCCAAGTCCCAGTGAGAAGAGAGGATAAAACCCCACAGGCCCACAAGGGGAGGAAGAGCAGCACCGCGCTACGTTCTGGCCTTAGCGTTTCTCCTCATGGGCTCTCCCCCCTCGCCCCAAACTGCACGTCGCCAGATGAGAGCGGGGATGCAGTTGGAGAATTTTTCCTATCAGTTTTCCCCGGCAAGCGCTCAAAGAACGGTGCCAACAGCTAGAACAAGCAACGAGCGGCTGCCCTGAGCTTCAGGCTGGAAAGCAAGCTGCCTGCCGTCGGCACAAAGGCTGAGCTCGGCTCCCCACGCGGGATAAGAGGGAGATGATCACAGGCCTGCTCCCCTTCAATGAAAATGAGCAGCGCTTTGAGATACAGCACACAAAAGGGCCCACTGCTTCAGTACCTTCACCTCCAGCACTGGCAAAATCAAATACAGCCTGGGTCTTCTGCCATAAAGGCTGGAGTGCTTTCCCTGCATTGCCTAGGTTGAGGCAGGGAGGTCAGAGGGCTCCGAACCCAGGCTGGGCTGCACGCTGCTTGCTGGGCAGTTATCCTCTGACGCTGCTTTCCATCACACAAAACTACGTGCAGCCAATTCCAGAGCAAAACGCAGGCATGTCCTGCTCGGTGTGAGCAGGGCACGACTGGTTACTGAACCTCCGAACTGGGATGGTCACAGGGAGAGGTTTCAGGCACACAGCTCACCTCCGTGTTTCTCCTCATCTGCCTGTAGTGCTGCCCGTCTCCCAGCTCAGGAAATCTCTCCCCTTGGTTAACTCTCCCCACCGCCTGTGACAACACAGCTTGCACCCTGGGGCACTGCTGTCCTCAAGCCAAGAGGACATGGTCCTCTGGCACCACTGGGGCAGCGTCAGCGCGAGCATCCTGCTCCTTCCTGCCTCTTGCTGCTCCCTCGGTTATGCCAATGCAAATCTCTCTGGTTACTGCATGGACCAGACTGGGAGTTAATCTGGTTTAAATCAGGGCATGAAAGACCCCCTCTTTTTTAAAACAAAAACAGCAAAATCAAAACCAAAAAAACAACACATGGATCATTTCTCAATCCAGCTCACCACATGGTTGTACAAACATTTGCTTTGGTATCACAGAGGGCAGTGCAAGGGCAGGAACAGAGGAGGGTGCTTGATTCACTGCTGCTGAAATAAATACACTAGCAACTGCACCCAAGTCATTCTTAAAATCAACACACAGACTCAGAAAGTGTTACCTAGCATCCTCCAAGAGTGAGAAAGCGAGCAGAATCACAAGTATTTTAGAGTAAGCTGAAAGCAGCTTTTATCATTGTAAGCAAGCAATTTTACAAAGGTCTGTAAATTTGCAATGTTCCTTTTTCAATCAGTACAGTAGATGAACAACACACTGTGTACTCATAAAATACAATCTAAAGATAGGTTCAAATAACAATTTCAGCACTTTTTACAACCTCCTACAGGCAGAAGTTCACATTTTTTTCCCAATGAAGTTTTAACACTCTTAGCTATGCGGCAGCACAAGTTACCCAGAATTGAACACCAAATGGCGGTTTTCCAAGGCACGGTTATTAGACATGATAACTACAACTGTCCTTGGTCGCATGTTGCAGCTTATAGTTCTAAATTACAAACTGATTTACAAATACAGCTAACTGACCTTCTTTGGTGCTATTTCACCCGTGACTGAGTTCAGGTGCTGAAATATTGAACACCTGAGCTTGCTCCCAGTGAGGTCTTTGCCACCGAGTTCAACAACAATGCAGTCAAACCGTAAGTGACTTGGCCCCAGGTCACACAGAAAATCAATGACAGTCAGAAAAAGAACCCACATCTCCTGGTGCTCAATGTCATTTCCTCTGCACAGAAAGGCACTGCTGAAGAAGTGTGAGGCTCTGTCACAGGACCTGTTCCAGGGCCTCTGTTCAATTCAGTAGGATGCTTACCAGAGCCTAAGAAAACTCTTCTTTTAAATTCTGTACAGTTTTGCCTAAGGAAATTTAAAGGCCTCTTTTTCCCAAGCTGTCTCATATACACACATGACTATAAACAAGCAATGTAAGCTTGCTTGCTCTTTGAAAGGCAGCAGCTGTGTTGTTCCAAAAATCCCTCCTGAATGTAAACATATTAGCACTGTATAAACAGCTTGATTTAATAAGAAATGCAATACAACATTCCTGCTTTGTCTTTGGGATCACAATGTTGATAGTGGCAATAATTCAGAGGTGAATTATGGTATCTGCAGAAAAGAAAGAAACAGAAAACTCTCCAGCTATAGTTGTGAATTAATTTCTTCCTCTTAGCTGAAAATGAGAAATGGCTATAATTTAGTTCCCATTTAAAAGTTGCTGTTGGCTAAACTCTAAATCTTAATTGCTTCTTAATATTCTCTGCTTATTTTCCCCTTTGAAACCATAGTCTCTGGTATTGTAGTATTTATATTAAAAATCAGAATGGAAAACAATCAGGGGAAGGTCACCAGTCACTCCTAAAACTCCTTTCTTTTTTCTAAAGTGACAGAACGTAACATGCATCTTAGTATTTTAGTTGATTTCCCAACCCTATTTACACTCCTGCACCTCTGTGAGAAAGGAAGTGCCACTGACCCTGGGTATCCCTTACAGTGTCAATATTCAGGACTTCTTCAAGTTGTGACAGGAATACAGTAAAAGTTTCCAGGCATAGTATGGCTCAGCATGCTGTAGGAACTTGCCTTGTTGCAAAAAACCTGAAGTCACACACAATCCCTAAATAGTTTGGAGGTCACTGCCAACACACGCTGCAATTCTCAAAGCTTGTAGAAAAGGCTTTGAGAGTAACAGTGGCAAAGATGGCAGAAAATCCAAGTCAAATTTTAAACTGACCTTGAAGTACTGCAGAAGGATCTCATGATACTGAGTCTGGGTATAAAATCACAGATGCAAAACAAATGCCCAGAAACACAAAAATAATGTGCTTGGGAAACTGCAGCTTACGATGCACACGCTCGAAAGGGCTCTACATGAGCTGGTAGTGCTCCAACGAAAGATCATAAAATCGGAGTGAATAGTTCTCCGAAATACGCAGTGGTTGTCCAAACAGAACCCAATTTCAGGAACTAGTACGGAGGGAATGAAAGCAGAAAAAAGAAATACCATTGTGCCACTGCGGAAGCGAATGCTGAATGTTGGGTACTACACGGATCTGGCCTCCTCATATTTTCTATCTGCTAAGACTCTAATTCTCTACACTACAAGAAATCAGTATCAGGTGCTAGAACTAGGAGCAGCAGCTTCCTTCGTCATGCCCATGACAGCTCAAGGACCAGCCAGGCCAGCTTTTCTGTAAGAGGAATCAAAGATGCACAGAAGCAAACTGTTGAACTATAACCCTCCTGCTGCGAAGCCAAACTCCCAACCAGCCCCAGTGCACCTCCGTGGCTCCTGGTCATCCCGTGGTGCCGCTCCCTTCATTGTCCTGGGGTACGAGGCAGGGCAATCTTTGTAGCTTCATTATGCTGACCTAGTTTATTTTCCATTCTACCAACTTCAAATCACATAGCCCTCTTTGCACAGCGGTGCCATTAAAAGTACTGAATTCAGGAAACTTTAGTAGAAAGGTAATTCAGAGCGGCTGCTTGCCTCTAAGTTCCCATCCCTTTTCATTACTGAGATGGCCACTGTGCTAAAAAGAAGGAAGTGACCCTTTCTCTTCAACATCAATCATATTCTTTCGCCATTTGTCCAGGACCCACATGGAAAAGGAACTGAGAACAGCAAATTACCTCTGCAAATAAGGGAGTCTTGTTCAGAAATGGGACAAATCATTCCCAAATATATTAAATTACAAGAAGTCTCTAATGAACACAGCGTGGAAGTTCCACAGACATAGGGAAAGCTTCATCAAACAGTGACTGCTTCCCTTCTCTCACCTTTTCACATAAAAGGAACTAAAAACAAAGCTTCTTTCCAACAAGACATCATCACAAAACTTACTTCAGTTCTGTATCACAGAATGCGATACAAAGGAGCAGAACAGAGATAAACGTTTTGCCAAACCTTCCTAAGCAATCCCTTAACTCCTTATTTTGGTCCCTGGATAACAGGGCACTGATGCAATGCAAAGAAGCAGAAGGCTTTGCTCTGCTTCATTGTTCTACTTATGTCACCTCTGTTCTCCAATCTTCTTATTCCCACTAATGCTCAAAAATGAAAAAGGGAAAATATCATTTGTTTTACCCTTAAAATGTATTGCCAAAGGGTAACCACGTCTCTTCTGCATTTTCTAGTTCTCTGGGTCGTATTTTGTAATGTTTTTTCTCACACCAGAACAAAGAATTTCTGCGCAAGAGAAGACCCCTTGGTCCAGCATGCCTGTCCCCTCGAGGGTTATCCTTTCATAGCAAGTGTTTCTCTGCTGTGCACTTCAATACCATGTTTCCCTTACTGAAAAATCTGTCTCAAACTCATTTTCATGCCATTTGCTTTGATGGTGTTAATTAGCAAATTATTCCATATGTTGCCTATTACATTTTAAGCTAAGTATTTCTTCCCGAAAATCCAGATCACTGTTCCTTTCAAACTCGTAAATTAGACTCTGAGGTGTCTGAGGTTCTGTTTTTCCCTTTCTTTGAAGCACTTACAAAGATAAACATTTTATTTTTCCTAAAGAATGGTAATCACACTGAAAAGGGCACACAAAATGTTGTGTTACCACTTCAATGACACGGTCTGCACAACGTGAAATGTTACTGGGGACAATTTGTGTTCTAGTTCCTTGTTGATTTATTCTAAAACACGCATTTACTTCTTTTGTACTTGTTCTCTATTTGTTAAAAAAAATCCTAAGAACTATGAATTTAGGAACAGAAGCTTATTTTGAATTGAGAACATGTGCCTTCAAGTTTGCTTATTGTTCTTCAATTTGTTGCTTCATATTTATCCAAAACTTTTGACTGTTATGTGACATACCTTCCAAGTCTACGTTAATTTTAAATCTCTACATTCTTTTTAGCATCAATTATACACAAAAAATTGATCCACTACTGTCAAGGGTATTAACGTACTACGTGTTCATAATTCTACCAAAGCTATTGATGAATGGTAACTACTCATGCAAATTATGGAGAGCAGATAAAAACCAATTGCTGCAACAAAAATGTTTTGTTATGCAAAACAACAAACAACATTACTGGAAAAATAATTTGGTTTCAGTTAAAGCTTTTGTTCACTTCCTTGATTTATGTGCCTGTTTGTTATTGCTAAGCAAATAAAAATGTTATGAGGGAGATGGTTTGGAATTTGAAAGATAAAACGCATTTAAGTAACGTATCTTAATTTGAGACTTGACTAATATTATGATCTATAAAAAAACAGTATTTACCAAAAATTAGTCTCTAACAATTGGTCACTAAGCCAGTACTTTCCAACTTTAATATTCTCTCAGGGAGAGTACTGTTACTAAATTTGCAAGTATTTCTCTCCACCCACTACAGAATCACAGAATGGTTGAGGGTGGAAGAGACCTCTGAACATCATCTAATCCAACCCTCCTGCCAGGCAGGATCAACAATGAGAGGTACCAACACCCTTCTTGATAACTGCTGTGAGCATTTTATTTCTAAACCCTTCCTCCTTAGAAGAGCATTTTGTATCAATGCAAGATAAATACTACTAGTCCCTTATTACAGTGCTTCAGGATACACCATATACTTAAAGGGCTTGTCTGGTATGAATACGACCAAGCTTAGTTCTTCAAATGAAAAAAAAAAAGAGAGATTTTGGAAAAGCGGTATACTGAAGGATGGGACACTAAATGGAAATGTTCAGAACCTTTGCAACTTTAGCATTTGCACACATATCACTGCTATTTTATTCACTGTTTTACTGTAATCACGTTAATTACTCGCAACTGTTAATAGAAATGAATTTCACAAGAATATTGTCATCTACTTGTTAATATACTTTAGAATGTTTCCAGTCTCAACAATTTGGCCAATTAATTGCCAGTAAAATGGGTGCATTGAAAAACAGATTGGTATTTTTGTAATTGATTCTGCAGATATAATGATTAATAGACCGCTATTTCTCACCAAAGCTACTTCTCTGTGTCCTATCTAAGCAGATTTTGAAATAATTCCAGAATGCCTTCTATAAGGCTAATGTCCGGCTAATTTTCACTACAAGAAAAATGAAGTATCTTAGAGTTCTGGTTCTGGCATAAGAAGGCACTACCGGTTTGTTTTACTCTAAATCACCTGGAGTTGGATTTGTTGATGCTAAACCTAATTTCCACTACTGAGCCTGGTTGGTGTAAAGGATGCTATCTCTTTTTAAGAGGCAATCTTCACTTGCAAGATCTTGCAGTTCGTACTTGTGAATGCTTCACCAGTGCTAAGGAGCTCCTACATAGAGCATTGCTATGTAATGTGCAACAACTTTATCTCCCTTTTGTAGAAGTCAAAGGAAAAGAACGAACACCTGAAGATCACACAGAAAGTTAGTGGCAAAGTCACATGTGGTAGCTAGTACAGTCTCACTAGGCTTTTAATAGATATCTAAAATGAACTAATTGTGAAAATATTTACTGACATTACAGCTGGTTCTACCACTGCTACTAGTAACTTCATTTTCATGACACAAAAATTTAATATTTGAGACAGCTGAATAGTTAACCAACAGAGCTGTTTTAGCATCTGGAGAGATATCTAATGCATCTATCACCATAACATCCAATAAAATAAAAAACACGGGACCGCATTAAAAAATACCATCCAAAATGTGTTTTAAATCACGATCAGTTTCCCCATCTAAAGAAAACAGGCTCACCTCCAGTAGACAAGCACAGCAATGAGAAGAATGAGGCACACGAAGGTCAGTGCTGAGACCACAATAAGTGGGATGATCCATTCCATTTTACCAGGAGAAGGTCTCGTGGCCATGCTGGAGCTGTTCTTGTCAGCTGTGTATTAAACACATAATAAAGACAATCATTAAGTGTAGACAGAGTTACTGTATGGAAATATGTATAAGCAAAACAAATAGCTTGTGCATTTTACATGATATGAGCAAACACTCAGAGCAAAGATCTTCTAATTGCAGGGTGGGATTCCATTTGTCTTTAGTCTGAAACATTAGAGCACAGAAGTATGGTGTTTATTGCCTCATATGGCTTGGATTTTACTGCTGCCTGTAATTACAGTCTCATACACAATTTTAGGACTCTATCACTCAAGCACCTATTATCAAATGTGGAGGACCCTGCCGAGTCATTCCACCACAGCAACAAAGTAAATGTTTTGCTCCGTCATCAGTGTTCGCAGGTAAATGCACCCTGTTTCTCAACACTGCAGGACAGCTCTGTTTGCAAAGCTCAGCATAATACTTTGCTTCAGAAATAAATTTCTTGGTGACTATCTTCAAATAAAAAATCCTCAACATGCTGGGTGTCATGTCACATCATTTGCTGAACTGTCACAATCTGGTGAGTTACTGCATACGAAAGCACTTTTTAGCATATGGATTGTCAAAATGGATGGATGAATGAATGGATGGTATGCGTTGTAACTGACAGAAGAAATTGTTATGCGGCAGCTTTTGAACAAAATTAAAGTTGGTCAATATATGAGAGCTGGCCGAGTAACTTCATTTTCACTTTTTGCATGTCTTTAACACCGTGCCAAAATTACTGTATCATATATAAGATAAATATCTAGGAGTTCTTCGGGTACTGGAGCTCATAAGAATAGACCCTGCACCTACACTGTATGTCAAAAAACACCAAAACTGTGCAAATTCAAGTAGACTTGATGAACAAGGTTTTTAGATAAGATTTTCAGGTAATCCTGTGTGGACTCAAAGATCCCTCCCTGTGAGTCCCTTCCAACTTAGGATATTCCATGATTCTGGTAACATGGTAGTGAAATATTTGATTATAATAATTTGATTATAAACAAAAAGTACAGAAGCGGATTCTGTATTTCATCCATGTTTCCTAAAAAAAACAGACAGTAATTGATTAATACCTGTCAACAGGACATAATGGGAAAGGATTAGTGTAAACAGCTTCTGATTTGAACGAGGATTGAAACATACACACTTGAATTCTACTTATTAGACCATCAGGTCCTTCCTTACCAATGTGTTTCCTTGCCCTCGTTCGCTATTATATTATCATATCTTCTGAAACTGCTGCAAATCCTACCAGAAGAACATAATTGCCTTTTCACCATAGGCAGGCAAAACAGATAATTGGAAGTCACCAGATGTCACATAATATGAAGTCATACTCTATTTTAATAGCATTTAGATTATATTCCTCCATAGGCAGGAGTAAAATTCAACTAACGTGGAAGTAAAGGTTAATTGTAAATGCTTTCGCCTGACTGCTGAAAACAGAGCAAGGCTGCAGGCTGCTGCAAGCCCAGCAAGAAATCTTTCTAGTTTTAAGAACTAGGCTGATGGAGGTAATGCCCTTTAGCAAGCAACCTAAATGAGGTGCTAATCAGAGGGATGTTTGGTGGAAGTGAACGTGCACTGAGTGTAGAACTGATCAAAAGAGAGATGAGTAGCCACTGGTCTCCAACTTCAGTAAGAACGGCTACTGAGGTTACCAACAGAACCACTCTGCAGAATATGCACACGACGTTGTACTTAGAGCACGTGGTGAGTGTTAGTCTTCACAGCATACTAATAATATGCTCCATACCATTTTCGAGATAGGTTTTTGATTTCCTTGATCGGCAAGGAGTAAGGAAAAGAACAACCCTACAATTAAAGCAAAGGCTTATTCTCTGTATTTACAAAACCTGCAGAAATAAGCCTTGAGGCATTGGTCTTTATCAGTGCATTTCAAATCATTTAACGTCATGAAAAAATTAAGTCTGTGAGGTGTTGCTAATCAGAATGGCAAAAAAGACAAAGTAAAAACCATGCAACATAATAAATCTTAGTAAGGAGCCAAATGGTCCTACCACTTTACATCTGTACGGGTATTACTTCATTTCACACCAAGGACAATATTCTATTCAGTTTTGCCTCCACATATTTCAACACAAAAACGTATGTTTTTGTTTGCATGGAAAGAAGATTAAATTCCATTGTAAGCACAGCATGGGCTAGAGTCCCAATGCACGCTATTAAATTCTGCAATGCTCATGATGCTCCTCTTACTCAGTCTACTGTGGAGAACACACTTATCTGACCGTGCCAACTCTGTATGCCACAGATGTGAGGATCAGTAAGTGCTCAGTATGCTGAGTGCCAGAATTGCAAATGCCATTCCTGCATGCTGACGGCTGGCCCCGGCTTCCAGTTGGGAATGCCCAAGCAGTGATGTGCTGAAGAAAAAACATAAACCATTCCTGTACTGTCTTTGAAGAGAAAGTCTTAGGTGTTTTCCACTGCTGAAGTAAAGTGTTGAGAGAGGTTAAACAAACCAACACCAATAAAAGTTGCTCTAGAATGACAGCTGGGGCCAGAAGCACAGCAGTACAGCTGGAGTGTTGGCAGGTGTCTCTTGAGTGTCATTGCAAAAGAGCCTAAAAAAAGCACACTGGGTAACTTGGAAAAAAACTGAAGAAAATACGCACACAAAGGACAGATCTGGGCCCTTATATCTTCCCATTTTTCTCATAACAAAATAGTATACAATAAAAAATGCTCAGCATTTTACTCTTTCTTTTCTAAAGTGAGAATGTTGAGGCATGGTAGCACCAACAGCATATCCTTGTAACTGTGCCCATATAACTACTTCAGGGAAAAAAAAAAAAAAAGCTTAAAAATGGACCAGGAAACTCCATTTTTTCTAAGAAATGTAAACAGTTTCCAGTGGCATATGCCTTCGTTGAATTAATTCAGTTTGCCTTTTACTGGCTTGGAATACATCCCGATAGGAAGGAATAAAAATTATTACAGCATATCTGTTTCAGGAGGTCCCACATGACACCAGCCCAGCATTGCTAAATAAACTTCTACGCCTATAAAATCCGTAATGCTTGCTTTCCTGTGAACCACCCATTCAGCAGTGCCATCCAGGTCCTGGATGGATGAGGCCCTGGCATGGCGAGTATCAGAGAGCACTGGGCAGCGAGGGGTGCTTTGGCAGTGAAACTCCTGCACAAAGGTCAAGGCATTCTACAGTCTGTGAAATGTACTGTTTTTCTGGATATTCTTGGTAATTCGTTACTGAGAATAGACATGCATTTATTTCCCTTAAGTTACACTGCTTGCTATAATAAGCAACCACAGCCTTAATATATAACGGATCTGCCTTTTTCTTTTGAAACTTCCCTTTATCATCCCTTGACATTGCACAAGCCACCGGTACAAAGTTCTGTTTGTTGTACTGTTGCAGATACCGATAACTACAACAATACACGTTCTGCATGCCCAAAGAAAACCTCCACTGCAGAGTTGCCTCTGTCCCTATGGTCACTTAAAAAAAAAAGTCACCTGCTCACCCCTCCTTTGAGTAAACAAAATTACAGACTTATATAAAACTATTAGTTAATTCTAGAAAATAATATTGGCCATGTTATTCAACTCTGAAAAGGCAAAAATGTATGTTCTTTTAAAAAAGATCGCTTTCACACAAGCTCGTATCATTGGACAGCAATTTTCTACCTATTTTTTTAAAGGCATTTATGCTGTATTCAGACTTAGAAGCTGCACACAACTAAGCATGGATTTTCACTGCTTTGTAAACGGATGCCAGTCATGTTTAAACCTGATGTTGGATAACTGAGATTCATACTGTTTGCACGCATCAGATTTTTTTCAGTAATCCAATTCTTTTATACACAAGCCATTTTACTGCTTGCTTCCATAAACTGCCATACAAAATGGCTCATGTGCCACATGAAAATACAGCTTAATAATCCTTGCTGTGTATGGAGAAAGAAAGAATTACACAGATGTTTAATTATCTTAATGAGGTTACCCCCGAAAGGCTTTTGTAACCTCAGACTTGGCAAAGCCTGTTCTAAAAACTAAAATTCACTCTGTTAAAAGTATATGCCTGGCATGAAAATTTAGCCTGCACATCATGATCGCTTTACACAGCCCTCTCATGGGAGGAACTCAAAATAAATGGGTGGGCACTGAAGATGGGAGGACATGGATGAAGTTCCGATCAAGGTCCAAACACAGGTCTCTGTTCTTAGGTTCTGCTCATGACTCAGGCAAAAGCCCCAGCCAGATATATATTCTTTGCTCACAACAGCCCTTTCTTTACCTCCTATCATGTACAAAGGATCTGTTTAACTGTCTGGCACAACAAACCAGAATTCTGTTGGGTTGTGTCTGTCTAGCTTGATTAAACTGAATCATCCTATTTCCTTTTTATTTCCTTTTTTTGAGGAGGGAGGAGGGGAGAGCATCATTCTAATTGCTGTTTTTCTAATTTTCAGGTTTCAGAGTCATGGACAATGCTGAGCAGCTGCGTGTGTAACAGTTGCAGATCAAAGGTACAATTAGTCTAATGTGGGCAACAAAACAGAGACAGGGACGATCAGGAAAATGAAAGAGGAGAATGCAAGCAAGCGCTCAGTGACAGAAGAAAATCATTAGCGTTGGCCAATACCACCAGACAAGAAGAGGCCAATGCCATTTGGAAAATAATGACATGGCCTCAGGAGAGGTGTGTGTATGTGTGTGTGAAATAAGCACTAAAAGAAAATGAGCCTTGCTGTGCTAATTGGCCTCGCACTTTCCCCGTAATTTCTCATGTGTTCCCTGCTCTCCTCTAATCATCCACACTCGTGAGTACTTCCCCATCCAGTTATCTCCTTACAACTGCTAATTTGATGCTATATAATTAATTTTACAAGTGTACATTGTTATGAAACAATTTTCTACTCCTTAAAATGATTAAACTTTCTACTCACAAAAACATTTTGGAAACCCTGACAGCTTTTTAAGAACTGATTTCCTGGTGAAAAGATGCATCCAAAAAAGTTTCTGCTCTCTATGGGACACAGTAAGCTGCAGCGGCATTGTCTCAGCTCATTTCAGAAGTGAGCTGCACCTTTGTTTAACTGTCCTGATCCTCAGGAATTATTTCAGACAATTCTGGCAATATCCTCTTGACTTTGCTAGTTGTTGCCTTGATCTCAGGTTCACCTGGTTGTGGAAAATCTTGAAGTCCTTTCCTCACAGGAAGAGGTCTTGCTTACGCCTGGAGTTTCACTGAACTCAACTTCTTGCGTGAGCTAGGTCTGGTCTGTTTGTATGAATTACAGATTTCCATATTGCTACGGAAAAAAATTAACCTGAAGAAACCAGTTTCAGGCTTCGTGGTCGTGTTTGACTTATGGGCCAATTTCCCAGGTGTAGGTTTTGCTGGCAGGAATCTTTGGTAACCCAGATCTAGCCTGGGGGAAAGTTCCTCTGTCTGCGTTCCTAAGTCTCCTCACAGGGCTAACAATCCCAAAAGGTCAGCCAGGCCTTACTCAGACACATCTAGTGAAATATTTGGGCAAATTCCTGGTAAAGTAGACCTCAGCTATTCATTGCAGCAGCCTGGGGACAAAAGATGCAAAGAAAAGGAGGAAAAACTCACCTAAAGAGACTTTGAAGGACAAGATCATCACAACTGGTGCAGAGAGATTCAGACTGAAAACCTCTGTCCCCGTCTCAAAATCTTCTCAGAGCTGAGAAGTGTTAGCTTTACCCAACTTCTAGGCAAGGAGTTGCCACAGTTGTGGGCAGCCTAGCTTCTCCCCCTTGAAGTCAAGGACAGGGAATGAACCTCTACCTCAGGGAAAGTAGCACAAATGCAACCTTCTTCTCTGAAGAGCCATTCCTGCCCTTTTGCCACCAAGTAGCCTCCTCGGTTCCCTGAAGGATCTGGGAGAGGCTTGTCTGGGAAGTTGAAAATATGGTACAGCTCCTTCCCTTGTGGGCAGGTATGTAACCAGAAGTTTAACAAAGATTCAACCAAGGTCAGCGTGGGTGAAACAGATGACTTTTTCTCATATCTTTTCCCCCAGCTAATGGTGGTTATTTCAGATTTTATTTTCTACACATGGAAGCCAGATGTGTAAGATACAAGGATCTTCAGAAGTTATTCTCCCCCCATAAAAGCATGGGAAAACCTAATTTGCAGAGTCCTTTCAAGACTGATCCATCTTTGTGTGCAGTCTTCAGGTAGGGTCACTTCAAGCCTCCAAGCCTGCAAGTGAGCAGAGCTCTTAAAAGAGCCTGTCTGGTAGGAGGCAAAGCTGTATTGAACCACTTTCAGCAATAGCTCTCTGCATGCTAAAAAGAGACAGAAATCACTACAGACTAGGAGGATACAACCAGCAAGTACTTCTTAGCAATATGAACAATATTTCCCCAACTCTTCATTGATTTTTATCTTCTTCATGGAATAAAAACCAATCTAACAACAATCCCTCTGTCAGGAGCTAAGAAGCATGACCAGCTACCCACCTTTCCTTCAATTTACATTAGGCTGAGAATAAGCCATGAGGGCTTTTGCTAGGGCTTATATTAGGGATGTCATATTTGGGCCATTCAAGAATCTGATGCATGGGAAACCAGGAAGCAAAAAGACCAACTAAAGACAGCCACTCCAGAGGCAGGTTCACCCATGCAGATCAAACAGTTGGGGTTCAAACCTAAATGGTGCTGAATGCTTACTCTCAGCACTGCAAAGTGTGGTGAGGACAAGTTCCCTTCTTCCTGCTAAAAGGTTTTTAGGGCAAGTGGTGTGTTGAAAGCTGCCTGACAGGCATCTCACAGTACACTTAGTGGGAGCACTGGACTTTCAAGAAGATAGTCGGGTGAGGAATAAGAAAAACAGCAGTGTATTAAAAATATATATATATATAATCTGCAAAATCTGGTGCAGGTTTCTTGGCTTCTTCACTAATCTGTTCTCTTACAGAAAAGTTATGATTCACAGCATTACAGTCAGGTCAGCATTTCTGTAACAAATATTATTAAGGATTGGATTTAGCTTTGTTTTCTAAATTGGTTCTGAGCTATAACTGAGTGCACGATGTCTGCATTTTTGTGTTTGTAAATGTAGGGAAAAATAAATATTTAAGTTTTTTTTCACAGTATTCTAACTCTAGAGCTGCTTTGATGAAAAACAAAATTAGAAAACAGTCTATAGATTAGCAAAATAAACAATAAAAAAACAAGCAAACAATAAAAACATGCGCTATCTTATAAATGCTGTTGTAATATACACAATCACTCAGACAAACTCATTGCCATATCTAAATCCCAGTCCTTAGTCTGCAAATAGATCTGTATGAAAGTACTCCACTTGCTCCTTGCAAATTTTTCCTCACCAGTGCGTAGAGTTTCACAAGCAGAAATATGTGCATGGACCTGCTGCACAGTGAGTTGGGAGCACCACAGGCATCTGTTTGCACAGGCTTGTGCAGCAAATTCTGACCACACAAGACTTGGTGCACAAGATCACCAGGGCATGCCTCCAAAGGTTGTACTTGCTGTGCACATACTGTGGAGTAGGTACATATATCCAGAGGTGATGTGTACAGGAGCATCATTAATTCTCATCAAGACAAATATAGCAAATCTGTGAGCTCTGCCTGGCTAAATTTTTTTCACAGGGAAAAAAAAAAAAAAAGGAGGTAAGCATAGTGCAAAAGGTGCCTGGTCTTAAAAGATCAGAGCATGTAGATTTTGTGGTGAGAAATAAACCACCAACAATCCCATATTTGGGAGAATGTCTCAAAATCAATCAGGGAGAATCCTGCAGACAAACAAAATGAGCTTATAGCACACAGAGCAAGCTTCCCATGAAACACCAGCTCTGCAGAGCAACCAATCTTCCAAATTAATTTCAAAACCATAGCTCACTGCATTCCCCCCCCCTTTAAAAACAACAACAACAACAAACTCTTCATGTAGCCTTTTCCAAAACATTTTTTTCCAAATTTCCTCTTCTAGTAAGAAGAACAAGTAGCACGAATTTGTCCTAATAAAATAAAAATATGATTCTTTCCTCTCTATTTCCCCCAGTAATAATTTGTTGGTTTGGTCCTGTAATGACCTGTCTATCGTGGAATCCAGGAACCACAAAAATCTATCAACTTGAAATCAGTAAGGAATTTGGTTTGTGCAATTTTCCAACAGCCTTATGCTGGTAAAAACAAGGCCACTCACCTGGGTTAATGGTGATGAATTTGTTATCTGAGGGGTATTCCTCTGGAAACCTGTCATCCTTTGGAGGAGGTTTTCTTGTTGTCTCTGGTCTTCTTGGGATCTTCCCTAGGTAAAGTTCGTTGGTGAATGTTGGCGGCACTTGGGTGGAAGGGAGAGGCTGGGGCTGAGCATCTGCTTCAGTAAAACTCTCCTCAGGGTGTCCAGCCTTGGGGGCAACGTTTTGGTTTGGCTCTTCACCCGATATGGTTTTATTTCCTTCCTCCTCAGCAGTTCGGTTGGGGGAAGCCGTAGCCACACTGGGCTCTGTGCTATTGCGCGCCTCCGCAGCTGCTGTCGCCCCGCTTTTCTCCTTCTTCTCGGCATCCTTTTCATCTTCTTCCTCATGCTCCCTCTCTCCGTCCTCACTTTCACTCTTTTCATCCTTTTCCCCCTCCTCGGCTCCCTCGCTGTCCTTCGTCAGCGCCGAGTCCCGCTCTGGCCCTGGGGAGGCGGCGGCCGGGGCCTCTGTGGTAGCTACCACCGGCCGGCCGGCCTGCTTGCTGGGGGCAGCCGCCGCCGGGAGGCGGGTGGGCCACACGCTGCTGGGGAAGGAGGAGATGCCGCCACCGCTGAAGCCCAGCCCCGCCAGCAAGGTGCTGGTCACCACCGAGGCCACGGTGGCCTGGCTTCCGCTGGAGGAAGGCCCCATCCCCGTGGCCATGGACACAAAGGAGAAGGGGAGCCCCGAGGAGGTCCATGTGGAGGAGCCAGAACTGATGGGAGCCATGTCGGCTGAGGAGGCAGGAGAGGCCGTGGGCTTGAGGAGGTCAACGGCAGAAGAGAGGAAGAAAACACAGCAGAGAGCATCAGCAGAGGCCCCAGTATACTACCTGGGATCAATTTTCTTTTGCTTTCCTTCCCTTTCTACACAAATGCAATTTTGCTTTTAAAAATGAAAGACCTAAACCACCTAGATGCAAGGCCAAGCCAGGGACAGCACAAGCAACAGAGCCACGCTATGGCAAACAGCGCTGAGAGGAAACTTGTGTTTGCCATTTCTGAACAATCATTATCATCAAAAGCCTCTTTATTATTATCTTTATTTTACAGTGGGACCTTCTCCACCCATCTCACTGGTGACTTGTGTGTAGTTTCCTCTCGGGGTGGGAAAAGATTTAAAGAAGTTTAATGAGTTTAGCTGCATTGCTCACATCTCTTTAATCCTCAGTATACGTTAAGTTTAAAAATACAGTATTACATAAGGGCCGTTCCAGAATAAGAGCTGTGCTGCCAAAATGTGCATCCATGGCTGGTGGGTCTGCTCTGACAGGGAACTCTGGCTCTTCCCACATGCATTGTGAGGGCCTTGGATGGTACTATTTTTATTTCCTAAATTTACCGATCAGAACCTTGGTATATATTTGAAGAACTAGACAAGTAATCCACCTCCTTAAATTACATGTGGAAAAAAATGCTGAAATTCAGTCAGTTGTCTAAGGCCAAGGAGTAATTCTGTGCAAGAGCCGGGATCAACATTCCTGCTCAGACCACTTTACTGTGTTCCCTCTCCAACTTATTCAAGAATGTCTCACATTACTGAATTCATCAGCAAGAAGAGCATTAGGTGGAAATGCACACATCATACATGGGCACACAAGAGTTAAATAGGTCCTGCTAAACCTTGAACAAGACCATAAAATGTCTATGCATTTCTGGAACTGCAATCTGTAACTTAACAGTATATCTGCATCTCTTTGCAATTCCCAGTTTCAATCAGGCCATGTAGTTGAAATACTGCAGCAAAACAAGAAAGGCTTTATCACGTTATTTTTGACCAGCTGCAATCTCAGAGAAACAGAGATCTCAAAAGAAAACCTGTGCTTTAAAGATTTCAAGCCAAAACTTTAAATAAGCATCTAAACTTTCGGATATGTATCAGCATAAATCCCTAAGGCGTTGTGAGATTTGCTTGTTGCTGGCATGTATGGTCTCAAAGCTGGACTGAGTATTAAAATTTGACAGCAGATTTTATATGTCTAGAATACCTCTACACATCATTAAACAAACATTAATCATTCAAATTCAAGCTTTGTATGCATTACTTGCTTACTAAGGAGTATATCAAACTGGAACAGAATAAAAACAGAAGCAATGTACTTATAGCAAATTCAATAGCATGAATTCAGTCCATAAATTTGATCGAACAGTTCGGTGCACTGAATACGAGAATTTTACGTTACAGATAGTTTAAGTAACCTCATCAGGCGCTTTCAAAACTAAAAGAACGTATTCCATTTTTACTGTAAATGTATCAACATTTCTGATTCTGGAATACAAAAGCCTTTTTCAGTGACTTGTAAGAGTCTCACCTGAATTAAAATTAAAACAAAAAGTTTGTTAAGGTTTTATTCACACAGTAGCAGATAACTTTAAAGCATTGGATGAATGAAGATGCTGTGCATGAAGCCTGATTCCTGTCACATAGACTTTTGGTTATATAGTTAATAACAGCAGTTAAATTTATTTCCACAGTCATCATTAAGATTATGTAACCCCATTAAATGAACTCAATATATAGTTTGGAAGATTTTTTTAACACTTGATTCCCCAGTGGTTAAGGCTCTCGGAATGTGAAGCTAGAAAGCCAAAATCCCTTCAATATTTTAGGTAGGTTATGAAACCTTCTGTGGCAGGTTTGAACAACCACCTTCCCAGGAAAGCAAAGGCCTGCTGCAGATTCACAACATTGTGCTGCCACCTGGTGGGAACGCTGCCCCAAATTACCAATGCCCATCAGCTCACTGCAGTGATTTATGACCACAACTTACCACTCCTGTTTTCACAATTCTGGTCCCCTCGAAAATTCGAGTAGTGTTAGCTGAGAAACAAAGAATAACAGCGTTTCAGTGGATAAGGAAGGGATTCAGGAATTGACAGCCGTATCACTATACAATTCTTGCTAAACAATTGCTGGATTGCTACTATTAAACCTGTCAGGAGGGTAAAGAAATTGAGGCCTGTGAATGAACCGGTAACTAACCAAAGACTTGGCAGGAAAATGTCAGAGAAGACCCGTTGCATGCAATAAAGTCCAAAACATGTATGCTGGTCTCAGTCTGGAGTTAAGGCAACCTTGGTATTACTCACCTAACTTTGCACTTTTGACTAAAGAGAGATTTGTTTGCCTTTATTCAGGCCTGGTAATGCTGATGTTAAGTACACTGCCAGAAAACACATGCTCTCCTTCAAACCCAAGTTGAAAGAAATGTCCTGACTTACACAGGAAGCCAGAGCAGCTGATAATAACAGTTTCTTTATGTCCTTACGATAATATTATCTTTATCACTATTTACCTGAAGTACAACTATAATCAGACTCTGAAAAATGTTTTGAAAGCTCAAGTGGATGCTATTTTTAGGTTAGATCTTGTGTACAGCCAAAGATTTGGAAAATAAATTCTTTATGGGTAGACATGGAAGGAAACGTAACATTTACTTCCACTGCAGATGTGTGTATCATTTCCACTGTTTTGAACACTGGGCTAGAGTTCCCAGACGGTATCTGTCAAAACTGTCAATAAGGATTTACTCCTTTAACTGTAAATAGGCATCACGCTCAAATTTCAAAGAATCTTTCCATTCTATCATCTGCTTAAAGAGGCCATAATCAGTAATACACTGGCTTCTGACTTCTGCCTGGCACTTAAACTCCGTAACACTATGCTGAGATAATAGATAAGTAACTAAGAAACTGTGAGCTACATAGGAGATATTGCTTAGACGGGACATTTCTTGTCAGATCCCTGCTCTCCCTGCAATTCTGCTAACACCGTGGCACATGCCATGGGTACTGGAACACAACTAAATCGTGTCCACAGTTTGATATATTTCAGATGCTAAGGTCTAGAAGCTTAGGATTAAACCCCTGTTTTCCAAAAACAAAATTAAAAAAGCCTCTATTATATATACAGCATCAGACCTAACTAATGTAACTCTTTGCTTCACCTTAAGAATTTGAATTTTTAACTCTCTGCTTGTTTTGCTTTCTGTTACCCATTCCAAGGTTTACACATCTGTAAACTGGAGTGGGATGCGGTGCTCTCAGCAGAGACGAATTTTGCCCTACTTACTAAAAACATTAGCAATAAATTCCAAGGTAGAAGCAAAACTTTAGCCCTTGGGGGGAAAAAAAATCTCCTACCATATCTTGGTTTTATCTCCTATGAACTTAAATTGTTTTGGAAATCAGTGATGTTGTGAGCATGGTAAAACCTCTCCACATTTGGTTCTCAACATGGCGCTGATCTCCTTTTCCCTTTACATAAAGCAGACACCACAGACTCATATTCTGCTATAGCTGTGCCCCTGATGCATAAACAGTCTTCAATTAATTTGTTTTAGAAAACTAATACCAAGAAAATCTCTGCATTCTCCTGAAAACTGATGAACCCCTGCCAGCAGAAAGGTGTAGGCAAAGCCTCATCATTGGAAATAGGACTCTAATAAAGTCACTGGTCACAATATGAAACGAGCATCATCTGCATGCATTCAAACATCATCTGAAATCATTCCACACCATATTGCACTCTGCAAAGGAAATGTTAAACACACACAGAGTCACTTAATGTAAAAATATGTATGCATGTTTGGTTTTTTACCTTGAAAGAGCATAGTCTGGCTAAAGTCACTACGCATTTCATTTCGGCAAACTGCTTGAACTCTGAACAGATAAAGGATGTCAGGTGAGACATGGCTAATGATGGCCTTCTGTTTAAAAAAAATAGATATTATTCAGTTTTTTACCCCCACAGTACTGTCCACGATCAGTTTGAAATATATAAAGCATTGTGCTAACACAGGACATTTGTGCCACGTAAGACAAACCCTTATCTAAATGGAAATTTTCACTAGTCCCCTGGGAGAGGGCAAGACAAAAGTCAAACGACGTCCCTGGGATAAAGGCGATGCACCCAGACCCTGCTGACTCTGTCCATGAAAAAGACGTGAACATGTCCCACATCTGCTCTCATGACAGTCTTTATGTTTGAGAGTCTGCTCTCCCCAGAAATACCTACACCACAAATTATTTGACCTTACAGGAACTGAAACGAGGTTTCTGTAGGTGGAGATGCAAGTTCTGAACCTGGTATAAGCCCAGAGAGTCACTGTATGTTCAAACGGACTATTTTGCAACTAACTGGCTATGGCAATTTGATGCTGGTGGCCTATATAGCATGATTGCTCAGCACCCTGGGCTGGGATGTCCCTATATACTCTTACACTCGAGACACTGCCTTGCTGCCTTCCAGCAATTTCTCTGTGTTGCCTTAGACCACAATCATGTCAGTTCATGGCTTCAAGCAGACAGCACCAGCAGGTGCACAGATCACTTGAAATACCCATGATCTCTTTAGCAAAACACTGTCTAGCTCTGTTTCAAGATGGGACAGCCCAGCTGTCTCTGCCAGAGCACTAAAGGCAAATTCCACTTTCCTTTTAAAAAGAATTTCTTTCTTCTCTTGCCCCTAAAATAGACTAAGCTGTCATTGCCTTCCTAACCTCCAAGCTCTGCTCCACAGCACAGGGTCTCACTGCAATTTATTTCCAAGCTATCACTCCATCACATCCCCTGCATTTTTAATTATTTCTTTTACTTCAAACAGGATGCCGTCTCCGTGCCCACCTCATTTTTGCTGATTAAGGCTCTCCTCCTTATACCCGATTAAAATAAAATCTCCCTTAAGAGTGCAAAGTTATGACAAGAGAGAGGTTACAATACATCATAACCTTGGGTGCCTTTCAATAGATTCCTTTCTGATTTTGTGAGGCACATCATTCCCTAATGTGACCCAGATAACAATGTCTAGTGGGGAAATTGAAAATATAAATGGAAATGAAGTAAAAGAATCTTCATCTAAGGGAATAAGAGAAGTATTATTGTATAACTGATTGAATGGGCCCGGAGGACTGTGTATTTGAAAAAAAAAAAAACGCCAACGATAACAGTCATTAGGAATAACACTCTGTGCTACTGCATTTTTTATGTGCGTATACAATTACTGATTTCATTATTCTAGAGGCTTTCTTTGATTAACAATAAACGGAGGCCTTTCAAACCTGAATATGTCACTTTGATTTCATATGCAGAGAACGTTAAAGACCGGTACAATACTTGCTTCCACTTAGACAGGAATGACAAGCAGATCAAATCCTAAATGGAGGAGATAGATCAGTATTTGCATCTGTGCTGGAACTGTCTTGCTCTTCCCTCTTTCTCTTACAGCCAGGCTGAGGCAGTGCTTGTACAGGGCCACTCTGCAATAATCCTCTAGCCCTGATGACACAAGTACTGCAGGCAGCACTTACTGATCAGAAACTACTCAAAGACTGCAAGGGGCTACACACAGGGAAAAGCCTGAACCCAGGAGAAGGTTTTGGGGATCGAGGATTTTAATGTGAAAATCTGTGAGCTGAACAGAAGCCAAAAGGTATTCATAGTCTAACTATTTCCTGAGCCAGCTGCTTCTCAGCAACAGTACATGAAAATGTGTCTGCAGATTTAGTCCTTTATGCACTCACATAAACTATAAATTCACACTCCAGTGTTTTGGGTAGTCTGTTAGGCAATGTTCAACTAATGACTAACATTTTAATAGCAATTCACAGCAAGTCAAATGCTAGCCTGTCTGTAATGTAACAACAGCTTTCCTCCTCTACTTCTACTGAGAACACGATATAAGGATAGCTCGACACATATGTCTGGGGTTGATGCTGTGGTTTTACCAGGTCCTTGTCACTGTCCTTGGTGAAAGTCTTCTCCTTTTCGTCTTCATTTTTAGTCCAGCTGTAGGAGATCATGTAGTTCATGATTGGAGGGTGGTAGATGGTCTCTGGTTGGTTCCAGGTTACAAGCAACGCTGTCCTGTTCACAGGCTGCACTTTCATGTTGACCGGGGGAGTGCTGCAAGCTAAAAAAGAAGAAAAATATATGAAGCTCTCCTAGATAACTGAGAGAAAACAAACAGGGAGAACTGTGCCTCACTCTAAGAGCCAGTGTTTTTTTCTTTAATGTCCTTGCCTCCAGTAACAGCTTAGGCTGCAATCCACTGAGACCGATGGGATTTAATACCACCTGCAGCTGCTTTCTGCTCTCCAGAGTAAAGGTAGAGAGAGAAACCATTCTCTGCAGGCAAGTTGCTTAGTTCTTTGACTTAACTTTAGTCCTGGCATTTGCACATATATTTTAACTTGTTTACTTAAGAGCTGTGCATTTCAACATTCACAAGTTCACTTAAATCTGAACCCCACCTTTCCTGGCACACAGTCTCCTGCTGTATGAAGGGGGTAGTCTGGTGTGTTCTGCAGGCTCTGGAAATAGTTGTAACCTCTGAAAATGTGACGCTATTAGTTCAGTAAGCACTCTCCTCTTAACAGAGTACATTTTTGTACATGAGAAGCAATTACTTTTCATTCCTTTTTCTACATGTTTTCCTTCACAGTCTCTGAATTGTTTGTCATTAAAATATCACCAGCACAGGGAAGAGAGCCTTGATGGCCCTCAGCCATCTCCTTCTCCTAACAGGCAGGGAAACCCTCCAGCCAGCCTCCGAAATCCACAGCTTCCTAACCACATCCATAGCAGAGAGGCACAAGTTACTTCTTGCCTCAGCTGAAGTCGGTGGGGAGGTCAGCACAGAACAGCTTAACTAGATGGTGAAACTACAGCTTCTGCTTACTGGAGATGCCCAGACCCAAACTTCTCCAGGGAAGACCAAGCCCTGGCACAAAACCAGCTCGAACACCTCATGTGATGCAGAGCACAGCCCGCTCCCAGCCGCTGCAGAAAATACTTTTCAAGCAATTGAAATGTGAAGGTCAAGGTACTAATGAAGAACACTAGATGGCACTCATATGCTATCTATAAAGTCCATCACGCACTTTCCAACTATAGAGTTTAGATTTTTTCCAAGCTTTAAAAATCGTGTTTAAAATACACAATTCAGGACAGACTCTTACATTCGCTTTCCAAATATAAACCCTGAACCAAGAAAAACGACTTGAAATGATACCTAAACACATGTGCTGTGGCAAAGGAGATGGCCACTTCTGCCAGGGAAAGTCAAAGTGTCACCTAGCCCATCGTGCTGATACTGTTTTCAAAATTATTTTTCCCAATATGACTTTTCCATTTAAAGTCAGCACAGTCAGGTTACACGAACTCTGTAGCTATATATTTGGACATTATTTCACTTCTAGGGAGTCCTGGCTGTACTGAAGGGGAGAAATGTCTGTTTCTAGGCCTGGAGTTCCAGGTTGGTCTTGTAGCTCTGAAATACTCAAATAGTTAGGGTTCCTAAATAAAAATGAATAGATGTTGTAAACAACAGTATTACCACTGCAACAGAAAAACACCTGACAAATGTATTTGTGCAGTTACAATTCACGTTTCGTAGGCAGTCTGAACAAAAGAACATATATTGCAGAAATATGCTTGGGCAGGCTTCGGTGTTTGCTCCTGTCATGAGTGGTGACGATCTTGCAGTTTTGCAGCAGATCCTTCTGCTTAGCGCAGAAAGATCCAGCAAAGCAAACAAACCCTGCAGTATCTCATATCACTCGCTTGTTGACCAAATGAGTAGAAGTTTCTACTTATGTTGAGTAGAAGGGACCAAAACTTCATTCTGCTGGCAACCCAGCTCGGGTGCTGCAGAGCACGGCTGAGAGGGCACAGCTGAAAGCAGTCACAAGGATTTACAGAGCTTTGTGAGCCTCGGTGTGCCTCTCCATGCTCACCTCTTTCCTCTGAGTTCTCACATCACCGTTTATTGATAACTGCACCAATAAATCATAGCTGCTCCCTTTGAAGCCCTTTTCATCACAGAATTACTCCTCAAAATGCTACGCCAGCCTTTACTGCTCCACCTAGTCAAATCCAATGGGAGACAGAAGCCCATAGTGAAGGACTACCCAGACCTAAAAGTCCTATCCAGTCCTCCTCCGTGGGGATATTCAGAGATTTATATAGTTAAAGTAATCATGCATCAAATTGTTTTAGAAATAATTCAACCAGATACCCTTCAGGACAGACAGAGAGATCTACCTGAATGGCAGTACCCCCCCGAACCATCCCTAGCGAGCTGTTTTTCAGACAATGACCCCAAGCCACCCTAGGGAGAGGAGACTGCCACGTTCTCTATTCCACATCACCCTTCGCAGCCAGCATCAATGCAATGCAGAACAGCTCATACCAGTCAGGAGAAAGAAGCAGGTATATCCGAAGGGTAAATAAATGGAGACTCACAGGCTCGAAGTTAAGACACCCTCCATGACTGTGCATCCTGATCCAAGAGGGATACGAGCACTCTAGGCAGCTGAGTGACTCCAGTAACTTCCCCGAGACGTACACTAACGGGTTTTGACTGGGGCCACTGCATGACTGGGGCAAGCTGCCTTCACAGCCAGCTACAAGGAGATTGAATTTACGATACCTGCTATTTCACAGTAAATAACGTTACAAACTTTTTATGACTCAGTACGACTTCGTTTCAGTAACTCCAAGGCACGTAGAAGAACCTGATGTAATTAAGTAATAACCAGCATTTTCTGCTCAGCCACTTCTTTTTTTTCTTTTCTTTTTACAGTTTATGAATGGGCAAAAAAAAGAAATCTTTTTTATAAAATGAAACATATGGTTTTATTAATTTAACCAAACCTGCTCAGGACACAGTGGAATAATAATAATAAAAAAAACTTGATCCAATAATTCAATTTGATGATTTAATTAAAGAGATACATAATAATGTAGCAAATGTCTGAAAAGCAAGAAAAAAGTGCAATGAATTGACCATTTATAAAACAACTGGCATTTTCCACAGACCTAAATTTCCTTTCAATATTCTGTGTGCCTTGGATTTTCTGTAGAAGATTAAAAGAATTGCAGGCTCCTCTTTTTTTTTTTTTTTTTTAATGCTAAAGAGCATCTACTGATTTTACAAAACGTGCAGCTGAAGAACAAACAGATGCAGAAAGAGGTTGGGAAGCCTGCATGTTCCTCTGGATTGAATAAGATTGCATTGAAGAGAAACACGAGTGGTTTTTTTTTGTTGTTATTTTGGTTTTGTGTTTTTAAACTGGGCTACATAAGCAAAGAATCCAGTGAATTCATGACTGCTTGAGAACAAAAAAAAAAAAAGAACCAAACCCAACAACCGGCAACATTTCAGACTGAAATAGCAAATCTCAGCTATTTTTAGGTAAAATATTACTAACGCTCTATTTTAAATTCAGATCCTTCAGGATAATAAAAATATCGAGGGGGATTTCAGGACGACTTTCTGTGCTATAATGCAATCCAGAGCAGAGACACCTGAACCGGCTCTGCATAGGTGCGGTGTGATGCCCGAGCCACTGGGCACTGCTGGCCTCCTGGAGGCGGAACAGCCTCGCGGGGGCCACGGGGCTGCACCTGAGGGGCACTCACCAGCATGGACATTCGCAACACCAGGGCCATGCCATGCAGCAGGCTTTGTGTGGAGCATGTCCTGGACCTCTCCGAATAAAAACCCCAAAGCTCACCAGCTTACAGTCAGTCCTCTTGGAGATAACCCAAACTGGGAAGCTGGCAGGCACGCTGGCTCTTGCTTTTCGGAGAAGTCCTGCAGAAAAAGGAGGGCTGCAAGGGTGCATCCGGAGGGAAGCCCTCTGACCTGACGTGGCGGCGTTCCCAGCTGTCGGCCACATGGGGGGCTGCCTGGCAGCCTGGCTGTGTCGCTTCACTGCAGATCAGCCTGCCCGGGAAGGCCAGGGGCAAGCCAGCATCTTGGCCAGCCTTGTCCTCCAGGGCTCACTCAAGCCTAGAGCAAACCTGTTTGCCACTTGTGGACAAATGCAGCATGCTAATACGGTCCTAAACATTGGCCAGGCCAGCCATACAGCAGAGAATTATTTTCTTCATGTTAAAAACATTCCAATGGGCTGGAACAAACAAAATTAATTTAACAACTCCACATTCATCTCTTCCATAATTTGATTTGTATGTTGTATTTGGCTACGTAACCTCCACAAGGCTTTCCTAACTGAAGCCCGATAAAGCTTAATCCAAAAGCTCCTGGCAGCTCCATTTCAGAGAGATGAAAGACAAAAAGGGGGCTTATTGTTTTGCAAAAATTAACCACTGATATTCAGATACACCCATGACTGCGGAAAGGGCATGTAAGAGATTATAACAGCTTTTTTTTTTTTTATTATTTAACAAAAAAGCAGTTTTTCAGAGGGAAAAGCAAAACCAGCCAAACTTCCTGGGTTTCTTTATGCTTTTTGCATATGCTACCTACGGTTATAAAAAGAACTATTTAGGGAAAGTTTGACAGAGCACAGGAACTGTATGTTGGATTATTTCTTGTATATCTTCTCTCTGTACCGCAGGTGCCTCATGTGATGAATCCAGTGCTACTGGGCTCAGAGGGATTTATAAAATCCTCTAAAAATGTTCCAAGTTAGCTCTTCTGTGCACAGAAATGTCACCACTTTAAAGGCAGTTATTTCTAGCTATGTTCTTTTTCCCTCTTTTGGAAAATCCCACTCTCTCCCTCATGTCTCAGCAATACAAAACTGCTGTTCCTCTCCCTGATGCCGTGGGATATGCATTGTGTGGTAGAGCTGTGACATTTTTCTTGCACAGAAAAGCACTGTGCCAGTGGAGTCCTCAATCCCTTGTGGTGAGCTGGGCAGGGGTCTTCTGAAGCCATTCATACACGGAGGGAGGAAACATCTGCACCGGGATGTGCCCCCAGCATGTTGCTGGCTCAGGAGTGCTCAGAGGTAGCTAAAATACAGGGATGAGGGGCTTGTATTGCTCAGGTCTGCAGCTGCTGGCCGTAAGTGAGAGGGGCTTCACTTCTCCTTTTTCTCACCTGTTCTGGAAATGCACAGGGACTGGCGGCAAGAAATCCTGTTCCTTCCTTGCAATGAAGGAGTGAAGCACATGGTAGATAGGGGATTTCTTCCCACAAGGTCAGGAGAGGAGAAACTGAAAGGCCAATACAGGGGTTGCAACCCTTCCTTTCTTCCCCATAAGGGCAATCAAGTTGGTGGCCAAGCTCTCGGAGCAGAGAGGGTGCTTATTTCCCCTCTGCCTCAGCACTGGGAAGGAGCTGGAAGAGCTGGTCTGCAGGACTGATGGACCACTTGCTGCCACGATGCCCAACTCAGCCCCAAGTTCCACTAGCTGATTTCAGAAAAGCCTGAAAACAGCATCATCGATGCCTGTGCTATTGGCAAAATACTGCACCACGTTCACTCAGCCTGCACAATCCTGACTGCAGTCAAGACAAAAGCAACGCCACTAACAGGGAAGGGAAGAAAAATACTTTCAACCGTATGTACCTATATATACACACTTATATATCCTTGCTCATTATTAGACCCTTAAAACTTCAAATAAGCCCCGAAATGCAGAAATATGGGTTATACTCCAATGAGAAAACTCACACTTGCTTTAAGTGCCATGCCAACAGCATCGTGGTAATGGAGGTGATGCAGTGCTGGCTTCAGCTACCTTGCTTTGGTGTGGCACGGTGGAAATGCCTGAGAAGAGAATGTGACCCGTGACAAACAACAGCGTTCTTTTGGCTGTCTGATTCAATCTTGGAGTTCAGCGAGGGCTGTGTTCCCAAAGGATAACAAATAGACTACGAGGATCATATGCAGAGACAACACATGCTCTAATACATAGAGAAGTGCTGAGAGGCACACTTACAACATTTTTGCCCTTCTCCTTTTACTAAATGTTTGCATTTCTTTGCTTTGCTTTCCTGTATGCTGTTAACTTCTCGCACTGCTTATAAATGACATTATTAATATATAAGGATAATTGCTTTAAAGAGAAGCATGTATTTTTCCTTTACCTTTGCCTGTACTTTGCCAGCAGGCATTTGCAGGCTCTGGAGCATGCTGTACACGCAAATATTTGTGTTGATCTACTTCAATCCACAGACAGAATGTAGCTAGGAGACAGACTATTTATCTTCCCTGCTCTTACCTTTCACTGTGCTTCAAACAAGGTTGTTTCTTAAGGTGTAAGGGACATTGACAGACCCCGCACTTGTTTTATGAGCACCATGAAGCAACCTCCCGAGCTAACCAGCGTGGGGGGCACTTCTGACACAGGGGCTCTGGGCAGGCGGGCTTTGCCCCTCTGCTGCCTGCCCGTTTCCTGAGGTGAACGTACAGCCAGCGTTCGGAGTGCATTTGATTCCTTCCTGTATGGCTTCCTTTGTAGCATTTGAGTTTCCATGGCATCACGGCGACGGACCCTGTTTTACTGAAAGGCATGGGCTATGCGTTTTACTATGTTGTGGTTGAGCCCGAATATTTCGTAGATTTCACAGCCACCACTTCTACAGCTGCGGCCTGAATCCTCAGCAGGCGCAGATCAGCCTTGCTCCATGCTGGGCTAAGCTGATGCCTGCCGACGATCTGCCCTTCAAGCTTTGTGTTTATATTACACACGCATGCACACACAGAGGGTGCCCTGTGTTTAAAGTGTACACCTGCCTCCTTATCTATACAGTGCACCTGATACAACACGTGTGATCACGTTCAGAGGCACGTGCTCATCGGTGTGGGGAGCAAGAGGGAATTCCTGCTGGAAGGATGCGTCTCTGCTGCGTTTGCCAAACTGCCGTGTCTGGGTGAGGGTGGCTTGCACCACGAGGCATAGGAGGGACAAACCAACAGGGCAGGCAGAGCATCCTAGTATGTGCCTCAGGGATGTCCAAAATCAGGGTGAGAAAGCGGCTTCCCTTTTGCAGCTTTTGGATGCTTTTTCCTATGCGAGGGATTTGCTGCAGGCATTCATGGTACAAAGTACAGTCAACACTGAAATTAAAATCAGTACTTCTGCGGGCCATACAGCTAGACCAGTAGGTAGGCAGCGCAGAAATGAATTCCCTGGAGGGCTTAAGTGGAATAAATCATCAAGCTCCCTTACAAGTACTCAGCTCTGCTAGCTTTAGTGGCAGCTACAAACCCAAACCACGTTTCAGCTTTCACACCAAATTCCTCTTGCTCTTTTGGTTCAGGCTTTTCATAATATCTAAACAAGTGCAAGAATTACTGCTTATTAATAAACCTACTGACACGCTGCCCACTACATTCAGGTATGGACACACGCCGTGCTCACATGACAACCTCACCAAGGTTACGACAGGTGAAAAGAGAAGCCTGCAGAACAGAGCCGCTGCGAGGGGAGGCATGAGGTCAAGTACGTGCACCTCACTTTTTTGTACCTGACTCCCTTTTAAAATGGGTCACGCCTTTTGCTGTAATGCTTTGTCTTCTCCCTGACTAATGCAAGAACCTTTGGAAGAAGCCTGTCCTCTCCTGCTTTTGCACACTGTGCTCCAAGACAACTGCGTGTCCAAGGATCAAGCCTTGCAGAACAGGACACGGATGAGGAAAGCACATCTGAGGTGGAAAGGATGAGAAATACCCAAGGAGAAGACTGATTTCTGCCTGAAGAGATTACAGCAGGTACCCAAGGTTCACGTCAGAAGAGACTATCGCAGCAGTAAGGGAGTACGTTTACTAGGAGCACTGAGGCGTAGTGGCAGCTGGGCAAGTCCACAGTGCAGAGAAGATGCAGGGCAAGCAATTAGCAGCACGGCGTTACCACCCTCAAGTGCAACCTTTTGCACCGAGTCAGCCTGCTGCGCCAGCTGAAATCCTAATAATGATACATAGATTCATCTGCACCAGCACACAGTAGTAGGGCGCTGACCTGATTAAAGTACACAGCCCATGAAAGGGGAATGGAATTGGAAAAGGACAATCCTCATAACAATATGAAATCAAAAAGGAAAGGAGGAAAAGTCCGGTCATCCAAGGAAACGGGGAAGGAGTTGTTACTCTATGAGGAAATCAACCTGTAAAACAGATTCTTCCAAAGCATGAGAACAATCAAGTGGTAAATATATCATAAATTAACTAAAAAGGTTCTCATTCATTTTTTCTCTAAGATTTTTAAGGAAAATAAAGAGTATCATTTTGCTTTAGCAATTCCAAGTTAAGATGTCAATAATGTGCAATTTTAAATTTACGTTTACAATGTTGTAAATTTAGATGCTGCTTCAGGTAGGAGATTACACTTATTGCTATACAATATTTTGTGGTCATCTAGGTCTGCATAAAATATATGCATGGTATTCTGTAAGAGCAGAATTTGTCTGCCTAACCCCCTTTTTGGCCTCCCAGAGAGAACCTGAGGGCATGAAGAGACCGTGAAGTTGTTTTGAGAGAGTTCTCATAAAACGTGGGCATTTAGAAAGCAAAACAAATTACTGGGAGTAATAACAAAGGCTCTAATTGAGGCAAACAACTTGTTCTCATTGAGAAATACTGCTGTCAATGCTCTGAACTATCTGCCTCAGAGTGACGTTGTCACTGCACCGCGCTGAATCTCCAGCAAAACTTCAGACAATGCTGCAGCGGAGATGCACTCCAGCACAGCGATGCCGTGCCACGCCATGCTATGCCACGCAGAAAAGACAACACCTTCTTTGCAGAAAGCCTAGCTTTCTTTCCTGTTGTCAGGTGCTGTGAAGTAGTGAATACGAACTAAAGTGCTTTGCTTGAGCGGTGCTCTACCTTTGAGTGCAGGCTGCCAGCTGGAGCCATGCGGGAAGGAAAATCCAAGTACCTTTTGGGTAGTTTTAGTGGCACTAAGTTACAATGACCTCCAAACTGTGTATCGCTACGGCTTGACAAAGAGAAAAAAGGAAAAGGATCACCTGTACACTACTAGAGAAATGTCCCAGCTGTTCGGTTAGAGTTCAAAGTTTTACTGGAGTGAATTTATGACTGCTTATTATTTAACTTAGTCTAGGATCATAATTAAAGATGGTACTCTAAGGCGAATTCCCACTGATGGGAAATGGCATCATTTGAGACTCCAGCAAAGAGTAATCAGACACCTTTGGGGAAGTAATCAGGCATCTGTGAAAGAAAACTCTGATGTCAAGAGCCCCTCACATGGGATGCTTGTTTAAGTGTTGTGAGGCTTGCAGCACGTTTAATGAGGCAGAAAGGTTAAAGGTTTTTTCTTTCAGAGTTAAAAAACATAAAGAAACATTTGATAATCCTAATCAGGAGCAAAATAAAACGGGCAAATATTGTTGCACTTGGAGTACATCCTGAAGCAAGGAAATGAAACACCTTTTCTTCCTGAGCTTCCATGCCTACACTCTCACCGAAGCAGGTAATGTTTTGTAAATATCTCTCTCCTTGATGGGACAACATATGAAAGTAGTAAAGAACATGCAGAGTCAGGTCCTTGAACTGGATAGACTTTTATGTAAGAATTCTGTTTATGTGTCTCCTAAGAGCGATGTACACTATTAAACTGATAACTAATTAGCAATAACTCTAGCAGAGCTGCTTGAACGCTGCCTGTGAAAAGCCAGGAACACAATACGTGACGGGACAGAGCAACGCAGTCCTAAGCCACAGAAGACAGGCCAGGTAAGAAAGGAGACAATTTTAACAGAGAAGGTCATGTGCAAAAACCCCAACACTGCCACTGCCTGTTACTCGCAGTATTGGCTAGTATTTTACAAACACACTCCTGGTTTAATAAGTCTGTACAGAGAAGTACAGAGAACCCACAAATTTGCAAAACTTTATATAAGATGGCACTGTAACACCGGTGAGTCCTCTTGTTAAATTTTACAGGCCTGACGATCTGTATTATTTAACAGCATGGTCCACTGTATGTCTTGAAGCTCTAAAAGTTTAACCTTCTTAAAAGACATTGTTGCATGGTGGTTTATTATCGATCCACCAACTGCTACTATTATATAGCTGAACTGTGCACATCCTGAAAGGTACATCTCAGAAATAATATATTTAAAAGTGATCCGTATGGTTCCTTGAAACAGCTCCAGGGTCAACTTCAGAATTAAGTTCTGTTCCTAGGCTCTGATTCAGCAAAGGTCTTACACATATGCTTTTAGTCCAGGCATACCAGCAGTCCTCATGAGAACTGTTTTAAATCGGCTTTTGCCAACAGGAGGAAGGAATGAGATAAAGGAACCAAAGAAAACGCCTCTTGCTAAGTACTAACACAAAAGGAAAACTGGAGTTTCCACTCTCAAGTGAAAAATAAGTCCTCTACAGCATTTAAAATCAACTAAAACATTTTCCCCATCTTGTATTCTGGTTATTGTAAACACTGCCACTTCCCCTTATTGCCTCTTTAAAATTAAAAAAAAAAAAAAAAAAAAAAAAGGAAATAGAGGAGAGTAACCACAAAAGAAAAGACATAACATTCACATTAGCTAACAAACAGGATCCAAATTCACTGACAGTTTTTGGTTGACTTAAAACAACTTTTCCCAGAAGACATTTTATTTACCAAATGCTACCACTTACAGGGCTTTTCTAAAGAAATACTCCGAGGACTTGCATAAAGTGAGAAATAGTTTTCCTCCAGTGTATCTACAGGTTATGCCGCTGGTCACGGTTCTGTGACCTGAGATAGCTTTGATAGCTCGGAGAAAAGCCATTCCTGTTTGCTGCCAAAACATTCAGATACCGCGCTTCTCAATGGACAGCCGCAGAGCTGCATCGCTTTGTGCTGAGCTGAAACTCGCCATTCACCGGGGAATTCTGAAAATTATGCTGAACATTATGCAAATTGTTCTGGGCACATTCTCCTCCAAACTAAGGAAGGCTTACATAACAAACGCTGCGCCGTTTTCTAGATTAGCAATACTGCCCACAGACTTAATAGTGTGTGACAGAAGAAACAAATTGCAAAAATTCACACCGACAAACAAATCCAAACTTCCCCTCCAGAGCTGAAGACCATCACAAACCATACCACCTTGCAGCAAGTAAAAGACGCATTTTCATGACCTTGCCTTCTTCCACAACACACAGACTGAAGCACAGGGAGAGCGTACAGGAGCCAACATGTGACAGGCATTGGTCACATTGCTTAATGCCATGGAAAGAAAGCACTGAGACGCGACCATGAGGTGTGCAGAAGAATCTGCATAAAATAAATTTGTTATGCTAACCCTACGCTCTTATATTTGTATGCTAGACTGTCTGGCTGAGAGGCACTCTGTGCATCCAGCTTCTCAGTACTTTTGCATGAATGACACTATATAAAGAGGTACTGTATTTACTAGCTGAATAAACAATAGGTTTTGCTTTCACTCAAGTATTATGACTTCAACTCATTTTATTTATATGTCAGTAGTTCAGAATGTGCAGTAGACCAGGCACATCATCACTGTTCACCTTTGTCAAAGAAGGGGCCAGAAACATCCACGTTGTTATACCTCTAGAACAGCTATAACTGATCCCTGTAACCTTTGGAGGATACGCTACAATCCATTTTGTGTTAGTAACACTGCAGCAACCTATTTATTTTTAAGTTTGTGAAAAAAATGCACCTATTTTCAGTGTCCCCTGGTGTGCACACAACCCAAAAAGTGACAAGTTGACAGAGCTGGTACAAAAAGACTGGCTGCCCAGCCATTAGCCTCCTACAGCAAAAGCTCGAGGGGAAAAAAAAAAATCACTGACTTCAGCATTGTCCCTGCCATTAGATGGCATGCTGAACGCTGTCACATCACTGGAAAAGGGGATACACACGGCTCCTACCTAAGAGTCTCTGATGAGCACGTTGCAAGCTCAGACTCACAGGCGGGCATGAGCACAGAGCATTACAGTACCTGGACATGTTGGGAGAGGACCCAGAGAGAACTTTCTGTGGAAACCAGTCCACAAGCATGTAAGATGTTAAGCACCCAGGTACGAAGCTATCCAAATGTGGACTAGTGTTTATGAAGCTCTCTTGATCCAGTGGGTTGGCTCACATCATGTTAGCTAAACCACGTGTACTTGCCTGAATCTGGGTCTTAGAGTCCATAAGGAGCAAAGTTTGTGAGAATCTTTCCAGTTACTTCCAGTGCCCCTTCAATATCAACCTTTCCAAGTTCAAGATCAGCCCATTAACTACAGACCTTAGTGTTTGTAATGCCCTTAATTGTGGGTTTGAGATCTTTACTGTGGGGGTGAAAATCACCCAGAACATTTTTATAATCTTAAAAACCTTCCAGTGAGGTGAGGAATATTCAGCGGCATGTGGCCAAAACAGTAAAACCTTGAATATTATACCACATGTACCAGAGGGTACCTTGGCTGCACTCAAAATAATAACTAGAGAGTTTTGTCACTTTTAACATAACGTAACCTATTAACTTTCATCACTGTTCTGGGTAGGTAACAAGTACACAGGATATAACTGAAGAAATAAATATTGACACGTGTTGCTGTTAAAACACTGACTGAAAACTGTAGACCAGAGCATCAGAGCATAGCAGGGTCTCTTCAATCCCAAGATCTCCTTCTCACTTCTGATGTAAATTTTCCGTCCCAAGGCTGCCTTTAATGTACACGAGGTTTGTGTACGTGTATATTATATATATAAAAATAAGCACGCTCACAGAGTAATGAGCCCTGAGAAATACACTCTTTCAGCACTCTCGTGGGAGGGTGAGGCTGCTGAACGCAGCTGTTTTCATGATTCACATCTCAAACTACGCTCTATGTGCCTGGCCAGGTGAAAATGCCAGGTACGCAAGGGCAGATTGTAAATCTGCTTAGTTGTTTCCTTCTGGCAAACTGCCCCCTCTTCTTTTACCTTTACTCAGGACTGGTTAAGCACCAAGCACTTTTCAAGACTGAAGACTGGGAACTACGTGTCATTCCTCCTACCTATAAATTACACCAGTCAATAAAATAAAGGCAAATAAAGGTAGTAAATGATATTTATTTCTAGTCTTATTTTAACCAGTACACATTTCTCTCAGAATTTTTGATGTGCTCCTCTAGCCAGGGCTGTCTGTGCCAACGCAACAACTGCAGCCTCCCTCCCACCCCCCTCCATCCAGCTCATTATCCAGTGTCTGACAGAAGCGAGCACCAGCTGCTCTACAAAAAGGCACATGAAACACTTCAGCAAGACATTATAAAATCACCTGTCTATAAGGAGGAGGGTTTTTTTTCCCAGTCACCATTACCAAAAGATTGAGACAAACTTTTAATTAAAAGGTCGGCAGTTCTTCAGTACTCCTGTTACTTGTAAAAATGAAAACCATGACCACATCTGGATACCCTACTTCCATTCAAACACCCAATGAGTCACTGCTAACGGGGCCAAAATTTTACTGCTGACCCTTTTCGTTAGCACTTCCTATTTGTCAGGCATCTCTAAGGCCCTACAGCCAGTTGGCAGAAACAGGGACATCAGCAGTTTGGGACTTGCAGATTCTGGGGCTTTATCACCATGGTACCTCATGACAGTGAGTTTGACAGGTAACTGTAGGCACACACAGGATTAGTTAATTCATTAACAGATACCAACAAAGCATACCTGCATACACCGCATTATTTCTTGGCAGCTCGCAGCTATCCTCAACACGATTTAATGAGAAAGCAGACAAAAAAATCTCTCATTAGTCAAGTGCAAAATTCATAAGCATAATCTACCTTTGGAAGCTTCTGTGCCGAGTGGATTTTCCAAGATGTCTGTCATATCTTGGCTCCAAGCATCCTTCACAGCAGACTTAGACACCTTCCTGTTGTTCAGGCTTTGCTGTGGTCGGAAGTTATTCCTCAGGTACTCTACGGACTTGACATGGTCTTGTTGCTCAGTGGTGAATATGGAGTAGAAAGCCTCCAGCTGACCACAGCCATCATGGCAGGGAAGAGAAAGGACATTAATTAGAAAACAATGTGGTGAAATCCGGGTGGCTGATAAGAAAGTAAAATAGCAGGAAGTGTTGATGCCAAGACTGATAAACCATGCGGGAAGTCGGGCTGCCCACTGAAATCACTGCCAACCGTCTTATCTCGGCACAGGGCTTATCCTGCCCAGCAGAAGAGAAGACCTTCGAGCAACTCACTGTTGTCTGTCATGGGCAAGGAAATGTTTGCCCTTTAGACCCCTCTGTCTGGATGGATTTCATGTGTGCCAGCCACGCCAAACCCTCCTCATTGCTGGCACTGTTTTATTTCATAGTATCATGCCAAAAAATGTTTCCACCCCAAGAGCCCTCTCCAGGAGAGGGTGACGTTACCTTAGCTCTGAATCACGATGCCTAGCTGCCAGGCTGAGTGAGCTCCATGGCCAGCTCTTGCAGCACTGTTGCACAAAGGTCGCTGCAGTTGTCCCAGCTTTATGGGACCGGCACCCAAACCCCCGAACTGACTTGCCCACGAGCAGGTCAGTAGCAGAGCAGCACAATCTGAGGGCTCCCTGCTCCAAGCACCCTGACCTCCCTACCAGCCACTGCTCCCTCTGGTACCTAACTACAGGGTGAGAAAAAATAACAGAAAATGGTCACAGAGAGCACATATTCCTCTGGGAATAAGTTTCCTCAGTTGTGTTCAGATCTGAGCTATTTTTAATAAAATGTATTAACCTGTGAGAAAGAACTGTAATTGGAAAACTTTTCCATTAGTTTGTATCTCAGCATTTCCTAGAAGGAAATTTCTAGCAAACTAAGGTGAAAATATTTTCAGCTAATGTTGTTCTCACAGTTATCAAGGTCAGCATAGCATTTACAAATAGCTTGTTATCGTTCAGGTCAAGAACTAGAATCAGTTATGTCGCCGCTGGAAAGGTTGAAGAAGACAGAGCTAAGAAGGACTCACTGCTGATATTGTTTACAGCAATTACATAATATTGATAGTATGGATTTGGGGAATACAGAATGGCCCGTGACTTTAAAAAGGGACTTGCACAGCACTCATAGTTTAATAGGTCACTCTGAAAGCTACATACTTTTCATTAAGTGCATCTGCTCTAAAAGCTATGGAAATGAATGCGAGTCCTGAAACTTGCAACTGGGAAAAATTATCATTGTAGCCTCAGTTGATAGTGCTGATAACAATAATCAAAGGAAGCTGCAACGGAGCAGCTAAGCATCCTCTGCTGAACCAAGAGACACTCGCTATCGATATTTAATTTCCCTTCAAACCAGTAAACAGAAACTCCCTTCTGCTGCTGCTGCCATCCAGCTTGCCTGTTCTGCTGGGCTTGACGATTCTCGTTACTGGGTTGAAATTGGTAAAACTTCTCCAACCCCCAAGGCACGAGAGAGTTAATTTCTACACTTCTCATTTCAAAAGTCAGTCTCCCTGGAGCGGGGAGCTGTGCTGGGCTGGCCAATGGGAAATGTATGGGAACATTATCACTGCGAGCAGCACATGGACAACAGGAGGGAGAAGGGATAGACCTCGCAGTGCAGATCCTGAGTTTGGCAGATCTGCGCTCAAACACAAAGACGAGGGAACTGGGTCTCATAACAGGCAATCACTTCCAAGGTAACAGCACAACTCAGGCTTGTACGTTTTCAGTAGCAGCCTCCCCTTCTCCCTACCCTTACAGTACAAGCAGGAAGCTGATGCAGAGCGAGGGGAGGCGACCAGCAGGGAGGGCTGACAGCTGGTGACTGGTTCCTGTCACAGGCAGGGTACCCACGTGCCGCTTCCAGCCTTGTGTGCACTGATGGTGGGATTTGGATTAGACTTTTTCTGCATCTTAGATGAATGCCCTATTCTCTGGTTCTCAGCTGTAATCTTCTCTCTGATTCTTCAGAGAAAGATCTTGAAAAATCTTGAAAACTATTTCCTAATTAGCATAAGGCAGTCAGAAGCAATGATAGATAGGCTAAAAAAAAAGGTGGGTAAAGGGACTATCATCTTATACTTTTTTCTTAACAAAGAAACCAGATGATCCTGCTAAGCCCTGTGCTCTCCCATGACATTCCATGTAGGCACTGACCACAACTCTGTAAATATTTACCTACCTTTTTCCCTTCATGCTCTAGAACCAGTTTTGATGAAGCCAACTAACAGGCCTTAAAGTTACTCCATAGAAGTTCATGAACTGGGTACACCAACTGCTCCTTATCAAGTCAAGTCTCTAAGCTTACACTTCCATGACATTAATTGAATTTTTAAACTTTCACTGAGAACTTTTAAAATATTTTCTTCTGCTGTGCTACCTTGGGGAGGGATAATTGCATTTTAACAATTGCCAATTCAAATATGATTTTTAACCTTCCCCTTTTTATGTGTTGAAGTATATATAAGTCATTTCGACTTCATTTTTACTATAAAAATACTATCTACCACAAATGAGAAATTAATTGATCTATAGCTGGCAGGAAAAAAAGAGAAGAGTCACAGTCAAGGAGCTACGTTCATGCTCTTCAAGGAGTACAAGAGCTCCTGTTCAGAAGAACAAATGAAAAGCTGTTTTAAGACTGTTGTAGATAGAGAGAAACCTGATCTAAAATTCCAAGTCATGTAATTACAAACCATTAAAGCCTGATGCGCCCAGTTTTCTAAGGGCTGGATATATAAATGGCAATTAAAAATACTAAAATTGTTATAAGCACAATGAGATACTCTGAGGTATGCACTATGAGAGATAATGCCATGCTTCGGGTCATTGAATGCACTTAGCTTGACAATGCATCTACAGGGTGACACGGCTTGTCCTGTTTTGTTGTCTAATTATCGGGAGAGATGATGATGATGGAGCACTGAGAATAAAACAGAGAAGCCTCCACAAATGGACCACTTCAGCACTGTCCTTTTTACAGCAAGGTATTTTGCACAAAAGCAAGGATTTAATTGGAACAGCAACAAAGCTTAAACAATATCACTTTCCTCCTCTGGGATTACAGACTGCTTCATGGGGTTTGTGATAAAGAAGGTTAAACTGTGGCAATGGATTATACTGCACTGTTTCTGTTAGAGGAACAAATAATAATCATAGCAATGGCAGGGTGGCAGGCTCTTAAAATACACCCATCTAGAACTGCCAAGGGGAAGAATACTATTATTTATTCCACATGTGTTGTAGTATCAATGAAAGTCTGTCTACATACAGAATACCCAGCTCTTCAACCACACACACATTCATAAAGCAGCACAATGCCAAATTTTAAAGGCTTGGCTTGGCACAGTTACTGCTCTACAGCACAGGAAAGAAGCTCTGCCAGGATAAAGTACCTTTATACCACAATAGTGATAGCCATAATTGGTATTTAGCAGTTCATTTGCATTTGTTAAAACAGAAAAAGAAGAAAAAAGTCCATGACCCACTCGATGTGTATACAGGGTGGTATGCAGGGTATAAAACTGAGTGTGGGTCAGGCCTCACAGCCACCCAGGAGTAAACAGTAAAGTTATTGATGTAGTGAAAAGCTACAAGGGCTTGCAAGTATCCTGCAGGCAAGGACAGAATTCAAAATGATCTTGACAATCAGAGAAACAGACTGAAAAAAACAAAGGGTCCGATTCAACCGCGACCATGTGCAAAAAGTCCCACGCTTCAGCCAGAATCGTCGCCTGCGCGAACACATGATGTTCAGCAGCACTGCTAGAGAGTGCTCTGGAGAGAGCATCTAGCAAAAGGGTTCCTGCTGGCCACCAGCTGAACACGGGTAATAACATCGTGCTTTTGTGAAAAAGGTGAAGTAATACCAGCACAGGTGGCTCGACACATGCATCCTGCCACGTCCCTGAGCCTCAGGGGAGCCCAGCTGAAAGTGCTGAGACCTGAGCGTTTGAACAAGGCACTTCAAAAAAACATGAAAGTGTCCACAGGAGAAGCAATGGGATCTAGAAAACGTGAAAACAAGCCTGGAGTGGGGACACAGCAATTGCCTTCCGCCCTTTTGAAATCCTTGAGAACCAACATCTGTCAGTCACGACCACCCTGTGAACCACTCACTTAGGGTTTGCAGAGTTAATGTATTTAAGAACTTTGCTTTGGTAGCTCAAGACAGATGAATAAAGGAAAGACTAATTTCAGCAGGATCATTTTCTAAAGATGACAATCTTAAAATGTCAAAAATACTCTTAACTGGTAAACATTTGACTGCGTTTATCCATTACTTTATTGGGAACATTCTTCTCCAGACAAATCCCAGACATTGCATCTATTTGCATTAAAAGCTGCTATGTGCTAATTTTAAAGATTTGTGTACCAGCTCTCTAAGCACATAATGGCAGCTTTACTGTGTTACAAAAACAGTTAACCATGGAGAATTAATGGAAACACGTCTTTTCTAATGTAATTAGTTCAAATTACTAAATCTGAGCAGAACTGAAATCACTCACTTTACTTTGAAAAGAAAGTTTCAATTAAAAAGAATAAAAGGGAACTCCATGTAAATATTTACACCACAGCTTAATTTAATCTTAACAAAAACAATACCAAATAAATCATTGAAAGGAAACTAGGTTTCATGTTGTACTGTCTTCTTAAGACTGATGGCTCTTGCTCAGAAACAATATTACTGAAGAAAAAAAAAATCACCAACACTTCCTTTTTTGTCAACAGAAACTTTTTTGTTCTCAAAATTAAAACATTGCGTTTTGAAAACACTGTCTGAAAGAGAGCAAATCAAGAGATTTCACGGACAAACTAAACACACCTGATGGTAAGAAATGGGAACAGGCTTCCGAAAAACAATCCACTCCACAATCTCGCTGCATGGAGGAGTCGTCAGGGAACCTGCGTAGCGGTAGTAACTCCCCAGCGATGCCGGCAGAAGGTCCCTCAGCACAAAGGGATCCAGAAAGGTCTCCTTCTCTGCGGGGGAAGATTGACAAGTAAAATTACACTTTTTTTTTTACGTGTCTTTAAAACAGACATCACATTGATAGGCAGCCTAGCAAGGTGTAATGGCAACAACATATTTTATCATATATATATATAATGAAGGATGGAAACACCCTATCAGGAAGTCTCTGTAAGAGTTGATGTGTTGATTATTATAAGAGCAGCCAAAATGCTAGTCAGTCCTATACTGCTCCTATTTAGAAGGCGTGCAGGTGTGAAATGCCCTTGTTATCCCACTGCTTTATGCTAGCACAGAAATAACACCGTATTCAGTGGCTTCAGCACTTAGTAAATTGCTCTTCAGCTTGATGGCAGTGAGTGTTTGTCAGAGCCTCGAAGGAACAAAGCTCGGTCCCAGCAGTCCCGCTTGTTGCTGCCTGACCAAAGAGCACCGGGTTGCGTGCCCGTCCCGTCCCCACCAGCAGGGAAAAGGGACACAGAAACGCAGTCAGGCCCTCTGTGGGCTGCCAAGATGGCCAAGGCAGTGGCCAGCCAAACATCTCCAGGAGCTACCAGGGTTGAACTGAGGGGAAGGGCAGCACAGCAGCAGGGCATCTCTAAAGCCAAGCTCCAGCTCAACGTGGTGCTCGGAGCAGCATCCAGACGGTGCCCGTATGGGATTGCCTGCACCCAGCCATACGGGCAATGACGGGGCTGCTGCTGGATGCAGTCGGCACAGCACCACAAACATGTCTCAGAGGTAAAAACACTCTTCCTCTTCCATCCAAGAAACTCCTTCCTGCGGTCCTGCAGGCTGGGGGATGAAGTCTTTCCTCCAAGAAGGCTCCTTGAACAGCCTGAAATGCAAACCTACGCACTGAAAGCATTTAGCTTCAAGTAACAGTGACAAGCTAGTAATATTTAACACTGTGAAGAAAAATAAATAAATGAAAGGAGGAAACAGCTGCAGGCAAGACAATTTCCCTGCCATCCCTGAGTATTTATCCTCTGCAATTTATGTTGACTCACAGGCCGAAGCTCCCTCTCAATCTGTGCAAAGGTGCTCACTGCCTCAGGGCATGCTGACACGCGAGGCTCTTCCATACATCACAATTCCTCACTTTCTATATTCTTCTTGCTCCAAACAAAAGTCTACCTTCATGTAGCAGAAACTCTTTTCTCTCTGTCTCACCAGAGCTGCTAAGCAAGTCTGTTCCCCCACCACAGGCTGGTGAAGCGGACAGGCTGATGACCAGCACACACATTGTCACGAAGTCAGAAGGAAATGAACATGGATGAGGTCTGCAAAATCAGCTTCCACAGATCCCACAGTTTTCTAGAAGTCTCGATCAAATCAAGAGGTTTGCCTATAGCTCTGAACAGCAGCCTGGTAAACAAGGGGATTGTTTTCCTCCACTGCTGCTGCAAGGTGCAAATATATGATGCTCTCCAGACATCTTCTGTTCTTCTGCACGTTATCGGCAGGTGTGGAAAGTTTTTGTAGCCTTCGGTGTTCCAAAATATGAGTAATTCTATTAAAGTCAAAGTACACCACATTGCAACAGAATACTGTAATTTCTTCATTAACAATTTCTCTCCTTCTATTCCAAGCAGGTATGAAGGGCTTCTCAACCCACAAGAAGAAAACAAAGAGTAAAACACATTTTCCCTTCATAGCCTATCTTCAGAAAAGTGTGCTTAGATAATAAATAGTAAAATATATATGATTGGCCAAAGTTCAAAGAGAACTAATCAAGAAATCATAATCACAGCAAAAGGTCGTATTTAATTTGATTTCCAATTAAAAACTCATTGGCTTATTTTTATACAGGAAAAATTGGTTAGAAAAATTGCAAACTCAGTCACAGGAGTTGATTTTGAAATTTAGCAGGCATACAGCTCCAGAGCAAAATGACGTGTTTCTATTTAAGAAACTCTTTCTCCGTGGAAGTCGAGCACAGAGCGGACTGCTATGAATCTGAAAGAGTATTTGAACATGCAAACATCCTCTTCACATTAACAGCCAATGACTATAAATGAAATAGATGGGAGGTACAGGACATTTTGAAAAGAGCTTTCCCCTTGTATCCACTTTTATTGAAACATTTATGAAATAAGGCTTCAGTTACAATTAATTTAGCTATTTTTAACTTTTATAACCTTTTATTTAGAATGATGGAAACACTTAAGATGCTGGCCAAACATTCCCTGGAAATCCTAGAATACAGAGTATCCCTTTATCAAGGAATGACAGGAGAAAGGAGCTCATTTTACACTTTCAAGGATTTTTGTGCCATATGCTGACAATATTATATTTTAATAATTAATTGTTCATCAAAGGAAAAGATGAAGAACAGGGATGCTAAATTCAAAGTTATTCAAATTGCGAAAATGAATAATGCATGACTTTTATATTAAACACACACTGTATTAAGTAGTCTACATTTCATCCAACTCTGTCTTTCATTTTTAAACATTCTGAACTACAATATGAATAATCAACCAAGGGAAGCTTATTTAGACAGAGAAATACCTTATTTGAATGCAAACTGGAAGTATCCAACTATGATTAAATTTTGGTTATCAATTAGGAAGGTTTCTTTCCTAAGCGTTTGGAAAGTCATAGTTAGATATATGAAAAAGACTATTCATTGAGGAAAAAGTAGCTTTGCTAATACACAGTTTAAGTAGGACAGGGTGTACTCTATCTAATTTTTCATGGCTACAAGCAACGCTGTAAGTTTTTGTTAATGAATTCCAAAGATTAAAATAAAAACTACCTATAATTGGATTAAAATGACTATTAAAATAGATGATAATCAATTGATTATGGTTTAATAACCTAGTACTTTTGAAAAAGGATTATTCATTTATATCACTTCCATCTAGATGCATGGTGCAGTTTTAGCAACCGGAGTCACTAACAGCTTCATGAAAAGCTTAAAGAAAAAGTGACTTAGAAATTCAGGAGTGTATCTCCGATATCTCTCTTCAATATCATATAGAAACAGTAAGTGACGTGAAATTATGTTCCTAAGAGCTTGAGATGGTTTTGAAAATAGGATTTGAAAATCAAGTCACTTAAAATTTCATCCTTAAATTGCTTATTATTGGTGGTGAATCTGTAAAAAGAATCATTTGCAAGCTAAGCAACAGCATTGACTGAATATGGAAGAAATATTTTGTATATGTATATATACATATGTATATATATATACACATGACTGTGTGTGTATTCACCCTAACATTCCTACTAAATTGTAAAGAGCAAAGCTGGAAAAAACATCAAACCTTTCTTCCCTGTCTTCCAAAGCCAGCTCCTATTTCCCATTTTCCCTGCTTGGGGCTGGAATGAGTTTTGCCCAGAAGACTGGGGACAGACTGAGCAGGATGAGGAGTTTACAGGAGGGAGAAACCAGGCAAGGCTGGGAACTACATGATCTTCTGTGCGAGAACGAAAACCAAAATAAAAAATAACAAGAGAGCATTTGCTGACAGGTACTAAGAAGAGAACTGGCAGACAAAAGCAATAAAACATCAGTGATAACATCTGTGTTGACCTGCAAATACCTGTGAACCACTGCAATGACTGCTGCAAAAGCCACCCATGAGCCACCTACTTGCTCTTACGTGTGAACCAGCCTCACACCTGCGCGGGCTCTTTTGCTGCTCCTTGTCCTACTCCATTGGTGCAAGAGCACAGCTGTGCACCCAAGCAGAAAAATAAACAAGCAGGAAATCGGAGCCACAGAGATCGGGACCCTAATGACAGACCTCGAACCACAGAGCATTCCTCTGAGAAAGCAACAAGGTAGGCATTGCTGCGGCTGCCACGTCCAGGCAATGTGGACAAGAGCGGCACCTGGGACGTCTGCCGAGATGCCCCTCTAATGCAGTACAGCCGATTTTATTGACAGTCAGCAAACAGGGATCCTCTGTTTACAGCACCAAGGCTCGTAGAAACGCATTCACTCTAATATTTCCACAGGAAAAATTATCAAGTGCCACAGATTCATTGTTGACAATTAAGACAATGAAAGTGACATTTAAACTACTGAGTATTCCCCGGCATAAGAGCACAATATGGTATTTTAACTCGCATTCACGAAAAGGAATTAACCGTCAGCTGGTAATGCAGAAAGCTGACTTTCTGACACAACAGTCATGTCTATCTCTTAGCCTTTGTCCCTGAATAGCATTGAAACTGAAACAAGTACACATGGGCAGACGAAACATTCTGGTTCCAGATTTGCCTGCAAACCAACAGAAAAACTTACATTCCTACTAATGCGGTAGGAAACGTATTTACGTGACACATGCAAACTCTCTTTTGCCAATTTAGGTGCAGAAACAGAACATAAAAATGTAGGACTAAGCAACCTACGATAACATCTGAATGACCAAGTACCTGTTTCGACAACATCAGGTATAGTCTCCCAACATTATTTTGGTTTACTAGGCAAAGAAATACTTTTTTTTTTTTCCCTCATCAGCCGGTAATGCTCAGTATATTCTTTGTTTGGACTGGTAAATCTCCCCACTGCTTTGCAAGGAACCAAGGGCCATTCTTTGCATAACCCAACCCAAAATCACAGCAATCGCAGGCACGCTTTAAAGAGCTGACCTATTTACACTCTGTATTTGTTAAAGCATCACCACATGTGAGCTAATACCGAGCTGTGCACAATAGTTTTCCCAGCAGAGGAAAAATCAGATCTTGAAACAGATACCGGTGGCAGACCTCCACCAAGTACTGCAGTTTTCAGAAGTTGATGCCAACAAATATTATATTGCAGGAGCTATCAGTTGGATATTTCGACTTCAAGGACTGACTTGCTAAAAATAAATTCTGTGAAATGCTGGAAGAAGATAGCCCTGAATTTTAACCAAATCACTGTGGAATAGGAGGGTTCTTGAGATATTCAGGTAAACAGCATCACAACTATCTGTGATCAAACCCCTTTTCAAATCTAACAGGAACTTGGATCGGAGATCACAAGAAAATAACTATATGCCAAGTCCATTTATATCTCATGGAATGCTCTGGACTTTCATCATGCTTTTCTGTAAGAAAACAGGAACTTGGCTGCATTGAAAACAATATCTTAAAATGAGCTTATTTCCAAAATTAACGTATGTGCAATGCCTGATAGGTGGAAACGTTACCCAGCTACACTTTGAGTAACTGAAATCTGCAATACCAATATGAAGAGCTTTGAAAGTCTCCCAAATTTGTTAAACAATGTTACTGCCAATTTCATTTTCACAATGAGCCAAGTCATTCTAAAGCTTCTGCATTCAAACATTAAAAAACAAACACACGAAAATAATCAGAAGGACACCATGCCACACACACCCAGTGAGCCAGAACTTCCAAGATAAAGCAGGCTGCACACCAGAGACAGGGACCAGACTCACTGTGGTGATGTTAAAGATGAGATTACAAATATGTTACTTTAATTGAAGAGATCTTCAAATGAGTACTCGCTGTGTATATCCAGTATGAAGAGCGGTTTCTGACAGACCTCTGGACCCAGTCTAATTCTTGTCACTTACTGTACAACTATTACTCTCATTTTTATTTTATTTTTTTAAAGGCTACATCCTCTGCTGAACAATGCAAAGAACCACAGCACAGCATGGCAGAGAGGAGGGGAATGAGAATAACAGTCCTTACTCAGGGAGCCTGCAGTCTCATTTAACCTGAGACAATTGGTGAGTGGCACAATGAAGAGAGGAAAGAAAAAAAGGAGAGTCTCCCATAGAAAAAAAAAAAACAACTTGAACATTTCCATGGCAGGTACCAGTCTCAGGCCTTATTTTTCTCCCTCCCTCTCTTTAAAGAGTTTAAGAAGAAAAGGTTTAGCTGGGGAGGAGGAGTCTTAAGTCTGCAAGGAAGTAAAAAATAAAATCGGAACCTTTAGTGCTTAAATACTGCTGATGCAAGGCTTTGGCCTAACGGCTTGTTGCCATTCTGGACTGCGATGAGGCTTCTCCAGGTTTCACAACATCTAACCCAAGGCAGAGGTACATATGAACTCAAAGTGAGAGGGGACATGGAAACTGAGAAATAGAGTAGGCACCACTGACTGGAGGAAAAAGAAACTGAGAGGAGACCTTCGGAGTGGAAGAGGATCCCTGGAGCAAGCTGAACCCTAGCACAGGCAGGGTGAAGTGAGGCAGAGCTGGCCAGATGAGCACGTCCTTTTCACATCCTCCAGTGGAGCCACAGCACAACTGCACCTTCTCGGACTTCGATGCCCCTCTCTTCTCAGCAAATTGCCTCAAAACCCACCAGCAAAGCACACAACTCCTCCCCGTCCCCAGTGCTTTGCTCACATTCATCATCAACCTAAATTCAGCCACATCTTAAATTTTGAGTTCTTATTGCTGCAATCTTCTTTTTGTTAGCTTGATTTAGTTTTTCTGTGCAATGTATTAATTATATGTCAGCTTGCTGGTCCATGGTTAGCCATGACCAGCACTGCTTTCCACAGAGCAGACAGGTGAAGGACCAGAGATTTCTAAGACTTCCATCATTTATTCTTTTAAATGATCCAGACCCCTGCAGCTATGCACAGAGCTGCCCTATATAAAGGTGTGAACTTATCACCTCTGCTCTCATCTTCATTTCCCACTTCCCTCCTCCTCGCCTTTGCTCCACAGCAACCATGTCCTGGCCCCTTTCACATGGCTACTCTGACTGTGAACACAAGAACAGATCAGAAAACAAAAGAATATACCCAGATCATCCCAGAGGAGAAGAAAAAAACAAAACAAAACAAAAAACCACTCTTCCACATTTCGTTCTCAGTTCAACACATCGCGCTGCTCTTCCTTTGATGGGCTTCCTTGTTCCAAATTGGGTTTCTGCTTTCTTCAAAGTTTCGCTTTAAAAGGCAAGGTCCCATGGCAGCACGCCTCACCCTTACCCCTCTCCCCTGCCTTTCTTCTCTGCAGCCCCTGATATTTAGTGCAGAAAGCAAACAGCTTGTCAGGTGGCATTATGGTTAAAGTTAAAAACAAAAGAAAAAACCTGTCATGCTGCTAATGGTGTTTTCTTGTTATTATGCCTTCTGGTGTGATAGATCCACAGGGTAACTAACACTGTCTGGATTGCTTCCTTTTTAGTGCTGATTTATTTTAACAGGTTATTCACTGCCTTTTGCCTAGGACAACTGGAGAGATGTGTAACATATTTATTTGCTCCTTTTTTTGTTTCTAAAGCAATTCTGTTTCCACTGTATTTTGGTATGGTCTCCCCAGCAGCCCATGAAGCTTTGGTGGTCGCCCCCAACACGCCTCAACAACCTTGCGGGAGACCCAAGAGCTCACTCTGCCCCATGCTGAGCTTAAGTTAAGGCACTCTGATGATTCAAAGGCAGAGGAAAAAAAACCAACAATGTTCCCAAACTCCCTTTTAAATAAACAAAGGCATCCCTCTACCCAGCACCCCACCCCATGCTCACAAACAAGCAACAGATGCCATCGATTCACTTTGTACCTACGCTTTTGATCTGGCTGCACCTTGATTTTCACTGCTTGCTTTTGACAAGGAAGGGAATAAGAGCCCCATCTCTGTGACATTAATAGAGGCTCTTCTGCCACGGTAATTTATTTGTGCTTCGCTAATAACTTTCTGCTGATCTGTGTAGGTTCTCATGACAGTCACAGTGAACAGGACAAGTGACAAAACACGGTTTCCATCACAGTGAAAGGTTTTCCACGAGCCTGGGGTAGCGCGGGATCCTGCTCCTCTGATAACTCCTTGCCTGTGGGGTGAAAGGGGACCAAGCAGAGCATCCATGCCCAGCCTGGGAGAAGCAAACGCTGCACAGCCTCCAGCTCCAGGCACTGCCTTCGGGATTGAAATCAGGGAAGGAAACACCTTTTAGTGCCTTTCAGGCAGCTGGTAAGAACAAGGAAAAACCATCTCTAAGAGGCTTACGCACAAAATGGTACTAAAAGGGGTGAGCAGAAGACAGCGGAGGTGAAGAAAAGCAATGTTTCTGTGTAATAGCTCCACCCTGCTAGGTGCTCCTCTGAGATCTTGCTGAAGCATGAGACAGACAAAAGCTTTTGTGGCCATTTTAATGCAAATCAACTGCATAAGACATAACCTGGCATTTCACGTCTCCCCAGTTCCCCCGGGGGTACGATTGCCCTCCCTGAAGCCCTGGGAGCCTGCTCAGTCCTTGCACAAACACAGCTCTGTCCTGCCCCACGCTCCTCAGCATCGCGAGGGAGGGCGAGGAGCAGAAAGAGGCTCAGGGCACTCAGGTGAACACATCAGCAGCAAAACAGAGGCAGAAAAGTCTGATTTCCAGCACCATGACTAGGCCCCGTGTCGTTCATTACTCAACCATGCACCTTCAATGAAGGACATGCATCATCCCAGCAGCACCAGCACAGCTGGAGGCTCTGCTGCCAGCTTCTGCGAGGAAAACAGCGTTCGAAGAGGAGCTAAAAAAGACCCCCAGTGGTTAGAGCTGAAAGACACCGGCAAGTCGGCGTCAGAAAAAGCACATCATGCCTGCCTGTGCTCCATCCCTTCTGTGGAGGGAGGACTGCGTGCTCCCAGCTGTCAGTCTCCAGCGGCTCCGCGGCAGACGCGTGCTCGCCGCGCGCTTCGCGGCAGGGAAAGCAGGAGTGAGAATAGCAGGCACCTCGCTGGCGGGAGGTGTGACAAATCCTTGGCAGAGTACAGAACCGAAAGCAATTTTAAAATCAGCAACAGGCAGCTGACAGCTCTGAAAAGAGCCTCCTCGTCGTTCGTGTGCCTTTACAATGCTCTGCGCGGGTGGCCGCGGGAGTTTGGGAGCAGCGGCGTGACGGGAACGTACTGTTCAGCAGGAAGCTGTGGGGCAAACCCAAAGGCGTTACCGTCGATCCAAACTTCGTCAGGCTGTTTGGGACCTCACTGGTTTTCCTTCCAGCCAAGAAACTTTAAACGGTTGCTCATGTAAAATTAAGCTTAATGTGACATTAAGATTCTAGAAAATTATGCCTGGAGATGAGGAAATAAAGTGAACTCTGAGTAGTAACTAAGCCTGTATTGATTTTTATGTGTACGTTTCTCTGTCATTGTTACTAAGCTGGTGACACTGTGAAGGGCACAATTATTTATGTTCCATCAAATTAGTACGTAATTCAAATCCCTGACAAAATCTCAAGCAAAAATTGCTTTCACTTCTGCAGAAAGTCCTCCTGACGCTTGAATTGTTTGCCTACCCTTAAGAAGTGCACTGTAAACATGTAAGAATTCCACAGAAAACTGAAATGCTACGCAAGAAAAATGAAAAGTGAGATCCCCACTCATCAGTAGCACCCTTACTTGTAACTGAGGGGCGTTCGAGCTGCTGCCATCACAGGGACAGGGCACCGTGGGTGCTCTGCCCTGCATGGTGCAGAACCGAGGCTCCATATGGCGACAAGCCTTCTAGTATGGCAAATGAAGAAATGATGATAGTGTGCGTGTGTACAATTTCCTTCTTGAAAACTGAATGATTGGGAAGAAGGAGTGACCATGCAGCCCAAATCAGCAAGGATGCGTTGCTGCTCAGAAGGAGACAGAGATGGAAAACGAAGGAAATCTTACATAAATAGGAATGTTGAAATGAGGTGCATGGCAGGAGCAGTGCCAAGGGGCTGATGTTCTCTCCAGCAAGAGGGTACACGAACATTTAAAAGCAAGGTAATTATAACTCTTGATTTCTACAGTGCCTCTGTATTGTCATGACCACCTAAGAATAACGTGGGTGTGGAAGTATTATAATATGCAAAGAAACTTAAGGTTTCCATTTTGCTTTTCTCCAGCTTCTTTTGTTGGATCTTTGCTTGATCCAGCCACACTGTCCAAAACCCACATGAGTTCTCCAGTCTATTTCAGCCAAAAAGTTCGTTGTTGCCTTAGGGTCCCAGCTGAATGCAGCCAAATGGAAGGTTGGAAGAGTCTTTTAAGATAAATTCATAAAAATGTGCTCACATAAGATATAAGTAAATTACATCAAGAAAAGAAATGAGGGTGGCTGGAATTAAAGCTCACATCTTTACTATTATTCTACATAATAACATTAGAAGAGAGAGAGGATATAAGAATTCTTCACTGAAGCGTTCCACCGATATTTAAGTTAAAGAGAACAATTTCTTTGAACAACTACTTTGTAGGAGGAAATTCCCTTATGTTACCCACCAAAAGAGCCTTAGAAAAGGCCTTTAATCAGGGCCTTTGAAACAGGAAGGAAAACAAGATTTTCCTTTTTCTTCCTTAATGTTTTTAAAAGGAAACTAGCTATTGAAATATATCAAGCGAATTCCTTTACTTGAAACACTAGTACCCTTCTGTGCATTGTGAGCAAAACAAAAATAAACGCCTTTTATCCACCCAGATTTTGCTGTGGGTAGGCAGTGCCAAGTCGGACTAATCATTATGTGGTCAGAGAAATCACAACCTCGGGACCGTGTCACATCCTACCCAAACAATTATTTTTGGGAATGGAATAATGCTCTTAGGAGGCATTGGTGTGATTATCTGCTACTGGCTATTACAGCTGCAGCGGAGAGGAGCAAGAGACAGAGCAGAAAAAAGTATGATGAGATGGCTAAAATAGCACAGAGCTTGCAGGGGGCAGTGTCTTGAAATAGAAGGCAGGTAGAAAACAAAGCTAAAAAGAGATCTTAGTCCAGTTAAATGGCAGCTTGACTTCAGTGTCAAATTACGCAGCCGCTGAAAAATCTTTGCAGCCCAACTGGTCCTCACTTTATTTTTGCTAGCCTGTTTTGCTACCCAGTGGGAGCTAGATAATAACATCTATTTTTGTGGAAAGCAACAGTTTTTCAGCTGTGTGTGTTGTTTTTATCTCACAGCAGAACACTGCAATTTATAAACAGCAAAACCTACGGAAAATTCTCTAAATGAAGGACTTTATGGTATGTTATCATTTAACCCCTATTTTTCACTTCCATTGGATTTATTAGTGTTCCCAGTTGCAATGTTAAATGACTCTGAAAGTAGAGCAATTAATCCAAAATCCTATTTGTTTTAATCTAACACTGTCAACTAGTTTTAGGTTTGCAGTCAAGAGAAAAAAGTGTTTGTTAAGCTCTACAGCACTAGCTAATGTCTAAAGACAATCCTCTGAAAAGGTGCAAAGATGTTTTATCGCAGCACTATAGATGGGACGGAGATTTATTAGAGTACCTAACACCATTCCAGCAGACGCCTTTTGAATTATAATGAGATTATTAAAACTTTACAAATCATTATATTAAAACCTGACAAGAGTACTTCTGGAACCAGAGCATCTTGATGTCATTGCTAATGATGCATTACCCGTGATAAGGCTTCAGTAAAACTCCTAAGTAAAAACTGGTTCTAAAAGTATAAAACGTATTAATATTTATTTCAGTACCTGCTTTAAGTTCAAGGATAATAGCTTTATATGCATCAGAACAGTCGAATGATCCTATTTATGTCAGCATTAGAAAGATGTTCATCTGCTGCAAAGTTTAATTAATTTTCACAGATAGTTAATTTTCTGTTTCATTATCAGCTCCCTAAATTTGAAAGACAAATAATTTATAAACAAATAGAAACTTCAGAGAGGAGTATTTTTAGAGCAAACAGAAGATAAATAGCAGGAGTGAAGCATCAACGCTGCCTTCGAAGTACTAATATGAATGATGTATTGTAGTAGGTTTTGATTGATAACTTGCACATTCTAGAGCACCGACTGAAAAGAAATAAATTGTTTACTGTTAACCCCAACCCATTTTCAGGTAACAAATGACGACGGTCTTTACCAATCAAATAATGGCTGTAATGCCCTTAGACATCGTGAATGAGGAATGTACAGGCTCTGCATCCTTCCAGGGGTGACTTGATCCTCTAAGGACAACATTCCTGCCCTTCTCCCCTTCCCAGCAAGAAGAAAGTTTAAGCAGCTACTTACCGTGATGTACGACGCCCTTCAACCCATGGATAATGGAATCCAGTGCTGGATTGTCCCTCTGACTGACCTACATGCAAAGGATACAGGATTGGTTACATCTATTCTGGCATCAGACAGAACAGTTTCAGTTTAATCTTCTAGAGAAAAAAAAAAAGATGTTATCTAACAAGCTGCTTAGTTCTCACATTTACAATGGCTCTTCACCAAATGCCAAAGATACATGGTGTAATGAAATAAAGTAAGGAAGGTTAAATTAAAAGAAAGCATTCTCTGAATTCATTAAAACACTAGCAATACCATCATCCAACAAAACCTAAAAACAGAGAGCCATTTTTTCTCCAGCTACTTCTCCTTTCATAGAGGAAAACTGCTACGATAAACAGAAGTTATCTCAGAACAGTCCATCCCTTACTGATACGGGAATAAATCTGGTGCTGCCACTGCGCCCGGTAGAGCTGGACCCCTTTCAGCCATAATGCAGTCGGGCCCTGACATCTCGTTGCTATTCATCTTTTTACATTTATTTAATTTAGTGCCGCTTGGACAAGAGAGAAGAAAAAGAGCTACAAGAGAGGATCAAGAAGTCTCTGATTTTTGAAAATGCAATTGTCTGTACTGCCAGACCCCAAAACTGGTACTTCCACAGTATTTCTTCCATGGTTGCCTAACATCCATGCCCTCTGCAACAAGGAGCCCCAGCACCACAGAAAGGAGGGAAAGGCAGTGGGAGTACTAACCTTGTTGAGCTCCATAATTTCAAATTAAACCCATTACCTCAGTCACCTACTTGCAACACAGCCAAGGAATTTACAAGCAATAATGTTTTTTTTTAGAATTATTTTTAACATTCTGCATCTTCAGAGATATTGAAGGAAAACATACAATTTTTGTGAACATGTCCCATTACCTAAAATACATGCAATTTACTTTGGGGAAATTAATATTGGTATGTGCCTCATTCATGTAGTATTCTTTTTTTTTTTTTTTTGCCACAAGTCAGTATCAGAAACCTGAATCCTGTTGGTCATTTTTGGATTGACTGCTCCCAGTACAGAAACACGCTGATTGCAGAAGAGCTCCTATACTCCTGCCTGCCCACGATCTCATGTCGTGAGGAAAAACAGAGCTTAAACACTTTCTGTTCACAATTTAACATTGAGCAAAGAAGCGGTGGAGATAAAAGAAGAAAACAGGAGAGAAGAACTAATGCCCAGCAGGGAGCACACTGTCGCATGAAGTGCGGAGCTGGCTTGGAGCATGCTCTTAGGAAGAGCAACTGCATCACTGACTGCAGCACATCCAAAACTGCATTACTGTAAAAAATAAATTCACGAATTCTGCCTGCCTGGTGGAGAAAACTGGCATCCACTGGCCCAAGTTTCACACCTCTTCCCATCCTTCTTCCCCTTTACTAATAATAAATATTAGAAACCTCATTATTATTTTTTTAGACAACTGCATTGAGGGGGAAAAAACAAAAAAGGCAACTTTCTTTTTTTCCTGTTTATTTGGCCTTTGAACTAAGCTGCTGAGTTCAGGAAACATTCACATGCTCTTGTCTCCAGAAAAAAAAAAGAAAAAAAAAAGGTTTGGTTTGGTGTTTTAAATGGAAATTGAAGATCCTTTTCTCAACACAGTACTCCAGGACTCGCAACGATCAGGTAGGGCAAGATTTGCAATAAAATTATGAAAGCAGCAGAAGCAGCTTTGAAATATATATAGCTTAGATGATACTGGCAATAATATTATTAGGCCTGAAGGCTGTAAGCTCTTTGAAGCATAAACTTTTATGTGCCCAAAGGGGTGCTCTGTACATTTTGGACTCTGTATAAATAATAATCACAGTATACTGAACCCAATGACCCACTTTGTAAGTTCTGCCTGGCTTCTGGCAAATCAACAGTAAACACTTTAAAAATGCAGAGCTGTTGGAAGACACGTTCCTGCATCTTTTCCATTTATTCAGGTTTCTCCGAGCCATGGCCACCACTAAAGAAAAATCATTAAAAAAACTACTAGTTATTTAGTACAAGACTGTAAGAAAAACTTACACTGGACTCAAACAATGTTTTATTTATTGCTATTTAACTGTAAGTTGTATAGAATTCTATTTTGTTTGCTTTGTTTTTATCTCTGGTGACAGCTACAATCAGTCCAAAGAAAGCAAATAGATGGAAAGAAACCTAAAGGTTAAAACTCTTCCTTTTGGGATTTTCTGTCAAAGAAGATCAATTCTTAACCTCAGCCTTGGCAGTGCCCGTTAATCTGCTGAGGTGGTATGCCTATATAGATCCATCTAAGCAATCTTTTTGATAACATATTCTGCGAAAATGTTGTGTTCTCCAATAGCATGAAATCAAGAGTCATGTTATTTCTTTGGGGGTGGGAGAGCATATGCTCCATGCATCTGTAATCATGTTTTCTCCGAGGGTATCGGGAGTGGGATCTCATGTTTCTCTCAAAAATCTCAGGCAAACAAGTACCACTCGTGGAGATGTCAGTTCAGACCTGCTTGGGATATAGTCTTACTTTCCTTCCAGATGCTTCCCCCCTTTTTTCCTTATACTCGCACGCTGTTCTCCCACACCTCGCTATACCCTTTTCAGGATCTTGGCAAGACCAACAGAAAAGTGCCAAAAAGTTTTCTCATTTTGTGGAATGCTTCAGAATTCAGAGCAAAACTTTTCTTACATCTTTTTTTCCTTTAAGTTCTTTAAAAAAAAAATTAAAAAATCCTTTTTTTTTTTTTTCCCCTCCCCAGCTCTATCTTTTTTCTGCCGCTGTTCATAGAAAAAAGCAGGTTTCTGAAACCCAGAACGTCAAGTTCTATCCCCAGTGCTGTATGTCTCTGGTTTAACTGGCCTGGAGCTACCGGGCTGGTTGAGAGCAGAGATTCACCCATACAAGAATCCTGTCTCTGAAAACAGCTGATGCTCAAAAGAAAGGCCGGGCCAGGGAAAGACAAAATCTGCCACAAACTGTTTTTTTTCCTGTTACATAATCTGACTTACAGAAGAGTGTTTTTTATTATGTTATGGATATATTCTAAAGGACAACAGAAACGAATTCTTCAGGTTGACTTTACATGCCACATTTCTCATGATGCCTCGGCTGCAGAGCTAGAGAATGGCCATACACCTGCGACTTGGTTGTGACACTTTGGCTTCACCCAACACAGGCCTTCTGCTGGCTAAAGCTTTTCTTTACCTGTGAGACAACAGCAGTGAGATTCCCCCTCCTCCTTCTGGAGGCTAACACAGAAGAAATGTCACCAATGAAAATTTCTCAAGCACAGGAATTTCACAGACAAACACAAACCTGTTGTGCCGCCGGTCATGAGTGCTCTGCACAGCACGGATTAATGGGACAGATGGAAAACCATCCTGAAATTGCCCTAAAATACTCGCAGCACCACCACGACAAATGCTGTTTCCTGAAGATGATGCACTCAAGACTGACTAACACTCTATAGGTCTGCAGGAAACAAGATAAATAACGATTGCCTGCATCATTTATAATTGAACGATGTCTGTAATCCTCTTCAGCACAAACAGGTAGCTATTGTGCTAAGTGCAAGGGAAAAATAAACACAGGAATATCATTAAGCAGTTTCCTGTGCTGAGAGGTCTCACCATAGGGTAAATATGGAATGAAGATGACACGTGGAAGCAAAAACTTACTTGTCATACCCTTTGGGTGACTTCAATACCTGGTGCACATGCCATTCTGGGTAGCATGAAGAGCTTGCCGTTAATGCCGTGAATAAAAAAGGCATTTGCAATGTAGGAAAAGGTCATGCACAAGCGACCCCATTCTGCAGTCATAAAACAGGGACATTCTTCAAGTGAAGTCATGGTGGAAATCATTACCCTAGACAGGTTGCATTTACTTACAGCTCCTGCATCTAATGCGGGGACTGAAAAATGATTCATTCTGCAGTTAACAGCAAGGTTGATCAGTCATGAACTCTATTGACAAGAGCGTTAACACCTTTCAGCAGCACAACCTGTTGCACCTTTGCTTGCAAGCGCTGTTCCTGCAGCCGTGCCCTCAGAGTTAACAGGGCAGGAGGGACACCAGGGAGCCAAGCTCTTCCTCGGGATAACGACAGCGATGCTCCAGAGAGGAAAGTTCCAGAGGAGGTGCAAGAGTGTGATGGGGTCAGAGAGCCCCAGAGCTGGGCTGTTACGTACAGCACCAAGCCACAGTGGTGAAGACAAACTTTATGGACGTTACCCTATAGAAAGCCTCTATGTTACCACAGTACTAAGCTCAGCGTGTCCTAATGAGTTAAAAACAAGCAAACAAGCAAGCAGCAACAAAAGACAGCCCTCGTTTTCTGTCATTCGCTATCTGTTAAGTAGCCGAAGCTCTCCGCTTGTCTGGTTATTTTATGGAACAAACCCAGAACCTCTTAAGTGTCTGATTTCACAAAAATCAGCAGAATTGTAAAGTGTTCAAATTTATTCCACATGCTATACAATTTAAACCATATGTTAATTTGTATAAGTAAACCATGACCTGTCTTTCTGCTGGAAACAGTTCTATAAAGCACAAAAAAATGAGTCTCAGGCAAAATTTTCGAGTTTGATTTTTTACAAAAAATAATGAATAAATAAATTAAAACCACAGGAACCCCAGGTAAGCACTGAGGCAGTTGGGAGGCCACACAGCTACACCAGATGTAATTCAAAGACCCCTGCCCAGAGCGCAAGACTCCCTCCACCCTCTCTCCCCCGTTTCCATTGCGTTGGGTGCCTCTCCAAAACCAGGTTATCCTCCTCCCTCCAAGCAACATGAGAAAGGCTGGGGGATGCACCACAAAGCCCTCTAATCATCACTGGTACCAGTCACCCTGCAAAAAGTAGGTGAATATTAATAGCTTGAACAGCTCAAAAGTAAGGAATATGCTTTTCTTTTAAAAATATGTTTAAATAGATCTACTGTATTGAAGAAAAGGGTGTGGGGAAAAAAGACCAGAAGAAAACCCTTCCAGTCTGAGTGATATGAAATACAAATTTCTCTCTCATTTCCAACTACAAAAAATCTGGCATTTAGACTTATTAAACTGTCATAAATTTGCAGCAACTGCTTTCAAGCTCATTAAATGGCTCACAGACAGTACTGCAAAGCATCTCACAACCAAGGAGAATGCCATAGCCAGCTATATTGAAAGGTGAAATGACATGCATTTTGTGCAAGTCAGGGGAAAATGAATGGCAACAATTTTGTGATACACTACCTGAGCCTTTCCCCTCAGAATAGTGATATAATTTACTTTTCTCTCCCACTGCAACATTTGGCCCTTGACTTGGAAACTAAATCTTCAATCTATCAAGCCTTACCCATCTGCTAAGTAAAATGGCCAAGACAATCTGCATGCCTTGAATTCGATATAGCCAGCTGCTCCCAGAGCGCCGTGGCATTAACATCCAGAGACCATCCTCTTGTGCTGTAAAGGATGGTGTCTGCCAAGGATGAATGACTACATACTTAACCGTGGCAGCTGAAGCCAGTGACAATGGCTGACACAGAGAGAAGCCAATGTGTCAAATTCTACTTTCAATTTCAATGGTGAAAGTCAAGGGTAATATTCCCCCTAACGGCATGCCTTCAGCTCCCATTCAGCTCGCGGCTAAGATCTACAGCTCGCCGGCCAAATACTCAAGTCTCTGAACACGCTGTACAAACAACCAAGAAAAAAGAAAACTGTTATAAATTAACTAGGTTGCAGAGATTAAATCGTCCTGTAGGGTTTCAGGACAATCAACGTGGTTAATTTATTCTCTTATCAGAGCAGTACCGTTGGGCAGATGCCAGTCCCTCAAGCTCCATGGCAAAGATTTTCACTATTTTAGAACAGAAATGAGAAGAATCCCATTAATGCAAACATTCTGCCACACAATACATATATTTTAACCTCACAGCAACAGGATTTCAAAGAATTCAAGATACAGTCAAAAGAAACATACTTTTCTCAAAGGGAAGGCACTTGGCAAATTGGTAGTGAAACCTCAAATTCTTGTCTTTGGGGCCAATTTATTTTAAAGCTCGCTAACAGCTTGGGTAGGTGCTACTCCTAACCCTTCTGAACAATCCCACTCCAACCTTGCACGGGTCAGCAGCAGTAAGAAAGGAAACACATCCTGGCTTTGCATACCCTTTTGCTCTGCACAAAATCCATTGTTTCTCCTCTCTCCTCTCTCCCTTTTGAAGCCCACATTGTAAAATCTGGTTGTGGATAAATATCTCATTTCTTAAACACTTCTGAACAAAAGGAAGTGAAAGATTTCAGCCAGACCTGGAATGTGATGAACAGATATAGAAAGTTTACACGTGTTTTGGTTTGAAATACAGTAGGATATATTTATTTTGACTTTTTTTTTTTCAGAATTGATGGGTGAAAAGGGATAGTGGACAAAGCTGCAGGATACCGAATTACCTATGAAGGCAAAAAATGCCTACAGAGCTCCCAGCATAATGATAAGCCAGATTTGGTGCTCTGCATATTTTTCACCTTCACAAGCACCAAATGATCCAGGAATGATACATTCCTGTTCCTCCACAGATGATAATTTCTTCCATTTGCCCGCCTTCTCCCCACACGCTCATAACTGCACATCTCCCACGGGAGTTCACGCAAAAGGACAAAGCTGGCCAAAAGCCTGCAGCTTCGCGGAGGTGAGCAGGGAGATGGAAAGCATTTGCCGTGTAATGAATGAACTGCCCAAAGTGTCCTGCAGAACATATTTGTAAGGGAAAACAAGAAATGGAAACAGCTCCCTTAATACTTCAAGCTGCTGCTCATGTGTAAAATCAGAGAGAATAACAGGTACTGTACCCAGGCAAGATGTGACACCAAACCTTATGCTGGCGCATGCACTATTTCACGCAGATACTGCCGTGACCTTTGATTTTTTTTTTAAAATGTGCATTAGAGCTAAGCTCACCTTTGCCTACAGCAACTGGTTTCAGGTTCAGTGATTTGAAAGCAAATTCTGTTGGGTTCAGTCTGGGTTTTGGCTTTCAGGTGTTAATAATCCTGCTATGAATGAACATATACTGAAGACATAGAGGTGCATACGCTGTCAGAGGAGATGTTCGTAGATGTTTCATTCACTATGTTGTTTGAAAAGAGGGGGAAAAAAGTTAATGAGTCTTCCAATGATTATTTTAAATAGAATAATGGGTGTGCATTGATCCCTCTAGCTAATTCCAATTTGAATAATATATCATTCTGACTGAAAGCTTGCTAGTGATGTATTAACTTCGTATTTCATCACAGCTTTGGAGGGTGTCTACAGTGGGATATTAACTAGCGGTACCAAGGAGAAAAATGCATTTTATTTTTTTTTTTAAAAAAAGTCCCAAACGGTTTTAAAAGCTACTGAACTGACTTTGGGGTCAGGTGTTCTGGCTGCCCCTTATCTTTGTTTGGGTGCAAAGCAGCCACTTGCAATGGAGGCAACCACAGCTCCTCTCGACATTAGCTCGCATCCTCCCTCGTTTTGTACCAGCTGCATCTCAGCCTGAGTTAGTTGCAGACATCCTCGGACAAGGATGGGACAAACTCAGATATGGATCAGCAATATACATTTTCACTGTGCCCAGTAGGGAAGCCTGCAAATGCAAGATGCGCAAAAAGTCACTTCTACACCAAAGGTCGGCTGAAATATCAGTGTCCTAAGTGCAAAAGGACTTCCTCAGAAAAACACTCAGCAGAATTTTTACCAAGGACTTCGCCAAGGCTGTAAGACTGTCTCAATAAAAAATAAAAAAAAAATAATAAAAAAAAAAAAACAAGAGCATGAAACAGAAAGGTAGAGCTAAGTATTGCTCTGTTCTGTTTGTACACATTGAGTTTCTTTGTTAGCAGATGGAAACATTGACCAGGTATTGTGCACGTGCTGGCAGCTGACTGATCAGCTCACCAGGCTGAGCAATACTTCACAGCTTCCTCCCCGAGCATCGCCTCCATTCACTACCACCAGATTTGCAACTCCAGAATGGTAAAAATAAATAAATAAATAAACAGCCAGCAATGCATTTTTCTTTCTTTATGTAAGCCCCTCATTTGCAAACTTTGACTCACACCATTGATAAGGTAGCCTCGTAGGCATTAATTTCACCAAAGTATTCTTGCGCTTCGAAAGCACGACACTGCTGGTTTACTGTAAGTGACTAGCACATTCAATTAACAAATTACTGAAAGGCCTTAATAAGCATTTATTTAAGGAAAAACAAAAGATATGTGCAAGCTCAAAAGCACAATCTGATTAGCAGCAATAGAGTGTTTAAGATGCAGAGCTCTGTAAAAGACAAAAATGTAATCGCAACACAGAGGCAAGACAACTTCAGCAGCAGATTCTCAAAGCCAAGAAAGCTTGATTGATAGACTGTACCATCTGCAGCTGCGCAAAAAAGGGAAAGAGTAGCTGCAAGTTTATTTAAAGCAATTTTGGTGCACTGAGCCTACTTGTTCTCCTTTGAGAAAATAATATGATTTCTTCATAGAGCATGTAGTCTACTTATTTAAGCAGCAGTGTGCAAGATCTCTCAATCCTACCAGCAGTTCAGCCAGAAAAATGACACACCAGGGGGTAACATTTTATCAGGATGGAGCCTATTTTATAAAAACTGCCATCAGTTATGAACTGCTCTCACCATCTGAGTTTAAAAGAAAAAAAATAGAGTTGGGCCAGGTTTAGAGTTTCCATAATCTGCCCAATTTATGTGAGTTTGTAGGCAAAAATAACCATTTTGACCTAAGTAAGGAGGGAAATGAAACAGTATGATGAAAAAAACCATCAGGAGCACTACAGCCAGATCATCACACAGCACCCACTCTTTGGTACACAGCTTCACGTGTTTGGAGAGGCTGAACTCAAAGCTGTGAAACCAAGAATGGAAATTAGTTTTCATTTTCTTCTGCTCCTGGCTTGAATCTGGTAGAAACATATGCAACTGAGAAAAAAAAAACAAAAAATACCTTCAGCTATTTTTTTTTCCTGGTGGCTAAACAACAAAATAAAATGCGCTGAGCAAAATGTGAAGGGTGGAAGGGAACAGCTCAGATGGGCATCTGGAACCCCAGCGTTTTGCAGGAGGTTTGTAATTTAATTGCTCCAGCTAAGCTTGCCTAGGATGCAGCAGAGATTTCCGGCCTTTTTCCTCTCTTGCAGACAACACAAAGGATTTTGGTGACGGAGGTCACAACAATCGCCCCTTTAAAATGAAGAAAAGGATTCGTCTCAGCTTCCCAGCATCTTTCACTCATTCGACATGAAAAGTCCTCATTTTTCTCTCTCTCTCTCAGCATTGCCCTCAGCTCATTTCCCCACGACTGCAGCAGCGGCTCTCTCCAGCCCGCCAGTACAAGATGACTCAAGCCGGCATCTATGAGTCACAAACACAAAGGATGCAGAAATGTCAATTAAGTTACACAGCAACTTCCCCAATGACAACCACACCTCAGTTCACAATTAAATTAGAAATCCAATGAAAACGAATTGTTGTAGGGCAGAATTTTTATCTCCTGCTTTGAAACATCAAACTCCAACGTAGTTTGCTTGTTCCTTTTGCCTCGTTTTTGAGTAGGTTGGTGTGAACTGATCTCCTGAAACCGCTGCAGCAGCCACAGCACATTTCCCGTGCCTAACGAAGCCGTGGGCTGGGAGGGCGCTTGGGTTTCCGGGCATCTTTGTGGTACGAGAACCCAATTTTAGACCAGAGGTGTTCATTGATAGCTTCGTGGCACAAGAGGACAAGCAAGTCGGTCAACAATAATACAGTTTTTTTGGTATTTATGGTTCTCTCTCAAGCAAGTTCTTGATTTTTTCTCGTCTTATAAAAATTCTCAATGTAATTTAATTTCCTGCAGATGTGTGCACCTTTTCAAAGTGCCACATCCTTGCACAGTGCAGTACTCATGGTACCTATGCTAAGAAAGCACCAGTTAATCCTCAGTTTCTTCACTTGTGCCTCCGCTCTCATTTCTGAGCCACCTCCCTGTTCCATCGCCCACCTGCCACATCCTCCTCTCTCTTTCTTCCCACCCAGCGAGCTGTTTCTGTCTCCTCCAACGCTACAGCATCTTCTCTTCCCAAATCGTTCCACGTCACCCCCTCGAGAACCCTTGCACGGTTGTGTCACCTCCTCCTCTCCTCCCCCTGCGTTCCGCACCACCGAGAGGTCCCTGTCTCCTTCCACCCCTACCTGGATGTCTTCCCATGGAGACAGGGACAAAAATTAGCTTGGGCCATGGAGGGCAGCAAATGGGCTAGCCCGGGGAAACTGAATCCAGCAGAAAGGGCGCAGAGCTCAGCTGCGGGACTGCCGAGGACTCCCACTGCTGGTGGGCAGGAGATGCACCAAGAGGGACATCCTTGGGCCAGGGCAGGTACCAGCAGCGGAGCTGTCCCAGCAGCAGAACTCCGAGAGGCAGGTGAGATGAGGCAGTCCTCATCTAAACCTTCTTTAAGCCGCTGAATTAAGAATGGCAGGATGTGGCCCACAATTTTCTTCTCAGCCGCTTCTGTGCTGCTCAAGCTCCTGCAGCAACAAAAGCACAGCTCAAAAAAACCCACCCTATTTCACCCGGTGGAACACTACACACAACAGTGAGGATCATATGTCAAGCTGTTTGTTTTTCACTTGGTTAGAATGACCCAACAACTCACTCAGTTCCTTACAAAAACATTTCCACAAGTATCATGGCTTGTGTTTAGAGGAAACGGGGAAATTATTGCGCAGAAAAAAGCACTTAGAATACAAGTGCATTAAAAGCCTGGGAAACATTGAGTTTGTGGCAGCAGTTTCTTCCTCTTGAAATACAAAGAATCCCAAAAACTAACATGACATGTACGCTTGTTTCAAGATGTTCTACATTTCAGCAGTAGCAAAGTGAATGCTATTCAATCATCGTGAGTAGGTGATAGTCTTAAAGCCACAGAACTCCTCAGGATGCTTTACCCTTCAAGCCTTTGCTCCGCGGGCTTCTTACAGCTTTCCGGTGCTCCTGCCGAGCGTGACCCATCTACGGAGGGGAGTTTCAAGCTCTGGCTCTGGTCAGGAAGCCCTCTTCCAACAGAGGATGTAACTTCAAAATTGCCAGAATCTCAAATTCTCAGGAAAACGATTGAGCGAAGAAATGAAATGCAACTGAATACGATTTAAAACAAAACTAAAACACGGTTAGAACGAAAGGTGCTCTTTTTACAAGTCCGGTCTGACCCAGAGCACTGGAGAAGCTTCCTGCAGGTGGGTGCACACGGGAATGCTCTCAGGAAGAGTCTTCCATCTCCTCCCCTCTCACAAACTCTCTGAATCTGCCTGCCAGAGAACCTACCTATGATTTACAGAAGTTTGCTTCCTTCTTTATAACCTCGTCTGTTCACTCCCCTGTGCTTTAATTCCTGGGTGTTCACAGATCACACCCGCTGCTTATGATCCTACCGCCAATGGTGTGACCAGTCTGCTGGGCCGTCTGGGCTCCTGGCACATGCTTTGCTTTGGTTCTGACCCCAGTTTCAGTATCCACCTCTAGAAAAACTTCTCATCTCTCTTCTCAAAGCCTGGCAGGATGCACAGTCCTTTGATGGCACCACCATCATATGACCACCTATTGCAAACACCACAGCCCGTGTCAGACTTTCCCCTGCCAAACACTTGAGCTGGTATGGAGCAAGCTTACAAAAGTCAGTGCACAGAGAACTCTCTCCAAACCACATGAGGACCCAACACGGTTTAAATTCCGTCTCAGCTGTAACACGCACACAAGGAGCACTGCACCAGTGGCTCCTGTGAGGACGAGAGGGCTTCCAGAGCCTGGTCCCGGAACGTCCCGTGTTCCCTGCGGTCTGGCCTCTAATCCCAGCACAATGGGAGGGCACACCTGCATTTGCACTCTCTCTACACCTGGATTTATAGGGGGGGCAGCAAGCATTTTAATATAAGGTATGCTAAGAAAGGCATGAAAAAATCTTCTATTTTTAGCAGTAAACCCTGGCTATATGCCTCAGCTGCAACACAAGCAGTGATGGAGGAAGAAAGAGGGTACGTCCTAACAGGCAGACACAGGCTGGGCACTTATGACATAAATGCAACATTAAAAAAATTGCTTCTGACACGAGAACAGCTGACAGAGATAATCTCCATAGCTCAGCATGAATTTATACAGCCTTTCAGCAACTCTATTAGACAGGTGTGGTAGCAGCCAGCTGTGCCGCAGGCACAGACCAAGTTTCCCTAAGCCTGAGTGCCCATATGGCCCTGCCGCACACCGAGGCGGTGCCACCTTCCCAGCCGTCACCCCCTTCTCCCACCATCTGTCCACAGAGAGGTATCGACATCTACTCAAGGAGCAGCGTGGAGCAGGTCTAGGTAACAAGCGAGTTCAGACTCCAAAATGATGGATGTCTTCATCCCCAACACGGAGACCACCAGGCAGCTCTGCCTTAGGTTTAAAAGCCAGCTTTGCTCTGGTCTTTAATTCTCTGCTCGAGTTAGAAGAAGAGACAAGTCTAGCCATAAGGTGGGGTGGCCCATGTGCTGTTAGAGAAGCTAAGCTTATTAGCTGAAATATGATAAATCTCCGTAGATATCTGGGGTAGCAGAAGGCAACAGTTTGCTTAGCTGTATCACTGGTAACAAGCTGGCAAAAGGAGAGCATTCCGACACGCTAACCGAAAGTTTAATCTGACCGGTATGTGTTTGGGGAGAGTTCCTAACAATCCTGCTTTACCCAAGATGGGGAACTAGCTGTCTGCTCATGCCTCCCCTGAAACGCAGAAGGATATAAAAGCATGTGCTTTTAGCAGTTTAGAATATGAAAAGCAGAAAAAAATATTTGAAAAGTGATTGATGCAGTCTAATCATGTTTCACACAAGAGTATTTCAAATTACATTACGTGTTTTATAGGATCCAGAAATGATAAAGAAGGTTTGCCAGGTGGCAAGGTAGGCAGGGGGGAAGAAGTAAGAAAATTTTCTCTTGACTGCTTCTACTATACAGGCACGTAGATAATACCATACAGATCACTGATAAAATACACAGAGCTTAGCTGGTTAGGGTTATGGTGCTTTGCTTTCTAATCAACACTTACCCACATAGCTGTTTTTAGATATTGATCTGGTGGTATGATCCTGAGGGAAAATCATATATCAAAAGGGGTGATTTAATTCAATCATCCTGATTCCTGCATAATGGGATCCTATTTCTCCTAAAACCCAGAAAGCAGTAACTTAAGCAAAGCTTACAGATCAGCTAATATATTTACAGCCTTAAAATAACATGAGACGCACTATAAAATACACTGAGATTCAAAGTTAATCTGTTTTAGCAATATTCTTGCAGCAAGTAAAGATGAATTTTCCGCTGAAAAAATCCATTCTCTCAGAAGCAAGACTGAGCTTTGTAATAACCAAGCTACTTTCTAATGTGGTACATCATTTTACGTTACTCATAAAGAACAGTTTGCCAAATCTCCAGTTAGGCTTCATTTGATACAGTATACATGTTGCAAAAGCCAATACCTTCTTTCAGAGAGTCTCTTTACCCTCGATAATGACTCCATTACAATGCATTTTTGATTCACAGAAATTGTACAGTTACAATCAGCAGCTAAATACTTTTTTGATGGTATCAGCCAGGCAGCGTTTGGCTTCTCAGTCCTCTCAGAGCTGCAAAGCAGTGGCAAACACTGTAAGCTCACAGGAAAAATCCTGCTCCATCTTGCAAGCCTCTGAAAACTTACTGCTCAGAGGTGCTGCAAACAGATTTAAGCAGTCTTTATTTAACACACATTTCAATTTTGAGCAAAGAATAAGATTGTGATTGGCATTCTTGACTCTCATCTATCTCCAGTAGAGTTTAATGCTCATAAAAGCTACTCATCCCAGCTACTTTGCTCGTTTTGTTCAGAGAACTCTGATGCAAGCACACCTGAACTTAAAACAAAGGAGGGTTTAATATTACTCAAACTGGGACCATTTAGCTCTTCTCAAACTCACTACCTCAGCTGGATTAGCGTGCTTTTCAGTGAACCTCAGATGTAGAAGACATCTGAAAGCTACTAAAATTATACTGTAAAAGGATTCCCAGGTTTACACCCCCTCATCTCCACCCTATGAACTAGAGGATTTCTGATTTAGATTCACAGGAGGTAAAACATCAGATACACGGATTGCTCTGGGCAAGCTGCCATCTCGGCTGCAGAATTATTTTGGGGGGTGATATGCCATCAGCATTATCAGTTAAGCCATCAGCCATACATATAAATGTCTACCTCTGTAAAAAGACATAAAAAAAAAAGGGACCAGTCCAGCCTCTGATTTACTTTCATTGCCTTTCTTTGACCCCTGGAAAGAAAACCACCGGCTCAGAAAACCCTCGATACTCGTCTCTCCCGCAGTTGTCCTGCAGCACAGACACTACAGATGATAAAAACCAGCAACAGTTCGACCCTCCGGCAGTAACCCGGAACACTGGATTTGCAGGCATTTAGAAGAGATTATATTACATTATTGAGGGATATTTTCCTGCATGTTTGATCTGCATTATGTGCAATGTATAGGAATTATAGAGGAAGCCACATGTGTCATCGGTAATAACCGGGGTGGTACTTACATGGACACACCAACCTGACGCTGCCCCTGAGAGGGGTGGGCAGCACCTGCTGCTCCCAGCCTCCCCCTTTTCCCTCCCTTGCACGCTTCCGTGCTTTCACAGCGCACACAGCCTGGGAAAAACACACTGACTTTGCAGTTGGACCTGCTCTGTGACTTGGCTAAGGGCTGACGGGGTGGGCCCACTGCTCTTGCTGGCAGCACAGGCGAAAGCAGAATTGAGATGAGGAGGTAACCCCCTTGCTGATTGTACAAAAACGACATGTCCCATTTATTTGCACAACGCGAGCCCTAAGTGACTCTTACATCTTGCAGCAACCTATTAAGAAAAAGAGACTTTGTGAATGGAGTATCTGGGTAAACACTTCAAACAAATATATAAATTATGCATAGTCAGTATACTTTTTCCACCTTAGGGATCACACTGAAACAAGACTAAAGAATTATGTTTTATTTGTATTAAAAATGTATTAGCTGCTGTCCGAGCAGGTTTTCTAGAACATTTGGTATGCTACCCAGGAAATTCTGTCTGAAGCTTGCATTGTTTATTATTGCCAATACTAGGAGAAACTTGGCACTGTTATATCTGAGAACTACAGCAATAATTCTTCAGGCAGAACAGCTTAAATTTAATAAGAATAACTTTTCCTTCTGAGCCAGAAGATCTAAAGGCAAAGGAAGTCCCAATTTTACCCATCTATTTTATATATTCAGACTTTACAACCAATCTCTCTTTTATGGTACAAAGTGAAACTAGGCAATCATTTATGAATGGATCCTGCACTCACCTATACTTAAAATGTGCCATAACGCTAACTGGTAACCAGAGACACCTGCAGATACAGAGGATGAAAACCAGTGCCATTTTTCTAAGGGCTAGACAAATCCCGTGCAGCTTCTAAGTAGGATTGTGCCTCACGTGGACCTGAGAGCTGGAGTTTCCTGATGGAAATGTCAGATCTCCGCCTATGTCCCGTGAATGTAAAACCGCATACACTTGATTAGTCCTCCGAGAGACAAATGGGATATCAGTCCTGGACGGCTACTGAGGACAGTCTTTGCAGAAAAATAAATCAAATTAAATTTAAAAAAAGGTAGGCAGGGAGACATAAAAAAATGATCTTCCTGGTATCCAGGCTGAACGTTTAACAACAGGGAGAAAACGGAGTCATTCAGAGGCAGCTGCGGTGTCTGGGAGAGAGGAGAAAGGGAAGGAGATGAGCATACAGCTTTACGTCTCCTTTGATTCTGTAACCAAGACCAATTCTAGCAAAACTCTCCGAAGACTTGGATAGCAAAAAATAGCACTTTATTCCAGCCTCTCTCTCCTTCTCTTAAACAAAAAAGGTCAAGTCAAAATGCACCAGACTCGAAACAAGTAAGAAGGGTGGGGGATGAAGCAATCGTGGCTATCGCAGCGATGAGAACAGGTACTTGCAGCAAAGAAAACAAGCCAAGTTCAATGACTTCTCCATGCTCAAAGACACAAAGACAGGCTCTACACAGGGCTGGTGTCCCTAAAGCAGACAAGAGGCGAGTGATGGGAGCCCGCACGAAGCCTGGGGGCCTTCTACTTTGGCCCAGCTCTCACGGCATCCAGCTCCAGGTCTGTTTGGTGAAATGACAAAGTGACACATCAACAAAGCACACCAGAGAGTAAAAAGCAAAAAGCATTGCTGTAGTTAGGGAACTAATTTGTTTTTTAGTCTAATGGTTATAATCAGCAGACTTCCTGAGTATCAATCTTCCTGAACCGCAGAGGGGGTGAGATTATAGACTGACGACTGTAATTTTTACATATTAGACATCGAAGTGTCATTTTCAGGAGTCTGGTAATGAAAACTCCACAAGATATTTTTCTATCAATTTAAAGATTTTTTACTGCATGACTACAAAATGATTTATTTTCTTAAGGCAGTATATTTTTAAATCACAGAGAAGTAAATTATTGTGTTTAAGATGCTGACATTACACACTAAATATTCCTAAACTGACTCTACTTTTGAACATGAAGGGTGAGGGGAAGGAAAAGGAAGCAAAAGAATACGTAGATGCGTGCTGCTCAAGTTCTTAGGGCAAGTTATTCAAACAAAAAATGTAAACTATAAGAGGACAATTATGAGAATTAAGGCTAACAAATTGATATGTAATTTAATGAAGCAAGTTAATAACAGCATCCCACTTGGGATTAATCGTAACACATTAATCAATTAATAACCATTGAGAAGCAAAAAAGCTGCACATCAAAAGCGTTTACAATGCTGTAAACCGAAAGATAATGATCCTGACATTCAAACGAACGTTAAACTGGAAGAGCGAAGAGATCTATTCCCCATACAATGCACACGACCAGCTCACATTAACAGTTACAACAGATCGTTCAAGACACTTAAAGAGACCCCATAAAGCATACAGAAAGGGTTTTTTCATATCTGTAAATTTGCACAACTTTGGAGTTCAAGTCCTCTCAACAGCAAAAAGTTTACAGTTACTTCCTAACATCAGCAATTGTCATGTTTCCATAAAAAAAAAAGGGGGGGGGGGGGGAAGAAGAGATACCAATGGAGTGTGTTTCATCACAAAAAGCAAAAGTCACTGAATAAGGCATCGCCACTGCCAGCCACCCTCCCCACTGCTGCTTCAAAACCAGGGAAGCATCAACACAAGTTAAAAGCCTCGGCAGTTAAGGAGGCTTTTACAGTGCACTTATGGGAGAAAAATATATCTAATTTTTATCTTTAGTTAGAGGCTTCTGCAGACGCTTGAGAAGTTGCATTTCTCTAGAAATATCTGAAATTAAAAACAATATAGAAGTCAAAGACTCTGCGCCCTCTGGTATTTCACTCTGCACTGCAAAAAGGGCTGCATGACACCGTGCTCTGTACAGACCATATCCTTTAAAACTCAACCTAACAAAAAGGCTTTAATTGAAAGTATTGCATTTTGGAGGTCATCTGACATAAAATCCGGCTTCCTGCTCTTCTGCCTTATTGGAAAATACCATGAATGAGTTCATAAAGCTGAAGAGAAGAAGGGAAAGGAAGACGATTGCTTGGGCGCTGAAGAAGATAAGTGCACATAAGGTAGATTATCTTTCTATGCTGCACAGTCAGCCTGTGGATAGAAAAGTTTCAACACAGCAGGTTGCAGCCATCATGATCTAGAGACTGCAAATGCCTCTTGGCAGAACACAGGCAAGCAGAAGCAGAACGATGTGTTTGCTTCCAAGAACGATCTGTTTCAGCCGCCCTGTCAGTCTGTCTGCCTCCAAATCCAGCCCCCCTTTCGCTCACGCACTTGTACTTCATTCCTCCAAGCACGCTTGCTCGGATGTTCGGGCTGCTGTGTGAACACCTCTGCTCTTAGCAGCCTTCGACTTAGCCACATGGGCTCCTTCTCATGAGTAAGCCGCGGCAAATGCAGAGCCATGTGAATGAGCAAGCCCGGCTACACAGTACTCTGCAAAACCAAGAGAAACTTTGCTCGTGTTTGTATGGGGTTTGAGCTGGGGGATTACCAGGAACCCAGGCTCCGCACGGTGACCCCAGGAAGCAGAGGCATTTTTCAGTGCTGTTGTCCACTGATGGAAAATTGGGAGTACTGCAGATCACTGAATGCTGGAACAACACACACAAAAAAAACAACAGGTGAAAGCACCAGCATTTCTCCTGTGCAATTCAGCTCCCTAACGAAGTCCTCGTTCCTTGAGCCCAGCAGCACGTGAGCGATGAACAGCACCGGGCTCACAGCCCTGACCCCTGCCTGGCTCACCGTGCTCCCACCGGCGCTCTGAGTTTTTGCTCGGCAGAGTCCCTGAGCTCATCCCCGCAGCCTGCTGCTCCCTTACCTTAACAGCAATTTTACTCTTAAAAAACACGTGAAGCATAACAGAACTGTACAAAGGTTTGATTCAGAGTAAGGATAAAGCCTCATTGTTAAGCACTTTAAAGTCAGTAAGCACCAAAACTGAAACCGGGTATATACTTATTTTTTTTTTTTTTTTTTTTACTCACAGAGCTATTCCCCATCTGTTCTCCCGTTACTTTCTTCCTTTACATAAAATATTCAAAAATATTCAAATTTCTGAGAAACTTTCAAGAGAAGTCTAAATGAAATAAAAATCTGAAATAAAAATCTGAACAGTTTAAGAAATTCTTTTTGTTTTCTTAAATTAAAAGGTAAAACTTTCCAGAAACACTTTCCATGATTTTTTTTTGTCTTCTGCCCAAATCCAGCTTCCAATCCAAAGGGTTTCAGTGCAAGGTTTTTGATTAGGACGACCACTGATTGTTAGGCACCCAAACTTGCATGGTTTGGCTAACGAAGACCAGCTTTGGAGGCTGTTCAGTGCCGTTCACATACTGAATTCAACCCAAATCCAGCAGGTTTTAAGAAGTTCTCATAATTTTGTATTTAAATTCTCCATGACACAAAATCACTTTTGTCCTTTAATAAGTTTATTTCCATCTATTTACTGGAAAGTTACGTGAATCTTCTCTACTCCAGAGATGCTTCATATCACTGTACATCATTACTTGTGTTGGACAAGGTGTTTCTCAGAAAAATGTGTTCTCACAGCTGTACAAATGCAATCTACCTGCTCTGATTTGCTCATCCCTTACAGCTTGAGGTAGCTACCTTGTACTGCTATTTAAAGGCCCTACTACTGCTTTTATTAGTAATGACTAGAAGTTTTAAAATAGCTGCAATGAGTTAAAAATACTAGGAAAATGTGCTTCAGTGAGCACGAAAACATTTCAAATTGTTTTGCTTGTCTGCTATTGCACGGAGGGTTACTAATACACATGCATTCACTTTGACAAATATAAATTATACTTTTGAAAGGCACTGAATAAGTAGCTCTAGCTGCACACATTTTCATGCTATGAAGATAAAAAAACTGCACTAATTACTAAATAATACTGCTAATCAATAATAATTGTTTTATTATTCATAAGCTACTATTAATAAAACACCATGGGCTCTAATGTAACCATTAAAAGAATTAATACTGTAATTTAATTTTAAGGCCCTTACATGTATCTGAAGTCTATTAAAATAAATGAAAAGACTCTCAATAACTCTGGATGATGCCCTGCATGTTAATGATCCTCCGTGTTATCTGAGCTACTGCAAATCACCTTTAAGATATTGCCTAAACACTGTAGCACTGATGATCCTTCATGTAGGTGGATATAATCATGTTTCAGGAAAAGGGTACACCTTCATCTTCGTTTTTATTATCAAGCCAGTTTTGCTCAGTCTTCTTAAAAGCATCCTGGCACGGGAGAGGTTGAATTAGGGAATTTGCCAAAAACTGAGGCAGGGAGCTGGGATCCTGGTCTCCTACCTGGATAACCAGATATGGTTATCTAAATAGGAACTGTATTTAAAGCAGTTATTCACTGAATTTATTCGGTTATGATAGGAAACACATGGAACAGTTAATGACAGGGAAGAATGGGTTTCTAGGGAAGTTAAAAACTGAATTGTATTGTTTGAGAAGCATGCATTAAAAAGGGCATATTTGTGCCAAATATTCAATAACTTCAGTGGTGTTCCACTGATTTATTATGTTTAGCTCATTTAGGCCCCTGTGAAAAGTGAGTTATTGATCACCTTTACAAAGCACACCAAGTACTACCACCAAAAATCTTACAAAAGCAAAGCCATGATTACTTTCACTGATGTGAAATGGCAGCCCAGAAAAAGACCAGCAAACTCTTGATTTTTAACATGTACTTTGAACATCCCATTAGTTGCATATTTGCTCCCAAGTAGCTAATTATCTTTAAAAATCTAGCCCCATAATGCTAAAGCTCACGAGTAATCGAGGTACCAACATCACTTACAATTATGAAGACAATTTTAATGATGAAAGCATTGCTAAAAGTTATTTTAAAATTCATTTTTATTTTAACTTCTTTAGAGATGATTTGTTCGAGTACCTGAGCTCCAGTAACTAATCACTGATGGTTTTTTTTTTCAAATACTAAAATAGATTTATAGGCCCTCCCTGTAGGAACAAGAATTCCATCACCTCCTCCTGAATTTCTGAGCTATCGAGTATTTGATGAGCGCTTAGGGAATCAGTATTGTGTCTTTTCATAGCAGTAATCAAAGAATGAAGTATTCTCTCCTGTAATGAATCTACCGCAGGCCCAAAAGATGAATATTTCAAATGCAAAAGCAATATGTTTGTCTTGAACATATTTAAGTTTGGCTTTAATAAAGCAAGTAGTGAAGTGTGCAATGAATTATATTGTTAGATGGTTAAAACATAGCTGTGCAATATGTCTGAATGCATTTAATCCAAATAGCTATTCATTTTAAATATGACTTGTAAATATGCATTACACGGATGTATACGAATGGATGATTCAGGAGCCAGTGAGAGATCTGGGCCTTCCCTTCTACTCCTGGCTTGCTTCAAAACTGGCTCAGCCTGACAATTAACTGAGGCCTAGAGCCAGAATATCATTAAATACAAGCTGAACCTTACAAGGGCTGAAATTAAGCACGTACACAAACTATTCAAGTTTAGGACCTTTTAAATCAAGACTTAAGTGTCCTGCTGGACTGGGACCTAAAACACATCTCAGCAGATGAGGGGGGCTCAGCACGCGCCGTAGACAACACGGATCCTGTCCCTGTGCTGTCATCGTGTCTGCAAACCCAGAAGCTTTTACTAAAGACTACGAGGATGCTGCTGGCTGGAAGAAATGGACATGAGAAGTTGTAAACCTCCCGCTAGCACTAGTTTCACTTTGAGATACACCAAGTAACCCCAATACTGACAGGTATGGTCAAAACCCAACCAACAAAAAAAAAAAAAAAGCAAGTTTTTTTCAATAACAGCAACAAAACACACACAAGAGCTTTTTGGCTCACACTGCTATTATGTGCTGGGATTCCCACTTCCTCTTGAAATACATGAAGCATTTTCCACAGAAATTCCCACTTGAAGAAAACAGCCCTTTCTCCCACCGATTCCCCTGCCTGCAGTGAAGCCTGTTTCTGGGCTTTAATGACCATTCTACCTTCTGGCACCAGCATGTGCAGCTGCCTTTTACCCATTTCAGCTCGTTCCACCTGAATAGCTTTTAAAATAATTTGACCAAGAGAGATGAAAGGTCACTAAGTCACCTTGCTCCTTTGTCACACGGAACAGGGACCCTTTTCCTCAGCATACCTGATCGCTTTACTACTTGCATGCCAAGGTAAAACACAGCTTTCACAGCCCAGGTAGAGATCTCAGACCAGATCATCGTATTTGCAAACTGAGAATAGCTGCTGTAGAGTCCCTGCAGCTATTCCATGTGACACCCTCTGAGCATCTACCCACAATGAACTACGGAGATGAGCACTTAGAGCAGCTTGTATATGCAAGAATTGTTTCCTGATTTCAACTAGTAATTTTCTTCATTTGTCAGGTCAACTGACCTGCAGCATGCAAACAAAAAGAGAATTTATCAACAGAGCTTACAATGAAAGCAATGAGAAAAGCAGAGATGTAATTAGCAGCAATTACAATAAAGTTCCAAGAGCTTCAATTATCCAAGTTCAGAACCAACGTACTTTACCTGGAAATTGCCCTTGAAAGAATGGATTCAGTAAGTAAAATTCTTATATAGTGTAAGTTAAATTATTTAAAAACGAGGAAAGAGGGTTCTTAATTACTTAATGTTTCACCAATAATTATACAGTTCAGTATAATGTTCGCTCACTGGAGAACCTGATTTTCAAGGGAACATTTGTGAACTTCAGTCAAACAAAACACACCTGCCAGACCATAAATTCAGTCAGCACAGCACACATTCATTCCAACACAGCATTAACACATTAGCAAAAATCCAAGTCTTGACTTAATGGCAAACCTAGCCATTAATTTTTACCTTAAAATATTTACATAGAAAAGCATGCATAATTCAGTCTTCTCATGTGTTTGTAAACAAACAGTAGGCCCTGCATCACGGCAATTTTTTATCGTTGGTTGTAAATAACTGTTCGAGATGGGACTAGAGCTCAGAAAACAGCAGACTAAGCAGGCTATGAAATTAGTATTTGAATAGTTAAAGCTGCCAATCAAAATGTGGACATGGACATCGTAGGGTCATCTAATTTAACAGTTACTAAGAGTTAATTTTAAAATTAGTTGCATGAAACAGTAGCCTATCCACGTGGTGCCCCGGGGAGCTAGGCTAAAGGCACACCAGGTATTTCTGAACGAAATTTTATGTAAATGTTTTCCAAGCCGTGGGTCACCAACTCCATCACACGATACACAGGAGAGGGAACTACAGCAGCACCTCCTACAAACACGGTATGGATCTGCAAAGGATTATCACCATCAGTTACTAATCCTCAGTACAGAAGCTGTACCTCCATGGGACAAACAGGAAAGCCCTCCTGATGGCCAAAATAGCAGTGATCACACCGACTTCCTTAGCATTTGCTCACATGGGCCAGAATTCAGCGCATGCCCCTCCAGGATGGGGACTTCGGGCTCTACAAATCTTCCCTGGCAGCTTTCTGTCTCAGAGCAGAGCTACCCAAAAGGAAGACCTGATACACTCAGAAGTTTACTGGCACATCGGTGATTTATCATTTCAACCCAAAGACAAGGGGGAAAAAGAAAAAAAAAGAGAAAACCATTTCCTTTCAGCCCCAAAACAGGTTGTCGCTGGGTCACTTTGCCAAGGATTACCTTACCCCCATCACTCTGGAAGAGATCAGTGACTCTATCAAGTAATGCCTTCAGATTTCATGGCTCCTGGAGCAGAGGAGCCCAGCTGCGCCATCCTCTGGACTTTACAGCCTAATGTCCTGTGGCCTGCAGGGCTAGAAATGATGAAAAGTATAGATTTCTGTGTCCTTCAGGAGACCACAACACTCGGTTGTCGTCTTAAAGAGTTTGAGGTCTCTTACAATCGAAGATGTTTTTTTTACAGCATTACTGACTATTTTAGGTTATTTTTAGTGAGTTTAATGGCTCCCTCGGAATTGTGCAAAGTGGGACTCATAGTAAGCACAGCACCTGGATTTGCACGTGGGGAATATATAACATTCCCACTACAATTTTAAGATCCTCTAAAACCTGTTTTTTTTGGCATGTTACATACAGACTAGGAAATGGTGCGACATGGGGCAGTGCTTCACATAGCTTATGTGAAGCTTATTCGGGCAACAAATTGCAATTAAATTTGGGCAGTTAAATTCCAGTCACGCTATCCCACAACGTGCATTGCGCACCATGACATAACACATGCTCCTTCTGACACTGCGCACATACAACGTGCAGCTTTCCATCATGGCATAAATCACCTAACGGTGACTCTGGTTGTTCTACTTCTAAACTTCTGTCACGTAAGGCCAAATTCAATTGCCCAATCCTTCCCACAGCACAGCAAGATTAGAAAGTCTGGGGAAACATCCTGCTATGCCACTGCAAATTATCGCAGCTCCACCAACTCTACTCTAACACGAAACGCCACTGAAGTGCACAGAATTCAGCAATGATGAATTTAACATGCCTACTTCCACTAGCCTGATGTCAGCAGAGTTACAGCAATTTATGCAATACAAGGATCTGTCCTTTTCTCCTTATCAAAGCATTTGATCAAAATCAGCGACATAGAAAAAGACAACCTTATTTAATTTAAGCAGGAGAGTCAGGCTTGTCACTCTAACATCATAAGGAAAAGAGGGAGGTATTTACATATGGGTATTTGTATATTCTTTTTTATCTGCCTTCACAAAGATAACAGTCAGATCATTTTCTTCCACAGTAAAATCTCTTGCTAAACCTCACAGAGGACCAGCGTTTTTCCTTGTTCTTCCCTCCCCTCTTTTGAAAAAGCAACACCTTGAGTTACTTCAAAATCTTCATTAGCTACCTCTCACAGTTTCTGACAGCTTGGTGGGATGGAGCTGCTCTCACTCCATTCTGTTCACCCTCGAGTCAGTAAGGAAAAACTCCATTTCTGATAAAACATGACAAAAAGCCCACGCTGCTGAACACCACTGCCACGTGACTTGACCTGCCAGCCGTCACGAACAGCAGTCTCTAACCCGTGCTGCAGTCCTCGAGCGTGCTGAACCAACAAATGAGCTAGCTGAGCGTTCGCACTCTTGAGGAAGCATTTTTAAAAAGTGAATGCATAAATTCACTCATTTGGAAACCTGGTATGCTCAAGAACTTGTTACTATGACAATTTAGAAGAAGCTGCTACAGATAAGATTGATGAAACTTATTGATTAATTTTCTCCCAAGCTATGTTTGAATTTTAAGTTTTCTCTAAGCAGAAGCAGTTCACTTCCCTGTTAGTATTCCAGGGACCCAAGCAACGTACTTCAGCGGTGAAGTTCCATGATAAATGTTTTCTCCAATCCACATCTGTAAAGCAGCTATCAAATCAAAACAATTGAGGCAAAATTTTTCATTACATTTCTAAATATACTTATTTACATTTTAAATCACACATAGACAATATGAAATATTATTCACTTAGACAGGTGGGAACAAGAAAACAGATGCATCCATTAAGCTTGAAACAATTCAATGAAATAATTAGTACTTGGTGAAAGCTTTGGTTTATGTATGTAGACCTTGTTTAAACTTACTTGAAAAAACACGGCCATGGCTCCTACTACCCTGTTTTCTAGAACTGCTGTTCCAAAACTGTCAAAGTCATCAGGATTGTAGAAGTAAATCTGCATCTGTAAAAATTAAAAACAACAACACAATCACATAAGCGTTGATTCACAGAGCTTTCAAATGAGGTAGTGCGTACACACTGTATTCAAATCCAGTGTTATGAACCTAAGATAAAGGAATTCTGCTGAACAATATTGTTTAACTAGGATCTTGATTAATAGCATGACTGTCCTACTGGGACAGTAACCAGGGAACAGAGTCAACGCAATGCATTTTAATAGCAAACCGAAGGATAAACAGTATGACCAGTCTGTTTAGATGGTAAACTTTGTGCTTTTTGCCAGGATCTCTTCATTTCTTTGTTCATTGCAGGCTCATCTCCTGCTCTGCAACATGTACTAGACATATTTATCTCAAAAAACATAGAGAATTTTTGAAAGCAATTTCAATGTTTAGAGTTATTCCTTTACTCCTAAAGCAATTTGTAAGATAAAAGTGTGTTTCTGTAGCAATGCATTTTCATGAGCCTCTGATATTCAGGACTATCAGTTAGGGTCAGACTTCTTCCTGACTTCAGTTAAATTTCATGACTTTTATTTCCAAAGCTTTAGCGCTCGGTGAAAAGTATAAGTGAGAAAAAATATGGATGTTTTGATGTCATTTTAGGACAAATAATAAATATTAATTATTAAGCAAACACAAAGTGAAACACCCGTGTTACACATAGATGAGAACAATGATCACCCCAAAACAGCAGATGTGCTAGGTACATAAATATAGAAGGACCAAGAAATAGCTTCCTTCGTACCCTCTGCTGCTGAGCAATTCCACTTTACTACAGACATGCCATGAATAGTGCAACTTAAAGAGGCCATGTGCACTGCTGCTCATATTTTCCTTTATGGTTCTTGATCCATTTACCACAGGAGTTGAGCTCCCACTTCTGTTACCCATCCCAACACACCGCTTCTTCTCAGATTAGTTCAATCTCTCCATTCCCAAAGAAACAAGTATTTTTCCCACATTCTGAAATGTTGTGTATGGGAAGATGAGATAATACCCTTGCATCTCTCTCAAATATGCTCCTACTAATTTTTACTGAATCCCAGGCTCCTGGCCCTATATATTGGCTGTAATGTACAACACTGGCAAAGTACCTATATATCTAATAAAACATCATCGTATGGAGAAATGGCCAAAATGAAGATCAGGCTCTTCAGAAGTGGAGGTACTTTTTCAGCAGTAGGATAAAATAAGACTACATTCCAAATAGCTCTCACACACACACAAAAAAAAGTCTGGCATTCACTCTAGCTTCACAAAATTGGAAAGCAATTTTCTCCCCCCTCTTTTGGCCTTCCTATTCCCAGCGTATTTGCAGCACACACAGAGATGCTGGCAATATCTCACAAAGTTGGTGGTGCCTCCAGGTTCTAACGCGTGCTTTGAACAAATGTAGGCTGAGGTACAGTCATTCATTGATGTAGAAATTAGAAACAGTTTGTTTCAGGTGGAATTGCTTAAACGTCAATTTAGCCAGCACAGACAAAAGCTCACAAAACACTTGCAAATTGCATTTTACTCCCCTTTAAAATAAAGTCTAAAATTAGGTATACCTTATATAAAATACTTCAATATATAGTCCTCACAGGAGTTTATGAAGAAAGGTATCACTGAGTGAGTTCAGCATATGCCAAAATCATTTTGGATCAATTTTGCTCACGGCATTTTAAGGAAATTAATTTTTACAATACACTTTTGGATAGCAGTGCAAAGGGCTTTGGTAAAAAAGCGCTTAATTCAGATCCCTCGTCTCAGCAGTGCAATTTCAGAGACTAATCAAGAACCATACTCTGCCTTGATTACCATACACATTGAAACATTTTCCCACCGCTCCCTGGTGTTTTTCCAGAGAGCGTGGTTCCTCTCTCTGCATCCATCAAGTCAAGGGGAACTGTCTTGTATGAAAAATTATCATCATCTGTCATACAGTAGCTTCCTTATGTGTTCATACAGCTGGAAGGAACAGTTTAGGAGTGGAATCTCCCAGGAATTGCTATTATATAATTTACACACGCATACACTGCAAAAACAATGTTAAGAAGATGGTAAAGTTACATCCTCAAAGCTGCCTGATTCAGGCTGCTCGTGAAACCACACCTGGACACCATCGAGCATTACTAGTATGACAATTTTCTAATTATGTGATCACATATTGTTTTCTACCATAATACTGTCTCATCTGTTTTCCCACAATTTACAATAAAACGTAAGCGTATTTTTGTTCTTTTCTACATAATACGTATCATCTTGCATGCATTTATAGGTTGACATTTTGGTTAGCATTTTCTATGGATGGCATAATGTTCTTTAAGTACAAATCAGGAATAAGACAGTTAGCCATAAAATTAATTTCACTGCATACTTAAGTGGCCTAAACATGCCGCAGAATTTTCATTATTACTCCTTATTATATAATTAGTATATACAATGCATGGTGCACTTCGCATATAAATTACTTCTACTGTCTCTGCTTGGTACATAAAAAGCAGCAGTATAGAATGCAACAAAGGGGCATTCAAGCTAAAGAAAATTTGGAGCTTATTATGATATGTTATTTGTGAAATGCACAATGGAGGACCATCCAAGCTTGCATATCCAACCCAAATTCTGTCACTGCCTGACTTCAGCACCATAAACCATTGTTTTGTACATTTCTGCGTGTGATTTTACAATAGCTTCTATTTTCCAAAATTAGATATATATATACATATATTTTAAAGGCTCTGAATCTCTTAGCCACGGGAAAGCCTGAAAAACCCTTTGTAGTTTCTATAGCGTGACACTAACTGTCTGCAATGAGAACGTTCTGTTCCCCACATCTCTGCTGCTGGTGCTCCAAATAGCCTTCCCAGTGGCATGGGTCCCAGAGGGCAAAGAGCCCTGTTCTCTATGGCAAAATATATTAGATTTATAAGTCTTTCACATCCACCCTGCTACACCTAACGAGGCCAGGAAAGGCTTACATGGACATTCTTAATCTCAGCTGTGCAACACAGTGGTGTGCTTGCATGTACCTTGTAAAGATCTATTAGAAGAAAAAATGTAGTGTCCAAGCAACCTGAAATTTTCAGCATTGTGATAAGGCTAACCTGAAACAAACCTTCACCAGAGACACAAAGGCTCTTTTGTTGCAGGATGACTCTTGCAATCCTGAAATTTTACCAACGACTGCAGCTCCAGAGCTTCACCCAGGCAAGGAAGGAGAGGGCAAGAGTGTGCTTTTAATGGAAAAATGTTATGCTTTGACACTCTTCACACTTTAGAAGAGTAGAATTGTTTTCACTCAAACTTGAGAGAGATTTGCTGTACAGCAAAGATTAAGCCTGAAAAAATCTCACTGAAGGGGAAAATCTTCAGAACGTCACAAGTGCCTTAAAACAGAGGATTAGAGAGAAAACCCTCACTCTGCCATAACCCAGCAAATAATTGCAGTCACCCTATAAAACCATGTCTTGTTTTCTACTCTCCTCTGTCCAGAAAGACGCTCAGCTGTTACTGTTTCCAAGCACTGCAGGCTTTTGTGCAGGGTGATAACTCTTTCACAGATGTATATACCCCATACATCCAACTCCTGAATAGCTTCCCAGCCTGAAGCATCTTTGCCACCATGCCCCTGTCAACTACCTCCACCCCTGCACCGTGCCATGGGGCAGGCAATCCTCTCCTGCTTGGGTCAACCCACTCTCTGCAGAAACACCTCTCTTCAGCCCCCTTCTTCCAAACTCTACAGAAATCTGCTGTTCCCCAGGTAACTACCTGGCTAAAAGTCAGGCCCTGCTCTGTGGTTAAGAGATTTGGATGAGAAACTGGACTGCCACCACCCCGATCTCGTAAGGACAGGCTGTCCAAAATGCACGTGTGTTACTGAGGAATGTTGCCCACCAGAGAGCAGCTCTGATTTCTGAAGCGCAGTTGCTTCTGAATAGCTAAACGCCCTCTATCAGCCACCACTGGCTTGCAAAAACCGAGCATGCTCCGAATGAATGACTTCTCCCGACGACCTATCCACAAAACAAGAAAAGAAAGAAAGGCCCTGGCTCTCTGCTCAGATGCTCCTTCTCTGCTTGGCAGGACAGGCCTCCAGACAGAAATCACCATTCCCGTGCATGACATCTTGTTGCTCTTATTACCCCATTAAAAAGACAGAAAGTTTACATCCAATACAGGCTATCATGGGTAAACTCATTCAGCACTTATGAGAGAAAAGCCACAATGAGCATTTGATAGATCCCAGAAGATCTGAGCGAGTTCAAAGCAATTCTAAGAGACTGGAAACCAAGCAAGTACATTTTCCATAGACAGATGCCAAGTATTTTAAAAATAAATAATTGAGACTTTTAAATTGGGCTGCTATCACCCTGTGCAACCTCCCACAGCAGATTTCTCTTTAGATTAAAAAATGAACAAAGGCTCATTGTGCTGTCACAGATGTGGAGTACAGAATATTCAATAGTATCAGGAATTCTGGTGGAAGGGAAAAGATCATCAGAATTAGCTTTCCGCTCATTTCCTTCCAGCTATCCAAGGACTACCATGCAATTTAAAGCTAAAAAAAAAAAAAAAAAAAAAGGTTTTATAGGCCAGCCAATTTTTTGATGAATCAGGCAGCAAGACACAGAGGCAACAGCTATGTGGTTTATTATGTACTGCTTTAGAGGCAGAGTATTTTCAGAAAAGAAAACACACAGGCATAGCAGGTAGACTGCAAATCTTTGCAGAGTGGTGAAACAAAAATTTTGAAATGTTTGCTTTAAACGATGGAGTTAATCACTGAATATACTAATTCTTAATTAGTACCTCTGCTGCTTATATTGTAAGAATAAATTATTCTCAGCCACTTCTACAGCTGGATTTAAAACCTCTTACACAAAAACAAATCCTGTGCTAGGATTGTGAATCATACATGATTTTTCTTAATTGAAAGCCCGTATGTAACTTACTTCTGCCTTAAATATGTGCATAGATTTCTAGCGAAGCAGATGACGTGATCCATTTGACTGGAATAAAAAATTTCTACAGATATAATGTAATCTTCAGTGCAGCACTGAAAATTCAGAATAACTGTCCTGCAGTCAGCGTGTTTACTAGAGTATGAGATGTACGCTGGAGCAATAAAGTCTGATGTTTGGCTTCTCATTATATTCTCTTTAAAAAAAATACAAAACTTATCATTTATAACATATTCTAAATCTGCTTAGAAAAGGCAGAGGGATGGAGGGAAAGCGAATCGTGATGTTTTCCAGTTCTCCTACTAGAGCTTGATGTAATAAAATAGAGTATACCGCATTCTTTTTAAAAGATAAAGTTGAACAGGAGCAGATAATGGCATGTTTTTCCTGCCTAGTCTATTATTCATCAGTGAATTTTTAACTACAGTTAGGCAGGTACAGAGATGTATTTTGAATGTCATAACTTAGTATTTTACAGTGTCTAAAAGCGTGCTGGGTAAATTGCAAAACAAAGAGTCAGACAAGGTCTTTGCCCTAAAATAATTGCAGCTTGATAATGAATACAATGCTGGGCTGAAAAAATGAAAGGAGTTGAAACAACAGGAAGAGCAAAGATCATACAAGTGAAATAACAGAATTTAATTCCATTTAGACATTCGCATGCCTTAGAAGTATGATACATTTCCATTCAATCTTTTTAAACATTAAGCATTAATTATTGCTTCATTATGCACAAACAACACAGGAGGTGCATCCATGTTATGTAGAAAGTTGAGATTAAGCAGTTTCAGAGTCTTTTTCATCCTGGAAGTGGGCACTTGTTGCACACACCCCTCGCCCTGAGCAGCGTTTAAACCTGGGAGGGGTCCAGCAGCAGCCCAGCAGGACGGGCCCATCAGCACGGTGCTGGTGGGATTGCCATGTGCTTAAATGCAGCGCTGGATCATGGCCATATGACTCAGTATCCTGCGTGTTGGGCTCTGCATGTTAAGAGAGGAGTACGCTGGCGAGCCAGAAACTTCCCTGATTTCTCCTTCCAGAAATAAATACCCCTTAGGCCCGCTTCTGTCCGAAACAAGAAAATCCACTCTCACGTATGTACACTGAGTCATTACACAAAGAAGGCATATTTGATGCTAAAAAGCTGTATGTTGCATTCATTTGTATTTCCATAATATGAAAATAACGGTTTCCGTGTTTATGCTTTCCATAACATGAAACTTTTTTGCAATTGCTTTGTACTCCGAGTAACAGCCATGTGATTCACCATGAAATGAAGTCTGGAAAATCGTTTTGGATAAATGGAACTATAAATTCAATAGAATTTCCATGACAACATAGATTGCAACACTCTGCCACAAGTAAAATGTTATAAATCATTCAAAACCAACAAGAAATCAGCAGTAAGTCTTCTCTTTCACAACACACAAGACCCCTGAATTATAGAGCTGCGGTTATTACCTCACCAAGCAGTGCCTCTCACTTCTGCTCCTCTTCCTCGTTTCCTATCTTACCTCGTTCCAAACACAGGAAATTATAATACTAACACTTTAATACTAAGATGTAAACAAGAACCGAAGCATAATGAGCAGTAAGCTTTTTCAAACCTTTCTTCCTTTTCTCATGTTCCGAATGTGTTTAAGAATCCCCATCCTGTGCAAGTATTCCTGTGTATCGAGCTACGTCACAGCGTCTCGCTAGGCTCACAAGATTTAGGGGGTTCTTTTTCTGGAAACGCGCGTGATGAGGGCATGACAGGGCGCTCAGCTTGTAAAACAGGTGCAAACAACATGTCCTAGGGATGGAAGGGAACCAAGGAAATTAGGTAAACATAAAAAAAAAAAAAAAGAGGATAAAAAGATTACACCACCCAGTACTGCTCCTTCTTACATCTCCTGGGGGGTTCCTGGCATATGGTATTTTGCTTAAAGTTCAGAGGTCTGGAATCGAGCGACTCCGGGAGGACCTTCACAGTGATTTACAATCATTATGGCTGTTGCTATCGTGCTTGTGAGAAAAACCTTGGAAATGCAAAGCTGCTTCCCTCCTGAAAAGTTTAAGCAACCCATAAAAAACACGAGAGACAAACAGCTCAGGATTCTGATCTTTGGGCAGAAGTATGAATATTTCCTACTATCCGGGTCTTTTAGCGCCTTGAGAAGCAGCAGTAACCTACTGGTTAGTCCTTGGACTGCAAAGGGTCACCCTCCTGCACTACTACAGAGTTTCTGCTGCCTTGGATAAATAAATCACCGCCCATTTCTGGGCCTCTTCATCATGTGTAATCCGTGATCATTGCCCACCCCTCCTTTAACTGGATGTTTTATCGACAAAAACACAAAAGACTGGAAATAAACAGGAAGAATTACAAAAAAAGTGGAAAACACACGGCATCAACTGCCAGTTCGGAGCGGTGTTGGAGATGGAAAACTTTGGGGCTGTTGTTCATTTGCTTGGTATTGCAGTAAGGGAGGGTCAAATGCATACCTCATGTTGCCTCTGGAAACCAATACCAACTTCTGCACTCGTATCTGACGCAGAGCTGACATTGCTGGAGTTCAGTCCAGACATTTATTGCAAGGAGCCTCAGTGCCTCTCCCCAGGCTCTGGGAGATCAGCTGGGGTCTTTCCCTGCTCTTTAGCTCTGGTGCCACGCTCCGACTCCGCCAGAGACTTCCTGATTTATTTATTGAGGATTTCTGGGTCTCACCCACAGGAGCTTTGTCAAGCCGCAACACGAAGGCGGCAGGTTCCAAACGAGACGGTGAGCGTGTGTGCGGGAGCTCGCAACGCTGAGACCACGGTTCCAGCGAGAGACAAACTCTGCTTTCTAAAACTGTCCGAGTGGAAAAATTAGAACCAGTACTTAGCCGCTGGCGGGGGTGAAAAAATGAAACAGGCAATTTAGGAAGTGGCTAAACACCAAATGCCACAGCAACTAAAAACAAGCTGGACGGACTGACTGCATGAACGGAATAGCTCTGAACTCAGCCCCGCAGAGACTGTTAAAGATCTCTTCATCTGTTTCCCATGTTCTTCCTGTAAAGAGAACTAAAACTACTGAAGAAACAGTTTGAAGCTCCAAAATACCCAGACTGTCCATACTTCAGCTTGTCTTTAAGGAATCCATTTACTTTCTTAAACATAAAGAAGCGTTGCCTGAATGGAGAGAACTGCTGGGACTTCCCAGCAGAAACACTCTGGTGCTCTTCGGGGAAAAGAAAGGAGCTGCACTTTAAAAATAAACCCTACAAAAGCATGCTCTTCCTAGCAATTGTCATCAATACAATTTCATATAGCATTCACTTTAAAGGTGCACCAGCGCGAGTATTCAATCCTCTGAGAGCTCACATCTTAGCGCGAATTATTCTTTTTGTACTGTGGAATTCAGAACATCCTGTGTGGTTTAGTTGGTCTTGGGTTTGTTTTTGTTTCTTTCCTTTTTTTTTTTTTTTTTTAAATGGGAGAAGGCAAGCTCTTCCATGAGGTTTAATGATCTTCAAAATGCCTCAGAACAAATTTCGAGATATTTATAGTTTCGTTGCATCTCTGGATTCAAAGCCATGCAGCAGATGGGGCACGTTTTCAGAAGCATTTTGCTGGGCGAAAGGCCATTCCTATCTCCAAGGGGATGTGAAATCCTCCGGGCTGCACACTTGCAGAGCTATTTTTGTTTATGAGCTGTGAACTGTATGGGCAATCACATCGGAACCAGCTCATGACAAGGGCTCACTTGGAGGGCTTCATAACAGAGGGTAAAAATAATACGGGTTTTCCCGTATTTTGGGGAATGTGCATCTATTTAAGGCAGCATCGTAATCCCAAGGACAGCTTTCTTCTGACAAAGCAAGCTGGGTGCTCAGCATCAGAGGTCTCAGTGCAGACTTGCAGATTTCCGGAGGAAGGTGGAACAGCCCCGCGCTGCGGGGACGCCCCTAGCTCTGCCATGGACCTCCAGTTTTAACATGAGAGGGATTTTTTCTATGCAACTGCTTTTAATAGGGGTGTTTTACTTCAGGTTCCTCAAATGGGCTTGACACACAAGGAGTGGGTACACTACAGCCTTTCAAAAAGGCAGGATCTCTTGAAGAATTAAAATTTTAACCATCCCTCCCAGCCCCCAAGGCTGCCTACCTAAACACACCAGTCTCTTCAAAACCCCTGCATGTAATAACTCTGTATTCACAGTCTAAAATTTTGTTGTGTGCTGCATAGGTTTTTGTGCTTGTTTTCTTACCCCTTTGACTGTTTCACCTGCGTAAAAAGTGAAGTCTGCACCACCTGAACAGCAGTGTCAAGAAATTTGCAAGCTCCTTGACTTGGTAACTGTGTACAGACACGCACACAGGAGCGGAGTACGCCATCCGACTAGCACCAGCTCGTTGAGGACATGATTCTGTATTAACTGCAGCAAATCAAAAAGAACTGGACCTCAGCAAGGCAAGAAGCAAAATATTCAAGCAAGCAGCAAAACTGACAGAAAGGTTAAAGCTCTAGAAATTGCGTAACCTTTTTAACTTAAAACCTTGTCCACTGTCACATCTGCAAACCCATTTGCAAACACATTCTTTGCTAAATGTCAGAGTTATTCTTCCATGCCTATGAAGCAGAAACACAAATCCAGCTCTCACCATCTCCCACGCTCGCACACTGGTACCTGCCTGCAGATGCCACGTTGAGACTCCCCTGGTGCATCTGAACCTGCTGCTCACTTGTGGCATCACCTTACGTCACGCGAATAAAACGACCTCTGCTTTAACACTTGCAATTTTTTAAGGCCCATTGATCTTGAAAGAAAAGCACCTCAAAGTTCTTCAGACTCCTGATGAACACAACAGCGCTACTGGCGAGTATTTGAGTTCACATTTTACAGGTGTATGTTCAGTACAGTTGCCAGTATATACTCCTTGTGGGAGGTATGCACAGTCGTGTCCCTGCTCGCAAGGCTCTGTGCCAGCTTCGTCCCTTCCCTCTACTCATCATTTTAACGATAAACACGAGTCTAAAGCCAAGGAGTCACATTTCCATCCTGCTTCACACGTGTATTTCAAGAAAGCACTTCTTCAGCCTCAGCATCTCACATTTGAACAATTCACCTTGGTAAGGGCAACATGTAAGTTCTGCTTTCAGTATTACAGCATTACTGGTTTCAGTATTACTGGCATTTTTCCATACTTTGGGTGTCTTTGGCTTTAGAAGCACCCAACCAAATTAATTCTTGCTCATGCCACTACTGTCTTCAGCAGCCCAGACAGCTGGTTTGTGCCTGCAACCATGAACGGAAACTGAAAATGCAAAATGGTGGCAGCCTTTCCCTTATCCCACAACACGCAGAGTGTGCCCCACTGCCTGGGACCAGCACAGGCACGACCTGTGATCCAAAGGCACACCGCTACGAGTGTCACCATTACCCTCACTTCTTCTGGCGTTGTTCTGCGGCAGCACGAAATGCCTCAGTGGAACTTTTGAAATACGGGAGTTGCACAAGTGAAGTCTTTATCACAAATCTGATAATTAACCTGCATAACTAATTTCCCTTCTGGCAGCAGGCATAGGTTGGAATAAATAGTCTATTCAACACCCACTGAGAGAAGGACTCCTATATTTCATGTTTACTTTTAGCAAGTATAAAAAGCTGGGGACAAAGGGCCTCAAAAGAGTCAAATTCCTTGCAGTTTCAACAGAGTGCCCTGAATAATACATAAGGCAGCTATGCTCTTATCCCTAAAACCACAGGTGTGAACCAGATGTCATGCTTATCTTCTCTTGAGATTACAGCAAACAATTGCACGCCTTCAGAATATAAAGTAAGCTTTGGATCAAGAAGCCTGAAATATATTAAAAGTGTAGCACTGAAGTTAAAAATTCAAATATTAACCTACAAATCACTGATTCATTTAAGAGTCTGTTTACAGCCTATGTTCTATAAAAGTTATATTTCTTGTATTTAACCTTTTTGTAGCAACGTGCATTGTGAATGACAAATCTGAGATAAGTCTACTTGCATAAACCTCCGTCTTGGTCAGCAAGGTACTGCCAAACAGACTGTTCAAATATAACACCGCCTACTTAAAATACACCATGGCTCAAAAAACAGAATTAAAGTTAAAGCCTCGATTTAAATTTTAAACTTTCATGCTATTGTAATAACGGTTAAGAAGGTGAGCACTCAAATACTGAAAGGAGATTACATCCGGAAGGGTATCTCAAAGAGAACTTTGAAGTTACCTTACTGTGCAATAACAAGTCATGGGACAAACGGTGCCCTAACCATACACCCTTGACCATGACCAGCCAGCTACCAGCGCATAGCCAGAGGATATTCCAAAACGTCCTGTTTTAAGGAAACAACAATTTCCTCACTTAACTAGTGAAAGTCACTGATATGCTATTGTTTGATACTGGGGGCATTTCAAAACAAACACAACAACAAAACCACAATGATAGGATCCTCCTCACCAGATGCACAAAATAAGCACAGCGTGGGGCATGTTCTGAAGGCCGTACTCCTATTGCATTTTCTCTTAAACTGGGTCCTGGCATCACCTCTGGATTCCTGTACAGAACACCTCAAAAAGCAGAAGGTGAGGGTCTTCTGTCTGACAGATTGCTCAAGTCCTACTGCAGGTTGTGGTTTTTTTGTTGTTGTTTTGTTTTTGTGTTTTGTTCTGATTTTTTTTTAAGCTTTCCTCATCTACCCTGGCTAGCTTCATTCCATAATCCAGTGTGCCTGGTTTCCTTCCACAGCATCCTCTGTCACACACACTCCAAACACTGTCAGAATCTAATGCTAATGCTTCACTAAGAGAAGTCTTCCAGGTCAATTTATGACAGAAATATTGCAGGTTTGTAATTAGAGCCTAGATAAGAAACTCCTGTGTTTACTCAATAATCCCCACATTCACTTAATAAAAGCATGCATCTTGCTCACATAGCTGTAGAGAAAAGGTGGTGAGTATGACCCGAATCCGACAGCTGTAATGTCATCTGCTTGATCTCGAGGGAGTTGAACTTCCCTGTTCATACAGCAGTATTCACCAGTGACCCACAGCCTCATTTTGCCCTCCAGCAACACAGCCTGTGAGTCAAGGGGAAAAGGTATCCAACATTTTGGCTCCCTCATGTTAATAAAAGAGACTAAGTAGAGTCATAGGCTAAGGTGTTAACGTGACCCTGTCTTTCTGTAATACTGAACAGACAAACTTGGTTTGAGTTGAGAGCACAAAACCCAGCCTGCTCAACTCCATGGCAACACTAATAATTGAAACATCTCTCTAGCCTTTCATTAAACCTATAAGATAAAACATAAGAACAGTACAGAAAAATACAGAATTTCAGCTATAACCAATTAACTCTCTGAGTTTCACCATATGCCTTATCCCCATCTCTGTTAGGGAACGGATTTTTCTTACACGGACAATCTTTGGCTGGTATTGAACATGGTGACAACCATTCTTCTTCAGAAATACAGGTGAGATTATCGAAAGCTGTGGAGACGAGTCCTCATTTCTGCAGATAAAAAGTAACGGCGAAAAGAAAAGAAGTGCACAGACAGATAACGTAGCTTCTGCGACTGATACGTGCAACTTCATTACTGTGGAAAACAGGCAAAGATGCGGCTGTTATCAACCACGACAGCACCTGGCACGCTTCTGCCAGGTGGCACAGGGCACAGCTTTTCCCTGCCTTGCTGGTCAGGGGATCACAGCAGTGCTGGGAAGGGAGCGTGCCTGGGCTCACTGTGCCAGACTTGTATTAAACTGAAGGAAGAAAGAGATAAGAAAGGAAGTGAGGTGGGGGGAGGAAAAGACAGACAAAGAAGAGACAGCTTCTGAATCTCTCACCCCAAAGGGCTGTTGAGGATTTTGGTGTTGTCCAAAGGGGCTCTGGTAGCTTCCCGTGCCACTGCTCTGAGCAGCTCACAACACACTCGAACATGACTGTGTTCCCAGGACAGCCAGCGGTCGGTGTGCTGGTATTACAGGGTCCTGAGATCCCAGGAGATCAAGCGAAGAGTAAAGATTTTTTCCCGTTGCTCTTATTCTGTTCACAATAATTTCTAATCTTCCTATTTGCCACTCTGCTACTGCTGAGTTTGTGCACAGGGAGCTGTCTGAAAGGACTCCAGGAACACTGACTAATTTCTGTTAACTAATTTAATGTCTGTTACTATATATGCATACTCAGGCTTATTTTAACCCGACTAAACTACAAAATGAGACTTACGTGATCCTTCTTCGTGTGGTATGACAGTCCCTATAATAAGTACAGAGCACTCTGACCAATTCCATAAAAACCTGACCCTCACTCGAGTTCTCCAAGATTTCACATCCACCCATACAGCTTCTTTTGCAATTTAGCAGCCAAGTAAAAGACAGACCCTATTAATTTCATTGGTGTTGTTCAAATACTGCGGACTCTCCCCATCCTCCTTCTCAAAGCTCCCAATCACCAACTCTAGCAGGAGCAGCCACCATTTCAGCAGCTGCTGAGGTCCCCCCAAAGCCAGCAGTGCTGCACACAGGTGAGCTGAGACTTTTTGACTTGAGAGTTGTACGGAGTTAATTCCTGCACCCAAGGATGCACCGGGACACACAACATACCTACGTTCGTTTACTCCATGGGATTGGTATCAGAAGGTACGAATTCCCATGAGTCACTGAGAAAATACCAGCATTGGGATCTAAGCACACACAATATTAATGGAAATCCACCATTCTGTTAAATATTGTAATATGGAAACTTTAATCATAAACCCTCTTACTATTTAAATACTTCAGGCACTGTAGACATTTATACAACTAGCTGTAGATGAATTTTCAGATAGATACTTCTGAGTAATTATCCTCTTGAGACAGCACCAATTGCTAAATAATGCCTCAGTTTAATAGCACATAGCTCTTAAGAAATGAACAATTCTGGGGACTATTAAATCTCTCAGAAACTTAACAAAGATGGTGATAAATATGTTATACTACATTTTAGCCCTTGTGCGGATGAGGAATAGGCAGATTTTTTCTCACCTGTTAGCTGGGCTTAAAAGACAACTCCTTGGAAAATCTGGGGTTAGCCCCTCCTACTTGCTCTAATAAGGCAGGTATGGAAATTTATTCCTCCAAACATTAGCAGAGGTTACTTAAGAGAAAAATTAATACTCAGATGCACAGGGAAAGCTATATTAGGAAAACGTAAAAAAGGAAGAATAACTGGGTGGGACAAATAACACTGGGCAGGAACTCCTGGAAATGCCATAATCCTCGCAGATTAACTGGCGAGGAATAATTGCTCTGTCCCTCCAGAACGTACCTCTGCCATTTTAGGGTAGAATTGCCGAGGAGAAAAATACAGGGAACAGAAAGAGTATTAAATCCCAACTCGCACCAGTGAATGGAGGCACGGCTGGGGAAAGAGGTTTCAGGTGAACCTGCCTTTTGTAATACACGAAGGTCTAGAATATCAGGAAAATGCAGATCTCCTGTTTGTATAAAATGTTGGCCTTTATTCATGGTCCCTAAAGATATTTCCCCTAAAACCTTGCCTGCCTGCGTATTACTTATTGCTAATAAAAAAACCTGGGGAAAGAAATTTGCATTTTCTGGTCTCCAGAGGTCTGTGAACACAGCAATTCAGCATGTTGCTCCACAGAGGAGAGGGTTGCCATTTCACAGTCAAAAGGAATAGGGTGGAAGCAAAGGGCATGAAAATACTTGTCTCCTCACCCTGACATCATTTTACCTCTCAGGGGCATTCAGAAGCCTTTAGAGATTACAAGCTCTCCAAAGCAAACCGTATCAGATGGTGTTTACCTTCATGCTAAGTTCACTCAATGTCCCAGCTTCGTTTCAACAGCAGCCATCAATAAGACAGAAGAGGCCATCTCTTTATACAGAGAAGTTAAAATTACTGCAGGAAAGCCAATTTGTAGCAGCTGACTATCTGACCCCCCTAATGTGAAGTAATTTCATCATCATTTGACAGTGCATCACGAAAAGCTCCTCTACTTAATTCTGCTTTGAATGACGAATGAAAATAAGATGAATGATTTGATAACTTGGTGATCAAAAATTTCCATTGTACTTTCTTCCTCGTTAGAAAAAGTTACATTAAAAAAGAGAAAGATTAATATGGAAGTGGCAGATTTTAAGCAATGATTGAGGGCTTTACATAAAAAAAAAAGCTCAAAAAGTAAGGACAGTGAAGTATTTTTAGGTGTGCAATAAAACACAGCATTTTAACATATATATATGTCACTTTGGGTTCAGCGTGCGATAAATTTCCATTAGTACCTCACTGACAATTGAAGCCTGGCTGAATACTAAATAAATCTGCTAAGCCCCATTGTGCCAAAGAAGGTCTGAAAAACACAGGAAAAACAGTCTGCGTGTGAGGTTCAGCCATGAATACTTCTTCGGTGGTCACTATCGGAACTGAGCTGAATACGGCCACCCAGGAGCACACTCCCACAGCACGATGTAATCACACGTCTTGGCCTTCAGTCTGGCCTTGACCTTGACTTGTAAAGGATTTCTCTCCAAACAGCTATATTATACCTAGCTTCAGCTTCTGTGGATCGGTAAGTCATCAAAAGAAACAGAAGCAGAAGCTCCCTCCTATCCTGAAATTAATTCAGATTCGATAAATTAGTAAAATAAGTTTCTGAGCCTCATGTGCAAGAGGTCTCCTCTGGTGCTGTTGTATCTTAACATGGTGGTGAGACCAGCTGGAACAAAGCTCTGGTGTATTGAGATGCAAATTGTACAGATAACGTCTCCTTTCAACCCTGTCTTACAATGACAGTGACTTCATTTTTCGGATGTCTGGACCCACCACGTGAAGTTTAAGACTTGAGATTTCTGTACTTACGTGTTCCTCGGAAAGCCACACTTCCATCTGTAGATGTTCAAAAGCTGGTAACACTACCAGCCTCCACACACACAAAGATCACACCGCTTTTACTATGTGATATCAAACTTAATCTGCTAGACAAGTGCACAAATGTTCATGGACACATACACGGAGTCTTTCCGCTATTAAATTACCTTTGCAGAACATAAACCATTTGAATGTGTACAACCTGACAAATCCCAGACGAATGCAATAAATTCTAAACAATTACACAGCACAACCAATAGGCTGAGGTGTGCCGTCTTAATTATATCACCTAGGTATTTGTTTTTTGCAGCCACACAGATAAAACAAGATTAAAAAAATGCTATGTTTGACGTGGATCAAACCTTAGAAAGCTGGATGCTGAAAATACGCGGTCGGTGCGAGTGAGGCTCATTGCAGGAGGCTCAGTTTGAACCCACCCAAGTGTAAAGCACTCAGACCTGGGACAGCCTCTGTGCTTGGTGTTTGTACAGTATCCAGCGCTACGGACACAGAGCCTGGTTCAAAAGATGCTACAACCACAGAAGCCACCAAACCACACGACTTCTGCACAGTATTTTCAGCTCAGATGAAAGAACTTTGAAAAAGAGGCAAGAATTACTTCTTACGTTGAATTTTCTTTGGCCTAACCAGATATGCAAACTTATCTGGGGGAGAAGACGGTTTAAAGACCTAATGCATAATGTAACAAACTATTGGAGCTGACTTAACTCAGGTGACATTTCCTCCTCCTTCCTTCCACATCACATCCCAATTACAGTCACAGATCGGAGTTTGTAATCACTATCATCTTGCTCTTTTCCATGTTAACAGCAGCAAGGCATAAATAAGGATGAACTTTCCTCCACAGTAATAATGTCAGGCATTTTACTAAATCCGTGATATAAAGGAATCTCACCCACTGTTAGATCCTCCCTATCACAGGCAGAATTTTGTCGCATCTCACCAAGAAATAGTAGTTATGTGCAAATAGTTTTAAAAGTTTCAGAGCTTCCACATAAACAAACACACACAAACGCCCACAAGCTTAGCGAAACAATAGATGCTTTTTCAGCAGGATGCTGTGAAAAACAATGTTTATTTCCCCTTAAATGCATGAAATTACAATCACTGATTGTTAGACCACGACAGTCTACTTGTAAAACTCTGCGAAATTTTAGCTGTTTGCAAACTAGTCTTGAATGCCTTCTGAAGGCCTTTGTTAATGCCCATCCCCAGAGAAGATGGGGATAATGCAAGAACTCTGCCTGTCACAAGAGCAAATCGATATTTTAACACTCAGGCTGCCATAATGTTCATGCAGACTTCACAGAGAGCCACCAGAAAAGTTAGCTACACAATTTTAAGCCAATAACAGACCAAGATAAAGGTGTATACCTGGTGCTTTGGTTATTTTTGCCTTTATTTTCCTAGTATTCAAGATTGGCATCCTTGTGACTGCAGGGAAAAAAAAAAAACAACAACAAAAAAAAACGGTGACGGGCAGCGATTTGTTTGACCAGACCTTATGTTCTCAGATTCCAAAATCTGGCTTTTCTAGCAATCATAATTAATTAAAGCAAGATCTGAAGTGAAGTTGTCAAGTGACAGCTCTTTTTCACTTCCCCTCTTCCCCAGGACTGACGCTATTCGCTTAGAGCAGGTCTACACAAGAACACCTAATCTAATCTGCTCAAACCTCAGCAAGACGTGGCAATATCTCAGCTGGAAAATAGTTCTAAAATTAATAATAATAAGACCTTTCAGTTTAATGCCTTGGCTATCACAGGTCCATAATGATGCACTTTGCACAAATCACACTGAGACACTGGCAGCAGAAGTGAAACAAAGACAAGAATTAAAGCAGAGTCGTCACCGCCATGCAAACACAGCCGCTTTAAATGCAGAGTTACATACCAAGCGGCCAATTTTATTTCACAATTCAATCTGCTTTTGCGATGCTTGATCTCAGCCTTTGCTCATGCAAAAACATCTTAAAACAATTCAGTGGGAGGGAGCAAAGGTTCATTTTCTGCTCTACGTATAAAGATAAAAATGAGTTGAGACTTAAGGGACTGTAAGACTGAGGTCACAGGGCACCATTTCTGTTTCCCATCATTTTCTACTAAGTAGGAAGAAAAGAATGAAAACATTAATTTGTTAAAATCCAATTAATTACAATTCAATTTGGCAAGCCCTAACATAGGAAAATTTCTTTCCTTTTCTATCTTGTAAGTTTTTAGAAAAATGTTAGGACTCTATGATTGATGGAAGCTTCCAAGCTTTTAAGTAGTGGATACTATAACATTTTCCTTAGATAAATTATTTCCCCAACGTGAAAGTGTTAGTTCTAATGAAATGAAATAGCCTTAATTGGTTGTGATGGGAAGTAAACCCTGAGATAAACATTGCATAAATAATTCACATCCTTCCATCTGGGAAACTTCTTCCTGAATTGAAAAGTCTCTCCAAACTGAAATGCAATACATGTTATTTTAGCAGCAGCTAAAAAAAAATGCAGACTTCTTCCAATACACTGCATCTAGAGTGGAGAGCATCTGCTATTCTGGAGCTGAGTGCATATTTTAAGACCTGGTTTTACCAAGCTTTTCTGATTCAGGACTGGAACACTTTCTCCTAACACAAGGTCTTCCACAGAATGGGTCTCTGCCGACGCTGGATCCAACTTTAGTACCTTGATCTATCTGGGGAAACTCACTTTTCCCATGCTGTCCTAACCAGAATATGTAAAAACATTTTCCTCTCTTTCCATATACACCACGCTGTGACCAAGGAAGCACCTAAAAGACATTTGAAGGTAGAAATGGTAGTCTTTCATACTGGATTATGGTATATGACCCTAATGCTCTTACATTTGCATTTACCACTTATGACTTGAGGCCATGATCTATTTTTGGCAAAGGCATTCTTGGTGGGTCCCAATGTGTATCTACCAGCAAATTCTCTGCACAATTTGTGGTATCTACTGCACCCTGCACCAAAAGAAAAAAAAAAAAAAAAGACACACATATGGAAGCAGTGAAACTCATTTGCACTTTTTGACTTGATGCTATAAACTTCACCACAGAGAACATAACCAACCATAGCTTCCATGGGGTGATCTTCAGGGGTGTTCTGCAAATGAAACCTAATAGCACATCGCAAGTCATATTGCTCCGATCACATCTCTTATCCGAGGCCAGCTACTGGCTTTCCCCATGTACTTGAAGGAAACTCGGACAGTTGTGCAAGCCACTAGAAGTTCTTCTTTAGAGGTCTTAGTCAGGAAAGATCAATAGCCCCTGATGGACACCACGTAGGCAGCTGCCTACTGGAGTTAAACCCTAACAGTATGAAACAAAACACTCTTAAGTGACAACACAGTATCTATACGTAACTTTATATATGCATATATTAAAATCAACAAAAATATTCTTGAAAACGAAAGCTGCTAGAGCCATACATGCTTTTTTTCTGCCTATTACACAAAATAAATATGGATGCATAATGAAAGAATATATTATGCTTGCTTATGTTCGTCATCACAATTTTTATAGGATCAAATCAAACAGACAATGGAAATGAGTTTTGCAGTTTCACTATGCCTTCTGGTTATCAAGTGATAAGTTCCTTGCTGATGACCATTTTTTTCTCTTTTAATGCAGACTCCAAAATAAACAATTCCAACACACAGAGGGAAAAATTTAAAAATACATTTTCTTCTCTCTTTGCAAAAGTTGACAAAACCCCACTTGCAGCACAGGGTGGGATATACTTTTGGTAGAGGACTCAGTCAAATTGTTTGCTTTTTCTGCAGCAGAACTCAAAGTACCTTGGGACTGGACTCAAAAGGCAGAGTTTACTCAGGGCAGGGGAAGAGTGGGGAAAAAAAGAGGGAAATAGGAATAGAAGAAGGGAAAAAAGGAGAAAAAAGGAAAAAAGGAAGCACTCCACACTCAGTCTCATTCTGCAGAATGACTCTCTCCCCAGACCAGAGAAAAACAATTGCTTAGAACTTACTTTTAATGTTAAGGGCTATTCAGGAAATGCATTTTTTTTTTGTTTTTTCCCTTTTTTTTTTTTTTTTTTAACATTTAACCATATAAACAGCAACTAAGAAGGAATTTCTTATTAAGCATTTTTATGGTTACAGCTACTATGCTGCTGAAAAAGCAACTACTTATAAAAATAAAGCTAATATTTATGGGCAGTGGGGCTCAGGAAGGGACCTCTTTTATACGACACATTTACTGTAACAGCCATCGCAGCTGAATCATGTTTTTGCACAAAAGCGAGGGTTTCTCTAAACCCAGGCTAACGTTTAACAACTTCAAGCAAATGCTAACACACGAAATTCACTCCCAACATTACTAACAGACAGAAGAAAAAGGACCAAATCTGTGAGGGGCCGGTCATCCTCCCACGTGTAAGCGCTCACGATAGGGTCAAGAAGCAGGGAACATCGAGACCACCACAAACGCAGGCGATTTGCAAAGCTGTGGGGCCAGCTACAAATCATGGCCCACAGGACACCTCTCCGCCAGCAGCTGCAGCCCTGCTGAGTTCAAAACTCCTCTCCCCGATGCTGTCCCTCGGTATCAAGCACCGGGTACAAAACCTCATGTTTTACAGCCACTGTGAAGTCCACACGGAAAAAAACACGGGCCTGTCTCCAGGAGTCGCGTCCTGCTGCCCTTCCCCTCTCCCAGGTAACTGCTGTCAGCCTCATTTGTGAAAACTTCTGTTCCGCGACCCTCATTACAAAAAGACCTAATTACAGAGGTAGGGAGCTACCCTCGCAGCCCCAGATGGCATGACCTTCAAAGCACGAGTTCAAGGTCACACTTTAATTCCCCCCCAAAGTCCCCAAGACGATTATTCTACAATGTATGCACTAATCAAAGCCACGTTTCAGGATTTGGCAGACAAGCTGTTCTGTCTATCAGAATAACTCGCAGATGGTATGTATGTGACACAACATATTCATCATGTTATATTCTTAGCATATGCAATTTTCCCCATTGCTAAATTTTCCTGCATTCAGCAAGGGCTCTGAGAAACTGCTGGTGCCTTGGAAGAGATACCCTTCCAGAGTTGTCGTCTTTAAATTAGCTGAATAAAGAAAGAATCTAAAGGTTGAAAAAACTCATTCTCCTGTGTAATTGTAAAACATATTGAATTTGATTTTTTACCTTAGGTACTATTTTTCAACTTTATTTTGTTGCTCATGTTTGTTTCCCGCTCCTCAGTTCACATATTGTACTTCCTTTTTACTTGATGCGTGCCATATTGCTTTAGCTTTTGCTCTTACTTCTGCTTATTTATGATCTTTTTTGACCAAAATCTCAATAAGATTTGCTTTAGGGACTTTTTTTTTTTTTTTGAAATCTTTTTTCCAGGTAGTTGCATGCATAAGTGAACCATTAAAATTGAATCAGTTCAGTGAATCAAACTGAATGACAACGAACTAAAATGAGCAGAAACATGCCTAAAGCAACAGCAGATTACTTATTTTACTTATTTGTAATGTTGCTTTCTTTTTTCCTCTCCTCTCATTCTTCTGATAAAATACAGAAGCTTCTTTTTTTTTTTTTTTTTTTTTTTTTTTTAATACTGGGATGAGTTTTCAATCCTGAATGCCATATAGGTTTTATGGTAACGCACAGAGGGAAGACGCATCCACACAGCATTAGGTTTCTGATGCTGGCCCAGCAACCTCTTTTAAAGCTCGGCATCTGGAGGAGTCAGCCAGAAAGCAAAGGCAAGAGCTCATGAAAATAAACTTCCTGCTCCCAATTTCTCTTACTCCTTTTACACCTGTCTGTCATTTACTCCCACTTTGCTTTTGTTTTAGAGCTACATGAAGACAAGACACCTCTACAGCTGATCTTTGTTTTGTACAGTGAGCCTGCTTGGATTAGGCCTCGTTAGATTAGGACAAGAGTTAAGAGAAAAGTAATTGAAAATTAGGTTCTCCGTGTTGGAAAGAGCAAACCAACAGCCAGCACACAAGCTACCATGCGTTTTGTTAGAGAACGATAAATGTCACTGCCATAATCTGAATTTTCCGGTGGTTTTCAGCATTTTAACTTTTATGCTGAAAGCCAAAACATTAATAAAGCAAGTGAAGTAGTAGGCATGTAAGTCCATGAACATCAGTAGCAAGGTTTCACGTATGTCACTCTGCAGTAATAAAAGACTTCATATATAGTCCTAGGACTGCATGTTACTATTTTTATTTTATTTTAGTATGGGAAACTAAGGACAGGAATGCAAGCAAACGGAGGAGAAAAATGAAGGCAATTCCAATTAATCATTTCCCCTGGTGACATTTTAATGCATTATTGTTACAATTATTCTAACATGTCCTCAAAGGCTCATCACACCAGCTTTTTCAGACTTCATTTTTCACTGAGTGAAATTTTAACAAGCACCCTTTCTGAGAAGTTTTTCTCTCTGAAGGGGCAATACCTGTTCACCCCTCTCTTTTGTGGGAAACAGGGCTACTAGATGCACTGAAATACCCGGCGTGTTATGCTACAAGGGCCTCTCTGCATTTCCTTACATTTTCACTGGCTTGAGGTTCTCTCTGCTTTGCTTTCTTTCTTCTTCATTCCTCAATGACCTTCTTAAACTCTGCATTTTCAGAAGCCAACTTAAAATACGGCAGGACAAAATATATCAGCCAGGCTGCAGGGGAAGGAGGAGAGGTGTGGGTTTTCTTTTTTTTTTTTTTTTTTTGGTTAAGCTCTAGACTTGCTTTAATATTTTTCCATTTTACAACTTATGAGTAAAATAACCTCTCCTGTCTCAGCATAATTAGTTCCCCAGTCCTGGCATGCCTAAGAGCCTTGTGTTGTTTGGGGTGCTGTTCGCCAGGGAACACTTAATATTCTCATCTATCACATGAATCAATAAAACGCAACCCTGTTTTTCACAAGGTGGCAGTGTATTAGGAAGAGTCATATGGGCTGAGTTAATTTAAAAGTAATAGACTGAAATTGTCCACATTACTTTTATTGAATTGACAGAGCAGGTCCAGTGCTACTACGGAATTAATCCCATTTCATGGAATCACAGAGCGAGGCCGTAAAAGTCACTGGTTTATCTTAAAATATAATAAAAAGAATTTAAACTCAAGCTCTTGTTTTTATTTCCGGAATATGGAGGTTTTTTAAAAGACACTACTCTGGAAATAAATTGGAGAATTACAGTTACGCCATATACTCACCGGGCTCAATTCTTTATCAGAAGAAAGGAGTCTCCCTACTGATAACTAAAAAGTCAAAGCCTGAAAATTAACTTCAGACACCTTTGACGTGTGCAAGAAAAAGGTGATGTTCCTGTAAATTTCCTTCGTGGAAGGAGAAGAATCCTTCACAGGGCAAACAATCAAGGGCTTGGTGGCTTCAGGAGGGTGCAAGTCACCACGGGATGGAGAGGAAACCCAGGGTCAAGAGTCCTAAAGTTAGGGACTTCGGCTTGGTTCACTTACCTGAGCTGGTCCTAACTTGACAAAACAAACAAACAAACATGCCACAAAATCTCCCCCAAACTGACAGCAAGCAGGAGTCTTGGTGTTAGAATGTGCTGGGGGCTCCCTGCCTGCAACAAAACCGAGTCTTCCCCTCCCCAGCTCTGTTTTGGGTCTTTAACATGTACTAATATTTTGTCCTGAACAGATTCGTATGGCACATGAGATGGAGGAGGCACAGTGCCTGGGAGAAGCGTGGTGAGCACTGCAGGGAAGAAGCATTACCTGGATCTGTCTCAGCAAAGCAGACTTCATCTTTGATAACGCCTATTTTTATCATTAGTGGACCCTGGAAATCCTCACCGCAGCGTATGGCAATGTGCTCATTACAGCTGCGTCCCCACACAATGCCCTGAGACTCTGCCCCGTTTTCCTAAAAGTTCAGTCCTCAAATTGATAAATTTCCTCAGATGTGAAATTAAAATATTCAGCACCAAAATATATTTGCATCCAAGGATACATGTCATTTCTCAGATCCTGCTATTTAAATCATTTGACTTTGAGTGAGATATGGGAGAAATTTAAGTTTCAGTACATTTTAGTCTCCATCATGTCAAATTTACAACCCTGGAGTAAATCACACTGCCAAGACAAATGTCTTCACTTAAATCAGATTTGTTGCTTCCTTCCATACTTCAGGACATTAATAAAATTGGAGTTCATAATAATAGTCTCATCCTTAGCGTGCCAGCAAAACCACAACAAGTTCACCCTCCACATATGCACCTCTCTGGGTTAAGCAATTATGGGCCCCGGTTTTTATTAGCGATGTGAATGTGCGTGCATCTGACTCAAATTCTTACAAGTGTTCAGCATGCGCTCAGTTGATCCAGATATACTAAGGTGTTTTGGTTTTTTTAAATGTCTCCTCTAAATGCCATTCTTATCTTCAGACTTCCTGAAGATTGGAGGCATTAAAACAACAAAACAGCTCTCAGGGAAGGGGCGAAGGCACCTGAATGCAAGCAAAATGGCAGGAATGTTTACAGCTTGCTGAAATTACCTGAAATTTCTCCCCTAAGTACAAGAAATTTCTAACAATTGTTTTTCCCTGTCATCTTTCCAACACCTCTGACATCTGCTCTCTCAAGAGAACCAAGTCCCTCTTCTACTTCTGGATCTGATACACAATTATACGAGCTGCGACTGATGAGGATTACAGACCCAGTCCCTCCAGCAAAAGCAAAGGAGATATCGTTCGTCTCCCCATTGCAGCACCACCCTCAGACTCTAGCGTTGCTGTAGTATTTATATGCAAGATTATAAAGCGGACCCCCCACTGAGGCACACAGCAATGAGACGGGGTTGGCAACAAGAGTATTAATTGCATTCACGCAACAGCAGTTCACGGAGCAGAAATCTCAGCGCATACCCAAAAAAAAAAAAAAAAAGACATCAAGACATCACTTGAAGCTCTTTTTTGACCCACTAACCATTATTCCTAAACCTAAACACTAATGCAGATGGGGTGAGTGACACAAACCTGGATTTCTAGCACAGGATCAGGAACACGAACGTGTCTTCCTAATTGCCACCCATTGCAAGCCCCTTTGACACATGTGGCTCCGGCATTACATATGGCTTGTCAAGAGCACTCCGTAATGGGAGGCACATGTCAGTGGAATGTTGCTGGGAGCTCTGTGTGATTCAAAACGCTTACTGCAGCATTATTACAGTAATCTTTCAGTGCGCTTTTACTCCCCAACCTCTCCCCATTTTAACAAAACAATCCTAAGCCTGTATTAACAACAGGGTTTAATGAAAACCATACATTTCATGATGAGTGTTTGGTCATGCATGGGAGATTTGTTTGGAATCAGGATCACTTCTCTCTAGGAATATGACAAGAGATTAAATCATTAAAAATGTATAGTCTGTAATTAGTTTATCATTGCCAGAATTGTACGAATATTTTCCAACATAAAACTGATGCCACCAGCAAGAGATCATTTTGAAAGATCAATGTTGCTGAGATATCTGAAAACAGAGTAATTAGGAGGCAGCATGCACGCTATTTTCCTCTGCATTATTTCTTTACACACATGTATCTGTTTCACATAAATTTCTACATTAAAGCAACTCTTATAAACCCGACCAGCGATGGGACAGATTCTGTGAGTCACAGAGGCAATATTAGTGACTGTCTTCACTGACATGGTGATGTGAGATTATTCTGAAACACCACCATCTTCCGAGCCTCCAGGATTTATGCTAACTGCATATTTCTGGAGAAAGCAGCACAAAGCGCCACAAACAGGATCTTGGTATTAGTTAATTATGGCACTGCAATATTTTCACCGGAGGCGTTTTAGAAAAACTGCAGTACAGTGATGCTGTTTGTATTGCAATAGTTAAGGTGGTTTCAGACCATAAATTATAAACCCCATTTTTCAGAGTTTATGACAGGGCTATAAAAAAGGAACCAGCCTTAGCCAGTTTTCTTTTATGACATAAAAAAATTAGCTATTTGAAAGCTATACATTTATGCATGAGTTCAATGGTTTCAAATGTTTTTCCCTTCCCACACTCTCCTGTTTGCTATGTGCATAAAGACATGGCCACATTTGATGGCCATTCTCCTCTTCCTCCATACTGTGCCCCATCCCCTCGCACGTATTACCACCTAAAATCAGGCACTTTTGTTTTTCAGTAGGAATTCGTAATCTTATGTGAGTCAGCATCCCTGGACAACTCCCCGTAAGTATTTAGTAAGGAAATATTAAAGCTGTCATTTTCAATATGAGGTTCACAGACCCCTGGGGGACTAATTTAAAGGGGTCTGGAGAAGATAATTAAGAAGAGTCAGTCTCCTGTCAGCAGGCTTGAACTCACTGGAAAAGGGCCTGCATTTCAACAGGAAAGTGTTTAGGAGACTCACCAAAAAAGAAAAAAACAAAGCTTAAATACTACAATGGCATAATATTACCTTTTTTTTCCTTTTTTTTTCCTCTCACCAAGAAGAACATGAATTTAAAGCAGCACAGAGGGTTGATACCAGCTTCCAGTGAAGAGAGTTTATTCAAAAGCAGATGGCAACCTCATAGGCTCAGAGCTTACATGCCAGCGGCCTTCAGATGCCTGCTTCTAAAAGGACTGGTGTATTTGCACCATATGCACTCCTCAAACACCAAGGTCTCCACTTCCCCAAGCCATCGCAGAGCGCTCTGTCTCCTGCTTACAGTGCCTTGCAGTCAAGCAGGGGCAAATTTATCAACTAAACATCCTATTGAGTTGAAACTGAGTTACTTTCTAGATCTCGGTTTCTTTGGAGTTAAGTACTGGAAGAAGAAAATGTTCTATACTTTTAATAAAACCAGATTCTGTCCTTGTCTCATCTCACCCATCCTTTGTACCTTTGGACTGTGGTGGGACAGGCTGCCTGGGAGAGACCTTCCTCTTTGTAGTTACTTCCTCGTGTAGGAGAGCTAGGCTATGAACACACGTACATACCAAAAGGGTACGCAGTGCCAGAAATGGAGAAGGCTCTTTCTGGACCAATACATGTGTTGGTGCTTGTGGACTACTTGTCTTTCAGAAACCGAGGAAGCCACACCATGTATCAACCACCACGTACCAAGTATTAGATCCACATGACAAGTCATTTTGCAAATGGGATGCAAGATCCTAAGTCACTTACGCACCTTCGTACATTCTTCCCGCTACTCATTAATATTGCCAAAGTGCTCTGTAATATTCAGTTGGAAAGCACTATAAATGCAAAATGTTCTATGATAATCAAGCAAGTCATAGCATACAATTTGGTTTTATACGTGCTTTTCATACTCATGGTTTTAAACAGCTCTAGGCAGCAATTAGTTTTTTCAAGATAAAACAGTAGGTAACAGTAAAAATATAATCATTTTTCCTGACCCAATAGCCGGTCACTAAAGAAAATGAATTCAACTGACAGCTAGGCAACCCCTATTCTGCTGAACTCGGATGAAATACAATATTTTCCCTTCCTCACAATTATGCTCCCACAGCTAAGTACTCTCTCAGGCATGGCCTACTCAGGGCTACCTTTACATCCTCGCACCCAGGGGTGCCGCAGCCAAGCCCAACCAGCCTTTCACCTCGCACACCCAAAGCAGCCTCCTAGGGCAGTGGTATTTCACTACCGAAACAGCATCAGCACAGGTATGTGCTGCACCTGCACCTCACAACAGTAAGCAATGATGCTCGGTTATCATATCATCCCTCAGTCAGTGGAGGTCCTGCATATCCCCAAGGAGGTGTGCTTCAGAACCTGGAGCACGTCGGGGTGCCAGGCTTGGCAGGTGCTCTCCTCTCCTGCCTGCTGGCCCCATGCATTCAGCAGAGGTCTGTGAGAAAAGGCGCTTGGCAGACACTGGGGGAATAAGCTTGTTTTCAGAAGCCACATCTCTGCTCCCACTCCCTCAGTTACCTGAGATAATAATGCCCATGCTTATGTGGGTATTTCTGAAGGGAGTAGCTGTATCCATTAGTCAACTTGTGGAAATACTTCCAGTTTTAAAAAAAAGTAAAATTACACTCAGCAAGAAAATCCTCCTCTCTGTTGTGGCAAATGCACAACTCCCATTAACACTAATGAGACTCACACATGCTTTGAGCAGGGTGAAGAACCCCTGAGTGTTTGAGTAGAGCAATAGCCTATTGTACAGAAACACAAAACTATAGAAACAGTAAAACTGATCACCCCAGGCTGACACTGTGTCACCAAGATTTTCTAGGTGAACAAAACAACCTTAATTTATACATAATGTATATGTACGCATATATTAATGAGACAATGTAGAGAAAAATCACTTATCAAATATTAGTCAGAACTTCTTGAAAGGGATATTTCTGTTTGAACCGCACTTTAAGTACTTTACATTGAGATACCAAAACCTCTTCAACATCATTAACCTGGATTGAAAATAATCAATAAATAATCATTTTACGTGTAAGTATGAAAGGCAAATGTCTAATACATTACTTGTGAAACCCTTTTCTGTACTAATGGTTGCCATAACCTAAGGGATCGATTCCATTATGGATATTTACACAGTGACCTATTAGGAATACACGGAAGTATCATTTTTTACATTGATTATCCATCCTTAAAACAGATAGTAATGTATACTTAAATGCATGGATTGCAAAAATCATTTTTAACCTTTATTACATACTCTTTGTTGAAAAGGAAATCGTTTGAGCATCATGGTATGAAGGACACAATTTCAATTTATGTATTAAGAACAGAGGGCAATTATGAATGCATATGAGCAAAAAAAATATACCTTATTTTTAATAGTTGGGCAAGCAAGTGCTACCTAAAAAAACATAAACGTTTGTAATCTGAACCCACACAAACAATACAGACAATTGCCAAGGAACCAGAAAATAAATACGTATTAAACCTCTACAAATTGTATCTCCTTTCATTACTGCCTGAAGCAAAATCCCCCTTCTGAATAGCTCCAACATAAACTAGCATAAGCTTTAATAAGTATTCCTGATGCTGGAGGCTGTGCTTTTTAATTTGACAGACTTGTCCTATGTCAAGCTTCCACTAGTACAGTAAATAGTAGGGCTACTGGGGGAGATAACTGCAAATCCAACCAGGAGCCGCGGAAATCGCCTAAAGGTTAGGCAGAAACGCCGAGGATGAAAATGGCCGCCGGGCGCTTCCCGCCTTTCCTGACAGACAGGGCTGCCACAGCTGCTCTGTGGGTGCGGGCCTCGTGCTGCAGCACCGGTCATCTGGGCCACCGGAGAAAGAAAAATCTCCTCTTTGTGCCTTAAGCGTAGGGAAAGTCAACAGGGCACGCAAGCAGCTGGGAAAGAGCAGCTGGAAACCAGAGCAAGTCAGTCAGAAAAGGCTCCTGGTGAGTCAAAGGCTGCCAGCAGTGCTGATGGTTTCCACCTAGAGAGGGCAATGGTGATGAAATACTATAGCCCTGTCAAGGGGAAATAAACGTTATAAGCCTGACAATGATGATCACCTTTATCTGGTTATATTGTACAAGTGAGGTCTGGCTGTCTTCAGGTTAGTTTTACAGCTGAAGAGGAGAAACTGCTGCTTTTATTTGGCAGTAAGTCTGCACAGAGCTTCCGCTGGGAAAAGCAAAGGAAAAATAAACTAAAACCTCCAAGTACATTTAAAACAAGCTGTCACTAAGTTAACCAAGCCCCAAAGAAGGCGCGTAGTACCCGCTCTTAGCAAATTCACTTAGTGATTATCAAATCAATTTAGTGATTCACTGAAGTGCCCGTCATTGGTCAGGGCTGTCGCCACACCTGTCAGCAGAAACCAGGCTCCAGCTCCACTCTTAAGGACACTACATGTGTCAAATTGAAGGTCCTATTCAAATCACAGCTTCCTGCCAGTTCTAATCTCCTCTTCCATCTTTCATGCCGCAAACTGCTTAAAATGAACAGAACCTACAATTTTTTTAGAGTGCCGAGCTTCCCCCCCAGCAGTGAACCCAGTGGTGGTGTGACAGGGACGGCACCGGGCCCCTCGGGCTGCCTCAGTCAAGCACTCAGCAACACCAGGAGATGGGGCAGGGGACATCCCTCCGGGGTGTTCACAGGGCAGCCGCTGCACATCTTTCTAGCATTTATCAGAAACTGGAATTCTTGTTGTCACTGCTGTTAGGTAAATAGGTCTGTTTTCAACTTGATCTCCACCCTTGCTAGAGACAGAACACTTACACTGTACAATCAGGGAAACAACGCTGTCCTGCTGTACATCTCCTGTCCTTCACAGCAGCACTCGTTAACAATGAAAGTTCCAGTACAGTTTAAATTCTTTCAAAACACACACATCTGGGGCAATCTGGTGAGTCTATACAGAGGAAATATAGATCTAAATATCCCTCTGTATTTACGTATATTCACAGACACTGCTTATCTTCATGAGTATTATTTCAAGCATGCACACACTATTTCTGTGTCCTGGGGCATGCATCACAATCCCACAAATAATTCCCCAGGATCTAAAAAGATGTGGAACAGGAAGATACACTAACAGAAAGAAGCAGCATTAGGTTTAACCCAGTGACATTTTGGCATTATTAGCTGCACAAGAGCCTGGGCAGAACAGCAATCTACAAAAGCAAAATCTCTGCTGTACCCAGCTCTCTGCCTTTCCCCACCACGAGGTCTGCAGAGCCAGCACCATGGAAGTGTGTTTGAAATACCTCATGTACAAAACGCCTTGCCATGTAAGCACTGCAAGCTCTCAAACCTGTTCTGTATGAGGCTTGAGTTTAATCTTTTGAACATCCTATCTTTTTAAAGTGTAAGCAGATTAAGCTTACTGAGCATCCTTCTTCAGAAATCATGGTAGATACATTAAAATACAGTAAATGAAGAGCTGATAAGACGGTAATGAATGCATTATCTCAAATCCCAGATTGCTATAATTTTACAGAAGTAAAGAAATGAACCTAAGAATAGACTTAAAATACTGTTTCAAGGATAAGGTATCAATGTATTGATCTTATGAGTGCTATTATCAGATGGCTATCTCTTGGTGTCAGGTGAATTCATTCACTGCTAGAAAAACATACCAGGTTGTCAAGGCCCAAAAATTATTCTTGCTAATTATTTCCCTTCTTCTGCCCTTTCCACTTCCAACTTCTGCCAAATTATTCCTTGCAGCGTTAGCACAACCAGAAATGCTTTCCACTTCCATCTTACTTAATCACAATGGGAAAACACCTGAACTTACTGCTAATAATGCAGGGATCGCAATTGGGTGTTTGGCTATCCCTATACTACAAAAAGAATAGGAATGAGAACATTTTGTTAGAAGACAACACGAGGAATATCCATTTTCAGTTTTGACCAATTTGGGTCTCGGTCTTGCTACTACTAAACTGACTGATAAATCACCATATGGTTCAGTGGGAGGGCTAACAGGCCTTTCATAAATGGTATGCCAGCAACAACAGCATGTAGCTTTCAGCATTACTTAGTAAACAGCATGTGGTTTAACATCAGTGACTGGTATGATTGAGGGTATCTACTTCGGGTATTTCCTCGAGGCAAAGGCCCCTAAAAATTTTCCTAGTTAAACTAGGAGCAAGAGAAATAATAGACGAGGTTGAGGAGAAAGACACGACTGAGGATTTGAGGATGGGTGACTCCATTTATGTTCAGGAAATAATGGGTTTTATTTTTACTCTCTTGAAATTTCATCTTTTGAATGCAGCTCATTAAGCGAGTGCTCACATTCCTGCCTCCCAAACAGAATGAGACCTCTCAAGCAAAGAATTTCAAATGAATCTTTTTTTAAAACCTTCCCGCTATCCCCGATCTCGTGTTCTGAACTGGATGTAATGACATTTCTTTTTCTTAAGGGATATTATGGTTCTGCCTGGTATGTGCCACCAGAAGATTAAATGCGTCACTCAACACTCAGGAAGCCACCCTTTCCTCAAGAGCACTAGCCTGCCCTACGAAGCTCTGGACCTCAGAGAAAGGAGAAGAGAATTTCCTCCTCAACCAAGGTGATAAGAAACTAAAGAAAAGAGGCTTCCTCTTCTTTTTGGATGATTTCTGTCATTCTGGCTACTCATCCATGGGTAGTTTTGCATTTTAAAAAGTTAAATCTGTCACTCTCTGGGAACCCTTGAGCATGCATGCAGGCTTTGAGCTCTGAATTTATCATCTTAGTTGTAGAGATTGCCACCCTGAAGGAATGGCAGGGCTTGATGTAGAAATAAAAATCATCTGAAATCAACTGAAATCACCCTTTCAGCAGTCCAGTTAAGGTAAAAAGCAAATGCAGGTGGTACTGCAAGCATGAACTTCAAAACGCAGAATTCAGTTAAAACATCTATAAAGACAAAAATGACAAAACTCGAGTAATTTGACCTATCCCTGCCATGATCAAATCCCGAAGCGCTCTCTCCCATCCATAGCGAGATGTGTGATACATCTTGTGCTGATGCATATTTTTAATTCTCAAGTTGCATCACCACCCAGGGTTAAGTAAGGAAGGTACCTCTTGTCTCTCCATATTTTATCCCATGTCTAAGAGTTTGTTCAAAAATCAAATTTGCCCCCTCTCCCAGAGAAGACTGATTCATCCTTAACTTATTCAGGAGACGGTTTCCATCTTCTTTTCCTGGACAATTAACTCCCTGTGGAGTTACTAACAGTCTTTTGGCAGACCAGGTCCCATTTTCTGTGCTTGAATAAACTATTAACAAACTGTTAGCCCACTGCAGGGGGAAAAGCTCTTTCCCACCTGGTAATGCTATTTCTAATTCTGGTGGGAAGCCAAAATTCATATTTCTTACAAATGTGTATATCAGGAACTATGTTTTAATAAGAACTCCTGAATAGTCAATGGACAACGATACCCAAGCCCTCTTTAAGGGATACTATAACAAAAGTTTTCCTGCGGAGGGAGCGAGCAAGCTGAAGGCAGTGCGAGCAGGAAACAGAAAGGGCTGCTGATTTCCTGGAAATACGAGCCTGCTCTGCCTGCTCTCCAAAGAGAGAGCGTAAAGGAAAGCCCCCTCTGAGGACAGGCAGCCTGGATGGGATGGTGACAGAAAAGGACATTATAGGCCTTTTGAGGCATGTACTGAAAAGCCCAGCTAATTAGAGAACAAAGATTTTTGCTTATTAAGCTGGGTGGAAAAGTAGGGAGAGAGAAGACACGTATTCTGGGATATGACTGTTTTCCCCAAATTGCTTTTTCTTTACAGAAAGATGAGTGCTGTATGTCTCGAAGCATGAGCAAACACATACCTTTTTCAACCACTTGATTGTTATTTCATTTCTACCAGACAGTAAACACTTGCAGTGTTTTAGATCCTTTTTCAACTTTTGTTAACCTTCCCATCCTGTCTGGAAAATACAATGCCTGTGAACTGGGGAAATAACAAGGACTACATTCATATTGCTGCCTGATCTCTTATATCATGTGAAGCTTTATCATAGAAAAAACAAAGCAATTCATCCCTGCAAAGCCTGCGGTTATAGCAGCAGCAGCACTGCTGCATCCCAGAGCAGGAACTCCACTGGGGCAGGCGCTGCACAAACCCAGCAAAGAGACACTCCAAGAGCTTTTAAACAATATAAGAGACAAAAGAGGGATTCAGGTAGGAAGGCAAGATAAAAAGTAAATACAATAATACTGATTAGCACAGTCTGCAGTGAATGCATTTCACAGCCTGCCTCACCCCAGAATTAAAAACCCTTTCAGCGACCCTTATAAAATCTCTTTTTAATTAACACTTTTTTGGACCTATGAGTAACAGGCAGCAAGATGTGTCTTTCTTTATGGTTAATGCAAGCTTTTGATCATCCCTTAGAAAATACTTCTTGAACATGGTAAAACAAAAAAAAAGAATAAATGTTCCGAATCTTCTAACTGGAAAAAAAAATCTGATGCAATTTATTCTCTTCGTACAAAATTACAGCAACTGCTTAGAATTCTACAGAAAAAAAAAAACAACACACATAAAAATGCAATCAGTAAAGCACCAGTATAATAGACAATTTAAATCATTTCCTGCTTGCTTCCTGAAATCATGATTAACATTGGTGAAATCTATTCCCACTGTTTAAGACCCAGTGAAAAGGCTTCCATGGGAAACATTGGCAGACAAGCTACCAACAAGTCTGCTAACCACATTAAGGGTTTTGTTTGTTTGTTTTGCATGTGCATGCACCAGGGAAACATTATCACTTCTTAACACATTTCGTTGTTGGTTTTTTTTTTTTGTTGTTCTTTTCGCACGTTACCTATCTTTGCTATTTCCAGAGGTCCTACTGGAGTAACTGTGAAGGATCACACACCTCTATGGGAAGATGTTCCAAAGTCCCAGGACTGTCAGACTTGCCTCAAGGAAAGAGGCAACACCAAGCACTTATTGAACCTCTCATGTTTTTACATAACACCATCACCGTTGAGGTAAGGAGTCTTGACATGGACATACCAAGGAGAGTTCCTGCTGAATGCCCCCCTGAGTCTATCGAAGTCTGCCTGCTCCTTACTCCCAGGGCCACACGAAGTCACAGAAAAGCAGATCTCCTCACAATGTCATGCTTTGCCTCACAGAGGCCTGCCAGACATCCTCTGGTAGCCACCTGACATGGTGGAGCAGCAGAAATAGCTATCACCTGCTGCCTTCCTCCTTCCCCTCCCATAATCAAGTAACTCTTTCAGAAGACTAGAATTTAGCAAGCTCCCACACATACTTTTTCCCTATTCTCACCACATCAGGTGCCCACAGTGAATGATGTTAAACTCGGTGGCCTAAGTACCCGGTAAGTTCAGCACGTAAAGCTCACCTTTACAGCTGGGGAGAGACAGTCCCATTTTTCTAACTTAGACAATCCCACATTTCAAGTAACAATCCTATTGAATCTGCTACCTTTCATTAAAGTAGCTCTTATAACTCTGTCAAATTCTCCAACCTTTGTATCGATTTTTCTCCTATTCAAAATAACTCTCCTTTACAACAAGAGCTGGCTGCCAGCCTCTTATCTCTTATTTTCACCCCATCTGATCCTCCTTCTCCTTGTCAGTCTTTCCAGATTCCAATTAATCATGTCAAAAATCAGGGATTTATGTTAAGAAGAATGTACAACTCTTAGCTCATCATTAACATACTGTAATTGCAGTGTAGTGCTACTGACTCAGACCTTTTCAACAAGGCAGTGGAAATCCTTTGTGGAAAGCAGGACATTCCCATCAAACATGAAAAGAATATCTAGATCGTGTTACTGGATAGTTATTTCAAAATAAAACTCTGGATGCATCGTAGCATTTACAACGACTCTAGAAATTACTGGGGCCTGGCAAGCAGCAGGAAGATGCAGCCATAAAACCAAACTGCTGTTATGTCCCTAAATTTTGTCTGGGTCTCTACACGAACAGTCCCACAGGCTAACCCCTCCACTAAACATATTTTAATTTCAGACCATCCTCCCATGTTTCTTCTTAAATATCATAGGGCATTCACAGAAAAGATCAGCCAGATGGAGACTAAATATTTCACTACTACAAGATGAAGCGTTCTGCACTAAAGTGGAACCCTGATTGCAATAAAGTCATTAATTTAAGTCTCAGCTGATTCTCCTGTCAGTATATGGGAGGAACTGAAGACAAGTGTGGGGAGCCAGTGCAACAGTTACTCTAAGGAAGATAAAACTGTAAAACTGTTAGAAGATAATGTGTGACTTGCCCAGCTCACAGTCTTTACAGTACAACATAATGGAAACTCAGCCAGGTGCTCAGCCAACATCCATGTACTTCTTGTCTTAAACTTACAGCACACCAATTTCCTCATGATGAGAAACCTGAACTAGTTTTAAAAGTGATGAAAAGAACAGAGGGGTAAAGTCTGGTGGAAGGTAAGGCTGAGCAACATTTAGGATTTTTTAGTATCCTGTATATTTCGAGTATTTTGTGGCTATCTAGACCGTAGGGGATTGTGGAGAAAGGGGGGACAGAAGATTGTAAGAAAAGACTTAGAAATCCTGCATAATGTCACTTTGAAACAAAAAACAAAAAAGAAAGAAAAGAAAAAATAATTAAATTTGAAAATCCCCAAGCCACCTCCATGTCTGAATGATTAAGTTGGGGTACTGTAAGAGATGAAGACAGAATAAGCAGTGTGTGCTAAATTCCCCGAGCACTCTACAGCACAGACAGCACGGGTTTGGAGCCAAATCCTCACTCACAGTTTCACCAGCACATCTCCCATCAAAGTCACTGGGAGCTCTAAGTATCCCCATATAACTGCGAATTTGGTCCTCAGAGAGAATATTACAGTAAAATTACTTCAGACAGTCTAACTCTCTCCCTGTGATATATTCCCAATGGCCTTCTTTGGGTCCTTCCATCATTTATTGACTTCTACTTTGCTACATCCTGCCAGATGGAAGCAAGGAAATTTGAAGAGCAACTAGTAAATGGAATATAAGGAAATAAACCCAGCACTGGCTCCCTGTTTCACAATTAGTCTTTACTTGTGCTTGAAGCCAACACCAGAGATCTTCGCAAAATTACAATTACCAGATATGCTGGATGCCAGAAATAATAAACCTGACTGCAACACAGCAACATAGGGTTCTAATTCTCTCCTGGAAATCAAGAAAACATACTGTGGTCTGTTCTTCTTTTAATATGCGAAAAAAAGAGTGCAAACACAAACCCAAGGACTTAAAATGCAGAAAGGTAAAACTTAAAACTTTGTTAAAACTTAATGAAAAAAGCCCAAATCCTAACATTAAATAGTAAATATCCCCTGCCATCCTCAGATAGACAAAAGCCCAGACAAATACTGTAGATGACACTCCAGGGATGATAGGAAGACCTAGCAGCCAGGATACACCCCAAAAATATGAGCTAGTCTCGGTTTATACCCTGTAATAAAGGCTTTTGGGCACCGGGTATCATCTACATGGGTAGATGAGGAGAGAGCAGTAGATGTTGTCTACCTTGACTTCAGCAAGACATTCAACACTGTCCCCCACAACATCCTCATTGGCAAGCTCAGGGAGTGTGATACAGATGAGTGGACAGTGAGGTGTGCTGAGAACTGGCTGAAGGGCAGGGCTTGGGTTGTGGTCGGTGGTGCAGAATCTAGTTGGAGGCCTGTAGCTCTGTGTCCCCCAGAGGTCAGTACTGGGTCCTGTCTTTACTGTGAAGGTGACAGAGAGCTGGAACAGGTTGCCCAAAGAAAGTGTGCAGTCTCCTCCTCTGGGGATATTCAAAACCTGCCTGGATGCAATCCTGTGCAACGTGCTCTGGGTGACCCTGCTTGAACAGGAGGGTAGGACCAGATGATCTCCACAGGTTCCCTTCCAGCCTCAACCACTCATGACTTTTCTTCTACATTAACGACATTTACATTATCACAGACAGCAGACAATCAAACATGAGAATTTAAGTGTTACAATGAGAGGTAGGATAATGAACGGTGATAACCTTTGGCAAGGAGATCTGAGCATTCAAATTAGAGCAACTAGCTGTAGATCCAGACAATGCTGAAGTTAGTATGTATAACTCAAAGGGAAAAGGAAGAAAATCAAAGAAGGAGCGAGAACAAAGATACCACTAGAACATGGAAATTCTTCTAAGGAACATGCTTAAAGAGCAGTGAGAATTGTTAATGCAGAAGATTGTTTATAATAATAATTTCATGAAATGAATCAATCAACATAACATAAAAGCTCATTAATCAACATGAAAGGGTGCTACCTCTTCATTTTCTACTGGAATGCTTTGTGGGTTGTTTTTTATTTTTGGTAGTAAAAATGATTACTTTTTTGATTTTGTTTTGTTTGTTTTTGTTTGTTTGTTTTTTGTTGCTTTTTGTTTTAAGTGGAGAACTAGAGTTCTCCAAAAACATGCATGCTGGTGCTTGTGGGTACAAAATCACATCGCTATTTCAGAAGCCAAGTTGATGCTCCTATTACCAATTTGGCCTAGACAGTGCAAGTTTGTTCATGTAAGATTAAAGGGATGAGGTCTCTATGGCATATTGCAGTATGGTCCTTGGAATAAGATTCTCATTTACTAAATAAATTACTGTATATTACTGTATAATGGTGTTCACATTATAACTGACAATTAGCACCATTAAAGAGAAAGCTCATAAACAGCCAAAGCTCACATCAAATTAACACAGTCATGATTAAAATCACTCTTCTGATTTCTGCTCTTCACAGAAATAATCAGCATTTTGCATAAAAATGAGTGCGAAGCAGCTCAAAATCACAGTTATGCTGGGATGGTGGTAGTGAACTCCGCCAGCACAGCACTGCCACGTCAGCTGTTTGCCTGCCTGTGCAGCTCTGAGCGCTGGGTTTCCCTCCCGGCAGGGAGCCCGCACGGCGAGCCCTGCCCGCCGCAAGCTCGGTGCAGGCAGGGCTGGTAACCGGCACGGTGACGCTGGAGATTAAAGTCTGCAATTACTCCTCTTGGCTCTAATGAGGGGAACCTGGGTTCTCTCCTGGCCTGAGGGAAGCTCTTCTTCTTTATTGTAATTCTGTCACTTCGCCATTTAAATGGTTTCTAGCGTTTGCATGTTCATTTATACCGCTTCTACTTCAGAAAGAAAAAGAAAACCTGAGCAATTATAATGGAGAAGAACAATAACAAAATACAAAGGAGTCAGCAATTCATTAAAATTTAGAAACTGCAATGTCAAAAACTTTTCTTGACTTCAAGAAAAAAGGAGAGAGACTTTTTCTAAACTGGCACAGAGCCCACATCCTCATTAGGTTTTGCACTCCACTCGCCCAGCAACGCGCTAATGGTATCGCTTTAATCTTCAGCATCGCAGCACTAGCTTTACTGAGTTCACCAATGATGATGCTGAAATGGCAAGAAGGAGGAAGAAGGAAGCTTCAAGCCAATGCTGACCAGCGATGGTATCATGAACTGGCACCTGGCCGTGGACAAAAGTTTGAGACACATGGACATCTCTGTTCCTGATTGATACTTCAGAGAAAGCCAAACTTATAATGGCTTCATAAGGATCATCAAGGAAAATGTGATCAATAAATAAGTAATTGAGACCACATAATGAAGGAAACCATTTAGAATACCATTACATATGCCATGGTTTGAAAAGGAATCACAATATGCTGCATATGCATAAAAGTACTGCAAGATAATACGCCTTTGATCCGACATGCCTTTAAAGTAGGAAACAAAAGGACATTCTCATATATCTTACCAACTAATTTAACATATAAATCACAAAAAAATATGATCCAGATGGGCTTCAATGAAGGAAACCAATTAACGTAGACAGCCTTACCATCTGACACATTAGTTGTAATAATAAAAACCAAACAACATGGTCAAACAATAATGCTCTGTATTATATCTGACATTTCTAATTAGTTTCTGCATCCTCTTCAAGAAAAAAGACTACCAGCAAGCACTTCGTTTCCCAGAGGAAAAAAACATCTAAACTTCATGTGTACAGAGCAAAGTCTATGGATGACGCTGATCTATCTGCATTCCCGTGGGATGTGCTTTGAAACTAATGCGCTTTGCATAGTCCACATCTGGTTTCCCAATTAGACTCTGAAAATGTTTGCTTTCAACTGCATCACCACTGTAACTGTTGCAGGCCTGGAGTGCCAATACCTGCACACGCTCCTTAAAACCTTTACCTGTGTCCAGGGATCCAGAACAATCAGAAAGATTTGGGCTTTGGTTTCTGTTGGATGGGATTTATTTATTTATCCTTTCTCCAGCCTTCCTTCAAAATCTCGGAATGTCATTTCTCAAAGGAAGTACAGTATTTCTGGCACAGACCTCCCAGCATCAGGCTGTAAGGGTTGCATCAGACAGTTGCATGCTGAACTACAATTAGCATTACAAATTAAAAGCTCCACCACGCATACATGTACAGTTACTCTTTGAGATGTAAAATCTCAATTGTATGGACTGCTTTTGCATGTATCGGCAAGAGGAACACAGTTTCATCACCTTAGAAATTCTGGTTATTTTGAGCATCCTTTAAAATCCACCCATGGAAATCCTTTTCAGCACATGATTTAATAAAGTGGATCAACATTTGGAAATCTTGCGTAGGTGGTACATAGCAAAACAACGGGGACAGACTTGTTTTAGAAACTGCTCTTCTTTTAAAAAATAGTAAAGGAAAGACTGTGGGAATTCTGCTAATGCATTCATATTCAGAAAGGTCAGAGATCAGAGGCTCATGTCATTGCAATGAATACAAATCACTTGGAAAATTACATTTTCGTTATTAGGATTAACACTAAACCTATTCGATATAGCAAATTATTTTGCACAGCATTCATAAACAGTAATGAAATTCAGAAAGGCAGATTCTTCTTTTTCAAAAAAAAATATTTAAAGATGACAAAATTAGTATTCCAACCAGTTGAAAAGAAAATAAAGAATATTTAAAGAAAATGAAAAATATTTCTTAAGAATTTTCTTTTTTTTCCGAAGTAAAATAACATCCATTTATCAAGCCAGTATCAAATAACCTTGGCGTCATAAGCAAGGGTTTGTGAAGTCGAAATACTATTTCTGACACTACCAAGAAGGCCAAGGATCCTTTACAATCTCCCCTCCCTGAAATTTCAAAAGAGGCGTTGACTGGCTTTGCAGACTTCCTGAGTGTTCCTTCTGCCTCCCCAAAACAGTCCTAATGAATACCAGCACTGACAATTGAGACAGAGAGGGAAGCATGAGAGGCCTTTGCTCTGTGTGTTCAGGGTGGCCCGTCGTGAGAAATCACAGCTTCATCAAACCAGAAGCTGTTGAAAAAAGTTTGCGATAAATTAATAAATAAACAAATCTCTGCCTCTGACCATCCAACCTATAGCTTCAGGTTATTACTGGTAGGTAAAACAATTTTTCTAATTCATGTGGCGGGGCAGTTGGAGCAGACAGATGCAAACAATGATTTTTTTTTTTTGGTCAGGTCTATTACAACCTTCCTTTGCACTTTGGGAGCCCATTCCCATCCTCTGAAAAAGTGACTTGGCTAAAGTGACATGTGATTCATTATGGCAAGTTGGGGCCTGAATTAAGTTCCTGCAAGACCCAGTTGACAAGAAAACCACTTCTGTCCGCACGTGAGCTTTCTGGGCAAGCACAGGACCCCACAAGCTGCTCACATCCACATGCCACACCAGGACGCAACCTGATATGAAAGCATGCATCTGATTACCAACAAGAAAAGGTAATTCCAGATAACACCTGTTTTATTTCACCATGCAAAACCCTTGAATACAAAGTGAAAAGCATTGACAAACTCCATTGACAAAGACGACATTGTACTGCCCACAGACAGACCTGGGGCTATCAGACCCAACTGCACTGTGCTCCCCAGCAGCCCAAGGACTCTCCCTGCCGTCTGAAGACGCATCTTTGCACTCAGCTGCCGATGGCTGCCCAGCCCCGTGCCCTGAACACGGCTGCTTTCACAGGGTGCTGTGCCCCAGGCGATACCTTGCTCCTGCTGTGGCACAGCATTCTGCCGTGCTAGCTGCATGGCTGGCTCGGGTCTGGCTGGCTCCTGCACAAGCAAAGCAAACACACAGCTGTTTGTGCAGCTCCTTGAGACGCCCTGCTAGCACAAGGCAAGGGGCTGCAGCTGAACACAGGTAGGCAGAGGCCGTACGCACGGAAGGAAGCAATGCCAATGAAAGACGGCAGTCTCAGCACGATGGCTCCCAAACCGCTGCTAGCTATTTGTTTGTAAGCATCATGGGAAAGAGAAGATTTGAAGGACAATGAGGTCACTTTGCGGATATTTGCAAGAAGATCCTCCCACACATGAAAAGCTTATGGGAGAAGCCAGAAAAGTGACTGTTTGAAACTTAGCCCATGGGACGCAAAAGCTGGCAACGCTAGCAAAGCAGAGCTCAGAGCTGACATTGCAAAAGCACATAAGAGATGATAGATAGAGTGCTGCGAGGGCCGGAAGGGCCTTGAAAGTGATATGTTCACTGAAGGAAACATTGCCCTATTTCACAGTCATCTCAAACTACTGCAATACATTCTGATTTTATTTTTTCAAGAACATAAGCACATGTCTTTCCACTCACCTCAACAGGGAACCTCTTGCCATTGATGCTGTGCTCAGAGCCTGCTGATCCATTGCTTTGACCCCAGTGGAACTCCACCTTCTCTGCCTTGAATCTGCCTGGCAGCCCGGCACCACTGACAAAATAATCGTCCTTCAGCAGGATAGCAACTGCACACACAGAACAAGGAGAAGGATGTTCTTAGCACAATTTTTTGAAGCATTTACGGTTTTTACTCATTATACTACAATACTTCTTCTGATGCAAATAAAAAGTGAGGTCATCATTTTTCTCTTTACAGGGATTGGTTTTAAAAAAAAGAAAGGCTCCAAGTAATACTGGCTAATTAAGGAAGTGATTATGAAACTACATAGTCTACAGAAAATCACAAAGGCCAAATTTCTCAAGGACTTTTTGGCCTCCTCATTGGACATTGATTAAAATTTAAATGGCAAACTTCATTAAGAACTATTTAATGTGGTCGCAGGGACTAACGACCAACCATGTTTCTTGGCCTTGCAATTCACTAAAGTCTGCGGATCACCAGTTCAATCCTCTGTTTGTTGGATTCCCTCTATGTTATCAGGGGAAAAAAAAAAAAAAAAGCCTGTGCCCCTGTGCCCTGTCCCACCTCTACTGCTGGATATGTCAGGTACGTTCCTTAAGCTCCCTGCTTCTCCCTTCTGTAAAACTGGGAGAGTGACAATAACTTTTTTTGAGAACCACTCATGCAAAGCCCTCCATAAGAGCTGGGTTTTATTACAGTAACTCTGACATTATTATTATGTGATTCAATAAGGGTCAAAAGGATCTCCTTTGTATTTTCTTTTTATTTCCAAAAGCCTTTATAACAATAAAAGTTTGATGTCCAAACAGAGGGCAAAGTCATATGGTGGAAGACAGTACATGTTACAGGGGTGGTCCCACTATCAACTAAATCCAGCTTTCCAACATCCATGTCTGTTGCTCTCACTACAAGATCACCTTTCTTTCTAGCATTTCCCATTTTTAACATTCACAATTCCTAATAATGACTCCTTATAAAATCACTTCTTCTCATCCCTTGCAAAACTAGTGCTTAAAAACAAAACTAAAATTAGCATTTTGTTCTTGTAAAAGCGATTGCAGACCACCAATTGCTGTGCCCAGAATCCTGTGATTAAAGTTTTGTGTTTTTTTTTTTTTTTTTTTCCCCAATGGGAAAAGCTTAACACACAAGGATTTCTCTCTGTTCTCAATCCAACTGTGTCATCACAACAGGAACATTAATATAAATCCATTTTTATTATGTAACAGGGAGGATTTTATTCACTGCTGAAAAAACTAAAAGGGTAGTTGTGAAATAGAAGTTACTCCTCTGTTGGTGAATCACTGGCAGGCTGTTGCTGCAGGCTAGGCTTTCTGCCACACCAGGGCTGCTCTCCATGTGAGTACAGGCAGTTGGCTAAAGCAGCCTCATCTCAGGTGCAAGTGTGCAATTAAGAGACATCTAAACATTAAATTGGTTATGTTAAAACCACCTAAATGTTGAATTGCATGAGATGTTCAGATGTTTTTAAACTGTGCCAGTGACATCATGGGGCTCTTCTCTTCCATGATTTCTGGTTCCTCTGCATCAAAGTATTTGTGTAGGAAGACCGGTGGTGTGGGACTGGCTGTAGGTTGCTGTTTGTGTCAGCCAGGATACCAATGTATCCTTACTGAAACACAAGTGGCTAGAAGCACTACTGCTCTCTTCTTCTCTTAAGAAAATCTCAGTGAGCTCGCCAGTGTTTTAGATACCAAAAATCTCACCCAACTGGTTAGAAATTCCACAGACAAAATTCTAGGAGATGAGGAATACATGAAAGCAGACTTGTGTGCATCTGATAAAAATCTCTGTGGGGATTCAGTTGCATCTAATAAATATTTGATAGTTCCTAAATCATTTATGGCTCTGTCAGGGGTCATTTTACTTGTTTTAGATGAATAATTAAAAGGATAATTAGGAGGATGTACAATCTGAAATGTTCATCTAATTGTTCATTTTACAGTATTTCTTACACTGCTGAGCTGTACAACACATGTTCCCATCACCTTCCTATTTTAGCAGCATGTCCTTATTTCCAGTGATCTGGGGGCTTCCCTTCCCTCCCCTCCACACAACTTCTGGTTTTCAGGGCTGGAACAACCAAACACCATGTCGGTGGGCTTCAGGAGCCTCTGCGTTTATCCAGTAATTTACTCAGAGTGCACACCAAAGAATCAATCCCCCACACCTACTCAGCTTAAAATACTATATAATTTAGATTTCAAAACCAAAGGAGGTGGCGCACAACTACCAGGATCACAATTGTGTGATGCCATTTGCAGGATCAGGCCTGGAGCTGTGTGTCTGTCACCTTCCTGAGGGAAAAACCCAACCTGGATACAAAGCAGCTCTTCCCCCTTCCTAAGCAGGGCAGCTGGACAGATATATACGCCACACCTGCAGAGTACTTAACAGAAACACACCTCTGGCAGAAGTTTTGGTAGTTTTCTCTAAGCGGCCAGTGTTTTTAGAAGTTTGAAGTGATCTAAGGAGGGGTAAAGTGGCAGTGTCTGTGTAATGCTGGCAAGAGGCCTGCTCCCACAGGCGCTCTGCGGCCTCAGGGCAGGTTGGGCCTGTGGAATCCCTGTCAGCCTCAGGCCTGATATAAAGCAAAAATAACTAGGAGATGTGCTTATACTCTCCAAGTGATCCTTACCACTTGGGAACCAGCTACTTCAGTGATGAAATCAAACCCACATTAGTGCCTTTGCCAGCATAATCATGCACAAAAGCATTTCTAGTTAAGGCAGAGGCATAATGAATCCATTTTCATTTTCTGAATGAAGCTCTGTTTTCTGTACATTGTCTGTCCTTTACCTGATATGGGGGGAAAAGAATACAACAGATCTAAAGAGCAGTAACCTCTTTGCCTTTTAACATTTCACAGCATAAAAATAAGTAATTGTTCTGTCCTAAAAAAAATATTAAAAAATACTAGTCCAATAGCAATAACAATAACCCAAGCAACACATTTCCTGCCAGTTAATGAGCATCAAGGTTAAGGGCCTTTGGCTTTCCCGTGGACCCTAGTGTCTTTTAACCAGTCATTAATTGCTGAGAAATGCCCTCTACATCCATCACTATTGCTTAAACAGTTATTTAGTTTACTATCTCTGTCAGTCTGCAATATGAAGGTCTCACGTGGCCATCTGCTCCAAGACTTTGCTGCCAAAATGCATCGCAATTTATGGCACAACCTGCCTCTACTTTCTACCCATAAGCCAAAACATCCTACTTGGTTTGCTGCTCTGCCACTTACCATTTTAAAAAATTAATCCCAGACAAGTTTCTTCAAAAGGTCAGAAAACCAAGAAAGGGAATGGAACTTGATAAAGTAAGGGAGGAGTTAAGCGCTTAGCAGCAGAAATCACAGATGACAGCAAGGCAAAGAAAGTCTTCCTGTTACCAGTAAAAGATTGTAAGTTACCCAAGAAAAATGACAGTTACTGTTGCCCTGAGAAGCAATAACTTGTCAGCAAAAATCCATACCCCAATGGGTGAAAAAATCAAGTAGAGCAGCAGTGCTAAAATCACCCAGCAGAGGAGACCAAAGATACAGCTTTCACTGCCAATTGCGTGGAGACTGGAAAATTCGCTGGCACGTTTTGGTTCAACATGGTTTCCTATTATATGTGCAGCAATATGTTCCTATTATACATGCAGTATAGCATTAGCATCTTTCTTAGAAGAAGAGCACCATCCTTTTTTCTTGGTATTTCTAATTATATTTATTGCTGGTTACTACAAACACTCCTTTGTGACCAAAAGAGCAGGGTGCATAACATGAATAGATTAATTAAGCACCAAATTTCCACAGCATTCAGCCTTCCCCGAACCTCATTTTGTTACAAAGGGCAACAAACTCAGAATTTCAAAGCAAACAGGAGCATTTCTTAGTGAAGCTGAAAAAAAACTCAGTAATGCATCAAAAACCCAAGCTATGCTTGATGGTGGTTTACATTAACTAGATTTGCTTTGTGGTAAAAGCAAACAGGATCACAGCCTGTCACTCCATCTCATCTGAGGAGCAATAACTCCCAACTCCCACTACATCCCTGAATCGCTGGAACAGGATCTAAGGCATCTTGTGGACTCCAGGTTGTGGCTCGCACCCAAAGTCCCCTGGAAGCCATGGGCGTATCTGAGGTCAGGTTCCGTGCGCAACTGCGTTGCATACTCCCGGAGCAGGTACATGCCCTGGGTTTTGCTAGCAGACCTTCTGACTAGGAACCTGTTACCTAAAGCACTATAGACACACATGTCGAATGTTAATAAAGATAAAAATATACTTCCAATAAATAAAATTGAATTAATTAGCAGTTTAATCCAATTCCCTAAAAATATTTGACCTTGTCAAATGAAGAGGGTGGCCTTGTAATTTCTGCTTTTTACGTTTTTAGAATTAAAGAGTAATCAAATGCATGCAGCTTTGCATATAAATCAACCTTGACCTTTTGGTGAACTGTTTTGGTAAAAATAAGCAGTACTCTGACTGTTCTTTTCTCTGAAAGCCAGAGCAGACAGGGCAGAAGAGGATTCAGTTAAGAACACAGTGCTATAATCATATCAGAAACACATTAATAAGCTCCCACTACTTTGAGCAGTTATTGCTCTTTCTTCTCTAAAACATCCCGATTTCTAAGACTTCTCCTTTCCTACAAAAGTCTGAGCCTTGCATCTCAGCATTCTTTTGGATTAGATGTTACAGCCTCCCCAAAGCTGATAATTCAAGGTTACACCTTGAAACTCTTATACAGCCTTTTATTCTGAGGAACAACTGACTACCAAGAGAATTATTTTATACTGAGAGCCTAAAAAAATTTTTTAAAAAACCAAACCTTAAAATCTGCAGAACTAGCTTTGCACAGAATGCAAAGGCAGAGATAGGAGGCTGCTGCTGGAAAATTATATTAAAAAAAAAAAAAAAGCAAACCCCAAACAACAGAACAATGAAAAACAAGGAGGGTGAAACATGGCTTGAATTTTTAATTGACTGCAGGCACGCTATGGAGACAAACAGAAAAGAACATACCCGTTTTTCCTGTGTTTTTCATCCAAGTCTTGTTAGAAGATTCATTGTCAAAACCATCAAGCTGCAGTTCTTGGTACTCATCTCCGACGTGAGCCTGATGGTCTACGATGTCTATGGGAGACTGGTGAGACCCTCCGCACTTCTCACTAGAAGTAACCCAGTGCTCGGGACCATAGGTACCTGTTAAAAAATACCAATGTAAATTAATATTCCAGTGGCTCAGCAGTTCTGGATAATGCTTAAGAAAGAGGATGAAGAACTTAAGCTCCCCAGGTAACACCACTGCTGTTACACTTCCCACATTTGAAAAAGGTTAAGACTTGTAAACGTATGAAGAGATCGAAATCCATTAGCTTCATGCCGTACTCAAACTTTGCCTCTAGCAGTAAAGAACAATGGTCTTTTTTTTTTTTAATTACTATTCTATAAAACTATCTGAAATTCTCAAGTTCTTCATGCATATGATATGAATTAGCATGGTTTTACAGGAACTTTCCTAAAGCTTCAGCCATGATATATTAGTATATATTTACCTTCTTACATGAGATACATAATGTACCAGCTCTGCATTAACTTGCATTTGTGCAATACTCTGCTTAGATAATATGATCTTTATTAATGATCTCATTTATTTGGGTGGTTTTGAAATCAGAAAAGATGAAAATAAAGATTTAAACCAAAGGGCATATTAGTAAATTTGAAGAAAGCAAGTAAGTATAAAACGCAAACTCTTGATGGAGGAAATAAAGATAGCAATAACTGATCAGGAAAATACTCTTCCTTTTATTGTTCTTACATGAGTTTTCTGTTTTGCTTATTAGCACAGTCTGTTCTCACCTGATGTAAGCTACTCTCTAGAAACAAGTCAAGTATTAGCAGTAAAGGAGAAGGTCATGGTCTGTCACGGTGTGGTGGTGGAGCTGCGAGAGGTGGTATCACAGACCACAGCTCAAGCTGCCACAACCCAAACCCACCATGCCCATTCTACAAGGCTCTCCAGCAAGAACAGTCAATAAAAATACCACGTGGAAATAAAAGGTTTCAGACAAAGCCCTTGCCGTCCCCACCACAGACCACCTCTAGAAGCAATACAACACCAGGGGCCTCAACAGCACACAGAGGAGGATCTCCAGTGAGTTTCAAAATTTTCTTACAACCTCCCTCCCCAACTCTTAAATTGCATTAACAGAGACTAAGAGATTGTGTTCCTGTGAGTGCAAATAGTTGTCCACGCTCCTGAAGTAACAGCACAGAGTTCTTGCAAAGCACTGTTCCCTCACAGTTCTTTAAGTGCCTTACAGCAGGGATCAGCACCCTTATTCTCATGTAAAGACAGGGAAAGTGATGAGCTGAGGGAAGCAATTTGCCCAAGCTCTTCTACCAAACCAAGTTACAACCCGGAGCCAAACTCCAGTCTCCTGAGACCTCCGATGTCACACCTGTTCTGTACCTCTGAACTACACAGTCAGCATGTCTGCTCTGTAGCATACAGCAGCAAATGATGCGCCCATATGCATTTATTACCCTTGCATCTGAGCAACATATGTAAATTCAATTAGTGCCATCCAAACACAGCAGTTGGGAAGGCCCGTTTCTTTGGCCCCTGGGTTTTAACGTGTCTAGTTGCAAAATGCATTTTTCCTATCTTCCCTTGGGCTGATGCAGGACACTTAATCACCAGCAAGATTTTGTGCATTACCCATCATATGCAAATGCTCTATGGTAACGAAAACAACATCAAAGTGTTTCATTTTAATCTACAATTAAGCAAAATTGCACCATCCTTTAAAAGTCATTTACATCACCTGCCCAGGTTAAAGAATCAGTTTTGTTTATCTCATTGTTCAACTTGTATTGTCAGCAAACGCCACTTTTAGTTAATTTCCCAATGTACCACAACTAAGGAGAACAAAATTATTAAAAAGCCCTACATTGGGAAACCTAAACATGTTCCACTTGTAGATTTTTTTTTCCCTGAATCAGGATGCTCTTATTAATTGTTTTGCAGTGAATTAACTGGCAATTCAGATTTACTTACCGTATAACCTTGCATTTACTCCATGAAATTTAGGAATTTGTTTTAGAATGTTTAGTCCTGCACACAATCATCAAACCTGCCAGCTCTCATTTTTTTTGGCTTTGTTATAAACATATGGTGAGCTTTTCAAAAGCACTCTGCTCACAGAGGCTATCGCAATGGTTTCAGCTGTGGTTTCAAAAGCTGTGCACTCAATTTTTTTTTATTATTTTTTTTTTTAGTATTTTGGTGACCTCCTAACCAATGGGGAGATCTTATTTTTGAATAAGCTGATTTATTTTAACAGGCATTGCAGGGTTACCTCCATGCATCTTGTCACAAAGGCTTTTTTTTGTGATTCTTCTTATCATTATCATTTTTATTTTTAAGTGTAGCCAGCTCTCAACCAATTTGCAGTGAAAACTGTCTTGTCAAAAGAATAAAATAAGCCATAAAGGTAAACAAGCAAGCAAAACATCTTATTGAGTTAAAACCTCAAGTGACTTAGGTACCTGGATTAACTCTTGCTGAAATACAGGTTTTCACTGCCCAGACTTCAAAAAGGCTTTTAGGCCTTTGTGTCACTTAAACAAGCTTATTAAAAAAAAAAAAAGTGTTTTTTTTTTTTTAATTTAACTTGTTTGAATTAGTTTAATATAGCAATACATCTCTTTTTAAAAATACAGTGGCTTCACCTGGTTCTAAATCTATAATTTACCAAAAAAAAAAAAAAAAAAGCCCAATACTAGCTGCTATCTTCATGTGATAGTATTAGTTTTCATACAGAAAATGTTTCCATATGCTGAATTAGCTAAAGGAAAATCTAATGCAGTGAAACTCTCTCAGCAATTCAAAACCCCAATTCAGTGCCGGTGCTGTGACTCCAAGCCCTGACATCCCAAATTGCAGCCAGAAGGCTAAGCTCTGATTTAAAGGTTCGAGACCTGTTAGTTAAAATCAGCACAGGATTTTATAAACGGCTGAGTTTTTCATTAATTTCTTTCCGAACTTTTTGATATGCAAAGTGTTACATGCAATATGACCTACACCATTATGGCAGCAATTCTAGACAGAAATAGAGGCCACAACCTCAACACCGCCATCCCTGCCACGCGGGGCTGGGGCCATCCCAGCTTTAACAATTAGCGGGATAAGACACGGCTGGGGGGAGGCAGGAAAGAAGGAAATTTTAATTTCTGAGTTTGAGACCAAAGTAAATCAACTCTCTCTCCAACGCAGGAAAAACAAGCTCAACAAATTGTAATCAAGACCAGTGCAGTGGGATTCATTTATTCCCTGGTAGCCATCAGACGGTTTAAGTCTAACTGCCTGCTTTTTTCCATGGACATTCAAGTGCAGTTTTAATTGAAACTGATCTTCCACTACAGATTTCAAATTAATTCTTCTTCCAAGTGTCTCATGCTCCAGACATTCTTGCCTTGCAAAAAACCCTATATCATTAGAGGAGGAAATAGAACGCTTTTTCTAAGCTTGCAGGTATTGATTACCTATTCCTTCCATCAAAGCACAATTGCCATTCTGCACTGTATAAATCTCTTCAGTGTTAGACACTTTATAAAGTACCAAGAATTATATCATTAATCATTTGCAGTTGCACCTGTCTTGCTTTATTGAATTCTTTGTTTTTTAGAACTTTAAATAAATGCTTTTAAATAAAAACATGACACTAAATAAAGACTCTGTTTCACTTAAGCCTAGCAAAAAAATCCCTCCGTTCCGTGTGTAACATTTACCCATCTGAGACAGATAACTTATGGCTGTTTGTATTCCATTTTTCCAATGGCGAGCATTACGGCTTTCATCAAATAAAATTTGGAATGAATTTGAATTGACCTTTTAAGGGTTGACAAATAATTCAGTTTTCAAAACCCAACCAAGCTAAGAGACCTCACCTGTGCTAACAACTAACACATTTCCACCACAATGGTGGGATGACCCGCAAGTGAAGGCGAGCATCTGACACCCCGTCCTGGAGCTGGAGTACTCGATGCAAGCGCGGCACCGAAACGGGACGTGCTGGGAACGCTGTGGGGAGGAGGTCACCCTCTAAAGCCCCAGTAACTCCAGCCCCACCGAGATGAGATCCTGCCCTGCTGCTGCAGAGCTCGCTCATCTCCTGAGGCTGGCAGCCCCACAAGCTCATTTTGGTCTGCAGCCAGGTCTCTGGGAGCTGACCCTACCTCTGCTGAAACCAGGGGCGAGAGAGGTCCCTGCTTCTGAGGGGTAAAAGCGCATCTGGGGTCTGTCCTCAGCAAGACCACCTGCTTCTCACACCAGGACTTTCAGCAGCACAAAACGCCAGAGGTGTTGTCATCCATCCTCATCCGAACTTACTTGATGCTTCCAAAGACTCTGCAATCTTTTCTCATGCAAAATCTTCCAGTCAATGACTGCAGAATCTTTAATATATATTTTTTTTAATGCACAAGCTGCTCTTTAAATAGAATCCAAAATTACCTTTCTCTTTCTAGTTATGTACAACCTAAACAATGAGAAGCCTTCATTAATGAAAAAACATTTCCACTAAATCTAATTAAAGCTTGCATAAAAACTTTAAAAAAAAAAAATCAAATATATTTTTCTTCCACAAAGCTTTTGTTTAAACTTTCTTCTATCAAAACCACTGCAATTTTCTTGATTTTAAATAATTTCCCAACTAATGGATCAGCTCCTCTGATACAGACTGATGTATACCGCACGCTTTTACACAACATCCAGATGTAGTGTGACACACATCAGCAATTTATGAACAATCTGATTATGATCATTCATTTACAAGATGGGAAAGAAGCAGAAAAATCAACATTTGTTTTTCTTAATTTTACATGGTTTTAACATTTGCACAAAAATTTGACTTTAAAATCCCAGTCTATCGGGCAAAGAGCTAGTTCAGATTTTTTTCAAATTTTTATATATACATAACTTCTCTGTGCTTTATTCTTTAACAGTTTTTAAACAACATTATCTCAGACAAATCTAGATGTATTTGATGCCTCTAAACCTTTTATTTCTGAATGAAAATGGCAGTCATGATTGCAACGGCAACCCAAACCACTCACACTTCTGCAATTAAAACAAATTAGCTTGGCCACTTCACAAGGACATCCTATCCCATCATCTTAATGCACAAGATCATTAATCCACGATTATCTGCAAGGCAGATATTCACAGAACTGTAAGGAAACAGGCGCTGCAGAAAGGCTTACATCCATCACCCCTTCTAGCCCTGCTTTGTCCTCCCTCCACATGCAAATGGCTCTTGCTGCTCTCTTGCTGGCTGTTTTCTAACGCTGACAGAAGGAAGCTACCCTCCTAAGAGGAGGGAATCTCTGTCAGAGGCAGGATGCCCACGTTTCACACAAAGTGGCAGGGCTCCCTTCTTGCTGGGTCAGAAGGATGTGGGATGTTGGGAATTATGTTTGGAAGCTCACCCAAAATAAGGCTAAAGGCACGCTAAGCAGTGGCTTGGTTACTCCTCGGATGGCAGTGGTATTCAGTTGTGTTAGTGATGCCACCCAAGCAGGTTGCCTCCAGCATCTTTTCTGCAAGTTTTATGGGAAGGATTCTCAGCAAGATTCTGGATAAACAGGAATGCTTTTCTTTGTACAGATGCGTAGGTATGACCTGCCCAGCCAACTGAGCATTTACTTGAGTAATGCTGAAGATGTGAATCTCAGAATTTCCACCTGTCTCTGTCGTACTTGAGCTGCTCCCTCATGAGCCAAATCTCAAGAAACACTGAAAAGAAACACCAGTAAACAAAAACATCTCCTTTTTAACACTGAGAAAGAGCAAGGAAGTGGTGCCAGTAAACAAAAACATCTCCTTTTTAACACTGAGAAAGAGCAAGGAAGTGGTGCCCTTGCTCAACTATAAAGCAGTGAGCTTCTCTTGCAGGCTGAATTTTCAAACAGGAAAAAATGGTTTAAAATAATCAAACATCAAGGAAATTCACTGCGGAACTGAAAGTATTTCAAGATTCTTCAGAAGTTTCAGGTCTGGGGTTTCGCTCTGTTATCTGGGACGAAAAGATCAAACCTGGTACTTGATGCCATTAACCAAGACTTCATCATTTTTGCCGTTTAAAAGCAAGTCCTGGAAGGCACGCGAGGAAGGTGCTTACGCCATGCGAGTGAGGGCAGCAGGCAAGGCGTGTGCTGCAGCTCCAGCCCAGCTGAACTGTCAGCCTCCCTTCAGTCTCTAACCTCCGGCTTCCTCCTAGGAAGACGAAATGAAGTGAACCCTGCAGGATGAAGGCTAAAGGCTGCATTTAGATACAAGGCAGGAAAGAATGATTCGAATGACTGACTGATCTCTTGCTGAGTAATTTACCACGCGGCAGCAGGGGTAAAGGTATAAAAATCCCCGAAAGCCCTGATAAAAATCAGTGGCATCTTTCAGGGGCCTTCCCGTTGCAGAGAAAGCAATCAAGTTTTTGAATCATTATATTAGGGGAAAAGTTGCTAAAATTATACTGTCTTGCTCTAAAACGATGGCATACCAAATTCAAAGAGATAGAGAAAGAGAGCCCATAGTTAAGAGTCCACGGTGCCGTTTTGAACAAAGATTCCAGGATTTCCTACCCTGAGGGAAAAGGGCTTTTCATTTTATTATTCTCTGTCATCACTCTGTTTAACATGAGACACTCATGCTTGCAGAAAATTCCAATTACTGCTTGAAAAATGAGACTGAATACCAAGAGCAAGGTCCTGAAGAGCTCGCTGAGACCCAAACAGATATAAGCATCATCCAGTCTGCAAACTCGGTGCAGAAAAAAGTGCCTAAGACATGTCAGAGTCGTAAACAGCCCCGGACAGGTTTTTGGAGAGCTGAAAGACGCTGAAAGAAATTTTTCCCAAGAACAGTTTCTGATAAGGGATATCTTAACCGGCAGTTGTTGGAACATACACAAATACAGGAAGACAGAACAAAAAGGGTTTGGATTTAGATAACCTTTGAGCAATTGCTAGCAGCAACATCGAAGCACCAGCCCTGCTTCTCCTTTCTGCACCGGTGCCACCACACCTACAGAAACGTCCAGCCATGGGGCCTTAAAAGCAGAGCTGATCTTCAGAACTGATTTCACCAGTGATACCATCTCACTGCCAAAACACGGCTGATGCAAAGAAAAAGAAAGGCTTTAAACTACGCTCCTGAAAATAAATTGTCCTACAACACCTGCAGCTTTTAAACCCAAAAACAGTGAGGTGCACCATCTTCTAAGTTTCTACAGACACCATGTTTCTTGCTGGATTCTTTAATTAAGCCTTCTATTAATTATCTTTTGCAAAGAGTTCTAACGTATGTTTTCAAAAGCTTTGTATCCTTCAGAAGGTATGTGAACATCTGTATTACACAGCCACAAACACTTTTTTTTTTCTGTGTATCCCCACACTTCCGTACAAATACTTTCTGGATCCTAATCTTGTTCCTCAAAAAAGTATGAAGCTGCCATGAATCTTGTATGAAGCTCCCGCTGTACCTACCAACCTGCCAGCAGCACAAACGTATGATAAATAAGCAACATCAGGAAACCTCAGCACCTTAAGACAAATGTTGCAGGAAGTTCACAACAAATTGGAGCAAGTGCAATTACTTAAAACAAGTTTTTTCCATAAACATTTCAAGGTTTGCATCTGTGACCTGAATAATGTACCACCACGCAAAAGTGAAAATGGGACTAGCTTCAGCTGTGCTGGCAAAATATTTCGGGATTTCTTCAGGAGTGTGACACAACATACTCTTGATAGACACAACTAATGAGCTGCTGAGTTTTTTAACTCCAATATTTCAAAAATGTTTACATTATATTGAACACAGCATAACAACATCGATGAGATTAATATGCAGAACTCACTGAGTGGGAGGATGAATTGTGGTATACAAGGTGCGTGCTGGTGGCAAGTGACTGAGACAATATACGTCTACATCCTCTGTTTTTCATAATTTTCATTTTTAATAAATGAACATCTGACATCTCACACCATTCATTTCGTAACTGTCTGTGGCCTTTTTAGAACCGCTCACCCTGAGCTGCATATAATAAACGAGGTGATAACTTACGTTATAAGGAGAAAACAGAAGATTAATTTATATGAAGACGTTGTAAATTAACTTTCTTCTCTTCCTATACCAGTTGAGTAAAACTCCATGAAGGCGAGGGAGAGACATAAAAATAGATTTTTTCTTAAATATAATTTAAAAAAGTATAAACCCTAATGGAAATTACTGGATGAAGATGTACTGTGAATCAATGCAGCAGCTGATGACAGCACCTGATGTCGCTGGGTGGAAGGCAGGGTGTCAGCAGGCGGTGCCTGGGACCGGGCCCGTCTGAGGCCACCTCCCTGGCAGGGCGGCCCCCCTGTCACTGTCCTCCTTTCCCTTCACAGGCAACAGCTGGACAATGATGGACCTGGGCAGCAGACGCACTCGTATCGCTGTACTGCCCAACACTGCAGCGAGGAAGGACGAAGGCCTTCATTCTTCCACAGACAGGGCAGCAAACAGCTCAAAAACTCATAACCGAGCCACGTAAGGCAAGGCCGCAGCGACCCAACGTGCGGCACCTCACACTCGAGAACAGCCCCTCCTGGGCTGACCTGCCCCCTCCTGTAACAACCTCGCTTCTCTGAAGGCATCTCCCTCAGCTGGAAACCCCCCGGCACGTCCTCTATATCAGAAACTCAATCATCCGTCCCATAGGACAGGAGAGAAACGCCGCCAATTCTTCCAGATAGCAAAGATAAAAGGAGAAATGAGCCTGGTGTTTCATGGAATTAAACAGATGAAGAATGAGCCTGAGCACATATAATGCCGATGTAAATCACGGTCCCATCTGGACTGCTCCAAGAAGAAAGCACAGCATGAAAAAAGCTCTCAGAAAATAAAACAGAGGAAACAAGAGGAAGAAACTGGGCAGGAAACTTTCCCACCCAGGAGCTGTTTGATGCAGACAGAGGCCCGGGGGGCTTCAAGAAGACTTTGTGGAAAGAAGAGGAGGGAAGAGGATGTGAATTCAGCACGCTGCTAATTATGGCATCCCTTGCCAAGGCTAGGAGAGGCAAGGGGCCGAGCAGGCAGCGGCCGTGCTGCGGTGACGGCCCCCACAGGACCCGGACCCAGCTGAAGCGGGCAGCGGCTGTGTGCCAAAGCTGTGGCATGGCAGGGAGACCTCAGGCTGCAGGAGGAGCGAGGCGAGAGGAAAACCTAGAACAGCCACGGTGGGCTAAGGAACCACTGTATGGCAGCATTTTTTTTCTTCGAACCAGAGATCTTGGCTAGTTTGAGAGTTTGACTTAGACCAGGCTGAAGCATCAAGACTCCCGCGCTGCTGAACCAGCCCAGCGGCTCCAGAGATGAATGCTGAACGACAGTGACAGTAATAAGCCGTGACATTTAAGTCAGGAAGTCTCAAATTCCCATCTTGCTTCTCTGGCTCCTTCCTACCACCAGGAGCAACACGCTCCATTTCATTCCCCTGCTTTATAAAGGGAGAAGTTCACCTGTCTCATCAGAGCATCTGCAAGGATTGCTCAAAACTTGAGAAGAGCTGCAGAGATTTAAAAAGAAAAAAAAAAAAAAAGAAAAAAGCACAGTAACTGTGCAAGCCTCAGCTGTCCCGCTGCAGACCTCAGTGCCAGGCTGCCTGTAAATGCATTTAGGAAAGACACAGTTCCAATTATTTCTCAAAGTACCGCACACTTGAAATCCTACTACTTCTCACATGTACCCTTAATAGCCTTGATCTCACCAAAGAAACTGCTAACGTAAATGATGCCTCACTGTAACTTAATTACCTCCAATTTAGGTGGGTATGGGAACAGAAAGTACCTTTTCTTGATTCCCATCTGTTCCTCATAACTAACCAAAGGAGCCTTCCCCAGAGCTCTGTCTCTGAGAACCAGCATGAAAAAAAAAAAAAGAAAAGAAAAGGAAGAAGAAAGTAAGGAAAAAATTGTATATTTTTATTGAATTTTTGCAGGATGCTGGTTAATAAAACACCCACAGAGAGCACAGAGCAATATAGAAAGGGAATAAAGGGAGGGAGGGCTGATATCAATAAAGCCTATCCAGAGGCACTGGTGGAGCGAACGTACTCTTGGTTTCAAAAGAAACCTGCTACTAAAGTGATTTTCACTCGTTGCTTTGGCTCACGTTTAAAATTCACAAAAAAAAAAAACAACACAAAAGTGTCCTAAGAAAAAAAAGCCAGGAAGATAAAATCGTCCACTGCTAAAACATGTGTCACCTTCAGCTTTCCAATATCCGTTGTTGGTCCTAACCTGACCCAAAGACGGCCACAATACGATACGGACTGTATTGTTTAAGTGCATCACGGGCAGCGCTGCAGCCCCTGAAATCATTCATTAGACTTCGACGAACAATGGCTTTGCTATGATACATCTCTTTTTTCTTTTTTTTTAAAGGTGAAAATCAACTTTTGACCAACTAAGTTGTTAATGGCATCCCTGTTAGAACAGACTTCTCAATCCAGCTGTCCTTTTCACTAATATGCACCAGTAAAATAGCTCCCGGGAGAGTTTCTGGGAGATAGCCAGCTTTTACTTAACGACACATCATGAACCCTAGCCTCAACTACCATTAACATTCAGTCTATGTTTCTACCATTAATTTAAGAGCATCAGGAGTAAGAATAAATAGGAAGACAATAAGCAGCCGTAACATCCAGCTTGAGGTACTCTAGCTGCAGAAGCAGGGCTATCTCCTACGGCACAGAACATTTTACAACCATTTTTCTCATTTTTGTTCCATACCTGCCATTTCCCATATGTTACATTAAATAGCTTAAACTCTTCAGAGCCAGCTTTAGTTTTTCAATTAGGTGACGGGAAAGAGGGAAAGAGGGAAAGAGGGAAAGAGGGAAAGAGGGAAAGAGGGAAAGAGGGAAAGAGGGAAAGAGGGAAAGAGGGAAAGAGGGAAAGAGGGAAAGAGGGAAAGAGGGAAAGAGGGAAAGAGGGAAAGAGGGAAAGAGGGAAAGAGGGAAAGAGGGAAAGAGGGAAAGAGGGAAAGAGGGAAAGAGGGAAAGAGGGAAAGAGGGAAAGAGGGAAAGAGGGAAAGAGGGAAAGAGGGAAAGAGGGAAAGAGGGAAAGAGGGAAAGAGGGAAAGAGGGAAAGAGGGAAAGAGGGAAAGAGGGAAAGAGGGAAAGAGGGAAAGAGGGAAAGAGGGAAAGAGGGAAAGAGGGAAAGGACTTGATTTCCCTAAGATGGATCTCAGACCATCACACCACTACTGGATGAGCTCTGGGTGGAAGCATACTAGTGCTGGAGGAGAGCAGCAGCAGCCGCCCCCCGGCCCCGCAGCAGCAGATCCCCTTCCCTCCCGCCGGCGCTGCCTGCGGCGCATGATCCGCATGCGAGTGGCCGAGCAGCTGCTGCGGGGAGAAACCAGCTGCCACGGGGAGCTGGCAGCAAAGCGACTGTGGTGACGGACAGAGTCGGAGTGAGCACTGCTAGATGCAGTACTGATGGGGCACAGGCAAACGCTGCATAAAATATAAGGCTGGGATAAATGCACTTTCCTCCAGCATAGCATGACCGTGTTGTTTACAGCATCTCTTTAGGGAAGATCACCCCAGAGGACAGCTCGCAGGCTATAAGCTTGTCACCAGAAGGAATCTTCCCCAGAGCCACATACAAGCATCACCTGCCCCTTCACGCCAGCATCTTCACGTACTGCCACCGAGGATGCTGGCGAGTGAAGCAGGTGCTTTCACACAGCCCTCCCTGCCCCGCTCAGCCCGATGCAGCCAGCTCTGAACACGCTTCCCCGTGCCGTTTATTCATGGCAGCGTTTGGGCAGCCCATGGCGACATATACCATAAAATGGAATCCGGAGTGCATCGCTTAACTGTGAAATCTGTAAGATATTGGATTTATATAGTGTTTGCAGAACACATTAGAAGATCATCATCATCATGTCTTTTCAAGACAGCCATAATTATTCAGGCTGTTATTCTATCTCACTGGTGCTTTTGAAAAACTATTTAATATTAGCAAACCCTCAGTAAAAACAATGTTTTGGTTGAGAGACTAATCTTCATCTCAGTACACAGCCATACCTGGTCTTATCTACATTACCAATTCCCTGCTGATTGAGCGGATTCATTAACAACACAATCTCTGGCGACTGAAATGAAGTCTCATTCTTCGTATCACTGGTGCCTTGCTGTTTGCTTTTCCTTCACAGTGTGCACACAAGTAATTAACTTACTATGCTCTGCTAGCTCCTGACACATTACTTGGCATAGAAAAATTCACCAGCAGGTAGTTAAGCATGCAAAATATTTTCAGTCAAATGAACTTCATAACAAAGCACTACTTAGGAGAAATGTGGCTCTTTCTGATACAGCACTAACATGCATCATGCCGCCCGTACCAACAGGAACTTCTTGAGTGGCAAGATAAAAATATATCACTTTTACCAGTTTTGTTCGACATGTAGGAAGCTTCTTTAGGGATTTAAGCTGGCAGACAGTAAACGGTGATCTCTGAAAGGATGAGCATGGAGATGAACCTGATCGGCCCTTGTGAAAGTATGACATAACAAGGACTGGAACAAGATACATAAAGTATAGAACAAAAAAAAGAGGGGGCGGGGGGGGAGACATAAAGTAAAGAGGAGATTCACTTCAGTACCGCATTACTGAGATTACCGGTGTCTGGATGTACAGAAGAACAGTGCATTTCCGCTTACATGAAATAAAGAGAGGTAATTTGCTATTTTAAGCCTAGAGTTCAACGACAGTGAAACCTCCCTAAATAAAAACATGAAACTTATACACTCCACCAAAAAGACTCCACTCAGGAACGTGACTTAAAATATTTGACTATTCTCAGTAATATCAAGCTGTAAAACTGGAGTGAAGTTACTCATGAACTTACCTATTTGCAGGATGAGAGGTTACGGCATGAACTGACTTAGTACCACCGCAGTGCAGTGCGAGATGAAGTGTCAAAGTGACAGCGCAGTGCCTGTCACTGACTTTGCTAACACCAGGATTCTCCCTGGAGAATATAAAGATACCAGAGACTTTGTGGAAGTCTCCTCTGATCTGAACACACTCTAAACTAAGACTTAATTACCTTAACATTCGCTCAGCACCAGAGACTGGGAACCATGTGAGCTTCACGCCACGCTAGCGCAGTCTGGACAGCGTCATACCAAACAGTTAGTCACCTGCTCTACACTGTCTGAGGCCTTCCCTTAAACCAAAAGTACCTGGATCTCCAAAACATATGTAACAAATACTTGAGAAAAAGCAGGAACATGGCTCCAATAAAGACCCTTTCACAGTATTATTAATCACAACTTTGACCTTCTGTGACAAATTCTTGCTCAGAAGTTCTACAACTGCACTGACCTAGAACGTGGGAAATTGCGATCTCTAAGTTTCCTTCTACACAAGGAAAAATCTTTCTGAAGTCCTAGAAAATAACAGTTGTCTTCTGCTCAGTTTTGTCCAGAATACATTTGTTCCTTCTCCTTTCACGTGCCTGAAGGCATGTACCTTTGCCAACTCTGACTGTTGTTCCTACTCGCTCAGTCACAGAAGTTAGCTCCTCATGTTCCGTTGCAACAATTTTTGCTTGTGGCAGAAGAATTAGATCTGCGGAGGACAGAATTCACTGAGATTTGTGTATATCATTTTCCTCTATTCTTACACTGCTTTCAACAGCTCATTTAAATATAGCTCCTGTCATACCCATCATTTTCAGTTCACCTGTTACGCAGAACCACACACTCCACCTCCAACAGAGCCAATCTTTTTCTTGGCTGTATAGTTTATACACATTCTTTAACTCTACTCTGAGCCTTAACTTGTTATTCAGTTACAATCTATTCCTCAAACACTATTTCCATTTGCTTGACAGGAATATTAATGCACGGAATAGAAACCAGTTTTTGTTATTTCTAATTTTCAGCAAAAACGAACTACCTAGCTCAATAGCTCCCTGTATCTTTGAGAGTTACTCAGGTCTGTAAAGGGTTCACTATATCAAGGAAAACCTTTACGACATCTCCAAAAGGCTGCTGAAACTTGCTGTGTTGCTGGGATGGGATCTCAGGTTTTGTTTGCTTTTCCCCACTCACAGTGTCAGTAAAAAGTAACAGGTTTTCATGCCAGAAGAAACAGTTGGATAGCACATACTGACATGATGAGCACAAGTCATTACTTCAGAACGCTACCTCTCCACAGAGCCTTAAAAACAGTCTTCACCTCTTTCAGAAAACTGTTCAGCATTGAAGAAATCAAGACTTAAGAAGTCACTATTTGTTTTCTGTTTTAAAGATTGTTTCAGTGTTTTATCGCTGTCTAAGTTTCAACCTGCAGCTTACTTCTAACGCCAGCTCATCGTGTTTCCAGCCCAGGGTTTATTTCGCCTTCTAACAGTAGCTTACAAGAGGCCTTCAGTAGACAGCATCTTCTCTTTAGGGACATGCATGCTTCTCAGGCGACTTACCCATATGTAAGTCTAGGTAAATGCCGTTGGGGCTGGACAGCTTTCCTCCGGGGGGTAAAGAGTTGCACACTGCCCAGAACCATCTTCCAGTGAGGAAGTCAACTGGGCTGGAAATTGCTCTTCACTCCACCCAAAACACTGAACGGACCTAAGCTGATCCCTCCGCTGCTTTAGGGAGCGTTCCTTGTATCGAAGATGAGTAAATGAGTACTGTCCCCTCCTAAATGGGATATTTTCCCAAAGCCTAGATTTCTTCCTTTGGCTCCAATGGAACCTACCAACGGACTTGAAGCAACAAAAAAGGCAATCAGGCAAAAAGACAGATAAACAGGTCTGAAGAATATCATTGGACCATACTTTGTGTAACTTCGTCTTACAGAAGAATGTTTCCTCTAGAATGAGAGACTGTCTGGAGAGTGGAGGTTTGCGTGGCCCTTTTCTCCAGCATTCTGATGTTTGAAACACTGCTGTGGCTAAGTCCTGCCTCTTCTGCAGCTCTTGCTGGTCCCATCTTTTCCGACCTGTCCTGAATGCTTTCTCCATTCAAGCCGCATTAAACACATATAATCATTTTTCTAGCTCCTACATGGCCCATTATTGTTTTCATGTCTTCTTTAGCTTCCATCTGGCTTATGGTGTCAGCCTTCAGTTTCCCCATCCAAGGGTTACTCAAAGCACACAGCTCAGTGTTTTCTTCCATGTTATCATTCTCTCTGGCTGAGAACCACTAACACATACTCACAGAAATTCTTTTTTCCTTTAAGTCAATCCTTAATAGCTTCACCTACAAAAATCTGGCTGCCAATTAAGCTTGCTGTTGTGTTGAGATCAATTCCTACTACGCTAAGCAGTGCTGCCCCACCGCACCGTTGCACTTGTCTGTATCCCTGCACTATTTATTATCTCACACAAGTCAAGAGCTTTTTGAGGAGCAGCCTATCCTTCTGTTCTTGTTTCGTTCTGAAGAAAATTTAAAATAGATTTCGATCCATGACTGGAATTTCTTGCCAGTGCAAATCCATAGGAATGAGTTAGAGTATCCTGAGTATGATAAGGTAATTACAGAAGCCCTGTTTGGGACCATGGACCAAAATAAGTAATTAGATACAACCCTCCTAATTATAGAACATGTCTTAGGCAATTTAATGCCTTTATTAAAGCTGTGGCCAGTAGACTTGAGAGATTGCACTCTTGGTCTCATGAGAGTGAATTATGTCCAGCTTTTTAAACTAGAAAGTTTCCAGGCTCCTTGTCTTCAGAGCAAAGTTTGAAAACAGAGAAGAAAAAAGGTCCAGGAGCCAGAAGGCAAAGAACCTTAAAATTACTACCTTTTTTCAATCCCCCCAGATTTCTTTTGGTCGGTCTCATTACTTTTGAGCAACTGACCCTGGCAGTACTCCAGCGTACCTGAGTTTATTGACAAATACCAAACAATCTAACGGCCAGGGGAAATAACAAAGAATCCAAAGCCATCAATACCAAAAGCTGGGCTAATAAAAGGGGCCCACAGAGGTGCCCAAATGCCAAGCACCCTCCCATGCTCAGCTCAGACCCACTTCCATTAGCTTTGTAAGCTAAATGGTGACCATGTAGATTGCTTTTTGCTTCAGGATGCTTTTATTCTAGATGACACCTACATACTTCGTACTATTGAGCAAGAAAAGAGGTTTTGTTTGTTTGCTTTTTGTTTTAAACTACCAGTGACCGATACTAGCTGACATGCCCACATAACACATCTTCTGGTCCTGCTGGTCTTGCGAAGTTTTCACAGCAGCAAAAAAAGCAAGCTGGGCTCACTTTGAAGTAAATTTTGGATGTAACCACTTATACAAAGAAGCTAGTAAATCAGTAACAGAAGTTTATTAATTTAGTAGTTACTGAGACAGATCTTATTGATCTTCCTTACTCACACTCTGCCTCTAGAGTTCACCTCACAGCTCCAGTTTATGCCTCGATTAAGTGGCCGAGAGAAGCTTTGCGTTTTATAGTATGCACATCATGTAGCGTAATGCTCGTGGTATGATGGCTTGCAAACCAAGTGGTGGATTTATCACCCTGCAAGAGGCTCCAGCTCTACTCACCCAGGGCAGCCAGCACAAGTACTCGAGAGCTAAGCCCAGTCCCGAGCTTCGCCGCGAGATGCACGGCGCTAACTCATTCGATGACAGCCTCGTAGCCAGCTTCAGCTTGCTTGCGTTTCTGACACAATATCAGTTAGCTGGCGAGGAGTTTCCATTTTCAGCATTCGCATGTTTTTGTGAACATTTCTTTTTATAGGTTCTGAGTCAGCAAAGTACTTAAGCACATGCTTTACTTTAAATAGCTGAATAATCCAGTGTCTTTTTAGCAAATGTTTAACCTGAATTGTGTGAATAGTTCCAGTTCAAGGGCTCCTCATGCCTCGGACACTGAATGCTCACTTATGCGCTCTATTCATTGCACAGATATAATATTATTCATGGGCTTCACATTACATATTTACTTAAGTGCTTTGCTAAACAGGGTCCAAAAAGCAAATATGCCACAGCCAGTTTATTTAATAACGCTTCTACAAATCCGGTTCTAAACTGTCAAGCATTTTAACAAGGAAAACTAAATAACAATAGGATTTACCACATTTTCTTTCACGTTGATTTAGCACTGACTACCAATGTGGCAACATAGGTCAATACAAAGCACTAGGATTCCCCCTCCACTCTTTTTTGGAGGCGTGTTTGCTCCTTCAGCAAACCAAGCCAAACATCTCCTGCATGAAAACCACAGCTTCACAGGGTTTTCCCCATGGCCACGGGTCACACAGAGCCAGCGCTACTTCCAAAGAGGAAGGGGCCTCTCCAGAGAACTTCTCTCCCCCATTTACTGTATTCCAAGTCCCACCATGAATTTTAGTCTCAAAATCACGATATTTGATGCCAAAAATGGCTAGAAAGTTTTGGGGGGTCTTATCATAGGAGTTTGTTTTTTTTTTTTCAGGCTGAAGGAAATACTTGGGACAGATTTTCAAGCTCCTCTCCCATAACCATTGCTACATTTTTACGCGGAAGCTGATGAATTTTCCTCTCATTCCAAGGCTCCAGCAGCTGTGGCTTTAAGAAAAATACCAAATCGTGTGAGATTAACAATAAAACCAGCAGACCTGGCAGAGCTGCCTTACCCCTTTGGGCCATTTCCATTCCGAGCGGCTCCCCACTGACCCACACAATGCACGGCTCCTCACTAGTTTGGTAGCTACTGCTTCAGATATTTCAAAATACCGTGTTTTAAATTATTAGAAGGAAGCATTCCAAAAAAAAAAAAAAAAGAAAAAAAAGAGGCTGCCAAGCGAACCTTCTGAAACACCAGCTCTCTAAATTCGTTAGATAAAAAGGCAGAGAATGAAATTCACACTTAACACGCATCTGCTCTGAGAGCAGAACGCCTTCCTTGCAGCTGTAAGTCCCATTGTTTCAGATGAAAGCACCACTGGGGCCTGCAGGTAAAGGGCTTTATGCTCTCACGCGAGCTGGAGAAGCCAAATTAAAATGGGCAAAAAATGTAAACAGAACCAGATGCACCTGAGAAAAAGAAAGGCAACTAAAATTGCCTCAAAAGATAAAACGATTAAGCTCTGCTGACCAGTAGCTGTAAAACACGCAATAAATTTAGACATTTCTTTTCTGAAGGAGGAAGAAAGCTATTTAATGAGATAAGTGTTATTAAGATAGAGCAGAATAACTATAATGTAGAAAACTGCTCATTAGTTGAGGCTTAATTGCTCTTATAGTTGGTGAAGAAGCAGTAATTACTATACCAAAAAAAGATCTGTATTTAGAGATTATTTGTTTTTATGCATGGAACGAGAATACCACTTTGATATTAAACCAAAATTTCGCCAGAATATATCCAATGTCATCCCTTGGGAACCGAACACGGACAACCGTATAACTCTTCATGCAAGGAAAAAAGAGATATTGATTATAGCAAGGAATGCGATTTCTGTTTGTTCTGAAACAGGACTTTGATACGTTTATAGTTATTTATTCACTGCGGTCTCACTGTTTGCCTCCTTTGTTTATAAATATTTACCATGCACTATCTTCATAAAATAATAATTATTCAATGTACACAGCAATGAGAAGACATTAGAGATCTAGCTGTGTGTTTTTCCATTCTAATCTGTATGACAATATTTTAATTCGGTTTTAAAACACAAGTCCTTACAGCTGAGCTTTCTTTGCCAGGTTATGCATGCAAACGCTTGCAGAAAGGCAGGGTCCCTGCTCAGGCGGCTGCCTCCCTGACATGGCGCAGGGGATGAGGCAGGGAGCCCTGCTGCGGTTCGCCAGTTCCTCTAGGACAGCTGACAGTCTAGGACCTGTTGGTGACATTAGAGAGGATACCCGTGACCACAGCAACATTTTCAACCCCTACAGGGGTAGGGTAATTCTTTACAGGGGTGTCACTTAAAAGATAGCTTCTTAACTGATGCACAAAATTAATTTTCCATGCAAGTGCTGAGCCAGGAGAGGCTTCACCCTGCAGCGCTCCCATGGGGAGCACCACCAAAGCTCAGGGCGAGGAAGAGAAGCCCACCATCCCTCCTTGAGGATGGGGCTGTTACTCCAGAGACACGGCGTCCCGCAGCCAGCTACATCGCCCGTGTCAGGGAACACATTTTCCTGCACCACTGCCCTCGCCAGAGAGGGCTGTGTCAGCAGGCATGAGAAGAACAGCTCTAGTTAAGCAGCGGGCCGTGCCAAGGAGATTTCTAAGTGTTGAATATGGCAGTGCTCAGCAGCAGGCCATGGCCTGCACTTAACAAGGCAGGCACAGGTAGGCCTTCCTTCCAGACGTGCAGCATTTCGGGAAGCCAGGCTCACTCCCTGAGGTGCACAGGAGGCTCCAGCAGAAGCTGCAGGTTTACCTCCCAGGTGTCACAAGGGCACAAGGCTTAAAAAGCATGCCCCAATCCAGCTTTGTTCCAAAGAGCATCCAACCTCACTGATGCTAAAAAACATAAAGGGGAATTTTGGGGGGGGATTTATCGTCAGTATCTGGCTGGGATCAGCAGCACCAAGATGAAGTACAACCCATTTGGTGATATATCTATCACCTCATTCTCTCATAAATCGTGGTTATAGAATAAATACTGGTGGGACAGCCAAAGTTAGAAACAATAAAAGACTCGTAGGCCAATTTTTATTTAATTTGATTGTATTTCAAGATAATGATACCCCTTAGACTATGGGAAACACGCTCCATCTGCTCTCCAGAGCCTCTATGGCTTGCAATTTCCTTCCACGTGCAGCTCCAGATGTTAACCAGGACCCTGGGAGGCCCCCACGACCCGGGTTCCTTGTTCTCGCTCCCCTGACGGCGCAGGTGAGGCCTACAACAGTGATGAAGGCTGCGTAAAGCCCCAAGAGCAACTGCGAAGATTTAAATAGGACTGGAGCAGCACAGGGGAACTTTTGCAAACCCTCGCTTGATGCTGCTAATCTTATCTGCTCTCATTTTTGTGTTTTGAGCCTGAGGGACCGGGGCAAGGCCATCGAAAGGCTGGAGCACCAAGCCCAGATCTGCAGCTCTTTCTTCAGTGAGCATAGCCAGAATCACCTTACAGTAATGGCTCAAGGCCCTGACAGCCATGGAAATGTGTAAATACGTTTTTTTGTTTGTTTGTTTCTTTTTGTGTTTTTTTTTTTTTTTTTTTGGGGGGGGGTTAGTCTGGGAAGAGAACTCATGTGAAAACAGTTTTGAGTGGTTTTTGGTAACTGACACCATACAGGTGCCTTCTTTTTGCTATCAGCTTGTATTTTTTATTTTTAAAAACCTTGCACATATTTTCATCAATTGAAAACAATATTTAAGAAAAATTAAACACTGGAGATTTACTCTGTGATGAAAGTCTATATATAGTATGTACCTTAAACAACTTTAAAATATTTTACAGTGTAGATTTTGCAATCCCTCCAATAGTAATAACAATAATAAAAGAAAAACACCTCTGATGTGCCAAACCACGAATTTTAATTCCTGGAAGCTCATTTTGATGATTACTAATTCCTTTCTGTTGCTCAGGTAAACTTAAGGGAAAGATATGCCAAAGGAATGGATAACTGTAGGGTAGTTTGCTATTCTGTTTTTACAAAGCAGGAAGCATTGCTAGCTGTATTCAGCATCTATACTTGCATATAAATGAATACCAGTCTGAACAGATTCTTTGCACCACTTTCAAATTCATATTGCTTGCATAAATCACACTTATTCCTTTATACAGGCTTTTTTTTTTTTTTTTTTAACAGAATCATCATTAATAGCGTAGCATATCAGATATTATTCCAAATTTAAATAAAATCTGTTCATCATTATGGTCATTAGCTAATGGTTTTATTTTCCTTCGGGACCACAGTAAACATTAAAATTCAATTTATTTAACATTTATTTCTCATAAAACAAAAAAGAGCATCATTTCCTTGCTACAATAAACTCTCTGGGTCACAAAACTCATGAGAACCAGGTATAAAAAAAAATAAACTTTTGAAGACTAATGAGGTACTGAAGAAGGCTGTAAATATATACAGGAGCTCTTATATGGGTTACGTGCCTAACCCTGCAGCTACTAATTTTCCTACCTCTGCAAACCTGTAATGCCTGGGGTTTTCAGCCTTTTTGATTTGTACATGGCAGAACAGTCTCCTTGGGGAGTGCAGACACCAGTAACTGTGGATTTAAGCCCACTGATAATTGGTTTTCTTTTCTCAGACACCATGCATGGACTCCTCACCAAAAACAACAACAAGAAGAAAGCAACCCTGGATCCTCAGGGATGCACAAGCCAAAACCTGGGATGTACTACAGCAGGCGTATACCTGTGTGTGTCCAGCGTTTCAGAACAACCATTACACAGACACTGGCATGTATGGTGCTTTTAAAACAGCTGTGTGAAAACCTCCATTTTCCCTGTGATATATTTGCATTATTTAATCAAACTCTGATAAATGTATTCTTTTCACTTAAATTGATTTTCTTTTCAAAGCCCCCTTTGTCAGCTGATTTGTTAAGTGCTAGAGGACTGCACATCTCGCTGACTGGTGCTCCCCTGGGTATTCATTCACTTTACAGTTTCCCCTGCAGGACTACCATGATTTCACTGATTATTTTTCAGTAGACACTTTGTTAGACTACTTATAAACATACTGACCTAATTGCTTTTAATTATTCCAGTGGAGTCTGCTTTTACAGTGGCTATTTGCTTCCACACAAATAGAGAAATACTACTGCGAAAAGCATCGAAAAATCCATATCCCTGGTTTCTCTCTAAGCCTAAATCAATCTGAAGTTTAACGCACATTGTAAATGTTTATGTGCATGTGTATCTATTGTGCATGTATGCATGCAGTATATAGGCCTATTTTACATCTACACCCATCTGTATATCACATAAGCCAAATGGGGCTAGGAAGATAGCAAACCCATTTAATTCTCAGTTTCGGAGACAAAGTGTTTTCTTAACAGCTCCACGAAGAATCCAAGCAAATTTGGTGTTTTCACTTTCTTTCCTAGCACGTGTTTAGAAAATTATTTAAATCTTAGATCTCCCTCCGGCCTGTTGGTATTCACATGCATAGGCCTCATATGCTAGCCGTATAAACAACGCTTCTTAAAAATACATGAGAAGTAGAGCTACACAGAAAGCCAGTTACTCTACATCTACCCCTTTTGCAGATAACACAACTTAATTGCCATAAAATCCACAAAATTCTGTGAACATCAGGATAGGCTGGACTATTAAATTTAAGTCAGTAGCTTTATGAGAAATAGTTCACCATCACAGAGAAGTTGATGCTCTCCCTTCAGGGAAGTCTGTAAGGGACAAGAGTAGGAAGAGGACACTTGAAAGTCCGTCCCATGCTCGCTCCAGCTTTAGCAGCGGGGAGAATTGTCATCTCCTCTGAGTACACCTGGAACCAGCACTTCACCATTAAGAACTTTTTTTAAAAACTATTTTATATTTGGATTTTAAAACTTCAACTAAAGAAAGAAGTAAAAAAGCAAAAATCTTAGCGGCTGGTAGAGTCACCAAGTAACTTTGTTACCTCCCTATTTTACCATCAAAGGACTGCACGGTACCCAAAGACCACGAGAGTAAATAACTACCTGTTCTGCTAACAGTTTGCTGGCTCATAAGGCAGCAATATGCTGCAAGCAAGCCTCAGCTTTCTCCAAACTGTACATTCGAACACCAAAGGAAAATTGATATTGCTCATGAATAGAAATAAGCTCACATTTGAGCAACTGCTTCAGTTAGAGAATTTAGTGAAATGAGCAATATGTTATTCTTATCATTCAGTTTAATATTTTTCAGCAAGAAAAATAGAAAATAGAGAGGCAGAATGCAACATTTCAATTAAAACAAACAAACAAAAACAACACACACAAGATGTCTGTGAAACTGTCCCCTCCTGGTATGGAATAAGATAAGATAGAAATATCCTGCTAGCTAACATTTTTCCGAATCTTTAAATGTTTTATAAAACAGTTTGCCTGCAACAAAGCAAATTCTTATCTTGACAACTGCTAAAATGTTTTAATAGGATTATAATTTCTAAACGATATTTTTAACACAAGCCAGCACGGATAACCTGACTGTTAAATTCACTTGTGCGCCTCTTCCAGGCTTTGGATTACTGCCTTCTGTTTTGTTTAACCCTCTTCGAAGCACATATCTTGACACTCCAGAAGTTTCCTGAAATTCGACCAACGTCATTCCACACACCTGCAGTCAGAACAGGTCCAAGTCCTGCTGAAAGGGGCTGTCACTATTCATACACACTGAAAGCTTGGATCTAGCCACCTGGACGGCTCTATTCAATGGAGACGCAAACCTTCATCTCTGACCAAGCATCTACAGCAAGGACAGGGGATGTCTTGGAGACGCGACTTCTGAAAGCTTTGCCAAATACTTGAACTGGGGACCAAATACTGCCTCACCCCAACCCCCCTGACTGAATCCCACGATGCTGAGAACATCCTGAAAAGCAGCCTGCCGGCAGCCTTTCACTTAAGGTCTTAGCTTCAGTCTTCAGCGTTAGTGTCTGACATGATGCGAGACCAACTGCAGAGAAAAAAGTTCCCCTTCACCAGCACTCCGGCTGCAGGAGCGTAACTCACATTTAAGATGCAAAATGTGCTTTCTCATTAGTGCATCTTTAGGGTCTTCAGCCTTTCATAACTGGTGTTATTGTACTATTGATCACTGCACAGCACCGTAATATATACCGATCCTTCAGATTTGAAGAAAGGTATGTGCCAGTCAGCTTTATGAAGCCTATAAAACTTTTACTGTGCTTGTAGCATAACCAAAAAGAAAAAAAAAAAAGAAGAAAAGTCATCCATAAATTTAATTATTTCTGGCTTCTGTTCTTGGAGACATCTCTCCAGGGCACAGTCTACGATTATTGAATACCACTCGGTTTCCTGGATCAAGGTGATACAAGTTTTTTAAAACCTCAATGGCAATTAATAGAAGAATTTCCTCCCATACGTGATCTTTTCCTAAACACAGCGCTGTTATTCTCTGACCTCGCTGTGAACAGGCATATTCATAGGTGGAAGAAATGCCAGCAAATTCTGCGGGGCTTCTCCACGGCTGGCTCTCATCACTGTCCATTGCCTGCGTTAAGCCACTGGCAGACAGTGACGGATGCCTTATTTCAGGCGTTTCTTGCAACCCTGCTTCTAATGGGGGAACAGATGGTTCCCTTTAACTGTAATATTTCCACCCTGCTACCAAAACCACCTCCATCTGATCTGCAATTAGAAACATGGGATTGCTGAATCCCTCTATCCCACACTGTAGCCTTCACTTGGAACTTCTTTCTTCCATTTTAAGTGTTGGTCTATTCTCAGCAGAAGATGAAAGTAGCAGGATTTGCCATTAGGCTGGGCTGGGCCCTGGGTGTGCACAAGTTACTCCGTGGGCTTTGTTCACATACAGAGTGTACTTGCCTAAAAAGGCCAGTTTGAAATGGAGTCCAATAAAACTGATTCAAATTAGTCTAATCTGCTTTCTTCAGATAAAAAAAATAAAATTGAAAAGCTCACATGTTCATTTTGACCAGCCTGAAGTTAAATGCTTTAGTATTTGTTCTGAAGAAAAAATTCTTTTTGCTTTGGAAAAAGATTACCACTGCCCTCTAAAAAAATATTCCTTTCAGCTGCAATGCGTTTGGTTTGCTTTACATTTCACCATGAATAAACTGTATTCTTCTTGTAGGATCAATCCAATATAATTCCCATCTCCCACCTCCTTGCCTTTATTTTTCTGTTTGGCCACTGATTCAAGAAATGAACTACTGACCCGGCTACCCAGCAAAGAGATAATCCCAGCTGTAAAAATGTAGTCTAAAGGCACAGACAGATAAAAGATTAGCGATCTTCATTCAAAACACAACCCAATGGCTTTGCTACACGGATTACAACAGATTCATTTTAAACCTCCTTAATATTTGAAAATAAATAAATAAATAAACAAACCACAGGGCAACCGTTCGTTTAAGTCGGGGATTCCAGAAGAGAGAAGCCGAGCAGGAGAGCACACTTGGTGCCCTCCGACCGCAGCCTTCCCTACCGGTTACATGAGAGCCGGTGCCTTTTCCCCTCATCCCGATAAATGAGTTCCTGCACAAAACACATACAGGTTTCTACTGAGACAGCTCCCTAGCAGATGAGGGTGTCAGGCAACAAACAGATATATCAGATCGATGTTAAGTAACGATCACAAAATTGACGCTAGCTGCAAAGTTCCCTCTGTGTTGGCTTTCCACTGAAACTTAAATCACAGTTTCCAGCCTTAAAAAAAAAAAAAAAAAAAGTTATTCTGGCTCACACTGTCTTTCTCTCTGTTCCTCAGCAACGTTACCAATAGTTTAATTTCATTTCCTTAGAAATAATCAGCAGGCTATTTAAATATTAACTAGAGGAAAATATTAAGACACTTGGGGAAACGAGATGAATCTGATCACACACCCAGAAAAACCTCTCTTTAAACAATTCTAAACGCTATTACACCCAAGCGGGATGCTGAATTCCCCCAGGAGTGCTCAGAGGGCAGTTAAACGATTCAGCAGAGCTCATCTGACACGCAGGTACTGGCAGAAGAGACGGTCCCATTCCTCCCTCCCCCCCGTCCCTGGATGCTTGCTTCCACAACAGCAGAACCCCCAGGTGTCTCCTGCCCTCACAGTTTCACAGAGGCTCCTACATTCCCCGGTACCAGGGAACGCTCCTGACATTGTCGCATCACGAATCTCATCACCTGAAATCCTTTTACGACATCAGATTCTGCCTCTCACTTAAGCTCCTGGAGTATTTTTGCAGATTAATTGAAATGGAATAAGTTTCCTTGATCTTTTAATCCCAGGTACTTCCCGGGGCACTTTGCCAAGGCAGCCGGCCCAGCAAAGCACAACCAAGCACGCAGCCCACGGTCAGCCCAGGTCTGCTGCCTGCCCGAGGAGCCCTGCTTAAAATTCCCCAGGCAGCCCGAGGCCGCGAGAGCAGCGCTGCTCTTCGGGCAGCCGCGATGTGCTGCCGTCCTCCTCTCTAAGGGAGAAAGAGCAAAAAGGCGCAGGGTGCAGGGCCAGCAGCAGACTGCGCAGCTGGTAGGTGATGAGGGAGAGAGCAGGAACACTGCGGCACAAAGTCCTTTTCACAGCTGGGAAGGGGCACCTGGAAGCGTGGTGCTACCAGAGCCGTGGACGCATGGGGTGAGGTCTGTGTTGGCGGGGGAAGAGGCACCACCAAGAACAGGGGAGGATGCTGAAGCTCAGAAGGAACGAATCTGTGACCCTGAAGGAGATTTTTCTCTACCTTGCAGGCTAAAGGGGGGGGGAAACACAACCAGAAACATTCACACACACACACAGCTCTGCTTCCACCTCCCTGCCTCACCCTCAAACACATCCGTCCCCAAACACGGAGCCACAGAGGGGACATTTGGGCTTGTTCCCTTGGGAGCTGCATTATCACCTGAGCTTTCCCCAACCTTCTCCTCTTCTTGCCTGCTCTCGAGCAGCAATCACCTCACTCAGATTAGGGGTTACATTTTCAGCCTCACATCGGTGGCAGAAGGCTGTCAGGTTTGGCTTAGAGGATGTGAGATGTGGCCTGTTTTTCACAGCACAAATGCCACACGGAAAGCTCACTGAGAAGCGCCTGAGATGAATTCTCTCTACAGCGCAAAGAAAAAAGGTTACCTGACAACAACGCAGCTTGTGTTTGCACATATTAGTGGGAAAGAGAAAGAAATCCCCTTGCAGACACAAGCGTTATCTATTTTTGGCTTACAATTTTCCAAGTAATAACTGCTCACGCCAACAATACCAGTATATACTGGTAGGAACAACTGTTACCTCCACCAGAGACAGGCTCAAAACAGAAGAAAAGCACACAGTCCAATATCTCAGAACAACACTCATATTTCAGAGGTCCAAAGGCTCACATAAAACATCCACACAAATTCACGCTAGCAATCCCTTTGAGAGCTACGTTTTTTTCTCATCGAAGGTTGCATTTGACTTATTTTCAGTGCTATATGGGACCAAAAGGGTGCAGACACAGCATCATGTAGCATTAAGGCTCATACCTTCAAAAACCCTCAGAACAAATACACATCAAGCTCATACTTACATGTAGAAGCAAGTTTGCAGAATAACTCTAACAATCATATCTTCAAAAATAATTAAAAAAATGCTAGAGATGCAGGAGAAGAGAAAGATAGGGACATGATCGCTGGGTGTTGTTTCTGTGACTCCACCTTGTTCATCAGACGCATTCAAGCCAGAGCATCTTTCTTTCCGGAATGAAATCTGTTTCTACAATTTTGCCAAAACTTTTATATATGGCAGTGGCCAGCTGGCTGCTGGGAGAGCCATGTGTCAGTGGTCCTGGCGAATGCTTAATGTGTGATATGGATCTGCGCAAACTGCAAGCATTTGGTTTGCAAACATTGCTGTTTTATGCATTTACAAAGCAGCTAGTGAAAGGAGAGGCTTCTTAAGCAAACTCTTGCAACATGGCAGACAGCTCATACATTCAGGCAACTCCTTGATACACAAATATGTTACCGGTAATCCCTCCCTTTTCCCTGGCATGCTCTGTCCCCTCGGGCTGCAGTCACCTGGCGCAGGAACACCTGTTTGTCCCTACAAAGTACCTTCACCACCTCCTCCTCTGCTGCCCACCATCACTTCCAGAGAGGCAGGAACTCAGCTCTGCTGAGGTTTCTACGAGATAAGATGCAGGAAACCTCCGCTGCCTCCCTCCAGCCCTGCTGGACGCACAGATCCCGGGGGGGCAGTGCCAGCAGATGTGACCTCGGCTGAGCCCCCTGCGATACCCCAGCTCCTGGCACCGTGAGGGATCCCCTGACAAAACAGACATCCCCACACGAGGGGTCAGCACGTCAGTCCCTACAACTACGGGAATCACAGCAGGAAACAGTAAAGGAAGACGGAGGCAGGGTTTGAGTCGAGGTATTTTGGGGCTGCATGCTTCTGACAGCACCATCCCAAAGCAGGCCTAAGAAACGCATCAGCTGGTGAGGGCCATACAGAAGAAGGCAGAAGCTGACCACAGTGAAGAGGTCTGGGGCTACATTCCCCAGGCGTTTAAAAAGTATGCGCTAGTGTTAAGGCTAGCCACCTACTTGGGGATTTGTTAATGCATCATCCCCTGTAGCCTGTAGGCCTCTGTACACGAATACGTATGGCTTATTGACTAATGTCAGGCAAAATAGACTTCCCACCCTGGATTAAGTTTATCACAATCTCTGCAATCACCTCAGTGAGAAAAAGCACAGGTGATGGATGAGTCTGCCACAGCCCCCGAATGGCAGCAGATACCAGCTGACAAGGCACCAGGGGAAGCCGATTCCGAGCTAAGGCTGCCTGAGCGAGCAGACCCCCTCCCCTTGTACCACAGAGGGGCCTCCCGTGGATCTCCTCCACCCCGACAGCTCTTGGCCACAGCTGCGGTCTCGCCAGCCAGTCCCAGAACTACAAAGACCATGACAGATCAGCAGCAGTACCATGCCTCATCCCAAGAGACAAAGGGGACGCTGGGCTGGTCTCCACACCGCGGCCAGGCCAGGCCCCGTACAGCTGCAGCCAGCTGCCTCCTGCACTGCTGCCCCGCCGGCACTCCGGGGGCTGAGTGCCTACAGTCCGAGAGGGATCTGGCAGGTATCTCGACTGGGAAGCAGGAAGGGGGAGGTTGGAGTGGAATAAAGCTCTCCCTTTTCCCCCCCAGGTAGAATCTGTTGATTTCAACATTTTTCAAAATCAAGGCATTTCAATATCTCAGGTGGAAATCACATTTCAATTACAAAAGCATAATAAAATCATAAACCAATACTGAAGCCAGAGTTTTAGTTTGTCCCAGCCATTGCAGCCCAAATCAAAGTTTCCACAATCCGTCCATCACTCACGGTGCTCACATCTCTGTTCAATATCTGAGAAGTAGGAATTCTGGCAACATTTCCAGTGAAACTCATAACTGTTTCCAAATCCACCATAAAATCCAGTCAACTCTACAATATAAGAACCTAACGGTTAATGTAAGGACACAGATAATATGAACTCAACTGCCGAGGAAGGAAACAGAACACAGTAATAGACACGCCATCAAAATTAATCTTGATTTGAACAGGAAACCAATATGGGATAGCAAGTAGGAACAAATTGGTGTTGTCCTCCAGGTTATCATTAAGTACTTGCTGCAAAGAATCTGTTCATCCTCAAAGTTAAAAGAGAGGAAACCTTTTTCTTTCATTACATTGCCTGAAAGCTTCTTAGCAGCACCAGCAGTTTGTAAAGATGAAGAATAGTGTTTAATAGGCAATTGCAATGGGTTTAGGAACTGCTAATAAACACACAAGGAAGTTGGGAAGAGGAACACTTATTCAAAGCCACTGCAGCCACGAAAAGTGATCCCACACATAGTTGTCAGCCATATGACCAAAGAGACCTGCTCCAAATCAATTCTACACAAAAAATGCCATGTGCTGAAATTAAAAATAAATAAAATCCAACTGCAACTGGAGGCTTGCAAAGCAAGAGTGTCTAGAGACAAGATGGGATTTAAGTAACAAATCTAAATATTTCATTGTTCCCATATCACAACTGCACAAAATTTTGTCTGATCCTACTGCAAAAGTCAACCTGATAAACACATCCAGCATAAATCCAGCTGTAGTCTCAAGAGAAGCTGTAATTCACAATGCTTATGAGTTGCATCTATTATGTGACATTCTCACCTAAGCTGAAAGCAGAAATATATGCGGACAACCCAAAAGGAGGCTCCTGTAGATTAAAAATGACATTCAGCAACAGAGAAGATGGGTCGTTAAGAACTGCGAAAAATACAAGAATGAGCCATGCAATAAAAAAGCTCAACAGTGGTGACACAGCCAGTGGGGATTACAGCTGTCTGCTCAGCCTGTGCTACTACATCTGGTTCGTGTTATTTGCCCTATGGAGAAGGAAGAAAAAAAGGGAAGTCTACATCTGATATGACTGCTTTGCCTGCTTAAGATTCAAAAGCTCCACTGAAAGCTTTCTCAAAGCTGAAGGGAGCGTGATTTATACAAAGAGCCACAAGCCTTTTACAGCCCATTTTGAGCAGAATGGACATCAATGCTACCTGCCTTTTGAGAATACTTTCCTATTTTATTTACATTTGCTCTTCATTTTGCTTTTAGAGTAACTTACCAATCCAGCCAATCAATTCAAACTATTTTGCAAGCATTTCAAGTCATTTCCTAGCATCACCCCGTAGGCACTTGCTTCTATATAATTATAATCATTTTTCTGCAGAGATTTTCTTCATTCAAGTGCCTTTGCCAAGCAACAAGAAACAAACGAAAAAAACACGTCTAAAAATAGGTAGGAAAAAATGTAGGAATCCCACTATATTGAATAGGGTCATCAGGAAGCGAGCAGAGGATAAATGTGTCTTCCCATGTCCTTCATGTCTTTGCTGACAGCCTAAAAATAGTTCTGTTCAATGTTTGATAGATATGGCTCTATATTGCAGCTAAAACATATTTCCCAAAAAAATCTATCTTAAAATTCAGCATTTTCAATTCTTTTTGGGAGGCCAGAAATAATCTGACTAGTTGGTTCTTTTTTTTTTTTTTTATGGTCCTTCTGTTGCAGAAGCAAGTTTATACGCCCAACTCAATTTAGCTGTTTCTTTCAAGTAAAAAAAGAACAAAACCGTGTCAATGCAAAAATAGTGCCTCATGCATAAAAGTATTAAAATTTTGCCCTATTCAGGAATCTGAAAGCTGTGTTCTCCTTCCTTTGCTTTAGCAGACAAGGTGGCACGGGACCTAAGGTAACCCGTGGTGAGGGTCACTGCTCCAGACCTGCTGCTCTCACACCTGACCGTGACACTGACATACAAAGAGAGTGATTTTAATGAGGTAAGCCCAGACGAAGGGGACTCCGAAAAAAAGCTGCAAGACAAATGGCCTTGAATCCCAACAATCTCCCAATAACAACAGAAGATATTTCTTTTTTTTTAATTCAACAAATGCGAGTTCCCAACTGCCTCGTGATCATTTCAAGTGGAGAGTAGTTGTTGTTGTGTGGTGGGTTGGTTGGTTGGTTTTAAAGAGGTACTATTTCCTTGCCAGCAGCTTCCCTTTCTTTACTGCTTTCACAGTTATTTGAGACTGACCTAGTCAAAACCTCATAAACCATCGGCAGCACCCAAGTATCACCCAGCACCAGCCTTGTCACTGGTTTTAGGGTTGCCTTAAATAAAAGCAACGGAGCACTTCGTAAAACTGAATAACCTCCCCCCCAACCCTCCACGTTGACATGGTCACTAAATCCCGCTGGGTAATCTCCAGAATCCATCTGTTCCTTCTCATTCTCATCCCAAGAAGCCTCCCATAGCCCCTGATTATTTCTCAACTTGTCTGAAGAAATATCCTGTCTTCTGGCTTCCCAGACACTTGCTTCTCCCCCCCTCTCCCCGGAGGTTTGCTGAAAAAGGCAGCTGCAAAGATTATCCACTCCGATGTCATGCCCAGGCTCTCTTCAAATCCCTTGAAGGCGGAGATATTTCGCTAAAGGGAAAAATGTTTAACAGTGGAGAACAAGTGTCCTTCAAAACAGGCTTCTTCCCAGGTTCATCCTGGAAGATCCAGCTCCTTTTAAGCAAGCATCTTCCAAAGCATATTTAGCAGAAGTGGAAATTAGGAGGCCCCACGCTAGACACAGCTAGCCTGCCCATGAGCGACAGGGAAAGGAGCTGTGATGGGGCCATGCAGCAGCGAAGTGCTGCGCTCCATGGCAGCACGCGTTAACCGGCTGAGAGGTACTGGCAGCATTCACCAAAGGTCACCGTCAAATGGCAGATGCAAGCATAAAAACGATGACATTTGCCTAATGACCACAAAGCAGCTGAAATTACAGGAATGCATATCTTCTCCTTTTTCAGGTCAATACAGCCAGCATGTCTGTGCATTTAATGTATCCAGCGCAGCTGTACAAAACACTCTAAATGCTTCTCATTTAACTCGAGGGCTGTTAAAAATGGTGGAAGAAAAGCAAACTCTCTGTACTTGTGTTGATGCATAAAATCAGAACACAAGAACCAAGCCCCACAGAGGACCTGAGATTTAATTGTTCCGTTGTATTCTGTTATTGCTTTATCTGAAACCTGAAGCCCCCTGCAGGACGGGAGCTCTTGTACTCTTACAGATTCCCACCAGCCCTCCATGTGCTCCCGCTCCAACCACAGCTACCAAAAAGCTAAACAGCAAACAGCAGGCTAGAGAAGCTTTATGGCTTCCTTACGATTCCAACGTAACTGCTGCTTAAGTTTAATGCTAAGTTTTATGGGGATGCCAAAGGGTTAACTTTGCTTGAAATTCTCCCATTTCTCATCATTCGCTTCACATAAGGCAAGTACTGAAGGAATTTATGACGCCCAAAACTGACAGTCACTGACTGGCTAACAAATCTTTCCTTCTGTTTTCAAAATAGTTTTGTGTTAATCTCTCAGGTCACTATCAAAGACAGTTTAGCATCTAATTTATCACCTTTTGGGCAGGGATCCATGCTGAAAAATTCACATCCAAACTGCAATTTGGTTCAGTTAATGGTCTTTTCTCAGAGGAACTGGACAATTAAAAACATATGGAAATGGAATAAGCTACTCACTTTTCAACTAAATGTTTGCTCTATGTCTTGGGAAATAAATTTAGGATGAACAAACTGAATTCAGCCAATGGATTAAAAAGAGGATCAGACTACTGTTATAAATCAGTCCTCCTTTCAAAAGCCACACAGCACTATTTTTTTCTTTTTTTGAACAGAACATGCCCAACAATGGAGAAAAATCTTTGAGAAATTCCAGGTTTAAATGGGATTTGTGCTATTTAAAAAAAAAGTCCTTTACGCACTATAAACATTTGACATATTTAGGTACCTAGATACAGTAATCAGAAATGTCAGGTTAAACAAGAAAAGCGTAAAGGCAAAAATAGTTTAAAATGTGTACATCAATGTACACTGGCTTTCATTATAGTGGCAATCAATCACAGATTTTTGGTAGAACTATGACATTCTATTATGTCTGGAAAATATCATGGTAGAGTTGATACGTTTAAGGAAACGCACTGCTTGAAAACATATATGGCATTTTAGCAATGCTGCCTTCTCTTTTTATTCCTCCCAGGGAAGCGTCAATGCCAGAGTAACAACTCACAAGTGACACCAGCCCCGACACAGCCTGCTCAACTTCTCCCTGGGCTTTGGTGGGTGCTGGATGAGGACAGGAGGAGAATATCAATGCCACTGACATCCCTTTGCTGGCCAGTTCTTTTCCTCTTTTTAGGGCCCTGAATGGCTGTTTCTAGCCATTAAGAAAACTCATGAAATTCAGCATGAATCCATTCGTCCATATCTCGCATCGAGGTACAAAATGTGATCCCAGTCTCCTTCCTTAGGAAGGTCTCTGAGTGAAAAAGTCTTTTATTATATCCCAAGTGTGTTTGTTCTGGGTCGTACATTCTCTTCCAGTTTAGTAATAGGCCTGCTTTTAGTCACCACGCCCTGTGCTTTGCCATCTTCATTAGCAATTAAAGCTAGCGAGCTCAGCTCTCTCCACCGGCTGTGAGACCCCCAAAGGCCTGCAGAGCGAGAAACGCACACCGAAGGTGAAGGCCCGGGGCTAATACCTCGCTGCAGCTGCCCACAGCCACCCTTCCAATGAAGGGAAGCTGAACAAATAAGCGATGTTATGTTGCTATTTTGCTTCCAGTGCTGTTTTGGCTGAAATCAGGGATTGAACTTGTGCCTTCCAGAACCAAAAGGACTGCAGGTTCGCCACCTGCGCTGAAGGCCTAAGGCCTGAGGAGCACAGGCCAAGGTACCAAGAACACACCAGTGCGGGGGTTGCACTGCAATTTTCAATTAAAAATACAGAAAGGCAGCCATCAGCAACAACAGGCAGAGGATGGGAAAACAAACAAACAGCACACAGAGGAAGAAAGTGGAAGCTACACCCTTGAAATGCCTTTTGATGTTAATGCGCTGCAAGGAGTCTTAGCGTAATCTGCTTCATGAAATACGGAAAGTAAACAAAGCCCAGGAACACAAGCTTATCTCCCCCCAGCTTTCAAGAACACCTAACGCCTGCCTTCGGCCTCCCTTACCACGATTTGTTTTCTTTTAGCCATTGCAAAGAGACCCTCAAACACCCTTTTCAATTCTTCTCTTCAATGAAAACTTAGTGATAAGCTCAATTAAGGGAGACAAGAAACAAAACCCAGGCTGTTGGTTCCGTAAGTCATCTGCTTACTGTTTATTTCATAAAGACCAAAGGTTTGATGTTAATTTTCTGTGATGCATTTTCCAATAATCCATGAGTATGAGCCTGAGCACTGACAGAAAGAAGCGCTGTATTTCACAGCCACACAGGAGCAGACAGTTTTAGGATCATTTATTTAATTATGCAAATGTTACTCTTGTGACAACAAGAGACAGACTCAAGCTGAAACCATACATTTGATAATAAAGTTCATATCCAGCTGAAGATTCATTACCTGCTGTGTCAACTCCAGCTATTACCACATTATTATAGCTTATGCTACTGTGTAGTTAAAGTTGAGATAACACTTCCAATCTAAAACTCTATTTTTAGGACATTTAAAAGGAAGCGTTCGTTATGTATGTTTTCTTTAATTGGCTATTCTATGAGAAACTCTGAACGTACAAATTAAAAACAAAACCCAGCCACTGCTCTGAAGCTAATCACCACTGAATAAACAAAGAGGCTTTTTAATCAACATAAACTTCACTTCTTCCCTGCTTTTTATATCCGCAAATACCCAGCAGACACGCAGTGTTTGACAGCTCTCACCAACAGGTGTACTGAAAGTAACCAACCATACCACCTCAGCTGAAGACTTCTGCACATACATACATATACACACATATATACATATATGCACACACACATATATATGAAATAATCTCATCCAACAGGCTCTTCTTGGCCAGCACACTGATAAGCAGGGAAGAAAGCAGCAGGTGCTGAGCTCCTGTTCAACCCAGCGCCCATGCAATCTGACAGCCATTTTCCTTCCTTTCCCAGAAGCGTGCTGCAGGTAAATAGTGAAGAAACGACCATACTATGGAAATGCCACTCCTTGCTGCTACCCACTCCTCTAAAAGCACTGTTCTGACCCAAACACAAAGCAGATATGTGGAATTTACACCATAAAAACTCCCCTTTCTTTCAACTCTGCAGTGGCCAAATGCTGGCCACAACAAAACCCCAAGACATCGTGGTACCTAAGGGTGAGACCCACGCGTAGGGCTGAGCCTGGGGCTGCTGCTGACAGGGCTGGACGCTCCCATCCCACGTACCTGCCTCCCTCTCCACCACCCTGGCTGCTGGCAGGGCTGATCCCACAGGGGCCTGATTTTTTTTTTTTAATTGCTTGTTTTCCTCTTAATTCTTCCCTGAAGATGCTACCAGGCAGTCAGAGAAACTGACCTTGCAGCACGCCGCCTTGCAGGGGTGGCAGGCACTGCAGCTGGCTCAGGCGCACTGGGAAGCCGTGACTCTAAGGCAATTCTGTTTTGAACTCTTCCCGCCGAACAAAAAAGCTCTTGCGTGCAATGGAATCCTCCTTTGCAACAGATGAGCCAACAGACAATAAGGAGACATGTTTGACACAGGCATTTAGGGTTTAAAAGCTAAAGCATTTAATCTCAGGTACCACATATACCATAAGACTGGGCATGAAAAGCAGTCCAACTTCTGCAGCAAAATGAATTTGTCCAAAAAGTCACAAATCTTGAGCTGCTTAATCTACAAGGTTCGGGGTTACTCCAACATGTAAAGTTGACATCTTTTTTATTAGTGTATTAAAACACTACTTTTAAATACATGATGGTGTACAAATGCCGTGCAGTAAATACTTAGCACTGGGCTTTTTATTTTATATTTTTAATAGAAAAAGGATTTTATTATCAAAGGGATTTTAGTAATATGCAGCTACTGCATGCCAAACACCATGCATGAAATACCTACATCTTGGATAGGGAGATTAACGTGCTTACTGCTATTCTGTGGACAATTGCTTTGATGTCACTGAGGAATACTGCAAATACTTAAACACTAAGCACCACAAAAATCTATCTCAGTCTACATTTTTCAGGGCTGAGAAAATGTTATTACATGCATGTATGTTTAGATACACAGATCTAACGTCCTTATAGAAAAACCTTTCAACAAGATGAATGATACACGGAATACACATCTGATCTCCCTGCTTGAAAAATGCTCTCGCTGCTCAGCTCCCTTCTCTGTTTATTACGAGCTGCTCATGTCACTGCTCCCTGCCTGCTCTGCGCAGCGGTATTCAACCCAGCGCAATGGCTGCTCAGGATGCGAGTGCCTGACTTCATGAAATCCAAAGGTAAGCAGATCAAAATCTCACCACAGCTAATGGATTTGGTCCTTATCTTCTGTTGCTAAAGCATCCTGAGCGCCAAGAGACTTATCTGAGCATTAGGAATTAACATTAATATTATAATGCAATATTCATGTATTATTCTCTCATCAGTATTTTAGCTTATATACAACACTTCAACATGGACACTCACTCATACCATGCTTCTTTTTTCATTTATCTCTATTACACTTTTCCTACTGAATAAAAGCAAAAATATCTGCATTAGCTACGTCATCGGCGGACGGTTTGGGGAAGAAAAGAGTTATTTTTAACCTGGGACAGTTCCCAAATCAGTGCATAGCTCAAAAACTGGCATGAGAGCACAAAAACTGCACGTGGCTGGGAACAAGCTGGGGGAGTAGGGGTAAGAACTACTGATACCCCATTTGCCACCAATAAATTCGACCAAAAAAACCCCACGTCCTAAAGCACAGAGTAACCAAAGGCCCAGTAATCTTAGTCTAGTAATCCTAGAGACAAATCTTCAGCTGGGATTTCACGTGCACCTCTGTAGCTCAGGTGCTGTTTCCAACAAGTCCATGGGATTTAATTGCTTCAATCATTGTGGCAGTTAATGAATTTCCCTACGTACCTTAGAGAACCTCTTTTAAACCTGGCCCTTGTCAACTTCAGAGTCTGAGCAAAAGGTCAACAGCACAATTCACAGCATGGCGTGTGGCTTCCAGAGCCCGGGACATGACGCAGCCCAGCCTGGCCAAAGCCAGCAGAGCCCAACCAAAGCTCGCAGAGATTTGGTCTCGGAGCTCACGCCGAGCTCCAGCTCTTTTAATTTGTCTGTCTTGACAAAAAGAGAAACGCTTAGCGAGTTTTATGTGTAAGCAGACAAAAAGATGAAGCACCTCGGCTCTCTCTTGAGACTACAGGTTTGCCGTACATCTCGGGACGAAGCAGCAGCTCATAACCGAGGGCTGAGCAGGAGCTGCCTCCGTCCACACCAGGAACTGCTGCAGCACAGCACCAGAGACCTAAAAGGCCAGGGGGAAGCTACAGGAAGCATGGGCGGCTGTACAGCACGCTCATCGCTTAAACATTCTATTTCATCCCAAGGTTCCAAAACGATAATAGACTTTATTCTAATTGGATTGTCTGCAATGAGCCAATTTAAGTGCTAAATGCTGCGAATTATTCAGCATGACATAGCAGTGCAATGATCTGAGCCACTGCAGGGCAGGAGGCTTGTTGAAAGCTACAGTTCCTGAAGCATAATAAGGAGATGCAAGTCTTACTTGGCTTGTCTCCACTGACCAAATTTGTATTGTTTCAACAGCTGCAGTGCGCCCACTAAGCATTAACTAATGCTTTGACCTAGAACGTAACCACTGTCAGCCAGCGCACCTGATTAGAAGATGATTCTTCTGAACATCCCCTTACAGTCCGTATCACCCTCATTGCTGGCTTTCAAAGGGACTAAGTACCCGAGATGTCCTATGTACGCTATGCAGAGCTGTGAAACATTGATCTAACCACAACCTTTAAAATATTTAACCAACTGAGTCTGTATCTTGGTCATCAGAGTGAGAATGTCACACTTACTTGCAAGGACTTACGGGACAGGAAGAGATCGGTATTTAAAGCTTTAAGTTTTATCTAGGTGCAATTACGGCACCATGAATTACAAATGCAAACGAAGGACTCCTGTGTTACCTCTCAGTCCTGCACATAAGGCACAGTTCAGAAAAGAAGTATTTTTCATCATTGTGTGTAAAGTGATACTCAACATACAGTTTTGCTGTAATGTTTATTAAAACTCTGTTGTTCTGTTAGCAAGGAAGAAAAAGGGAACAACAGGATTCCCTTCTGATTTGAAAATTCAGATTATATCAATGATTCCCAAAACAGGGGAAAAAGAAAAAAGTAATCTGTGAACAATATTCCCAGCTTTTAAAACAACACTATCAGTCTCCTGCATGACCACCCCAAAAGGCAGTCCAGAACACCCCAGGCTTGAGGCAATTCAGTTGCAGTTAAGGTCCAGACTCAAACAACAATGTAGGCACTTAGGAGGTTGGGAGCTTTGCTCCTAACTTCTGGTAACCTTGGCTCTGAACCTGAAACTCCCGGCTGCCGGTCCCGTGGAGCTGGAGCCTCAGGACAGGAGAGAGGGGTCGTGCACCTTGCCTCTCATCTGTGTATGCATCTCCTTCAAGAGAATTTAGCAGCACTCATCCTCAGTGGAAATCAACTCCTCAGCTCTACAAGAACCCTTGGATACAAGTTATCTGTCCCCACTGATATAAAAATGATTGAATTTAATACCTTCTCTCCAGTATCATGCCTAGTTGTCAGTGTGATGGTACATAGTTAATCACCATCTAATATGAATGCATCATCTGATCCACCGAACAGAAATATTTATTAAAAAATTCTGCCCTAACTTGACTTTGCTTCTTGACTTCTGGATTTATTAGAATTAACACCAGTAGATGAGCAGTTTACTGTATTTTATTTTCTCACATATTTTCTAATCCACAGAGGCACAGGAACATTAATTCAGGAATTGGCTGCAATTATTTTTTTGCTATTCAGCTAGGGGCAGTAAATGCAAACAGAATTGGCTGCAGTACAATGTCATTGCGTAAGATTTGCTCTATTGTTCCCTTAGATGCAGATGTTAGGGTATATAACGCTAAATCAAAATAGCAGCGATGTTGTCCTATGCACTTTCTAATGGGTTCCCAGTAGGTTCAGCTTTCTTGCTGGAAAATTAGTTTCCTTTTACCTAAGAACAATCATAGGATTACAGAATTAAGACTGCTTCTTCCATCAGCAAAATTTTAAAAGGAAGGAATGCCTCAGCTGTTCGTTTTCGATATAAAGCTCACGGTACACCACAAAACGAAGACTGCAAGCTTCATGCATTCAACTTAATCATGAAGGCAGTGAAAAATGATAAGATAAATAAGAGATTTCACATCGCTATTTAAACAATGATTCTTTCTCTTGCAAATGCCAATTCCTTTCACACTGAAAGCACTGGAGAGGCTTGAAAATATTGTGCATTAATCAGGGTTTCAGCTCTGTTCTCCAGGTTCTCAAACCGATCACCAGGAAATGCTCTTGCTCTTTGGAAATGCTGAGGACAACAAAAAGCAAGCAAAGGCAGCCTCTCCTTTTCTGTGTGCGCTCGTTCAACATCATTGTTTTGTCTTTTAAAAGAAATGCAGATGACACACTGCTACTGGTGCTTTTATGGGGGTAGATTATCTGCAGATCAATATTATTGCTGTTTATCACACAAAAGCCTCTTCTCCAAGGAGCAAGCTGTGTGGGACAGCACAGGGACTGAACAGATATCATAGGTCCTCTCTGCTGTAGATGTAACCACAATTGAAAATACCAATTATCTTCCCAAACAAAGCTCCTCCGTAGCTGCAGTAGCCCAAAGAGGGACGTTACCACAACACCCGAGGGCAGCCAGCCATCTTTTACTCATTTCTGTTTGCTTGCTTTAAATGCTGGGGGAAAATTAAAGGATGAAATGATGAGATTAAAATGGCTTTCACTGCTTGCCCTTCCCAAAGAAATAAAGATATAAACAAACAAAATCCATCTATCTTCCCTCCGCCGGGATGCTCCTGGCAATGGTTATTAAAGCTCCCAGCTGGGAGCTCGCTCTTCACCACCTCCTAAAGACTGTCGCTGCCACAGGTTCCTATCAGATTAGCAGGAGTAGGAAAAGTCTGCCAAAATTTTGTACAGCACACCGTACACACAGCCCTTCACACGCTGGCTGAGCACTGCAAGGCAGCTGCGAACAGCCCGAGATGCATCCCCAATGTCAAAAAGAAACCCATGTAAAGAAGAGCACACTCAAGAGATAATGAGCTCCCCAGGGAGGAATTGAGCATGCTAGCTTGAAAGAGGTCCGCCAAGAATAAGTTTTTATTTACATTCATTTTACATGTCCACGGTTTTACTGCAGGAAGCTATAATCTTGACGTTCTCAGGTGTCGGCTCCCATCCTCCTCAGGCTTTTACTACTGACCTTCAGTGGCTCTTTAATTGTGACTAGCACTCTTGATAAAATTAAAATATACATTTTAATGGATCATTCTAGCTTTTTAAATTGAAGATGAAAAGCCATACATTGCAATTGAGAATCACGGCCTGGCTGCCTGGTCTGATCTTCTTGGTAGTTATCTTGCACTGCTGTAATGCAGGGAAAGCTAATGCTTTCAATAAAATTTCATTGCTACCCAGGCTGTTTTTTACTTAAAGCTTAAAAAAGAAAAAAGAAAAAGAAGCCAAAGATTGAGGTTTGAAAGGCGCTGCAGCCTGAGTGGAAGGGAAGCACAAGGCCTGCTTCTCCTGTATCGAGGTGGAGCCCCTGCTGCCGGACAAGAGCCATGGCTGCGCTCTGTGCCCAGGTTCATATCATGGTGGCAATGAGGCATCATGAACCCAGCTGTAAGGACTAGACACCTCCACACTGCAAAAAATAAATAAATAACTAAAAGCGCTATCTTCCGTGTCATTAAAAGCTCACAGGGCATGGCCCATTTCAGGACTAGAGTCCTGAATTCTCCCTACAGACTTCTGCAGCTCTGAATTATGCAGAAAGGGGCTACATCTGTTCACCATCTTGCAGCTCTGCCCTGGACGCAGGGGACATTATTGCAGCCCATGAAGAGAACAGGGGAAAAAGGAACAAGAGGAAATCACCAAATTCAATAATTATGCATCTGGATAAAACTCAGGCTAACAAGATTTACTTATTACACTATATGAATAAGCTACCTTGTAAGAGCCTGCTTATCATCAGACTAGGAGAAGAGTCGCATCTTTAAATAAAAACATCCGCCATGCAGTTAGGTCACTGCTCCACACAACGCTTCAATTCCAACAATACACCCAGCAGATAACGCAAAGCTGCTGGTTAGAAGCTGCACTGTGTCCTTCCATGCAGACCTCTTCTCTGTATGCTACAAGGGTTTTACATATATATATATATATATATATATATATATATATATATATATATATATAAAATATAGCTCCAAAAGAAGTGTGTCCACCAGGCATCAGAAATAGCATTTGGCAAAGCAGGAACAGTGCTTCAAGTGGGCAATTACTCTGCAATATGTGCCCAAATTAGCTATGGCAGAATCCAAGACTTGCTTTAGGCAACAAGGCATGAAAGGAAGGAGAAGAGTTAGCAAAAGGTCAGAGCAGGAGTCCACCCAAAGTGTATCTCAGGCAGGGGCACACAAAAAGCCAACCAAAGGTAAGCGATGGTACAAACTTGGAAAACATCAGGTGCCAGCGTTTGCAATCTTTTCAGAGACCAAGTGTAAAGCAAACAGGTGCTCCTTCACTGCTCCCTAAACACTCCTTGTGGGTACTCCAAGGGCTGTACATAATAAAACCAGAGAGCAGCTGGCTTGTAGCCACTTGGTACCTGGGTTTCCCCCATGCATTTATGCCCTGAGTTTCCAAGGAGCCCTTTTATTACAGACCGGTGGGGACCAAATGGGCTTGACCTTTTGTCAAGGTGATCCTGTTGACACTGAGAAAGATCTCACCTAGATTAACGAGAAACTGTAACAGCACAGAAAGGCAGAATAACTGAAAAACCAATGCTAAAAATAATGGTATTTATTGAATAAATGATAAAGTGACTGAGAGCTTAGCTAAACATAATTTCAAGAAAAATCAGATCAATGTGGGACTCCCCTGTCTTTATGCATTTTGTTTAAGAATCTCCATTGTGCTCTATATTTGCAGAAGTAATTCTGAATATATGTTCTCTGCCAACTTCTGTAAAGATTCAGAACTTCACAGGTCTATGTTGATTTCTTAAATAGAAAAAGAGCGAATGCAAATGTTTGTCTTTAGAGCTTCTAGTCTTGATTTAACATTAAGAATATGAACAAAGAAGTGAAAATAGTCGTCTTTGTTTTATGCGCCTTTCTAAAAAGAAAGACATCCAAGTGTCTTCAAATCTCACTGGCTTTTAGTACACGCAGGTCAATCACAAGGACAAAAATCTGTAATCTGAAATTAAAGGGCAATTGTTTTTAACTTATGTAAAATTTATGCTTACACTTTAATAAGGAAAAACTAATTCTGAAAGATCGCAAACTCTAGAATGAGAATCTGTAATTAGAGTTTAATTAAAAAATAGAAGAAAAATCTAAAAAGTATCAATTTGCCCTACAGAAAAATACTGTTTTTTAGAAAATAAAAGTGAATATTTATGTTCTTGGCAGTTCAATGGCATCAACACTTGAATACAATCACTGTCTGGGAGGTAGGTAGAAGCAGCATGACATTCTGCAGTAAATGTTTCTCCTCACTTAAGATGAAAACATCTTCACATTCCTCCCCTGCATATGTTGCTTTCCAACATTGAAGGAAACCTCTCAAAGAACATTCATATACAGATATATAAGATTTATATGCCATTGGGTCAAAGGCTTAGTGTAATACAATATTACTGTTACACTTCGCATTATTATCATTATAGCTATGCTTGGTTTGCATTTCTGCAGCATTTGAAATCAAATTAGTTTGCTCTTCTGCTAAGTGCACAGTTCCAGGTGGCCTCTAGTGTGACTTAAGGTCAGGAAAAACCTGGAGGCTGGCAAATGTGTCTTATTTCCAAATGTTCCTATCACCTCTAAATCTCATTGAAAAGAGCGAAAAGGAGAAGGCCTCAATGTATTTCAAAGCTAAGCTACTGCTGTGCAAGAAACTTGGAACCTTAAAGTAACTTGGGGCTGTTGGACAAAAAAAGGGAAATAGATTCAAAGCGTTGGAACTGTTACAGAATGAGTATCTCTTACTTACCAGAGCATTTAAATTATTTAACAAATTTCCTGATGAGCTTTTTTGCATATTATTTTGTGAACAGAAGATGTTGCACAATTCATAAAACCCTTGCCAAAAAGAAAGAAGGGCAGTTCCTGGAGAGATTTCTAGTGAACAGCCAGAGATATGCAAAAATCCTAGTTAGACCATGTGCACACACTATACAACTACCTCCCTGGCCCGAGGTAAGCAGATACAATGGTATGACCTCAAAAGGAGTTCAGTATTCAGGTCACACCGATATTGCTAACGTTACTTTATATCAGTATCATTCATTTTTAGGTAGATTAATTATAATAAATAAGTGCTATATCAACAGACTTTTCATTATGGTCCATTTAACCTCATAAAACATAATTGATTCCTATTTGCTGTATCTGATCAATGCTTAGGGCTCATTGCTGAACTGTGTTAGGAAAAAAAAGACTAGGCAGGAAAGGACCATCTCTGGGTAGGATAAATAGAATAGTTCACATACTACATCGCTTCAATTGTCTGCATAAATGTGTGTCTATGCACTTATGGAGAACACAGAAAATAATACTGGCGTTTAACTCAAAAACGCCATCCAAGAAGCCTAGAAGTCTTTACAGTTGACTAACTTGCATCTTCAAGGCACAAGCCCTAGAACTGGACTTCCCACGCTAGATAAATAAAAGGTGTATTAGTACAATATTCTACTGAAAGAACTCCTTTCTTGGAGCAGGTTTCCCCCAGTGTTTTGGGAGATTGCTGGGAAGGGAGAGAAAGGTAGCTCTCTCACCTTACCATGCTCCTTGCTACAGGGGGCTGTGTAGACTCTGCTGTGTTCTCAGTCTCTGAAAAGCTCCACATTCAATTATGAATAGAAGAATAATGACTGCTGCCTTACATGGACCTTCAGCGCACGGACCTGCACTGAAAAGCATCAGGAAGATGATGTGCATGAACGAACCTCAGGACCGGATTCATGCTGACTGCATTTGTGAAGTCCCTCCGTCCACACCGGGGTTTTTCAGGCAGATGTTCAGATTCTGGGTCAACTCAACTGTCACAAAATGAGCAATGCAGGAATGGGTAGATCTCAAAAACTACTCTGATTTAGGCAAAGCTGAAGGAGATTATTTGCATTACTGGGATCACAGACTGACTGTGACCTGTGATGAAAAGGCCTATAGAAACAGGTATAAATTTTGTGTGCTTTCTCTGAAAGAATACAACAGTGGTACATGCCTTTGATTCCTTAATTACTCAAGGCTATGTATAGAATTCAGCCCTTCTGTAACTATTAGTAAATAAGATAATTGTACTGTATATTAATGCAATCTGCTGGAAGTAGAACCTTCCAAAAATATTTCACTACTAACAAACAAGATATTAACTTCACATCACTGAAGTTAATTGGATATTCAGCTCATCTCTTAAAAAAAGCAAAAGCTTGAGATGAAAAACAATACATTTATTTTTTAACAAAGATGTTAGTACAATGCTCTTAGTAGTGGGTAAATATTTAATAGCTAAGTTCTTAATGTTCACATTTAACTATGTAAGAAGCCTATTCAGTATTTTTAGGAAGAAATAATATTTAACAGAGCCAACTAATTTACTACTTGTTGCAGAGAGGTTTAGTGTGACAGACTGGAACAAAATGAACAAATAGATATACATGACATGGAAATTTTGGAATTGTATTTCCAACTGCTGCTCTCTGTAATCTCTTGGTTATGGAAAGAAGGGAAGATGTGCATTTCTTGTACCAACATTGGGAGTGGAGGTTTGCCTTTTGTGCTGATTGATCTTAAGTCAAATCTGAAATCATTTTTAACTTAAACTTACCTGAAGATGTATTATTAACAAAGACTTTCATTTAAACTGGTACATCAACCAAATCACTCTCCGTCAGTTTTACCTCGTGAAAAAAATATAGTCTCCAATACGTATAAAATATACTTAATGTTTCTGAGAAACCATCATCTAAACGCTCACCTGCCCTGCATTTCTCTTAATGGGTTTATCAATTTTTAGAACACCCAGGGTATAGTAATATTTAATACTATGTACTAAATGTTAACCAACATTTAAAAGCAATAAAAAAATGCCAAGAGACAGTTTAAGATTTCAAGATGCCAAGCTTGTCCAGTCAGCTAATCATCTCACAGCACAAGAAAAACAACAGGAAAACAGCTACAGCACTGGGACTTGGTGATTAATTTAACTCTTCCAGGTAAGCACTTCAGGAGGAAAGTCTGAAGGCACAATTAAGGGATGCTGAAACAGAATTTCCAAAGAGTCCTTGCTGTGAGATGATGCCAGATCCAAAAGCTTTTAGTTGCCTCTCCACTAAGGCAGAAGCAATTTCCTTTGATTACGGACTCTGTCAGCCCCTTAGGTCAAGATGAAAAATCTTGATTTTTTTTTTCCTGGGTGAATCTGACACGCCAATCACACAGTCAGCCTCAGTGGAGGAAGATTTGGCAACGAACAGACAAATAGGCAGACACAGCTAGGCAAAAAGTCTTCAAATGCAGGGTGTAGAGACAGTCCGTCCACTCTGACCCTGACCATGCCTGTACAGCCCCTTAACAAACCATCACGACATTTCCCAAGCCATTGGCAGGGAATTAATAAAAAAAAAAATAGTGTTGTATAAAGCCTGGGCAGGATTCAGCCTCCTCAGCTGGGAAGATAGCATCATGTTGATATCTCTAAACATTAGAGGAGGAAAGATAGGGATGTAACAGGTGGCTTTATGGCATCCTGCTCCTTTACGGAGGAGGAACATCCACCTCCTGCTCCTCCTTCACTGCTGTAGCCATAGGTGCACTCTGGTGCCAAGCGAAGAGCAGGGCAAAGCCACCGACGATTTGGGCAATTCCCTTTCCTCCCCTCTCGCCACTGCCAAGCTAGCCATCACCCCATTACCAATCCCAACAGTCACACCCCAAATCAGGCCCACGGCCCCTCCACGCGCCTGTCCGGCCTAGCGCAGGCGGCCTTCAAGCCTGCCCCATGGGGAGGAAGGTGGCTCTGGGGTGGCCGAACTCACCTTCAGGCATCATTTGCCACCTACACAAGGCCAGAAGGTAGCATGCACCTATGTGGGGTTATAAAATTGGGTTTTTATCTGAATCTGCAGGGATTTCCATCTATATCTGCACAGTCTATTTGCCCTAATTGCAGCTCTGACTCGGAGAGACTCCAGCATTTTTCAATTTAAGCCAAACTTTTAACATGGTTTGAATGTATCTAAATGCATTCAGGAATGTAATGAAGTCCCACTTCCCCCAGAAGTCTGTGTCTATTGCCCCTAAATAGTTCAGCTGAGGATTTATTTGAATTTATAGGCAGCAACCAAGTCATATATTGCTTTCTTAAATGCCTTATATAAGCAAAAATGCGTAACTGAGACATGAGGAGTTCAGCATAATAGTGAACCAATGCTTCATAAAAAGCAATAATTTTATAAAGCATCTTTTTAAAAAGAAGTTTTTAAAATAAAATATACTTCTCTCCCCCCCCCCCAACTGAACATGATCAAAACCAACCATACCAATTCCCCAAACTCCTGTATTTCTCCCAAAGCAGTGTTTGGCTATCCCTCTACCTTGCTGTGTAACCCCATGCTCATTACGGACCTGCCGCTAGAAAGAACTGAAAAGTGTCACAGATTCCAGAACTTAAAAGTTAAGAAATGTACTGTGTGATTTTCTGCCAACAAGGCAACACCAACACGTTAATTCTTCCACCAAAGTGAGGTCAGCTTTTGAAACGCACTTTACGTTTTCTAGGCTTAGGACTTTCCTTGAGAAAATGCAAGGTTATGTACTGTGGTTCGATTTACAAAATTAGCTGCTGATCGTTGTTTATTTACACTGTATTGAGATTCAGACTATTTGATGACTCGCATCTATGAATCTGAAAGGAAGAGGAAGCCACAGAAAATACTTTAACATCTACAAAAAAGTAACAAAATACACAAATGTCTGATAACTTTCCAAGGTCCTGATAACTTGCAAACACGAAAGACTTGGGGACGGTGTGGGAAATTAAATGAGACATTTAACTTTACCAGACTTGCCAAGATGACTTGACTTTACGTAATATTTTCCAGTGCTGATTTTACTTCATGCACCTGGATGCATACACTTTTTCTAAAAAATACAATCCTAATAACTCAGATAACAGCTTTTAAATTTTTTAAACACACACATGGACATAAGCATGTTCCAGTAAGGGCTTCTTCCCCTCTACAACATCATGTCAGTAGGGGATTAAGATGCTCTTTATCAACAGTTGTTGATAATGATGCATCACCTATCAAGATAAAAGTCTGCATGCAATAACATCTGTTACATTCCTTTGTTAGGAAGCCGGTAACACAGTTTTTGAACACAAAGAATTTGACTTTTAATTACCCTTTTACACTTCCTGTTCACTTATTAATCAGCATTAACACAATGGAAGGCCATTTAAAATATTAAGAAATATAAAACTAAGCTCTGTAATATTTCCACATGAACAAAACGATTTTTTTCATATAAAATTTTTGTTTTATGGTTTTTGAATCAAGTTATGACTTCTGCTTAACTTAAATAGCACAAGTTATCTTCTTTAATACAAGACACCTTTTAGAAACACATTCAGCAAGCAGATAACTAAGTACACAAATTAAGAAGCAGAGCATTAAAATCATGGCCTACATTATTCCCATTTTCTTTGTTCAATCTGAGTTCTCTAATCACAATCACAGTAACTGAAGAATACACAAAGAGCTTTCTTTCTCCTTCCAATACCTGCTCAAACAAAGTAATGTTCCACAAACAGGTCAGGAAAAAGCAATGCCTTAAAAATAACTTTAAAAGCCCAAACATGTATTTCAACAATATGATGTTCTATAGCACTATGAGAAAAAAAGATTTGCTATGCCATTTGCTTCACACGCCTCCCAAGAGGGAACCATTCTCTTCGAGCACTCTGTTCAACCCTGTGCTCATGTGTCCCAAACTGTGTGACTTTTACTAAAGAGTTATGACTCAGGCTTGCTGTTACCGCGAGCACATACACTAGCCTGAGAAGATGGCATAGGACAGCTTATTTTTCACCACATCACCATATGCAAGTCTTTTTGAAACAATTACATAGACAAGACTTGCAGAGGCACACTAATGTTTAAATTTAAGGCTTAAAAATGTTCTAAGAAAAAGACTTGTAACGACAAATACTTCCCACAAATGAAGCATTTTCCATGATGAAGTGCCAGCCATTTGCCATCACGTTAGTGCTGTAATAATAATTGGGCATGAGTTACTCTGTTGAATGGGGAACTGGCCACTGAGGGAAATCAAGCCCCTACTCTCTTGAAGCCCAAACAGTAAGGGTACCCCACAACCAGGTGCAATGATGCTGCCTCCGCCTCATTTCACAGACAGCAAACTGGGCTCCAGCCCAGCTTTACCTGACGCAAGCTACCTCAGAGAGGCATCGACATCGACCAGCTAGGCTTCTTCCCAAACAGCCCAGGGAACCTAGAGAATATCAACTCTGGTCACCTTAGATACAAAAACGAAGAAAAAAATAAATAGCGTTTCCATCATTTCCTCCTAATAGTACAACATGGTAATACAACCAAATTGCAGTCAGCTCTAGGTACTGCAGTTGGCTATTTCAAACTCTGATTATGTCCAAGACCTTACATGGGACAGATTTAACCTTTGTCAGTCTTAAGCTCCTCGACGCATATGAAAAATCGAAATAAAAGTTGAAACGATCAATAATTATATTCATTTTCCATGTACAAAAAAAGGTGGTGACAACACTCTTCCTACCCTCTTTTCTCTGCACAGCAATTCAGTCTATTGATAGCTTCTTGCCATTTGACAAAAAGCAAGTACATTCTAAAACTTATCCCAAGCACCTAATCCCCCAGTGATTTCATGAAGAAAAAAAAAAAAAAAACTGCATTCCACTGTTATCACACACCAGCCAGGGAATGCACAAAGGAAACATCTTCCACAAAAGCTGCTGAAAGGATTGCTACACTGCAGGGAACACAGAGCCCACATCCACCGAAGGGACCTACCACGAACTGTGCAGCAAGACAAGCCTCAACACTGTAAATATGAAATATTCTGAATGTATATGAACCGTCTTTTATTAACACAAAAAAAACACTATGAAAGCCATAACCATTAGTTTTCACTTTACCAAAAAACTCACAGCAGTTGCAACAGCAGAAATGTACATTTCTAAATGTTAGAGCATTACTGCTAAATTTCAATCACAAATACAGCAACACTCTAATGTCCCTAGAACGATATAGACTTTTCATCAAAGCTAAAATGAGAAGGAATATTACTGTGAAATTATCAAAGGACATAATTTAAATGTGCACTGCAGTCATGTTTCTGAGCAGAGGGCCAGGCAACTCCTACTCCTGTAGCAGAAATGAAAGCTAACGTTCTTGTGCAGTCCCTTGACTATACAGAAGTGAGAGGCTACATAAAACAAGGATCAAAAACTTCATGCAAGTGAAGTGCTTTTAGTGAAAGAGACAAACATGCTAGAAAGGGGCAAGAGGGGATCATCTGCTGGGCTTCTTGATATGAAACAAAAATAAAAATATTTATTGTGAACAATTTGGGAATAATTGAGGAGAGCACAAGTAGGGTTTCTTTGTTTTGTTTTGATTTCAGTACTATCAGGGATAATCAGTAAGGAGATAAAAGGGCTTTGTATTTAATACCATATTACTTCTTCCAGCACACAGCTATTTTCAAACAGTCTGTGGCTGCCTTCCATGATTCTCTAAGACTGCAACCTTCAGTATTCAAAATCTCTTTGCTAGAAACAAAATGATTAAAAAGTGTCAGAAAAGAATAGTGAAGAGGTCTCTAATTTCTGCTGTACCTTCTCAGTCAACCTCTCCGCAGACTCCTGCTCCTGTATAAATCTCAAACAAACGTAATCCCTTTTGGAGTTCAGTGGCTCATGGCCAACACAGGCCACATTACCCAGCGAGTACGACAACAGACACATTCTTCACCCTCACAATACACTTAAACTTGGTCTCTCAGTAATTTGGCCAAAGGAAGGCTTGCATTCATCCAACTTCTCAAGCAACTCCTTGTCATTTTGGCACAAACACTTTACAACTCAATTTACAAGAAAAGTGGCAATTTAGTTCCAGCTGCAAAGCTCCAAGAGTAATATTAGGAAAATAGGAACCATATTTCACCTTTTATTGGCAGGGTACACAAAGTACTTCATTAGTTTACTTAGCACCCAGGAACTGCATGCGTTTATTGACTGGTGCTTTGATCGGGCTTTCACTTACTTAAAAAAGGCCAGCCCCTCCATAGATCAGTTTTCTAGGACAGACCAAAACTCTGCACGTAAACGAACAAATAAAAGCCCAGGAAACTCAAATGAAGAAAACAAACAAACAAACAAAAACAGACAATCACTTATTTACACTTAATTAAGCATAAAATAACTCCTCTCCTCCTTTGGGAAGGATATAGATAAAATATGAATGGAAATAAGAGTGGCTGAGTAATCACAGCAGTTCAAACAATATTTCGCAAGCAAAACAAGTGCGATAAGATTCAGCAGCCTGTGGCAGACATTTGTTTGAGCTAACAACAAGATCGTACTTTCATACTTTTGGCCATCTCTGCAGTCCGAGGCAAACCGCCAGCTCCTACTCTCTACTGTCAACCCCCAGACCTAATGGAGATGAAAGGCAAAATATAGCTCAGCTCCAACTGCATTATTGATTCCAGCAGGGCCAGATTCGGGCTGACAGGGCTGAGGTCATAATTTAGCCATTAGCACTAGGAACGGCAGGATTCGTCTACCCAGAACCACAGGACTATGGGCCATGCTCTCCCTTTTATGTCTAATCAATATTATATTTTGCAGATGTCTCACTGGGCTAATGGAAGAGCGGCCGCAGCACTGGCTTTACAAACAGCTCTAGCAGAAGGCAAAATACCAGAGCCTCCTTGTAGACCATCCCGTCATAAACCTCGGCCCACCTCTGTTTTTCTGCTAGAATCCCTCTGCCATATTCAACCCCATCTTCTCTTTACAACAATCCAAAGAGATCATACGATACATTAAAAAAATATATATATATACTGGTAAGAACAGCTCTACTTACACCTTGGGATTCTCATACTTCTGCCATGCCGCAGGCAGCTTTTCATATCTAAACATGAAAAATCCCAGACAAAAAACCACTATAACCCAAAATAAGCTTTACTGCTACACAACATCACAACATTTGGGGGACAAGTACAATTTAATCACACGATCCCACAATTTTCCACTCTCTTGTGGAAGCCAGGCCTGCACTCGGATCTGTTCCACTGCCAGCCCACAGCAGGCCCTTTCAGGTGGGCATGCCTAGATGCAAGCTACTGAAAAATACTTCCTTCCCACAGGAACAGAAATTCCTCAGTGGGATCTCGACTGGAGGTGGATAGCCTCATGGGACAAGCACTCTGGGCGCTCGGCCCTGCCCTTGGCCCTGGGCTTCTCCAGGGCCTGCTCAGCAGACAACGCGCACCGAGCCGGACCGAGGTGGGGAAGCTGAGTGTGCCACTTCCACAAAGTGTGTGACGATCCCTGGTTTTAAATACCCACTTAGGAGGAAAGCCTTATCTTCTTCACAGCTCCTCAGCTCACCGTAGCTTCCAACTTAACTTTGCAATTTTCTTCTCTAATTTCTCTGAGGACCTTGCACTTCTCCCACCAGCCTTTTTAGATTCAGTGTGCTTCACTGACTAAATCAGAGGCCATAAGCAGGTAGAAATGAAGATTTTAATTATCTGTGCCTCTACTTTTTGTTTTGCCTTTAAAATAAGAACATAGAGTGACCAGCATTATCCTGACTTCAAACTGGCTGCTGTACTTCATTGCTCTTAATTATTTGATGAGGAGGAAGAGATCTCTAAATGGCTGTTACCGAGATCCTTAACAAATAATATACGGTAGGGTTTTATTAAACGCTGAAATATTTAGTTGAATTCAGTGACTCAGACAAATCTAGAGAATATAAATTCAGAGCAGTAACTTTATATATTAAACAGCTGCCTTAAGGCTCCAATTTATTTAAAAATAGATTTTATTGATTTTTTTTTTTTGCACATTTTGGAATTAAATGTTACTGTCAGCTCCACATATGCTCATCTCTGTAAAGGTTTCTTATGAACTATGATATCAACTTAAATTCTAATCTATTTGCATTAAATTGGTACAAACCCTGGTGGGGAAAGTCTTACGGTGAATGAACTTAAAACTGTTCCCACTTAATGTAAGTTGCAACATTATAACCTACTTTTAATTAAAATAATCGCACCCTAGATAGGGCAGCATTAATTTATCAAAATAAATAAGTGTTCATGTGGCATTTTGAGTTGATGCAACAGTGGTTAAAATAGGAAAAAAAAGTAGCAATAAATGGTCAGTTTTTCCCGTAGAAGGAAGCTGACACTGAAGGGATTCTCAATCAAGACAGACGCTCAAATCTTAATTTAACTGGGAAAAGGAGTAAATATATAGATATATATTATTAAAATTATCTGTGGACCATTTAAAAATAAACAACTCATGATCAGCAGATCATGCCACCTCTATTGCACCAAAAATAAGAGTTATACAAGGTTCTCACAACACTGTGCAATAAATAGCAGATGAAATTCAATGACAATCAATGCCGAATCAACCCTAATTATATATACAATGATGGACTTGAAATTAGCTAGTAACATTCAGGGAAGACTTCAGAGTAATCACTCACGCTGGCAGCTCTCTGCGCGTCATCTCTGTGCTCCACAGCAGTTCTAAGGCAAACAAAGCCCAAGGAATTGCCACAAAAGTATTAGGGAAGAGCAAAACACTTTGTAATTGTCTTGGAAACTCATGTCCCAGAATGCTGGGAGCCCTTCTGTTCACTTGTCTCTGAAAGGACATAGAACACTTAACAGAAAAGGCAGCAAGGATGACCACAGATAAGCAATGGCTTCTGTTTCAAAGAAAAAAAAAAAAAAAAGTCCAGACCTGTAAAAGAGATGATTCAGGGTGGAGAGAGAAGAATATACTACCAGTCCTTAAAAACCTGGAATTGCACAGGGAAGATGAACAGAGCTACCATTCATGCTTTCTGCCAACGCAAGACCTATAGAGTACCAGGTGGAATTATGAGTCAGTGGGTTTAAAAGAGACAACAAGAGCTTCTTCCTTTTGTTTAATGCCACAGGACATTGAAGAAGCCAAAAAATATTAAAACTTCAGGGAAAAAAAATCAATTAGACAAATGTATGGAAGAAAAATCAGTCACAAGCTATTAAAAACAATTATGCAGATACAACTTCTGGTTCAAGAAGCCCCTTACACAGACCACGACTGTCTGGCAGGGCAGGCTGCAGGAGCATCGCCGCCTTCTTATGCTTTTCCTCATCAGTAGTCTGTCCTATTGGGTCACCAAAAGATGCAAAATACTGCGCTAATCAGACCTTCAGCTTGACCTATACGGACATTTTAATATTTTCCTAAAGATGAAGCTAAGACTTATTTCATTGTTGTGCAATGGGATCACATACCAAATATACTTACATGCATAGCTTCATCACCTGCTTTGGAAAAAGCAGAAAATTTAAAAAGCCACTTTCAGGTAATGTATAATTCATGCAAATCTTGTCATCTAAGCTCTTTAGGCTTTTCTTAAATAAACAAATAATTCATCCTCCACATCCTTCTGCAGTCTGAAGCTAGTACTAATTATGTTGACATTCTGGTACAAGTCAGAGGCCCAGCTGAGCCCAGGGTTCCATTGTGTCCTGTGCAAATACAGGAAGAGACAGTTCTTGCCTCACAGAGTCTGCAAGCAGTATGAAAAACTGTATTAGAAGGATCACAGAGAGACTGGAAACAGAGACGAGGCAGCTCTCCCTCCTCTAAATCAGAGAATCGGGAACAGAGTTAAGGTGGTTTTTGTTTAGTTGGTTTGGTTTTATATTTTTTGTTTTGAAGTTGATGTCCATACATTTCTCCCAGGCTGTCTCGAAAAGCAACAGAACAGGAGCTAAGCATTTTTCCATATAGGCATACTAACTACCGTGGAGATGCATTTGAGAATTTCATGTAGATAATGTGCCACGTCTGAAGAAATTTGATCCACAGAAACGTTTTTATTTATTTCACATATGTATAAACCATGGCGGACCCCAACAGAAACCCTCACATATATTTCAGGCAATTTAAATGGAAACCATGTCCACTAGTCTTGGGCTAGCACTGTGAAGTCTCAAGAGATAGGAAACACAAGTCGGTACGAAGAAGTACAAGATGTATATGTAAAGACATCTGGTACAGCTTTCTGAAATTTCAGACTTCAGCACTGCTGGCAGTGAACACAGTATGTTTCTGCACTCAAGGGGTCTGATTCTTCACTGTTCTTATACAATCTCTACCGTCCGGAGACCATTACGCAGCACATGACAATGGAAGAGACACTGTCTGCTCTATAAATCTAAAAAGATCAGGTTTCAGAAAGGAACAAAATATCCAAGCACAAAGAAAAATGATAGCGTCCGCAGCAACGTCAGTTGTCATTTTTCAATGGGCTTTTTTCCTTCACATCAGCTTGCTATTTACATAGCCGTCCTACACCTTAAACAGCAGGCAACGCACGTAAGGTCTCAATGGTGTAAAGAAGCATGTGATTCTGCCCAGAACCAGCCTCAAACTCTGCAAACAAGATGGCTGGCTTTTGATATGTTTCAAACATTTCTGTTACAGCCTTTGACATCTAGTTTCAGTCTGCAAGTGATATGAAGCAGCACTGTTAGTATTCCAATCTGAAAAGGAGAAATATGAGATCCGTCAGGATGATGCAGTCTAGCATTGCTTTAATTTAGGTGACAATATGAATGAGTCACAGGTAATTGCCAGGTAACACGAGGAATACAATTACCCTCAGTCAACAGCACAGTCCCGCTGCCAGCCACGTACATCAGAAACGGTTTCTGCAGTGGTGGAAGGACTCAGAGAAGCAGAACAGAGATAATCAGAGTTAAGAATTCATAATAAACATCCATTTAATATTGGGGAAAATCTCTGAAAGGATTTAAATATTACAAATAAATCGCAATAATATTCGCTATTGAGGTTCCTATTCTCCTAATTAAAAGGAATAATTATTTTGCAACTATTACCAGCAAAAGCAAATACACACCCATGGAAAAATATTCTCTTATATTCTCAAGGCAGTACTAATTGCACACTGCTTCTATCCCAGTTTGCTCTGAAAGATCTGCTAGATTGCAGATACATTTCTGAGCAAGGTGTGAAGTCCAGCTCCTAGTATCTGGTAGAAAGATGCATCAGTATCTCTTTAAATATTTAGTTTCCTGCCTAAAATTAATACTGGAATATCAAAAAGAACTCTGACACCTTCAGTGAAAATTCTCTCATACAAGAGTCCCAATTTTAAGAACAGAGATCTCAGGAACTACTTCTCTAACTTAATGAGCCTTGGCAGCCATTCAAATTAAACACTCCATTGTGCAAGGAGCTAATTATGCTGAGATTAAACCCAGAGAATGATAGGGACATTTACTGTACTTCTAGCAATTATAAGAGCTCTCGGTATTGGAGAATACAGCTTGTATTTCATAATTCTGAAAGATGTCCCTGCTAATCCAATAAAAAAATTGCATGTACATGCACACACATACAAGATTAATTTAATTTTAAAAACATTTTTCAACTGCTTCCATCACATATACATTCACAAAATTATTATTTGTTTTACCCTCTTTCTCCTACATCTGAACGCTCATCCTGTATCCCACATATTCATTGGTCATAATCTTCCACCATTTCTCTGATAGGCAATTAATGTTAAGTTATCTCCTTTCCTAGGAAGCCTTAAGTAATGACAGTAAAATATTTGCTCATTTAGTATTCTAATCAACTTTTCCAGTATCTTCACCGATAATGCCCCTTTCTTTCCCAGAAAGCCTCGTGGTCAGTTATCTTTTTCATTGCTACCCACAGACTGCAGTGACAATGCATGCCAATATATGGGGCTCTCCTTACTTGGCATACAGAGGCAAAAGCACTTCTGAAATTTCACGACTAAAACCTGTCACGGGATGATTTCCCATGTCCCCTTCACTATCGCCTACTCAGAAGAGGTTTGATTATGCACCATAAAACCCTTTAAATACCCGTAAGAGCCAGGAGAGGCTGAAGACAAGCGAATAGCAATGATCAGACTGCTTTATAGCCAGAGCTGTTCAGTGTCCCACAGGAACAGACCCTTCCACATAGAATTGGAAACTGGGCAGCAAAACTAACAGAAGTTGGATTGCCAGTGGACTTTGCACCTTGCAGTTAGCCTCACTGGTATCTAGTGATGTGGGTAATCTGATTTAAGGTTCCTCCCCCCAGAGCCAAGGCACTCACAACAGCTGCTTCTCCAGGGGATTCTCTGATGTCTAATGAGAACACAATCCCTGCGGCCTTTCTGGGAGAGGCATTAACAGAGTCACTTTTCTCTATCACAGCCCCTGTTTTCACGAGACTCATCACACTGACGTCCACCCACCTCCTAACCCCACTTTTCCTGTCCCATCGCATTCAGGAGACTTGCCAGCAGACACAAAGATTTCTGGGAGGACAGACAGCTGGACAGAAAAACCAGCCTGAAAAATTAAGCCACCTGATCTGTGCTCCAGGTTGTGAAATTAGTTAAAAGCAATTTTTCAAGTTTGCAGAAAAAAAAAAACAAGCCAGCAGGGGTACCTTGAGGAAACCTCTCCAAACGTTTTGAGGCAAAGCCCTTGTTCCCAGGAGATGGGGGGGCATTCATCCATAAATCCTGCAGTTGTTTTTTTTTTTTTTTTTTGTATTTTTTCTCTGTCAATGTATTGTTTTGCTTAAAGATGGAAAGCATAAATGTGAAAGGTCTGACCTCACTGGGACCAAATGGGTGTGAATCAGGGCATAAATGAGCTGCATCTGCAAGTAATTATTACTTAGGCAAGTCTCTAGAGAGTTGGAGGCAAAGCAAGGTTGCTATTATTAAATGTAGCTTACTGTAAAACCAGATAAATCAGAAAGACAGTTACAGGTAATTATTAGTATGTTGTCATTGGTCAATCAACAAACTGCATTTAAGAAACTGTGATAAAGTGATTTCATAATTAATTGCTTATCTCCAACACTTTAAGAGAGGATAGTGGGGGTGAGCTAATTGTTTTAGTAAAAAAAAAAAAGAAGATAAACAAATTACAAGAGTCAAGAAGTAGAGAGCACAGCAATATATTGACTGAATGTAACTTCTAAGCTTGCACTTTGCTCCTTATACAGCTCTGTTTCTGTTGCAAAGCAAGCGCACGTAATGCAGTCACCAAATCTCATTCCATTTATGAGAAACATTCACACACACACAACCTTTCAGGAAGCAGTCTCTACGTTTTCCCTGTGGTGGTATTGTAACCAAAGGCCATTTACTGGTGCTTTTCTCACATCACCTCCCGCTAACCCTCAGCCCCAGTTCCCACGTTTCTGCTGACATGAGGCACTGGGAACAGGGCAGGGACAAACCCAGGCAGCACAGCCCTAAGCATGATACATTTCCCATTCTGGGGCTACAGGGGGATCGGGGATCATGCAAGCACCATTGAGCCTACTATGCTGAAGGACAACTTCATATATTAAGCTCATACCTTTTTAATTCTCAGAAGAGTCACATCCAAGTGGGTGTAGAGCCACCACTATTGCCCCTTCTGCTCTGTCAACAGCCTTCTCAGACTACGCTTTCAGACGGTTTGGCTGCTGTTGTAACCAGGATCTTATTAATACCACCTGAAAAGCTCTGGCCACAAAGCTGTCTCAGCTGAACACACAAGTTTTGCTAGTTTCCCCTCTCCAAGCTTTTAAATGATTGCTTTCAAAATAAAAATAAATGAAAAATGAATAAACTTGATGAAGACAAGTATCTTCTGGTTAGTCTCACGCAACCTTTGTTACACTTAAAAAAGGCAACGACTGCAGAAAAACAAGTCTGAAGAACTTTCCTCCCAATTATGCAGTCAAAAGCTTTCAAAAAAAAAGAATTAATTTGGTTAATTAAAAATTTATAGAATTCTTACATGTCACCATTCTGTACAGTTGTTTCTCCTGCTGGGATGCAATATCTATGTTTGAAAACCTTTACATAACTTCCGAATTTTTCCATTTAGCTCCAGGGAACTAATATAATCTATCCACATAGTCTTCTATGTCCCAGTGCACATACTTGTGGTGAACTGTGAAAGCTGCACGGGGATAGTTTTAAATTTTTATTTAATATTTCATCATGGCTTTGGTTGGTGTTTGCTTGTCCCCTCCAATCCCAGGTGTTGGCACATGGAAATTTTAACTTTTCAATTACCAGGAGATGTAATTTTCTGGCTTATTTTCCTCTGCAGCTGATATATTCTTTTCTAAATATATGCCGATAATTTTTCTATTCCCCATCCTTTCCTTAGGAGACTGATAGCCTTCTTGCATGGTAGTTTTAAAATAATAATATTTTATTTTTGCTACTAGGATAGACAGACAGATTGTAACATTCTTTTCTTCAAATGACTAATCTATGTTATTTGATAATTACCTAGTAAAATATAAGTAATTCTCCTATATCATTATGTGGATTTTCAAATAATTTAATTTGGTGTTTTTTTTCTAATGCGTCTGTCTTTGAAAAAAATTAAAGTAAAACATCTATGTGCTATCAAAACCGTAAGCCAATAAAACTCATCTCTCCATCCATTCTCCAGTCTGCTGTAATTGAAGCACAGTTTCCCAGATTAATAGATGCAATATCACTATTTAATCCTCTCCTCAGTGACAAGGTATAATGATCTGATGAACATGCTACTTAATGGACTACCTCAAAGTATTCAAATACCATGGTGATGAACATAGGCTAGAAAACTACAGAAAATATACTAGAACAGAAGAAGAATTAAGAAATAAATCTGCACACAAGGAACAAGATTTATTCAGAGACGTATGGGGCTTTTTCTTTCCCATAAGCTTTTCCAGTTTTAAGTCCCTTATTAATATTTTTATTGTTCCCATAGCTTCACATGAATGCACTGGAATTGTATGAGGAATAATCTAAATTATCTTGCAGAGCGAGGTTGATGTCTCCCACAAATTAATATTAGCTCAGTAACTTGGCAGATTGTGTGTATAAATCACCAAAGATACATGGTGCCTCCCTGTTTCAGTATAAATATAATTTACCATGAATTTATTACTTATATTAAAATGCACCATCACACTGTAGCAATTATTTATTTGTTTTTAATTTCAATAGGGCAGAAATTAATTTGCCAGCTGTACAGGCTCCTTGAGCGATAGCTGGCCAGGGGGCTGTAGGAGCTCCTGGAAGACGTCTTCCTTCAGCCCACCCGAGCCCTGGTTCTAGGGCCTCTCCACTGGTGTACAGTTCCCAAACACTACGGGTGCCCAGGTTCTGCTCGAGCCACACTCACCGTCTTCAACCCGCAAATATCACAGCATCTGGGGGCTTATCAGATGAACAGAGAGCCATTAACATCAGCACAAACCTGCATTTATACTGGAGCTTCACCAATGCAGAACAACGTTCAAGGACAACAATTTCACATGCCACTTTTTTTTTAAAAAAAAAAAGAAAGAAAAAAGAAAAAGAAAGTTGTATACTGTTTTAAAAAATAATAGTTGGAATCAGCAGATACGTGTCCTAAACTATACCTCAGATGCAGTATTCTTTTCAGGGTGGAAAGAATCGCCGCCTTGCTCAGCCCGGGGACGCCTGACAAGGCAGGCATTGAGCACATCGAGGTTAGGGGCACGGACAGGTACCATGAGCTCTGATTCAGTCAAATGCAAGCACAACCAGTGTTCACGTGGAAGTAATCAGGCATCTGCTCAAATGTCTTTCCATAGCTTTCTGGTTCCCTCAGACTTGCAAAGGTCTTCAGAGACACAAAGGTCACAGCTTTGGCCTCTATTTCAAGGACTCTTCATTCCCCGAGCAAAAGCAAACTGCTGATTTCTTGAGGAAAAAAAGGACTATGCTAGAAAACATCTCATGCAAACTGTTAGTTTTGTACATTGTCAAATTACTAAATTTGCAGGCAATTAACACCTAGAAAACTATCTAAAGAAGCAAATTTAATAAACACAGAAAAACCACCACTGCTGGAAATGGGTATTTTGCAGGCAAAACTGCTATCTAAAAAGACTAAAAATGTTCTCTCAGGAACAAATGCTCTATGAAGTGGTTAAGTTTTTCCTAGAGAACTGTTCTAACCTGAATCATTTTGATGCATTTTGGAACATAATATATACATGCAGGTCAAACTTAAAGAACGAGAGACTTCTTTGAAAAGCAGTGGTTTTGACAGAGACTTCGGGTCACATGAATTCCCAGCACGATGCTGTAGCCAGACACTGAAAAATTCTTTGGAGATATAAGCAGCCAGCTATCATTTAGGATGAAAACAGTGTTTTGACTGTTCAACGTATGTATGAGATTATTGCCAGGCTATTGTTACTATCCCACTATGCAAACCTTTTTTAAAAAGGAAATTGAAAAAGAAGACATTTCAGAAAAAGCAGCATTGCATTAATGAATTGGGGTCAAGAAAATACAGATTTCTTACAAAGCAGGTAGGACTTTGCTCCTGTTGCCTTCCAGGATCCTAATTATCTTCTAATTTCTATCCTAGACTTGATGAGTCATTTTTTGGTTTAACTCGATTCATCTAGGATCAATGCTAAGAACACAGGGCGGAGACAGCTGCAGCCTAGCAAAGACATTAAATCCAGTGGCTGGAATGTGAAGTTGTATCATTTAGGGGCAGAAATCAGCACTGACCTAGCAGAAGGGGAATTGAACCACTGCAACATCACATACAAGGCTATCATGGAGCTATTGTGAAGTCAGTCTGCAGATAAAAAACTGTGTTTATGCAAAGGACAAACGTCAGAAATGAATTCTTGGCTCAGAAATCACTGGGTAATGCCTGTCCTACAAAGTGAATCAGACTGTGCAATGCTTCCAGTATCCCTAGAATTTATGCTAACAGGAAGATCACAGAATCACGGCTCGGGTTAGAAGGGACCATAAAGAGCACCCTGTTCCCAACCCCTGCCGTGGGCAGGGATGCCACCCACCAGAGCAGGATCCCAGAGCCCCATCCTGCCTGGCCTTAAATGCTTCCAGGGATGGGGCATCCACAGCTTCTCCAGGCAGCCTGTGCCAGTAAATAGTAGGATTGTGCAGATACAGGCATCCAGCCCCTTGTGCAACAACCACATGGAACCATCTACTCAGGATTAACTAACCTGCCACCAAAAAAAAGCTTTTTTTTAAAAAAAAAGCAACACAGCTTACGGCTTGGCATTCGTACCTATGTGGATCCTGCCACCTATACCCAAGTCAAAAGTATGCTTAAGTCAAAATTATTTTATCTAAAGAAAAAACAAACAAAACAATGGCAACAACAAAGCAAACAAACAAACAAACAAACCAACAAACAAAAACACCCACCATGGATATAAGATTGAACTTCTTGGAAGCACTGCAAAATTCTGATGTAAACCAAACCTCCAAAACATTACTGTTCTAGAGAGGGAAACAGTAAATTACCAACATCCTTACATCTCAATCAAGTACCGAGTTAACTTTGTTTTTAATTACTGATGAGATTAAGACCATCAGGACTGATTTAATATACAAACAGTGCAGAATCCCTTCAGGTTTTGATTGTTCCTGTATAAAATTATAAAAGGACATACAAAATAAAGTCTTTACACCCAGACACTAATCAAAAACAGATGAGAGTTTATGTAATGAAAATCAAATCATTATAAACATTTTGTAAACCACAGCTCATAAGAAAAACTTTTTTTTCTTTTACACGTTCCCAATCAGCTCGTCAGTATATGCACACAGTGCGCAGTGCAGAGCTCCTACCCAAGTGCTGCCGGCTGTCTTAGCTTCTGGTTCAGCCTCTATTTGACTAAAAGGAGATACCCATCGATTTCAGCAGACACTGTATCACTTCCCATGTGTCTTATCCTTACATACTTCACTTATAAAATATGCACCGCTTTCCCCCTGACAAGCTCAGAGGACTTCTCAGAGATAAGTGAGAATCCATTTTACTGATAGGAGAACCAAGACAGGGAGCAGGGAAGAGACTCGAGGTCCAGGTCCCAGCGTGGGAAGGAACCTTACCCCTACGGGCAACTGCACCTCCACTGAAACAGGGCCGAGCACAGGGCACCAAAGCCTGGTCCTCGATCCATTGACTCAAGTTAAACACTCTTCTATTATACTTTTAAAATAGAAAAGCATGAGAAAAAAAAATTATGTAAGGAGATTGGAAAAATATTTTCAAGTCATTGCTCTTAAAGTTGCCAGTTTAGAACAGTATATAGGTGATCTGCAATATGTATTACCAATGAATGAACAGGGATAACCTGTAACCTAAAGCATTCAAGTTAGAAACCTTCACTCAGTTCGCAACAGGACTATTCTGGTATGGCTACATCTTCATGGTACTTTCTCAACATAATCTTCACTTTTGAAAAAAACATATATATTCACTGTTCCAGGAACTAAAAACCTAAAAAACAAAACCAACAACACACCAAAAAGATAAAAACAACAAGGCTTTCTAACTATAGAGGTGATAAAAGGCAGCTATCTTATCATTAACCTCATCCTTTCCTACCTCGTAGAATGTATTTGAAGAATCAGCATTTTAGCCAAGTTTATTAATAGAATAAAAACATGCTTTGCAATTTGTTTTTTATTTTAGTAACTAAAACACATAATTATACTAATTTACTTGCAAAAATGGAAATTGTAGTGGTTTCCAAATCCTTTGCTTATTAAAAATACCATAATCACTTCACAGCTTTAGAGTCATTTTGTTATAAATAACTGTGTTTAATTTATTTGGTAGATATACAGGCAATGATAAACTGCTTAAACATAGCCATGGGTATAAGGTTATAAAAAGTTACTGTCAATAAAGTATCTGCAATATGATTCAATATGCAAAGTCATGCTATTTGCAAACAGACAGCGGGCAGAGATTAAGCTGTACAGGCAGCCTGGCATATAATTTATCAGTGATTCAACAGCAAATGCTTGATGTGGAATATGGGTGGAAATACAGGCAATTACTTCTTGTGTTCAGTGTCTACATGAAGGTGAAGTCAGAGCAATAGTGTTGTGTACTGTTGCAGAAACATAAGATGTGCTTTCATGAAAATGTTCAGAGACATCAGAATCGTTTTTTGCCAGCCCGTATATATTTGGTAAGTTAAAATAATGATAACCCCAAGTTTTATTTCCAGTAACAGATGCAGCCTGAGGGCAACAGTACAAGTTGTCTTGTGTCTTACTACGGCATTTACCAGTCTCCATGCTGATCTCCATCTGCTTGGCCCTTCCAGTAAGGCTCTCTTTAGGTTTTAATTTGTGCCTTTCAGTCAAGCTTCTCACAAGCTGGCAAACAGACAAAGAAAAGCCCCCACACTACCACTGGTTCAGGACCTGAGCAGTCCCACCAGGCAGCCAGCATGTGTGTCTGGATTAGATAACCCAGAGCTACGGGTTAATAAGGAGGCTCACGAGCCCAAGGACTTCACAAACAAGTGGTCCTAAATGGGAACTCACTCCCCAAGACGGAAAGGAGTTGGGAAGAGATACCTAGCTCCATTCTGCATTGAATTAGCTGACGTAATGTCTCAAAGTGTTCCCTAATTCTTCTGTGCCAGGCACACAGCCATCCTTTGGTGCATCCATTAGCAAAAAGCACATCCAGAACCCAGGCACCATTGCTCATGGAGAGACAACCTAAGGACTTGGGAAGACGAGAAATGTCCCTCTGGGTCCGACCAACAGTCCATGACTCTGCACCTTTTTTATTTGTGAAACTTCAGCTTCTGAGCACTAGTTTTCATTGTGCCTCCTACAGGTTAAAATACCTGCTGCTTTTCCTACCTGAGCCGCATTCACGGAAAGTTAACATCTGCTCCTTTGGAAAGGGGGCTAGAACACATAAATGAAAACGTCTAACATCAAGGCTAAAATTAAACCACTGACAAAAAGACAAGAAATACATGCTGTCCATACAAAGGAAAAAATATTATCACAGCCTACTAGAATCATACATTTAATTGCAAGAAGTTTGAAAACACCTTATCAATACGTAACAGACCACGTCAAGGTAGCACATTTCATACAACTCATATTTCTCATCTCATAAAAAGACGATTCTGTCACAAACCTCTTTTGATCAGAGAACAATGGCTTCAACAGAAACATCTTCCAGGGCTGTTTGTCCATATAATTAGAAAACTTAACTCAATTTTCAGTCAGCTGCATTTAGGAACAAAACTTGTGTCCCTGTTCTACTAGTTAATGCCTCAGATTATCTTTGCAAAAATACTGTGAGCAAAGGTTGTTAATATGTTAACCCACTCTGCAATATGTTATGTAATTGGTAACCCCAATGGTTTGGGGTATGGCATGATACCATTCATCGAAATCAGATGTAGAGACCTAGAGATAATTGGGATTGATTACAGTACTCAACAAAATACGAACAAAGATGAACAAAGTATGGTCAAAGAGGAAAGAAAAAAAAAAAGAGCTTTTTCTGACTAGGCTATGAAGTCAGACAGAAGTGGAAAAAATATATTCTGGGTTGTGAAAGATCACATTTTTGTCTAAGAAGCATTTTCTGCTGCTACAATTGCACGACTCTCTCTGAGGTACAGCAGTATCATTTTGTACCTGTAACAGGGGTGCTATTTATTATATTTTATTGACTTGAATGTTATTTATTTTTACCCACACAGACTTTAAGCACAGCCAAGTCACTGCAGTGAGAAAAAAATATATATGTATATGCTGCTCCAGGTGATTCTCCAGGGTAAAGAACAGGTAACATTTAAGTGTATCAGCCATGCTCAATGGCCAAAAGAAGGTATCAAACAATGCAAGAAAGAGCGGGCCAGGACAAACTCCTGCACATGCTCTCTAATTTCAGTACCATTTTTAGAATAACTATCTACCCTATGATATCAACTAAAGGACTTATTCTACTGTACAGGAATTTAACTACATACACAGGTCTTTCAAATCTCTCTAGAATGGGCTAAGCTCAGTTTGACCTATGTTTGGTTAGGTCAAGAGAGTAACTTGTATGTCTTGAGCGTAAGGCAAGGATAATTATTTCTTATGAGCACTGTTTCTATCCAGATTCCTAAGAATCCGCACTTTTGTTAGACAAGCAATCAAAACCCACAGTGAAGCAGAACAGAGAATAAACCTGTCTCTAGCCAGCTTCAAACAGCTACAGAGCAACTCAGCGAGACCTGTCTATCACTGGGGGGAGTCCTTCCACGTAGGTATAATCTTCCTTCTGTCAGTGTAAATTCTCAGATAGTAACACTTCAGCTAAACAGAAGAAAAAGGAGGATGTTCTGCATTATAAGATATTTATGGCAGTTTAACTACAGCAGCATGATTAAGACCAGTAAACCTACATTCGTAATTTTGCTAGGCAGCTTCTGTTCCACTACCATGCCCCAGGAGTAACACATGCTCCAAGGATGACCACAACCACCCGCAGAATAACACAGTAACTAGTTACCAGGTTCCTTCAGCAAACCCAGAGGCATCAGAAGTTTGTATTTTCAGGGACTGTTTAAGCAGAAACTTGAGCGAGGCACATAATCAGCATAAGGATTTCTTGAGTAAGTTGACCAGAAGCTATCATCCCCTTCTCCCCCCTTATCTGGCTGCTGAACGGAGCATTTTCCTCATGGAGAGCCAAACACCAGTGACCTATTTCTGACTTAAGATACCAGAGATACTAGACACATTTCATCCATGCCATATCACATAGAACATAGTCCGAAATGACAGAGATTGGGAAAGGAAACATAACTTAGGTTTCTAATGCTGGAATCAGACCAATGAACTTACTCCAGATTTATAGCAGCATAACTACAAATGAAATTGGACCGTTATCTCTGGTTTTATAGCCAGAGAGTGGTGTAGCAGGTACAGGGCCAGCTGCCACAGACTGTATTTGTTAGGGAGGGCTTATTTCCCCTCATAAACCATATGAGCCAATTTCACTAGTCAGAAAATAATTATATGGGTTTGCATACTTCAAAAGCCTGTGGAAAAAATGATACGTTTGCTGTCAATTTAGAATTTGAGTCTATTGTTTTACTCTGTTTTGCTCAGAGTATAAAGCCATTACATTACTAAAATTAAATAAAACGGTTTCCTTGAGAGCTGTTTAAAATATTCTAATGTATTTGTCTTACAGCTTCATTAATCCATTTCTAATTCATTCTGCAGGTTTCCTCAACAGCTGTGCCTGATGTAAACTACAAATCTGGATAAAATTAAAGCTGCTATACCACTAAATCACTTTATTTTCAAAGACTTAAAATCTTCTGCCGTTTCAAATCATAGTTACAGGTTATTCTACCTATAGGCAAGAAAAAGTATCTTTTTTTTTTTGTAAGGGAAGAACAAACAAGCCCGAATACTAGAGTTTAAGAGTGAATTTAATTTAGTACCAAGTACAGGAAGTACTCTGTCCTACTATTCCATTTTTAGGTGGAGATCAGTATTCATTTTTAAGCTTCCATGTGCAGCATTGCAACACAACTGGAACTACCACTTTATTTTTATTTATAGTGTTGTAGCAGCTATGACAACCTGTAGTTTCTCTTAAAAAACACTAGATTTCAAAGAAAAGTGAAAAGTAGCTGTAACTAACATTGCTTATGGCAAAGATGCTTTAACTGTAACAAACACCTATTCTTCTTTCTGCTTAAGTAAATAATAATAATAATAATAATAAATAATAATAATAAAGGAGACTTAGTAATGTAACATCTTCTAAATAAAAGGAAATGTTGACTTTCAAGCATTGGTGGTTATTCCGAACGCTGCAGTACCCAGACTAGAAATCCACTTTGGGCTCACCATCCAATAGGGGTGCAAGTGCTCGAGTAATGAGTTTAGGTAGTTCATTATGGATTGTATCCCTGCACCCTTCAGGCTCTAGTGTAGTATTATTGTATGGCAGAGCTCCTTTCCGATTTAGGAAATGTTACACTAATTGAGTATGCAGGCACACGCTCTCCCCATCTCTGATTAATTAGCACCACTCTAGCTCTTCACATCAATCTTGTGAAAACCACTGTGACTGATCTTGTCTCACTTGGAGCTGAAAATTACTTTGCCAATAGCATAACATAATACTTCAGTATAAACAACAACAAAGACGGGGCTCTTTGGTGGCCCCATGATCGTTCCTTTTATGTTGCACATCTCTACGGTGCTTTTGAAGACAAAGGACAAGACTTTACAGACAAATGCAAGTCAGAAAAATTAAGATAGGATACTGAATGCCCTTTATTTTTACAGTGGTGTCTCTGATCAAAAGCAACGGCATTTTTCGCAATCCCTGTTTTGACAAGATCGCTTCAAAGGTCACTACTGTCTTCCCTCCCTTCTTTGGGAGGGAGTAAAGTCCCATTTAGAAAAGCATTCAGGAGCTTCAGGCATTCAAGAGTAACTCCTGGAGGATGACTGCTAATGCCTGACACAGCCAGACTACACAGCATGACCCAGAGCCACTCTGCTGTGTTTTCCTTTCTTAAACTTTGGGAAAAGACTTCCCCTTGCCCAGCAGCCATTTTGAACACACGCAAAGGAACAACATGAATTGCAAAATGTTTTTTCTCACATTGTCTTTTGCTACTGATGAGTGAAACGGTTGAGCCAAGAAATGTCAGCAAGATGGAGATGAAGGCTGATGATTTCAGGGCAGAAGTGAAGTTTTCAGGCAGAATTTCCCTATTGGACCAGGCTGCTTTTATCACGTGTATCGCAACTCCCAGGCTAGCCTAAGGCTGAGCAGCTTGGCTCCCAGCGTTCCCAGCTCCCAGCCCCATTGTTTTACACATTCAGCCTTCTCTCATCAGCCCAGATTTCACAGGCCATATTGTCTTGCTCTGAATTCACTTACTAGTTTTAACCCAGAATTTACTAAGCTCCTTAAGCTGTATGTTTCTGAACAAACCCGCAAGAAAGGTTTTGCAGCTAATACCAGCCTTTCTCTAATCTCTTCAGAGCAGTGCAGCCTTCCAGCTGAGTGTCCTTCTATTATATAGGCTTGTGCTCTAGGATATAAAATACAACAATTCAAAGGAGATGCGAACTACCCCAGTTCTTTCACCACCACATTTTAGCAGCACTAACAGGAGTTGCTGCATGGCTCCCTGCATGAGGAGACGTGAAGGTACAGTCGACCAGTGGGAGCAACAGCAGTCCTTGCTGGCTCACGAGCACCAGGTTATTTCTGCACCTACAAGCCCTCTCCCTCTCCTTGGTCCTGGTGGGAAGCAGCTCATGCAGCGGAGAGGACGTGCACTCTGCCTGCAGCACTGCAAAAACAAACAGAGCTCCCTCCCGAAGAGGTGGCCAGATCTCAGCAGCAAGGTTGTCGCTGTGATCCTATTTGTGCTTGTCTTGGCTGCTTCTCTTGCCAAGAAGTCGAAGGAAAAGTCCTACGTACCTTTTATGGTTGTAGAAACAGGGTGAGAAACAGATTTCCCGTTAAGTTGACACTGAAAAGATTTTAAATTTTTAAATTTAAAAGCCATTACCAAAAGGTTTACAAAGGCTGAGATTTTAAAAGTGTCCTGAGGGAAGCAAAGAACCTCTCAGAAATTAATGGGAATTAAATGTCCAAAAGCCATGGGCAATTCTGAAAATCCTATCCAAGTATCTAATACTTCTATCTGCCAGAGACACTAACATTTAAAACAAAAGTGATTTTATCACTGGCTAAGAATCAGTTTAAGTAAAAGAATTATAAAATATTAAACCAATTAGTCTGTTTGACAACTTGACATTGATTCTTCCCAGATGATGAGAAGGCTGCAGTATGGCAGGAAATAGTACAGCCATGATATAAAATGAGAAGAAACTTCTAAGAAGTCTCAGAAATCTGTAGGTCAGAGCTCAGACCTATGTGTGATGAAATTGGCATTTCTTCGTATTCGGCAAGTATAACGTAGGTATTTATTACCTAAGCATAAGATTTATGATCCCCTTAACTACTTGTTAACTTACTTGGACATGCTTAGGTTTTATAAATGGCGTGATAGCTAATCACTTTTCTGGTGCTTCTATCTTCTTTTCTGTCACCTAAAACAAAGGTCTTGTATTTGCAGTAAGAATCTTTTAAAGTAGCACATAATAACCTTTCTTACAGCCTTTTCTTATATAACCAGCTCCAGCAGATTACTCACCCAAGGAAGAGAAACTTGTTCAGCTTGTATAAAACCAAGCCATGCCAATTTGAGTGGTACAGGAAATTTAAATTTAAGCTTCATTTTACATGGGAGAAAAAAAAACAACACAACATTTCAGAGCTATATAAAAGGTCACATCGGTAAACAACAGGGACCCAGAGACACAACTGCTAAGTGTTCCCTATGCAATATAGCGCATAGCATTTCTAAAAGAAAAGGAAAAATGGTGACATTAAGAAACACATTTCCTGCTACTTCAAACGCTGTGGTTAAAATCAGCCTTGCTTCCTTATTTGACCTACGAAATTAAGCTATGTGCATTCCAACCCACACACACACATTTCCATACAGTCATGGTTTATACAAAAATGCCTCGTCTGCTGTTAGGAACGACTTGCCTACAATTGGTTTCATCGGGACCCGAAGCAGGATCATAACCAGCCCTGCCCGCCGATGAGAAAATGCCAAAGCAGCATTTTACCACAATTCCCCAGGCCTCTATTTTCGACTACTGTGACGTTATAACTAAGAAGATTCAATTAAACAGATTCTTTAGGCTTACTCATCCAGCATTTTATGAACCATCTCACCTCTTATCAGGCTAAACCAGATATTTATTATAACAATAAGGAGATTTCATACTAATGTTTCACATTCACTGAAGCCCAGAGATATTAAACAAGATCATTTACCGCTGTCTGCTGCCATTTAAAGAACTGCATTCAGAAAACGTGAGGTGTTCAAAGGTTAATTCGGATTAATGTCAATGGATTTTGCTTCCTTCTCCCAATCCTTGACTCTTATGCTTCCCCGAGGCCATGTAGGCCTTTTCAGCTCATGGGGAACAGAGCCCGGATACGCAGGGATGGAAACGACTCTGCCTTTGCTACACGCTGTACTGCTCTCCCGGCCCAGCCCAGCCAGGCCTTCCACACAGACTTTAAGCAGTGCCTGAATTTTCAAGATATTCAGGCGGAATGAAGCAGAGGAGACCTCTAGATTTCTCTATAAACCCTCAGCATGGATCCCCCCGCTGCTCCCTGTCACTGCTTCCGGCGCACCCAGCGGGGCTCAGTCCAGGACCGGTTCCACACAATGCACTCTGCTCCAAGGGGTTATATCCCAACCGTTGCTCTTCCTCTCCCTGCACTACAGGAGACTGAAGGGGGTTACTACAGCCTTCATCACTGGTCATTGTCGTCATTGCCTTTTCCTTGCAGAGGGGAGCCACAGGGAAGCTTCTGGGCCAGTTTTTGAGGCCACTGCCCCTGGAAGCCAACTGACTGCTCTGCACAGAGCTCTGTGCCAAGGCTGGCCAGGCTACAGGCTGCAGCTCTTGAACTAGTGCTCAACCCACAGAAACAGCAAAGGGTTAAAGAACAAAACAAAATAAAAGTTTGGCCAGCAAACAAACAAACAAACAAAAAACCTACACCATGCAGCACACATATGAGCAACCATCAGCAGATGCTAACACAGAGTGCAAGCAGGCAAGGACCAGGAAACACATGATGAAAAGAATTAAACTAAAATCGGACTCCAAATAAGGAATGAATATGAAACTATGCAAAATTTAATATGGATTTTCTTTGTTTCCTTGTCTTTGGAGAAAGGTGGACTAACAATATACAATGGGCCAGATAATGAGAAAGCCAGATGGCTGAATCTTGTGGAATTTGGGAAATGAGAAATGAGAGTGCACAGAATGAGTGTACAGAAAGGGAAAAGCAAAAGTATTTTAGAACCATTCTGCAGTGGAAGACAGATTTTAACATATTAAAACCATATGCCGTTTCTTCCTAAAACAGTACCAGTCACTGGGACCTTGAATTTAAATCATGCTACACAAGCTTTAAGTACTAGTTTGTCATCTACTGCCATAAAGTACCAAGTGTCCCTGCCCTAAGAAGACACTATGTCCATGCAAACCAATTGCTACCTTTATTTTTATTTTCCTCTTCCTTTTCCTAAATCTTTTAATGTCACTGTTACTTTCTTCCTTTCAAACAAAAAAATCAATGCATAAGCATCCATACTATTGTTTGTCCCACTGTAGCTTGCTTGTTAGCAAGGCTCCTGTTGGCACAGTGGTTATTTATGGGAAATAGCACATTCTTCCCTTTTTCCTCCAGCTGCTCAGCCACAGCACTGCAAACAGGCTGAAGGAAGGCTTTTATTCACCAAAGTCAGTTTCAGTTTAAAAATAAGCTGCATTTTACTACCAGAACACATAACCAGTTTACAATGGCAATTAAACATTGTATTTAATAACAAATAAACAGAAGTGTTTTCCTAAGTTAGCAGTGGTAATTAAGTAAGAGTTTCTTCCATGGGACATATTCTGGGTCAGGCTGCCTGTATGGAAGCACAAGATCATCACCATCATCATTTTACAGCTCCCAGAGCTCACTAGATTAATCACAACAGAGAGGTAACCAAGTGGCTCCCCCTGCTCGCTCTGCACCCCACGGCCCCATGCTATCCAAATCCTGCAGGTGCAGCAGCACAGAGCACTACCAACCACAACGGGGAGGAGCAGTGCGAAAGGGGCAAAGCAAATTCCTTCACGAACAAAGGTCGGCTCTGGCTCAAAAGCTGGTTTCGTAAATCATGAGTGTAGCTGCGGAGAAGATCATGGGAGGAAGCCGGGGCAATACCCAGGATTTCTGTTTTGCAGGGAGAGCTGCTACACAGCAGGGTGCAGGAAAGGATGCGTTTGTCTGCCCAGTGCATAAATTGCTTTGGTGGCTCCTGAAGTGCTTAAACCACGGAAGTGTCCTCAGACAGCAATGCAAATTACACCAGTATGCGAGCACTGTCCCACTGTGACGATTGCAAAAGAAATTCATGTTCAAGCCCTTTTCCTGAGCTAGCGAGCAGTGAAACAAGCCTCACTTTTGCAGGGAATGGAAAGCAGAAAGCAGGCATTTAAGTCACTTATCTGGCTAAGAGGGTAATTCCATAGTACAGAAAACATAACGTGGATGTGGTAGCAAAATTGCATGGCATTAATATTATCAGTATAGTGTGACCTACACACCTCCATCAGCACTGGGCTTCCATGGGTTCGGTGCTCGAAAAGTACACAAAAGGTAAACTCTGGTACAAAAGCAAACTCTGCAGAAGGAAGTGCAAGCGTGATGCACTCTGTAAGGTATTACGCCTTTATTTAGTGGTGTTTGTCTTTTAGAAGGCAAGAAATGAATGCTGACTTCATGAAGTATCTAAAAAACAAAGCAAAAACAGATTCTCTGTTCCAAAGCCTTTCCCTTCCCTATTTAGAAAGTCTCTTCTCCCTCTTGCAGAAATGCCATAGTATAAATCTAGGGGAGCAAGACACGTCTCATGGTCCAGGAAAGAGCTCAGCCAGCACAGCGGCTCAACCACCATGTATTCCAAGCCCATTATTTTTCATTCTTAACTTAACCATCAAATACTTTCCAATGCCAGAGAGCATTTACTGCCAGAGAGCTATTTTCTGCTTTGCACTCATCGTTCAAATAAACAAGAGAGGAGGAAAAGAAAAGAAGAAATAAAGAGGTTAGCATAAGGTTCTGGAACTTCAGAAACCAGCAAGAAAACGATGGGCTATTTCTTAAAACATGCTTATCTAAAAATCATAACACGTTTTAGTGGTTGGTGGGGTTTTTCTTGTTGTTGTTGTTGTCTGGTTGGTTTTGTTTGTTTGAGTTTGTTTGGTTTGCAATTAACAGAAAGCAGGGACTCTCCTTGATGAGCCGCCCATGGAATATAATGAACCAAGAACACACTGGAGGCAAAGCTCAAAAGATTACACTCTGCTTCCCCTGGAACTGGTTCTCAGTAAGTCTTGGCCCCCAGTTAGATTCAGCTAACAGCCTCTTTAATAAAACTACAATTTCTCCCAACTCTGCAATCCTGAAGACCTTCAATAACAGCACTTTTCTCTTCAAATCATTCAGTACATGTCCTCCAATCCTGACCTCACACTTCATCATCAAGGGCATCCACTTTGACTAAAATTGCTAGTCTAAACTTGGCAGATAGTAGGGATTTGGCTCCAGTACTCAATCATGCTGTTCTACTGTATGGGCTGAGGAAAAAGGCATAGCAAAATTATTTATTATCTATTGAACAAAGAGGGAAGTTTCAGTCTTGGCTCCTGTCTAGTCACCTACAGTCCTCAACTCCCAGAACAGCAAGAAGAAACACAAGGTCCTCCGAGCGCATACAGTATCGTTTGAATATCAGCCCACATCAGTGTGCATTACATGTTCTTAGGTTACTTTGGTTCCTCAGATGCAGATACAAAATTAAAAGATTCAGTAGAAAGTTCAAAATTTTTTGCACAGCACAATTGTGAATAATTGTTTCTTTAACTCCATCACTTCTTTCTCTTAGAGCCCCTAATATCGTCCCTATCTGAAGATCTTGCCTTCTTTCTAACCAATGGTTAAACCCATTACTCTCAAAGCTGACTAAACACTAGATCTACACCCAAGCCTTTTTCTTAGGAATGTTGTTTTTACGTAAGGAGTTGGTTGTCTTAGCCATTCATTGTCCCAAAAAAACGTGAAGTTCAAATACCATATGCTCAATAACAAACTTCACGTTAGACAATGAACTAAACTCATTCATCTAAAAAAATGGTAAAAGCGTAAAACAACTTACAAATTACTATCATAATCTCAAATCATTAATTGTGGCTAGTAACAGGAATGTTATCTATTTTCATCCTGAAGAAATTTAGAAGCCATGGTTTCCTGTTATAGGGTGGTGTCCAAAACTGCTCAATAGAGGTCTGCAAAAGTAATCTTTCTAGTTCTGTTTGAAAAGAAACACTTGGAGCTTTTCCCATTAAAAAAGGAAACACGCTTGTCTAAAGTGCAAAATCTTTATATTCTTCAAAGAATACAAACAACTAAACAACTTCAACCTTTCTGGGGGGAGTCAGGGAAGAGAAGGGAAGTGCTCGTGAGATGACTGGGTTTTTATCCTGATGCCATAAGTAGACTTAAATATGCAGTCTGACTAATATTTGTTTAACTCAGAGCTTCACTAAAGTAATTAGTTTAATATACAGCACATTTAGATGGCAGAACAGCAGGAATGTTCTGTTTTAAATACAACAATGAAATGAAACTTTCCCAAATAACTCCTAATCTTTAAAGATAAAACTGCTATTTAGGTTCACAGTAGCAGAATACAAAATGGTTTCCTGAGATATTCTGGATGGTAACTACATGTTATAAAGGAGCTGCTAGACAAGAGCCATTTTTTATTTTAAATTACCCCAACCAGTCACCTCTCTGCATTCCGAGGTTTCTTGTGTTGCTATTTGTTCTCATTTTAAACGCTGTAGGTAGTTTTCATCACTCTGACGCTGCTCTTCAGAAAGAACAACGCTGCCACCCAGAATGGAAGACAGCCCCAAGCCTGAGAAGCAGCCACCACCCCTATGGTCCTTGAGGAACCTGCTGCTCAAGCACAGAAGGATTGGTCCCTGTATGTAGGTGTCTGAGAAGGGATGAAATGCCTTAGAGAACCTTCCCAATGGGGACGGGGACAGAACTGTAGGATTTCACCTCTAAGTACAAGCTCTAGATTTGCAAAGCATCCAAGTTCACAGTTTCTGCGCACAGGCTGAAAAGGTTTTGCCTTTCACAGAAGCACGTATACCTAAGGGCTATGTGGTGCAAGATGAGATTGACAACGCACTTCAGGTTTCTCACGAACTGTCCTCTCCCTGTTCATGCTTCCCTCTACATGAAGAAAGAAAAAAGTACACATTTTCTGCTAGTCACCATCTCACCCAAGGGACAAAGGAAACCCCAACACATTCATAGCACTAAATAGAGAGACCAGGTCTTTTGCAATTAAACAAACAAAAAGAAAAGAAAGAGAAAAAAAAAAAAACAGAGACAAATCTCAGGAGAAGGAGACTACCTCTGTAGGGTGTAAAACGACTAAAAGAAAAGCTAATGAGTGCCCAGGAAGAGGGCCAGCCATAGCTGAGAAGTATAATCTGGAACTTGGAATCAGGGTTACTTTTACTGCCAAACATATGTCAGGAGCCGTTTCAGTGACTGTCTGTCTGTTCTTCTATAGAAGCCAGCTAAAAAAGGCACTCAGGTCCGTGCAAATATTCTTCCAGTATTGACCTAGAGACTGCAAAGCAAAGGGATTACTCCATTTTCATGAAGACTGTGTTTGAAGCAGTTATGAAAAACGGCTGCAATGAAATTCTAATCTGCTGATGTGTTTATAGCTGAAACATGGCTTGCAAATAAGAATTCCAGAACATATAAAAAGAGTCTTACAAACAAGGACAATTCCGTACATTTCATATGATTTCATAAAGACAACGGCACCATAAAAATGAATTGTAAAACTGGTGACAAAGACAACCGATTAGTTCATCATCTTCATTTCCTGCTATGGAAAAATTTTTCTCCGGAGTGTATTCAAAAGCACATTCTAGATCTTAACAAAATTAGTTAACCCTGCGACTGTGTGTGACATAGCAAGAATAAATGATATCTTTGCACAGAAATAGTTTAACCATTCAGGAAAAAAAAAAAAAAAAAAAGGTAAAGATATTGCTTGCCATTGATCTCTTTTTGCTAGGAAACCCCAAAATGCGCAATTCTGAGACACCGCAGCTGCCAGAAAGTCTGTTCAGGTTACAGAGCCAGCCCATTTCACAAGGTTATGAGAAGCATGACAGAGGACATCAAGACAGCAAAGGACTTTAAAGGACTCCAGTGAATGCTACATCTAAAATTCTCAGAAAGCAATTTATTGAAAATTAATCATTTTAATCAAATGGTCGGATGGCTGCATCTAACCCATTACTCCTAGGAGGTATTCTACTCACCAAACAAGTCTAGACAACCTATAAAAATCCCTGCATTGTGCAATGACCCTTCCTGGCCTCCTGGTCCGCAGAGGTGACAAGTCCACCTCTAGACCCCTGGTTTTCTATTCTTCCACCCTTTGTATGTCACTGTGTTATTTTGGGGAACAAGCCAAGGATCTAACAGTGAGTGTGTTTAATTACCTCACCTATGAGCATCTTACTGATCTTCCTTGCATTGCTTCAGCCTCCCCAGCACTGCTATGTGAAAAAACATTCTCTAACAAATGGATCGGACGAGGTTTCTGTTCACTAGTGTGATGCACAGAAGATGCCTCCACCATACTCACCAAAGACATGAGACTCATTAGCCTTTGTGCTACTTCTCTAGGGTTCTCTGGGGTCCTGCCCTTTCAGCAGGACCTGTGAGATTAATGAAATGTGGTCTGCAGTCCACAGCTCCTTCCTTAAGCAAAAGCTGCAAAGGGAAGTGCCCGGTCCTGCCCGAATCTGAGTGAATAGGAAATGCAACTGCGTCACTGAGAGGGAAAAGACAATGCTGGGTACCTTCTCATCAGTGCGTTTGTGACAGCACTCTGATACGTCTTCATGGGTTTTCCACCACACAGAGAAATGATTTGGCGTATTCTGGCAATCCTGTAAACAACACGGTTCTAACATTTTGGGGTTTACTGTGACAAAGAAAAGCTAGAAGACAGGCAGCTAAAAGAAGTTGAAGGTATTTACAAAAGAGGTATGTCTGGGATATTTCTGTTGTCAGCCTTCATTTAAATCCCTAGACAGCATTAAATAGCAGGCATTCCAGTATGTAAAAAATACATACAGGATATGAATGTTTCTCCTAAGCGTGTAAAGGGTTCACACACTCTTTCTTAAAAAGAACATTCTTGCTGTCTTTGATGTTGTAAATCTTATTATGTAAAACAGCCTGCTGTGTAAAATAAATGATGGTGCGTGATCCTGCAAGAAGCTTAGTACCCGTAAGTCATTTTAAAGCCAGCAAGAGTAAAGGGCACTCGGCATCAAGCAAATTTCTACTGTGAGTTTGTGCTAGTCGGTTGCTGAATGAAAACCCTCCTGAGAATAAAAATTAATGTAAACACAACTTGACCAAATCACAAGGTAGCAAGCTTGATAAAAGCTTGTGTTCAAGAAAAACTGCACAGATTTTTACTTCTTGAGGAAAGATCCAAGCTACCAGTAAGACTGCTGCTCTACAAAACTGATACAGTAAGAAACTAGCGCACCATTAGCTTTGCACTGTAATCATTAAAGACCCCAGTGAGAAGATATGAGTCTGGTGAACACATGCATTATATGAAGTCACTGCCAAAAGAAGCTCCCAAGCTGAGCATCATTCAGCTCTATCAACATCTGTTTGATGACTAAAATGACAGATATTGAATTCCAGATGCGTGGATGCTGGTGGCAAAACTTCCACTGGTGTACAGAGGACCAGTAGAACTCAGGGGGCTATCAGAAAAGCCTTTAAAGAAAGTGCTATATTGCCTGTAAAAAGCAATGGATTGATTTCACTCGCAGGTGATGCCGAGCTTAGAAAACAAGCTGTTGAGTGGCGGTCTGTCCTCCAACATGCTCATGCTCTCTTCAGCATCAGTCACTTCCAGTGGCAAGAGAACAGTTAATCCTCTATGTTCTGCCAAACATTGCTTCTCTATAGAGTCTTCAGAAAGGTGCAATTAGAGCAAGTTGCTCTATTAGGAGCTGGAGTAGAGCCATTAATTCATTTTTACTGTCCCCACAGAGCCAGCACTGATAACGACTGTCCCCCTTCTGCTGCAGGTGAACTAGTGGCTGAACGTGGGAAGACTACTTGAGCAACCTACCAAATTGTCCATCCTTTTCTCTTTCCTGTGTAACAGGACCCCAGACGCTTGCTAAAAGGATAAATATTGTGAATCTTCACCTTTCAATCTGGGCCACAGCAGGAGACCATGACCCTGCCACAAGCAGCAAACGTGTATTTACCCTGCTCCATGGAAACAACATACACCAAGCAGATACTTATTTTTAGCTGGTCACTTGGCATAAAAATGATCACACCATGTTTATTTGCATTTTAGCTTAATTACCTCTAGCCTCCTGTTATACTTGAGGGAGTTCTAATAAGATGTTAAGAAAGAAACAGTTTCCTACATACATTGCCTCAGGTTAGTTCAATGCCCCATTAGCCCATCTAATGGCTTCTCATCTGCAAGCTCTTGTATGGGTGTCCCCAAGTCCGTGTAAAGAAAGCACAGAGGGTGAGGGAGTATCGCTTGTCCTCCTGGATCCCACCTATTCGGTCATGCGTGCTTTAGCTATCAATAACATTGTTGGCTGGGGTTAAAACTTACCCTGATGAAGATATTAACAGACATCACCTACCCAGAAAGACACTCTCAAACTGTAATCACTCTGAGAGAAACATAAATAAACAACAACAAAACACATCACTTATGTTAGGAGAATATCTTTTTCTGTAGTGTTTTTACTAGATAGTAGAAGTTACCACATTTTGTTATTTGAATTCTTATATGGCAGCTTCATTACATTGCTCTCAGATACAAGACAAGCACTGTTTTTCCCATTGGTTTTGGTATGGGAATCCTTTCTGGTTTCACCGTGGTAACAGATCCCACGCTATGGTGCTTATGACCAAGACTAAGCTGTTTATAACTGTTATTTCCCAAAGAGGACCTCAGCAGGAATTCACTTTGTTTCTCAACTATTCTGATAGCTCTGTGAAGAAACTTCCAGTCCCTACCACCTTCTCACCTTTCACTCTACAGGCCAGGTGGGAACAGTGGAAAGCATGACATGTTTCATGCTTCTTGTCCCACTGTTCAGCAGTGAATAACTCAACTTGGGAGCTCAGCTCAGGCATGAGCAAGCCGGATGTTCTTTGCTCTGAAGCAGGCAGGGGACTAGAGCACCTTTGGCACCAAACTGCAATGAAAAATTGAGAGCAGTGCTCTGTTGTCCTTCTGCAAGGTTTAAGATGCTGCTGCACTGCCCCTCAGCTGGAGGTAAGATGAAATGGCAGGACAGGAGAGGGGCCCGAGCCTCAGTGCTCACGTTCGTGTGGGGCTGGCTAATGGCAGACGCACACCGCTGCTGCCAGCCCAAGGCCGTGAGCCATGAGGCAGCTGAGGACCAGACCTGCTCCCTTCTACCAGCTCTGGGACAGCACTGGCCGCCTCCAAGAGAGGAGAGACTTGGACAACCATGCTTCCAGCTGCCAGCTCCACTTCTGGGGAGGATATCTGTGTGATACCCCACAGAGCAGAGCAGTGAGGGCCGTGGTTTCACCACCTGTAGGCCTGGCTGCGAGAAGGCAGACAGAAGTACAGGGCAGCGAGCAGCATGCTGGCAGCAAACAGCTTTCTGGAGACGTGATCCAGAGGTGCATATATTCTCTATATTCTGACAAACACCACCCTGGTAACACCACCCTGCTTCCCAAATTACAATTTAAACCCTAGCATGTCCCACTTGGCCTACCTAAACTGACAACCCTGACTCCTTTCTTTCTGCTACACTCCCTTATTTATAAGCTCCCCTGATTTTAAACAGTTTTCAAATGACTATGATCAAGAATATGGAAGTGCAGTACTGAACGTAATTAGATGCTTGCCCCTCTTTCAACACATATGTATGTCTTCCCAGAGAATTCAGCTCTTTTATGTAGACATTACAAGGAGTCAACATTAAAAGGGACACAATGGCCCTGCTTTCTTTCATTCATTTGAAACAAAACCACTTCCAGAGTTATGTATTTATGGATCACATATAGGACAACCCACTTCATCCACATTAAACACTTAACTGCCATTAAATCAACAGATTTATAGATTACCAGGTCATTATTTATTCCAGCATGAGAAAAATAACAATCAAGAAGCATTTAACAATCAAGATACATTTATTCAAAGCATAATTACACACATAGGGTGTGACCTTCACAATGAGAGGCACCTTTAACTCCGGGTGGTTTGGGTGTGAGCAGGGAACAGATTATATAAAACCAAAACATCCCAACAATCTAAACAACCGGCAGCAGGACGCCCCCCTAGCAAATAATAATTTATGATCACTTACGAGAAATGAAATAAAAGTATTCGACTCAGATCATACTGGGGTTTAAAATTCACATTTAATCTGTATCATTCTAAACCATCTCTGTCCTCTTGCAACCCCAGATAATGCTTTGTTTCTCTCCCACAAATCCTGCATGTTACCTTCTCTTGCATAATTTATGATGAAACCTCAAAAATATACCAAGTATTTGGCTTCATGCAAACTACCTTACATACCCTGAGTAATGTCTTGGTAAACTACAACATTCACAGCCCTCCTGATAGTAATAGAAGAACAGTCTTGTGTCTTTTTAACTCCTCATGACTCTGACCCCAAAGCAGAGGGAATGAAGTGGTACGTGGCACATACTTTCCTTTACTCTCCACATATTCCAATCAGCTTGAAGGAGTTCACATTATTTAGTGGTTTTGTATACAAACACATAGAATGTTGAAAATGGAGACTAGTAGCATTCTCTAGTGCATTTACCGGAAAGCAACGCAAAAACGAATTACAAAAAACAGTTACTCAAAAGGAAAATAAATGACACATTATAGGTATACTTACAGTACCAAATACTTAAAGTTTGTCTTTCTTGGGCCAGCTCTGCTGGGTATTTTTGGACTACTAGCAGCAATACAATTTAACTTTACATGTGGCAAATTTATTTTGGGGGAGGGACAAATATAGGGAAAAGGGCTCTGTAGAAGATAATACACAAACTGAGGTGATGACAGCATAATACTATGGTTTTCTGTAATATTCAGCACAGAGAGGTTATAAGTATAATACAAAAATCACCAGTTTAAACAGATGAATAGACTTGTTGAGGTTGGCAGAAATACGCACTCATATAATAAGAGCCAAAATCTGTCTGTTTAGTTCCAGGGGGCTGGTCAGATATTTATGCTAATACAGAACAACCTTGGGTATCTGAATGTCACAGAGACACAGGATGTGTGTGGAGAGTTGAGGTTTTGGATAACCGAGGTAATTTTCAGAGTAATTAACTAATGTCAGGGGACATGACCGCGTTCCAAATAACAGGGAAGGTTAGATAATCGAATGCTGCTGTCTTACCACTTATCTTACTGAATACTGTAAAGGTTTTTATTGAAAAGCTTTTACTGAAAAGGAGTTCAAGATCAAATGAGCACAGAGACCATTAATTTCACATGCAAAAAGCACCGCTATAAGGTATTTTGTGCCAAACCACATACCGCTTGTCTGCCAGACAACAGGAAAGTGGTTTGTATCTTGAAAAGTGAACTCCTCCCCCTGAAGAATTTATCCTGCAGCTCATCCCTGCAGCAGCAGCATCACCCGGCTCCCTGAGTCCTGGAGCAAGGTGTGAAGGTAAGAGCCTCCCAGCTTTCCTTTTCATCTCCAGAACCAAGCCTTACCACATCATCAAAATTGCAAGTGCGGAACTTGCTGGTCTCAGCCTCCTCCTGTCCTTCAGAAACACCCCGCAGAGTCTGGAATTTGCTTGTCCAGAGCTGCGAGTGTTATTCAGAGGAACAGCTTTCCAGGAACAAGATGGGGGATACAGCTTTGCCAGCAGACAGGCGGTCAAGTTTCCTTAGTGTTTGCTCTGACTGTGCACAAATCCGACCTGTACACGTGTGCTGCTGTACCAGCAAGCGGGGCCTCGAGACCAAAATTCCCTCAGTAATCTCTCCAATCCAATGGTCTGTGTTAAAAGAAGCACGAGTGCCTCCTGCGTCACACTCTTAGAGTGGAGAAAACATTCCCAATCCATGTCTTTATACAGCTGAAATGTTTTCTGCAGTTTTCAGCTTTTTACATGACACACAGGGTAAATGTTGCTCTGTTACAGCTTTCCTTGGGCTGTCTTCCATCTCTCTCTACTTTTGTTCAGCTACCTTTCTTGTTTAGTATTTCTGAAACATTTATAATAATAGCAGCATAACAGCACCAGCACCATTGTGCCTCTTTTACAAGGCAATAATCCACTTCCCTCCTTGAGATAAACTACTAGGGGGAACAAGAGCTGGGTTATTGGCTTGTAAAACAGTGTGATGATAGTATTATTGTCTAAATTAATGTCATTTAACGCTTTATACCACAGTTCCAGAGGTCCCACCTCAAGCATTAATAATGCATTTTGCTTTTTAACATGCCATAGGGGAAAAGACCGACTTCTGACATCCAGGGATTGCATCAGTAAAACATAACTAATTGGTGCAATCTGCAAGAACAAAATAGGAGACCTTGATTGTTTCTAGCAACAGTTCAGTTACTTCGCTCTCCCACCCCCTCCTAACCTCTTCCCCTGCCCTCCCAATTACAATCTTTTTTGTTCCTTACACTATTCATTTCTGAACAGTAAGAGCAGCTAAAAATATAACTTATTCATATACATTTTCTGTGCTGAAAAGTATATGCATTGCCTCTTCTGAGCTACCTTGTTCTCATTCATATATTCTGTCCCATTTATCAATGTAAGAAATTGAGGCTTTACATAGGAATCACCAAAAAAGACAACAAAACAGGCCCGGCATTGCTAAGACACAGCAAACAAGCCCTTGGCTGATAAATTTGCTTATGACAATATTGGCAGTAATTTGATTCAAATTCCGGCAAAGCTGATTTTGAATTACAGCAGCCACGGACAGAAAATATCTGCTTTTCTTAGTTGTTAACCCCATAAAAGCTCCCTTTTTGAACCAGAACACAAGTCCAAGATATTTCCCTGGTGGTGCAGCTTAAACCAGTGATCAGTATAAGTGAAGCATGATAAATAGCTACTGCACTACACCCCCATCAGCTGAAGTCTGCACAGGTCTGGCTGTGGAAACAGAAAGGTCATTCATTACTCAGTGTGAACAAACAGACGGCACATTTGTGATAAATAATAGCTATCACAGAGCTACAAAACACACTGAGGCTTTCTGCTCCATAGCTGCACATGACTTCCACTGTATTGCTCTTTAAATATTAATTATTTAAAATCTGCTTCCTTGATAAAGATCCCCATACCTTTATGGATTAAACTCATAAACCTAGGTATAAATATACACATAGACACGTAAATCTTTTAAACCATTCATTTGGTTATGGCAAGTAGGGCATAAACTCATTTGTCTCATCTACCAGAAAATAAGCAAGATACATGAGGCGTATTCGTCTTTATTTTCACTTCCTTCATCACTCATGATGGGGATCTCAGGATTGTTAATAGAAACAGTAATTAGTAAGGCAACCTGTGATAAGAAACTCCTAAAACGTCACTTCGCAGTGGTTGCTTTAATAACCCCATCAAGCAAGCAAACAACCAGCACAAGGCTTTCTTTCCCAGCCACCACGACCAGCAGGGCAGGTTATGGCAGCACGGTTTCCACTTGCTTATCAGTCTTCTAAATAAAACATCGTTTCTTAAAAGTAGGAAAGGCTTTAATATTCATTCAAACCTGATAGGTACTGCAGGCGCAAAGAGTTGATCTGATGCTGACAACGGATGAATCGTCATAATTATAAAAAATGAGCAACTACAAAAGCCATAGTCTAAGACATTTAATCACACTGAGAAACATTGTATTCCCTAGTATTCCTAGTATAATAAAGGAATTATCTGGGATCTTTTTTTTTGTGAAGTAAATCACCACCGTGGTAAGTTAGTATATTAAAATATGTGTTTTTTTTTTCATCTACCTTTGTTCAATATGAAGAAGCCAGAAGCATCTGCAGTGCCTGCTGCCCCTTCTCCCCTGTCGGGGCACAAAGGAGGAAATTTCCCCAAATTTTATCAATTTCGTCTACAAATCTGCTAGCTCTATTGGCCCCCAGCCCCCAGCCTGGCTGGGCCTCAGATATCTATGCCACAATTTCAGACTTCCGTGGCAATACAAGAGTATAGTGTAGCTGGACAACCAACTGTTTCCAAAGCATATGATAATTTTGGAAGGATTTCTAGGATTGAATTATTTTCTGTCATCAGCACACCTAGTTGCACATGTTCATTCTCACAATCCTGCTTGTTCTTAACAAGCATTATTTATACTCGTACAATCTCTGCTGGCTTCCAGCCCTGTACTTCTGTTTGTGTTCAACTGAGGACGATTCGACCTGCTCATGAGGAGCACCTCCAGCCACACGCCTACGAGGGAAATTAACTGGTCACTGCGTGAATGCAAGGGCATGAACGCTTGAGTGCACGAATCTGATCACAGGAAGACAGTCCAAGCGGCTATGTGCTACAATATTCAGCAGGAAATTAACTCTCCTGCACTTCCATCCCAGGTCTCTGCTGAATATGCAGCAGTAGCAATTAACTTTTACAGAGGTGGGGAGGGCGGAGGGAGGAGAAAAGGGTGAAAGTTTTGAACTTTCACCAAACTTGTACCATTAATCACAATCTGTAAATTCAGACGAAGAGACCAAAGCAGCAAATGATTTCCTGTAAATTTCAATTCTTCATTTACATGGCAAACAGAAAACACAGGTCGTAACTCACAGCAACTGGAGTGCAAACTATCAAATTAGCCCAATAGAGTATGTCATTGTGCAGCTTCGGAAAGAAACAGCAGCCAGCAACGAAGCCTCCTGAAAGTCAGAGATATTCAACTGAGCATACTACACAGTGTGCTAGGATGAGTGTGGTGATTACTGGGAGTAATGACATGAATAGCAAAATGATACAGAGCATTTATTTCAGCCATGGAAATCAAGGAAGCCTGCAGCAATTTAAATTTTAGGCTTTACAGCCAAAGGCAAAGCGAGTTCTATAAAAAACTCTTAATGCACAAAGAAAACTAGAGCTGCTTACTTTCTGTTAGGTACATATTTTTCCAGTTCTCCATGAAAACGGTATAAAAATTTCAATAACAATATGCAATTACAAAACTTTTGATAGCTATATGTAACAATTTTATCCATATGCAGTAAATATATGGTAGATGTATGTATATAGCATCTCTGAGTACGTGTGTGCATACACACTCAAGTGTACATAACTAGTTTACTTTCATAGCCCCCCTTTTAAAATATATATATGTTTTTTGATGTGTAAATAGCAGAAAGACTTTAAAAAATTATTCCTCCTGGAGTTCCTTCTGTACCTTTCTCCAAGTGGTGATGTAATGGGACGTTCAAAGAAACAGGAGAATTTGCCCAACGTGTGAAAAGCTGGCTAGGCTTCCAGCTTTGCATTCTGCCCCTAAAGCCCAGCCCTGCTGCACAGCAGGAAGCTATCACAACACCCATCTTTAAAACACCTGAGCATCAGTACAATTTGTTCTGCAAAATGGGATGGCTGCACTTGCAAGAGCTTCCTCTATATCTGCCCAGGCTTTGCAGCAGCTCAGACGCTCTCGACTCTTTCACAGCTCACCGTCTGCAATGCCTACAGCAGAGTCAAAAGGCAAAAAACACCTAGTTATCACAAGGGGTTGTTACCTCTTCCCTGACACCTTAGCCCCAGTACGCTTCTTACTGACAAGCAAATAAACATGTGGCACTTACCCTAGAGCATCTAAGTCAGATAAATGGAAAGTCAGGAAGAATAGGCTGGATCCAGCTACGAGACAAGCTGTTACCAGTGCAGCCATCCCTTTTTGCAGGACAAATCGCACCAGCAAAAGAGCAGAAGCCAAGAAATGGCTCCACAGATTCAACAGGAGGAAGTCACTGACACAATCTCCTTAGCTTCTACCTAAAAACAACCCCCCAACCTGTAGGCACTGAAAAAAAGAAAGAATTGGTACTTTCAAAAGTCTCCCCTTGAAACTCAGATTCCTTTAATGAGAACTGTATTTCAGGAAACTTTGTTTTTCCAGGTAACACAACCTGACCATTTCAGTAGATACAAGCAATTGCGGATCACTGTAGTTCAGACCCTCAAATGAGAAACTGTGCTCTGTGTGCACTGATAAAAAAAAACATTTATCAAAACAAAACGTTTTGTAGGATAAATGTATTACTGCAGTAAAAGCAGTTCTAAAAATGGCCTCCCCCTCCCTCCCTTTTTTTTAAACAAGCTGTAAAAATCAGGGGAAAAGCAACAAGCACAGGCGCTAAATTATTTTTCATGTGGAAGGTCAGCCAGAAAGTACTTTACCTGCCAGCAGATTTAATGATACCAAAAAAAATAAAATACAACTGAAAAAAAGCCATCAAATCAAAAACACCCAAACTTTGAAAGTTTGGAAAATGCTCTTCCACATAATTTAAGAGTAACGAATCTCTGGACCATTAGCTCTAATGGCACTCGTACAACACAGAATACCTTTAAGGATATTTCTCCTTTCCCGTAAAGGCCTGATTTATATTTCTTGTCTGGTTGGTCCATGGAAAGATTCTTGGAGGCTACAAAGGATCCTCCTTTCATTTGCTTAAAAGATAAATTACACAAGTAATGAGATACAGTTCCGAGAGTTTCTTTGTGGACGACTCTTACAGGTATGGTTTTAAGGGTCAGAGCTGCAGACCTGATTCACGCTTTGCAATCACATTGATTGCAATAAGCCTCAGGGAGTGATGCAGGGAGTAGCTGGTGAAGTGCAGACCTTAGGGTATGGCTCTCATTTACATTAAGATCATTTAAAACCACTCCCAAGGGGCAAAGAGCAGCGTAAATGGCTTCTACGTGGGCGTAAATTACATGCGTACAAAGGATCAAAACAATGCCAACATCATGCATACAAAGCAACAGACTTTTTACTCAGGATTTGAAATGACTTTAATCTCTACCTTGCTTAAAATTCCTCATAATAGGCCTCTTTTTGTTTTCAAAAGAGCTGTAGACATATTTCTGCACAAACCCTTATTTAACAAGCATATTCACTTGGTTTTCAAATCTTTGCTAAAAGATGGGAGCTGAAATATCCACAGAAAGTTTCTTATGGTTTTGTGGAACAAAACAAGGCTATTCTAGAAAACTTCAGTTCAATCACCTTTTTTCTGGGCTTCCGGTCGGAAGCATGTTTTCAGATTCCAAAATACACCCGTAATTTCATACCGGAGTTCTATATACTTAAAGCCTTGCAAAGCTTCCAAGCTTTCACACTTGTTTCGCAAACCTGTATTTGCAAGAGCTTGAATTTCTCACCCATGCTCTGCTTTAAACTAAACTAAACTGTTAACATGAATCCTAATTAAATTAATTTATTCAGCAACTCAGCTTTTAGTTTACATGAGCAAGCTGAGGACTGCTTCCTCTGGCCTCTGATTCAGAGAAATCCTTATGTATGCGCCTCGCCTGTAAGTTTACCAGCAGCCCCCTTAGTTTAACAGGATTTCAGATCATCATGGAATACTTACTCGGTTGAAGACGAGTCAATTCAGCTACTTCAAAAGCCAGGGCCAAACGCCCAAGCCAGGTGTAGATAATACACTGGAATTAGGTTCCGTGTTATGAGTCTGATCTTAATGACAGTTACACCAACACGAGCATATAGTCAAAAAAATCCCACATCATCCAAAACCAGCTTTCTCCAAAGAAGGTGCATGACATGAAATTTAAATAGGTTAGGAATGCTTACTCCTGAATCCTCTTTCATTCAACAATCAAAAACTGGAACAAAGAAGCTTTTTTCATTTGCCATTAGTGGGGGTGGTTTGTTTTAAGAGTAAAATAAATTACACTGTGAAGAACGCTGCCTGACCACGAGCTGGCATACCACCAGCTTTTAATGGTAGTCTGAATGGCTAACACACTTGCCTTTCAGTCCAAGTCTCTTGATACTCCTTTTGGAGTTTGTTCACAGATTTCTTTTTAAAATGCCTGAGGATTTAAAAAGTTTGCTATCTGAGTCATCTCTACATGATTTGGGTGAGTGAGTCTTTCATTTCCAGACCTTTTTAGAAATAAAAACTCCCTCGCGGAACGTGGTTACATCTGGAGTGGAATTCACTGTTTGATCAACGGGAGATGTAGAATAGGGAGGCCTGACAATGGCAAATTGACTTTCTGCTTGGGGTAACTCAAAGTTCAAATTAGCACTCAAAGAAGCTGAAGTAAGGTGCAGAAGTATGGTCTACTGGTTAAAGCACAGGCCTGGGAGACAGGCTCAATTCCCAGCCTTGCCAATGACTCACTAAACCTGATCCCACAAAGCACTTGCAAACGCGGATGCGGATGAAATTATTGCACTCCCTAAAGAGGCTCACTGGTTCCAAGCCGGGATGACTTGCAGTTGATTTAACTTCTCTGTACCTCAGCCTGTGGTGTATGCAGTAATTCATTTAATCTGTAATACAATTTGAGAGCCCTGAATAAATATGCAATTCTCATAAATATTAATACTTTATTATTAAGTAAGTACTTCTTGCTTGTAACTGACCTAGTAAGTTCTGAAATATCTGTTGCTGACATCAGTGGGGAAATTTTTAAATTTATATTAAAACCTGTTAGCAAGTTCAAAAGCTACGAAAAATTCACTGCTTTGCTCTTTTTACAGCATTTTTTTACTATACTGATGCAAAACCCACACCCACACATTTTCCATGCTACACTTTCTCAACACCCTCAAAGGCAATCCTGAAAACGAAAAACACAGTAGCAGGTCTGGTCCTCCAGCCCACCAACTTCTTTGACGAATGGCCAAATCTGTCGGCACTGCTCCCTGTGTCCTGCATGCCGTGATGTTCTGCGAGTACAGCAGGTGAAGCACACCAGCAGAGTCCTTCGTTCCCCTCGCTTCACGTAGATGTGCAGAACAGCACAACAAATTTGAGCAGCAGCTGGAGGGTTGCTGGACACATAACTGCACTTCATAAAATAGCATCTGACCTCCCGCACTCCTACCACTAGAATGCTCTTAATTAGCTGCAGCCTGGGAATGTCTGGAGATTCCTAAAATAGTCAGTTAATGAAGACTGACACGCACCAAACTGTAACAGCAAGGAGAGCGGTGAATATGGCAGCTAGCTGGGGATTCATGCATCACATATGTCTAGGACCGCTAATCTAAGCTCCAACACTTTTCCTGAGCTATACGACTTCCATAAAAAAAACAACAACAACAAAAAAAAATAAACCACCACGCCACAATAAAGTTTATTTCCGAAGTTATTGTTGTGACATTAACAGTTATGTTTAATGACTCACTGAGTACAACGAAATCACTTATAGCATCTATGTGTTTACATAACAGTCACTCTTGAAAGCATGTTTATTGCCAGAGGTAACCAAGAACCTTTCTCTCAGTATCTCTTGCAACAAGAGGCAGCAGATTTAAACAGTACCAGCATAATCCACAAGCATAATGGCAAAAGCACAAAAGTAAAATAATTAAAAAATAAAAATAAAAATCAACAGCACATTGACATGTACTGCTCAAAAATTCCCACTGCGATTATTACTATTCAAGACATGACGGTGCGTAAAAAGAAATACGTAATTTCAAAGTATTGCAACTGCAAAGCATTAGTAACAAACAGTTAGATATTACAAAAAGGTCTCTGTTATTAATCAGAATTCATATTTAAGAAACAGTGGTTGTTAAGTAACTCCTCCAAATCCTAATCACAACCAGGAAGGTACCAATTATTCTGACTCTCTGTTACTATTCATTAATATCACGCTGAAATCTTATTTGCCTTTACAAGCTTTGAGGGGTGGCTGGGGGGAGGGAAAGCAACTTCGAGGGTGGCTGTGGCATTCTTTTTATTTTATTTTTTTTAACTGCATCTGTACCTGAACCAGCCATACCCACTGAGATCAGGTAATCAGGATGCAAACAAGAACCACATCTGACTAATTGGAAGGTCAGGTAAACAAAGCTCCGTTATCATAATAGCAAGATCTGTACTTCCTTGCAGAGCTGCCAGTATATTTATGCATCTCTTGCCCTGACAACAAAAACAATCTGTACTGAACTGAAGGAAATATTATAATATGGTTCCCTACACATTACTTTACGAAAGGCTTTGCCCCCTCCAAGGTTTGACCTAATGCTTAATTAAAGCTACACAGAGTGGCCAAAAAAAGATCTAAAGCTCCAAGACAGTGATGGCTAGAAACTGTTAGATCTGGTTTTCGGTATAACGATAATCTCCTGTTGGCACAAGGAAAACAAAACAAAACAAAACAAACAAACAAAACCCACAAACATGAGCTGTAATAATGGTCAAGGTGTGTGAACACACTTTGGGGAAAGCTTTTTGCTTTTGATATTAAGGCTCTGCAATTCTGGAAGGTAGACAAAGTATAATTCTGCCTCAGTTGATTGACAAAGCCTGCTATACCTTTAATTAAATCTGTGACTGTACGCCACCTTTGTCAGTAAGCATAAGGAATTAAAAATTAATTTTCTATAGGAAGAAGCCCTTCTCCTCACAAACTTTATATATATATATTTTAATACATACATATATATGTGTGCGCGCGTGTGTGTATACATATATATACAGCATGATTAGCTGAGATTGTATGTATGGCATTTCCAGAATAAAACTAATCAGCGTTACCACGCGCTCCATCGCACTGCTCTATTTGCATTTTTCCCTGGAAGGCTTCCAAAAAAAGAGGAAAATCTGCTTAGGAAGTGGCAAAACACCCTGAACGTACTGTGAGGGGGACAACCAGCAGGGAACCACATAACCAGAGCCTGCTAGACCTAACTCTTCCTTCACACCACAAATAAGACCTCTCCGCCTATTTCTCTGAGAAAGCCACCACACACGTAGGCAGATGATCTTCATCAACTGATTATCTGATCAACTGATCATCCATTTCTTCTGCGTGGCCCTGCAGCAAGAGACCAGCCCTTGTGGCTGCGTCACCACCCCAGCTCTGGAGGCCCCACAGGCCTACCCAGGCCCCTCGCAGCCATGGAGGGAGCAGAGCAAACCACCAGCTCACTTGGGCTCTCACCTCACAAAATACTGACCCTCTTCCTCCTGGGGATGCATCCAGGAGAGCGTCACATAATGGAGCTTCCCAAGCAGAGGTGGTTTGATTTGCCACCGTTTGCCCAAATGTGTGACAGACAGCAGTCACAGCTGTGAGATGACCACTGTATGAGAGACGAGGACTTTCGTACCTCCTCTTCAAGTCAGTGACAGTCAAATGAAACTAACAGAAAGTATTTCCTACTATGTTTTGGAAGTGCAGTTGGCACACTTCTGCCAGCTCCTGGGATCTTGTGATTGTGGCAGGATCTTATTAACTTCCAGACAAAAAAATAGGGAGTGGGAGATAAAAGTCAATCCTTTCAGGCTTGACAGAAGAGCTAAAGACATACCACCCAAAAAGAACTAGGGAAAAAAAAATCAAAAGAAAAATCAGAGGATTATTTTTTCTTCCTTCCTCTCAATATAATGATTTTTAATACCAGCCTCCTGATAGATTGAGCTTTTCACGGATTAGGGCTGAGAGAACTTGCAGAATCTGAATACTTTCAGCCTCACTGGAGAGATGGGCAAGATACCAGGAGGAGGAGGGAATGTTTTCAGGCATATTTCCCCTTTATTACGGGCTTATCAAGTCTCTAAAGATCCTTCTATTCCCATGAGTAGCTAAGGAAAAAAACGAGCTATGGACAGGGCAGAAGGATTTTGTGCCACCTATATTGTCTCAGAAGAGGCAAGATAAGAAACTTAGTCCTAAAGCAGCAGTGAAGGTCACTAAGGAAGCCCACGGAGGGCTCAAACCTGTGTACTAATTATGCTTAACTATACCTGCAGCCTCAAAGACAGCATTTTTTTGAAGCCAGAATAGCAGGATTTAGGGGAAAACAGTCATCTGCAGTCCCATTATACAATAGAATGGGACAAAGCATGGTGCTCCTACAAGCAATGACAAGTGACAAATATGCTCATGAGGATCAAATATCACATTCAAAGGCTGTGAAACAAACCTGACATCAGCTTTAAATAAGAAGTTCCCTAAGGCATGTTCTAAGGGGCTCTTTTGAGCAATATTTGCTAAATTTTGAATCGAAGTACTGCTCTGGGAAGCTTTAGAGGTGCATAAAATGCAAACTTGTACCTGCAAAACCATTCTAACTGAACTACATTTCTGCATATTACAGACAGCAGGGTTCAAAATCAAGCTCATACAAAGTGAACTTCTGTAATTTAAACATTAAGTGCCAAATCTCTTTGCTAAAAGTGGCAGAACAAAGTAACATCTATTTACCTATCCCTGTCACAGGCTTTGCTCCTGCAGCTCATCACTGTAGCATCTTTGAGCTTTCCGCACGACAAAAACCTGCTGCAGACAATCGCACAGGAGACTACGAAGAACCTTCTCCCTTTTCAAGTTTCAGCTCTATCTAAAGTAGAGTTTTATTGGCTAAGAAAGAAAGAAAGGTCTGATACAACTGCTTTCTTGGTAATGACAGACTTACTTGAATGGAGAGCTTTGCAGAATATCCCGAGCATGGCTGGACTTCAGGTTTCTCCATCCTCCATGAGTTTTTAAGTATCATGTTACATATTCAGCTGCTATAACCAAGCCACTCACCAGATAACTGCAGGGAGCTAAACACATCAAGGTTTACACTACTTAAATAAAATTACAGTTTATCTGAGAAACTTGGTACTTGGCAAGTGAACAAAGAAAGCAACCTCACCCCTTTTTTGAGGTGGATAGGACAGAGGATGGGTCAGAAGGAAGACGACCACGCACTGCCTTAAGCAGCATGACCCATGATTAAACAATACAAAAAGTACAAGAGCTGAATTATTCTTCGCCATAGGATCCTGATGAACTTCAGCAGAGTTTGCTCATCAACCACATTCTGCCCCTCTCCTCACACTTATATAATCCTTTATTCATTCTCACTTATTACCTTTATTTTTCCTGTCACATCGATTTCCAGATATTATGCTATATTATTATTTTAATTCCCTGAGAAATCTGAGACACTTTTATTTTGATTTTCAATGTAAATGTCTTCACTCAAAGTAAAGACAGTGTTTGTACTAATTTCTATATGATACAAACACACATGAATGAAGAAGCTTAAAACAGGTATCCAAGAATTAAAAAAACAACCCACAAAAACTGCACATCCTGCTTCCTCAAGGAACCAGCAGCCACATCTTCCAAATTATCTGCCAGTCCGCCTTAATATTCAATCCAATACACATAAAGTAATTGAATTCCCATCTCTACTCTCTGGGGTGACCAAGCTCATCTGCTGAAGCCCGCAATAGTTTACAAACTACAGCACACACCCTCAGTGGAAGCTACTAACAGATCTGTTCTGGCAAACATTTTTACCTTAAGGTAAGGATTTGAGACCCTGGTTTCCATCCCTCCTCTGTGCTGGCAGCTACCATCCTCTAGCATTGCCTTCAAAAGATGCAAACCTCTGTTTATATAGATAACGCATCAATCCAATAAGCAACAATGAGAAATACTCACTTGCTTCATTACCAAATTAACGCACACATTTGTGAACCTTAATGCACATCCTATCATCGTGTCCAAGTTATTTCTGGCATTTCATAACAGTCAGACCACAGGATCCACAGGTCAAAAGGACATACAGGGGAGGGACAACTAGCCCTAACGCTCAGACTCCCCTCTTACCACTGAAGCTAATGTCAGGGCAATAAAGGAAGCAGATTCACATTTTATGTGTCTAGTCTTTCAAACATGTATACATGTGCATAATACAGTCAACACAACTCAGACTGGTAAATTGTGCAAACTTAAGCAATTCGGGGATCATGCTCCCAGTTAGCAATCTGGCAAATTGGGATTTGCTCTAATAATTCTCGTTTCCCCTCTCCATTCTACTTCTATAAGCTACACATTTTCACAGTATTTAAAGAATAGAAGTGTCTCTTCTTTCACTCAACAGCACATCACTACAATGACCTGCTATAAGAAATGAGATTCTTCAAACAGCTAAAGCTGCCTTTTTCAAGAGGTTGACGGGTTTTGATTTTTAAAATCAAGCAATTAGGTTTCTGCCAGAAGTTCTTTGCACACAGGAAGGCAGCCAGCAGGTCATTTAATTATTTATCTGTCAGAGGTCTTTTAAGGTGACTCTTGGAATATCTGAGTGTCTCCATTTGAGAAAGTATTGATTAAGACAAAGTCATTAACAAGAGAATGCATAACTGCAGGAAGAACCTTGGCAGGTCTGTAATACACACTCAGGCACAAGAAAGAAGTCTGAAAAGAATTTTTAAATCTGTAAACAAATCTATTTCTCTTCAGGTATGACTTTTTCAAAAATAATAAAATTTTGACTCCTTTTATTTACTTTTTTGCCTAGAAATTGTTACAGAAGCTCCTTAGAGTCAGGCCCATATGTCTACAGTAATTGCCAAGTATTACATATCATACTGTTAAACATCCTGAATGTTCTGAAATTTTCCTATGTCGTGCCTATATGACTGGGTAATGATTTTTTTTTCTGGTATTTACTGAGAGCAGTCTCCTTCCTATTTCCTTAAAGGTACTGATGAATTAAATTAAGGGTATCTTCAAAGACAGGTCTGAGATATGAGCCAGAATACTGTTTTTCAGATTGAAAGACATGATTCCTCTGAAGCTGAGAAGTTTGTCTTTAATGTGTGGCACCACTTATAACCAACTTTCCAGCTGAACCAAGAAAAAGAAAAATCTTCCAAAAAAGAAAAAAGAAAAAAAAAAAACACCCTCAAGGCTTACATCTGTGAAGGTATTGAAACACCTAATTCTTATTTACATACTATTTGCTGAAATACACAAAGGATTTAGATTTCAGGGAACAGCTAGGAAAGGCTACCAGCTGAATTTCCAACACATGAGTCAGAAGCAACCTCTAATGAATACAGCATCTTTGTGAACACACAAGGGAAGCATTGCATCAAGTTTTGTACAATTACGGACTAGAGTGAGCTGCCTTTCTTTTTTTTTTTTTTTTTAATAAATCCTAACTTGTGAACAAATCTTTACTTCTTAATCATCAAGTGAATGGTGTAACCGTGCTCCTTCACAGGTGACAACATAGCCTTTGCTACTGGTCATAAGAATCCAAGAGACAATGCAGGATTTCTAAATAATGTTGGGGAAACCTGACAACAGACCAGTTTGAGACAAAAGGAGAGGTCATGTAACAGAGATGCAACTTCACTGTCCAGATTTCCATCTGCATGTGAAAAGCATATCAAGAGGTGCTCAAAAAGACTGTAGTATTTGGGGAAAAAAATAACGGCTCTGCTTCTTGGAAGGACTTCAGAGGATACTGCAAGGGGAAAAACCCAGAGTTTACTGAGCCAAAACAAACATTTAACATGAATGTCTCTATCTTTCACACCCATCAAACTTAGCTTTTTTGCTTCTTTCAGGCCAAGTTCACCCCATGACAGATGACTTCCACCAGAAGAAACCTGCTAAACTCCCCTTCAGCCTACGCCAGCAGCACCTATAAGGTGGAGGACTTGGTTCTGTGGTGTGACCCACAATTCATCTCAGGTCAGAAAGAGTGGCCCGTTTCCATAACTCTTTTCTGCTCTTTCTTGATTTTATGTTGTAATTTCCTGGTAATCAGTGCTCTTCCCTTCTTTGTTTTAAGCCTTTCCTATTTGAAACAGGGACAGGTAGTGGGTGTGCTACGCATAGGAGCTATGCTGGGTATCCACCCATTAGTGAAGAGGCTTTTCATCATGAACAAATTGTAATTACTGTCATATTTTGAAAGATCCTCCCTTTCCACCCTAACAGCTTCCTTTGCAGACAATGGGCATTTAAAAAAGATGCATCTCTCAAGCTCATTGAAAACAGCCAGGGCCTTAGCTGCCCATGCAGATGCTCAGGGCTAGGGCATATGATTCTGCTGCTTTTTACCACTTATCTCTTGAAGACTTTGCTCATGTTGCCAGTCAACCAATTTACCAGCACCCGCAGTCACCTATTTTAGGAAGATGTATTACTATCTCTTGACACACAGAGGCAGCATATATAAAGGTTAGAGAAGGAGACTGAAAGTCACCGCTGCTGAGCTCCACTGGCAGCTTTACCCCTGCCTCTGTAGTGGTGGCTGGTTTAGGTATTTAAACCAGTGGTGTTAAATTGTGGTCGGTGCAGCACCGATCGCAGAAGGAACATTTGCTGGTTGATGTTCTGAGAAATTGGCTGGCCGAGTACTGCTGGCTCTTCTTGTTCTCACATATGTACATGGGATTTATTGCCAAGGCAAAGGCAAAAAGACATCAGATATTTTCCTAATTATACTCCACATAAACAGCTACTATTGTTTGAAAGAGTGTCCTGAAATGCCAAATGGCTAACGCCTGGAATATGGGACTTGTGAACTAATATATTCAGTCACTGGGGAAAAGATTACAATTCTTCCTCTAAAATATTCCAAGCTTCAATTTATTTGTACAGAAAAAAGGGTACATTTCTGACATGCCTAATGAGAAGCTATCATTCTTAATTGAGTTCTGTTTGCTCTATCCCTTGAAAACGACAGGGTCTGCAGAAAGAAAACAAGTGTTCTGTGACTATAAATGCCTTCCAAAAGCTGAACTGGGAAATAAAGCAAAGATTCGAGTAGGATTCTCCTGAGCTGATGTTACACAAGGGCTCATCTGTGCTGATGCGTATCAGCAGAGCTCTATTGATTACATTGATTTTACACATCTGAAGGTTTGACCCTCGGTCTCTGAAGAATAGCTAGAGCTATGCAACCTCTAACTAACTAAAACCAAACAGTAACTATCGAAGCAATAACTATCTTTAAGGAAATACAGAAGGATCAAAAACAATGACAATGCAGTAACAGCAGCAAAGGAATAGAAAATACGCATGCCTGAACCATACAGAGACCCAAACCAGAAAAGATCAAAGCGGGGAAGAAAACACAATATGCAGAGAAAACATCAGAAAACTCTGAGAGATGAGAGAAAAAAAAAACACATGAAGAGAAGCAAATGGCTGTCTAATACTGATCCTGAACCAACACTATTTCATCTAATACTGAAGTATAACATACATCCTCATTATGTTTCTCATTCAAACCAGGAAATAAAGACTAAGGATTATGGTCTTTACAATCCCTTATGATACATATTTTAAATCCCCAAATTACTTTCCATCTATCAGACTTTTTACCAGTTTGAGTATCAGCCCTTATAGTTTACAGACATGTCCATGTCCTTCTAGGGCTTTAGCATCACTGTAGCCTCACTGCCCACGTCTGCCACTGTCCCCAGCACAGCCTACTTCGTCAGGGCTTCACCCACGCCAACGCTCAGGACTTGTCTAAGCCAGGTTCAAGACTCTCAGCACTCACTTTGCAACAACAGCTAAGGTTTTAACATAGCTGTTACTTCACTACTAGTGCCTAACTGTGGCCTGATGAGTTGCTGAATATGAAGTAACTTGGAGAGTTTTTCTTATACATACAGACAGTTTACATTCACAAACACACACCGGCAGTATAGGAATGCTGGTCATGCGTAGATGTGACAGGAATGCAGCCTCACACCCACATGTAAATGATTGTCCTTGCTCCTGCTCACATATAAATGCTACAATCCATGCTGTTATCCTGTTAAAAAAAAAAAAAGAACAAAAAAAAACCCACTATCTACACGCTATTTGCATTTAATCTCTCCTTAATACAATAGAGCTCTTTAAAATGCATCTGTACACAAAAACATTTCTATAAAGACAATGCCATATATCTTTGTTCTGAGCTGAATAACATTGTACCAAGTTCTGTCATATCTACCCACAGAAGAAGGCCTATCAGTAAAATCAGCCTGTTTTCTATGCTCTGTCAGCATGAAATGACATCGCCAGACACTTTTGCTGACCATACAACTGTATCTTCAAAAATACAGAGATGAAATAGATGATCAAAGCCGCCCAACGTTCAAATGTAAGCCACTACCTGCTGTTACTTCTCATTTGGCTTTGGTCAAATTTTACTGTGACTGGGCTCCAGTATGACACCATGCACTTTACCGGGTATGTGGACAGAGATGTCCGGCTGGCTCAGCCCGGTGCCCAGCCAGCCCACTGTTAAGTCTCCATCAGCAGCAACTGGAGGAGCTGTTCAGGAAGTGCACCAAGGCATGTTGCACTGGGAATAGTAAAATGTACATCTCTGGCAATTCGCATTAGCTCCTGTTTACAGCTGTTATCTTACCCTTCCTTGTACTAAGGTACCTTTCTTGAGGTGCAGAGACCAGAACTGCACAGACCACTCCTGACATAGGCACACCATGGCTTTATGTAGCAGCAGTATTGAGTCTACATAGAGTTAAGTCTTTCCAAGACTTCCTAAGATGGCCATACTCCACTGTCATGAGATTATAATTATATATATAGCATTACTATGCACCAATAATGTCCATCTACTCATGACTCTACTGCCGCCTGATGAAGATGACTGGCACAAAGAACAGTAACCACTTTATGCCCGCTCTATCAATAAACTTCATCTTAAGGGGCCTCTGAGAACAGCCTTTAGCAGTCCCACAGGACAGCGATGCTGTATATTCTGCCCATGAGCCAGATATTGAGGCATTACCATTAAGGATCACAGGAGCTCTAAAGGCGCTGTTACGGTCCATGGTCTCGGTGATCTGGCATTAGAGAGTTCCCAGACAGGCCTTAATACGAGCCTTTAATGAGCGAGTCACAGGTTGTTGTGTCATATCCTACTTGGGGACACTTTAGTTCACGGATCACTTAAGTGAAAGGCAGTAAAGACAACTCTTCTGAACTTCCTTCAACCAGCCAGCCACGCAAGAATGCCAACTCCTTTAACCCTTAGAGAAATTTTTTAATCCTCCCTGTTCTTCCTATCCATTTTCTGCTGGTAGAAAGGTACCTCTGTTACAAATGGAGCACCCCTTTCCCCCGCTTCTCCTTTAGCCACCAATAGATGACAAGAATGTAAAAATACCATTAATAACTACTTCGCTCGCTGTAATTAACACCTTCGCAGCCTTCTTACCAGGGAGAAATTGGCACATTTAAATACAGCTCAGCAAGGTGTTATTTACTTAAGGAAAAAGAAAACATTAAAGCTTTGTGTGAAAGAAAATTATCTGTTATCTCTCTTGGCTCTCAAATACATTTACAGCAGTGACTTTTCAGCCTGCTTTAAAAAAAAACCCTCTTTTTAAAATCCATTAGGAACTTAAAGTATTATCTACCACTTTGCTACGTTCTCCCTGTTGAAACTGCCAACAAGAAATTCACAAATTTGTTTTCAGGATTTTATTACTTTACTGTGTTGGTGATAGAGACAAAAAGCATCAACCAACCCATCCACCATACCGTGTTTCTAATGTCTCTCACACAACGTGATGCTGCAGGAGTTCAGAGCTGCCCCACCAGCTGCAGACAGCCCATTTTCAGAGGCAGTCCACTCAGCCTCCACTACGGGGATGTAAAGATTGCACAGCGATGCCGGATGGGACGTGAACCTCTCCTGCTGAGACAAGAGATCACCACCACCACAGGGACCCTCATCCATCCTCCAGAGAAGTGCTATGAGAGCACCCTCAGGCCAACCATGCCGAATGCCTGGCTCCCAACAGCGGATCAGCCCTCTCCCTGGGCTGTGCTCACAGTTCCCTCTGCAAAGCCTTCCTACCCTCAAGTAGATCGACACTCCTGCCCAGCTTGGTGGTGTCCACAAACTTGCTGAGGGTGCACTCGATCCCCTCATCCAGATCATTGATAAAGATTTTATAGAGATCTGGCCCCAGTTCTGAGCCCTGGGGGACACCACTTGTGTGTGAGCGGCCACCAACCAGACTTAGCCCCATTCACCATGACCTTTTGGGCCCTGCCACCCAGCCAGTTTTTTACCCAGCAAACAGTGTATCTGTCCAAGCCATGAGCAGCCAGTTTCTCCAGGAGAAGGCTGTGGGAAACAGTATCAAATGCTTTGCTAAAGTTCAAGTGAACAACATCCAGAGTGTTTCCCTTGTCCACTGAGTAGGTCAATTTATCATAGAAGGGGATCGGGTTAGTCAGGATGGACATCTGTTAACCATCTAACACCAAAGAAGCAAACAGAAAGATGACAATCCCTTATATCTGAGGTTTCACCAAGGCAACAAAAACATCAAGCCATCCAAAATCACATACAGAGTTTTCCTGGGGCTTAGAGCAAAAGCGAGTATGTCATTACCAGGGCCATGGCTAAGCTGGCAAACCAGGGAGCCTGGAGCAAACCTTCCTTTCTTCCTTCTCCACAGGTCACCCACAAGCTCAAAAGGACATTTTAACAAACCTGACATTCTTAGTTTCATTTGAATTCAGTCTTTGCTGTATAAGAAAATAGCTTTTGAAAAGAGAAAGGTCTGTTTATATAAATCCAGAAGATAAACCCCCAGAGATTACTATAATTTCAAGTGTTGTATTTAAAGTAGCTGACTGCATCCTTTTTGAAAAGAAAACACCATCTTCCTCTAGCTGTACACGAAATATAGGACATTCAAATAATTTTTTCAACATATTCATGCAAATAAGGTAATTCCATACCAGTGCCAGTAATGGCAAGAAAGCATAAAAACTTTCCCCCCTTCTTACAGCTGCGCAATTACGAGTGACAGGCATCTGATGATTATTCCAGCTACCTGTCAAATATCACAATGAGTTTCCCCCTATTTCATGAGTTAAAAGGGCTTATAAACTACAAAACTGTGCAAAATACAAAGTGCATGGGAAAAAATCAATATCTATTTAGATAACCTCTTAAGGAAGCTTACTTTTGATTAATTTTCTTGACTGTTGAAAAATCTGGTAACAGGAACAGAGGAAGAACACGTATTTATAAATTGGTTTGTCTAACAAGTTTGAAGATTTTCTTTTTTTCTACTCTCATTTTGCATATTAGCATTCCTCTTTCTTTGCAAAAGATCTTCTGCCATATGTTCCTGTAAAAGGTGTTCTTTTGAAAGCCGGTAAAAATAAATCATCTCCTATTCAGGAAGTGGATTAACTCTTACAGACTACTATTTTTTTAGTTTATTTTATTTTTGTCAAAATAGCAGGCAGATGTCATGTTTTTAGCATGGCAATGACCACATTAACATGGATTGCAATACATCTGTGGGAATGGCACATAGAGACAAGGGATTCTGAAGGAGTCTCAAGACCTCCCAGGTTCACTGCCAAATTCACAACAGTTTTAAAATAAGTAAGTAAATTAAAAAACAGCCTTAGTAGTACTTAACAGAAATTCACCTTTTGCCATGAAGAAGCATACCAAAAATGGGATAACAAAACCTGATCCCACCACAGCAAGACCCAGCGAACCACTACCAGCTCCTGTCTCAGGAGATTTCACCTCTCCAGTTCTGGCCCTCGCTTGTGATACACAGCACAGGACTAAGTCCTCCTTCTGGAGCAGGATACATTATTGACTCAAGAACTAAGCCCAAAAATGAAGTATCTTCCCCCTTCTTAGTTCACTGTTGCTTTTTTTTTTTTTTTCTTAAAAAAGAGGCATTAACGTGGTGTACTGAACCAAGTGAAGGAGATGGTCCAAGCAATTCTACTGTGGCAAGTATTGTCAGTGGTTAATGCTTAAACAATACAGCTAGCTTTAGTCAGAACAGAATAATGATTCATGGGCTATCAATTCTTTCAGGTGCCTCACTCGTGAATTTTACTATACATTGTCTGTATGTAATACCCTGTCTCTTTCTCTCTTAAATATCTGTCAGTGCACAAATGCATTTCTACCCTATACAATGATGGCAGACAGTGACAACATATTGATATACAGCACTACCTGGGAACAAGGTATAAATATTACATTAGCTGAGTTATCACTATAGGGTTCTGACCTTGAACTATCCAATTTTAAATTCATTTATTTTCAAACTATTAAACTGTTCTCTATCACATCACAGAAATTGACAGTACGAAGGTAAGTTTTCCTGACAATGTTTAAATCAAAACAAAGTTATGATATATTAGAAGACTGTGTTAAAAAAAAAAAAAAAAAAGTTTGCACTATTAAAATCTGGAAGGACTCTATAGCCTGTGGTCATAGTGTGACAGATTCCTGTTCTTCCGACCCCACAAATAACTGTGGATCCCATTGCCATTCCCTGCTTCTCACTGAAAATTCTCTCATGTAGAGGTATGTCCTGTTTTCAGGAGCAAGTCCCCCCCAAAAAAAAGCAAACTAGATTAAGAATAGGGCATGGGGAAAAGGTTAAATGAAACTTTTTCCAATCACGTTACTGGCAAACAGATCAGGAGCTGAGAAAAGCCTTCTTTGCCAGTCTGCTGGACTCAAATTTCCCAGCAAGTTCCCAACCTGGTAGCATGTCTCCACATACTCATTTTTCCCCCAAGACAAATTAAAAGGCAGAGAAGTTATTTCTTACAGAAACTGATACGCTCCTCTAGCATTTAGCTGTAAGCAGCTATTTTACCTTCTCAAATTACAATGCAAGTTTTAAAAATAAAAGAGCCAAAACAATGCAAGGTCTCCCTCAGAACAACACAAACTGCTTGCAAGCAAGCAGCAGGGAAGCTCCACTCGGTCACCAGCAATGTAAGAGTTACAAAGGAAAGGAGCAGCAGCATCACCACTTAATGCAGGGGGATGCTGCCAATACAGCACTTAAATGCAGCTCCCCATCCCTTTGGCTTCTCAAGCTCTCCTACCTATGCAGGCCACCAAAGCAAGATGTTTAGTAATAAGGGGCTGCCACAGCAGTATGCAGACATCCCTAAAAAGCCACGTGGGAGCTTTGTAAGAATATTTAGGTGTTCTTTACGGAGGCATTTTGCCAGTTTTTTTAACGTGCCTAAAAGAGCCAGCACCTTCACCTATCAAAAGTTTAAACAAGGAAAATGTAGTCCAAAAATGTATGAATAATGCAAGAGACTGGATGGAAGGTGTGGCATAAAATGCTCTGACAAGTATCAGAAAAGTACCGAGAGACCAAAACTTTTTTTTTTTTTTTTTTTTGCTTTCGGTTCACTTCCAGACTCAAAAGGACTTAAAAGATGTGAGTTACAGGGAACAAGCCCCAACTGCTTTCAGCAGTCTTCTACTAAGGGCCATAGATCTGATGACCACTTCCCTCCGTTTAACAAACAGTGCTTGAAAAGACAGAAATACATCCACGTGGGGACAGAAGCCATTATTTTACCAAATCGATTACTGCTGAAACCTTTGAGCTCTAAACAAGTCTTCACTAAAGTTCTATTGGCATCTAGGTTAACAATTATCTTTTTACAAGTTCTGAAGACATACTGAAAGTCATAGCGCTCCCTGGTTAACACAGAGCTAATTGATGCAAGAAAGATAGGCAATGGGATTCTGGGATGGTACGGTTAAAACCGAATCAGTCAGTCAGTCTAACTTTGTTCTGAATAAAAGAAGAGAGACTTCCAGCATGGCCCTGTAAGGAAGGTATCATATACCACAGCAGTGGAAAACCTTATGAAATCCTTGTCAGCCCAGTGAAAAGAAAAGAACCAAAAAAAAAAAAAAAAAAAAAAAGGAAAAGTCATGGTATCTTTCAGGGTATCTTCTTGTAATTAGAGAGAGTGAGCGAACAGGAACTCGAGAGAGGGATTTCTCTTTATGCATTCAGGTTTTAGAGATAGAGAGAGCTCTAGCTGTCAGGTTTAGGTGGGTGGCCATTTTAATCAACCTGCTTAGCATATTTTTTTTGCATATCTGCATTAGAAGTATGAATTTTTCTTAACTGCTTTCTGAAAAGTCCTTTTAATGCAGAGACTGTCCCCTCTGCAATGTCTCCTCTCAAGAGTCAAAAGTCAGTGCCCTAGAATTACAGGAATCTAAGCTAAAAAAATCACAAACTTATATTTAATGCCTTTCCGTAAGCACAGGAACTTCATTTCAAGTCAGAAAACAACAGTGATTCTTGAACTTCAGTGTACAGCAACATAAATTTCTTCCTCAGCTGAAGATTTATCCAGTCCTAAAACCACAAAATTGCTCTCCTCAATTCACTCCTCTCTTTTTTAGCATCTTCCTCAGACAACAGAGCTTCTTCCAATTTTTATAACCTTTTTCTAAGGGGTCTTAATTTATGCCAAGTAAAACATTGCCTGTTAAATGGCATCATTAGACTCACATGAATTCTTGTGGTACATGTGAAGTTTTTGGTCTCCTGCAGACTAAATGATCCTTACAGTTCTGAAGAAATTGGTATAAACAGCTGCTTTATTTTGTGCTCTGATAACTAAGGAAAAACAGCCCTCAATGAAGAAGTCATCCTTCGCTGGGGGGAAAGTAAATGGGCAAGTAACAAGTACATGAATAAAATTAGCAGATCAGGCACTGATTTCTTCACCAACGTGCGTGTGGTCTCAAGGTGGATATCCCAGCAGACGTTTTCACAAGCAGAGCTCTATCTTTTCTCACGGATAAACATAAGATAAGGCTCTTCACCTGCTCCATTTCATTACCCTTGATACTCTACACACCAAGAAAGAGGCAACAAAATGAGAAAATGCACACATTTCGATTTCTTTTAGTTTCTGTATTGTGATGAAGGATGTATTGACAGCAAGCTCAAAATTTCCATCCAGCTCACAAAGTCACAGAAAGAGGGCAACAGCCAGGTATCAGACACCTAGCAAACAGCCTCGTGACAATGTCCATTTGCAGTCTGTCGACAAGGGCCCATGAAGATCTGCAAGAAGTTTTCAGGTTTTAAGTAAAAACAACTGGAGAGTCACTCGTGTGTGTCACTCTATTTTACGTTCGGTGCCAGTGATCAAACTGGGAAAGGGAAGAAGTGAAAAGTAGGAGCACAGAGGAAAGAACAGTTTGAAGTTGAATCATTACTTTCTTAGGAGCCTGGAGGTGACAGGCAAGGAAGAAAACGAAATAATTCTCTTTCTACCTCTTCTGAGCATAGGGGCACACATTTAGGGGAATAGACCCAAACTTATCTGTAATAGTTGGCTGCCAAGGAAGAATGTTTCTCAATACATCTAAACTTTTTTTCTTTTTTTTTTTTTTCAGACTTTGGGGCTGATCCAAAAGCCTGACACAGTCACTAGAAATGGTTATTGGATTAAATTCTTAGACAGCACAGAAAATAGCAGGGTAAAGAATCTAAGCAGACTTTCCAAGAGTATTCATTCATCTCTGGCTTGGGAAAAGCATGTGAAGTGTCAGACTGAAGGAGGATTCTGCCAGGAAACTTCAAATCTGCTTCTGAACCACTAGAATAGCTGGCTATAACAGCTCTGCCCAGAGAGGTATCAAACAGATGCTATAACCAGGGAAGAAAAAAAAAAAAGTTAACAAAACAATATAAACAAAATGACTTTGTGCCATGCAAATAAAGTTTCTCCATCGTGCATAACAAAGCAGCAACTCAGAGGAACTTCTGAAAGACATAAATGTCAATCCAGCACCCTGCTCAGGCTGACCTTTACAAACGAGTTTTTCATTTTCACAACCGCTTTCCATAGGAATAGAGATCTCCTTTGAAAGTCTCCTCTCCCGGAGACTGCTGGAGAAGCATAACCAGGCAAAAAGACTTTGATGGCCTAGCAACTCCAGCAGTCACGGATTTGCCTACCAGTCCGGTTACTCGGAGACCCTGCCAGCAACCTGGGCAGGGGAGAAGCAAGCCTCCCCCTTCTTGTCCACCTGCTCCCGTCTCCGCATCTGCTTGGCATCTCGGAGGGACCGAGCAGAGCGGCACCCCGGGAGGAACTCGCTCCAGTGAGTCACGTTTCTCCACAATTGCTAGCAAAGGGTGAAACAACGACATCTTTCAAAATTCCCATGGCAACAGCTCCTTCTCCCTGCAAGCTCTGACTCCGCTGGCAGCCTGAGCGCTGAACAAAGTAGCAGCCTACGGAGGAGATCTGAAGCCTGTATTCAGGTAGCGTTACTTTCATTTAATAAAAAATTCACAAGCACTAACTACTGACCACGGCCAGCGATGTAACCTTGAACTAAGGCACCTAATCGTTGCTCCAGTATGGATCTTCCTGCATTTCTATCTTTGCAATAACGGGCTTATCTACAATATTGGAAATTGGCTCTTTAAGGTCAGTAGGAGACCTTTAAAAGCTCTCCAAATAGAACTGAGGTCGTGACTATTTGTGGTCATTGACGTTACAGCAATTTTTGTAAGTACAGGGATATTAATCTCAAGATCCTGACAATTTCAATTTCAATAATGACATTCTGTTCACCTAAAACTTTTAAAGAAATTTAACATTCCTCATTCCACAGCCTGATCTGATTTTATGCTGTTCCTAACTGTTGTTGAACAGTTGCTTCATTTTGCTGAGGATCTGGCTGACCAAATTGCAGTTGTGCATGGACTGAACTCGGTGTAGTGTAGCATCAGTAGTTTCAGAGGATTACAGCACTGAAAAATATTATTTTTTTTTTTTTATTTTTTTTCAAAGCAACTGCATTTTTTAAGAGCAGCCAATTTTATTTTTTTTTCTCTCCCTGGAAGGAGTACAATAAAATAAAAACTAATTATGCCATGCAATGTTTAATTGAACTTTAAAATGGGAAAGGTCCCCTATAAAAAAAACAAAACACTTACTGTATCAGTCATGACAGTACTTGGATATATCACTAATTTTTAAACAAGCTAGAAGAGGACTGCAATAGTATTCTTATTTATTTCATGCACATTTGGATGCCAGTGCCCTGATACTATTAAGGACACATATGTAATACAATTCAAATGAATAGTTTTTATACAAGAATTGGTGCAAATTAAATTTCATGATTGCTTAAATGGCTGCAAAATCTGAGCTTACGAATTTGTTCCATGTAAACAGGATTTGAACCAAAGTTGGCAGAAATTTTTCCGAATTCAAAAGCTTTTATTGTGTAGCAAGAAACACAACTCCCCTGAGCAACGTGTCAGGCTGGAAAAAAAAAAAAAGTGTCCCCTGCACAGTTAACAGCATCAGCTTGGGCATCTAATCTCTATATCACGTTAAATATTTTCTTCTTTGAAGTGATAAAAATCCAACTGTCAAGCATTGCTTGATCTGACGTAACGCCTGGGGAAAGCTAATCAAAAGGAAGTCTTATAGGTTCCCCCTACTTAAATCCACCCACCCGAATAAGCACAAGTTAGAATTTTTATGAGGTAAAGAAACTCTGCTGTCACAGCCCGGTGTTAATTGGCACAAAGGTTTGAGACTACCTTAGTTTTACCCAACTGCTTTGATTTCAAGACTTCTGAGCTGCATTTCCTTGCTTCTTTATAATCCTGTCTTAACTATCACTGAGTTTGAAGTGAGAAAGGAGCTTAGACAGATCTATATCAGTGTTCATTCATGCCAGACTATTGCATTTTCATCTCAAACAGGGTTTGAAAAAAATTGAGATTGAGGGCAGAAGTAGCAAGGGGAGCAGTGGGAATGCTAATCCAGTTCAGCACTTGTGGAAGCACCAGGTGATGATTAGTCACTGGCCACCATGTCAACGGCCTCTTGTTTTCTTCTCTGACGCTTCCAGATGAAGAGCAAGAAATCTCAGCCCTTTCCCCCCTCTCTGGGTTTGTAAAGCAGATGCAGTGGTACAGGCAGCATGCACTGGAGCCCTTTGAAGGATCATCTCCCAGGACTCTTCCTTCCCAACTGCTACGTGGAGCAGGGCCGTTAATGATTTGGTGATGAAAGAAACCAAATTCAGTAAAAAGAAGATGCAGTTCTGGTTTACTTCCACCCCAGATTTCGTTGCAGTTGCCCATTATCTCATACCCCTAGCCCTACAGCATTTACCAGTCTTAAAAGCCTCTTTGCTGCTTCAGTTCCCAGGCATGCTACCGGTACCTCAGCAGTCTGGATCTCCTCTGTTTTCTGCAGATTAAAATATTATCAATGAACTGATGTTGAACTTAAGTTATCACAGATCTCCAGACACTACTAAAAAATAAAATCTGAGATGCAAAAGCTGGGGTACCTGCTACACACAGGTGTGCGCTTCTTTCTGAAGTTAATTGGCTCCAAAAAAAGTATTGAAACCCCAAATTAAGCTTGTATTACAAAATGAACAGGAGGAAATGTCACTGCACGAGGACTGACAGACATTTCACTGCTGTCATGAAAGCAGCTTTTGCAGATCGCCTGGAAAACTGTCAACCATAGGTAAAGAACATCTATATTAGCATATTTTCCATGTAGCATCCAATTTCAAAAGCTACTTTTTCTCTTACGCTTTTCACCATGTATAGATATTTTACATTATAAAATTCCCTCTGCAATTACAAATGAGCTAATGTCACATTGCCTGATCCTCACACCTATGACTAATCATACAAGGCTCAAACCATCTCTAGGGCTAAGAATAGAATTTGTAATTTTCATAAAATTACTTCCCATAGGTTTTTTTTTTGTTGTTGTTTGTTTTAAATTTAAAGTATCTGATGAAAGGAGTTAGTTGTCACTTCATACAATTTACAGTGTAGCTTTCAGTTTGTTTCTATTTGTTTTATTGCTGAAGGACAGATTTTTTTTTCCTTATTTTCACAGAGCAGCCTTTATTAACAAAAACGTACAATCCCAATTCTGCCAGCTTTGCTTATCAAATTAGAGTCAAATGTAATAAAATGGTCTGCTGGACAATGATTTCAACAAGGTACGCAAACACTGTCATTTTCATAGTATTATGTTCCACTAATACCTTTCTCCCAATATTTTCTCAAAAACTTATCTAAGCCAAAAAGCCTTGCAAAGATTGCCCACATTTTACAACACAGTACACAGACCTTAATCTTATTTTACCTTTCTCTTTGTAAGTACTCATGCAGCTTCCAGTGTCTAGTAAATATTACGTCTTGTCACAGATAACCAGGCATTCAACTAATTGGAGATTTCTATTAAGATTTCTCCCTTCCAGTAGCATTTATTCATCCAAATTCATCTTCCTGCAAATGAAGTCCTACGCTTTCTCTGTATTATCAATTTCTGTAGGAGATACTACTATTTTGGATTAAGTAAGCAAAAAAGCTCTAAGTCTGCAAAATTTATTTATACTGTAAGGTCTTGAAAGCACCTCCTCAAGCCATTAAAGACAAAACTCTCAATCTACTTTTGTGCTGTGGAAAACATATTCCTCTTTTCAATCAATTGGCTTTACTTTAATACCCATATTCAGTTAAAAAAACAAGGATCACAGAATATTAGAAGAGAAACCGATTATCAAAAAAGGAACTTTATTTAAAATTTGTTTATAATGCATTTCCTATATAAAAATTCTTTATCAGTGCATTAAATACAAAACCTCATTTCACATTCACACAGTTTTGTTCATGAATCACCTGTACAACAAGAAACGAGATAAGGTGAGCTCAAACCTAAACAAACTTGCTTTCACTGGCTGGCTGCTCAGTGACTTCCATCCACGGTGGCAACGTTACATTACACCCGTGTCAATTCTATCAACACTAATTAATCTAGAAGTAACCTTTTCCTGGATCCTCCCTTCAGTATTTTAAAGGTAAACGTTATCTCATAAATCAAAATCCTTGTCTGATTGTCCTGGAGGTCTGTGTGTAATAAAACTCCACTTATAGAAGTTGCCTGCGGGAGATGCTTCTTCCTTTATCTGTCCTTTTTGTAAGCGAAGACGGACCGGGTTTCTGACAGTTCAATCTGTGTGCTGTTTAAGTCTGCACTCCAACAGTTTCACATGAACCATGCGGGGTTTCAGCTCAGGGTTTTGGGTTTTTGCCCACATGCACGCAGAGGAAGGAGCGAAATTCTTTTAGAGCGCATCTTGACACAGCCCCACAGCCCAGCCTACCGTAAAACAATCTCTATCAGCATAAGTTGGCAGACAGCACAGGTTTAAATCACAACAGGAAGCAGTCAGGACAGGTGGCTGCAAAAAATATAGGTTTCTAGGGAGCCAAAACCTTATTTTTTGGAACTGATTTTGTTTAAGAAGTAAGCTTTCCCTGACAGTCTCCAGGAGCATAGTTCGCTTGAAAAACACCTCTCAGAGGCACTGGCTGGCAGGACACCGTCAGGCGTTTCCAGTACTTTGGTTTAAAAACCATGCACGAATGGCATTTAGAGTGTCATTGATTAAAAATAATTTGCCCTTCATTTAGGAAGACAATGTCTTTGCATCAAGATAATGGGATCTAGTGTCTAAAAACTCAGCAATACATCCTTTTGTGAAAGCGAGTCTTGGGGAGAAAGGGCACAATTATTCAAAAAAGTGTTTGCAAGAGAGACTGAACAGGGGAGCTGGCTGGAGAGCTCTGCCTTGTTATGGATATTCAAGGAAGAAAGATGTGTGGAGGCAAGGAAATCGAGGACTGAAAAGAAGAGATAATGAGACCCAAGCCTATCACCTCTAGCTGAAGTCTGACCTAAGCTGAAAAGCAGCAGAAACCACAACTGCCATGTGCTGGGAAACAGAGGTCACCTCAGCTGATTCTGCTAAGCGCCCTCATCTCGGAAGACATCAGTAAGCCCCGGGAGGCCTCCAGAAGTCTGACCTGTCTCTCCACCAGATACGAAACCTCTGATTAGGACGGGGGCCTTCTGATGGGGCTATGCAGGTGACACTTGACTGCACGTTGCATGCAGAGAAGATTCCTATGCCCATTTCTATTTCCTCCCAACTCAACAAACGTGCTTCATTTCAAACGTGCAATTGTCTGAGTGGTGTCTGCTTCACACCATCGCTGTTCTCAGTATGGAGAAGGCCAGCCAACAGCATGCTGCGTTATTTATTCATGCAAACACTTCACTGCAAGAGGTCACAAAAGTCATGATCCTGCAGAAATACCGAGACTCTGTCCGTATATGGGCACTGGCATGAGGGGGTGTATTTGCTTTCCCCAGAAAAGTCGGAGGATGCTGATAAGGGCACAAGGCTTTTCCAGGGACAGTAGGAAGATTGCTTTATTTTATTTTATTTTCATTTATTTAAGACTTAAACTATGCAAAACCTCAGGAGTGACTTAATGAACAGAGGGATTTCTAAGATGCAAGCAGAGCCTGAGAAATGCTTTTTAGATAAAGGTATTAAAATTCTGCAATCTGCAAAACACAGATAGATTATTCTAACCTGCACTTCTACGGGGGAGTTACAATGTATTTTGGAACTTAAAATTAAAAACAAAAAATGACAAGAACACCCCAAAGCTATTGCAACATCTTATTAAAGATGCTGAAGAGCTGTGAAGGCAAGAGCAGCCCTGCCCTGCTGCAGAGCCACCCAGCTCTTCCCACTTGCGCAGAGCCAGCGCTAACAGGCAGGGACAGTCCCGTCTGCCCTGCAGGCTCAGTAAACCCAACAGCTCCTGCTCCAGCTTGCTGGGGCCTCCCTGATGGGAAAACACACCAAGCACCTGCCAAGCTGGCTGGATGAGATGGGTGTGCGACCACTTACAAAAGTAGCCTGTGCCTTCAAAGGGATGAAGCACATCTACAAGGCTGATTTCAGTTCCAGTCTCTGCTGTCTCGGTCTTCTGGATGGCTCGGGACAGGGAACTGCTTTCCTTTTCCCACCCTTAACGTGATGGGGGGAAAAAATCTCTTAGGTCACAGAAGTGCTACAAGGTAAGTATATCTTAGAGATTCCCTCCAGGAAGTCAAAGTTGAAGGTAACATATACATGAGCCAAAGTGAACTCAGTGTGATTCCTATGGTCCAGACCATACCTGAAGATGCGATGGTAATAAATAAATGTTTTCCTTGTGAAGAAGCACACGGGAAACAGAAGTAATGGATGCACTAGAGATCTTTAAAACAGCATTACTGTGTTCCAGGCTAATCAGGCCCATACAATTTGGTACAAAATTAATCAGCTAGGACTGTAGTAATAAAGTCTCACTTGGAGGCTGCATCGCTGCTTGGCATAGACCCAGGCATGCACGCTATGTCAGATGGCTGAAAAAAAACATGGAGAAGACACAGAAATAATCATCTTCCCTACCCGGGTGCCTCAGGCATTCTCTTCATCACACCAAAACAAGGAGTCAGAACATCTCCCGTCACAACTTCCCTGGATTTAGTGCAGGTACAAGACATTTTTCTGCACTCTTTTAGTCATACAGCAACTAATAGTTTTGTCACGATAATGTATCAAATTTCTATCACAATTAGCTTTATTTGCTCTTAGTTCTTGTTCCCAAAAGGCACACTAGATTCTAAAATAGTCAAGACTGGTCTAAAATAAAACATTAACTCTTATTGACTGAATAATTTTCTCATTGAGAGCGAAATGAATGCAAACTGCATGAAGTTAAGCAGTAATGACTTTTCTGCAAAACTTCTGGTAAATGAATATCAGTGCTGTTAATTGCTATTAATTCTAGCTTAGTTATAATTTGTGGTATAGGATATCACGGTACTTTTTACGAAAAATGCATCTAACTCGGACACGCTCTGTTTCCCATTAATGTCATCTCTCGTAGAGCTGGGGGCGCACACAGACCGGAGGCATCTGCTACGCGCTGCACAGGGCACTGCACGCTTCCCCGGCTCAGGCAGGCAGTGTGCAGGGCTGGGCTGCCAAAGAAAAAACAGATTTCAGTCTCACGGTGCCTCTTCGCCCCTTTCGGCTCCGCTGAGGATGACAGAATGCCCTTGCCTTTGCATGGTGCGATCATCAGGACAGAGAGACTGCTCTCAGTTATCATTCTGGTAACAAAATATTTGGAAAAGGAGGTGAGAGGAATATTCACGCCTTCTTCCTTTCTTTCTCTCATCATGAGCAGGACCAGACATAGGCTAGTCCCAGCTCTACACAGTAATTTAAAATCAATATAATCACAGTGAACTTTGTCACCTCTGCCTCAGCCGAGTAGGTTTTTCATTTGGGTCCCTTGCCATTTTTCTCCCTGAAAATAAGTTCTTCAGTTTCCAGTCTGCCTTCAAATGAAATAAAGCCATCCTTGGCTCCAACACAGCAGGTAAGCAGCCTCTCAAGAAATGCAAGACAGAGCACGCTTCTATCAGCTGCACATCCCTACATTCAAACACAATGGTTTCCATTAAATATGTAGGATTCAAATATTTATTTCCAGCCAATTAAATTAAGCACTACTTATCCTCCAGGGAATTCTTCCTCTCCCTCAATACAGAAGAGAGCACCAAAGTGCATTTCCCATACTTATTAACAACTCAGCAACACCTAAGGCTATAAAGAAATCTTTCCAACTAGATACAAAGACCTTGGAAGCAAATATACAAATCTAGTATAAAGGAAGATATAAAGATCCTTTTGCCAGCCAACATAAACAAATGACCTTCTCTGCCCCAAGGAGCTTATAGTCTAAGCTCTAAGAGACAGTGAGATGCAACACTGGATGAAAAAAGGGTGAACAATGGAGGAAGAACTCCTCTACAGGTAGCGCTGCACTCGGGAATGAGTCCGACCCGGGCTGTGCAGCGATGCTCCTGAAAAAAAACAGCTACTCCAGGGTATCGCAGCACCGTCCCAGCTCTGAAAGTTGTAGTGGGAGGATTTACAGCTAGCATTTTGTCCAGAGGAAATCACCAGCTACACTTTTTAAATCGTGTTATCATGTGCACTAATTCATACATCTCTCCTACAGCAAAACCTTTTTATTACAGAATTTCAAAAACCAATACTTGAATTTTAAACTTTAATATGAACTTACATTTTAAAACATTAAATTATCCAGCGAAGCGGACGTGAATGTGAAAAAAGGCCATTTCCTCCATCATTTCATTAAATTTGAAAGTACTTATTTATTTTAATAAGTTGAGATGTCCATATGCCAGGAAATTAACATGAAAGAATGTTAAATATGCCCAGTATCACTTCTTAAAAGCCTATGGAGTGTTATGCATTTTCAAAATTAGCATAACTCAGCAAAACTACTTTCCCAGCAGTTACTTTTTATCATACTTTCCAACAGCACTTTGGGAAAAAAGCTGGAAATGTTTACTGTACTTTGCACTCCAGTTCATACAGAAGCCATGAAATGAACCCCGAACCATGCAACTTCCCTAATTTAAGGTCTGTTAATGACAAGCAGATGGTTGTCTAGCACACACTCTTCCAAGGGCTCCTATGCAGGTGACCTTCCCTGGCACACCTGATCAGGACCACAGACTCAAATGGAAAGTTTGCAGGGGCTTGAACTGTTTCCTCTGAGCAGCTGTACTTCATTTAGCACAGCGGGACAGGATTGTCACCAGTGTTCTGATCGCTTGAACTACCCAGACCTTCCCCAGGTCTTAAGAACCCATCTGTTGAAATTGCAGGGACTTCCTATGGAAACACAACACCCAACTGGCACAACCTCTGAAAAGCTACTCACAGGAGCCTGCAATTTTGAATAGGGGCCCACATGGATTAGCCTAGTTTCCTAAGGAAACAGGCTTATATATTTGAGCCTTCGCTGTGCACCTGTGGTCTACCCCCTTCCCTTCTGCACCATTTTTGAACCTGAGGGCGAATTTTCACCAAATTGGAGAGCAGCTGGTGATCTTAGAGATACAGCATTGCTATGGGGTTTGTGAAGGGCAAGCACCAATGGAGTGAACTGTGGCAAGGAACACTAACAAAGCTCACAAAAGTGGCTCAAAGCTTCTTGGCCATCAGACATTTTTCACAGGAATATGAAGCATTTCCCTGCTCACACAGAAAGGAAAGGTTCTCAGTACCTGCTCCAGCTCATAATCCTCATTTCATTACCATTACGACTCAGCCATTAATGCGTTTAGCACCAAGCCACCTCTCAGACTGCACATTTTCTGTAGGAATTTTGGGCTGAAGTGACTTTTTTGTGTTTGCACCGAGAGCAATTAAGTCCCGAGGACACCTGGGGGGCCCCTGTGCAACATAAACAGCATCTAGACTACATACACCCAAACCCTTCTTTCCAAAAGTGGCATCAAATTCTCTCTGTGAACTTGACTTCATACAGTAAATCCTGTTCCTTAGAGATCAACACATGACAATACTGTGTCATGCAGATAAGTGTCTCAATTACAAGTCTCCAACAACAGAAATACAAATTAAAAACATGATCTGAAGTGCCACAGAAGCTTGCAAGTTGGAATCTATCTGAAAAGTTCATGTCCCCTTTGGTTAGCAGCAGATTAGCATCTGGCATGCAAAATGGCTTTTCATACCCCAAAGGGGCAGAAGGCTCCAGCAGCAGCCCGAGACACACCACCATACCTCTGGGGTAAAGGCAGCATGTGAGACTGAACGTGAAGTGACCTAAACTCTCCACGACTTCGCTGCCGCCGTTACCTCGGGGTAGGTCTTATTTCTGTACTTGAGAAACACATTCACACAGATGCAAAGCAAAGCACCTACCACTGAATTCCTCATTCTGAGCGCGTCCACTTGCTGCGTTGCTGTGCAGGAGCTCGACACCTGGGACTGAGCAGTGCTCGAGGCCCCGGTGATGTGAAATACAGCCAAGGAGTCCTGTGAGGTCCTGGTGCAGCACGGTGCAAATGCACGTGATCAGCAGCACTTAAGGGACCTCCATCACCTCGTCTCTAGCTGTAACTTTATTACAGGTCAGTTGGGAAGGAGACAGGAGACATTTGTTTCACTAATCCACATAGGAAAAGCAACAGAAACTGCAGTCCACATGTCAATACTGATCACCTTCAGGCATTCAATTGCGGGACATTTCCTTTGTTAGATTCTGAGGAAATTTATACACCAAGACAGTTGAGAAGGTCTCCAAAGTGAGTCAGAAATAATGAACCTCAGGTGAAACAGCTCCTCCTGAGCTTTCTGGCAGCTGGACAACTTAGACATCGCTCTGAATGCTCTAGTTATAGCAGGGTAAAAGCAGCACCAGCCAGCTTTGTGGACCACCAGCCAGCTTCAGCCCTCTGCTCAGGCACACATGGGTGATCCAAGGCCCAGCACCCAGCCCCTCTGTGTCCCCCTGGTCTCTACGATCACAACGTGACCCTACCTGACAGGAGCTCTACTAGCACAGATGTGCCTGTGTGTACCTGCAAGGCTGCAATCCTATAGCAGTGTGGAGCAAACACACATTAAGACAGCATTCAGAAAGAAATGCAGGGGAGGAAAGGTTTACTTCAGTCGTGGGTAGGGCAGACTGCCTTAAGTGAAACTGCAGTACTGCTCGGGAGATGACAGGCAGCTTTGTGACAGAGAAAAGACAGACAGCCTAATACTCAAGGCAGTGAAGACTGCTGGTGGAAGAGCTGCTTGCTGTTCAACTCAGCCCACTTAAGGATTTTAAAGCAACTACATGTCTCAAAAGTCTCTCACTCTACTGAGGATTCAACCAAAGGCCTACACAAGCCAGCAATGCCCACCACTCCTTACTGCGGCAGCTCAAGTTGCAACCTTCATCTCTGCAACAGGGACGTGGGGCTCCTAATTCCTCATGAATGAAATGAGCCATGTTACCAGCTGTCCTGCAAACATTATCGGCCCACAGTCTAACCCACCTCACAACTGTGCAGTGGTAAGAGACGGGAGGGGGTGGGAAGGGCTACTCAGGACACATTCATTCAGGGTTCGATTGGATTAAACCCACTTGGCCTTCCCAGCTCTCCAGAAACAGAAGCTGGGTACTCAGGTGCTCAGCAAGACTTGACATTACTTTTTACACCACAAAGTAACACACCCCTTCAATAAATCATTCCAGTGCCAATAGACTTTCCTTGGTTTGGAAGGCTACACAGATGACCCTTGTGAGTTCAGTGGAGAGAGTTAAAAACATTTCCAGAAACTCATTCAAGTGCTGCTTAAAGATGTAATTTATATGCACAGCTCTGCACTCCATTGCAGGATTTCATATTTATTTAATTCGATGGTTAAAAGTGTGCCCATCCAACTCCCTGGGCGCACGCAGTCTTTAATAAAAACTTTTGGAACTTAGACCCAAATGTTCAGTGCACTGAATAGGAAAATAATAACTTCTTGCTTGAGCCCAACACTGTCCTGATGCCACCGGAAAAACCTGAGAGCACCAAGAGGACCGTGAGCGTCAGCACAGTGGCCAGCACAGCCCAGTTTGCTGGGGATAGGATGATGGGATGATGCTGGTGGTAGGATGACCTCAGGGAAGGCCTCCTGTTAGCTTGGAGCTAACCCCACGTAAACACATCAACCCCAGAGATGTTACAAGAATTAAAACTACCAACTGCTAAGCACTCACACTGCAGTACTAAAGGACACCAAAGAACCTATACAGATGAGACTCTCCAACCCTACCTTTCTCTAACGGAGATGTGACATTTAACCTAGAAGACACGCAGCACACCTCTGCCACCTCTGGCAGACACTACACCACCAGCAGCTGATGAGGAGCTGGATGGGAATTCCCTGCCAGCAGCCTGCTGCAGCACTGCCTTTGTTCACTCTTCTCTTTGCAGGGGAATCCAGCAGCAGATGTACTCCTTTTGTAGGCAGGAGCTGCTTTTTCAAAGACCATGACAAAAACTGCAAGTCTTCGATGTTGCATCCTGCAAGACAGATATACTCTCTGGGGAAGGGTAGAGAAGAGATGGGGTAATTCCTGAGGCAGTGATACCGAAAGGAAGATTATCTTCTGGACAGTGACTGGAATGACACAAAGCAGCCATCTTAAAAAATAATAGAAATAATTCTACAACTATTGAATCAACAGCACTACTGGCCTTGCTCAGCTCTTTCATACAAAGGCTCCACTTACATCCTGCAACAAAAATTCTGATTCATGCCTTGATTATTTCATACTTGGATTATTGCAAAAATGTTTGTGCCAAGCTTTTTTTCTTCCTTTTTTTTTTTTTTTTAAATCCACACTACAAGGCTATTCAGAGCTCCTCCATTTGGTTTGTTTCTCACTGCAGTATCCTTGCTGTTTGCATACTTTTTTCTCCCACTGTTATTCTTCTATATGTGTTCAGTTACATATTAAACCAGGACTGGAATTTCAATGTATTATTGTAGTCATTCAAGAACGTCAAGGCAACAGCAGACTCCAACCTTCTGTGTATTCTCCAGCCCATTTGCTGAGCTTGTATCACAGCTGCTACCCAAATACTCCATCTTTCTTTTCTAGGTTTAAAATATATGCCTTTCAATTGTTTTTGTCTAAAGAAGAGCTTGAAATATTTCATACTCTTTCCTATTTCAAAGCCTAGACATCAGTTAAATAGACACAACTTTTTGCTGCACTTCAGCACATTTTCAGTTTTGTAAAACATTGCAACAGTTGTTGTCATTCCAAAGGTTTTCTACAAATGTCCCAGTGTTCACGTTCAAAGAAAATGCAACAAAAAGAACAGTACGTGCTTAAGGAAGTGAGGGGTTCCCCCTCCCCAGCAAAAACAGCTCTTTGTGTATCTTCATTTCATCGTAGATAGCAAGAGCTGTGACTGCAGCAGCACAACGTAAAGATACTTTGATATACTTTGATGTTCCGTTGGAACAACTGCATCTGAAACTCTGAAGATATCATCTAGCATCTGTTGCAATTATTTAATACTTTTGTGCTGTGGTAGGGAAAAACTTCATGAAAGAACTGAAGTTGAAGGAACATCTGGTTATTTGCACCTCGTATTTAAGCTTCTCAAAGCTGTTCAGCTGCCAATGGCCTATCTCCTCAAAAACAGTAAAGAAAAAAATCAGAGCACTTAGAAATCAGGGATTTGCTTTAATGCATTTAAGTCATGAAAAACAATCAACTTACATAAAGAACCTTGCCAAAAAAGAAAAAAGGCAATTTTACCATAACCGTGTCCAACATTTAAAAATTCAGCCAACCATTTCATTATAGACTGGATACCAGGATTGACTATGACAGTACTTGGAATGAAATTTAAGCGTTGCATACAAGAAAAGGTGGCAAGAAGAGACAGAAAACAGTATTACTGGTATTCAATAAAGCAGTCGTGTCTGTGTCTAAGTAGAAACTAAATTACTATCTGAGGTTTTCTTAGCAGATTACATAGAAACTTGCCAATAGACAAACACAGTAAATGACAAGACTCTCAATCAGAGCTGTGTTCCCCAGCAATATGGATTAGCAGAAATGATACCACAGACTACTTGGACTGCTTCTGGCGAGGCAGGCACTTCTTTGAGCACTGCTAGTGTTAAATACTCAACACAGCCATGTGATTGTGAATTCCTTATTTACACTAAGTTATGGTTAGGACGACGTATCCTATTCTCAGGAATAGGAACTTGGAAATTTATTTCTTCATTCCTATGACCAAAAAAAAAAACCACGATACTATTTCATACTTGTTACTTCAAAACTCTGAATAGCTAAGGAAGAATCAAAAGCATTCTCTTTGACACCCTCCTGGCGAATGCATGTTTTGATACAGATACCTCAGACAACATATGTCTAGTGCACACTGCGCAGTGCTTAGCTCATGGACGTGAAGACCTATGACCAAGTACCATCAGAATGCAAACAATCAAAATGTACAGATGGTATTTCCTGTTTATTTGATAAACCACACAGCAGTGTGCCACTTGCTTTAGCTGTGCGCATTAGAAATCTGGTCTCATGCTTAGGCAGTAACAGTAAATTCTCAAACTATGGTTTTCCATGTTTCTTTTATGAAAGAGTGTAGCACTGATTTCTGGAACAACTGTTACTCTAATAAGACTGCACACGGAAATGAATGCAACACAGCTGGTTTCAGCAGAGTTCAGTGAAGACTACCATTCATCTCTGATGAACGCAGATAAAATATTCAAAGCTCAGTTTACTGATCAGAGCAGATATTAAAGGGAATATTTTTTCTGGATCTCTCAGATTTCTCTCCCTTTAGATAGTCAGCTTTAAAGAGCAAAAAAGGGAGAGCCAGAACCTACTCATTTCAACTATTCTGCATTTAAAGGAGGTAAGTACACTCAGAGCGGGACGATAACCATGTACGCAGCATGCCAGAGTTTTGGTCAATATCAAGATTTATTATTCTGAGGGACAGAAAGATTGAAATACTGACCACAGCAAATAGTCCATTAGTTATCTCTCAGTTCAATAAGTCTTGATGCTTTCCTTACTATGCGCTGATTATTTCCTGTCCAATTCACATTGGCAGCTTATTTAATGAGAACAATCTAAGCAAAGAGAGAAAAACTCACACTTTTACAGAAGACATCACCAAGTTACATTTCATCACAGTTAACACCATTTGCTATTATTTCAGGAAATAACCTTTACTGATCTTTCCTGTTTTAATGCCAGCAAATGCTTTTGAGAACACCACTTAGCTCTTATATTCACCACTGGTTATATTTTAAATAACAGCATCTTAAAGAACGGCAATAACTACTTAAGTGTTGTAGGACAAAGCATTCACACACTGACAGTGGACACTAGCATGACAGGGTGACCAAAAATCCTATTCTTAATGGACATTTTTTTCCCCACTTGCAAGGTCATCACTACCCTTGTGAATCCTGTTTTTCTTCTATTAAATTCTACTTATGTTCATGGTAGTGGCAGGGAGAAGGGATTCAACATTTTAGACAGAAAAAAAAACACATCAGTAATAATAAGCATGAAAGACAGAAGCATTATAAATAGTGCTAATAATTTCACACAGAAAATGAGAGCTATCAAAGGTACAAAGAGGAAAAAGATGCCCTGAAAATACCGTAAGATTAAAAAGAAAAAAACAACAGTATGCATTTTCTACGCAGGGTTCTCTTTACAAAGCCACAGTTACATAAACAAGTAAAAAGAGCATGTACACATCATTGGCCAGAGTCTGCTTTTTTGTTCTCTGAGAAGTCCAAATGTTTTTGATTACTTCAAACGGAGTATTCCTTGAATGAGTCAGCTTGCAGCACTAGGGCTGAGCAGCAGAACAGCCACCAAGAGAGCAGGGTACACCAGCCCTGCCAGCACCTACACCACAACTCATCCAGGAAACTCCAGTGACAAAAGCACCATCGCCTGTCTACAGCATCCCCTGCTGAAGGACAGCACGGCACCCCCATTTCACAGCCTTTGATCACACGCATTAATACTGGGCATGGTTTGACATTACATCTTCACTTACATCTAAAGACTCCACAAGGAGTCTCCTGATTTGAATAATAGAGAAAAGAGTGCTATTTCCCCACAGCTACTCCTGGTTTTGTATAATCTCATTGCAACAACTGTTACATTAATTTTGCATAAAAGTTTTTCAGAAAAATGTATATGAGAGTTGGTATTTCTAGAGTGGCAACAGGTAGGCCTTTCAGATCCACTACCACTTCAGATAAAAGCATCTGAGACAGTATCTCATAAGAGAATCTCATCCCAATGTCCTGACCCTCTCGCTAGCCATTTTTGGGCTACTGCATGGCAAAACAGGATCTAGTCAGGCCACTGGCAAAGCGTTTTCAGCCCTGACAGATACAACACTTGACAGCTGAGAGTCATCTTCAAATGCCTGGAATATTACACTGTGAAATAGCACATAGTGTACAAGGGAGGGCCAGTCAGAGAGCCCTGAATCTGGTAGATGTTTCAACAGCTTGTTTCCATAGGATTTCTCTTCAATTTTTTTAATAAATAGTTTATATTTACAAAAATGTCTCCACACTGATGACAAGGTACCTGCACTGCTATCTGTTGCTATTACAGATATTAGAATTGTGCTGAATTCTGTGGCAATTAAACAATGTGCTAAAAATCATTCCAGACTTGTCCTTCATTCAGTGGTTAGCCTAACAGAAAAGATTATGGTGAAAAGAAATCCAGCAGGCCTGCCCTGAAGCACGTTCAGGATCCACACCTACTTCTTGCTTTGGCTGCACTGCGCCCATTTCACATTCCCATTACGCTGCAAGTAACGTGGCCAGTTGCAATTTAGGAAGTCTCTGGCAAGCCATAAGACACGCTCATGGAATAAATGCTTTGCCAATATATACACAAATACAAGCGTACAGAGAAACCCGCCTAGAAATGTAGTTAGAGTTTCCTGCAAACTCCTAAAAAGAACATCTAGGAGATCTCAGTCTCTGTTCACTCTTGCAGCTCCTATTTAAGGACAAGTTACTGTCTTCTGTTGTCAGTGTTTGCTCACTCCTGAATTTGGTTTAAAGAGCTACTAGCACAGACTTAATGAAGTTTCTTCTGAAAAGCCAATTGTGTTTCCTTCTGTCTTTTTGACAAAACCCATTTAAAACGGGCCTTCATTTAATTATCTGCTCTTTATTTTTGCGAGTTTTATTTCTCAACTGGAGTGAATGTTACAGTCAGAATTGTGTCTGTAGACAACAGGCTTATTTTATAAGGTTTAAAATCCCATCCTTTACAATTGGACAGTGAAGGGAGAGCTCTGTGTACAGTACACGTGCAGTATGTGCACAGGACACAGAGGTTCACAGGGTCCTCTCTGTGGGGACATTTGGGTTCATGGGTGCCTTATACAAATGTTTGACCCGAGGCTCATTTGACTCCTCATTAGCGGTTGAAGGTTTATCCTCTCCCAACTCTCACGCCTGAGAGGAGCAATGTTACAAGCAACACGTGGTAATGCCACACATACCTCGTGAAACCAGGAAAATTCCTGATCTCCAGAGTTTCAAAGCAGCTCCTAGGCCACTCCTCCTGCACAAAAGGGGCATGGAGAAGCAGTAGTGTTTTCTACAGGCTACAGAGGAGCCACTTGACAAGCACTGTATAGGACAGATATATCCTGTGGAAGATGAAGACCTGAGGGCTCTCTGCTATATGGCTGTGCCCTTTTTCCGCCCCCAGGCAGGAAAACCACAACCGGCTGGTTGCTTTCAGACCTCTCCCATCCTACCTCAAGATTTATTACAGAACATTTAAGCCTGAAAACACAAAAGCTCTGCAAACAGGGAAGCACAGCCATAAATGTAAAGAGGCCTCAGTGGCTATAAATCAGTAAAGCTCAATTGAAATCAATATAAAGCCACAGTTCAGCCTAATGTAGGCCCAGCGGAGATGCGGGCCTACTGGTCAGCACTGAGCTCTGCCCACGCTTGTCCATTGATGGCTGGCAGAAGCTGTCCCGGGCTTATTTACTCTAGTTGGCAAATTCCCTTAGAGGAGACTTCAAACTCAGCATCATAGTCCAGCACAGCTTTTTTCCCTGCCTGTAATTGCTGGGGCTGGGCCAGCAGCTGCTGTACAAAGTGGAGGAGAGCTGGCCTGCACATTTGAGGACATGGAAGGAAAGCAGCCTACCAGATAACACCTATAAAAGAGCTTGGAAACCACTGACACAGACTAATTGCTTATTGCAGAGCAGGTTTCTCACTCTGTAGGCTCAGTGAAGTTTGATGTAAACTTCCTTGCTATGTCCAAAACCCTTCCCACAGGACACTCATTAGTATATAACTTGCTTGGCCAAGCCCTGCTCAGGGTTCCTAGGAAATACTCCAGGGAATGGGGAGGCAAGGAGAAATAATCAGATAACTTGAGCACCCTCCTCACTGCGCCTGTGTAGAAAGAAACATCTGTCTGACATCTGGGCTCAGCCACCCACCATTTATCCCTATCTTCAACCTAACACAGAAAGCTAGGCATCTTCATTACCCCTGCCCACCTCAATGAACAAATGTGGGCAAAAAGTCTCTGATTAGAGACTGAATTGGCTGAATGTCCCACATGGAGCTGGAAGGAACCAAGCGAGGGGACGGAAGAGAACTCCCACACAGGAAGACGTGACAAAGCAGCAGCCTGTGGAAACATCCACTCCAAACAGAGCAGAATCTCCTTTCCCCACCTAATTGCTCGCCTTCGCTTCCTCCTTTTCTGAGGGAGATGCTTGCAACACTGAGATTCCTGCAGTACACCACATCAACCCTGGAAAATTCCTTCAGAAATAACTGTGTCTTCAGCACAAGCTGAAGCACCAGAGCTGCTCCTCCTTGCAGTCAGTGGCCACAATACGGTTCAGGAGAACACCAGACCTCCAGCTACTTCCAGGGTGGGCTTGCTGTGATGCAGTATGCACAGAGTCCGTACAGTCAGGACATGCCGTACCTACACTGTTTGCTCACACCTGTATCTCATGTCACGAAAGCTTTGGCAAAGACCCATGTTCTGCAGCTGGAATAGTCGGTGCCAAACCACTTCTCCCCTGGAATGGCATTTCAAGTTTCTTTGATCAAACAGTAGCCTGACAAAGCATCCTGAGAAAATGTTATATCCTCTCCTGGTTTCTTGACAAGTACTGGTAAATATATCATTTCCACCTTTTCCGTCTCCTAATTTACTCCTTTTATCAGCAATAGAGACAAAAAGGTTCTAATTAGGTAGTGCTAATCAGGTAGAATGGCATATGATTGACGACTGAGAAGTCACTATCTGTTCTCCAAAAAAAAGATCGGCTATTTTTCTCAGAGAAGCAGGAGATTTATCAATAGACAAAAGGATGCAAAACCCAACAGATACGGTATAATTACACATCAGGACTATACATTTTATTTTGACATAAACCTAAAAGGATTAGTGGGTGGTAAAAGCTCTTTTGGAGGGGTGAACAACCAATATTACTCATAAAGGAAGAACTACATGAGCTCAGAAATAGAATTAAGAAAAAAAAATGAGATTTTGGGGGAGGAGGGGTTGTTTTTTTTTTTTCCTGGGTTTTGTGGTGTTTTTTTTTTTTTTTTTTTTTTAAGGCAAAGGATTAGTTAAAAAAAAAGCATACTAATTCCAATGAAGAGTTTTGACATATATGACAACTGACTAATTCCAGTAGTTTTGTCCTTTTCAAACATTTTAACTACCAGCAATGAATATTCTAAATACATTTTTCAGTAACAGAAACAAAATAAACCTGCCAAGTGGCACTTAACTTGCAATATTTTATACAAGACAACAGATAAGAATAGGCCATTCATTCCAGCATAAAAATCTTTCCTCTATTTATTTCCACTGTTTATGAGTTTGGGGGCTTAAAATCTAAATGAGTTATTTTAAGCTGAAGCATGGAAATAAATCTCATGACAGGATTTGTCCATCTGATGATAACCTCAAAGTTCAACAAAAAGCAGTCGTTTGTCCTACATTTCTAAAATGCATAGATGTATTTTACTCATAAAAATACAATACTTCGCTTGCAAATGAGCTTGTAATTTTGAGATCTAATAAAGAAAATTTGCGACATCTGGTATTTTGTGTATTAATGGAAAAAACCTCTAACCTTACCTAAAATTATTCACTTCCAATGAAATTCATGGTCTGCATAAAAGAGAGGAGTTGGCAGTCAAAAATTAACGTTTGCTTGTTTATCCAGTATCAGTATTCAGACTTCTAAGGAAACAGTATTTTTCTTTCAGCTAAAACTAGGTAGGCCTGAACATAATTCTTCTTAGACAAGCACCAAATGTTTGAAATGCACCTCAGATATTCCCCCCAAAAAAGCGTGCACAAGTTCAGTATGATAATTGAAACCCTCATAAATACTTTTTAGATATTCAGCAATTTTCCACAGAGAGCCAACATAGCTACTAACATGATTTCCTTTTTTTTTTTTTTTTTTGACAACTTCAAATACAGATTTGTAATTTTCTATACCTGAACCAACCCGCAAACTGTATGTCTACTATGCCATTCTGAAGCATATTTTGATTTGTGGCATTACAAAATTGTGCACACATCAGGTTTTTCTTAAGACTTCTAAGAGCAATGTGACAAATAAAGAAACACCCTCCACACCCTACCTTCTCAGCAGCACTCATCCTGGTGTGATACTGAACTGATAGGTGTCATTGTCGACACTATACCCTACTGCAAAAACACACACACGCGAAATGGTAATTATCAAAATTTCTAGCATTTTGTCATCTGGACATATGTATGGATTCTTACAATCTTCACAGAATACTGAACAGAGTAAGCAAGTGGTAAACTTGGAAATGTGCTGTCTGGACAGGGAGAGTAAAGAAAAGTTTGTGGGAATATGCCATTTTAGGGGTGTGTTAAGAGACTAACGCAGGATTGAGAGAAGGTGCAGAGTTATAAGGAGAACCCTCCCGGTAAGTGGCAGGAATGCAAGAAAGGACTGGATTTGTGTATAGGAAGCATCAAGGAAGTCAGAAAATACATTGTAAAATTAATTTAAACTCCAATTTCTGAGCATAGTAATAACATTGTTTCTTTGCTCTTTCTTATTTTGGAGATATTTCATGTTTCACTGTTCTGAAGAATTCAACTCACCCGAGTATGCCCAGTAAGGATCCCCCGAAGCCTTTCGCCTCCGTATCTGCACAGAACTACCATGTCTGTTTTCATGCAGAGAGCCAACATAACCTTCAGTCAGAGCTGCGAAGAGAAGAAGCAGGAATTGTTAGGAAACTGGTATTTACTCCCTGGAGTTTACACTGCAAAGCTTAAATCTTTGCTGAGCAGAGACTACAAAGTTGGCATTGCTTAAAAAAAATAAAATAGGCAAGTTCTTCATCCATGGAAACCCACCATCCAAAGATGATTCTGAGAAGCCAGGACTCACTGATACCGTTATTCTGATCTGGCCATGCCAACCTACACTCCAGTAAATTCCATAAGGATTTTCTGATATATACAAGCAAACAAATGTAAGCTATGACAACTCATCTTCCTCTGTCTAGACCTTAAAGATGGTCATTAGAGAAACAAGCTACCGAACTAATAATTGTAAATCTACACACAAATTATCAAGGTCCTTAAAAGAATACATACAGATGCAAGAGTTCACGTTATCCTTGTTACCCCAACTACATCTATTTTAAACCACGTCTTAAAATCCCATGTAGAACAGCTTCATTCAGGACAGAATGGATCTCCTCCACACACAGCCTGCAGACCTGAGCCCACAGTGCAGGGGGTAACAGTCTCAACAAGAGCAAGGCCCAAGTAACATCACCTCCTGTGATTAATTGAAGCAAAGCAGACATAAGACAGAGGAAGGTTGCATGTCAGACAACTATCCAGTGTGCAATACCCATGCTTTATGACATGAAAGAGAGGGACCACAAGCTAGGAGGAATTAAATTCATCAACCAAAATAGAAAATAACGCATCCTACGTTGCAACCCAGCTTTTTTCTTTTAATACCCCCCAAACATTTTTTTCTTGTAAAGGATCACACAGATTTCATGAGGAAGTAGGGTTTTTTGTTTGTTTGTTCATCTTTTTACATGTAAATTTTCTTCAGTGTTTCTATGCATCTGACTGAATCAAACTGGAGGTGTGTGACTTCACAAATTCCAATAACAAGTCTATAATAAATTCAACCACCTTCCTCAGAGCACCATAGTTGAAAACTTTTGTGCTATAGTAAACGCACACAGACAAAAACCATTAGATCTGCATACAAAGAATGTGGAAAACAAGCATGCACTAACTGCCTCTATGGCAATTCAAGTCCAACTGATCTCAAATCGCTTATTTGATAAATAACTAGCTGAATAATTCAAATTAAAGCATTAGAAAATCACCCAAAGTACCTCTACCCATATGTAGTCACTGCACGGCTGAACACCTCTGTAGACAGCCTTCTATCTGCAAATGGGTATTGGATTTCTGCAGATTTTTTGAATCCTGAAGTGGTAGGAAAAGTCATGCAACCTTGGGAAAGGCACTGCAGGTTTGCCCCTGCCAATTTTTTCTCTTGTGCGAGCAAAGGTACTAATTGTGCGATTTATTACGAGCCTCTGATTTGAATGAGTTTTCCAGATTTCTTGGCAACTTTCTAAATACTAATTGACTGCAGGCTGAACTAGAAACACCGGAACATATCAGGATTTGTAAGCAATATTACAACATGTACCTTAGTCTCTCTTCTGATTTACCCTCATGTGTCTACCTGGTTCAGAGGCAACAGACATTTGTATCAACAGGAAAGAATGGGTAGGGGATGAGGAAACCCAAAATGCCTTGGCGAAAACACTGAGCAAAAATGAGAGACCACAAAAATGCAAGGAAGAGAAAACAGATCTAACCTAGCTGGGTGACTGGAAAGGCCTTCACATAAACCAGCCTAATTACTCAAAAACAAACAAACAAACACTAGTGTCCTGGGAAATATACCTGAAGCCCCCCACTACTACAAAATGAAAGAGAGCAGCACCTCTTTTCTGAGCTCGTTCTACAGAGAGGAAGCAATTTATTTATTTATTTATTCACCCCAGAAAAGCTACGATTCCTGCAGGCAGAAGGAAGATTTCACCCTGGTACCTCCAAGGAGTAAGGTACTCCTGCAGGTGGGCATGTGCTCAGTGAGCCTTTCCTTGTGCCCTGCCATCGGAAGAAGGAAACTATGTCCAGATAATCTGTATTTATTGAAGGGAAAAAGGATCTGAGTCAGTACAGAACATCTGAAACTGTAAAGCCCTTTGTAATCCTAGCTTGAACCGAAGAGCCACATGGCAGCCATGGTATGGCTATGAATCATACTATTGATTTTCAGTATCCTCTGTGCAGAAAATTAAATTATGCAAATCCAGGCCTTTATGAATGCCTAACTTCAATGTGAAATTGAACATTTGCTTTAGTCAGCATCTTATTTGTGCAATTAAAAACCTGGCGTTCTGGTGAATATATACAGTTTAAGTTTTTTGTATGGACACTTAATAGATTTGTACATTTATCTATACTTATAAATAGTGAAGAGCCATGTTATACACAAACTTAATTCCACCAAAAGAATGTTACAAACTGAGAGGGGAGCTCAAGTATTTGTCAAGAGAACTGTGGAAGGGAACTTGCTAGTTATGCTGCTAAACATTTTCTGTAGGACTGAAAGAGAAACAAATTGGAACGTACTAAATAAAATCCCAAGTGACTGTTAGGCAGCCCAACATTAATGACAGTAGTCCCCTTACAGACGTGCGGTAATTCCGCAGTCATTAGCAATTTTGAGAAGGTGTATGTTTACTGGATAACTGCAAAAACTCTGGGAAAAGGATGACAGGTTAAGATCTCTGGCTATGCTGCAAACTGGGAAAGCAATGGTCTGTCTCCACCAAAAAACATGACACCTTCTTGCCGGGCTGGCTCAGCTCCCCAGCCTGCTGGCGGCGGGGCCAGGCATTCTGCACAGCGCTGCACACACGCCAGGAGAAACCACTGTGGGAACAAGCAGCTATTGCTGGCGGTATCTTACACTGGTAAAGTCATCGGGAAGCCACAGAGTCAATCTCAAGGTGCTTTTGTTCTGCAGTGTCAGCTGGGGTCAGTGGAGTCTCCTGTACTGAGAGGTGCGAGGTACAGGACAGAGCATGCGGTGCATTTTCAGGTTTGCCTGTCTTTCGGAAAAGCTGAAAATACATTTTGTCCAACCCAAAACTCGACTTTCATTTCTACCTTCCACAGATCAAGGTCTGGAAGAGCCAAAGTATCAAAGTCAAATTATTTCAAAAAAGAAAGAGCTTTAAATATATCAAAACCTTGCTACATTTCAGACAGCTTACTTTTTTTCAGATTTTGGGAAGGACCAGGGATGTACCTTTCTACCAAATCAACTTGATGACACTAGTGGAAATTTAACAGGCATCTCGGTGTTGCTGAGCCTGCCTCTTTCAGTGGAAAAGCACACAGCTAAAAGATTTCATTCAGCTCCAGCCATTAGAGCACATTTATCCATTTTTTGTGCAATGCTACAATTCCACGGTTCCAGAAGCTACACATGCGAATAAGTGACAAACTCAACTGACATCTTCTCGTGTTTCTAATAGGAGAACAAGTTTTGGAGAAAATATTTACGAGAGTTAAGTTATTAACACCAATCACAATGGGTTTCCACAAGTCCTTCTCAGCTGGGAGACAGTTAACAGCTTGAGAACAGAGAGCAGCCAAGTGATTTCCTGCTCCACTCCCACAGAATTGGATGCTGGAGAAGAGCCAGCAATTAGACGGGCTGGTCCAGCACGGAGCAAACATGGGGAGGCTCCGCTCTTCTGGGAACCCTGGAAAAGTGGGGGAAGTGGAAATCGGGACAATAGGAGGGGCAGGAACATGCTCCAGGAAGGCTCAAAATGGACCAGCCAAAATAGAGGGGTGGGGGGGAAATACGCGCGCACAGCAGGAGACAGAGAGGAAGAGAAAGGAGAGCAGAAGACCTTGCCCTGCAAGGCTTGATTTGATACATCACGTCTGTGCTGATGGCAGAGGAGCAATGAATACCACAATATACGTTCAGAGAGTTGCAAATACACGACTGAAAAAAAGACGGCGACCAATCTGACACTCAGATACACAAGCATGAAATTAAATCCTGAGCAACTCCTCTGGCTGCTGGTGCAGTGCCGGTGCCTGCGAAGTGTAACACCTGCAGTCGGTGGAGTTGTGCTGGTGCCTATCACGACCACTTCTGCAGGGAATAGAGGATCCTTCAAAGCTAACATGGAGAAATCTCTTACACACAATTTCATATAATTTTAATCGGTAGTGAACGCTACATGATTTTAGATGATGTGCTAAATTAATCAACCCATGCCGCATATCTGCAGACAGCAAATGCAACGCGATGCTGGGATATTCCTTAGCATTCTGATCAGCTTTCCATTTACTCTGCCGCAATATATTAAGTTTCCAATAAAAATTATTTGATAAGTGCCCTCAAAGGTATGATAAGGTAATTCCAGCCTGAATACCTTACTGGTATTCACAGTTCACATGAAAACGCAAAATTTTATCCCCAATCTACCTTAAATATAAAACTATCATACTGTTCAGAGAGATTATACCCTGGGCATTAGTGTTTAAATGGTATCAAGCCATCCGCTGTGTCAGAAAAAATCCTTTAAGGTCGGTACTTTACGTCTGAATGGTGAAATCATTAGTTATGATGGTAGATTAACTAGATGGTGTGCCAAACTCAGATTCTTTTAAGCCTTCTCCGAAGAGGAAGGTCGCACAGTAATTTGTTTCCGATTAAAATGGTACAGAGACAATGGCACACGCGTAGCCCAGCTCATACTCACTCAGTAACTTGCCACTGTGGCAGTTGAGTCAGCTTTAGTCCCAGTCCCTGATGCAGACACACTTCTCGACTGACGCAGTTCAGCCTGGTGCTACTGCTGGAAAACAAGGCAGCCTTTGGAGACAGAGGCTTGGCTACTGGAATCTGGAGCGGTGTTACACCATGAAAACTCAAATAGGGAGAAATCAAATCTTGGTAGTATTTAACCAAAAAGCACTAAATCATAAGGAACACCGGCAATTAGTTCTTTATCAAATATTGCCTGTAAAAAGCAAGCTTTTTCAAAACAAGGAAACTACTATTTTTTTTTTTTGGAAGATGATGCAACAAGGCCTCTTTCTTTTAAAAGGGGTGGGGGCACAGGAACATTACCTGAAGGGCTTTTGCATCATCGGGAGTTTCAGAGATCACTGAGCCAAGACACTTAGCCATCTGCAAGCCTGAAGCTTCAAGCAAATCTCACAGGGAGGGGAAAAAAAAAAAAAGGCAATATCTCCATCTAGGCATATTTATTGTATTTTTAATTGGACTGTGCTAAAGTGAAGCAGGTAAGGTGAAGACACTGCAGTGCTATGCATTGTAACACGTGCCCTGCTGACAATCATTTAGGCTTCCCAGCAATTTCTTACAATAAATGTTGTGAAATGGGCCAGTAGGGAAAAAGGAAAAAAAAAAAGAAAAAAGTTTAATATTATAAATTTATTTCCTATCATTTTTTTCTCTATAATTAAAATTAATAATAGTTAAATCCATTTCTCTAGGCTCTTTTATGGACAACTTCCTAAACAAAACTAGGCTATTTGTCTCAAATATTTTACCGTCCTTTGACAGCAAATAAATATGAAAATATTTCAGGCACAGCTAATCCATTCTGATAGTGCGTTACTTTCAAACAGACTTCTCAGTCCTGGATTCCCACATTTTGGGGAGATTATTTTGTATCTTGCCAAAAAAGGATGAAATTTAAAACAACATATGGTGGTCAGACAACATCAACAAATTCTATTCTGAATGAGACTTCTTCCTTTGATTCTGCTGCGGAGTTTTCTTCTGACTATCAGATAAAAGACACGGTCTATTCTCCCATGAATGCATACACATTTTCACAAACAGCTTCCCATTAATGAAATAAGGGAGTTACAATCACGAGTTTCTCATGACTGAGTGAAATAACAGACATCCGAATGCAGAATCTGCCAAGAGATGCATATCCCCTTCCCAGATGACAGTCACCCAAACAGCCTCTCGGTTCCTGCGTGAGCACAATCTACAGGTCTATTCTTAAAAGTGACACGGGACTCTTCACACCATTCCTTCTGTTGTTCACGTGTCCGATAGATGACGTGGCAGCAGCACAGAGCCTAAGAACAAGAACACAAATGGCAGGCCTGTACAGGAACCAACCAGCAGACTGCAGTTTGAAGATGGAAGATAGTCCAGGGAACACACTGTCAAACTGGGGGGATTAAATTAACGAGTGGGATTAAAATCCCTTATCCCAAAAATTCGCTAGATGCATTAACCCTCAGTAACCCACTGAGTTCAAAGCCAGTGATCTGTATTCTGCATTACTCCAATGTATCAACATAATAGCAGTCCCAAAATAGCAGTCCCAAAGCATCAGGGCTGATGTAGATAAGTAACAGAAAACAGATTTTTAGTGCGGCCTTTTCTTTAAATTACAAGGGATGGAGTTCAAGGGTGACAGGGAAGTCTCCTACTCAGCCAAACCAGAACAAGGACACGCAATGCCCCACATGCCAAGTGCTGCCAGATGCTCGTGGCAGGGCAGACGCCCTCCCAGGGAAGAGCAAACCAAAGGCTCCCCAGTCATGGCCAGTTCCCCCAGACCCTCCCCTCTCAGCTGTACAGCAAAGCTCATTAGCAAGGCAGCCAGGCAGCTTCGAGTTGCATTAATGACGCCCCATTAAGAAGACTCAGAAAAAGAAGCTTGGGAGGCCAGGAAGAGACAGATGCTGCCGGATGATTAGAAAGGGCTTGGTTTTGCATTTTCATGGCTTATACGCTCTGCTGGCATCAGCTGTGCAAGACATGACATGGCTGGTGAACTCGGACCGCAGATCTCAACTGGCATCACCTGCAGCACTTCTGCTAGGAAGAAGCAAAGTCAGCCAGACAACCAGCAGTGCCAACAACCTCCTTCTCAAGATAAAAACACACAAATTAAACTAAGTGCAACATCACCCCTTCCACAAGGACAGTGTACTGCAGCACGGTTTCTGCCAGAGGGCTTGTGGAATATAGTCTAAGACTTCTCCGACTGCAATACATGAGCTCAAATCTACCTGTGCGTGAGCAACACAGCAGGAAAAAGAAACAGTCTGCTATCTTTTCCCCTGAGAAGACGTAGAAACGCTGAGCAGAAAACGTAGCTCAGGCAACCGCACTCCTCCTCCAGGATGGAGGGCCTGCTGTTCAGACTGCAGACAGCGTGTGATGGTGGTAGGTGAGGGCCCCACTTTGGAACCACTCATCCCACATCACCATACCCAAACCCGGAATAAAACCTTTGTCTCATTGAACCATTCTCTGACACTTCCCCCCACGTAGAGATATACTCCATTTACCTTTAAGACTAAGTTTTTCAAACAGTCAGATATTCTAGGTATCTAATATGAGATACTTTAAAGAAGACTAAGGCACGTTACATCCTGAAAATTGAACTCCTTTTAGACTCTTCTGATTTGGGCAGTCAGACAAAAAATAATTGGATGCACCTGACAACCCTGTAACCTTGAAAACTCTTGGCCTGTGCATCCTGCACAGTCCCTCAGACTTCTGCTAACCATCATTATCTACATTTCTTAAAAGGAGGAATCCTCTTCCTTGTTCATCACCCCTCCATATGGTACCTCAGAGGGGTCATGTCACCGCTGAATTTTACCCATAACAATGCATAAGGCAAACACAGAAATAAAACTTCAGAGCAGAGGTTCATATGCAAGGCTGACCTCCACAGGAAAGCCGATGCTCCCTCAGCCAGTGCTGACTGAATCGGAGCAGATACGAGGGAGAGAAATGGATAAACTCGGTTCTCCAGCATCTAGGATAGCAGGGTCAGGCTGAACCAAGACAATGAAAACCCAAGTATCAGGGCAAAATAACTACTCGAGCCAACTCCAGCATCTCTGCACTGTTTCCCCAGGGACAAGCTTGAAGTCAAGCTTGGAGCCAGCTGGAACCCAGAGGCAGCTCGGTGTCCTTGTGCCGAAGGGACTTGAGTCCATCAGCACAGGCAAACTGAGAAGGGGCCATCTGGGTCTTGTTATTCATGGCACAGTTCATCTGGGAAATGTGTAAGCCACACATATATAACAGCAGCCTGTTTGTAGGGTCAATTAACGATGGCAAAAGGGGGGCTTTATTTCATTTCTCCTTTTAGTGCAAGTACCTAAACCGTAAGGGTTTAACCACCATGGCAGTAACCACCTGTCTCACTCTTTCTCACGTAATTAGGTGCTGCAGCATGCACAGTGTTAGAAGAGCAACCTCTGAACAGCAAATAAATGTGACCTTAATGGAGCATTTTGTAGCTTCACTTCCTTGTTTAACGCAGAATCACAAAGATTTTCATTTCACTAAAGCTAGCAACGCTCCCCAAAACACACAGACTCGTACATCACCAGTTTCACCTCTCTGCTCAGGAAACAATTTGCTTGTATCCACTGCTGGCATTTATCACAGTACAGCCTCATTATGTTTTCAAAATATATTCCCATAAGTCACATACCAGAAGTATCTTGATAACAAAAAAGGCCAGAATATTCAAAATAAACATAGCACAGACTTTGTGAGGCAGACCTGCTCTGTGCCTGACTTCTGTCCACCTGGGCTGCAGTCTTGCCAGACACAGTCACGCTTCCCTGCATGTAGCCTACAATTTCATTTACTCATCATCCCATTAAAGCCACAAAGGTGTTACAGTGAAGACAAGCACATGTATAACTATCACAGCCTTCGCGGCTCTCCTGACCACCGGTACGAGACTACTACTGTAATCCTTGAGCACTTCAAATAGCATCCTCTGCTCCTTTCCTTCCTAACATTTACATAAGGGCAATACCACCAAGTAAAGTGATATCAGAAGCCTCCTAGCTCAGACTGCGTTCTTGCATAAGAGCACACCAGATCTCTCCTGGTGGAGAATTCAGCATTGACGCTGCAAGGAGTCCTCACTTCGAGGCTGCCCTCCAAACTCACCTGCCTCTAACACCCAGGGAGCAGCAAGCTCAGCATTCATTCAGCAGAAAATACAGGGCACAACACTGATTTCATTCGCACTGAGAACAGCGAGGCACTTTAGGAAGCCAACAGAGCTGCTCCCACTGCATGGCACGAGATCAAACCCGCCCCATTATAAAGTCTTCAGAGACAGGGGCTCTGTCAGCTAATAAAAATTCCTCATTCTTTATACAAAATGATTTTTTTAACCCGTGTCCTTTGGCCCATTTAACAATTTATTGACTGTGTGAAATAATGTGAGGCCACATCAATCTCTTCCTGGTTATTTGGTTCAGGCTCTCAAATTAATGCAGAAGGTGGAAAGCTCAATAAAGAACTATTTAAGAAAAGAAAGAGAAATGCTCCAGTCCCACTGTGAGATATCTTCCTCTCAGTTTGCAGTCAGGTCTCTCCATCTATGGCTGCACAATCTCCTGGAGAAAAGATGGAAGGGCATAAATGAGCATGCTCCCCTGGATCGAGCAGAAATAATTTTAGATTTGTATCACTCTTCACTGAAACAGATCTGCAGCGCTCAGGTAGCCAGATTTAGTGCCTCCAGCATGTGACAGCAAATCCAGCCAGATCCACAAAAATTATTTTAGGATCAAACTTAAAAACTGAGTAGAGCCAAGCAAACAACCATTCATATTTATTTGTGTAAAAATGTATTTAATTTAGCTTGTGGTCTACAAAATAGTGTTGTTTGGTGGTTTTTTTTCATCTTTTTATGCTGACAGCTTGCATTACAAACAGATTTTGTAGCAGAGGGTTTCATCCACATTTATTTCCCAAAATACAAATCTGAAGTGGAAACTGAGATAAATGGAGATTTTTGTGCTGACCGAACAAGTTCCTAGTCAGGGATATATGCCCCAAAAACATGACCTACCATTTTGAGAGCTCTCATTTTCAAGTAAGCCTCATTGCTCAAAGGGAAAAGACTCTACAAACGCTACGGAGCCGATCTGTGAAATGATTCAAACTTCCTATTTACTTTGCAGTGCACCATCAGTAAGTATTTCACCCAGACAAAAAGTTTTCTGGAAGTTTCCCAGCAGGAAGGCCTGGCGCTGTATAGGCTCCAAAACTAATACTTGGTTCCTTGGTCATTTGTCCCCAGAGAACGCAATAAAGATCTCGGCACAACCCCCGCGTTCTGCTGAGAGCAGGAGTACTAAGGCCTTGGCAGCAAGAACAGAAAAGCACTAACAGAGCTCAGATGAAGCAAATAGATAAAAATTGCTAGCAATGATGCACATTTTATAACCATACAGAGACAGTATGCAGCACAGTCTGAAAAGGCAAGGGGTCATTGTTCTTCCCTATACAACCAATTTAACCATCTGGAGGGCACTGCTAATACCACACTCAGTAAATGTAAATGATGCTAAACCAAACGAAGGAAAAGCAAGCAGAAAATACCTCAAAAACATTCAACTATCTGGCAAGCTCAGCGAAATAGGCTGATGTAAGTGAGACATCCTACAGAAGATAGATGTAAGGCAATGCAGTTGGGGAGAAATAATAATCAGTGCAGGAATGAAGTGAGAGACTGCTGTTTAGAAAGCAGTAATGCAGAAAGACTTGAGCATTAGGGTGGATAATGAATTAGATGAAAGTTCATGCTGCAATACCACTGCAGAAAAAGGCAATTGCTATCCTGGGGCACATGCACAGAGATACTGGAAGCAATAACTCAGATTTAGACAGTCTTTGGCAAGACTGTCACTGCAGTGCCACATGCTGTTTGAGGCCCATTACTCAAAAAAGAAAAAAAGGAGGAAAAAAAAAAAAGGCTCCCCCCCTCCTCTTTTAAAATCAAAATCTAAGACAGTGCTTCGTGGGGCAGGGAGGGAAGGGGATGCATCAGAGCAGCTTCAATAGCAGCCCTGAGCCCCATGCTGAGCAGGCCTGGACAGCCCCGCCACAGGCGGCTCAGCCCTGCCTTGGTTCACGCTCACATCCTCTCAGGCCTCGAAGGCGCCACTCCACTCCCCACCTCCTTGTTTCATCCATCAATTTTCATAACAAGCCTCATAGTTAGATTTTAGAGCACTCCGAAGTGTTGATCTTCAGGCGAGAAGTGCTCTCACAGCACAAGAGTGAAAGAGGAGATGAAGAGCTTCGTGAGGAACAAAGGGATGCTTTCACCCCGAGGTGGGCGCAGCGGGACTCCAACGCGTACCACCTCTGATGCACGGATGGGCCTGAGAGGAAATGCTCAGCGCACACACGTGCTGGTAATGCTGTGAGCTTGAGCACCAGGGCATGTCAGCTGAGGGTGGTGGCCACAACATGAGGGATCAGCAGCAGAGGCACCCGGCCTTTGCAGCTGCTTCCCTCAGGTCCCACAGCGCTGCATCGGCATGGAGGAAGTCAGCTCCAGCTGGGGGAGAAGGTGGCTGGAGAGCTGCAGGCTCGACACCCAAACTTTCTGGGGCACAAAGGTTTGCTCCCTTCCTATTCACACCTCAACCACTCTGCAACATTCCTCGGTTTCCAGTGTTACTAACCCTACAGTTATTACAAAAATTTTAATTATTAAAATTCGCAACAAAAGCGCTGTGCCCAGGGAGCACCATTCCAGTGAACGGTTCGTGGCCTGACAAACGCAATTATTTGTTCTTTTTTAAGGATTGTAAGAATCCTCACGACGACTTCAGCCAACCTGCACAGTAAATTTGTTGACTGCTACAGGTTTCTCACTTCCCAAGCAGGTTGGCTATTTAACTACAATACGACTTTGTACTTAGACTCAGCCCTAGAATGGTGCTCCCTACCCACAGGAAGTTGAACGCTCCAAAAGTAACTGCCCCCAGGTGAGTTAAGTCCAAAGTGGGTGCATGTGTTTCACAGTTGCTATTTCCGTATTTTATGCTTCTTTTATGCCTTCATTGTGAACTCTAACAATATCTCTTCCCATGTAGCCGGCATGAGCGTTAAAAACAAATTCATCCTTTTATACAATGCTTGAGAAATTTCTTTATGGTAATGTCCTATGTTCCAGTTTGTCCACAAAAAGGAGATATTAATATCACAACAGGTATTCAGTCTTACTCTAAACAATTTAAAAATACATTACAATAAGGAAATGACTTTTAAAATAACCAATGCATTAAACACCGACAGCAGATCAGTGCTTGCTCCGTGACAGCGTTAGTCCTATTCATTACAGGGATCTGCAAGGCTGTATCTTACAGCTATAAAGAACTTCTATCAATTCTGCACAGACTACCAAAAGTGAGTTTTCTCTAAAAAAAAAAGTTCACCATTAAATATGCTTTTATTGTTGCTTTTTTTTTTTTAAACATTCTCCTTATACACTATAGTCTTTGCCAGAGAAATCAAAAGTAAGATGATTCGTAAGAAAACCTCAAGTTGTTGCCTGTCTTTTTTAACCCCCGATTCTTATTTTGTAAACAAGAAGCTCAAAGCAATCAGTTCCAGTCAGACTTTTCAGCTTTGGATTTAAATCCTTTCATGACTTCTTCAAAAACCACGCATCAAAACTTCAGAGGGAGGCGGGGGATGAGGACTCTTGACATTGCAGTTTTCTCTGATGAACGAACTGATGTATTACAAAGAGGCATCTATTTACTCAAGCTACTTGCCAACTGACAACCAAATCCAATTTGAACACAGGACTTTAAATAGCTATAAAATAAGTTAGGAATGATTAGCAAAATATCATCTACTGTGTGCGATTAGATTTAAAGCAGCAGGAAAATAAAGACTGATACTGAAACACGATGTAAAGCACATTTGGCAGCTGATAGTATCCATGTTAACACAGCACGTACAAAGACCATCTTTGCCCCCACGGAGTATATCCCTCATTACTGCACTGCTCTGAAAGGAACTAAAAAGATACAAACATGAGATAAGAAGTTAGTTTAAGCAGATCTTCTGAAATACTAAGCTAAGCTTCTGGCAAAGCTGGCTCGAGACACCATCCTTTTGAGATGGATACGAGGACACGCTAGGATTTTGGAAATCCAAAAGAAAACCATCCAAGACCTCCAAAAACCCTGGCAAATGACCTCAAAAAAAAAAAAAAAAGCATGGAAAAAAGGCACAGAGGCTGAGAGGTGGAAACTGAACTGCAGCATGGGCCAGAGTCAGTCTCAGAGGATGAGGACACGTGGGACAAGAGCGCGCCACAGTCAGAATGAAGAAAGTTAGTTTAAAAGAGAAAAAGGTCCCAGAATCCAAATGACAGACTTGAAAACTAGTCTTCTCAACAACTTGTACAAAAACAAAAACAAAAAAAAAAAAACAACAGCAGAGGATGTATTTTAATAACCAAGCTGCTCAGTGACAAACCCTGGAGAGGTGTTTAGCTGGGTGGATGGAGAAGGAGGACTATTTCTTGGAGAAGCAATGCAGAAAGAACACAAAATGCTCAGACAACGGTATGGCTATGCTGACAAAGGTCTGGCTTGAAGAATACACGCAGGTGGCAAGCGTGACAGCTGAGCATGGCAAAAGCACTAATCATAACTACCAAAAAAACCAATGGTTTGGGACAGGAACACAATAGCCCCTTCTAGCCCCAGTTACCTGGAGCAGAAGGACAGAGAGGACGAAGAGTGACTGCAGAGAGGCACTGCCACGGCAGATGGGAGACAGGGCAAGGCAGGGCAAGGAGGAAAGAGCCCAAATGTGGGACAAGTCAAATACCGGCAGAATGCAGAGGAAAGGTCAGTGAGAGACCCAGAAGTTATCTGGTCTGTAATCGTCGGAAGTGCTAGCAGCTCACCTCTCCCCAGACGAAACGGGAACTGCAAAGGGTTGCCCTACCTCAAGCCCAACAGAGCTGCCCATCACTTAGAATTATTCCACTTAGGATCAGGGACTGCCAAATTTGTTGCTGAGAACTCTTCACAACTATGATGGCACTGATTACTTTCTTATCAGTAATCAACTTCTCCAAGTTTAAATAGCATCAATAATTAAAAAAAAAAAAAGGCAAAGCAGGCTGCTTTTGCAATTTCCAGCCAGTTTGCTGCAGCAGAGCTGTGTTAACTGCAAATGAACCAAGCCCCAAATTAAGCAACAAGTAATCAATAACTACTCATTATTTTCTGTATGGGTAGGGAAAGGAAAAAGGTGCTTCTCAGGTCACTGTATGGAATACATCAAGTCAGGAGGAAAGAAATCCTTGAAATAAGCTGCAAGTTCTTAATTGCCACTGAGGTCTAAGGCAGCTGAGATTTATCAGTACTCTCTGCATTCATGCCCCTTCAAATTAGATAAGTGAGAAGGTGTTGCACTGTGTCATTCATAAATAAGGGCCCTAGGAAGGTGCATGTTTATTTGCACTATATGAAATTCAAGAAACAGTCAAACTGAGACTTCTTGAAATAATTTTCTTCCTATTATATAAAACATCCCAGTTACAGGGTGGTGGGTGGTGGGGAAGGTGGACTTTTTTTTTAAAAAAAATCTGAATAAATTTTGTATTAAAGAGCTTTTAAAATATTTTTAAAATATATAGTGGTGCCAGGATATGCTAGTAAAAGCTTGGCACTATCAGAAATTGGACTTCTTCAAAATATATCTACTTTAATTTCCTTTTTAAAAAATTACTATAATCTAGTAAAAATCTAGTTTCAAGCCAGGTATATTAATATTTCAATTTGGTAAATTATTCTTTTAAAAAAGTTTCTAATAAAGCAGCCCTTGCTGCGTGTCTTTTAATAAGATTACATTTCTATTTATGATGTTATAACACAATGTATTAAAAACAAAAGAAAGATTACCACAGGAGGAATAGAGGTGTCTTCCTTCATTTTAAATTTAATTTAAAGTAGAGGAAAAGGATTTTTCTTTTAAATTAATATTTACCTTATAGTGTTATGAATCCCATCTTCAGCTATTGAATTAGAAGCAGGAAAGGAAGTTTTACTACTTTTACACAAACTCAAAGAAAATGCAAAACTAAACTTTGGTAAGCCCCATAGACACCAGAAAGCCAAGACCAAGACTTGCATCTTTGCATAGTCTAAGGACAAAACTCCTAAACCAGGATGCACATTCCTCCTGCTGAAGTAGAAGAACAGAGTAAAAATGACTATGACTCCGTATTATTATAGCAATCTGTATATGCCAGGTGAAGTGCAGAGCCAGGGAACAAAAGTCATCCTCAAATGACTCAAGGCAGTCCAAGGAGAAGCAAAACACCTGCAGTGCTTGTCCCTCCTGCTCCCTCTTCCACCTGGAAGATGTCTCGGCTGCAGTGCCAACAGAGGGAAACCTCTCGTACCCATCAGATACTTCCTTTTTCTGATTGGGATGGATAAAATCAATAGGAACACCTTGAATGCTACTGGGAACTAGAAGCAGAAGGCCACAGAGTCTGTTTGACTCAGTTGCTTCCCAGAACCAAGCAAAACCAGAAGCAGCCCACGAAGCGCCCCAAAATGGGGCCCACGCCTCTGCTGAAATGATTAAGATGATTAAGCATCGCTGCATTCACTCAGCTCACACTGCACACTGTGGAAAGACTCGCTCCCATGCTCCCACCAAGCCATGGAGGTTTTCTATCATAACTAAATTAAATTGCTCTTACATAGTCCAGTAAAATGTTCAGTATCAGAGCACTTTGTAAAGGTGGTTAGCGCTGGAAAAACAGAGGTGCAAAGAAGATAAGTCATTACTCGGTATCAGCTGAGGGCTATCAGCCAGATCAGGATTAAAATGCAGGATCAGACCTGAACGCCAGTGGAATATTTCATCCAGGCAGTTGGGCTGATTTGTCCTTCAAAAGTTAAATACAGGGCGATGCCAGAAGTTCAGGCTGCACTAGTTCAGAAAGAGCATCCAGGTATTCAACTACAGAAGAAGCAGGTAGAAGATAGTACATGAAACCAAGCGGCTGGGTGGCAGAAGGATAACCTCCTGCTGCACATGCCTGGGTAACGCTTGCCTACAAGCAGGTGAAGCATTTCTAGGTCTACTTGCTGTACTGTAGAAGATGACTTGTTTTCTTCTCTAAGGTCCCACTATAGTTTCCAGTGAGATCTTCTAGCCCAGACTCAAACTAAAGTGAACCTCTGTTTAACATTCAAGGGCAGAAGTACACACTAAGAATATCATCTATGGCCTCAAACAGGACTAAGGAGCAGAGTATGGTGGTCTCTGAGGGGAGGGGAAAAAATAAAAAATAGCTCCCAAAAATCCCTTCTGAGGAATTGAGAGGAATTCCCAGAAGAAAGCGAGCAACCGTGCTCAGGAATTATTTAGTCTCAGCATATATTCTTGATAAAAATCGATGCCCATGACATACACCACACCATGCAAATGGACCCTTAAAGAGCCATGTCTTGGACAGCAGGCCACAACCAGGCTTAATCTGGGGAGTGAGGGAGAGCAAGACAAAATAAGGAAGTTTTTCAGATAGGTCTTTATTGGGCCTTGATGGTCAACAAATTTATAACAGATGCGCCTCATTCTGAGTGTGGAGAAATGAGTGCTGGTAACTGTTATTGTCAGGACAAATCAATTGGAGCCATATGTCTGCAGCGGCTGACAGCATCATGAAAATCTCAAGTAACACACAGACATTAGGATGTTGCTGAAAATAAGAGCTTTCCCATCGTGTAAAGGGCCTTAGGGAGATGCCTCTCTCTTCGAGACAGGTTTCTGGGAATTATCTTATATATTTTGATTCTTTCAAATGCTTGATTGTATGCGAGACTTTGCCCTCTCTTACCGATTCCCCAGACAGTACGTTATAATTAACAGGAGGTAAAATGCTACAAATTAATCATAGGACACATCTCATTAGGATTCTTATTTTATCTAGATTAAAGAAGAAACTGTCATGACAGAGAATGGAGAAGCTTCCTAACCTTCTCCGCTACCCCACGCTCCCCAACCAAATGTCAACCATTAGTCCCGGTGATAGAACCCAAGAGGAATGCACAACTCACAGCAAAATCATAAATGATAATCAAAAAAGAAATAAAATGCTAAGATCTCATTCTAAGAAACTGAAGTTATGCTTTTAGAGCACTTTCTCCTATCGTGCATTTCTTAGACTTTTCAGAACACAAAATAGTTGGTGGTTATGAAATAGCTGTACTGTAAAATAGGAATAGACATAGTGGAACGGATTCATGGCCCATTTTTTTTGGCCAGTATGCTAGACTAAGACAGTGTAACATGCATTACAAGAAAAGGAAATAACTAACACTGTCAAGTCAGCAGGGTCTCATGTAGGTTAAAATATAATGTAAGATCAGTGCCATAATTATCCAGACCAAGCAATTTTTTAGTTTATTGACTACGCTGCAGTTCCTGAATTTATGTCTTGGGGCTTAAATTGCAAAAATATTATTGCAATGTGGCAGATATTATAATCCAGATATTGGTAGCTAGGCAGGAATGCTTGGTATTTCTCTGAACAGCCAAGTTTCTCCAAAAACACTGCCTTTCTTGTACCAACACTCATGAGCAAATTTGCCAGAATGCAAGCATGTACAATGTGTATTTTTCCATAAAACATACACAGCAAAAATACAAAGATTTTCAAGGAAGAGCTAATTTTCAAAAGAATTGTAGCTAGGTCACAGTCATCCAGCACTCCTGACCCATACAACAAGTAACAAATCCCTAGTTACAAAATCTTCATGTTTTCAGCTTCCCTCCTCCCATTCCCCATCCCGTCTCCACACCACAAGTCTTCAAGCATTTTCCCATTCAGGTCACCATTTCACACTCAGCTCAGATCTGCACAGCCGACAGCCTTTAATACTGGAAGGCTGCATTACAACATTTGGTAACGGACAGTGTTGATTTCACTCATTGGACGTCTCAGCAGCGAAGCCAGGCACGCTTCCACCCCTTGGTGTCAGTAGGTCCTTCAGCGTTGCCTTTGCCAAGTGGAAGGTCCAGCAACACAAGGAGAAAGTCCCTCTCGGGGGCTCTTCCAGAATAGCAAAGTAACATACAGATTTCAACAGAAAGGAATGGTCTTGGACGTAATTAAGCATACTCTGCATCCTTCCTAAAATTTCAGTGGGAGGGTGAGAAGACAGCCAACCAGCCTCTTGATCTGAGCTTAGTCTGAAACTGAATGCAGGCTAGAGGCAGGGAGAAAATGAAGTCTAGAGAACTTGAATGAATTAAAAAATAATCACTGCTCATCTTTGTTTTCCCTCATGGAGAAGGAGAATCTCATTTTCCTCAGGAGTAACAGTGCCACTGAAGGTGAGCAGGAGATTGTTCGCTCCACCTCAAACCCTGAAAACATAACAGCTGCCCACGAGCCCACAGGGGACAACAGCACCAAAGCGAGAAGGCCGTAACGTTGAGTGGAGCAGCTTGGAACCAACTATAAAGATTCGTAGAACAAAAATCAGCATTTTGTTCTCGACTGTTCTCTGCAAGCAAGAAAACGCGCTCACACATCCCCACGGACAGCTTGCTGTAGCTGTAGGAGAAGGCTTGGTTCGAATGCTAAATGCATTCTCAGTCCTCCAGCTCTCCATCAGGGAAATTGCAACAAAACATACTGCAGGTTTTCGCCCTGTCGTTAAGTGACCAGGTCAGAATACCGACTGCTGCATCCTGCAAAGCAGTCCTGAAACTTGAAGCATCAATGACAGATATCTGACTTCCAACGTCAGCTTCGTAACACAGGAGCAACTGGGCAGAATCCTCTGGTCTGTGCTTTGCAGGAGGTCAGACTATCATTTAAATAACCCCTCTAGCCTTAACTTCCAGTTATTTTGTACTCAGGTGGACATGGGGGGGGTATATCACGTCTCAATCTTGTCAGACAAAAAAAGGGAAAAATAATCAGAATAGACTCAAGACATTTTGTGAAGAATGAAACCACACAAACATTTGGCACAGGGAAAAGACCCCATTTGTATCAAGAAACAAACTCAACTGTATACCTGCTACAACCAAGTATTCCTTTCCTTCAAGGTGGAAGTTTCCACCATTTTTGCTGGAGCATAGGCTATTGACAAAGTTATTTTTCCTCTGTTTTTGTTGACGCCATTTCAATACTCCACTGCTGTATTAATCCTATTCTGTCTTTCAGATAAGGATATTGTTGTTACTAAGTACTATGCTAATTGTTTTTGTCTAGTATTAAAAATATGCTGCACTGCCTTATTCTAATTAACTTGAGATTATTATTGAAATAATGGTTTTATTATTTTACCACCGGCATTTTACTGCCTTGAAGTCTTAGTTGTACTCAAGCTATTATGCCTTTGTAGCAATTGACTAACTACAATTATTCTATTATCCAGCTTCTAACATTTAATTGGGTGAGTGCAGAAAATACTTTCCTGTTAAAAGATCTTTGCTTTTTGATTTATTAGCATTAACCTTCAATATACAGAATCCAGATTCAGTTCATTTTTCGTCTTCTCAAGAAAAGCCCATGAGGATCACCCTAAGCTTCGTTTGGTTTAATTAGGAGGGGAAAAATTTAAAATACGTTATGAGATTTATATTGATGCCCTCCAGCACACATTCTTCACTTCACACTTATGTAAGATTTCAATAGCCAATACACTTCCCTTCTCCCAGAATGAGAACACACTGCAGGGCAGGACCGTTAAATGTCATTAGCATGAACTATTTTTTATATTGATTTTTGTTGCTCTATTTCTCCTCTGTCCACTTGATGAGTTGCATAGTTCAGAGTTAAGTTTTAATTGAAATACTTGGAAGCCAGCATACCTTACCAGGCTGCATTTTTCCCTGATTTCCAGCAACGAATATCCATCAGGTTTACAGTGCCGTGCAGGTACCAGCAGCAGAATTTGGCTCAGCAGCAATTTGAAAGTGTTTGCTGTTGTTTTTACTGATGCTAAGTATACATATTCTGAGAGGCTCCAAACAAGACCATTGAACTTGGTGTGCTCTTTCTCCCAGCGGGAAACTTGTTAAGCTACCAGCTGCCATTTAAATCAAGGAATGAGAGATTGGCATGCTATGGAGACAACTCAGCCGCTGATTGCCAATAAGGGCAGGGCAGGTGCTGACTGCTGGCTGGAGCAGCGGTGCAATGGCAGCATGCACAGAAGGTGCCCAAGAAACAGCACAAATTGGCCAGGGAGATCAGAATATCAAAACACTTGTGCTCTGGCCAGTCTGAGGATGCTTAACACACACTGGTCAGTGAATAGCTGGTTTAGAATCTGGGCACAATGTGTGCTTTTGCACACGGTCTGGTGCAATGCGTAGGGGAAAAAGCAAAAATAAAAGTCAGCAAGCAAACAAATAAACCAACCAGCAGGAGCGAAGGCTAAAGAGTGCTACACTTTGAACTCCTACACCCTCATTTCCTGGTTTTATTGGCATTAAGTTAGGTCATTAACATTTTATCAATATATTATGTGTATATAATGTTACTGAGATTAATGGACATAGGCAGTGCCTTTCTAAAGGCAATCAGAGGTCTGTAATAAGTTACATGCCTGCTCTTCCAACAAGCTGCTCAGAGGCAGGGATGCATGGATTTTTTAAACACCTCCAAGTTTAATATACTATAATTGTAAGTGTGACTACACTGCAGAAGTAACTTTAAAAGAGCAGATAGCTTAACCCAGATCTGTATGCTGCTCCTGACAACGGAAGTTTTGAAACCCAAGTAGTTCAGACTTCAGCATATGCTCTAAGTCAATATGTATTGAACTCCGAGCCTCTGCTGCAGCTGATTAAGGACAAAGAAAGGACATTATACGATGCTACAGGAATCAAGACAGTTCTTTTGTGTTCTCCAAGAAAGAACATTACTCATTTTTATTATGTCTTAAACTTTCTGTTATCTGGCTACCTAATACCAGGTATGTTTACTGCCCTTGTTCCCAGTTTTAAGCTTGAAGTGCCTAGCTTCGATTCTCATTCTGCTCATCTGCTCTTGTTAGGGGTTGCTCGCATTAGGATACATTCAATTACACAAGTTTTATTAGAAGCCCAGGAAAAAAGAAAAAATATACTGCCTTCCTCTTCCTCCTCCTCCCCATTGTCCATCCTGCTGGTGTAGGTATATTCCTATGAAATATTTTTAAATTTTATCATTAGGATGATTTACTATACCTAGGGGACACTCTGGAGCTTACTATGTTGACGTCAAAGCAGTTAACTATTAAAATCCCCACAGTAGTACCTATGATTTACATTACAGAAATGAGACATAAGCTCATATCTCCTGGGTGGCTTCCAACCACCAGCACAAAGGAAGGAAACACCTCTAGTCATGGCGATGCAGCATAAAAGGAATCTCATGTCACATTACAATAGGCATCAACATGATGTATTAGCACTTTCTCAAAAATCTTAAGACTCTTCTCCTTTGACCACAGTACACATTCATAGAGAAATTTTCATTCAAAGCCCTGGGGAATGAGATTCACCATGCGAACAAAAATATTTACATATGGGTCCATGGCTGCAGTAAGAGTGGGCTAATTCTCCTCACTCTGACAGTGCTTGGGGACAGAAATGCTGAGCATGCTCATGGAGAGCTGTTAATCAAAGTTTCCTAAACAACAGACCACAAACACATGGCTCGTTTTATCCAGAGCTGCCTGCAAAACCCACCTGCGTTCCTCCTCGAAAGGCCTGATTATACACTGAAGAAACATGCTGGTCCCATTTTGTACAATACTTGACAGTTACGCAGCTCTGCACAGCCACTTCCAAAGCTCTCTCATCACTGTCCAGTTTGTCTCCAACTTGGCCAGCTAGCTTATTCATATTTTCATTCACTGCTATGTACCATTATAATAGCAGGCAAGGAGAGGAAAGAACTAGCTTTCAAGTGAAAAATGTTGCTTGTAAGACACATTAAGATACCTCTCCTCCTCTTCAACATTCCAGCCCCATTCTGATTCACAAGCTGCATTCCCTAAAATGAATCACGTTGAATAATAACAAAGGTTCCCAGGCTGACTCAGATAATTTGGAAGAGGTAGTCTTCCCCCTCAATATTTTTAAAGGCTGAGTTTTAAAATAGAAGTTCTGTTTTTTTTAACTTATGATTATCTTAAAGGTTCAAGAACACTTTAACCTGGTGACTGACTGTCCCAAGTAAATCACCTAATTCTTATCATCATCACTCTCACTATACCAAGAAGGTGGTGGTGTTCTGTTTTTTTTTTTTCCCTGTTTGTTGTTGGTGATGGTGTTTTGTTTTTTTTTTCCCCTAGAAAATACTGTGAAAAAATCAGAGCAGGTTTTCAAAAGCATCTGGGAAGTATTTCCTATATTGGAAGAAGTAACCTCAAAACACTATCCAATATAATACTGATTCGAGAAGATCTACAGAGGGCTCTGAAGCAGCCAGTACTTAATCAGAACTCAGTAATTTTGCTACCACAGAGACTCCCTGATAACAGGTAGGTACTTCTTCTCCCCTCGTTTGTTTCTCAGAGAATGAGACTCCACTGCCTCCCAGCATTCAGTATCGTACCTGACACCCATGCAGTGGAGGGATGGTCACTGGCATCTGCAGCCAAGTTACAAATAGACATTTTTTCTGCCTTGTCCATCATAATCCCTAGATTTCTTACTAGGGAAGAACAAGGAATAAGCAGAGGTAATCAGTCAATGACAGTGCAAATTTATCTCCCCTGTGATCATAATGACATAGTATCTAAATCTGTTCATCACTGCATAGGTGCATTAAAAATATGCACAGATGTGCCTTTCACACTACCACTAGCAAGATACTCCCCCTGTATTTGCTCCATTATGAGATGATACCAATTTGCATTTATGTTTTGATTACATCTGACTGAATTCTATAATGTTCGGCAATTTGCAATGGGTGAAATCTGACACTATCAAAATAAGTGGGAGCTTTGCCATTGACTTCAACAAGGATGTGATTTCATCCTAAATGCTCCGATAAGCTGAGCTTTGAAGAAATAGAGGACCACAGCATTTCTAAAATGCACAATTTCGGATCAGAATAACCTTGCTGAAATCTACAGATTTATACTAGTAAGAGTGGAATTCCCCAAACCATTGTTATACCTCAGTTAAAGTTTATTACATTACAGTTGAATGATATTTCACTGTTATGACTTATTATGGGAAATGTCATAGATTCCAAGTGCAGCTGGGGGTTCCTCACACCTCCAGCCCCTCTGCCTTTGCATCTACCAAGCTTTGCAAGTTCTTTTCAATGATCTTGGATGATTTTGCATTCAGTGCAGTTGAGGAAGTGGGGGAGAGCAGAATCAGTTTTTCGTTAACTAAAATCTTGTGTCCCTGAGGCCACCAATATACTACAGCCAGGGACAACGTTGCTGTCCCCATACCTGCTCGCAGAGCTCCAGTTAACTGTAACTCATTTTCAGAACATGTTTGAACTATGCTACCCTGATGTATTTTCAACCACCACGTAGGTCCAACACAGCTCTGAGTAGCTACACAGACCCTTTGGGATCCTGAGCCCAAGGTCAGACAGACTAAAAGCACTCTTGAAACATTTCTGTTTAACTAAGAATTAAAAAAAAAAAAAAAAAAAAAGAAAGATTAAAGACCAATACCCAGTGTCTCATGTATCTTACACTCCAGTAGAAGAGAAGGTTGACAGGCTTTTTCAGAATTATGTTCTTCAGTAATGTGCTGGGATCCCACCTGCTATCAGTTTACATGCCCAAGGGATGGGATCATATATTATTTGTTACCAGCTTTCAAGAGCTTCCACAAGTTCCCCTCTGCCACCCCCCCCGCATTAATATGGGCATATCACACGTATATGACATTCCCTCATCTTCCTTTACTGTGCTCTTCAGCAATGACTTTGGCAAAGGACAAAGACTTCAACGGTTTTAAGTTCTGCTTTGTTTTACTTTTTTTTTTTATCCTCAGAAGAGTTTTTTCCCTACACAAACAGACCCTCCTGAAGAGCACCACCCTAATTGCCCCAGGCAGCTAGATCCATTCAAGCTTAATGCCTTGCAATTGTTGGTCTTATGACTGAATCTACTTGTCAGGGAGAGAGAGCAGAAACCGTCTGCTCTTCTCCGACAGCCCAGCACATCACCTCTGAAATCCAATACATACACCACATTCTGAGTCTCCAATCAATAATTGCCATCAAGCATTCACTACCACGTTGCACTGAGAAGCTCACCTTAATGCCCAAGGCTTCTGTCCCCAAGAGACTACCGCTAATTCAGAAGTCAGCCAGGTTCAGCCACAGGTCTAATGATTCTTCCCCTGTGCTGAGTGCCCCATATTGCACCCCACCACCCTGCTGCCCTCCCTACCAGGTCTCCCCGACATTCCCTTTACCGCCCCTCAGTGTCGACTCCTCTAAGTAATTCTGCATCATTTCCTTTCCCCTTTATCAGCGCATATGTGAAAATAGAAAGCGCTGTCTTAAGGACCACAGGGATCCCCACTATTAGCCTTTTCCCAGATCTAAATCTAATTTTCTGTTGCTTGGCCAGGTTTCAGTCCTGAGCTGCGAGGTAAAAACACCATGAAGCTTCAAATCTCCCAGAATATGTAACAAGGTGGGAGTTAGTTATTGTGGAAGAGCTTAAAAAGTGATTAGAGGCATAAACTGGACATCTGCTGGCACAGCAGTGCCTAAGTAAAGATGAAACAACTTTTCGACAGAGTTTCGCAACATCATGGGGAAAATTATTTTCATTAATAAAGTCAGACTTCCAGCTTTTTCATAGTTTCTGGGCATGTTGGGTTCATGCTGAAGTCACAGAAAGTATGCAGCACTCTCCTGTAAGTCACAGTGTCAATCCCATTCCTGCAAGATCTTGCACAGAGGAAGAGTGGGCAGAAGGGCTCCCCTGCACCAGACTGAAAGGTCAGCATCTTCCCAGGAAGCTGCTCTGTGCTCATTTATGTTGGAACAGCTCCTGGAATAGTTACGAGGACTGCTGTTACCTCCCATGTGAATTCTTATTCTGGAATAAAACCATTCAAATGGGATACTGGTACAACAACAGCAACATAAATAAACCAGTATAACTGTATTGTTTCATTTCCTTGAGAGGCCTTTAAAATGATAAAAGCCTTCTTGTCCTCCAGAAGACAAGAAGCTAGTGTCATTTTTTAATACATTATGTACACAGAATATTTCTGTTTGGACACTTAGACATGCAGAGAATACCTACTTGAAAAAAGCTTCACCAGCTCAAACTCAATACACAGAACAGCTGTATTCTATCAGAAAAGCATACTTATATTCTATACTTAGTTAAGAAAATACTGTGTCAAACACACATCTCTCATAGGTAACAAAACACATGGAAACCAAGGTATCTAATAGGGCTGGGACATCTGGGAGAAGCCTATCTGGAGAATAAGCTTGTTTATAAGAATAAAAATCTCACCAAGTATCTCAAATAAGTTGGAGAGAAAATTAGGACAGCGGAAAAAAACTGTTTTTTTTTTTCCCCAAAAACAAATGGCTCCATCTTTCAAACAAGCACAGGAGATGCCAGGGGGGCTGGTGACAATCACCACTGATGCGAATGATGGGATGTGTCAAGGAGAGAGAAATGTCATGTGGGAAACGTAATTAACCACTATAGAAGGGGGGCCAATACCTCCCCACTTCCTCACATGCCAAACAGCAAAGTCCCAAACTGATTAGTACAGCTCCTATTCGCTCACTTGCTGTTTGATATTCTTGTAGACATTTATAAACATATCAGCCTTTCCTGGAGCACTGCAGCATTCCAGTTACTTCCAGTCCAGGTACAGTCACCGTTCATTTTACCTAAACACACTTAACCTAATGGGGAAAGGACACAAGCTGATCAACTGTTCCAAATTTGTTCAAGTTAATCTGCAATAAATTAGTTTCTTTCCTCGTCAGGATAGCTAAAAAAGAAAAGTGTGTCCAGGGCCCTGAAACTGAAGGGATGCAGCAGCTTTTTAGATTTAGCTGATGTTACAGACTCATTAACACTGTCAGGTCAAATAAGCATCTTTAACAACAACAACTGAATGATGCTGCATTGTCTATATTAAAAATCATTGGTGAGGTTTTTTGATGTAGATTCAACAGGTTTGTAGACAGACATGAACCTGGCATTCTGTTTTGTATCTGTTCAAAACTATCTGATGTTCATGGGGCATAGTTGAGAGCGACATTCTCATATTTCCAGGGTGAAAGAAAAGAAGGAGGGGGGAAGAGTGTTTAAGAAAAAGAAATGATACTGACCTTTTTGGGAGTTAGCTGGAGGTGTGGGGAGTTTTCCCCAAGATGCTAGAATCATAAAGGCAGACACATAAAGCAGACACGAGCTGACATGACCTTATAGAAGAAGCTAAGGCAAGGACCCAGTGGCATTCCATTGCAACTGTGCATCTGATAGTTGTGACAAGCTCTGTAATCCCTTACCCTAAGCCAGTTTCCAGGCAGACCCACAGAAACTTAACAGGTTTAGTAAAATCATCATCTCCAGCATCACAAGAGGATTAGTTGCCATCATCCTCTCTCTGCTTCCCCTTCCTGATATACTGAAGAAAAATAAGATCTGAAAGATCTCCTGAATTCCCCAGCAGCTAAGCAAGCCCTGAAGTCACCATAATATTGGTGCACTAAAATACCTACCAACTTCCTCAGTGTCAGCTTTATCAACCCACTATGTCCCTAATGTTGCTAAAATTTCAGTGCAGAGGAAGAAATCTATTCCCCCCCGCCCCCTCCCCACCACCTCGTTTCTTTTGGCAGGACTAAACTCCACCCAAAAAGATATGCCTAATCAATAATCCTTACTACTACTCTCAAGATGTATGCAGAAATATGTATTTTTTTTTTTACTAGACACTGTACAATGTACAAAATGGGATATGTCCCACCTTCCACAAGTTTACAGTCTAAATAATCCTAAAGGAAGAGGCTTGTTCAGAGGACACCCGAAACCCAGGAACTGATTCAGATTCTTCAACATTTATTAAAGCACTTGAGGAACATTTTCACCCTTGAAGTTCCTCCCTCTTTAAGAGCACCTCAAGATCCATAGCACAGCATACAACATTTCTCTTACTGAACCAAGGTCAGATTCACATGTCAATCATTTCCCAGACATCCCTAAAAAAAGCTCCGTATCCCAATGAAACACATATTGCAGTGGCACAGACACTGCAGAGGTGATGCTCCAACACAGAACAGCTCAGACTCCTGAAGGCTGTGGGGCTTGGTGCAGAACTGCCTCCCCCGTGTCACGTAATGAGAGGTATAACGAAGGGGAAATCATGCACAGCCACTTTGAAATGTCACGCAAGTAGGCTCCAGTAGCACAAAGAAAAGATAATTCAGAGAAAATTTCTTCTAAAAAGGTGCCTATAGTTTTCAACTCTGAAGAAAAACCTGTGTAAAAATTACCTAAAATACTCCTCAAATGCTTCAGTGCTCGTGTAAATGGGGCAAAAGGTGCACTGCTTAGCAACATCAATACACTACTACTTAATACCTTTTCCTTTTTTTTTTTTTTAAAATTTAATTTAAATAGAAACCTTTGACTATTGTTTCTGCAGTCTTTTTCCTCCTTCTCTTACCTCACGACTTCTCTATCCACAGTAGCTGATCCCTTCAAGTTTACTTATTTGTGGTCACAGTAGTTTTTAAATAATGCAGGGGAAAAATGACTATAAATAATGACCTTGTAAATATATTTGCCAAGAAACTGATTACATGCATCCATGAAATATGCATCCAGCCATAAAAACTAATTCTAGAAAATGACCCAAGAAGCTTGAAAAGATAAACAATTCTAAAATATATACATTTAAAAATTGTATAAGCCTAACTGCTGCTTTCATGTTCTGCGCAGTTATGTTACTATGCTGTCTTTTGGGCAACTTGTTATTCAGTGGACATAAATGTGAGAAATTGTGTGTCGAAATGCTGCATGTTCTGACAAGACCACAAGCAAATATATAGTCCCCAAAGGTTCAGGGGCCTTTGCATACAATCCTATTAATCGCTAGAGGAAGGCAACCATATGGCAAGACAGTAGCGTGCTCAATGAGTGCACAGCAGGAAATATGTAGCCAACTGGGAACTGTATAAAGGACAAAGGGAAAGAAGACAGAAGCTGCTAAATCTATAGATTATTCATTAGAAATTCAGTTATAGACTAGTGCATTTCTAATTACTGAGGTTCATTAAAGAACAGGGCTTTTTCTAGATAAACTAGAAAACTTTCATCCTTATCATTAGAAGAATAATTGAAATCTTTGTTTCCATTAAAGTTTAGATGACTTTAAATATCTTCCTTCAAGACTATAACAGCATGTAATTCAATGCTTACATAAGCAACAGAATACAAATTACATGTTTGGTGCTTGACAGACAATATAGCTGCATGCTACATGTAGCCTCGGCTGCACACCTGAAGGTGGGAACTTACCAGGCTGTTGTGCTCCAGCCATTTGCTCCGGCTATGGGAGCATTTGGGCTGTAATTAGGCATGTTTTTTCTGGCACAAGTAAAAGTTCAGGCATCCTTCAAACCATCCCATTCCACTCATTCCTATCCCTGCTCAAAAAACCCAGTTGGGTTGGTACAGCTGTCTGTGGGTTCAAGTAGGAAGCCACATTTAAGCCAAGAAAAAATTCAGCAAAAAATATTTTTCTTTAATGGTTACATCTAGTTTAGATCACTTCCTTGACTCAGGTCATCATACAGGCCTGCAAACAAGGCGGTTCGTGAAGCAGTGCCAACACAACCCAAGAAGGGGCAGCCAAGGAGGCGAGTGTGCACTGCTGCCATACCAAGGATGCAGCAAACCATGCCCTGAGCAGGCAGGCACACGATGCCTGCCTTTCCTCTTGGCACGCTTCCTCAGAGCGGACAAGAGCTCCCTCCTACGCCTTCGTAGCACCATTCCCACCCATGACAAGTTCCCAGGTGAGGAGCTGCCCTCACAAAACCCCACAGATGCACCTTATCAGCGCTCCAGCACGTCACGGACTCACCGTGATGTCCTTGGATACGTCCAACAGTGGGCACAAACACCAAGATTTATAAAGGCTTTCAGCACAACCGTTTGTATTTGGATTGGAGAAAAATATGGATATAGACAAGTAAAACATGCACCACAACACCTCAGTCTACCTCAAATTCAGTTTCGGTCCTTGGGCTCCCAAGGGAGTAGGCCGAGTGATCGTTTGTCTCGGAGGCCTATGATTCACCACACGCTGCTAACGGGTGGCTTTCATTCACAGACAGGCAGTGATTCAGAGGGGCTGTAACACTGACTATAACTCACAGGAAACACTCCAAGGGACACGGGGCACCAAGCTCACCATAAAACCTAACAGACCTTACCAGGCTGGTGTTAAAGGCTGTCAAAGAGATGTCATGGCCTCTCAGATTATCTAGCTCATCTTCCAAGCCTTACTGTTTGGCTTCTCGTCATACCTGACACTTGATTAAATTTAAGTTCTTTGTAGCAGGTACAGAGGACAGATCTCTCTCTTGATGCCTATTATTGCACCTCCTGGCACCTTCTTCAGACTAAGCAGCCCCAAGGTAGTCTTAGTCACCCCACCTTGAAGCACAGAGCCCCACACCAACCACAAAAACCAAGCTCAGGTCTCAGGTGCAGCACAAAGCAGAAGGATGATGCCAGGTGACCCACAGGCAGTGCCACCAGGGTGACTGCTGTTTTTCCTCACAACAGGGAGTTTTGATTTCTGTGAAAACAGCGTTCTCAAGAACTGCATTGCTGACTCACGTTCAGCTTGTGACACACACTACAAATCCAGATCCTTTTTCGCAATCCTTTCACACAAATCCAAGTGATTGTTCCTACGTTTATCTTCAATGAATCACATCATTTTTTTTAGATTATTTCTCTGATGTGCCCTCCAACATATTTATAACTTGTCCCAGCTTCACGTCATCCGCAGGCTTAATAAGTACTCTCCCTACTGCATCATCCAAATCATCATGAAAACAAAAATACCGAACAGAAATGCTATCAGAACAGACCTTTTCCAAGCTGCACCCAGAACTGTACGTTTTTGAAAATGAAGGACTGTAAGTAATCCCTCAACACCACTATCCAGCCAGGTTTGCATCCGACACTCACCAGTAGTTCCACAGCATGACACTAGAGTTGAGATGTGTAACAGCAGTTCTCTCCTTTAATCATAAAGGATATTACCCAACTGTAAAAAAAACAAATTAGACTGGCTTGACGTAAGGCTGTACTATTGCACTATGATGACTGTAAGTTGGTTATGAAGCTAACTTCATAAGCTGAAAATTTAGGGGAGACAAATGGCCAAAATAAGGCACACCAGCCCAAACCAGCTCACAGCGTATCCTGAAGTCTCCCACAAGCAGCCTGGGACGTATGCAGGCACTTCAGCTCACTCTGTTGCCTTGCTGTACAGAGATGCCATCTGATCAACCCTCTCATCTTCTGCTCTTCAACCAAGTGGCAGAGAAGGACTGTACCAAAAGGTTTACTGTCACTGCTCTGGAATAAATGTCAGGGTCCCTTTTCAAGGGAAAGGGATGAATTCATTATGTAAATCTAAACCTGAAGTTCAACCATCTAATCCCTGTACCTGCAACATCACCCCTGACTCCAAGGGCAGAAAAGCTTGATGCAAGCCTCAGTCACACATTTGTGATGCTGCTCATCATTTCTTTCTATAAGTAACTTGTGAACTTGAACTTAAACTTAAGACCAAAAAAATAATAAATAAAAAAAAACACACCACAAGAAGTATTTAAAGAAAAATGGTGTCAGCAACCTACTTCTAAAGTTTCATGTGATATATTCTTTTCCACTTCATAAGGAAAGTGGAGCTCACAGGGTTTTTAATGGAATACTGAAGTTAGGTCCTGGCAGGTTTTTCCCTATTTCAGCATAATATGGTAAACATATAGATTCATGTCCTGCATTCAAGTCTAAACACACACATATTCAATGCAGGAAGCCTAAACGTCTAAGCATATGCAGGTTCAGAGATGAATTTCTGGAAATTCAGATAGCTTGCTATGTCCCAATAGACAGAATTTCCTACAATCCTAGGGACTATTCACCTGGTTGATATTCACTCATTACTTCACATAAAACAGGGATAATCTTTTTCTTTCATATTCAATAACAAATACGTACAAACAATTTAAGAATTTGAAACAAAATACTAATTCTTACAGACTGCATGGGCTAGACAGAGGCTAAATGTGACATTTGCAGGTTGGTGGCGAGCTCTGGTTTCCTGACAGCACTAGTGCCTCATAACTGCTTATCTCAAATGCAAACATCTCCTCTCTCCTTGAAAGGAACAGTTTCTAATACTATTGCTTTACCAAGTCATCTTGTCTTGTCTTTTGGCCTAAGGCATGCCTTTAGTACCAACTGAAAACAGGGGAATAGCACGATGAGCCAATTGATCCCGTTTCCAGCAGAACAAAAATAGCAAGAAATTAAGTACCCCCAAATTGGTTTGGATTATGTCTGAGTAACAGCATGATTTCTCTTCCACTTGGGAATCTCTTTCCTTCTCTGCCCAGTCAAATTTTTGGATGGGCATTTAGCCCCAGATGCTGCCTTCAAAGCCCCTGCTTGGGGAATGGAGGCTGGCTTTGCTCTGGAGTCCACAAACCTGTGCCCCTGTGCTTGCTACCACAGGATCAGTGCCTTGTTGCAGAATGGAAAAACCTCTGAATCTGTTCAGTGTGTTAACCTTATTTCAGGAGCCCTTTTCAAGTCGTTGCTTGCATGGAAATCACTGCGCTTCCTTGTCACCAGTGAGACTCTTCGCTGTTCTGATGTTTTTCCCCCTTTGTTCTCTTTTTGTTTCAGTGAGTTAAGCTTATCTTTTGCTTTTGTTTCCCTACAGAAGTAAAACTCCATTACGATGCTTGGCAGACAATTTAAGCTACTGTGACAATCATCTTTGAAAAGGGAATCTGCTTTCATAAACCCTTTCTACATGACTAAATATTCGTTTCTGAGCTAGAGGCAGGCAGAGATTCCACCCTCCTCCCTATCTAGCTCATGATTTTAAAGCTACTTAAAAAAGAGAAGCAGCAGCTGTTTACAGAGGAATTGGGGGGGGGGGGGCGGGAGTGTTTTGTTTTTTTTTTCATAAGATATGCACAGTACCCCCCTCAGCAACACTTCACCTCAAAGGTTTCTTTGTTATTCTCCCCTCCTTTTTCTTTTCTGAAAAGGAATAAAGCAATACAGAAAGATTGGCAAATCTGCAGGGTCTGCTCCACACTTACTCCCATTGTACAGGACAGCCTGGACTTTTCACAAACACTGCAGAACAGTCACAAGAGGATTTTTTGTTGGTGTGTATTTTTATACAGAAATAATACACTATTTTTATTTATTTTTTTCCCTTCAGGTTTTGAACCTTACTGGGTGACATTTTTTAAGCTTTTCTCCAAAGCTCAAGTGATCAGGAAAAAAAAAGTAAAAAAGAAAAACCCCACACATACAAAAGACCCAGAAAAGCTTCTCATATAATCCCATGTCTCCAGGAACTAAGGCTTTCACAGAAGCAGAGAAGCAGTACTATAGGATTCTGATTAAACGTCACAAGAATTGGCACAAGCAGTACAAAAAAACCAAGTCTCAGTAGGTCATTAAAACCTGGAACAGCTTCCTGCACGTCCCTCTGTCCACCTACAGGGAACTGTTCTCTACTGACCCACGGAAGAAGTGCAGCGAGGCACCATAAACATGACTCCCAGGAGAGCATGCAACAGTTTTGGTACCAAGGGTGGCCCAAACTTGTTTCCTTGACTGAAAGCGAAGCAGCAGCAACAACATGTGCTAAATAAAACTAAACACAAAACCAGCAGAGACTTAGTTGGACTTAGGAGGGTGGTGCAGGGGAAAAAAAGAAATGCATTGATTCCTTGCGGGTGGCTTACACTAGAAAAGATGGAAAGCTTCGTTTACTTCTGCACACAGCTGTCTGCTTGCACACCAGGCCTTTTCTCAAAATGAAAGAGGCAGTTGGGGGAGTATTGATGGGGTGGACAAAAGGAGAGAAACAAAGCCAACAGCAATGGCTTCCACCAAGCCAGAGACCTAAGGCAGCAGGTAAGGATGTACCAGAGTGGTGAGAGTGGAGGGAAGGGTTCTTGAAATTCAAGTCCCTTGAGGTCTGATTTAGGATGCATAGTACTTAAAAAGGAAAAAAATATATAGATCAACCCTACATTGGGAGAAGTAGTGAAACAAGCAAAAAAACACACCATTAAAATAATGCTTGATTATACATCCACCGAGAATTCCTCATCATGGGGGGAAAAATTCTATGGAAAAATATTAAGTTTGCAATGAAAAACCACAGATGATTATCTGTTTTCTCTCCTAGCAGTATTTTTCTAAGACTTTGCCACTAATTTTTGTGCTAGCAGTTTTCTACTAGTAATTTCATTAGTGGAAAAAAAAAATTTATATCAAAGCTCTCAGGCGCTGCCCCCAGACCAGAAATCCACCAGGTTTGGTTTTGCATGGCCACGGGGACACTCAGATGCCCAAGAAGCTATTAAGCTACTTCAAAAAGAAAGGTAATACGTGAGGATGCTAGAGGGGAGCAGGAACAGACATCATACAGTTATTTAAATGTTCAGCATAGGTCAAGGGAAGGGAAGGAGGAGGAGAAGGTAAAGACTTGCTGAAAATTTTGGGCAGTGTTGGCTGGAGATTAAGATTCAACAGCTGATAGACTACAAAGGGCAGAGTCATAGGTCACCAAAAAAAAAAAAACCCACTCAACATATTTTGGTGTAAACCTGTTTGAGGCAACGGCTTCTGCAAAAACCCCAGCTCCATAATTACAGTGTAGGATAAATTCCACTCTAAGTTTACAGGGCTGTTTCATAAAATTTCAGTACATGTCGCTGGACAGTGCACACTGACTGCCCAAAATCTCAGTACCTTTAAGTTTCTACATATTTATTCAGCTATTCTTTCTCCCTGGAGTGAATATTATCCTGTCTTAAAGATTTGATGTGAAATCAAACAGCACGTTGTTTGGCTTTGCTTTGGTCTGCTTTTTAGGGCTGCTATTTCTCAAAAAGCCATTTCAAAACACAAATATACCAAGGCATCTAAATATAACTGACCCAACCTGGACATAAGTTCTCCTCACATCTGTCACCTCTCCCTCAGATCTTTTTAAATTGCACCTACTGGGTAACAAACTAAGCTCTCCTGCTATACAAAGGCTCTTCTGCTTTCTTCCTCCAGTTTGGTAAGAGGATCAGCCATAAGCTGTACAAAGACCATCAGCTAAGCGTATGCTAGCTATATCACTGCTCCAGCAAACGCTTGGGTTACTCAAATTCAAAATTATGCTTAAATTCCCTTCAAAAAGTCCCTTCAGCGTCATGGTTTTCTGGGCTAATTCTAACCAGCAGCACGGAGCACTAGCAGCCGGCAGCACAAATCCACTGGGGCTGCAGGAGAAGCGAGCAGCTGGGAGCAGCCCTGCCTCAGGGCCGGTTGGGCACAGGACCCGCGGAGCCTGAGGTGCTGCTGGCCTCGTGCAGCTGGCAAGGTCCTGAGCAAAGCTGAATCCTCACCTTCCAGAAGACGTGAGCTTCTTGGCAACTAGCTTTCCCGTTGCTTTTAACAAATTAAAAAAATAAAAAAAATGAAGCAAAGCTGGGAACATGAGAACTCACTAGAAAGCTGCTTCTGATGGACTATCAAACGTTAATTAAAAAATTGAGACAAATCTGAACCACAGGCTGAAGGTTCCTATTCTTGCTCTGTATCACTAGATGTTTCACAGCCCAGTTCCCACTCCAATGTTGAGTTGAGCTAGCAACTTCAAGGCTGTTACCAGAGATGAGAAAGTTAAAGCTTTCTTATTTGCAGAGCCATTTTATCAATTTATTCGTGGGAGTACATGATACACTGCTGAATATTAACATAATACCTCAAAATGGTTTCTGTAATACTCTCATTTGTTGTATAAGTCTGCTAAATGTAGGGAAAAAGCAGTCTAAGTATTCTTATTGCTTACTAGTCCTCTGTGCTGAACAAGTTTTCCTACAAGCATTGGCATAAAAATTCTTCACTCTTCTGTTAAAATAAACTACTGAAAAATTACCCGTTTTTCATTTTTTTATTCAAATGAAAAAGCCTTACCACTTGAATCTAAGTTGCTCAACATTTACAGATGCTAAACAGTTCTTGATTAAACTCACTTAAATTCATTATGGTCATAGCAACACTATCAGGGATCTGAAAAAATAAAAATAAAAAAAAATGAGAAGAGAAAAGCAACACTTTCCACTTCTATTGGGGAGCCCTGTGATTATCCTCTGAGAAACTACAGTGGTTAACAATACACTGCATCACAAATTGGTTACCTACTGGATAGGCTTCCTAATTAACTGGTGATTTAAGGGAGGTAGAATACAATGAATGTTCTGGGTTACTTTCCTGGATGATGTTGGAGTTTGAGAAAATAAAGGACAAAACCCCCACTCCTCTACCACGGCAGCTGTTTCAGCCCTGTACAGGCACGTTATTGGAATTCTGGTTTTGGCTCAGGACAAGGTTTAACTTCAGATTTGGGAATAAGTATTTACTTTTAAAGCAAACTAGTTTAAATTCAAAAGACAGTGTTTCAAAACTTGCCCGCTTTGACATCTTTTCCAGTTTAACCAAATCTACTGAACTGGAGACTTGTTTTTTTTGTCTGTACCTGCCGCTGTCACTGCCACCACACCCAACCCTCAAACAATCCAGAATTTCTATTAGTTTCAGCCAAGACAAATAGATGGTCTTCAGGAGGAAAAAAGTTTTCAAGTCTTTTTGATCTAACAGAAGATATATGCATTGTATCAGCACCTTCTTGCTATGACTGATGTGTCTGAGCTGCTGATTTCAGTTCAAGGGTATGCAGAAAGTAATATGCTTACTGGTACATTTTATTGTTTCCTGCAGCATTGTTAGCGAGATGACTGCCAAAACTTGTTTGTTCATGGCAGCATGCACTTATTTGCTGATAATTGTCTATATTCACCTCTGTTAACAGGAGGAATTAATAGGTGGTAATACAACCAGTTTTAATCCTGGAAGTCCAGGAGTGGAGCGAAAAAATATTAGAAGGACTCTACCCTGTCGTCCAATGAAGAATAATTACAGCTAGCAACAAAGACAAGCAATTTTCTTATATAACCCAGATATTTTTTCCAGGCCTGTGGCCTATCACAGTGTGCTCCTGCCATGCATTCTCTTTCATCAGGTATCTTAGGGCTTTATAGAAAAAACAAGCAAAACCAAATCCCACAGGAAAAAAGAAAAAAAACACCAACTCTGTTCCTTGCTTTTTCTCCAAGTCTTTTTGTTCACTCTAAGTTAACAGTTCATTACTAACGAGAAATGGTTGCTTAACAAAAGGCTGACATTAAAACACACCTACACAGTAGAACATAAAGCAATAACGTTAATTATTTTTTGCATCAGCTAAAAATATAAAACAATAGAAAAAGATTAAGCATTCTTCTTAAATTTAGGTTCTTTTATTTCCCCTCTTACTACTTATACCTCAGAAAGAAAGGTGTTATGGCCAAGAGGTGACATTTGACTCTGCACAGGTCTTCTAGAATATTAGAAACTACAATTCACGAATTAAGCAACATAACTTCAGTTACCATACAAAGCCCACTCCGTTTTTCATTTTCTTCAAAAGAAGCACTTGGAGTGTATTGGAACATTATAATCCTGTAATTTTTTGCTTTTGCTTCCCTGCTTATGTAAAGTGAGGAAGGCCTCAGATGCACAGCTGACTTGTAGCATAAGTTGGCAAGGTCCAACGTGGTACTTTTTGGCACTGGAGCCATGCTTCCTCCTCCCTCCAAGAACCAAGCATACAAAGATGCAGTTTTAAGGAAGAAAGATGGTGAATGAACTTAACTCAAATTTAAGTAAGCAACTATAACATTCACCTGGAGACTACCAGTTCAAAACTGGTTTCTGGCAGATGTGGATCTCCTACTCACCAAGCAATTGCCCTTATACTCCTGAGCCACAGAATATTCAAAAGGTAGCCTGTCACATCAAAGCTATTCACTTTGCCTAATGAGTGCTTGCAAAAGTATGTGCTCGAGCTCCAACATCATCCTGTTTCACCACGACCAGAAAACTACAGTAAGCATCAACATACAGGGTTATTCTTGTTTGCTCACTTGTTCTCAATTACTACATAATAAATATTTGTATAAAATATTTAAATATTCATTGGATCAGAAAAAGGCTCAATTGCTTGGTGGCTCAGAGAATTTGCCAGGGGCAGAAAACAGGGAAGAGGAAGAAACTCGAGTTCCAGGTTCTGCTAAAATGAGTACCTAAATTAAGCAGAGAATTAAGCAGAAACTTCAGAATTAAGCAGAACTTCAGCATAAAGCAACTAACAAAATATTTTGAAAAGAATTAAATCATTCGGCTTGTCAAGTCATATGAAGGAGGAGGCAACTTCCTTGGGGACTAGGCAGGTAGGGAAATTACTTCCCTCTTCAAATTAGGGCCAAACAGTACTTTGGGTTCACTTTTTGTTTGTCTCTACTCATGGTGCAGCTGCTCATTGCCCCTTGAATACTCAGGCAGCTACACAGCTTCTGCGTGAGGTGCAACAGACCGTACCAGTGGGTACGAGGACTCGCATTGGTTTACAGACACTATCAGCACTATTATTTTATTATTATACGGGTGCTTTATAATTTATTACACCGTAATCCCAAGGTGTACATCACCAGAGCCATGTTCAGAAGACGCTCTACATTCCCCGAGCACTCCAGCTGCTGGAGCACACATCTCTTGTACTAAACTGTTGGGAGCTGCTGCACTTAGCGCTCTGGTTACTCACACTCTCTCAAGCTTACACAGGAGAAGACTCTTCCAAAAGAGGTCACTGGCACTGCAGATGACAGGGGATTTTCCTTTGGTATGATACAGGTAGCCCTCAATCCAGGTACATAAAGAAAAGCAAAAGATAACACAAAAGCTGGCAGAAGACACATTTAGCATGTCTTTCTTTCAGTCTCCAAATTCTTGTTATTCTATCAAGAGAATGCATCCATTAATGTTGCATTGAACAGTCACTGGTGCCCCAAGGAAGACTTTGAAAAAACATTCTATTTAAAGACAAGCCTGTTAATGTGTCATCCACAATATGCCTCTCTTACTCGGGGGAAATTTGCATGAGAACAGGATTGTTATTGCTCTGAAGTTCTGGTGTTCCTCTTGCTTACTTCACACTGGAAGAGGCATGCTACCCACCCTGGGGAATCAGCCCTGCCAACCCTGCATACCCAGCCTCACCCCCACTCTATCCCCACAAAAAAGGAGTTTTAGGTGCCATCCCATTGCAGCTCATGTTCCTGAAACCGTGGTTTTAGTAGCAGGGAAGCTCATGTGCCAAAGGAAACAGATGCTATAAAAGCTAATAAAAACAAATAAACATAAATAAATAACATTTTGTCACCATTCATGAAGGCTTGTGATTACGTGAGTAACTCAACAGGAGCAGATACATTTCTAACAAGAAAAAAAGCACCAACACAAAATACATCCAATGAAACGAAATTGGAAAGGCAGATGAAATGCCAGCTCAGACAGGAGGGTACCAGACCACCATTTAAAGCTACTACCTCCCATGCATATCATTTCTTTACTACTGTGTGCTGCCACACAGAAGTCCTAGCTTCATGCGGGGAGAGAATGAAAGCACCAGGAGGATTTAAGAGGAGTTAAAGAGGACAGCAATAATTTACTTAAGTGTGGCGGGTCAGCACTAACGGGAAGCTTCCCTGCATTTTCAATACATCCCTATCTCATTATCACTCCATTTACACATTAATTTCTCTGCATTTTCAAAGACGTACATTTACAACAAAAAGAACTGCAGAAGGGTTTATTGTTTAAGGCTTCATTTGAAACAGACTGATCTGCAACGTCAGTGCAGCTGCCTCATATGCAGTATTGCATCCTAAAAATCCTTATGACATTTCTCTTTAGACATGAATCAGCAGACTAACAGATGTCTCATTCACACCATGTTTGAGTTTCAGTTTTACTAATGAAATTAATTTAGGGCCAAATTGCATCTTGAGTCGCACACAGAATTCTTGTTGACTTTCATGTCAGCCAAATACGTGCATGGGAGAATGGAAATCCGACCTTAATTTTAATTCGATCTTTGGAGCAGATTGCTAATTTAGAGAGACAGATTGCAATGTCCGTTGCTTGTGTTACATAGTACCTTACATCACAAATAATCCCACTGAACGCGGCAAGATTTCTGGAGTACAATATACTTCTAGGAGAGTCAAGATCTCAAGCTGGCTGTTACCAGTGCAGACTGCCTCTGAATCTGCAGAGGTCCCAGTACACAGCCTCCCGAGCTCTTTCTCTTTGTGCAAAGAAGTGTGCAGCCCCGGGAAGACCTGCTGTGCTGTTGCTGGGTTTCATCGTGCAGTGGTACAGGCAGCAGGTCCTTAGGAAGGGCGATGAAGCAGCAGCAGGGAAGTTTGTTTTTCCCCACCAGTTGCTCACATAGTCTTTCGCAGGCACATACAAGCTTGGCCAGGCCAGAGGCTGTGCAGTCACTTCGGCCAAACTGGGCTTATTCACTTTGGCCAATAATCAGCTGTGTTAACTGCATGTTCACAGCTACCTCTTAGAGCTCATTGTGTAGCTACATCTGTTTGAAGCAGAGCGTGAATTCACATCTGCCTGCAAACACTCTCTCAGTCCACAGCTGAAATAATTTCTAGAAACAGAGCTGCTTCATGAGAAGCAAGCAGATGTAGAGGGGTTTCATTTTTTTTAAATGTCCCAATTTTCTCAAGGGGATGACTGAACCATGCCCTTGGTATGACTGCTAAGGAGTAAATAAAAAAGATAGCTGAAAATCATAACGCATTATAACATCGGTATAACATCCCCTTCACCTCAATTATCTTCTGTAACTTGGTAGAGAAGAAAATTCTCTGCAAGTGGCACTAATGTTTAAAAGAATAAATAACTACCGCTGTAGGCAGAATATTGAACAGTCCCCACATGACTGACTTCAGAACCCCAATCACATTTCTTTTCATAGTGCTCCAGGCACACAGCCACACTTGGAAGTCCCGTAGTACTGTTTCGAGCAGTGACAGATCTTTATTTGGAATCAGAAGTGTTTTCACTACCTTTTTTTTTTTTTTTTTAAACCAAACTTGAGTTTACAGTTAACTTTAAAGACCCAGTCATACAAAAAGCTGGTCGCGTTCCAACAAAATGGAAAACATAAAGTAGTTAAAGTACAAGGTCAGTGAACTCCGTGCATTCAGCATCTTCAGTCTCTAACTTCCTCAGGAATATCAGTAGTTCTTTTTGCTTAAGCTGAAACTCCATGTTACTTCTATCCTTTCATAGCAGGCCTGCTCTTCCTGTGTTTCCTTCCCATCTAGCTAATGACCAACGCTTACTCAAAGAGAAGATACACGTCTCCTGTTCTGGAAAACTGTATCAAAGTGTGTACCTAACATCTAGTACTGACTTTATAGCAACAGTTAGGGTCTTTCTTGACTCGCTCACTCCTCAGCTTAGGCTGACCGTCTTGCATTATTACTCTGGCCATACATTGAACTATTCTCCCTCCCGAAGAGATCACCGAACCATACTTACTGCGCCTTCGCCGTAAGATTCTGAAGTTGAATTCAACTATGACATTATGATAGATAGCCAAAAGCCAATGGCACCTTGAATTTGCGGTTGGTTATCCATTTCACCAGCAGATCTATTTCTGCTATGATTACATAGTTTAAGTCCTTCCTGCCATGAGCATGTAACATCCCAAGGACAACGTTCGGGACTGAATATGCTTCAGGCTGAAAGCTTTTTTAGGTGGGTGGAAAGGAGCTGTAATTAGAGAGCAAATAGCTTTAAGAGGCAGAGCCCTGTCTAAGGCACAAATATATAGCTCACTACAACAAGACTGCACAGATGCAGGAGACCTGCAGCATCAAAGATTTTGCCATGTTATGCCACAGTCAATTATTTCTCTCACCTACGTTCAAACGTGAGCTTCGTGTAACTACAGCTGCCTCACCCCAATAATTGCTGTGCTAGAAATCAGCAGTAATGAACAGAAGTTTGATCTTTATTACCAACAGGAGAACAGAGTTTACTGGGGGGTGGATTCCTCTCGAAACACACACACGGTTCTGCCCCAGAGGGCTGTCTGGGGGAGGAGAGGAGTGGCTGTGACAGCACCAAGCTGGCAATTCTCGGTGAAGCGAGCCAGGTATTGTGCTATAGCATCTACTGACATTCACAGGCACAACTACATGGCGATAGCAAGAGCTACAGCTTGGCTTCCAATACAGACCTCAGATATAGCTCTGCCAGTTTGGTTTCTTTACATTGTTTCATATGTGTAAAAACAAGAGTTTATAAAAAGACATTGGGATTGTTAGTCACACCGCTTCCCCAGCCCAACAGCAGGAACATGCCCCCGTTTTGCACCGCATCCATAAGGCATGATCTGGCTCTAAAAGCTGGAATAGACATTGCTGCGTTAGGAGCTCTAAACTGTAACACGCCAATTTGTCTGTGAACTTCCATGCATATGCTGTAAACAGTTTCAAAACGTGCCCAATAAAAGTTAAATTTTCATTTACAGTTTAACATTGTTAACAAATCATGATTTACTGTATCTGTCAAACATATTATACTACTCCCTTTCAAATATTATAGGAGCTAAAAACCAAGTTTCTAATTAACTTTGTCATATGAGTAAGAGTTGCTTTAAAACTTCTCTCTTCAAAGTACTGAGATTTAAAGTAATATATATATTCCTTCAGAAGTAGGCCAGTTTGAATTTAATATGCACCAAATAAATATTCCCTCAATTAGATGTGTGCAAGTAAAAAGCTTTATGTTATGGCTTATAGCAATTTCAGATAAAGAGCTTGTGTGATGGAGTGAATCCAGCTAAGAAAAGATTGCAGTACCGCAACATATTTTTAGCACAGGATACCACTCATCTCAAAAATAATTCTGAGAATTTTTGCGATTTTGAGATCACACTACATTTTGAGCAAGACTACCATGCTTAATAGATTTCACAAATTACTCCTAAAAAATTAATAAGGCAAATTAAGGGTCCTTGTAATGAATCATGTAACTTCTCATTTGGCAGAATTACACCCTTCTTCTCTTTGTGCAGGAACCATAATCTAAATTGTACTATTAGACACAAGGCTGATGAAAGAGGGAGGAAAAAAAATCACCTGTTACAGTGATATAACTTCTACATTATCACTGCTCCCAAGAAAATTTCCACCCATCAATTCGACTGAAATCTAAGCCTGTCTTCATGACTATCATGACTATCAAGGGATACTGTTGTTACTACAGCAAACACCTTTACTAGAGACTTTTTTTGATTAAGGAACACAAGTTCATAGTTTATTTAGGATTTTTTTTTTTTTTTAAGTATAATCTAAAACTAAATTTGAGACTTCTCACATATTGATCCTCATTAAACTCCCTTTTTTACATCTTAGAGATGCTGCTGACTATAGCATGTCAGATAACATTTGGGCTAAGCTTGCTTCTAGCAAAGATTACATGTTATTTTTGTCTGGAGTTCTGGTGCCTCTGTAAATAAGAAAGCACTTGTCGAAGGGGTTACCACAGCCTCTGTTGTGCACATACCCAAAGGTCAGGAAGACTGCAGTTACTTCGGGCAGGTGCAGGTACTGGTACAGTGACAGCATGGCTAGCCTGTGCACTACAAGCCACTGAATTAAGCAGTGGTTCCAGAGTCTTGTCAATAGATCCACAGGCATTGCCAAAAATGAGATCCTTAACTGGAAAAAGTGTCTTCATCAGAAGAAAGGCAATGGCATAATCATCCAAAAATCAATAATGGTCTCTTCTAGAACAGGGAGTTATTCAAAAGAACAGTGACTACTTCTTCAAGCCATAAGAGTCAATATTCAGCCCGCTGACTTAGCAAAGAGATACTCATTTTTACACGAAGAGATCAGGCAGTCCACAGCCAACGCAGCCTTTGACAGACAGCTGCTGCAGCGAGCAACTGGGCAACAATTCCCAGCCAATGCCTTAACTGCTGTGGGAGATACAAAACATCTGGACAGACTTGACTGATCAAAAAGACAGCGGAAAACATACTGTACCTCTTTGTTTTCCTTCATTTTTCTCCAAGGTCTGTTACACTGGCCCAGATCATTTCCCCCCCTGCAAGAGCTAGTGCCAGTTCTGCATGGGGAGAATAAAGCACTGAGACAATGCAGCCTTCAACTGGGTATTTGCACATGTGCGTCGCTGACTGTCAAAGCACCCCTTCATTTTTATCTTGGTTCTGCTTTCAAAGCAATCACATGAAGCCTGAAAGATAATTAGCGCTCTATATACTGGAGTATGACATCAAACGAGTGCTAATATTCTGTTTCCCCTAAGACAGTTTGGAGAGAGCCACAGTTCTGTACACTGGCAACAGGAAAAATAATAAAAAAAACACGTACACGTAAACAGAATTAGCTGTAATAAATTGAGAAAGTTGTTTAGCACTGTCAGTCCTTTACTAGCACGAGGAACAAGTCTATAACCTGCTCAGGGCCTGCAGACCCCTGCATTTCTCACTGGACTGCTGGCAGCTGCTGGGGTCTTGGACCACAGCAGGAACTGCTATCGAAATCACTCCACCTTTATGGAGGTATCACTGGCAGTAAACATTCCCAAAGCACACAGCTACCAGTACAGCCTCTCGCTTCTAAGGGATTGAATCGGTTCCTCCTGTAGTACCTGTCCGAATTCACTGTTAATGCTTTTTGACAGAGCATCTAGTGCTAGGCTCGAACACATCAGAGTAGCAGCTGAAGTGAAAATGACAAGTGGCTCCGGCATTACTTTGGACCAGGATTTCTGGGTAAAGGCAGAAGATGAATTTCTGGCAATGCTTCTCAGTCTTTTCACAGCCCTTTGTTCTGGGGGATCATTGCCTGTTATTAGCCTAATTCAAGAAATTCAGCTTTGTCTCATTTACTCTTAAATGATTTAAAATTCATCTTATAAATGGAGTATAGTCTTCTGTGATTCAGAGCTGCAAGTCTACTTCTATGACAGTAAGAAAGATATGACATGAAGTTCAATCTTAGGCCTGCTCAGAGCTTCACTTTTTGTAAATTATTTACCATCTGTTCAGAGTACTGTCTATTTAGACGATGATGATTCAGCCATCCATGCCAGGAGTTACAAGTGGAGAAGTTGCACCAGGAAGTCAGACTGATTTCCACTTCAAGTATTATTTCTTGGTGGGTGCTGCCAGCAAATATAGATGTGAGGCATTTCCCCAAAACTTTTCTGAACCTTGATTCAGGGAACAGTGAAAAATTTGTGCGCCTGTCAGCTCAGTTCAGTGAGCAGCACAGTACACACGGGTCTTCAGGAGGGACTGACGAAGCAGACAGGATAGAGACCTGCACAGAGCCAGGCAGGGAGGTCACAGGTTAACGTATAGGGAACCACAGAGAAGAATTTGCAAAGATGGATCATGGGACATCTGACAAGCAAGTAGCAGAGCAGAAGTGACAAGAGACCTTGGAAAGCCTGGCAAGGGAAGCTAGATGGAGAGGGCCAGAGTTATGTACAGCTTTCAAGAGTGACAAAAGGTATCCATCAGATACAATTCAATGAGAACTTTACAGGGGGGTTCTGAGAAAGTTTCCTAGACAAGTAGGTTAGTGGAAGTGTTTTGAATGGAACAACAGGAACAATGAGTAGGACTGAGAAAACATTTATTTAATAAACATTAATCAGAACAGGTTAGCTGAGAAAAGCCTGAACAAGATAATACCCCCGAGAAATGGAGAAAATTCAGAGTAACCTGCCTGGTGTGGTCCTGAGCCAAAGGAGGTGGTGAGTCCTGTAAGTCTCCACTTTCACTGAGAAAGCACTTCTCAGGCATTTTACAGAAACAAAGCAATGTGCAAGAGTGAAAAGCAGCTCAGCAGAGGACAAAGACTTCTACAAATCATCCGCAAAGATATTCCAGCTTCAGCTGTCATTGATGCAGTAATGAAACAACAAAGTTACGTGAAGATCACGGTGAAGAGCAAAGCGCCCAAGAACCAAGCCTTAAGGAACAACCTCTTCCCTCTCAAAACCAGTGGTGAAAGTACCAACTGAAAATGGCAGCATCTCACAGCTTACAAAATGAAAAGCATCACGGACCAAACACTCAGCCATTCAAAAAAGAGAACACTTCTATTAAAACACATTTAACTAGCAGAATTAGATCCTTAGTACCGTCAAGCACAACAGAACATGACTAGAACTGTCCTCTCTGCCCTCGAAAAAATCCCCACGCCAAACACAGCATAAACAGCTGACCTCTAAGCACTGAATGCACCCTTCCTCCTGGAGGCACCACCCAGCTTTATAATGTGATTCTCCCTTCCCTTTGCCTAGTTACAGTATGTCATTACTAATCCCACTATTACTGATCCCATGTAGAGAGCACAACAACAACAGCTCAGAGCCTGATAAAGGGAGATAACACACATCCCCTGAAACACAGCATAATTTTCTTGGGGATTTGAGCTTATTTATCAGGCATCTTTATCCTACTTGGGACACGACTACATCTGCTGTGTATTGCAGATCTGACTTTCGTGCTGAAGTGTGTCTATCGATTGTTGCAAGTTCTTACATTTAAATAAAACTCTTTTAGAGCTGTTCTTCCATGTCCTAATTATTGAGCAGACAGAGGACATTTCTAAGCAAAAGCACATGATCCTGTCCATACATTATGGATGACAGTTATCACCACAGCCCCAGGTTTTCTTCAGGCAAGGAATCATCCTACTGCAAGGAATCATTCCCACTCCAACATGAAAAGGAGATGTATCAAACAGCCTCTTATAAGGCCTTGTAAATCCCTGCTGCTGAGTATGAGCACACACACACGCCCTCTCTAAAAATACCAACACAAAGATGTATCAGGAGCCTACATGCACAAAGAAATCGACAAGTTGCAAAGTTGCAATTGCATAGAAAAAGAGGATATGATGAACTGCTGCATATTCTAAATTCCTTGGGGACACTGAGCAAACAAGATATGTGCAAGAACAAGGAATTCTTCCCTGGTGGAAAGCAAGAAAGTGACTACCAGCAAGATATTAAGCTCACAGCCCCTTTTAACAATCACTACTTGAAATAAAGGACAAAGAATATTCTTCCCCCACAACTGAAAAATAAGGAAAAGTTCAAAGAGACACTGAAAGCACAGATAACTTGAGAAAGTTCTAAGAGCAGCCTGCCACAGGCAAGAATCAAGCACCCATGTAAACAAAAAAGGCCAGTAAAGACAGGTATGTTGACAGCACTTCCTGAATAGGGGAAAATAGCTGGTCTTAACCAAAATTATGCCTTGAGTTAGTGGCCCGTTGCCACCCAGAACCCATCAGCTGAGAATCAGAGAAGCAAGCTGGCTTGGTACAAGACGCTGTTCTCATTTATGAAATGCTGATATCAGTATGAAAGTTAATAAAAATGAGCTATGGATGATGATATCCAATTTTGCTTATGTGGTACCCAAGCTGTGCCAGGTTCACTCTAAAATACAGATGAAGACATTTCCTGTCTCCATCAGCCCATAATCCAGACCCTGCATGTCTAATGTGGGCAGAAAACACATGAAACTATGTAGCTCTTCATTCACAGGCCATCTGAAATGCCCTAAGATAACTCAACAGGGCTCTATAGGCTACTCCAGAAGGACCTGGGTATCCCATGGGTCCTGTGCCAGATCTGCTGACCCTGTGCTGTTCCTTCAAATACCCTACAGCATTTCAAAGGGTAATAAATGCATATCCTTACTTCTGCAGCAGAATCATGCCCAGAACGCTGATTAAACAGTGAACACACAGTTCAAGACTAGCCTTCCAGAGCAAGTTTAAAGAAATTTGAGAGCAGCCCCTCTCGTTTTTCCTTCCAGCCAAAAATTCAGCAAGAAGCTGGGAGCCAAGCCCAGGTGGTGAGGAGGTTTCAGAGGTCAAGACACAGATTCCCAGCTGAGAATGCACCCTCCACATCTCTGTATGCTGAAGCCAACGTTAACTAATTTGCTCCTCAGGATGCTTCTCAGCTGAATGGGCTTGATCAATGTTCAGCAAGGCTGGGGGGGAATATTTACTACTTTCAGCACATAGGGATTTTGGTGTTTGTTTTTCTTTCTTTTTAGCTAGAATTATCTTTGGAAGATCGGAAGTACACTACAAGAATAGGCAGGAATATTTACCTTTGCATTAGAGGATTACCTTGGAGCACGCTCGCAAACCAGAGCCCTGCTGTGCCAGGTGCAGGAGAAACAACAAGCGACACCACTTCCCCTCCAGGAATCCACTGACTCCCGGCCAAGGCAGGTCGTAACCCGCAAGGCGGACAGGACAAGCTGGAGACTAAACATGCAGACGGGTTAAGAGGTATTGGGAGGAGGAGGAAACAATAAGGTGAACAGCATCTAACAAAAGGAAAAAAAAATAAATACCAAGAAGAAAAACTCATAGTAGTGAGCGTTCAAATCTATTTCTGATCTTATTCAAAGCATGACAAATATTCTCAAGGGAAATAACAGTTCCTGACACCACACCCACACATCATTATGTGAAAGTTTTAGCATTTTCTGGCTGCTTAAAGTCACATAATGATGTTTTAAAGAAACACAACCTGGAAAATTCAACACAAGATGGAAGATTCCTCTGCTATTTGTGTTTTTGCAGCCCCAGCCAGTCCTCATGTTTCATAGATATGTCACCCTAATTTCAGATGGGCACCACTGGACAAGATGCAAATACTGCTCTAAATGGACGGTCTATGAAGAACATTAAATGAAAGAGAGCACTCATTTATCACAGTCATATAGAACTCTTGCATTTCATAGTACTGTTTTAACCATAATAATGATAAAAATAAAAATGATGTTTTGTGACTAAGGGGCAAGCTAACAGCAGTGGCACCCTTTGGTAGCAAGCCAGACAGGTTTCAAAAGTTCAGCCCATAATCCTCCGAGCTTTACCTTCTTGCAATAACCGGGCAGAAACCACTTGTACTACAAATTGGCCCAGCAGCCCAGCCTATTTCACAGATCACAGGACACCAGAACTTTTAAGTGTCACATCTCACATCTGTCTGCTAGAGCATAACATTTTCAAAAGCAGCTGGTAACAGAAGACCCCCTTGTCTGTCCAGAGCATCTCAACTTCCCGTGCAACAAATCCCCTCTTCCCATACAACAGTGAGCCCCTCCACCCTTAATGAGGGCCTTATGTACTCAAATGATGTGTTGTGTTCCCTTTACACAGGGACAGGAGAGGAAAGAAAGTGCAGCCGAGGAAGCACTCATGGGAGGCATTCCTTGACCTGCCAAAGATACCCACTGCTCCCCAGTACGAGGCCAAGGCAGAGCAGGACATACTCCATTCATCTCTGCCAGCCACCCCACTAAATGCAGGAGTCTGGTCCGCAGAACCAAGTTACACGGTAGTTGTTGTGTTTTCATCCATCCAGACGCATGTCTTTTCATTGAGAAGCGTGTAAAAGAACATCCTGGGGAGCATTCAGAGTTGATATACTGGAAGCCATCGCTTACAGAAAAAGTTGCCGGCGAGGTTATGTAACACTGGTGTCAGCATGGCTCTGTGCACAGACGAAGCAGACTAAGTGCTTTGCTCCAATTCCATCTACTCCCTGCCACCTGAAAAGCCGCAGCTTCAACATGCTGTGCTTAGACTTGAAAACCACTAAAGAAAACAAAACCACTCTTGTATTCTAAAAAGGAAGAAGAGAAGTTAATGCACCAAAACAGTAAGAATTAAGTTAGATTTTATACCCTATAACTTGCATGTAAATAAAGCTAACTTTATTTTGGCTCTTGTGTTAGCATATAGTCTCTGAATACTTCATCATGGACGAAAATGGAAACAGCTTAAAAATCCCATGCACATGATAACAAGTCTTTGCAACGTACTCCCAGAATATGTACTCACAGATTTGAGCTCTTTGTCAAAAAAAAAAAAAAGCTTATAAAGCTGGAACTTAGAATTAAGCATCAAGTTTTAAGGAGGAATGAAAACCATCATTCAACCATCGTTCTTGTTTGGGTATTTTATTTTATTTTTTTTTGCTTGTTTGAAAGGTAAGTATTAACATCCAAAAGCAAAGGTTAAGTTCCAAGTAAAGAAAACAGTGGCTTTTAAAGGTAGAACTACACTAAAGAATCTGAATTGCCTATCGTGCAATCATGCTGAGGTACAATGAGAGCCTGCTGAAGGCTAAGAGAAGTAAGAGTAAATGCACTTTGGATAGGACAGAATCTCCTTGCTCTATTACTCCTCTGTCACTAGAGTTCCTTCTTATGTAGATCACTTTTGTTCCACTGAGTCACAAAATAAAGCTTCCCATTTTATTTCTTACAAGAAGCAAGAGTAAGACGTGTAGAAAAAAATTTAGAACTAGATTCTGGAGTGTTTCCCACTAGTGCTACATGTCTTTCTACAGCAATTAACTATAACCAAATAGCATTCCTTACTTTTTTTTTTTTTTAAATCCAGGTATGAGTTATTTTTTTCCCCATTCATACAGGCAGAGTCCAAGATAATCACATAACACCAACCCTAAATGCAAGATGATGGTTTGGGGAGATGGGGGTTGATTGGGGGAGGATTCCCACCTGCATCCCCTACACTTTTACTCTCCATGCACACACTGCATCAACTCAACAACTCCTGCATGTGCTACCAGTAATGTGAGCAGGTCAGATTTTTCAAGCACACTCCACCTCATTTGAAAATGATCTTTTTTGCTTTGGGAAAGCTACCCAAAGTTGTAGCCAGATCTCCTGCCGGGTTAATATGTTCCTTGTGGGAGCCCAAACTACCAAGGTTCATGCTTCATGGCACATGTGCCAGCTACGTGAGAGCTACAATGTGAAATGCCTGCATACTTTGCAACCCAGTTCAAGTGCAGCACAAGCGCACCTTCAGAACAGTGGTAGCTGCAGGGTTTTCAGCACATTTGAAGCAAGTCCTCGGATATTTCAGAAAGCATTTGTATTTCTGGAACTAACAGTTTTTGATTCAGTCTTAACTTTTAACTCAAGAACTTAAAATTACTTTTTTTTTTTTTTTAAATTCAAAGTGGGAAATGTGTTGCTGCTGGCACATATCTGGAATCTCTGCTCGATGCTGGCTTTAGCTAACGCCAACCAAGATTCCAGATGGGCTGCTGAGTGTTTTTAGTTTTTAAAAAACATGGCAGCCAATGCACCCATCTGGCTGCATACAGAAGTGATGCAGGAAAAGATCAAGTTCTACCCCTGTAATTGAGGTTGATAAATTGGGCGCTAAAATTGTGCACAGCAGAGGAGAAATATAAATGTATATACAGAGAGATGAGCAAGTACAATTTATCTGCATCATTAGAGTGTTACCATTGAGTGATTGCAACCATGTTATACACACATACAGAAACTTCAGACTGCTGAATCACTGCTCTTATGTGAATAGGGTTTTTAAACATTTAGACTGGTATTTTAATATAGTCTACAGCAAAGATTGCACATCTAAGTGCCTAAAGTTCCTACACAAAGAACAAAGCAGCAGATGGTACAGGTTTCTGAATTTATTCTCCAAGAGAAATCAGGGGTCAAACTATTTTTGTACCTTGTGTTATTTTCCAACAGTGCTAAGTGAATGATATCTTTATTTTTTTTTTCATTTTAAGCCTGCTTACATTTACTCTACGTAGCTTCAAGCAATTCCAAGAAGAGCACAGCAGTAGAAAGCCCTGCACATCTAGCCAAGAGTACATTAACTCAATAGCACAACAGATGAAACCAAAAGACCTCAAACTATATAGTTTTGTATCCATAGCTGTAGTTCTCAAGTGTGGACAGGTATTTCACATGTGGCCATCACAGAAAAAAAAAAAAACAAAAACAAACACTGACCATATTTTGTCATTAACGCAGCCTCTATGTACTCTTCATTGCAAGATATTGGAAAATTGTAAGTTTCCAAAAGGAAGGAAAGTAAGCTCTACAGTGGACAGCAGGCCAACATCCACTTGCAGAATGCTTAACAAGGTCCCTGGTGGAGTAAGGATGCTCACGGAGTTCCCTAGAAGGTCTCCTGCTGAAGTCCCTGTCCTGACTGAACCCACAGATTTTTCCATCTGTTTCACCAGGAATCACAGAGCAAAAAGCTTTCCCATTTTTATTTATTTTTAAATCAAAAGTCACAAGCCTAATTCTATTCCCACGTAACGGTGATGAAGAAGTTACTCCAACTTCAGTAGGAGTTCATCTTCTAATTCAGAGTGGCATAAGCAACAAGGCAAATGAGAATGCCAAAACTCTCGGGAGGAGCACTGATTAAGCGTATTCTTGGAGAGGTCTCTCTGGGTCTGAGTTCACCGTCAAGGCCCATGACTACCAGAATGTCACATTCCTTCAGCTTCTGTGCAGGACGATTGCTGGGTGACAGTTTAAATTATGTGGAGTTTGTTTGCTCTTCTCCTTTCCTTGAACAGTTCCTTACGACACTGATAGGAAGGAAAAAAAAGAGGAATAGCAAGCCAGACAGAAGGAACAAGCCAAGCCATACTGAAATCCGTGGGAGTTCTGCCATCCAGTCTGACGGGGCCAGAATTTCATGCATTGTCTCATTCTATTAATATTAAAGAAATAATGAGTACAGATTTACCCAAGAGGACATCTCATTCAAATTTTTAGATAACCGGCGTCTTCTAAAGAGACAGATGTTCCCAGAAGCACATGTCCTTTGCATCCTAAAGAACACGGCCTTTTTATGCAGCACCCACTGAAGCATTAACGTAGAGGGGTCCTGGTCATACTTCTACCAAGAACCAAATGGTTTTCTCACAAAAATGGTAGCCTGATTTGAGAGAGATTCACATCTATAAGTAAAGGACTATTTTCTTTTCTTTACAGCTTTTTAACAAAGTAAAGTGCCAAGAAACAAATGAAATCCTGGATACATTGAATGTAGTAACAAAAACTCCTTTTAATGTTACATCTACCATCTAATAAACTCTTCATGACTAAGAGTAATACAAAACTTTACTATAACCGTTATAATCAGAAGCAAGACAAATACTTGAGTGATAAGTAAAGGTAACAGTATGCAGTATGATCAACCCTAGTAGGGAATTCTGCTTTATTATTCAAGGTCTTTTGTTCGCCATTTCATTTCAACTCTAAACAGCAGACCACCAGGTCTGTAACCTGCTCCATCTCTACCTGCCTTGTCCCAGAGTTCAGTAAAGGACAGTGGGAATATGTCCTATTGCATTCTGACTTGGTTTTGTTTGTTTCTTCTTTTAAAGAGTATTGCTTGTTAGCTAGAATCCCAGATTATAGAGCAGCCTATATTTAGTACACAGAGACAATGAAATGTTGAGTCTACCGTCATTGCGACAACTGAAAACATCCTGCTTAGCTCTGTCAGACCCAGAACTGTAGAGCTGTACACAGCCCAAGCTCAACAGCAATATTTAAGTCACATTAGCAGCCTTCTCAAAGTTCCTCCATACAAAACGACATTGGAACCCACTGTACTCAGCCAGTTAATTTTTTCTATGTTAATAATATTTTAATATACTTTATCTTCAGCTAGGTCAGGACACGGACAATCCCTCGTAGGTAGATATTTCCAGGAATTTCAGCAGATCTTGGTAAAACATACTTCAGTATCAATATTTATCCAAGATGAAAGTGGAATCCATCTGGCATCTCTGGGCCTTCTCCACACTGGGGTCACAAATGGATATAGATATGCAGATTTTTCTTTTTTAATTGATTTTTAAGTTTCAATAAGCCCTAGCTGCTCCTTTGTAAAGCCACCAGAGAACGAACAGCAGTTCAAAGGTGAGCTAGTAACTTTAAATGAAGCTGGTCCAGAAATAATGGACTTCTGCCCCAAATCATTCCTTTCACTGAAAGGGTACAGTATTGTACATATAACATAACTAAGGGTTAGAGATCACACAAGAAATCTCTGCTGGCACTAGAAGCTCATTGCAGCTGCTGCAAACAGCTTAGCTAGTTCTACATAAAAGAAAAAAAATCAATAAAGAATTGTGATGAGGTATAATAATTATACTTGTCACCCTGCTCACCTCCCCAATGTGTATGGCAGAAGGAGGTCAGCAAACTCATGAAGGAAGAAACGCTTTGCTCACTACCTTCTGTGACTGCTCCACATCTCTCCAAATCTCTAAACACCACGCTCGCATATACAGGAGGTACTGGGAAGATCTCGTATCACAGAAGAAATGCAATCATCACTGAAGACAAATCTTAGAAGAACCAAAAATATTCGAGGCAAATAAACCTTCTTCGGTTTATATACTATGAACACAGGGCCAAGTGACTCAGTTTTGAGAATCTGAATTTGGAAGTTCTGGACTTTCCTTGGAAGAACAACCCAGTTTTCACCCAATTTGAACGTGTAAACTTCTCCACATAGATGTTTAATTGCATGAAGTCCTGTTTTCAAGTATATTAGCACACTTACTTCTAGGGCTCAGTCATGGGGGCATTGATCTCATTTTCATTATACTGCACTGCCACCAAGATCTGAAGTTAACTATGTTAACAGAGAAGATAAACGTTTTCCACAATATCCTGTGGAGTTTAGACATGTTTACATACATGGAAGATCAAATTCATTATCAGTTGGTGGGCTACGCAAGCTTTCATGAAGCATCTATGAATTATGGTGCAACGAAACACTTTTGGGCTGTTCTTAGTTGCTCTACATCAGTACATCTCCAGTAGCTAAATCCTGGTTTGATATTCAGAGGGTGAGAAAACAGACTCCTCCGTACCAACAGTATTAGCACACCGATCTGCTTTCATTGCCTTCATCCCAATGTCGTCATGATACAGATTCCTTGAGTGGGGAAGGAAAAGCTGAAGCAGGAGGGGGATTTTGCTCAGTTACCAGGCAGTTCTCTTTGCTATGGAAATAAAGCAACTCTTTGAGTATGCTGCAGTAGCGCTGGTATTCGGTATCAAAGACGAAAATAAAGGATATTAAGTAACTAGTAGCAAACAGAAAATGTTCTGAATAACGTGCACGGTTTATTTTACCCCTCTGGTGCAGAACGCTAACACTGGTAAAGGAGTTTCTTGGTCAGCTCAGCTGCTAGAGGTGCATCCCTCTGCTGCTGGCAGAAGAGCTGCCACTCAGCACCTGAATAACAAGTCAGAAAAACAAGGGCTTTGTACTCAGGCTGCTCCACAACAGCACTCAATTCTGGTGCTCTGATTGCGAGAGACTCCTCTGCCTGGCCTTTCTCTGCCAGACAATCCCAACATAATCCCCAAAAGGCATCTGTGGAAAATATACAGCCTCCCTTGGGGTAAGCTGAGAAAGGTCCTTACACAAGGGCAACAAGCACAGAACTGACAAACTGCACAATGAGAAAGACTGAATGAACAGCGTGAGCTCGATTTAACAATGCTTTTACAAATCGGAGACTGAAGAGCTGGAGGCAAGAGAGGCACATATTAGACGACTGGGTCAACGCTAGCCTGATAGTGGGCAATTTCACTGTAAGAAAAAGACATAGGGAGGGCTGTTTTGGAGGTAAGATTTAGTAACATCTGGATCCTGCGCTTAAAAAGAACAAAATCCTTCTGAGGAGTGCAAGCACATAAAATTTGTCTACCAGACACACAGAAAGGAAAAGACTTAACACACATCAAGTCCTTTCCATGATTTATCTTTAACTGAGGCTACCAAAGTCATGCATCAAGCCATTCATTCACAACTTCAGGAAGCTCCATATGAAGGGGACTTAGTGACATATTTAATATGGTAACAAAGCCAGATAAGAAACGTCAGTTCTGCGGCACATTTTTTGCTCACAGAAAAGACTTCGCACATACACACACGCACATACAAAAATCTGAACAATTAGAGTTACTGACATCACTTATAAATTCTGCTATTCATCATCCCAAATGCTACATTTGGGAGTTGGGGGAGGAAGGAGCCTACAACCAGTCAGATTTAATCATAACATCTGCTAAGAACTCCCAACCTTCGATTTCATTCCAACAAGAAGTAACCTTTAAGAACACCAGGAAAAGCCACACTGTTCAACAAAACCCACTTGAAATATTTAATGTCAAGACACTGATAAATTTAAGAAAAAGAGGTTGGGATGTTTCAGTATCTGCATAAAGCAGCCGGAGCAAGTTACAGATTTACAGTGTCTGGACAGAGCAGGAGGACGTGGCATTAACAATAAGTAGGATGAATCCAATGTGCTACTTGAATTCAAGAAAGCTTTGGTTTTTATTAATTCCTTCTGATTTTAAAGGTTCTGTGCCCGCCTAATGCCTGTCAGTGCACTAACTGGCTGACTCACCGGGGGTACACTACAAACTGGGAAGATGTCATGGTGGGGCCAGTTATCCTCAACCTACATAAAGCTTAAGAAACCTGTTAATAAACCAGCCCAAATACAGGTTGGGCACTATCAACTAAAGCAATGAACGGGCAGAAAGACACGAGGACAACAGAAGTGCAGAACAACAATTACCCAGGTGGTTACGGTTGCACTAGTCTTACATTGATGCTTCACACATGCTTTCCACCCCCTCCCCAGACAGAAAAAAAAATCTGCATGTTGGATTGTCCTTGGAGAAAGGGGAGGAAATGGGTTTAAAATTACAGAGGAAGGAAAGGTCTGCAGACTGAGAACAGTTTTTTTCCCCTTCTAAAAAAAACACAAAGAAGAAAGTATACAGTTCAAAAGTTTCATAACAGCTTGAACTCCACAAGCTTCCTTTCAACCCACTGGAAAGGGACGTTCCTCTAACTGAAGCCTTTGGCAACAAAGCACCTCCACGATCTGGTCAAGTTTCCACTAGACATATCAGGATACAGTGCAAGTATGAATTAATGGTTTTACATGAACATCCATCATAGTAATTTAGATGGCAACACTTCCTGTCTTGTCTTCAGTTATTTCAGACCAGACGATGCAATCATTAGGTTCCAGGTCAAACACCTTCAAACCAAACACAACGTGTAATGCCACCAGCACCTGGAAACCAACAGAGAACACCTAAATGAAGCTATTCCAGGTTCATCTCCAAGAGATGTCAGAGGTTTCCTCCCCCACCACCACCACATTACAATTCCAGTTTAATTTTTGTTCAACAATCTGCTTCACAGACTAAAACATTACACTTAACATTTGACACTAATGTGTTCTAACAAAGTTGATGCATTAAAAGGATTACACATTTACAGATTATTGAGCAGGTTCCTCCTGGATGTCTGCCCAAAAAAATCCTGCAAATGTTCTGGCTCTGGGCTCTCTCGGTTACACCCAGCATTCATCTTGATAGGTTAGTGTAACCAGTTTGCATGCCACAAAATGATCCGAAGCAAGCAATCGGGCAGCTTTTACTAGAAGCCAAGCTGAGTTAGAGAACCTGAATAAATTAAAAAGGAGGTTAAACATCAGCTAATTCTACTCACAACACACTGCTGTTTATTCTGGTGCTTTGTCAATTTAGTAACCCAGCAGAGCCATATATACGACTTATCTTGTATGTGCAAGCAAGAGATGATTAGGAGGAAAAGGAATTTAAATTGTCTGTAATAACAAACCTTGTATACTCTACGAAAAAAAGAAAGGAAGAAAGGAGAAAGTTACCAGGTGAATTTGGGTTGCAAAACTGAAATCGAGGTTTCGTGTTTGCTTAGCTCATTTCTAAGCAATAGAAATTCGCATGTTCTGAAGCCAATTTACTGCAGCAGATGTAAGTATTGAAAATGCAGTGAGAGAAGAGAAGTCATGCAGCAGAAGGGACTGCATATAAGCCTCACAAGTTGTTGACTGAAAACTCTTAAAGACAGGACTGCAATTCTGAACTAGATTAAGATATATAACACATCTCCTAAGGGCTTTCTGCATTTCTATACTTGCTATTCAAACTTTGTGTTAATTTGAACTTCTACTTGCTTGAGGAAAAAACAGGAGTTTTGAAATAAGTCCTTAATCATATCAGGATACCACCACGTTCCACCAAGACATAAGTGTTTGCTTTTAAACCTGGTACTTGGGAAGGGGGAAAAAAAAAGTATTGTCTTGTGTTAGTAGCTCATATGAGAAAGATTTATGAAATAGTTAAACTCATACACACCCTTCCTGCCTCTCTGGGAAAGGAAGAGTGCATTTATTTATATGTTCCATTCAGAAAGCCGTATTTGAAAGCTATTTTAGGGCTGTAGATTGAAGCGTTCAAGTGGCACCATTAAAGCAATTTGGACAAAAGGGACTTTTTAGCCTGCTATATTTGCGTGATACTATAGTCCTTAAATGAATGCTCAAATGCTGTATTTTCAGAAGATTCATGCACCAACCAATGCACAAGAGGAATGGAAGCACATACCACCACACCCTAGACTACCTACAGGTTTTATACCTGTAGGAACAAATATTCTACACTCTGAGCAGAGCACTCCAACGCTTTTTCAAGTTGTGCTGCATTTTAGAAAGCTCATCCTTGACAGATCTCAAGTTCCTGCTTTTCAAGTTAGTTTTATGACCTTATCAGTTGAATTTTGACATACTTGCATATTGCTTGAAAAGGCAAAATTTCTAAAGGATATATCAGGAGGCATGAAGGAGGAATTTAAAAGCCCACTGTTTGATGAGCACTGTGTCTGGAAAACGATTCCTTTGTACAATCAGATGCAGTGAACCTCTCTTTAAACACCGAATGTTTCCTTCTATGCCTCATTAAGTGATCTTAGTAGATCCAACGACCTTGAGTAACCACGTGATTTTCTTTCGGTTCTAAAACATAAGTCCTGATCTGATGACTTGTAAGCCATTGGCATTAGCCTCAGTTCACAAAAACACCCTGAATCCTGCTTTCCTTGTTCATTCCATCACTAGCTTTTCACCACATCCTTCCATTTCCAGCATATTGAATCAGCCAGATTAAGAGAAGCACTCAGAAACCAAATTGCTAATCACCTGCTTGTACTATTGATCAGCAACTTCTACAACATACTACAGCTGAATGAGAAACAACCCCGGAAATTTAACACCTACAAGCTACATTTAGGCTTTTGGAAGCAGACATCCTCCCCCGCCTCTCCAGTAGTTACTGTTCCCACTGCTCTAGCACAGCAGTTTGAACAGCTGTGCAATGCACCAGACAGATAGGAACAGATCCATCTGGAAAAGGCTGTATTTCTGGAGATTCTGGCATTTCCTTCCAAAAGCCGATCACTGCCCTGACACGCAGACTACTTGTGCTAAGGCATCACAGAAGACTCCACATGAAACTAAGAGCAAATAGCCAGTGCTAGTCACAGCAGCAATGTCTCCAGCAAAATCACAGACGTACAGGCTGACAGCCACTACAGAAAGACCATCCATCCATTCGCTTCTTTCCTTCAAGACAGAAAACAATCAATTTGCAGCCATAACTACTGGAGGCTGTGTTGATCGGAAGCTGGGTAATCAAATTCAGGACGTGAAGACAGTCTACATCTATGGGGAGGTTTTAGTTTGTTTGTTTTTAAATCATTTTAGAAGGAAACTATTTACAGAGCCTCGACAGTAGTAGTTGTCTTACACCTGGACTATCATGCCAGGTATAAAAGCCAACAGTTTATCAACATGGAACAGACCACAAGCATTTCTTTTCCCTGAACTCATTACCTTAACAAAACATGGAAAGGAATGCTTGTTGGACACAGATGACAAGATGTGATCACAACGAAATTCTATCAACCATCTACTGCCAAACAAAAGAAAAAGTATCATTTCACATAACACTCCTTCCTCCAATAATGAGGAAAAGTGTTGTTTTCCATACAAATGGCGGTGTCCAACTTGTTATGTAAAATCAACATAAAACCCCAGCAGTGACCTGCAAACAGCAGGCTGCCGGTGATCTCACATACCATTAAATAATTAAAGGTAAGTGTCCACAGGACTCCTGTAAAGATTCAGTTTGACAGGTTTCAGGAAGCAGAACTCAAGATCGCACTGCATATTCAAAAAGGAGTCCATGTGTGCTTTACAAGGTCTCTGCACTCCTATGAACCTTGTCCATTATAAATACAGGCTTTAGAAATATTCTCACTTCGAGATAACTTACACAGTTGACTATTTGCAGGGCAAACGAATGCAATCAAACACTAAAGCTTCAAGGAGATTAGAGAGCTGCCAAGGTCTGAACTATATCAACAGCTTGAAGTCAGCTCATTCAATAAAGCTTTGACAGTATTACACTGGCAAAACAAACAAACCGATGGTATTCGCATCGGACATAGCTTCCCGTGGCACTAGCTCTTTCTACTCATGTAAGAGGAAAAAAGCATCTGTTCAATAGCCATTTCTAGAGAGAGAATGTGATTGTACTGTCACAGGAATACTACGGAGTGCTGTTGGGCCAGCACCCAAACTCTGTTACAACCCACTGGGGACACACAGGTTAAACATTTTTGCTTTATTTCAGGACTGAATTTGCCCAGTTTTAGCTACTGCTCCCTTTCCACCCCATCCTCTAAGTTAAACTGTCACGCACAACTAAATCAAGTGTCTTACAGAAATCAAAGCATATCATACCATTGTGTTTCAATCAAACTTGAAGCTCCATTGCAGAAAGCTTAACTGCTTCCCATAAACTAGCAATCCTCAGTATGAATTGTGCTACTGTCTTTACTCACACTATTGTTCACACAGTTTCACATTTGGTTTGTCCCACTTCATTCAAAATATTTCTTCTCATGGAGCATAAATCAGTTGACCAATAATTCCTCATTGATACCTTCCTTTATCAGTTGCTTTTACTGTTATAGCTCTGTTTATAGTTTTTGCCATCAGTTACCTTTTTTCCTTGTTTTTTTTTTTTTTTAAATCATTTGTACTTTCTAATCCATCTACCCAGGACTTTGAAACATATTGCTTTGTTAGACACCTTCCAAAAGCAAATGTTCTTTCCAGAGAGGCCTTTGAAATAATTTTCAACTATACCTGTTTACAATTATTTTCTTCCCAATCAGTCAGCCCTTCGTGACTCTTTAGCTGTAACGACCATTCCAAAGCCTTTACACGTTATTCACAAGACACTCAAATGGCTGGAAGTCTGCATTCTGCCTCCTTCTACTGATTTCACAGATCCTGTCTCCCATGTCTTTGTGCTCACGTACTGAAAAAAGAAACTAGACAGAGTACCTCAGCTGCTCTCAAACACCATACAGCACATAAGGATCAATACACAGCATTCAACATCCAGAAATACAGCATTACCACACAAACCTAAATCACCTCTAAGCTCAGTTCTGATTCTTGCATATAAAATTAATAAACCAAGAGATACTGAATCTGCTTAGAGTGTTGGAGAGTTATGAATTGGTGACAAACCTTTCTTTTCAGAGCTATCAGAAGAAAACTGCAGGCATGAATAACAAAGTTGGGAGCTGATGAAGCTGTGGCCCCACAGAAAGTAAAAGCAGTATTTTCAACAGCCATATTCTCCACAAGGTGTAAGAAGTCATTTTACTTACTGTGTAGAGAACACTCTTGTACTTGGGAAAAGGCAAAATCTCCATTTCTATACCTCATTAGTAATCAATTTTCATAGTTCATTAGTAAGCAAAAGGAATGTAAACCGACACCTTGAAAAATTGTTCTGTGCTTAGTAATAATAAACTTCTATTTCTTTCCAGAGTTAAGGCAAATATGCACAGGATGTAGACTTCAGATTTGCATTTCATGAATTTAACACTAGTGTGGCAGAACAAAAATAGAATAGCTTTATTCTTCCATGCAAGAAAATATACTAAACCTTCACTATAAAACCTACCACTTCTCTATCAGATTCTGGACATCTTAAGCGCTCAGAAAATCGCAGAATTGTGATTCCTTCCTCTGGAAATGACAGAGCCCAGCAAGATACATAGCCTACATAATGTATCATACTTTTCATTAAAAAAAAAAACCTTTCATTCAGGGCTCTCTGAGCAATTGCCAGGACAACAGGATTAAACTTCTGAGCATCCCTCCAAGAATAAAAGTGTTGGAAAGAGATCCTGAGGTAAACTAAAAGAGGGGAGATTTACATTAGATGCTAGGAGGAAATTCTTCACTCAGAGGGTGGTGAGGCACTGGCAGAGGCTGCCCAGAGAAGCTGTGGATGCCCCAATCCCTGGAGGTGTTCACGGCCAGGCTGGACAACCTGATCTGATGGGTGGCATCTCTGCCTACGGCAGGGGGTTGGAACCAGACTGTCTTTAAGGTCCCCTCCAACCCAAACCGTTCTGGGATTCCAGGATTCTAGTAATAGTGCCAGACTCATAGACAGTCTTCTTTGGTCCCCACATGTCCATAAGGAACTAAAAACAACTGCAATAAAGAAAAAAATCCTCAGTTTATTTCGTAAAAACTTCCCTTCACCGTTGAACTACTGTAGTACGTATAGGTTTACTCAAATCCATGGTGCAACTGAAGGGCTTTTTCTGCAGCAGAAAATACCATGAGTGCTCCCCCATACTCCCCACATAAAGCCAGACACTTAGCACTGTGGACTCGTACCTTCACATCAAGAGAAAACCATCCACCATCTCCACAGGCAGTGAAGAGAGGTACAACTGCAGCACCTTCAGCATAAGCGTGCCTGCTTTGGCTGGGGGGTAGATTTGATCAGTGCTTTGTATGCAGGCTCTGTATTTGAACAGCTGCAAGTTTTAGGTCTATCACCACATTCACCGAGCAGCTGGAAGTCAGTTGTCTGTCACTGTAAGGGAACCTACAGACATATTTCTCCCTTTCTTCTACTTAATGCACCCAAGCCAGAGTCATTGCTGGTGAGAAGTAACACGCCAAGCGATCCTGTCACTTCGAGGAAGTGATTCATGGAATACAGTAGTTTTAAAACCGCTCATCTATACCAGCTGAACCAGACAGCTTTTCCTTCTACCATTTCCTAGCAGTATTAATTACTATTTTAACATATTTTAATAATAAATTCTCATCTCCCCATCACTTAGAAATAATATTTCTGCTTTTAATGCTCCTCTGAATCCTTAATCTCATCTTCAAGAACATTATCTCTTCCATTAAAATGATGTGTGTGTATATACACACAAATAGTCGTTCAATCATTCATTATAATTTTAAGCTTATTATTCTACAGATGCTCCAGAAAGGCTCTTTACAAAGCTGAAATTTTCAGGTAAAGCAGTTTCTTGACAGCACAATACAACACAGCCCTTTGATGAAGCAGCCAAAAAGCTGAAGTCATTTACTTTCATAACACTGGTTAACACTGGAAGTCTCACTAAGATCAATTTTAATCTGCCATTTATTACTACTTCAAGAACTCTACATGCCTTCAAGAGAATCTACAGTAAACCCTTGCCCTTTTTATCTCCTTCATACCTGAGATCACAAAACTAATATAAGTCACAAGCTTTAAGAAGATATTGCTTTTCCTGTTGACTCAGATTGCTTCCAAGCAGCTTTGCACACAAAGGTATCACTGCATTACATCACACAGACCTTTTAAACTTTCAGTAAGAGGCAGCAATAATGCATACAAAACAGCTGGAGAACAGGTTTCATTTCAGCAAGACATTTTGGCGATCCTCTTTAGAGGAAAACCTTTGTCTTCCTGTTAATGGATTGCTACCATAAATGTTTCATGAGCATAATGTTTTATGCGGGTGCTAAGTAAGGAAAAGACAAAAAATACTTGCTACTTCCAGTAAAATAACTGAACCCTGAGCTGCTGAATAAAAGTGCTCAGAACAAATGTCTGCACATATACAGATACACTTTTAAAAAAGTTTCACCAATCAACCAGAACATTGCTGGGCTACACTTGAGAATTCAGTTTTATTAATACAACTTTATCAAAACACTTCACACTTGAGCTGCAGCACTGTGGACCCGCATTGTACTGCAGAACACTGAAGACAGAAGAAAACCCATATTAAAACAGAAAAGAAACTTCACAAGAGCTTTACCCAAACAAATGTGGTTTAAGTGACACGCTGACTCCCTCCCCCAGCCTTCGCAGTGTGCAAAAAACAATCTGATGTACAAGCAGCACATTATTACAACAACAAATGCATATTTTGCCAAAATAGAAGGGAAACACCAAGTAGCACAATGAACTACAGGGCTTCTGGAAGAATTTACTACAGGGCTTCAGAATGATTTAAAAAAAAGAATAATAATCTACTTGTTTAGTGAGAAATAAGTAATTTTCATTATTCTGGCATCAGCACAGTAACGTACTTGAAAAACCTCAAGAGTTAAGCTCATGTTTAAGCATGTTCCTGAGTAGAAACCAAGAGGTGAAAAAAGGCTGTGGAGCCAATGCACAAGGGCAGAACACTGCATCAAAACCAAGGGCACTGACAGTTGTAATGTAACACACCTAGATGTGATAGAGTATGAGCCCAAGGCTTGAAGTCACGAGGTACAAGGCTCAACTACATTAGCTAAGAGCTCCTGCTCCAACGGTCAACAACATAATGGTCCCATCCACCTTTATTTGGCTGTGCCTCGAGTACGAAGCCAGAATGTCACATTGCCTACCTGTGGGTTTGTGTTATCTGACAGCTCTTATGGTTTCTTTCCATCAATGCCTGCAACTGCACTGCTCCTCAAGAGAGGCCCATGAACCACGTGTCAGACAGGTCAGGTGCCAGCAGCTGTAAAAAGCCTTTTACAACACTTACTGCACTGGGGTAAAATTCAGAAATAACTTTAGTGCACGCCTTCCCCTGAGCTTACATTCGTTTAAAGTGCAAATTACATGACAGCCCTGATAATTCCAGAACACCACTTCACAAACATTAATTACTATATCATGAGAAGCTGCCTTGTTTAACAGCCAATCCTAAATAGCTCTGAAACTTAGTCCCATTAAGGTTTCTTCAGACTTAAGTACTTGGTTGCAGTTGCTCTGTAAAGGGTAAGAGAAACTAAGCTGGCCCTATATCACATACAAGCTTCTGACACGCAAGAGAGCCCTGCACAGAAGGAAGGCTAAACGCACATCCAGTTACATCTCATCTAGCATACCCATTTGACAGCAGTTCTTAAGTAAGATGAACGATCTTCAGGCTTCATAGGACACAGGACTGAAATAAGTCTTATATGCAAAACAGTTTGGATTAGGTTTAATCTATTGTGTTTCACTTGGGTGATTCCAGGCATGGAAACCACTGACATGATATCTAGACCAAGGAAGTCAGCAGCCTAAGCTTTCACACCCCAAAAGTATCCATAATTCCTGAAACCACCGTACAAATTCATAAGATAAATCCTGAAGTGAATGACTAGGAAATAATCACCAAAAAGAACGCTTAAAGAATCAGTAAGTTTCATAGATGGACAAAAAATAAGATTAAATCTCTCATAGGAAATATACTCCATTAGAACTGATAAAAAATAATACTATATATATATATATAAAAAGAGTTATCAGTGGCAAATCAAGCTTTACTTCAACATTTGGAAATTTAGCGGCAATGTTTTTCCACTTTATAGCCAAAACAAAGTTTGCTGAGTCTTTCAGCACGCTTACAAGGGCAGACCCAGCACAGGTTCACAGGTTTCCTAGCTCCAAATGTGACTGTTAAGAAGTGAGCAACATGTATTGGTATTTGCAGCTTTTTGTTCATCACTGTACAAAACAGACCAGAAAAAAATGGAACAGGAGAGGGAAGTGCCATCCTTCTCAACGGAAGGAGACAGAAGAGCCCCATCCCTTCGTGCTGCTTACATGGACGTGGCACTAGAAAGCTCTGCAGAGGTCTGCAGCACTCTCAGCACCATACAGGGAAAGTCTCTGCCCAGAACGGTTCACACAAATGGGATGTCAGTAACTCAGCCCGTGTCAGTCTCGCTCAGTTATCTGACAGCCCTGCAGTTTCCAAATGCCGATATTTAAACAAATGAAGCCCCACCCGCAGCCCTCCGAGCCTCCTGACTTTCTGCCTTTAGCTTATCAGGATAGCAAAGCCAATTAAAATAAACAGACTTATGATGCTCACAGCCTTTCTGCATCAAGACCATTCATGGAATGCTTAAAAAAACCACAAAAGCAGTAAGGCCTGTAGCCAAAATAGCTGAAGTTACATTGCAGGAAATACTTAAGCTATTCTGCTTACAATAGGCGGTTTCCTGCCCAGCATTAGCATTCCTCTAGGTGCCTATTCTCCCGGGGGAGGCCCCCCAAGGACTGCATCACAATTTGGCTTCAGAGCATGAAGCCAAGCTCTTTTTTTTTTTTCCCCTCTCCCAGAAAGCTCGTGCTTTCATCAGTGGCAAGAAATAAAGAGGGACAGTATTAACTGCAGGTAAATCAGTGCTGTTTCTCCCCCCACAATTTCTCTTCTGCAGCTGGAGGTTGGATTCCTTTACATGGGCCTGTGTTTCAGCTTTTGCATCTGAACCACTGGCTGTATGGACTTTAAATGGAAAAAATTATAATATATTTATAAAGCCTGCATCATTTTTCCCCTATACTCCGTAATTACTCCTGTTCATGCTTTTGAATTATACAGAGTTTAACAAGGATCACACCCCAGTTAAAATGTAAGGCAGTTTGAGTGTTACATTCATTGGTCAAAAAAAAAGCAAACAGCCAATCATTCATCCATCCATCATTTTGCTGTCACCAGTTTGCTATGACCACACAACCACCAGCAAAGTCTTTCTTCCCTCACTTTCACAGGATGGAAGAGAAGGACGGGCTCCCCTGGAATCGGACCAAGACAGAAGTCACAGGCACATAAAACTGCATCCAGGATTTATTGCAAATTCTGCAGTCCCATGGCAGCCCAAATTATAAATTCAGGCTATAGGTTTTGGGAAGCCCCTGAGGAAGAAGAGGTACACCTACAGCTTACAGGAACACAGATATGGAACACAACATCTCAATGGACATCAGTCTGATCTCAGACTGCTAATACTTCAGGGCAAGGTCTTTCTTTACCTAGATACTGTGCTAAGTGTCTCATACGTTTGTTGCACTGCATGAAGTATTCGCAAGATTGAAACAACAAATCCACGTATTTCTAAGAATCCCTGTCACGGTAGATTTTCTTTTTTATTATTCCCTAAATCTCACAAAATAAGCACTCACTACCCCTGACCATTTTTCCCCTCTTTGGGAAATAAATCACAGCATCTTTTCCTTCACCTAATGAAGTCTGCGGGAACAGGCTCAAGCTCAGACTTTGCATACTTACTATTTGCCATTAGCTATTAACTCCTACTCAGAGTGCACCTATGCTAGTTTCATAGTCACCTGCATAAATATGTTTTGTCAAGCCACAAAATTGCAGAAAAAAATGAATGAATGACCATTACAAATCTATTTGGGCTACATCATTATCATTTCAGACTACAACCAAATCCCATTTTCCCTTTGCAAATTCAATTCCCATCAATAGCCCCATACATCAGTGGCTGCTCATGTTTGTGGCCTCATTTTTTACGTTAAAAAAATTGAAAGATTACTGCCAGTGTATAATAGGCAAACTGCATTTTCAATTCCCAACACATGTGCTTCAGGGAAAAAAGAAACACAAGGTAAGGGGAAGAAATGCAAATGAATGCACTGCTATCAGCTATATATTACCCTAGTGACATTACCATACTTCATATCTCTGGCTGGGTACTTTAGAGAAAAAACACCACATTGTCATTCAAGTAAGTTCTTTTGTCATTTTAGCGAATGTTAGTTTACTTCTCAGGTTTCTATTTTATTTGCCCATGGGGCAACAAAACTAACCAGAGATGTTTCCTTCCACATATATAGTTTTTATCTACTTTGGCAAAATTTTTCCAAAGAACAAAATGGGTATCACAAGCAAGATTTCAGCTGAAGCGCTGCTTTCCAAACGACAAGGAAAAATAAATTAAAGGAATCCCACACATGTTGAAAAGGTTACACAACTCTTTGGTATGCCAAACCTCCTTTTCTGCCCATTCAGCAGAGCATCACAGAGCAATGAAACTTGCCGGAATCAAAACTCTTGTCTTCTCAGAAGAAAATTCCAGTACATCTTTATTACAACCCATGTACGAGCTAGCCAGCAGCCTGTGTAACTGGCGTTAAATCTCAGCATCTGTGCTGCATGGATAACTCGGCTGCTAGCTGGTGTAACACTCATTCTGGTAAACACTCACTTCATTGGTGATGTGCTGCAATGCAATAGACCAGCTCTACAGGGAATTAGAGCAGACAGGTAATTCCTGCCAATCACTTCGAGGGGCCGTTCTCACACCAACAGACAGATTCAGACAACTCCAATTAGCGCTAATTGTACTTCTTTCCAAGTCCCTCTGCAGCCAGAGATGACAGACTTCATACACGGCTCTTAACATAAGTGGCAACACTAATTTTGTTCACTTCAAAATCCTTCCTGGACACAAAGCTCTAAGCTTGGTAAATAACTCTTCCATGTTTTCAAGTGGCAGCAGGATTCTCCATTTTTAAGAATTCTCTCAAAATGTTTTACTTTACCTCAGGTGCCATACCTATCCAGACAGGAGACACTTGTTTTGTTTCCTGCTGCATTTCCCTACATACAAGGTGATGTAAAGTCTTAAGAGACCTCAGCAAAGTTTTATCAAGAAAAAACAGCAAAGCGTGTAGCGAGAAGTTACGTGCCATCCCACAGCTCCCCACTTCCAAAGTCCACTGTGGTGCTTCATGCAGGGCCAAAGGCCTGGTCCTCCAGCATCCAAACCAGCTGTGCCCGGAAGACCCTTGGGGCAGAGCAAAACAGCAGGGCTTCTGCACAGGCCTGGAGCCGTTTCTCTCCAACGTCAACACCTTCCACCCTGGCAGGCTTTTGCTGCCTCAGGGTTTTGTTGACAGAAGCTGAGCCCCCCGGCTCCCCCTTCCCTCCACAGGCAGGGGCCTGCTGAGCTGCCCGTGGCATCCTGAGGGGCCACGTCGGCTAAACGCAGACCCAGAGCACAACAGATCAACAAAATCCTGCAGAGTTAAATTCGGATCAATACACTATTGTCATATTCATCAATGGAGAACTCAAAGGCAACTGTCATTGGGTACAAACAACGACTCATTTTCCTCCAGTGAAGTATTTCCACCATCTGTGAAACCCGCAGTGAAAGACAAATATGGTTAAAAAAAGATGTTTTGAGAGCAGTTTTTACACTGCAATTTCACACCAATCCTGCAAACAGCAAAGTCTGTCTACCAAAGATGCTCAAAAGTCCATCCATACAGTCTCAAGTAACTGACACAACTCAGACTCAAACTGCTTGCTCCCAATATTTCACGTCTTAAACATTTTATGCTTAAATACATGCATCCACAAAACAAATCTGTGTCCACAGACCTCAAGTTTATAAACAAGAAACAAAGAAAAATGTTAAGTTTTAACAATTAATTAAAGCAGTTTAGCTCAATTTCCATCTGCAATTATAATCATTTCCCATTTAAAATATCTACCACATTTTATTCTTAATTAAAAATGACATCCTTGCAATGAAGTGCAATATGAATTAAAAATTCAAATGTTATCTATGCAAATTTGTTAGTCCTTTGATTTTCTCCCCCTTTTATGCAAAGTCATGTGTAGGTTTATTTTTATTAAGCTTGTATAACTTCACTCAACGTCTTCTGCTCTGAACTCTATACATAATATTTCAATCCAAGGACAAAGAAATACCTTGTAAATGGTGCAATTTCTTTTCAAACCTCATAGCATTCATTTAAGAATCAATACCTATGTGAAGAGGTATATTTCAAAAATAATTTTGAAGAAGTCTGTGCAATTTTAAGACTTAAAACCATTGGAAGTGTAAAGTGTTTTTAACAACCATTTCTTCAGGCCCTGACAATGGAGAAGTTAATGCAGCACGATAATAACACAACTTCAAGTCCGCTCTGATGACACCTAGATTTCTGGTGACCTGTCTCTCCAGTGTGACACTGTACCCTCAGCCCCACATGGGAATCTCTTACCAATGTATTTACCTCTCTCTGCAATGTTTGGAGCTTTCATCCCAGATTTAAAGATCTCTTCCTGCTTCATCAGCCAAGAGCAGTCTCTTCTCAGATTCTCTAGGTGAACAAACTCAGCTCATAGCATTAATGCCTTAAAAATATGCATCATTGCTTGCCCCACTTTTTCAGGGGATTTCAAAGGAATTTAGCAACATCATAGCGCTAAATTGTAATTTTTCCCTAGTCCACCTCCAGCAGTACAGTTTCAGCTCCAGCTTTGTACTGAGAAAACTCAAGAGTTTAAAACCCCATCTAATAAGCAAGCATTATTAGAGTAATATATTCATAATTGCATAGACATCTTACCAAAGATGACTGCTGCCTTGCCCAGATCTACTTATCTATCCCAGTCCAGCAGGAAGCAGGCTTTCAGTAAAGGACCAGCTGAAGCAGTGTACACGCACATGCCATGAACCGTCTTGTGGAAGCCCCAGCCAGCCCCTGACAAGGAGATGCCTGTGACTGCTGTGTTCTGGTCTCCCTGCCAAAAGAGGGCATCCTGCAGCTGGGAAAAGTTAAGGCAACACACAGTACAATTTCTTCTGCTCTGTGATAGCATGATGAGGTTATGTTATGGCAATTAGATGTGTATGCTTCTAAGGAAATAAACAAAGGTGGCCAGCTGTTTCACAGATAAGATCCATACAGAAATCATCATTATGGACCGGAAAGAGAATTTCTCAAGGTCCAGAGTGCAGTGCAATGGCTTTAAACCAAATATATACTTATAAGGCAATTAGATGTGTCAATATGAGGCACAAGAAAAATACACTATATCAGAACAAGATCTGCAGTTTACCAAATTACAAGGACATATCTTGAAGTCAAATTACACAAACACAATTACATAAATTACACTTTAACCTTCAAAGGAAGAGGTCTTCATTGTATTCCAAAAACGTCATAGTGTTTTATTAATAAATCCTGGCAAGACAAAATTTCAATTCATGCATTTATTTCACTGGCTAGTTTAAAACCTCCTTATTCAATAATCTTTTTCTGTCATAATCTCCTTACCTAATTTAAACAGAGTGCATACTCTTGCTAGGAGTGTAATTTTCATTTAAGTTGCTATATCTTGTGCACAAAGAAATATGTCAGTTCAGCTCACCAGTAATGCACTCTTTTATGCTATACAGGAGCAAAAAGTAGACTGCTTATACATCCTGATATGACGGTTGCTTTTTTACCTTTTCTTACAGAATAGGCCAGATGGCAGCAAGCCTCACACAGTATTTGTGTAAAAGCTTCCTGTGAATTCTCTCAGGTATGCTAACTCCTTTCTTTCCCATCCTGCAAAGATTCCTTGAGATTAAGGCAACCAAAAAGGACTAGGATGTCTGAAGACTGTTCCCCGGCATTGTCATCTTCTTATCCTTCTCATTCTTTTAGAAGTAAGCACATATAAAGTCTCTCTCCCCTCCAATTATGTCATTTGTCTTCTGCTAACTCTTATGCACATAAAAAAAGCAAAGAAAAAATCCTTCTATCCAGCATTGTAATTGGAGGAGCTTTAAATAGATAATTTAACCTTGGGAGAATGTTCATTTTCACAAAGCATCTCTCTCCAGTCTACGAAACTGACAAACCCTTTCACCTGAGCCTGCCTTTCTCTAATTGTGACAGCACTAAGATAATTCATTTCAAATAGTTGATCAACCCAGGGGGAGTATGAATGCCCAAATATTTAACAATTATGCCTTTTTAAATTAAAACTCAAGCTTGCAAAGATGGTTGTTGCGTGATCAACAGCATATCAACGCCATCAGAGACGATGTTTTACACACCAAAAAGAATTGCTTTTTCAGAAACTATTTGGTAATTAGTGGATGTATCTTTTTTTTTTTAATCTGACTCTGCTACTGCACACTAGTTTATCAGCTCCTAGCCTCTCATAGAAAAGAGCTATCTAATTAGAGCAAAATGGAAAGACTAATGCTCTTTGTCCTCTTTGACGGCTACAAAAATTCTTCCAGCTCAGTATCAACACTGACTTCATGATTATGAAGTTCAAGGGCAAGGCAGATTTATCCTGAAGCTAGCCCTACAGAAGGTCAAAGGGTAAAGAGAGCTGTAATGCCCTCTAGGTCAGAAAGACATGAAAATTAAGATAACCCTGAGGAAAGACTTTTTTTCTGAAGTGCAGAATGGGCTTGTAGACAGGTGCATCCAAAAAGAATTCAAGCCACTGAAGGAAAAACTAGTGTATCTGGGGAATATATACAGACTCTTCCCCATTGTCAAGGTTCTCAGAATCAGCACTGCCACTGAGACCAGCAGTAGCTGCCCACACAGATACCATGGAGGCCTCAGGAGCATCCTGGACCCCCCTCAGACAGATCAATCTTCTCCAGTGCAATGTACACTTTGCCTTGTCTTCATTCCTAAGGAAAGCAAAATAAGTACTGCTGGTACCTGCACATACAGCTTGCAAGCCAAGAAGGCTGTCCGACAGCCAAATCTCACTGATGGCATGCCAATGCACCAGTATCTAGAGTTCCCTACCAAAAACACGTTCCTCTCTCCAAAGATACAAAGAGCTCCACAGTACCCTGATGGCCCTCTCACCCTTTGTCTCCTCACAGATTACTTAAAGCAGGAGGAAGCCTTACTGTTTCACACCCAAATTAAGCTGAGCCCAACTAACCACTGCACAGGAGTTTACCTTCCCCTTTGCCACAACAGGGAGAGGAGCCTCCTGGCTTCAGCAAGCTGCTTCAGTCTTGACCACCTATGCCAGGGCATGCAACCCCTCACCCTTGTGTAGCAACTCGCCAAGGCACCATCAGTACTTCTGCTAGCACCAGTCAGAGTCTGGGAGGGAGAAAGTACAGCCTCCTCCTCAGGGCTTCTAATCCAGATGTGCATCTTCAGTTATCAAAGCTCCCACATTAACCAAACCCAAACCCGCAAGCCACACTCACACTGCTGGAAGAACTCAATGAGGAATCTCACAACATGCTTCTGACCAGAGCAGTGTCTCTGAATGTAAGGAAACAACAGGCTGCCTTCCTTAGAGTCTCCTTTCACTGCAGTGTTAAGTATCACACAATACAGAAACATAAGGAGCCAGGACAGACCATGTATGAGTACATTGTGATCAAAGTGGTCCAAACTGTTCAAGTCTAATTAGATTTAAATGCTTCTCAATCAAGAATAACTTTGGTCTAAGGAAAACAAAGGAGTTCAGTTCGCCAGTCACAGGTGCAATGTGTTCACCCCGGCCTTTATTGTGAGGCAGACAGGGTATCAGGTTCAGCCTTTCTGTAGCTGTCAGATCTAACTCCAATAACAAAAGCTAGAGCAATTCAACCTGGTTCAACATCCTGGAAGTGATGAAAATGCAGACTGTCAGCTGAGAAGTGCTGGTTACACACAAGCCAACTTAAGAGGGTATTTTTAGTGTGTTTGTCCAGCTTCGTCATTTCAGAAATAGCTGTGGCCCAGTCCATCGCTGCCCTTCTCGGGGATACTGGAACATCAGGAGACATCAGGGTCTGTAGGGGCAACATACCCCATAGCTCTTAGAGTCCTACATTTCTTCGGAGTAAGGTTCAAACCAGGACATCAGAAAGAAGCACATCTGAAATCCTATACCACAGTCCCCCAGAAAAATCAGTTGTTTTGTTGTCTATTTTTTTCCTTCTACTTGAAGATTATCATCAGATTCCCTCAATTATTTTTATTTCATACCTTTGGCACATCGCCTCTGATCTGTTACATCATACCGTGCCATTACCTTCTAATCGTCACTTGCAGATTCCTCACATGATGCATGGTGAAAATTCTGGGCTTCACAAACACTCCTGGCACAGAATGGAAAACAGTTGAAATGGGGAAGAAGTGGCAAAGGAAATTATAGCTGAAGTTTATGTTAAAACACATGCTGAAATTAAATTGATTTTTAGAACACCAGTATGTATTTTATAGACTCTGTTGCCACAGTTTCTATTGCTTTTTCAGTCTTATTCTTAAAACACTAAAGAAAATATATAGTTGGTAAAACAGAGCATAGACAGGAAGAGAGCAATCTGACTGCAAACCCAACCGCACAAATAGCTTGCTTCTTCACTGGTTTTACTCATTGAAAAAAAAAAAATGTGTCTATAGGCATTAGTGTTTGAAAACAAGTAATCTCCACACACTTTCCCTCAATGACACACACTGCCCAAACTGATGAAACAATGTGTAAACAATCAAACGTGAACGCCACTGTAGCTTTTCAGGGAAGAAACTGCAATGAAGTACCATTGCCCTTTATCAACATATCCTGTACTCGATAGCTTTTCCTTGTCAACATTGCAATAAATCACTCACTAATCAGATTTCATCTGATGTTGCACCATCATACTCAAGGTAGAAGTCCCCAAAGAATTTAACAGGGAAGGTTCTTTCCAGACCAAAACCAACAGTCCTCCATAGGCTACATTATATAGTAGCATGTAACCGCTTTTCTCCATACTAGTTAAACTCTGGTGCAAAATTAACAGGCACTCGCAGCTTTAATACACCTACACACAACGCTGGCTTCAAAGTTTACAATAAAAGCATTAGCTAAATACACTTCAGCCAAAGGAATCACAAGGCCACTTGACGTCAGTATCACTACCAAAGAATTTTACTACCCTATAAAGTAGCCTTATGTGTTCTTCAGACAGAACTGTTCTTCCCCCCCCCCCCCCAAAAAAAAAACCTCTCATCTTGCAATTTTGTCTATAAGTATGGATTCAGACATTCATTATGAATCCCCTGCTCAAAGTCAGTTCTACTCTATTACTAGAGCATCTGCTGAACATTCCTTCTGATACACCCACTAACTGCTTTGCAAATGGAAGAAACCTATTCAGGTATAGAATTCCTAAGCTTAATTATTATTATGCCAGGTTTTTAAAAGCAGTAGTATTCATACATAAATATTAGAATTAGACATTAGGAGGAAATTCTTCACTGAGGGTGGTGAGGCACTGGCACAGGCTTCCCAGAGGGCCTGTGGATGCCCCATCCCTGGAGGTGGTCAAGGCCAGACTGGACAGGGCTTTGGGCAAACACATCTAGCGGGAGGTGTCCCTGCCCATGGCTGGGGAGTGGGACTTGGCAGTCTTTAAGGTCCCTCCCAACCCAAGCCGTTCTATGATTCTACAGAGCAGTACACAGTAACTTGAATACAAAAAAAAAAGCAGAAATGCTCAGAAGTGCTCCACAGACCAGAGCAAGCAGGAGACTGCTCTTAGAGCAAGAAGAGATGCAAAATACCTGAAATCCCAGTGTTCAGAAGAATGCTCGGGCATTCAGGCACTGGTGATCCCAGCTTGAAGCACAAGCAAGCCCTGGATAGAAAACACTGCATAACCATAAGGGGTCCAGTTACTCTCGAGAGGGATAGGGCAGAGAAAGGAGCCCGAAGATGGGACCATGCATGCAGATGAGAGGCAAACACCTACAGCAAGGACAAGACAGCACCTCAGCTCTTGGTGGATTTTGCTTTTGCAGCAAGCAAGATGGCTGTGCAAGCCCCACGGCAAAGACTACCAGAATAACCACAAAGGCCATAACCATCAGAACAATTTATCCATGAAAGATAGTCAAGATGAATGAGCAAAGGGGCGGCAAAGCAGTTTTCTAAAGGTATTGCCAGTTCTAAATAACAGCCACTTCTTCAGCCTAAGCTCTTTCTGAAGAGAGACTGCAAATATTAGAAACACTCAAAAAGCATACTGTCCATGCAGTCCAGCTGAAAGACCTTTCAAGCTTTTCTTTTGACATACACAGAACTACAGCATTAACGCCTTCCCAACCAGCTTGCCATCCTGGAAAGCAGGACAACAGAGTCATGTAATAAAGCGCAAACAGGTAAGCAGGCCTCTTGTATAGCACATGTGAAAGGACAGCAAGGGCTTAAGCAGGAAAAGAAATTGAGCTCTCCCCACTTTACTTGCAAGCACGAGAGCTAGCAGAAGGGTCCAATTTTTGTTGATGCTGCTTACATCAATCACAGCAGAAGTCACTGAAAGGAACCAAGGGAAGCACCGAACAATTCATCAGCTTTTCCTTGCAGACAGGACAGTGCTACTGGCTTTGATCCTTCATTTTTCTCAGTATTGCATGGCCAGGCAGTCAATGAAAACAGAAGCTGTGTTCACAAAAACAATGCATTTTATTTTCAGCTCATCAGGACAGACTACACTGAGTAAGGCCCATGAGCTTTGACATTATTTCCAAGGAATGTAATCAAATGTAGCAAACTCCAGGATAGTCACTATTTCACAAATAAAAGCAAAAAGGCAAATCAAAATGTAATCCCTGTCTTTCACACTCAGCATATATAAAAGCATCCAGCTTTACAAAGAAAGCGAGCACTCCTTTATTACAGAGGGTGCTCATAACCTCATCAGTTCAGCAGAAAGCACAACTGTCAGATAAATTAAAAACCAAAGATCAGAACAGAATTATTTAGCAAGTGAACTTGTTACTAATAGAGTGCAAATGAGACAAGCTAGAGTTGTCATCCATTGACAGCATGCATCTTATAAGCCTCACCTGTGTCTGGCTCTGCAGACACAGCCTACACCTAGAAAGCCAGATGATGGCTCCCAAGTACAGAAGCAAATAGGGAAATGCAATCTCAAACTACAGAAATGAAGAGTAATTGATCAAGATAGCTATCAAAACTGTAAAGCATGAAGGTGTAATCAGGACTGCTGGGAAACCAGAAGGCTCCTCAGACCCAGTGAAAAAAAAAAGTTAATTTACTTCCTAAGTTGGTTTTCACCTTGAAAGCTAATTGTTGAAAGAGAAAAGGTCACACTACTTAATAGCATGAAATAGAGAAAGCAGTACATGCAGATAGTGCTTGACATGAGGTATTAATTACCTTTTTGACAGAGAATCTGTTTGTGCTGTTGTGCATTATTCCTTGTAATAAGCTTTTGCTTGGGATTCACTTATTATAGGCATCACTAGCGTGGGGCAAGTCACTTTTACCTTGCTTTCCTCAATCAGTGAGTACCAGGTCTGCTCACACTTTAAACACAGCTGGCTTCTTGGCACATAAACACAAATTCCTGTGTGGTTTTAAGTGATTAGTTAAAAAGAACTCATTTGCTGTTGTGATATCATATTTAAACAGTTCATGCACTAACCTGAAGTTGTCTTCAAGGATGAAGGAAGCTTGCTCTTCATCAGTATCATCTAGTTATTAATTATGTTTTGTTCCTATAAAGCATTGCTTTAGCAGCAACTTCAAGGAATAGACATTTGCTTTGATTACCAGGGTAACCAGATCTGCCTCTGCCTTTTGTTTGCCCTCTTCCTTGATTCATTAACGTATCTCAATCAAAGGATGGGGAAGCAAAGGAAAAGGTGAGAGAAAACTGAACACAACAGATTAAAATAACTGGTAGCTCATAATACTTGGGAGCTTCAAAGAAGGGTAGTTAAACAAGAAATGAGATTTAGACCATCCGAAAGGTTCTGGTATTCAGAATTAAGAATTTCAGGAATTCTTCAACTTTTCTGAAGTTATGAGAAGCAGTAGCAGTATTACAGCAGCCAAACATCCATCTTAAGGAAAAAAAAAAACAACATGAATTTCTGGAGGGATTAAAGTTTCACCTTGCACAATTTAAAATACAAGATGCAGAGAAATAAAAATGCTCCATAGACACAGGCCCAATAATGCTGGATGCCAAACTTCACACAGAAGAGGTAGAGCAAACACCTTACCAAAAGCTCCCACGTAAAAAGCCATGTTCTTCTCCACAGCAGCTGGTCTACCCTTTTTGGAAATGCTGTTTCTGAAGATGAACTAATTCCAGCTAGGTTATCACCAGTGACAGCAAGCCTTGCCAGTGAAAAGTGAACCTTCATAAAGTGACACAGAGGACAACCATTACTCAGTAACATGTCTGTTTCTGTCCATTTCGGGCAACCTCTACTGCAAATTAAAGAGGATGATTTTGTGCAGGCTGTGATCAACTCACCAGAGCAGCAACACATCCTATTTTGGACACTCCATCACAGCATTACCTGCAGATATTTACTCTATGTTCTGGTTCACCATTGCCTTATCTGGGAAGCACCAACATTGCTTCAGTCTGAATTCCATGTTGAATTTGACCCAGGTTAATTGTTATTGCTGGCAATCTGCTGGCTGTGTGCAAAAGTGCCAGCTGACAACACGACAGCAGCTTCTTACATGAATTAGTGAAATGCAGACATATCTACGCCAAGGGCTGAATGCACAGAGACCTAGACTCCGACCTTTCCACTGCAAGTCCTCCCTGCCCAAATGCGCCAGGGGAAGCCTGCGCTGCCCTGCCAGTGCGGGGCTCCTGCATCAACAGCCACCCATTCACAGCTCCCCAAGCATATGCTTCCTCTAAAACTGTTTTTCAACTACTTCTAACTGCCAAGTATTCTTTACTGCATTTACTTCCCAATGATGATTTAAAATAAATGTTTATTTTTAAATCATATTTGACATTTTATTAGGTACACTAGAAAACAAACCCATTCCTACATATGCAAAAAGTAGGAATTAATGAGGTCTGGCAATTATCTTGATGGAACGAACCAAGTGACTTAGTTGAACATACAGACTTTTGCTAGGGGAAAAAAAGCCTGCTCTAGTAGTTAAAAAACTAATGAAATTGCTTCTTATTGATTTTAATTTAGGTTGAAACACTAGCTGTCTCTCCGACAAAGCCAGAAATGGAAACAACTATAAATGAGTACAAGATGCGATAAGATAGACAGATTCTTAAGTAATCTAGTTTAGAGATGACCTCCAGTTTAGACAGTACTTAAAATATGATATATGTATGGATCAATACATAAGTTTGCATATGTCTCAGCACCAAATGCTGGACAGCTGTGTCTTTTTTTTTAATTTAAAATGTTGTCCAATTAAGCTGTATTTTTTTTCCCTCTTACTGAACGTCTAGATTCTAATTTACAAATAAAATCAAGAAAAGCAATTAAATGTTAAGTACTATCAGCATGTTTCCCCAAGTGATGCACATGTGCAACAGAATAGAAGTAGTCCAATCTTGATACAGAAGGCCAGGTTACAAATTCAAATGCATTTGTATTACCATTACTTGCAGGCTTCACGCTTTAGCGAGTAACAACACCGGGCAGCACCACGCTCCCCCTCTGTGCACAGCAGAGCCTCTGGCCACGAGCCTCTCCCAGGCTGCAGCAGCTGCAGGTACACGATGCTCCTGCAGTCCTCCAGGGCAAGCAGGGACACCAAGCAGCAGCAACCAAGTACTTCGGGTGCACAGGAAGGATGCTGGAAGGGCCTTCTGGTGATGACCACCCAGTCCATCACTTTTAGCGTTAGTTAAAACCTTCCTGGCAGGCTGCCTAGCAGCTCCTCCCAGCTCTTCAGGCAGCACCCACTGCCAGGACCCGCCTGGCTCATCCTGCACTCTGTCCTCCTGAAGCAGACGAGACATATCAGCTACGATCAAGCACAATTAAGTTTATGATCCTTTCAGCATGCCAGAACTTGATCCAATATTAGCTTACAGCAATGGATCAGATCTTCTGCGTGCTTTTTGCTGAAGGCTCTCACATTTGGAGTATCAGACTTCCTCTCTACTTTAGTCATAAGGAAGCATCTCTCCACCTTCACAGGCAGAGCCTCATCCCAGACAGGGTCACATAAGCAGGGGGAAAATGGATCATTTGTCCTCATTTGTTGCATGGTACAAGCTCACCCAAAACAATCACAGGTGAGAGCTAAAAAGCCTCCAAGGGAGGCTATCCTAATGGAACCAGTCACAGCAGCAGAGCAGATCTTCTAAATTCCTACAGTTTGCTCAGTATCTACTCCCTCCTACCTGAATCCAGCAGGAGAAAATGAGGACACTACAAGAAATGCTGTTTCTACCAAAAATAGCAGCATGAGTAACAGTAAGGGGGCTAGAGAATGGATGGGGTAACAAAGAAAAAAAAAACATTTAACACTCCTAAAAAAGAATCTATTGCCTCCTTTGGTTTACATCCAAATTGCAATCCAGTCTCGGAGTTTCAGGTGAGGCTCAACTGTTAGCCAAGTCACGGACAAGCACCAGGGCTCGGTACCAACCAGAAGGCCGTGGTCTTGTTCTGGAGCTGTGAAGATTCCACAGCTCACAACACTGTAATACAGAAGTCAAACCTGAGTTAACCATTTCAAGTAATTCCCCAATAGCATGCACTGTGCACCTGGACCACCACGGATGCACTGGACGCACTAACTGCTACTCCCTTACAAACTGCACAGTGCTGCAATCACTGGGCAGGGGTGGCAGAAAAAAAAACAGAGCAAGAGACACATGGAAAGACACTACAATTGCAGAGGCCTGCCTTTATATTGGTAAAGTTGCCATCCCAGCTTTAATCAAGTCACTTAAAAAAAATCTACTCAAACAATTTATTAAAATAAAGTTAAAAACAGTAAGAATTAATGATACAGGCCACATCCACTGAAGAGCAGAGTATCGTGTTCAGCACCAACTCCAATAACAATCTCGAAGTCTTGCTAGGCAAATAATCAACATGAGCTTTTTTGCTGTGGCAGAAAAATAGGTCACTGAAAATCCTCAGACAAACAGAAAGGGCAATAGCATTGTCCATATACAATATGAATAAAGCCAGCATTTAGTTCTGGTGTGCACCTTTCTTAAAAATAAGTTGCATACAAATTGGAGAAAAGGCAAAAAAAGATTGCTACAAAAATTATTCAAGGGCTGGATAAAACCTGATAGCAAGAGGCTTGTGCAGCTCAGGTCACTGAGTTAATCAGAAGGACACCATGATATGGATTAATTGCAAATTGCAAGTACTGTCATGGGAAGAAAATATCAGAGGGCTCTTTAAACTAGTAGATAAAAGTGAAAGATACAGGACAGCTGTTACTACAGCTGTACATTTGCAGTATGAGCTTTGTAGCTAGTAACTACAGAATTATTGCAGAAAAGTAATCATAGAATATTTGCAGTAACTTTTTTGGTAGTTTATTTTGGTAGCTGCTTTCTTCAGAGAAGAGTCGGGCCTTGCTTCAAAATATGCAACCAAATAATTGGTTGTTTAAAAAACAACTCAACTGTTGACAGAAAACCTAACAACTTCCTTTGCAACAGCCACAGCTTTGGTCAAAAAACTAAGCACAGCCCACCAGAACGATTCCAGAGATGGATACACATGACAAGCATCCCTCCAGAGAGCCAGCATTTTAACAGTAGACATCCCTGCTCCACAGCGAGCAGACTCACACTGTAAAAGAAAAACTGTCCAAGAACCACAGAGAGGGTACCAAAACAGTGCACCTATGACACAATGGAAATACTGGAAAGATGCACCGTCATTTTTCAGAAGGATCACATGATGGGAGTTATGGTACAAATCTTTACCTGGTGGAGACTGCCACGGTAACAGTAGCATCAATGGTGCTATGACTATTTGCAAAAGCTGAGGACCTGTCATTATGCTAAGATAAAACACTGTAAGCTTGCACATTTTGCGCCCCAGGTTTACAAAGATAACAATGAATTAATTCACAGTAAACAAAAGAGGAGCATTTTACAATGAATAAACAAATTTGTAAGAAACAATTTAAAAAGTCACAGTTTCTGAAACTGCTGTCACCAAGCCTGTATTTTTAACACTTACTTAAACAGCTAAAACTGCACAAAGGTGTTGCTTTGGAACACAAACAGTTATGCAGAAGCCATATAATCTGATGCAAAACCCTTGGGCAAAGAAGAAAAGAAAAATAAACAACTAATTTTAGAACCTGAATACTCCATTAGCTATTCTCACCAATTAAAAGATGATGCAACTGCTGTCAACAGGCAAATTTTAGTTGTATTTTAAACACGGATTTAAATACAAAATACACAAGCTCCGGCAGGGTAAGAATAATAAGCAAACTAGTTACTAGTAGCACAGAGGCCAACAAGAAGAAACATTCCACCATTTCTGCTAACTCCACCTGCTAAATGGATGCAACTTTTAAGGGACAGTTATGCCACATGAGTCCTCGTTCCTACTTTGACTGGATCCATAATCTCCAGGAGCCAAAGCACCTTAGGAATCTAAATCCCAATGAAAGTCAACAAAAAAATTAATCCCTAAACTCACTTGAGACAGCAATGTGGATCTGTACTTAATTATTTGAAAGCTACTGTGCGTCTTTGTTGTCTCAACTTGACGTTTCCCATGGGAGCTAGGGGCGATATTAAAGGTATCCAATCCGCAGAGCATGGAGATGCATGAGGTTGATTGGAGGGAACAGTTGCATACTGAGGTCCATAAAACTGAGGCTTATATAGACATCCAGCCATTAAAATAAATAAATAAATAAATAGCTAAACTTGGTCTAAAATGAGATGTGTATCCCTAACTTCGCTACACCTTAGGTTACCAAATCAGTTACTTGAAAATACAGGATGAAAACAAAAGATTTAATAGGAGCATTTCCAAGGATACCAAACTGTGCCACAAAGTAGGGTAGTGGTCCTCAGTGCGGGGGTTTCTTCACAGGCATCCTTGTTTAAGAAATTGAATGAGGCCCAGAGAAAGTAGTTTGCTTACCATTTAGGATCAGCAAGTGTCAGGGCAGAAGCAGCATTTCCACTTCCTTCAGTAGAAAAACGGCTCATCGTGTACGTAGGGCACAATTGCTTTTGCCTTCATATCTTGCTTGCTTACTGCTCACCACTTCGTACAGTGAAGGCCTCTGCCACTTTGCAGCAACCAACACTGCTTTTCAACACGTCTCACATAAACCACGCACTGAGCTCCAGGTCTAAGACTTGAGACTGCTAAAAACAATAATCCAAATTGTAGGTGCTTTTGTAGTAGTAAAGACAGGGCAAGGCACTGCTTAGACTAAAGCAGGCATTATAGCATTTCCAACGTCTCCTACCAGCCTTCCGCAAGGACAAAGGACGGAAAAAGTGAAGTGTGGGAAAACTGAACAACTGCCCACTTTGCCTGCAAAGAGTTATCAGATAGCTTTCTTTTACTGTCAGCAGAATAAAGCGACTCCCAGCAGAAGAACTTTAACAGCACTCTGTCAGGGAGACAGGCACATTTTATTTCCAAAAAGAGAGAACACCTGCCACAAGACCAAATAACACCTCGCATTTTGCTCCTAAATACCAATGCAGCTCTTCAGGGCTCAAGGTCTCATTCATTACGTATCTGCAAGCAAAGGCAAGGATTTTTCAAGTCAGCTTTCCTACACTAAGCATCCAAATCACAAAACACCTAGATTTTCTTTAGAAAGGCCTCCATGCTATGAATGCAAAGTCCCTCAAAGCAGACACTGGCACAGGATAAACACATTCAGGCATCACTGCAGCATTTATGCATAGAGAAACTGCAACACCCACGTCAATTGAGATTTTACGTGTCAGTTCTGCTGGCAGGTGCACGATGCGGTCAAGTTTTAAGTTCTAGAAAATGGTTCATCATTATTCAAATGACTTGATAATTAAGAACGCTAGTACTTCAACTCCCAAGCAAACTTCGAGATGCATAATAAAACCACATTAAAAAAACAAGGCCATGTACTAACTGATTTTACCTTAACCATAGTTCTCTCAAAGATAGTTTAAATTGCCAAAAGGTGAGCCCATTCAGTGTAATAGAAACATATCTTACAGTGATTGCATGAACATCTTTATTTCATTTTTTACTGCCCTGTGTCCTCCCCCAATCAGGTATAGATTTTATTCACTACCACTACTTCCCTCAGCTTCCCAGTAATACTGTGAAGAACCAAATAAAAGGAAAAAAAAATAGTAATGCCCACAGAGTATATTTGTTCCCTGTTTTGCTTGCATTCTGCACCCTCGTTCATCTGTTCATTTTCTGGGTTGGAAGGGCCTCTGCTTAGGCTACAAGTACGTGACAGCTCAAGGCACAAACCGGGAACCCACTGCATCCTGGCAGCTGTACCTAGAGGACTGTTCATTGAAAGGCAAGCATTTCAAGGCATGACCACTGTAGCCCTGTTGCATCTATGAGTACCCCTGTCCTCCCTGCAGCAGTGTTACATTGCTTTGCAGTGCTCTATCGTGTGATAGCAGCATTAGAAGCAGCCAGTCTGACTTACCACAGGTCACATAATGCGGATGTCTCGCCGGCAACATGGACAACAGGATCAGCAGCATTACCGCAAGATACCGAGTAATAGAAAAGTTAGTTATATCCAAGGATAGCTTTTCTGGTTTGGGTTTGGTTTTTCCCCTCTAAATGTAAATGTAAAAATTAGCTGTTTTCATCAGAAGTTATTCTCCAGTTAGGCATCTCCAGTTGGCCCCACCCCAGGCTCCCCTGCTCAGTATGGCAGCATATGTTCATTTACATCTTCCTTCTCTGCTTTGCTTCCAAACCCTGCATGTCTCTGCAAAGCTGATACAGGCTGATTCTTCCCAGGAGTTACTCTGGCAATCGATGAAGAGACATTCCCACCAGCCTGGTACAAGAAGTTGCAGGTCTACAATTTTCACTTGGAAGAAACATTGACAGGAGTTTAAACACCTCATGAAGAAGGGAAAAAAAATGGTCAAGATATTTAGATACCTAAAGAAGCAAGCAGTCCCCAGAAGGGATATATAAAAGCATAAATTAACCTCTTCGGAGCACATCTGCATCCGGAGATGGCTGAATGTCTTTCAAGCACTCTTTTCTCTACTGGTGAGATTCCGCTTCCTAAAATACTTTAAAACTGTTGGCTAGAACCAAACTAAGCAGCATAGCATGCAAGCGCAAATAGTTACAGCTTGGTCAACACACAGGAGCAACCACGATCTTTAAAAACGGAAGGACAGGAACTCAGGCAAACAGAAACGAGCCTAATTTTTTCATAATTTCTCAGATTAAAGTTACATTTTAGCTAAAGCACAGTGTTATTACTACACCCTTAGGCTTTAGAGCACATCATTCCACATGTTCATTTGGCTGCTAAAAAGCAGCAATCAAATGATCAGCATTTTTTCTGAGGATAGTTGAGATTAATAGTTTGAAGCCATTTCTTTAATTCAACCATGACACTCAAATGCTGAAACTAGAGCCAACTTTTTAACAACACTGTTTCAGAAAACTCTAAGTTAGTCCTTGAGCATTGATCAAAAGCTGGATAGGGTCTCCACTGTTATCTGTATTTCTTATAATTGGATATAAACCCCAACTATTAAACTTGAGCATCTTGATAACAGAACAGCTTTAAGTGCACATACGTAACTACAGACAAACAACTTCCCCTGGCAAGAAAAAAGAAACTGCGAGGGAAGCCATCATGCTACTGAAATCAATAGGTGTTTTTTCAGTGATTTTTATGGTACCAAGATCTCTCCATGCTTCCAGCTGGAAGTTTACAGGGCTAATAATGAGCTTGACACTGTTCTCTCCTTTAAGCTGCACCACAACGGATGTTTCCCAGTGCTCACCTGTGACAGGAATCAGGCAGGGGAGCAGAGGTGGGACAGGGAACCCAACGGCTGGGCTCAGCAGGACCCATTTGTTCAGCAGAGGTTCCCAGTGCGGATGCAGGAGGGCAGGTGAGCAATACAACACCTGTGCTAGACTCGCATTAAGTTCCTCACCACTCTGAGGAAAACATCCATTTTTTTAAATAGGCTCAAAACCCTTTCATCCCCATTTCCTAATGAAAAAGGAGAGTAATTGTAGGATGAGAGATAAGCAAGAGAACACAGGTATCAGTTCCCCTCGCTCTCCCAAGCGGAGAGGCACCCCCAGGCTGAGCACAGGCTTTGCAGACATCACAAACCTCAATCTCTTCAATGCCCTAATGTGACTGAGGGAATTTCCAGCTACCCTCAGATGGTTTTCTTTTTTTGTTGTTGTCTTTTTCTATGTCCCTACCCTCCATGACACCTCCTCCCTCCCTCCATCCCTCCCTCAGGGAACCTCTTCCTCTGGCGCAGACAGCTCCTGGGGCTGCTTGAAGGCTTTTGAAAGCTGTGTCCTGGCTCTGCTAACCACGAATCAGCTCCTGTAAAACTGCTAACAGATAGCAAAGCTCTCCCCGAGTTTCCCCCCCAAGAAGCATACTAGCAAGCTCAGCTCATACAGCCTAGGAAAGCTCATTCAACATTCTTTATCTACAAGGACACCATTAGTGACTTCCTGGAATGTAAATTGTATTTTAAAAAGGCACTGAAAATAAGAGATAATTAAAATGTAAGAAGTGTCATCTTCATAAAAGCCACAGGACTAAATAAAGTCTTGGAGGGCCCTCTCCTGTACATTCCGTATTTCTCTACGTGCACAACACACCTTCCTCTGTAAGACCTCGAATAAACAAAGCTAGCCTTTTTGGTACCTTTAAAAATATCCAGAGCAGCATTTGATTAGTTTATAGGGAAAAGCTCCTTGGATATTTTTTCCTCCAAGCAGAGCACAGTTACTTGTACAATTAACTCTCAGCTCAGAACTGTGAAGACTCAAAATCCAAGACCTATTTATAGGCAGATGCCAGATCGGCAACAATTTGATTCATTAAAAGAGAGCTAATCTAGATTTAAGAAAATTACTTTCATTTATGCATCTAGCCTACAAAAAATGTGAACAATTACCACTCCCTACATGACAGAACAGGGACAGCAACAGCTGCAAAGTGCACAAAGGTGTGCTTTTTCCTTTAAAAAAAAAAAAGTATTTCTCTCTGGACAGAGCACTGAGAAACTATGTAGCAAAGATAGCACAGTAACATTAATGTTTGTGTCTTGCTGATTTTTAGTACTGTGTATTTAGATAAATGAACAAACAAATCCAGTGGAAACATCCTCTTTTACCTCGTCTTAGTTTGATTTACTAAGCAATGCAATTACCAACGACAAGCCCACGGAGAAATACACTAAACTTAACACTTCAGAAAGAACAAAACCTTACCCACGTATTTTTTTTAATACAAGAACGACTCCTTCCTCTTATTGCAACCAAAAGAATGGCAACACAAATACCTACTTAAACAGTGAGAATCTGTTACAATCCTCCTAACAAAAGAAAACTGCAAAGACTTATTTTCAGCATGGTTCATTTATTGTTGCTGAACAAAGGAAAAATAGCCTTTATGTTTCTTTACAAAGTAAGGTGACTTGCTGGAGAGAAAACAAATAGCGACCTCTTTCATTGAAAGAAAAGTGGATATGAAGTGGAGGGAGGAACGATGCTTGTTATTTAACACACAAACAGATACCTTAGTTCTCTAATCCTCCCCCCAGAAAATAGTATTAAAGGAACTGAAATACTTGCAGTAGATACTAAACAGTTAATAATAACCGGCCGGGATTCCCCGCCAACACAAATTCCAATGATCTGCCATTGGATGTTGTCAGCACCAATGTCCTGTTACAGTCCACTGAGATCCTCCCTGCAGCTTTCCTGCCTCGGGCATCTCTGATGTACCAGATCAGAGTCTGAGCGTCCCTGTTTATCACGACATCTCACTTACCGCCCCCCTGCACGCACACCACACCAGACATTACCGCTTTTCAGAAGAAGGCATAAAAGAGGAAGGAAGTCACTGAGGTTTAACATGGTAGCTCAGTACAGAGACTAAATGCATAAAAGCCCTCCTGGAAAACAGTTTGCTTCACGAGCAAACCTTTAGGCATGTTTCAGGGCTGTTTGTGGCAAAGTATTACCCAGCTGTTTTACAGCTCCTACTTCCAGCATTAAAGAGTTTACCTACACGCGTAAACGTCCACAGACCTACTGCTCTCTGCTCGCATTCATCTTTATATTCAAACCATAATGCAAATATTATCTGGTTCAAACACCACTGATCTAAATCAGCACGCCTTACAATACTGTCATATTAAACCTACATCATAGCTTGTTTTCCTGAAGCGTTCCTACAGCCTGCCTTCTAGATGTAATTACTGTACAATATATATCAGAACCAGAGAGAAAGGCTTCACTCTGAGGGCTGAAATTGAGAAGAAATCAATACAAAGAAGATAAACGTTTCTTCAAGAGCTGCAGATGTATTAACCCCTCTCTCCAGCTTATTTTCTTTTTGCTTCAAATCATTTTACCATCCCAGAAGTTGCTGGAAAGACTGGGATGTGACAGGTCTACCTACTCATCTCCGTGCTCAGGGTTAGGAAAAAAAAAAAATTAAGTGCATTAAAAAAAAGTGGAAGTTCCTATAAAGCTTCCAGAATTTACTTCTTTTGCATGCCTGCACACCTGGACACAGCCCACGAGTGGGGCAGCACTGGGACCCCCAGCAGGAGATCCAGGGCAGAGATGCCACAGTGCAGGGGGCTCGACCTGGCCAGGACCCCCAAAACTCCCCCCTGCAGGGAGGGCACCCGAAGCGGGGACCGGATAAACCAACAAACCCACCGCTTTTGGGGCAGGGGGATGTTCAAGCAGGGGGGGGCTGTTAAGCCATTTTCAGGGAGCCCCCGACTTGGGGGGGGGTCCCCAGCAGCCGGGCGTGCTTCGTGCCCGCTTGCACCGTAAGGGCGCGGAGCCGGGGGGGGGACCCGGGGGGGGTACGCACAGCACCACAGCGCCCCTGGTGGGTGGCCGGAGCCCCGCGGGCTCCCCCGGGCCGGGGGCGCTGCTGGGGCCGCGGGTCCCGGTGCGGGGCGAGCAGCCGCGGCGTTTTGGGGTAGGGATGCGGGGATGGGAGGGGTGAGACGAGTTATGGGGTGGGAAAGGGGGGCAGCAAGGTGGGCTCTGGGTGCGCCCCCCTTCATTTGGGTGCTGGGGGGCTGCACCCAGCCGGCCCCCGGGTGCGGAGCGGCCCCGGCAAGGTCACGAGTGGGCTGGGGGGGCTGAGCACGGCGCACAAGTAAGTTTGATTTAAGGGGGGGGGGGGGGGGGGCTGCAAGGAAGGGGCCAAGGCGCGGAGCCGCGCTCCTATGGGGGCGCCGGTCCCGCGGCACAACGAGAGCCCCCCACGGCAGCGGGCAGGGGGCCGGGGACCCCCCTTTGACCGCCCCACGTCGGGGGGGGGGGGGGCTGCGAGGCACCGGGGGGGGCACACACGGCGGAGCCGCACTCGCGGCAGCCGGCAGGGAAGCGGCGTGGGGGCCACGCGTGGGAAGGGGGCACTCGGAGCCCCCTTGAACCCCACGGGGGGCGCGGACACGCGTGGCGGCGGCCCCCGGATCCCTCCCGTACCCCCCCCCCCCCCCCGGCTCCCCCCGCGGCACACTCACCGGGGAAGCACACCACATCATGCAGCACGGAGCTGGTGATTTTCAAGAAAAAGATCCACCAACACGGTTGCAGTAGCCTCCGCATGTCCAAAGCCGCACATCGAAAGGGGGAGAGGGGGCTAAAACAATTCACGCGCGGAGAGAACGGAGAGGGAAGGGGAGGGGGGAAGAGGAAAAAAAAAAAAAAAAAAAAAGAAAAATTAAAATTTAAAAAAAAAAAAACAAAACTTGTTGAAAACAAGTTTCTCCCCGCGCCCCCGGAGAAAACGGGGGCCGGGGGAGGGGGGGGGGAGGGACCGCTCGGCTGGGGCGCGGAGCGGAGCGGGGCGGCGCGGGGCGGCTCAGGCGGGCGGCGGGGCGCGGGGCATGCCGCGGAGCGGGCGCTCAGAGCCGCCTCCGCGCACGGGCGGGCGGGCGGCGGTCAGCCGGGGCCCCGGCGCGCTCCATCCCGCCCCACAGGAAGTGCCGGCCGAGCCCGGATCCTGGCCCGCACTTTAAAGCGGGGCGAGGGAGAGGGAGCGCGGCGCGGCGGCGAGGAGAGAGGAGGAGAGGAGCGGGGAGAGGAGGAGAGACGAGAGAGAGAGGAGAGGCGGCGGCGCGCCGGGCGCCCCGGCGGCGCGCCCCCGCCGCCCTTAAAGCGGCCGCGGTGGTGGGGCGGGGGCGCGCTTGTGCCGCGGGGGCCCGCGTGTGTGCGCGCACACGGCCCGGGCTGGGACTGCCGGGCGGCGCCGGCTGCCTTGGGTCTCTGAGTGTGTGTGTGTGTGTGTGAGTGAATGAATATATGTATGTGTGTGTGTGTGAATGTAGGTATTCGTATGTACGTGTGTGTATATGTGTGTGCGTATGTATGTGTGTATACGTACATGTGTGTCGGTATATGTATGTGTGCATGTGTGTATATATGTATGTATATGTGTGTGTCTGTGTGTGTGTGAATATATGTGTAAATAGGTGTATGTGTATGTCTGTATGTGTATATGTGTGTGTGTGTGTGTATAGAATCATTAAGGTTAAAAAAGACCTTCAAGATCATCTGGTCCAACCACCACCCTATGTACATATGTGCATGTAAATGTGTGTGTGTGTATGTATATATATGAATGTATATGTGTATGTATGCGTGCCTATATGTGTATGTATGTTTATATGTATGTGTGTGTCTATGTGTGTATGTATGTGTCTGTGCGTGTGGAGGGCAGGGGGCACTTGGAACGGAGCTGAGGGACTCTGCCCTTTGTAATTTCAGATTTTGCACTCGTGTGCAGACGGAGGCTGCTTGGAAGTTACTTGTGTCGTTACACTGCCCTCGCTGCAGGAGGCTGGGGGTTGGTGTTGGGTGTCCTGGCCAGCACCCCCACCTTTCCCGTGACACCCCCTTGGCACCATTAATCCAAGTATTGCCAAGGATATCCGGCTCCCCCAAAATCAGATGGTTTCCCCACATCCCCCTCAGTACTGCATATCATACTGCGTATTGCCAGAGGCCCCCCAAAAATCATACAGCTTTTTTCATCTAATGCTGTGCTGTGTATTGCCAGGAATCTTCACCAAAATCACACAGCTTGTTTTTTCTCCTTCAGCACTATGCCTCATTCTGGATATTGCCAGAGGCCAGCCACAAAATCATACAGCTTTTTTTTTCCCCCCAGTACTGTGCTGGGTATTGCCAGAGCCCCCTTCTCCCCCCACAATTGCTTTTCTTTTTCTCCCAGCAACATACATCATTCTGACAACTGTCAGAGGTTCCCCCCCCAAAATCACCGTTTTTCCTCCCAGTACCACGCAGCGTGCTAGGTATTTCCAGAGGCCCCCTCAAAAGGAGGCAGTTGTCTGATTTTTTTGCAGTCAGGTGAAGCCTGTCCCAAGGCACTCTGCATCCAAAGCTTGATCTGCAGCCCACCCCCAGCAGCGGTTTCTGAGTGATTGATAACTTTGCACAGGAAACAGAAACAGAAAATGGTGTGAATTCAGGATGAAGGGATGGCTACTTGTACTTGGCATTTCCTGGCGGTGCTGTGGTCTGCTGAAGCTTAAATTTCATTCAGAAGTAGTTTTTGTCTGTTTCATTGGTAATTATTTCCATTACGGAGATTCTGTTTCAGAATGGAAAGGGTTTGGCAGGGGTTTATCAGTGCGTGCTGCGCTCAGCTCTGGCTCTGTCATTTGCTGTGATCGTCTCCTCTCTGCTTACCTGAAAGCCTTCCACATCCGTGGTGTTACCAAAGGAGAGGAGATGGGGGCAGGAGGAGGAACCGAGTGAGGGAATTCAGAAGGGAATGCAGATTTATTCAATGGAACGGCAATGATTTTCCCTCCCCCTGCCCCAACATAAGGGATCACTGGAGCAGAGCCCTCCAAGGCTCGAGCACTTACCACTGCTTTGCCCTGCATTTTCTGGAGGGAGCGGAGGCTTTGTATCCGTCCAGGTTTGCCCCACGCAGAACAGGATGCCAAATCAGTGGATTACACTGCAGCCCAAGAGCCCCCAGTTAGCAGGCACTGCATTTTGATAGGCTTTCTTTTGCCTTCTCTCCACATCCGAGGTTGTGCCTGCCAAAAATCACAGTTGGAAGTTAAGAATGCAGTCCTTGCTAAGAAAAACTGTGTTTATCCCAATAAGGATTTTAACAGTGTAAGGATTTAAGGACCTGAGTAGATGTTTTCTGCCCATGAAGGCACTACACTTTGGGGTATGCAAAGAGGGAAGGTGTTTGCTTAAGGATCTATTGAAAACAAAACAAAAGATTTATAGGCCCTGAAGAAAGTTCCTATCCAACTCATTGTTCATTAAATCATTTCCCAAAACAGGTGGAGTTTGAAGGTTGGCTTCAATTCTAATAAACACAAAGATAAAATTTAAAGAGCTAAATTTCCCTGAATTTTTGTTCCTCTGAGAAGCAAAATGAAACAAACAAGAAAAACCAAAACCAAACAAACAAGCAAAGTCTCACCAGTAACATCAATTTACTCATTGGGCTGCTCTAGAAAAACCTGCAAAATATTCCCCATTCAGCAATCTATTCCTGACTTTACTGATAGAATACAAGTTAAGTAGGCAGCTCCCCTCCAGTACTGAGACTTAGCTCTTCAACTGATGTCTGCCTGGCATGTAAGACGCAATCTTACAGTGAGTTTCAACAGGTGTCATTAAATGTGAAAAGTTATTAAACATTATTGCAATCTCACAAAAGAAGAAAAAAGTAATGGATTTTTTTTTCAAAGAACAATTTGCATCAGTATTTTTCTCCTTGATTTAACATCCTTTGTGAAAGCTATTAATTATACCATTTTATATTTCAAATATAATTTTACATTCGTTTACAGTTTCCTGTCCTAAAAAGTTACAAATCTGAAACTGCCCCCATATCTTAGAATTGGAGGAATTATATGTTTTCCATTCTCAGAGCAAGCATACAAGTAAGATATAGAATACATAAGCAGGAGGCTGTCTCCTGAGGAGCACAGATGACTTCAGACCCCTCTAAGCTGCTAAGAAAGATTTTAGAACAGCAGTGTTCCCATCAAAAACCAGAAGTGTTCAGGATGGATATTCACAGTAGTCCCTTCAGGTCCGAACTTTTAAAAATAAATCTGTAAAACCCAGATGTCTGCACGAACAGCTTGGTTCAGCACGCTGTGGTACAACTTGTACAATGACCCACTTTTCCTGGATTGGCAAATCAATCACTGCGTCGTCACACATCAGTTTAGGAGCTGCAGTGACGGAAGTCCCTTTGTTTCACATTGGCAATTGGGGTGGGCAGAGAAATGGAAAGATGTATGATGGAGATCCAGAGAACAAAATTAAACACGGTCAAATGAGAATCCATTTCCTGCAGTATCTCTTTGCCCGTGGCACAGTGTCTATCAACAATACACAGGTACAAATTGGTTTGGAGATGTAGCTTTAACTATCCAAACAGAGAAAACTGCATTAGCAGCAGCATGCTGCTCTGCCGGCCTGGTGCCACGTGACTGGGGAGAGTGTACATTAGATAGGACAGCTGATCCTTTCCCAGTGCCTAAAGTACTGTGATGTGATTAAAATAACTGCTACTGTGTGAAGAGATTGTAGAGGGACATTATAATACAGTGCAGTTAAACCAGACTGATGGGTCTTCTGCAAATCTTGCAATATTTACCGTTAAACAAAACATGGTGGGTGCTGTCAAGGTGAAAGGAATGGGATCAGCATGTCTGCCTGGTTTGCATGGAACAGTGAATAGCGTAAGATAACTTTTATCTTTTTTTTTTTTTCCTCCTGTTTGAACAGGTAATATTTTTATGCTGCTTTCATCAACGTATGGGCATCACTCCTGAGAAAGGAATGAAAGTCTGTTAATTTATTTGATCAGACAAGAGAAATAATAGAAAACTGAAATGAAGACTCGCATTTGTCATGTGTTTGAATTAGCAGAAAGCTGGAGAAAGCAGAAAAATACTGCAAGAAGTTCAAAGATGAGAGGGTTTATTGGATTAGAAAAGTATTAATAGCATTAATCTTTTCCAAACCGGGCTTCTTAATGTGTATGATGACTATGTAAAAGGTTGGGGAAGTAAAAATGAAAGAAAAAAATCAGATATAGAAAGTTACACCATGTTTAAAAAAAAGGGGTAAGTTATCACTGATCCATCCAGCCTGACTGGAATAGTTAACCTGTGAGGAAAAGACCGGGTAAGGATCTGGCCCTGAAAGGATAAATCAGCGTGAATTATCTGAAAAGCAACTACTGTACAGATCACAAGTCATGTGAGGCATAAACTTCCAGGTTAATTCAGCAGTCCTGGTTCCTATCTGGCTTGCATAGGAAGGAAAAAGAAGATGCTGAGCTTGTAGTTTCATAAATTATATTATTGCAGAGTTACTTTATCATAGCCTCAAGACAGATGCATTCTTCTTAGAGTGTGCAGTGAGGCTTTGAAAGTCTTATATGGTACCTGAGAACCTGCTGAGAAACAGAGGTGGAGGGCGAGCAAAGTATCTGCGAGGGAAAAGGGGGCTTTATTTCAATATAAGCATAACAGCATCTGTGTTGTTTGATTTATACAGACATAAAAACAGATTAACCCAGGGAGGCAGATAAAGCAGAACCTATGAAAAATGTTGACGGGTGATGCAGACTTTAGGTAAAAACGTACACTGTAGGTCAGAGATTACTGCAAGTGTTTTCAGGCTGCACATCAGTGGCACAACCAGCGTTATATGAATGAGCTGACTTGAGTGATGCTCTGGGATGTCCGGGCTGGGCAGCGTTCCACAGGGTTTGCACAGGTTTCTTTGGAAGACCGATACATTAATTTTCTTGTAATTTATGAAAGGAACCCCCACCTCCGGGTATGTTTAGGCTAAATCATTCAGACCAGGCAGTTAGTCACATGCTGAAATACCTACTTGAAAGCTGCATACTAGTCCTGATGTCATACAGCTCTTTTGTTTCCTGAAATGGCCTCGGAATGACCGCGTTGGGTACAAGTGTGCGACTGGCGCAGCAGAGGGCCAGGCTGATCGGCAATGAGTTTCTTTCTTTGAAAAGCAACTGTAGTTCAGAGTCCTACGGTATGACCTTGCTAGGGCTGTAAGTGTGTTTAATTCACAAATCCTCTCTTGTTAAAAGAAAAGAAGAAGAGAAAAAATCTACTACCAGTGTAGCGGTGAGCAGAGCAAGCATGTTAATGAGTGGAGCTGAGGGATGAGCATCGCAGACCCAGCTGCTGTCCTGCTCGTCCCTTACGGTGTAAGTAGCACGCCAGGAATACATTGTCTTACATCAGAATTTAAGGTGGAAACTAATGAGACAACAGACTTAATAACTTTTCTTATTGATAAAAAATACATATGAATGTTTAAAGGTTTCAATAATATTTGGGTTCAATGGAAGTGTTCTGAACATCAGTTGTAGGGAAGCGAAAATCCTTTTGACTGGGAAGGCTTTTAGCCAGCCTGGATGTTTTTAACACAGTCGTGCAGCTTGCCAGTGAGATAACTGCAACCGTCAGTTTTTTTCCTACACGGTAGCTTTGACATGGGATGTGTCAGAATTCTGCCAGGGCAATAAGCAGCTGAGTTTGGTGTGTGCAGGAATTTGGATGTGGTCTTGTCTTGTGTACTGTGCACAGCAGCCAGAGATAGAACTGTCCACAAAAAATAATTATATATACACATATAGTTTCCAGAAATGGCCAATTTTCACTGTTTGTTTAAAGAGCTGTGTAGCAACTTAAAACCTAAGGACATGATGTGAAGACATCACTTACTTCGAGTCTGGACAATATGTTCATCTCCCATCATCAAAGCACTCTTTAAAAAGTGTTTGGTTGGATCTATATTTCTTAAAATGGCCTAAATATGTCTACACAGTAAATATAAAATTATCTTACTAAGTACAATGGATGCACTCTGTGTGGCCTCTAGTTTTCCCTGCTTGGCTATTTTCATCATTTAAATTTAATGGGGACCCAAGGAACTTCCTTGAAAGTTGACTCGAGGACAGGCAGTGTCTGCAGGCAGCAGGAGCTCCGACTGAACAGCAGCTGCAGTAAGGAATGGTGTGGCTGCAGGTTGCTGGTTCTAGACGTACTGTAGACACAGTTAATATGAGCAATCTTCTTGTCCCTAATAACCTCAACTTCCAGATCGCTTGTGTTTCTGAGGACTCCAGAATGCCAAAATCACAACAGGATATCTACTCTTTTAAAGATCTCCTGCATTACAGCCAAAATATCAGACTTCAACTTTTCCCCATAGGTAAACCAGTGAGAATGAATATATTTGGTGAGGGGGGAATTTCTGCTGTTCTTTCCCCTCTTCCATTTCAATGCTGCTTTCTGTCAAAAGAGTTAATGCTACATGGATGTCAAAAAAGATGTGTCAGAATCTACTTGTGAAGGGGAAAATCATTGGCCTGCAACAGTCCCAAGGAGGAGAGGCAATAATGGCCCTGTAACAAGACATGACCTTCAAATATGAACCCATTGCAAATGGTGTCCAAAGCCAGGCCTCTGAAATTGCTCTACAATGAAGACCAATCAAGCAAAAATACTTTCCTAGGCAATCCCAGGAGAGTACTTTAAGGCAATAATAATAATAATAATAATAAAAATAAATAAATAAATCTGTTCTATAGATGGTACAATTAGTCTTCAAATCTATTTAAGAGAAGAAGTGAAAGTTAAAGAGCAACATTTGCCAAGCCTTTATTCTTTGGGAGATACACAGTTCTGTGTGCAGCTGTAAGAAAATGTGCAAGCTTGTATGTCCCGGCTACCTTTTTTAGCTGGTAACTTACAACAGGTTGTGCAGATGTGAATAATTACACTGCAGAAATGAATACAGCACCTGGAGGGTGTAGTGGGGGAGGCCTTGACAGGACAAGGAAAGAAATAACATTTCTGTGTTACAGGGACAAGTAATTCTTACTATATTTTGGGCCTTGTGTGTTGAGAAATTCAGGTTGCAGATTGCAGCTCAGTTCTGTCTTTGCCATTCCTCTCTGGCTTCACAGTTGTTGTTTTTTTTTTTTTTTTTTTTTTTTTTTTTGTACAACATTATCAGTTACTCAAATATGGGCTTGTGTGAAGCACTCTGGATTTGAGTGTGGACAGGCAGTACATTAGCTAATATGATTCCATTAAAAAGGGATTCCATAGCTAGTGCCCCAATTAAATGAAGAAGAGTCAATATTAATAAACCTTCCAAAGAAAGGGATAAAATCAAATACCCACAGTGACCCCATAGACATCAGTGCTGGTCAGATCAATACATACCAATAAGCACTGATGGAAATAGCTAAACAACAAAAACGTATCTAGGCCACTGAGATTTGGCAGTACAGCACACCAATAAAGTATCTTTTGTTTTCTCTAGATGGCTTCCCATTCCCTCAGTCTCCTGCCAAAGATGAGTGTCATGAGCATGTCTGCAAACAGCTTTTTGCTGGAGTTCGTCCTGTCTCCTCTTGGTGCATCTAAAAAGGGTTTCTTGGAAGTGAAAAGATGCTGTCCGAAAAGCTGAATAAGCAATAATCCAGACCCCTGCCAGCTTACATCCCTAATGCAACTGAAGTGATTTTCATTCATCTTTTCAATTGTCATCAAATACATATCCACTGTAGTTGGGCTCACCTCCACCAATGTAAATGACCGGGCATTCACTTTGTCGGAACTACACCTATTTGGATCTGAGTTGAAGTTTTACGAGTGCAAGGGGGGAATGTGATCAAATACCCCAAAAATGCAGTTGTCGATGTTACCTTCTACAGTGTTTTGCTACTTTGGAAGTGTTGCAAGAATGTACTCTTATCTTTTCTACCCAGATTTCATGTTCATGGCGCATATCTTTGTGCCATCAAGGTCTGGTGGTTACAATGCACTGTGCTCACAGCTACTGTATAGGAGGGTTTAAAACATTTTAGAATTTCAGCATCTGTTTTATACTGATTTCAGGAGGAGAATGGCAGAAGAGGGTGCCAAGTTCCAGAGAACAGTAAACACTTTGGACCAAATTCTCCCCTCATTTAAACTGGTGTAAATATAACGTCTCTTCATCCAGCTGACAGGTAGATTTAAGCCAGTATGATATAGGGTAGAGTCAAGCCCTTTAATATGGAAGAACACAATTGCTTCCTCTGGCTCAAGCCCAAGAAAATATATTTAAAATATACAATAGATAGTAGAAGAAATTTTAATTAACTTTTTAGTTTTTAATGCGGATATTGCTTTTAAACTATTCCATTCAGGGCTGAAAACTAGGCTCCCAGCTCTGAGCCAAAAAGGGGAATGTTTATCATAAATGCCTTAAAGGAGTACAATTAAAAGGTGTTTAGAAACTTGAACTGTTCTGTTAATCAAAATGAACTTATAATTCCAGGTTTTAAAATAGCTAATGATGTACAAATAGATTTTAGCATATATTAAAGGTATCATCTTAAGATAAGTTGCTGGGGAAAAAGGAAACTGGGAATAAAGTTGTAAGATTAATTCATGGTAAAGAAATATGGGACTTCATAATTCTTCCCAAAGCATCATAGTTAGTAAAATATTACACTTTTTTTTCTCCAGCAGAAACACAACAGAACAACATTATTCTCTAGCGGTCAACATTAATTGCAAACTGATGGCCACTTCTGAACATGGGAGTCTTCGCTGGGCCACATTTAATTATATTAACTGCTGACATGTCAGCGTGCCCAGCTCCGGCAGCCCCCGCTGGTTGAGCCGCTGTCAGTGGCATTGGCCAAAGCAGTCGTACCACACGGGGGAGTCACTCTGCATGCACAGAAAAGTTCATCTGTTTCATAAATCACTCGCTTTGAAACCTGATTTCTCTGTGCTGCAGCTTTGTCAGTTTGTCTGAGAGAAAACGCAAGATCTGCAATGCTTGGCAGGGTAAAACAAAGCCTAAACCACCGTGTTTCTGTAAAAGAATTCCTCGTCAGTAAGGGTGAATAGGATTTTGTTGGTGGGGAAAAGTGTGTCAAGCACAATTCTTGCCAACTTGCCAGGTATTTCTGTATAGAAGATGAAGAAAAGATTAAGATACCTCAGCCATCAGTGAATAAAATTCTCCAGATTTTATTTAACCTTTTAGGAAAGCAGAGGGTGTGGCGGGTTCATTGCAAGGCATGGCAACACCTTATCTCAGCACAGTGAAAATGGAACAGCAATGTGGGAGCAGGATTAGGCCATTTTTCACTGTGAGGTGTAGTGTGACCTTTCACTGCATTATACGGTCTTAACGAGCTTTCTCCTGGATTTCCATACCTCATTCTTATGTCCTTACAATGCCACACAGAAGACTTACTTTGCCAGCTCATAGTTACCTGCTAGTAATATAGACTGCTGCTAGTACAATATACTATTATCCACCAAAACAACGTGTACTGACAAACACTGTTTAGTGTATTGGCTACCATTCTGAGAAAGCCAGGGTCACTGCTGAACAATACCAAAAGAGGTCTCACTAGCTTCTTCTCCCTCTTCCATTGAATGAGCTGTTAATAGACAACCTGTTATAGAGAAAAAGAACTAAATAGTTTACAAGCTTACATTTGAAGGCCTGTGAATTGCATTAGCTGAGCCAGCTGAGTGAGAGCCAAGGCAATCTCCCCATGATTGTAGAAAATGTGGCACTGAGGCATGTGGAGGCAAAGGAAGAATGACAGTGACCAGGTTTACAATATGCAAAGCTGGAATAATTACTGCTTTCTGTGGCACTGAGTTTTTAGCCAAAATAAAATCTGGAATAGGCATCTCCTTTAAATGCATAAGTGCGTGTGTTTGTGTGTGTTCACAGTTGAAAACTTTCACGCCTTCATTCAAACAGTAGTATACAGCCTTAATGTAAACTCTTTGAAGTTGACAATTAATTTTTCCCCATTGAACCTTTCCCCCTTCCAACTCCTCTTCTTTCTTCACTGTACAGACCACTCTCAGTATGAGCAGTGCCTGCAGTTCTTTTTTGTTACTCGCTGTTTTCCTTGCATAAGGCAGTTCTGAATAGGAATGTGAGCCACTTCCAGTGCAATTATCTGGACAATGATTTGGGATCAGTGGAACTGGGATGTGCAGCTGAAAAGTTTTTGGGACCTTCCAGCTACTGGACATGAGACTGACAGAGTTCTTTGTTTTAGTTTCTTTCTATTCTGTAACTTTTCCTATTCTGTAACTTTTCCAGAGACATTAAAGTTTTCAAAAGCTGCAGAACAACAAAAAAAATATAATAGAGAAACAGCAACATTGAAAAGTAAAAAATATAATCCTCAGATCATCCATTTAAGGGCATTAAGCAAAGTACAGAAGTGGTTTTTGCCATAACCCCCATTAATGGGTATCTTTGATAGCTCATTTACAGTTCAGTTAAACTAGTCCGAAATCAGCCTCATAGAATACACAGTTTAGTCATTTTATAAACAGATTTCTTGGTACATTGTCATAAATCATTCACAAACTGGACTAACGTAGGCCAGTGATCCAGATAACAGCTTATCTAGTCAGACTTGAGCTTCGCCCACTAAACTTTGTCTCCAAATCTGAATATCTTTGCCACAGAGCAAACTTTCAGTCATGCTGACTTACAGTACCAGCCATCCATTGGTTACATCTGAAAGGAGAGTTTTAGTCTATACTCAGAGATCCAACATCCCTGAACATAGAGGGTGGGGGTGGAATTTCTGCTGCCATTTTAAAGCCAATGGCAAAACTCATGTTGGCTTCAGAGGAGAGAGAATTTCTTGCTGACTTGTTAGATGCTCTCCTTGGCTTCTAGTCCTGCAGTGCCAGTGTAGGTGAATCAGCTCCTGAAATTATATTCATCTGAGATGTGACCAAGTGGAAATTACATTCTTTCAGGTCCTTAATTATGAAACTTTTGCGAATGTAAGGCTCAGTCTTTTAGGGCATAGCTTACAGTTAATTAATTTCACAAGAATTTCTCTTCATCCTTTTGGTAGTTGTGCATTGGCATACTTCAATATATCTTCTTCAATATATAACTTCTTCTGTGTTTTGGGAGCTAAATCCTGAAGTCCCATCTCAGTACTAGCTGAGCGAATTTGTCTTTAAAGGCTTCAGTGAAACCATCATGTCAAGGACAGTTTGCTTCAGTGAAAGGCTCAGGATTTATCTAATCAAACCTGGGAATCATCCCCCTTAGTTTCGGTGGGTTGGTTTCCCTGAGATGTTTGATTTGCCCTCCTGTTAGATCCTTTCATTCAAGTTAGTAGTTTCCTCAGGTTGGCTGGTCTTTATTTCTGCTTTTAATATTCTGTATTGATTTTATTGTAGTGCACTTACATGCTGTTCAACAGTCCCCTATTACTGTAAATAAAATGAGATAAATAACTTGGCTTTCTTTCTGCATTTAAAATCTTTGGCAGCAGCCACCTCCACCCCTAACTGGGCCCGTGACAGGCCTACTGCCAGTATCTGTGAGGGCAGCTCCTGAGGCGCGCATGCCCCTCACATGTCACTCGTATCCATGCTAGTGAGATAAAGCTAGCTTGGCGTTTGCTGATATTACTGGCTCAGTTTATCTAGCAAGGGTAGGTACCAGGAGCGCCTGTGGGATGTGCAGTTGGTGGCAGCTGCCCTCTTAGGCACTGGCAGTAATAGCAGTGTTATACATGCATCTATGACCAGACAAGATATTACTTATCTGCAGTACATGTGAAAGTCAGCGAGGCTCCTGTTTTCAGATCAGGTAGGTGTTATGCCTATCTATCACTTACAGACTTTGGCTTAACTGGTCACTTAAATAACCATGATAAGGTACAAAAAACAGCTTCATCTTTCTTCCCCCTTCTGACTGCTCTTAGCAGGTACTTCCTCTGTCCAGGCCTGTTCCCCTTGGTCCTCAGGGGAATGACCAGCATAGTCAGAGCATAGGCAGTGTGTTTCTCCTGGCTGGCAACAGCCCGTAGAGCATTCACAGCTCCCACACTGCCCTCGAACTCCCTGGTGTTGGTGCCATTATGAGTGCAATCAGAGCTCAAACCAACGAACTTCCGAAGGGCTGGGCCAGCTTCTCAGGCAGTTGCAGTTTGCCGAGTCAATGCTTACAGTTTGTGGCTGTGGGCTGCCGTACAGAGCTACCCTGAGACTCCCTATCTGGAAATGGGCCTGCCTCGCAAGCAGATGTTTTCTCTTGCTTTATCTAGCTAGTCTGAGTATTGATAGCATAGCAGCTAACTTAAAATGAATGTCAGGATCAGTTGGAGGCTCTACAATCCCAGCATGGGGCCATCTTCATAGTTATTTCACACCGAACAAGACAGATTGGTCTGGGTGTTGCCTCCATGACTTCCCAAGGCTGACTGCACCAGGTCTGAGTAGCTTGGTATTGATGTCCTCTTCCTCTGCAAAGATTAGAAATTTCAGCCCTACTGTAAGTGATGCTCCTTTGTGTTAAAGCCCTTTCTCTCACACATGCGTTTTTTCCTGTTGTGTCTATATGCCAGTACTGAAGATCAAAACTGGGTGGAGGTTCAGATCAACAGTGCCAATAGACAGCTTTCTTTGATCTCCAGAAGTATCCACCCTCTTGCAGATGTGTCTTCCTACTGTGATTTGTATGGCTGCAGCCAAAGCAGCCTTAAAAACAGACCTTCACATGGGGTATGCTCACATCCAGACATGCTGAAGCAGTGCCAGCATTTTCTCCAGTGTCCCAAATTTTAAAGAGTTCAGGATGAAATTACTTGTTTTGACATATTTTTAGTTAAATATACACCTGAGCTATAAACAGATTTTATCCTTTTAAATATGTTCTTGTTAAAATAAACCAATTTCCATTAGATAATATAATTTTTAGAAGAGCTGCAGAATATTCTTTTAAATATATTGTGAAAACAAGTAATTAAAATAGCCAAAATAATGAGTATAAATTGCATGACTTTAAGAAAGCACATAAGGAGTAATCAAGCAGGGTAAAACCAAATAAGGTTAGTTTAAGTGAGAAACTCACATATATGGTATATTGTATTCTTTGGACTGAACAGAATTGCATGCTGTGAAAGGGTGTTCTGAACTCCATTAACGAGTAATCTTTGTACACAACAGTAGTGCTGTGCAAATAAATGTTGTGAGGCAAAAATAAGTAAGTTTTGAGAAATGAACGATCTCCGGCAGTAGTTTGCCAATTAATTAGAACAAAGAGGGAAGTCTAGCAGACAACACAAAGAGATAAATAAGGAAGTGTTCAAGTTGCCATAACAGCTTTTGCTATTCCCTTAATCTGCTTTTGTCTAGTTCTTCTCACAAGTTCATAGGATTTTCTTTGGAGACGGCAAGGGAGCCAGGAGGGTGCAATAGTAATGTTGCTCACTCTTGAAAAGCTGTCTCAGGGTCTTACCTCAACAAAGGTTAATTGTAACTGGATCCTTATAACAACTTGCTTTAGGAAGCTTTTAAGGAGTGTGAACCAGAATGGAGAAGGAGTTACACATGATTTAACTAAGTTGCATATATTCTAAACAGCAAGACCTGCCCCTACAGCAGTTAAGGAATTAACCATGCAATTTCATAATTATTAGTGACCATCTCTGAAAACCAGTGGAGGATAAGTCAGGTTCCAGAAAACTGGAAGAGGGCAAATATAGTACCTGCTTAAAAAAAAAAAAAAAAAGGAACTCTTAAGAAACCATGGCTTTCTCAGCCTAACGTTAAGCAATCTGTAACTTAACTGGTAAGAACAAATTAGTGATTATAACATTTGAGAATGATACCGTTTTGGAAGGGACCGGAAACACTATAGGACCATGATTAGAGCTAATGCTAAACCAGAGACAAGGTCCCAATTTAGCAAGGTCATGTTCACTTAAGTGAAATAAAATGAACTACACATAGGTAAGAGAAGTCAAATCTCCATGTACCACAAAGGCAGCAGAAGCCTGGAAGATCTGCAGGTGGTGACGTCCACAGCAAATAAGAAATGATCTGTTCTTGTAAGAAAACAAATCTTGGAAAATATACTACCAGTACAACTGCTTGTAACATGACAAATATTGTTACTCTGCTGTGCTCAGAACTATTATATGTCTTTTGGTTTACACTGAATCTGGTTTAAGTACTATATTTTTAAATAAAAGCTTCAGGTCCACTGATTGCAGCATACAGGAGCAGGAATAAATAGAAACCTATAAAGGCATAAACTATGAGAAAAGTTTGGAGAAACTGAGGTTGTTTCATTTACGCGATTGAAGGGAGCATGATAACAGACTTCCAGCATGTAAGAAGCTATTAAAAGAAGATAGTAATCCATTACCCGTTGAGGACAGGGCAGGAAAAATTGCTTTAATTTCCAACAAAGTAGATTTAGGTTATCTTTCTAACTATAAGCCTAGGTAAGCATGGGAACAGGCTGCTAGAGTGGCTGTAGAATCTCCATTACTTGGTCTTTTAAAGAAAAGATTAGATAAAACAGCTGTCAAGCTTGTTGGGTGCAGTTGATCAGCATACCTCAGCAGAGGTGGAATTACACTGGACATCTTTTTAGCTCCCTGCCAGCCCTACCTTCAGCCCCTGACATGTTATACTTGCATAGGTTTGTAGTAGCACATACACCCTAATTTTCATCAAAAACAAACACACAAGCTGAAGGAAAAAACAAACAAACAAACAGAAACCTGAAAAAGTGGATCCTAGCATTTCGAAGATCAGAGCAAAAAGCAGTCTGGGTCTTTTTGCTGACTGATGATTCCAGAGTACACTGTGTTAACAGCGTATAGGACTTACACAAAGAAGGAGTAAAGGTGCTGAAGGTGGGGAAGGCAGAACTGGGGAATAAGCAATACCTGTTCTGCTACCCACCTTCCAAGAGCCTGCCCTGTATCTTTGTCTCCTGGACAAGCTGGGAAGCTCTCAGTTCTGCTTCTTGTCTCTGCTTTTGCCTTTCAATATACGTGGGGACCAGGGAGAGTCAAGGAAGGGATCAGGCATCATTATGTGCCTGAGCAAGAGCTTTGTTGGAGCTGGAAGGGGCACACAAAGGGGTCTGTCTGAACATCATGGCCTTCAAGCCCATGTTCTTCTCCAGCACCACAGTCTATGGTTCAAGACAGAGGATCCACAAAAAGGGGCTCAAAGAGTCTGTAGAGTAGCAACAGAGGAAACTAGAGAGTGTCTTAGGCCAATTTCTTCCCTGCACTGAGAGAATCCATTCCCCATGCAGTGGTGTCCTAACAAAGTAAAATTTGCAGGGACAAAAGTGGCAGATTCAGCAAACATTGAGGGGTAGTTCAATATTGCTTCAACTATCTTCAGGCACTGTTTTCTTCTGTGTGTTCAATTATGCTGTGAATTTGTTTATCAATAAATCAAGTCTCTGCTTTCCATTTGCACATGCGGTTTGAATTTCAGGAATACATTCATCTAAGCACATGAAATTCTCTTTGGTCTTTGAATCCTCTTGCAGGTAAACTACTTTTACTGTATTTATGCGTTACCAGCTTTTCAACACTTAGTTTATAATGCATAGCCCTCTGCCCTTTTGCAAATAACTTCTGTTTTGCCCTGAAAGGCAGTCTGTCTCAGCTCACAGAGACTATGTGTTTGTGCCTGTCTGCATTATTTATATCTCCATTAAAGACATTCCTCTTTTCCATGTTCTTATATGGTGCCCACCATTCGATACTTGGAGAACTAGTGGTTGCTGCTGCTAAGAATTTGTTCACCATTCCCACCTTTATGATACAAGCTTTCAGCGTGCAGTTTTAAATTGTTGGTATTCCAGCATACTCCCAGTGGCATTCTTGCAGCTTCATGCAACAGCAGAAGACATCCATTTCTTGAGTGAGTTTTCAGTAGTATCTGGTGAAGATTGGAGTTTAACCTCAGCTTTTCTGAATGATGCATTTTCATTTTAAAAACTCATTGTGTAGGTGTTTACTTTTAAGCCATCATAGTTTTGTAGGTCCTATCCAGAGAAACATCAAAGATAGAGCCTGTATCATATTGTACATGCTCAACTACATGGGAGGGTTGCAGATTCTTTTTAGACAGCAGTGATTCCTATGTATTAAATCTCTGATTACAAAATATCTATATATATATATATAGATATATATATATATGTATTCCTCAGCTGAGGAATGATGAAGAGAAAGATATTGCTCTCCTTTTCTTTCTCACTGTATCTTGGCCTTAACTAATAAGATCCTTCCATATGCCATCCATGCTGAGACTCAGAGCAGCACACCATGACATCAGGCCAGCAATTGCTACCCATTGCCTCTCTGCTGCCAGCCCTGTGACAATAGCTCAGTGCTGATGGCTAAGCATGCACGTGAGAAAAACACAAGTTGTCTTAGCGATTAGACTGGCAGGAGGTGATAGCTCCAACACCTCCTAGAACCTTTTATTTTGTCATGCCTTACAGAGAGAGTGCAACCATATTTCTATTTCCAGCACAGAGTCTACTGATGAGCTACTTATGCATTAAGGTAGTGCCCTATCCCTCTAGTAGGATACACCTGGGAAAAAGCCTTTTGCTAGGACTTACAAGGGAAGGCTCCTGGGTTTTCAATATAAATATTTTAGCAAGCTATACAACCCTGGAGGAGGTGTTTGCTCCCCAGTTCAGTCTGTTGATACTCTTGTCTGAACTAGCCAACTCTTCTTTTCACTGTCATTTGTAATTACAGCCTATAAATATTTTATTTTACTTTAAAATCAGGTTTTAAAATATTTAAATTAATTGGGGCTGGTGAATTAGATAGCCAGGAATTTGAAACTGAGCTTGTCTAATCCTTCTCTGTGCTGCCTTTTTCAGGTTTGTGCTGTAGCCCAAACTCTCACACTTTCTGCAGAATAATCCAATGGGAGATAATTTTACTTGTAACGTATGAATGGTTTGATATAATTTTTTTTTTTCAAGTTAGTCAGCAATGTTTTGTGTCTTCTTGCAATGATTTCAGCTAGCTAAAACTGGGCTGAGTTGCTTCTGAGAATCCAGGCTGCTAAACACAGTGGGAATTTGGATGGGTGGGCAACACAGGGGATCTTCCTGAGCCTCGTAAATTTTGACACGTACAATTGGGATACATCTGTAAAATGGGAATCTGTTGTGATACGTCCTGTAGTCACATTATGTGCTGTGCCCCATGCAGCACTCCCTGTATTCCCTAAACTCTGCTTCAACAACAGAAGGATCCAGTGAATTTTTAGAAGACATCCCCTTCTATCCTGCATCCAGTGACCAGGTCAGTGTCTACAAAAGATGTTTCCAAAATGTTACATATCATAGATACGTTGTGGCAATTGCCATTATGACCTGCAAATGTGTTAAGTCCTGTAGTGACTTCGTGTAGGAATAATCCCACACACCGCATGCTCAAACTTAAATTTTATTTGGCATCAGATATATATAAAGGGAAATTTAAGAACTGAATTTTATCACTTATGACTGTGATATTTCATTTTACTACAGTCTTGGGTAGCCTCCATGGAAGATTCTGGATGGATTGAAATGATTTTGCAGGCTGTTCATCAGGGAATAACCAAGGCAACAGTTGAAATCTCTGAGAATTTTAGAAAAAGTAAGTAAACCCGTTTAAAGTGTAATTGCTACAGAAGACAACTCAGAGGCCCTGGGTGTAGAAGGTAATGGAAACTGTTGTGTTTATCAGTTACTTTTTAGGAAGTATTTCTTTTCTCAAAAAGCTCAGACAAGCTATTATATTTAATAACTAGCTACTAGTCTGAATTTCAAACTGACAGACACTTCGGTCTTTTTCAGTGAACCTATCCATGTGCCTAGCAGCTTGTACAGTGAGTGGATCTTTCAGAAGAGGAAGCAGAGAAGAAAACAGTGGGGGAGAAAGCTACATTCTTGGAAGCTCTATTACCATTTACAGAGTTATTCATCTCCTATTATTTTTAATCATGTAGTGCAAGGTAGTATTTAATAAAATTCAAAGATACTGAAGAGTAAAGCATAACTGATCCCTTTGGAGTCGTAGAAGAACTTAAACAGGCGTAAGGGCAGTGTCTTGTCTCATGCACTTGGAATTCCTAGAAAAAGGAGGAAGCTTTGGGCAAACATATATTTAGGATCTATCCCTTAAATCCAAATCTCACACTAGATTATTACCTTGTGTATTCTTATCCATAGGCTGAAGAGAACTACATTTTCCCCCAGCATCCCACTTACACCCTAGAAATAGAGTTATTTCACACACAGTGACTAGATGGGAGCAGGGAGCAGTATGATTGATTTTTGCTGTGACAAAAGCCACCTGGTTCTGCAGGAGAGAGGACAGGGAGGATGAACCAGACTCCTTCTTAGCTGAGTGAAGAGCTGAGCTCTTCATCTGTTTCTGCTCTACTAAAGATTATCTAAGGCCATTTTTTCCCATTTTGACTCTGTGCAAGTCATACTTTATGTTCAAAGAAAACTTGTCCCAGGACTGTAATCACAGCATAAATAGACCTTTGCAGGGCCTCCCAGAATCTGCATTCACAGAGAAATCCCATACCCAGCACGTCTACAAGGAACCATTCAACCAGCTGACTAAGTGCATAAAGCATTTGAAAACACTAGCCTTATCTCCTCAAGAGTCGACAGCAAAATGTATGGCCACGTTGAAGTTTCTGGCAGTTCTAGAAATAGTGCCTGCTGAGCAAATAAGGTCAGAGTGGGTGGGTGAAAATAGATTGTTCTCAAAATTTGGCACATAAAACTTTAAAAGTGCTTTATGAACAGAAATCATTCTCTCAGGTCTTGATCCTGCAAAAGCTCATGTGGGTAGACTTCTCAAGCTCATAAATTTTAAGATCTGTTTATGCTTTTGCAGGGTGGAGTTTTAGGCTGAATAAAAGAAGGTGGAACATTAGCCACAGGAGGTTTCACCTTCAAAGGGAGATATCCTTGCCTTTCTGTTTATTAATTTTCCCTGTGAGCAAAATACTTGACTAACTCATTTTTTTCATTTGCCCACCCTTTCAAAACTTAAGAAGCAATACCTCTAGGGCACTTGTTTTGATTTTTCCATTTAGGTATTCTAGGAACTTGCTTAAATCATTTGACATTTGTGTTAATAACATAAAATCTTAGTGATCTGAAATCTTTATATAATTAAGCAAAATAATACAGCTCCCTACATGGAACTAAAGTAGTTGAGGGAAATTCTCAGTGGAAATAAGGATGACTCATTCCTCAAGCAACACTAACAATTAAGTATACATAAGCTATCAGTTCCCAATTGGAAAAAATGGGGACATTTATATAATAAAGGACTTTCTTAGTCTGCGTGGAAAGATGATAAGGTATTAGTACCAGCTGCGACTGTATTCAGGAATATATTTACCAGTGCTCAAATTTATTTTCAAGAGCAGCATCCAGTGAATAAGACCATACTGGTGGTAATTTTAAGCCTCACATATTTGTAAAACCATTATGTCCTTTTTAATGTTAAAGTTTGCACATATTTTTTTTAGGTTGATTTTAGGATGAATAAAGGAAAAAAAATCTACACTTACGTATGTAATGACGACCAAACAAGAGTTGTGATTTGGGCAAAACCCAAGAAAGAAAACCTTGTAAAGGAAAAGTGGCCTCAAGTGCTATAAAATCATTATCTTCCTGGCAGAGGTGTCATGGTTTGAATCTGAGGTCTAATCATAGCCATGTCATTGCATGCAGTGTGCTAGGTCAGGAACATTGTAAGTGGCCATACAACCCTTGGGATGTGTCAAGATCACCTCTGCCATTTGGGCTTTTGCCTCTCTTGCTGACAGAGAGATCTCTGTATGGAGGAACTCAATTCTGAACTTTAAATGCCAGGATGCGTTTCTTCCAGACTAATCATCCATTGGCAAATGTCTCTGCTCCAGACCAAAGCTAATCAGCCAGTCCGCATCCTGAAGGCCACATGAGTCATTAGCATTCACAGATAGGTGCCAGTGATATCAGCTATTGACACTGCTCAGTGCCCCAGAGCCCCGTTCTTCCCCCAGCACAACTTGGAACCCCCAGTTATTTCCCTCTTGTGGTGTTATACCTTGTCTGCCACTGAAATCTCATGTTCTTCTCAACAGATGAGGACCAAGGTTGAGAGGAGAGACAGGCAGGGTTGCAGAGGAGGCTGTGAGGGCTGGAACAGTCCTCTGGCTTCTGCCTGTCACAGCTCCTCTCTGCTCAATGGGGCAGCTGCATTACCCCACTGCAGGGTGGTGTGAGGGGACATACTGCACTCTGAGACTGTGCGATGCTACAGGGACGGGACTGCACGAAGAACAGAGACAGGCACATGTTTGTAACCTCTCCTTTGCAAGCGGTTACATTCACAAACTGCTTATCTGGTAACAAAACAGCTTTACTGAACATATGCATTTATGAACACCAGCACATCACCTGTTCTTTCTTTCTTTGCCTTTTTAGAGACAGCTCGTCAGGAAGCAAAGTGTCTATAAACGTGCAGCTCTACAGCTATGGCTCTCTTGATAGCTAACTTCATTACACGTGTGTCTCTGCTTACACAATACTCCCAGTTACACTGCTTCTTTCCTAAGGAGTGAGATGGCTTTTTTAAACTGATGCAAAATTTGATCCACTGTGTTTATAGCACATATTGGATGAGCCCTAATTTGCAGGAAGTCTTTACAAGTGGAAAACCTTGCTAAAACACATATTATTGAATGGATACCTTGCTGTGCTTGGATCAATGAAGCTTATACTGTGGCTTAGGCCTAATCTTAGGACAATTCAGCAATTGAATCCCCTTATGTTAGGCTACTGGCAACATTGCAGGACTCATTCTGTACCTACTCATTAGCTGTGTTCAGTTTGTGCATAAAATGAAAACGAAATCAGTGAAAACATTTAGAAAAATAAAATATAAAAAGATGGGCATGCCAAAAAGCAAAATGAAATTCCTGTAGATTCTGAAGTGTGATGGCAGATTTCTCTGAAATATTATCCTTTTCTTGAGATTCCACCACATCTCATCCCAATTAGATATTGGGAACTACAAAGAGGTGATATGAGTGTAATCCACAGAAAACCAGGAGATGTTATTTCCAGCTGCTCAAAGAACTATTTGCTATGAATATGGAACCGAGAATTTAACTTTCTCTATTTAAAGGCTGCAACATGCACCCTGCTCCTCCCACAAAAGCAGAAGTTGCAGCCTTCCTCTCCATAAATCTCTCCCTGCTCCTTGGTCCCAGCTGTTTTCCTCAGAAGAGTAAAACTCAGTTTTGCTTACACTTCTGAGAAACCAGAGCTTTTTTCCTGGTGCCATCAGACTGAAGCATTGTCTTTTCAAAACCTTTCTTAACATTCCTCTAACCCCCTTTCATTCTGATTGCTCAGGCTTTGTCATGATTTGAATCATCTGCTCTCTGACAGCAATCAGATTAAAATATTAGGATTCTACTTTTGAGACTTCCTTTCCTGACACTCAAAGAAAAGAAATGCAAGATGAGGTGGTTCCTCATAAATTGCTATTCTAAAAATTCTATATTTACCCAAACTAAACTGAAATGCATAGTCTGTACTTTAAGCATCATTTCCATAGATTATTTTACTATTACCCTTAAAAGACAATGCCAACAAGCTCTTCTTATGCTGTACTGATTTTCTATTTTCTTTCCTATTCAAATTTAAGCTAAAAGCTAACCACAGACTTCCCACTGTTCAATCTATTGCTTCTCTGCCAGGGAATCATCTTCTGCAAGTGCTGTATTTGTAATCTAATAGCATCCAAATCAGAAATGAACTTTTGGTTTTCAGAGTTATGCCCAGTGTTTAATAACTGCAGGTTTGTAGCACCAGGTGCTTTATTTCTGTGATGTTACTGTGAGCATGCAAGCAAACCTGCTTTTCTGACTATTGGAAAGAAATCAGATAACTCCAAGTGAAAATCTGTAAAGATGCTGGTGTACTAAGAAACTGATCAGGTCTTAGATGAGAAAAATGGCCTCTATTTGTTAAGAAATACAGATGCAGATGAAGAAGATGGATAGAATCCTCTGGATAAAATGGAAAGTAAAGATATTTCTCTTGTTTCCAATAATGTGCCACTAGAGGGTCTTCCAAGAGATTTCTGCTAGTCCATATATTTTAGATTCTTGAAGTTTAGTTATTTCACCACCAAAATAATGAAATAATATAAACTGATGCCACATCATATCCTTTTGCTTTGGTATCAGCTGTCTGAAGTCTTTCATTTTGACAAAGGTACTACATCTCATTATTTGTAGTTTAGTTTAGGTTCACTTCTCATCACAGAGCTAATGGATTCATTCAGGCTTACAAGCCTGAGTGAGCTGGACAGGTGAGGGCTGGCAGCCACCCCAGGCAGATATCCATGACACAGGTACAACTCAGCAGCTTTCCTAAGGTTTGATTTTGAGCATCATAAAAGCCCATTCTTCAATAAAAGATCAGTGCATTTTATACTTAGTGTAAAGCCGTACAAAGCCTGATTAGTAATTACTTCTTTATCAGTAAATGTAGCTACATATACACAAAGCTGCTTGTACATTAAACAGTGATGACAGGGACACGATTATATAAGTGTATGTGTCTTTCCTTTGGTGTGTAAAGAGTAATTTTTATTGTGTTTAACTGCAATAGCCAATTTTGTATTAATTGGTTATAAATTCCCTTAATACAGGACTTCTCAATTATTATTAATTGTTCTTATCCTGGAAGAAAAAAGCCCATTAGGCTCCAGAGTGCTGTCTTGTTACCACTGTACATCTGCGCATAGACTGAAGCTGGGGAATGACTCAGCAGCACTCAGATGGCAGGTGCAGTCGGCCTCAACTTCTCCTCTGTGGTGATATTTCTAACCCAAAAGCCATCAATCAAAAGGTAAAAGGGTAACAGAAGCTTTCCTCTGGGTTGCATCCAAACCCCAACCACATCAATGGTGGGGTCTCCCTCTCTTATTTACCAGGCATCTGCTTCACAGGTCTTGATTCATGTGTGAACGTTATATGGATGAGTTGTGCTAAGTGGTAGCTGGGCTGCAGCCATTCTTCCAGCTGTGCAGTGGAATACACTGGTGCAAAAGGGAGAGGGTGTTTGACTCCTTGTGCATCACAGACATATGAGTTGCTGGGTGCAGACTGGGAAATGCTATTGCTCAGGCATCCTAATGATTGTGACCTCTACAGATTTTGTTTGGGCTGCCCTACAGTGTGCCTAATTATTCCTAGCACATTCCTGTACCAGCTACCTTCACCCATGCCATGCTGTGGCTCTTCCCATCATGGGAGTGTAGTAGATTTGCCCCTGATTCTCTGTGCAACGGGTAGCAAGTGCTGAAGAGACATTAAAGACTTTTCATTAAAGACATTAAAGACTTTTCACCCTGTCCAGGCAGGGTGAGCTTGAAGGCTGTGATCACCTGCTGTCCTCCAGGCCAGCTGCATGCCATGCACACTTTTATTCGTAATGGTCCCCACTGTGTTCATCCACCAGCTGATGACAGAGGTTGTCATCAGTTTCTTCTCATTTCACATAGCTGTACTCTGGATATAGCAAAATCTTAGCTATTAATCTCAAAGATAATAATTTCAGAAAGTATCTGCTTCATAAGCAAGAAACACTTCTGAATTTTTGGAATTAAGTTTAAGTGATTTCATGTAATTCTTACCTTTCAACTATTGCTTTCAACTTTGCCTTTTATTCTTCTCCGTTGCTCCTTGTCATGTTGGAATTCAGAAAACATTAAAAGTAACCTTTTCCTAATGTTACAAGATATCAGGAGAGTTGTCTGCCTGAGTAATGGAAGTGTTTAATTTGAAGGCGGGGAAGTTATCAGCTGACTAACACAAAGGAAAAGAATTACGTTTAGAGGCAAGGTCCCTGGACTGGGACTCGGGGATTGTCTTCCTGTCTCCACTGTGTGAAATTCTGCTCTGTTTTCTCTTCTAAGCTTTCACTATCTCATCTACTTAGGCTTTAAGCTCTTTAGGATATGGGCTCTACCATGGACCAGTGCAGTAACTAAAACTACGGGGCTTGAATTTTAATTGTAATGTCTGTACTGTTATAATCATAAAAAAAGAAATAGAAATAATGACTGGTAGAACCTGATTCTCCTGGATTTTGCTTTTAGCTCTAGTTATCAGCCTGGTGTAAGATACAGGCAAGCTGTTTAGCCTCTCTGATCCAGACTCACTCCTAATGGTACTCTGTTCAACATCTTAGCCTTTTACTGCTGTCTGAAGTTGATTCTTTATATATTTACATATCAGTAATGTATATGCTGAAATTCTTATCTACCTCCTAGGGGTGTTAGTAAGTTTAATGCATTAATATTTGTAAGTACTTTTATATGCTTGGATGAAAGTAACTATACATATAGTAAAACTCTGCATTAATGGCAAGGCACTTGCCATTGTCAATAAATGGTACTTGCCACTTATTAATAAAGCACTGTGGACAGGGAATGGGGGCCTGCATACAAGATGCAGCCTGGCTGGGGGCAGCATGAGCCGCAGGGGAGTTCCAGTCCAGGGACCTTATGCTGGGCAGAGCATGCATGGAGCGGGGTGAGACAGGACCATGCTGGTGAGCGAGGCTGACCACACGTAACTGTACAAAGGTATCACACATAACTGTCCCTCCAAACCACAGAACTGCAATCAGACAGATATCATGCTTCCACAGCTAGAAGTCTAAAGAGATTTAATTGCTCCAGTTTTAGAATTGGGTAATTATAGCTGGTCAAAGTGTTTCAGCTCTGAAGTAATAATTAACCATGCAGTACACTGGATCTTCTGACAGCCCTGCAGTCTCAGTCTTTGCAAAGCTGATTTCCTCCTTCTCTACTAATATGCATTTGCAACAAAATTTATGTCACCGACTTTAAGTCTTAATGGCAATTTGGGTATAGGGAAAGATGCAAGTCAGTAACACCAGAGGTTAAATGCATTTAACTGCATAACTGCTTGCCTAAAAAAAGTACCATTTGGGCTGGAAACTAATTTCAGTTCACTTTGAAAAAGAAAAATCTTCATTACATGAGATTAATTTTAAATGCAGAGATCATTTATTTAGAAAACTCATTAAAAGGACTTTGTATTTCTGAGTTTTTAGTCTGTTCACTTGGTAAAAACTTCAGGTGAAAACCCTGGAAAAGAGACACTAAAAATGTCATACCAATTCATTTAAATATCAGATGTCCAAAATTATCTTCCAGAGTACTACATAACTACAAATCCCTGTGAAGAAATTCATAGCGTAAACCAAGACATTCATCATGTCTTCCAAGAACAGTTCGCTACCTTTTTTTGTTGTTGTTGTTCCTTATTAGGTGAATGTTTTCATAGACTCAGTCCCTTGAGTCTTGAGAGATGCAGCAATACTATTGCATAGATGCAGAGCGATGGTGATTTTGAGTTACATTCACTCTGAGCTAACAAAAAGAAAGAGAGAAACAGAAGTAGAACAAGAGTTAATGAAGCTTCCTGGCTGTTTGGGACAAATCCTGCAGACACAAGATATCTACGAGATGCTTTGTGGTTACACTGCGGTGGACCTGTAGTTCAGGTCAATTAGGTTAAATGCCTGGGATCTTCAAAGCCTTGGTGAGGCAAGTAACAAGCCTGTGTTGGCTGTGTGCCTACAGGAAGTGTTTGGAAAGCATAGAAAGATCAAGGTGGGCACTCCTCTGCCAACGGGATTCATCCACTCAACAGTCTTGTTTGTTTTTTATAAGAGAAAGAGATCTCTCTGAAGAAGCTAACGTATTAGGAAAGTCAGATGTGAGCCAATCTTCACTGTTCATGTCCTTCAAAGTATTAGACTTTAGTTTAATGGGTTTCTGTGGGTCTGCCTGGACTGGGAGAAATCCTCCACAAAAACAAACAAACAGAAACAAAAAACATTTTACAGCAGTTATTAGGTCTCCTGCATCACTTAGAATACCTTCAACAACAGAACTTCAACAACATTTTTTGTCGTATTTTTGTGATCCCAAGAAGCTTGTAATAAAAATGGGCAATTGCTCCTATTTCAGCAAGTAACACAAAATCCCTCTGAAATCCTCAGCCAGGGAAAGACTAAGCCCTGCAGCCAGGGGAACTGCAACTTGCTAGAGGGTAACCTGAGGTTGCTCACAACACTAGTAGGTTGTTCTTTAGCACATCTGTCACTTCAAGGTGGTATTCAATGCTATTGCCACTGACAGAGATATATTATTAAAGTTTTATACATGTAGCTGTTCAGAGACTCAAGGTATTCTGAACCCTAACAATGAAATAAAAGACACAGAGTTAAAATATTCTTGAAATGGCTAGGTATTGCAAATATATTTACAGCAAATTTGCAGACAATACATCCCAGTGTTGCACACTGCATTTCTGACTGAAAAAACAACAAAACATCATTTGGAAAAGAAGAACAGGAAATATCACTACATTCAGTGCACTGTTCTACTGAGGAAAAATAAACTATTTAATTAAAGTGAACTGATTGATTTGAAGATTTCTGGAAGCTCTTTCTGGACAATATTAAGGTGAAGGATAAAATGTGTAGTTTATAGGGAACATGGCAAGTGATATCTTCTCTGATGATTCACTTGATGTATTTGATATGAAACATCTGTCTCTTAATGAAATTGTTCCTCAAAATAATGATTACAGGGTGCTTCAGGAAATATTTAAGTCTAATTTAGCTTTATTACTAGTGTTCTAGGTTAATGAAAAGCATTCCCTTGCAGCTGCACATTGCCTGCTGGGTTCTTTTTTCTTACTGTGTTTCTCATGGCACAAGCCATAAGAATATTAAAAATACGTGCTACAGGGTCATAATGCACTTACAAACTGGTGGAACCCTGTTAGCATGGAACAGCCTGGCTGCCTGCTCCGGCACTTCTCTCTGATTTCTGTGACATTAGCAGCAGAAAACAAGTACAATTATTTGTGAAGCATTATCTGTATTCTTCATTTAAGAAAGGAAAAGAAAAATAGTGAAGCAACCCAATTAAGGTGCTGAAGTACTGGAGAGACATTTACCACCATAACTCCTTCCTAATGGATTTTTTTTGTTTGTTTGAAATACTGTGTAGTGCATTATATCTCTGCACTTTTAAAAGAACACCAGCAAAGGTATCTGTAATGCAAAGGAATAGCCATTGATATGGTAATCAAATGTAAATGCCATAGTAGGTTATCTGAGATTATGTATTTTACTACACAATTACATTCCCATTAAATTAATATAGGAATTTCACATTTGCGAATCACACTTGGTAGCAAATATCTACTAAGTGGTTGTCTGTTGCAGTGCAGAAAAATGCAAATTTTGACTAATGTTGAAATTCACTACTATGTCTTAACAGACAAATGATACAGTTCTAGCTGGTCTAATTCTGAGTGGTTTGTGGGTTTATCTTTTCCATATCTTATTTCTGCTTTTACAACCTGGTTACCTAATACACTGACCTGCATTTCAATATGTGGTTTTACATCCCATTTTGAGTTGTAATTCCTATTAAGAAAACAAAACAAAACAAAACAAAACAAACAAACAAACAAACAAACAAAAAAACCACACTGGGAGAAAGAATAAATTTTCTTGTAGTAATTTCATGTCCAAAGGGGAAATGTTTAAAGGACTTATATTTCTAATATTGCGTCCTCTTTATTTTCAAGCACACACCTCCAAGTTCCAAACTTAAGTATTTTCCCGAGTTAGCATCTCTGTGTTGAAAATTTAAAAGTGGAACAACTTATTGTCCTGTTTACAGTCTTCAACTCCACTTCTTGTCATGCCATGAGGTTCCCTATAGCAGTGATTCATGACTCCCAGTTGATGGTATAGAGCCATGGTCATTTGACAGTGAACATACCGCCTGCACCAGGTAACTTGATATAAAGGGCTGGAATCCCTTTGTACTTTTTTTTTTTCTTTGTTTGTTTATTGCTGCAGCAGTGGAAATCCCTACTTTCAGCTTCCTGACTTGAGAGGGGAGATGGGAAAAATCCTGTATCCCAATAAAAACTCCAGGAGGAATTAGCATCCTAAGGCCACTCTGGAGTAAATTAGGTGTTTGTTTAAATTCATTATGTCTGCCTGGGCTTTTTGATGCTCTGTGAGACATTTTCACTGTCTAACTTTAAGGGCTTTCATAAGAAATGATAGATACTTTCACCTTTCTCCATAGACTCTAGAAATTCACTAATCTGAATCTAAAAACAATGTGATGGAAAGCTGGGGATACTTCTATCTGTGGTAGCTCAGAATAGCTTTCCTAAAGTCAGTACTGCTACACTTAACTTCTCTGAGGAAAAATCTTGGTCTATAACTTCATCAGCCTTCCCAAGGAATAAAATCCAAGTTATTTTTGGATTCCTTTCTCCAGCCACAAATCTTAGCTCAGACCTTAATCTAATGATTTGGTCTCATACTTAGAAAAAAGTTGGTTACGTAGCATTTGCAGCAGGCTGAAAAAAAAAATTGTAGTAGAACATTCATTTCTATTTGATTTACTGGTGGTGCCCACTTAAATCTTCCGTATCACAGTGGATTGCATCTCAGTAAAAAGGGCCAAGCCTAAACAATGTTTGGATGGAGTATAAAGCTTTAGACCCTGACCTGAGCACATTCCTAAGATTCAACATCTTCATCAGCCAACCATCTGTAAATTAAAGATGAATTGCTTAGGAAGCTGTACACAGCAAATGCAAATGTGTTTTATATAAAATATGCTAACTTCGACCATTTTTGGTCGCACACTCAAGGGAAGTAAGATGAATTTATACAGACTCTGTGGGCACAGGAGTTACACACTCATCTAATAAAGGAAACTATACACATTCAAATTCTGTTTACTTGGAATTTAGCCAAATTGGTCTCTATGAAGTAGACAGTATTTTCATATATATATATATTTATGATTTTTTCCTTCCAAGTACAAAGATTATCAAACCTTTTCAGAAGCCCATCTTAAGAGCTCCATTATATGAGTTAAATAGTAGCAAAAATGCATAACTTGTATGAAAAACTGGGTGGTGTTGTCCTCGTATGACAAAAAACCAAATGTATGTAAATCCAAAACTGAACGTGATAATGAAGCAGAGGAGCATTTTAATGTCTCCCCTGGAGATGAAATGAGAATTGGAAAAACCTCCTGTATGCTCAGTAACACTAGCTGTGATCTACATTGTAAGAGCATCTCCAGAAAGAACCAAGTCAAAACAAGAATTAATAATACAAAAGAATCATCAGTGAGGACAGAGTTTCACGGGCCTCCTTCCATGCCTACACAAAGGCAAATAAACTTCTAAGTGGGAGGCTAAGAGAAGATGATGACACTAAATGGAATAATTATGCTTTTATTTCCACATGTAATCAAATGGAGAAACAGAATCAAGTCAAACTCAAGAAATCCTTGCTTCTTTTTCCTTTTGTCTGTTGCTCTGATGAGGAAATTACAAATTTAAAAATGTTTAAAATAATAATTCATGAGTTATTTTTGAATTCAGTGTCAGAACTGCTACACAGAAAGGCTATACTGTTTATTTATGCAGGTTTTGTGAACATTTGGAGCAAGGATCCTGTGCAGACATATTTGTGAGCAGACATAAAGAACCTCTACTTCAAGAAAGGAGAATATATAAAGAATGGCTGCAAAAAGGATAAAACATATGTACCAATGGTCATTCATGAAGGCAACATTCAGTGATGAAAATAGCATTGTAGTTACCGTGACAGTGAACATTACAACTTTCACCTTTCTTCAAAATACTGCTTTAACCCATCTTTATTTCAAATACCAGTTCCCAATAAAGCCCTGACCAAATATTTGTAGGTGACACTGGAACACTTTGGCTATCTTATCCGCCTCTTTTCTAAGTATGCATGTTAAATCATTCTTAACTCTTGCTAACAAAGAACTTGTATTTTTCTATTGCTGCATAGAAGCTTAGATGTCTCTCTTTTTTTTTTTTTTTTTTTAAATAAAGGCATATATACCTTTACTCATAGTGTTTGACCAAAACCTTTCTATTTTTATTTAACACTTTATTTATGCATAGGCATTTACTCTATCAAGATATTATAAGTTAATAGAAGAAACATTTAAATTATAATGAGGATGCAGCTATTTCAACCTGATTGACCTTGTTACAGTTTGTCTTTCAATTTATTAATTAAAAAGATGCAATTTTGTTTCTATAAAGCACCTAAGGAAGATGAAATTCTGAGCCAAAAATAAACTAAATCTCTCATGGAAATTATTTAAAAACAAATCTCTTATCATATTCTAGTGTGAAAGGTCATTGATTCACTGCCTCTGATTAATTATAATTAATTTGGGAAACAGAATTTTTCTTACCCTCATTAATATTTTCTATTACTGTAGGGATATAGGTCTGCCACTTGGACAAAACAAGAAAGGTCATAAATGTAGAGCATCATTCCTTTTCTCGTTTGAAAATCTACTGAAGTCCTCAGAGAGATAAGGTATTTAAGAATGTGCTTAAATGTCTCCCTGTCAGGAAGCAACTCAGCACATTCTTCTCTTTGCTTGGATATTTATGTCTCTTTTTACTATGCCTGGTTGAACCAAGGAGTCTTTCTAAATTCAGAGAGAGACCGCAATTTGTACTGTAAGAAAAGAGAAATATAAACACAAATTCTAGTTTCCTCAAAAAAGGAAACTTATTAGTTATTTGTTGACTTCATTTAGCAGGGATGAAAATAAAAACATTTATACAAATTTGCAAAATGCTTCTTCAATGGTGATGCTTTGCAGTGAGGATTGCTCACTGATGTTTCCTTTTCAGAGTCTGACAACTATGAAATGTCCACCTTTGTCTGATGACTGTCCTCCAAACACTCCATTCGTATGGGAAGCTCCATTTATAAAGCTGAAATTTTTAAAAGTGAATTTTGGAAAGTAGCTGCCAGGCTTCTTACCAAACAGTAACGAGTTCAGCATTTCAAAGAACAAAGAATATGGTACAAATTGTTATCTAATCCAGCCAAGCCCAGCACTGTTCAGTAGGTGAAACCAAAGAGGTGTGACCAGTTTAATTGTTAGGGCACTATTACTTTCTACATAATTCAGAGTTTATGAAAAGTAACACAAGACTAATTCAAGTACTGCCCTTGCAAACTGAACATAGACTCAGGACTGTAAAAGTTTATATGTATTAATAAAATAATCTCCAATGTAAACTAAGGACAAACAAGTGTAATGTTACTTGCATATGGCATTACAGCTATGGGCCAAAGTCCTTAGAAATCAATGGCAGTAAGTCTGTTCACTGACGTCTGTCAATTTTGCTGCATATTGAACAAATGCATTTAGTCTGGAAAGTACTTTTGTCCATTTTCTGCTGGAAATTGTCTTGTGGCACTTTTAATTTTTCCCCAGGGGTCAATTAAAAATGAATGCAGGAGGAAGGACTTTTTGCTCAAAGCTTTACATGGAGAGAAAAGTATCTTCTTGATCTTAAATGTTTATAGATTTAATTACCCATTTCATTAGTTGACATTGTTCTGAATGGCAGTAGTTGAGAATATATCAATCCCTGTTTAAAATCCAGCTGCGAGTATTTTTCTGTAAATACTTAACAGACAAGATGGTTGACAGAAGACGGAGAGGAAGACCACGTGGCAGAAGTGCCGCAGTCCTGTAGAGCTTGTTGTTTGCAGCCAGAGTTTCCCATTCCATTGGGTCCAAGCAAGAGTGGCTTTCTGCAGAGAGACCTTCATGGTGATGCTGTGTGAAGCAACGATGTGCGCTTTTGAACAGCACGTGTCTATTTCCAGCCAAGGGGCACCTTGTCAGCCACTTTCGCTGAATGACACTGAATGACATGTAATTCATCCTTGCCACTAGATGACAGCACAGCAACACACATCTATAAAGAAACCAGTATTTTGCTATGGGTTAAGAATTCCTGGTGAAACAGGTTTCAGGAATTTTAGGATTAGCCCCATGGCAAGAAGAGAAGACATGAAATTTCTATGTCCTACAGAGTCTTTAGACTTCATCATCCAATGTAAACTTGAGAAGGAATTGGCTTGAGAAGGAACTGGCTTGAGCTGTAAGAATTCTGTGCTGCTGAGCAGGACGAAAAGCCTCATGCACAACTGAAAGCTCTGCATCTGGCAGTTCCTTATGTTTGTATAAATAAAGTGGCAAGTATGAGAGTGTGATGGCTAGCAGCTCTCAATGCCAAAACACAAACATGTCTACCAAATCCATATGACTAAGGGAGGTAATTAATATGAGAAGAAATGATGTGATAAGATAAGATGACTTATGATGTGCTAGTTTAATAAGTCTTTTTTCAGTGCAGTTCTGGTGACTCTAATGATACAGTAGACTTCTTGTCTACATACTGAAAGAATAAAGAACTCTGTTACTGATGGATGCTTTTGAATGGAAAACAATTATTCTGCCATTATTTCATGCACGCTTCTTGACACACTTAGCGCTTTTGATAAAATACTTAACTTCTGTCAGTTGCCTGAGGAGAAATAAAGAAGGTGAAAGGAAAAATCCATGGGTTCAATGTCATGAATGTAATTTTTGCAGAGTTTATCCAGTTAAATGTCTTTCTTTTCTTTTTCCTCATTCCAAGTTACGTCCTTCTTCCAAAATAAGTGGTGGCAGTTTTCAACAAGAGAAAGGAGAGAGCAACCACATGAACAGGTCCATTTTCTGTACTGCTATAATCCAGTCTCCTCACTGTGTGCTCAGTCCATGGGGTGGAATGTAGACCTCTGCTGAGGTCCTTTCCAATCCTGTTTTCTTTCTTAAGTTTTTGTAGTCTTTGAGTTTGGATTAATACAATATTTAGCTATGTTAATCCTTCACTCCCAAAGGATGATCAAAGAATTAGTCAATAATCCCATATCACAAAACAGGGCTCAACACCACAACGTAATGAGAAGGGTCTATCATGGTGGAATAATCTAGAAGTAATTAATTGGTCCTTTAAGCAAAACCTTGGATTGGTCTCCTACACCTGTTCAAGCATCCTACCTCCAAGATACTGTGCAGTCACTCACAGTCTCTTTCCTTCCCTCCATCTTTTTCCTAAAAATTTGTGAGCCCAAGACAGTTTGTTTCGTTTGTCAATAAATATGGTACATTCCTGTGAAAACTTTCACTTTTGACAAAGCACAGTTTTCCAAGAAACACTGTTTTGTTTTCAAATCTTTTCTAATCAACAGCTGGTTTTCTTTGTGGCACTAAAAAGAACTATGGATTCAATTTGAATGTAACACATTAAAACCTTGATTAAAAATATATTTATCCTCCTTATCTGTCCTTTCTTAAGGATGTGTCTAATACTCAATGAAAATAGTATTTGCTCTTGCTTACCTCCACTTTCAGTCAATGTTCTCGATAATTAGTGCTACTACATATGTGTATGTATTCGCCACATACAGGTTGTGACACAACAGGACTGTAATATATTAGCATTTTGTGACCAATTCTTAAACATGTTTACAGTTTTCTTCATAATTCTACTTTCTTTCAAAGGGCAAGAAGAAATTACAGCCCACTGAGAAAAGGAGGAGAGAATAGCTGTGTGTAGGCAGAGAATAAGTATATTCCAGGATTTTGTGGCTTTTCCTTTCATCTATTTCTTTCTATTTGATAATACAGCTGGTGGATACCATACAGGGAGTATTTTAACACTGGCAAAGAATGTGTAGGAGAAAAAAGAAAAAGAAAAAAAAAACACACAAAAACAAGCATGCCATTAATTGCTTATAAATATATGCTCTCAGTCCTAGCAATCAGCTTTCAGGATTTCTAACCTCCAAATTCTGTTCAATTCCTTTATTGGAATAAAAGTATCAAGTTGTATCTTTTCTAACATGAATAAACCTAGTGCTTGCAGGCAGATTGTGACTGAGTAGGAAAGATTCACATTTTCTGAATTACAGTCTTTCTTGTTCTGAAGGTGAGTCTATGTACATACGTGCACCCATACACACGTACACACATTTATGTGTATGGATGTGTGTACGTGTCTGAAAATGGGGTGGTGGGAGTGGTGGAAAGAAGTAGGAAAAGAGCAAGGGATAGAAAAATCAAAGCCAAGTTAGACGGAATCATCAAGATGTTAGGGCTATATTTTTCAAGCATCTGCACCCAGTTGCATCCACTGTGACATTCACAAGATTTCAGCACTGGATTTCTCAGGAAAGTTTAACACCCGAGATGCTGAGCCTTTCCTACTCTTTCCAACCACATAGCTTAAGGAGCTCAGCTGGAGGTTGTTATTTCTTACCTAGAAGACCTGTGTTTTAAAAGCAAGTGGGAAGAAAAAGAAACTCCCTCAGCTTGCTGAAAGCTTTTTCTTCAGACAGTCATGCCTTGCATACAAATGGTTGCACCTGCAAACACTATAGGCACATTTGTTCAGGCCTGTTGAAAATCTGGCCATAAAAGTAATTTTCCCCAAAGCCATGACTATAAAAAAAAAAATCCTCACCAAAATGTTATGTTCTTTTAAATCTGTTTTTATTTTCCTTACTTATTATTTACTGTCATTCCCCCTCCCACCCACAAAGTACCAAGCAACTAATACAGCTGTGCTTGCAGAGAGACATAAACATTCGCTCACGTTACGATCTGACACTGTAATGCGTTCTGATATTGCAATAACAGATGAGAAAAATAAGTGCCTATAATACAAGATATCAGTATATGATAGGAAAAAAAAAAACAACAGAAGAGTGATGGCAGAAAGGGAACTATTTCATATCTGCTAAATGGTAATTGGGGCTGAGGTGAGCACTTCTCTTGATCATATGCCTGCCTGTGGCAACTGACTCTGAACTTCATTTTTCCATCACTTGGATGGTTTAACACTGATACAGCTTCGCTGTGGAATTATGGCTGACACTGGTACAAGTGAGGGAAAAATTAAGCCTCTTCTGACTACATATCATCCAGATCAACTTCTTTTCCTCACAGTCCCTAGCTTTCCTCTGCCTGTGGCCAGAGAGTTTTTAGGAGGCTCCTTGTCCTTCTAGGGCAGAACACTCAATGTGAGGTTGCTGTTGATCTTGCAGTTACAGCTGTTAGTCAGTTTCAAGAGTGATATTGTCCCGGTTATGGTCCCATAGGGCCAAAATGCAGAGAGATTGCATTTTACCATTTTCACTTGCAGTTTTCTATCATGAGAATCAGAAGTTTATCATGTTAATAACATTATGGTAAGAAAAATGTTATCTAGGCATGACAAATTCTAACGCCATGGGACCCATGCTGTTAGTCAGTGCAGCTTTCCTCTTATTTATTTATTCATGGATTTGCATTACATCACTGCTGAGAGACTCTACTGTACTCCTCAGCAGAACAGCTTGCAATCTAAATAGGTAGGACAGACAAAAGATAGGAAAAAGCAGAATTATAGTTCCTCACAGATAGACACTCTGGGTCCCTGTGAGAGTAAATGATCTGCCCAATGCCACACAAACAGTCTGTGGCAGTGCCAATTTTCCATATTTCATACAGCCTTTTGTAAACTTCTGTGCTATGCAGTCAGCACATTTTCAAGTTGCCTTCTGACCTGTCTTTCCTACTGTGATCTTATGGTTCCAAATAAAGCCAAGACTACAAGCAAGTAGAAATTTATAGAAGTCCTTAGCATTATATATAGCCATTGTCATTCTTTTGGATGGATTCACCATAGAACATATTCTTCTTTAATTCCTGCTCTATGCAGGAAAATAATTTTAAGTGTTCTCTAAAATGAGACCAGTTGTCAGAATCTCTTTAGTCTCAATAAAGTTTGATCTTTAAACAACAAATAGTCAAATTTCCACAGCTTTTTTATATACACACTCCATGCTACATTTCCCCTGTTTTTTAACAATACAGCTTTAACTGAAGAATGAATCTTTTTAAAAGTGAATTCATTAGCTGAGATGCATATCATTATGTATGCATGGTTAATTTTAAGTTCAAATTGGCATCTATGGTCAGAATTTTTTTTCCCTCCATCATGGGACAACTGGACAGCTATTGCACACTTGGTTTCCAGCTGTCAGTCTCAAAGCAACAGTATGACTCTCCAGCAGCTTGTATCACATATGCTAATAAGTTATACGAAATGAAATATTCTGCACTATGTGAAATGCCAGTGCTAACTTGATGCTTCATTTAATCTCAGTAAGTAGAACAAGTTTACCTTGCTCAGTGATTACGTCTCCTTTGGATCAACAATAAAGCCAGCTTGCAACAGAAAAATTCAACAGTGAGGAAGTTAGATGGCTTTTAGAATACTTCTCAAACTTGGGAAATACTGAACAACTTGGTTTTCTGATTCAGGGTCCATCATAATTATGTTCACCTGAGCTGCAGCGAAATGGTAGTACATCAGTTTACCCCGAGCATCTTATTCTTGCATTCTCCCTGGCTTTTCAACCTATCAGTGCAAATGTGTCATTTCTGTGATTCCACTGCCATTCAACAGAAATCAACAATCCTTTCAGCTTGATTAAGCACAAAGATTTCCATAAAGCTGTGTATGCTATAACACCACTGATTTCAGGCACATTGTTCCAAATAAATTTGAACCATTCAAACCATTCAACCAATTTTTCTTTATGTGAGAGGTAGGGGTGTTCAGAATAAGACAGACTGAAAGGAAACAAACACAGATAATTCAGATAAAAGGAACTGAGCTGGTACTGCTGGTCTACAGCTGATTAAGAAGTAGAAATGGCTGTAGTTGGATGAGAAAAATCCAGACTTATTTGGGTACTTGCATGGATTGCACTTAAAATGTTTGGGAATGGCATCCATAAGGTGCTAAAATTTTTTAATAAGCCAAATGTGTATTTGGGTATGGTGGAATATCAGTTGAAAGGACTTAGAAAAGGTGGTTACACATATGGGCCAATGCTAGCATGGCAGATGGTATTTGTTTTATTTATGTCTTCACAACTGTGTTTGTGTTCTTTTAAGAAGCCTGTCTGGGTGGAGCCTTGCAGAGAGGGTGAAGAGACTCCTTCCTCGGGAAGCTGTTGAGTATGTTCAGGCAGAAATGATTCCAGGCTTCATGAGGTAGGCACGAGAGACACAGAATGAAGATGATGGCTTGAAGTTCACACAAAGACACAACAGGGATTGGAAGTGTACAGTCAGACAAATCTCAGGAAAAATGAAGAGACCATCCCAGGGACAAAAGGAGAAAAGAATTTTTCTCAGTGATTTAGGACATCATTGAATTGGCTGGATGCAATCCTGCAAGGACAGAGGGAACATGGGATAGCTGTATACAAAACATTAAAATGCAGTTCTATTCTCCCCAGCCGTTTTAAGTTGCATTTATTTTAAAAGTTTCACTTCAAGTTTTTATTCAAAGTGTGTGGGTTTTGTTTGTTTGTTTGTTTTCCCCCCCGAATTGAAAACCTTTCTGTTTGCTAAGGGTGAGGCACATCAAACTCAGTGCTGTAGTTGATTCACTGTCCTGTCAGAAGCCAAAATATAAAAATGTTAACAATCTAATTCAATGCAAAAACGTATTAAATATTTTCTAACTTTCTGTAAAAACAGAAAGTAATGGAATTCCTCTAGTGGTAATGAATCCATAAACTATTATTTTGGTCCTTACACTGTTGTTCAGGAACCACAGATTTTATTTAGAAAAGTATCTTCAGTAAGTATTGTGCTTCAGGAAGACTTAAACTCTCCTAATAGGGGTTTATTTTTGCTAGATGTTTTTAGGAAGACAAGTCCCTTTGGCTTAATTGAATTTCTTTTAGTGCATAGTTTCATCTCCAGGTAAGTCTTTGGAGCAGATCACTAGAATAGTGTTTATTTCTGTCAGTTCCTCAGAAACAGACCAACTGCTTCAGGTGCTTTTTGGCAACTGCAAAATAAAACTCCTTTATGGTGAAAAGATTTTATTTTTTCAGGACATTCCCAGGAGAAATGGATCATTCAGCTGTCAGTTTCTGTTAGGCAAGTAGCAGATCTAGGACCTTGCAGCAAAAGTCTCTCTTTGCTACTACTGCATATAGCGTAATGCAAGCAATTTATACTTCCCATTTATGTTAATAGTGATTTATTAAAAATTCATCAGAACAACTGAAGCTGGCAGAATCCCTCAGAATCACTAAATAATTAATAACTCTTCCACAAAGGTGACCTAGGCTCAGCATGCAGTACCTATTTTTTGGCTTAGCACTGGAGTTCCTTGTTCCCTACCAGAACAGGTAACTAGTCTCCCTGTGCCAATGCCAGGGAAGAATTAGGTATCTTTCAAAGCTAGGTTTTTGAATAAGATGCTGGCTAACATAACTGATAGTTAATCCCAAAGAGACAAAAAGTTATTTCCTAATCTCCACTCTTTTCTGGCATATTTGTCCCTCAGAAATTTACAGATGTAAAGGGTTGAATTTCTACTTCAGATCCCTTCTGATAAAATACAGCCAGAAGAAGTGGTGGTGTTGCCACCACCTTTTAGTTAGGTGCTCATGGGTTAGAGTTCACAGGATATGAAAATTCCAGACTCAAATCTCTTTTTAGATGCAGTGTATTTTCAGAAACACCTTTATCCTTCCAGAAAAAATCTTTTTGCCATCAAGTTGGTTGATTTTGAGAAGTGCTCTCAGTTTTAACTGCTATCATCTTCATTTGAAATGACCCATCTGAAATAATACTTAATTCAAAAATATAAACAGTAACTGGAGGAAGAACCCAGGACTCCTCTCTTCCCAAGTGAAGAAAGATATTTTAGTTGGACTCAGTATTTCACACTCTCTCTTTATATATGTCTTGCATTTTTCATTAATATTCAGTTTTGTCATGCAAAGTGCTACAATTTCAAGAGATGAGTAATCTCTCCTAGAATAATCAATAATTGGGTTTTAAGGACAACGTGATGGAATTTGCAGGGTCAAGATCTTAAGAAAATCAGTGTGCATCAGCCATATCAATTTGTGTATTCAAACATTTCAGTTTTAAGTTTCAGTAAACTTGAGACTGACACTGAACTATTCATCACTGGCAAAAGGTATTTCTTATCATGATTGATTAGTGGTGGACAAGTTTTATATTTATAGACTTCAGATGGTAACTGAACAGTGAATCTGAGGATTAAATATGGTATGAGTGTCTAAAGTTGCTATTAGATATTGAAGTCCAGGTAAGTGCTTCAGAAGATCTTGCTTTTATTGAATAAGGTGAATAATGAAGGCTGTAAAAAGGTGTAATTCCGTGCTTTTCATACTCTTGTCTACAAGTAACTTCAGTAATTTTGGTTGTACCAGTTAACAAAAGAGGGACACCTTCATTTCAGCTCTACAGCATGTGAATGATAATTTATTTACTTTTTAAATATTTTATATTATGATTATAACAATGACTGAAAAAATATAATCTTTTTAATGAACAGTGAAATTCTGGAGTCTGTTACAACCAACTACACAAAATTCTTTCTATCTGTCCAAGTAAAAACATTTATGCAACTGGAATGCTAAGGTATTGATTGGCAAATCTAGTCCTGCAGCATTTTACCTTTTTTTCACTCCATAAAATATAAGTTTCCAGTATAGTTCTTTGCAGCCATAAGTAACATTGAAGTGTATACCTCCTTCCAAGAGGTTTGAAATTAGTATACCGGTAACATAGTGGCTAAGCAACTGTGTAAGTGCTGGCTTTGAGCATGCCAAAACAGTTTTCAGACTGCCAGACAAATCAGTCTGAACAAAACATATTCATTTCCACACCCTCTAAAAGTCTATAAAGATGCAATACATATTTTTTCTACTATTACCAATCTCATGATGACCATTGAATACATGAAATGGCGTGGTTGCATATTTGGGAGGACTCATGCATCCACATACAACAAGCCTGCTCCTTTCTCAATATCTAGAATGGAGAGACTCATCTTTTAGTTCTCAAAGAAGACCCTTTGTGTTAGTCACTGTGCTTATTTCTAGCTGAAAACAACTATCTATCTGCTCACTTTATAACTACTTGTTTAAAATATTATATCCTGAGGTGACTGAGCAAAGAGTAGTTAAACTGAGAGTGCTATCATTGTAGTGCAAAAAAATGACCTTCTGAAAAATTAGGAACAATGGACCTTAGTAGAATATCTCCTCTAATAGGAATTTCTGTGTTAATAGCTTTTTCAAGTGCCACTTTTTTTTTTTTTTTTTTTTTTTTTTTTTTAATGCAGGACAGTGTTAGAACATAAAATGGTCTACTCTCTACTTGTAAGTCCCTGTCTGCCATTATGCCCAGAGGAACAGCTTTTATATCCCCAGGTAACTGAAATCAGATGTTTAAAATGCACATTTCTGAATCTTGTTATTGTATTTCCATAGTGCACCGGATGTAGCAATCTACTGTATTTTAAGATAGATAAGAGTATGGCTGGTCTTTGGATTGAGGACACTCATGTCATTACATCACTAAATGACCCATAATTAGGAAATTGAGACCAGATTGCAGAACTGTGCAAGACAAGATGCATATGTAGCCAAGGAGGACTGGAACAGTAAATTAAAAATTTGTTAGCTTGGGAAATGACTGCACAAAAGCTACTGGGCTGAGGGATGTTGTAAAGATATAAAAATAGGCCAACAGAGATGGTTTAACATTCAAACTAGAAGATTGCCCTACCACAACCTGTTTACTTAGACAAAGGAAGAATCTATTTGTTTAGCAGAGGAAAAGAACTCTTGCTTATTGCTCAGATAACCCTCTTTTTTTTTTTTTAAAAAAAAAATATTATATATATATATTATTTTATATATATATATATATTTTTATATATATCCCTCTGTGACATTTCTATCACCCAGACTTGCTTCTATATGGGATTCCCAATGAAAAAAGGTAATATAGAGGTTCTATCTTAACGGTGTGCTCTTCCTACAGTGGGAATTACTTCTGAGTGACTTTAATGCTCTTTAAGAGCTCCTTTCATCAGGAGAGTGGCAAAGAGAGCTACGTGGCAAAAGGAAGACCAAACAAAAACCTGGATCCCCAAAACTGAGGAAGATTTCCTGTGCAAATGAGTAAGTTGCTCTCCTGAATAAGTTTATTTCCCCTTCAGTCCTTCTTGTGGACAGTGATCTTTAGCTATGTGCTTCCCTGAGGCATCTGGTTCTCTCTAGCTGACTACATAGGTAACTTCAATACTTTTGTGTCACCTTGAATTCTATTCTATTAGAGTGTCCTTGAAATCTCCCAGAGAAAAGAAGCCTAACTCCTCATAATTGCTTTGTGTCAAAGACTCTCAGAAGCTGGAACCACCCTGTCTCCCTGCACTGCACCCTTCCAGGACTGATGGCATTCCATATATGATATGGTAATCAAAGCTGACTTCAATACGACAGATGGAACTAGATTTTATACTTTAACAACACTACATCTTTTCATTAGTATTCTCTGTCTCCACATTTTCCTCTTTCTGTTGATACATTTCAGAAAGCCTGTATTTTTTTTCCCAATTCACTAGGATGATGACTTCAAGGACTTATTGACAATAGCCCTTATATATTCTTTTTCTCTTAGTACTCTACGCAACTTTTCTATTTAATAAGTATTTCCTACTCCCTTACACAAACCCAAATTACTTGTATTTTTGGAGACCCTGAATATCAGTTGCTCCTAATTCAAATACAGTTTATATCCCTTAGTAAAAGCCACAGAATGCCCCTGTGGTTACCCAGATATGTAGCCTTCCATTATATACCCACTGACTCATAAGAATCACATCCTGGTACCCCTGGTTGACGAGCAAGGAGACAAAGAGGAAATCATCTTTCTTTGTAACACAACGTCTAGGTCTCAGTGTTATTATTACTGAGCCTCCACTCTTTCTCCCTTGTTGTGAGAGGCGACTTTTTCTTTAAAGAAACTAACATCTAAACAGATGAGATAAAGTATGGAGAAAGGAAGAATATATTACCCGTTTTATAGACGAGTAACACAAGTAAAGGGAAAGGAAGACACACTCCTGTGGTCACACACAAAGTCTTTGGCACATGCGTGTTCCAAACACAGCCTTCGCTCTTTGGTGAGGACTCTGTGAACTGGGAGATGCAAGAGGGAATGTTTTTTTTTTTTTTTTTTTTCCTCTTTCAAGCAACTTACAGCAGGGCTTCCTAGGGGAATCTTCTGTGATGTTCTAACTAATCATCTTCAGACATATCACTGCAGATTCAGCACCTGGATTTTCATGGAGCTGGAATTTGGTTGGTTCTTTTGTTTTTGTGTATGATGAAACCCTACCCAGATTCCACCAGGTTCTTTGTTTTGTTTACATCAAATTTCACTGTCCCCCACTTGCTGGCGAATATCCTTGGTTACACTAATACCATCTTTTTTACATGAGCAGCAGATGTCTGGGACAAGTAACCAGCTTGGCTTCTGGTGCAGACTGGTTGTATCTTCACTAAATCTGGGATAGAGTGTGAAGCTTGCTGAGTTACCACTGGAACTCTGTTTCATGTAGAAGCATAAAAACTTGTCTCAGGCTGTATTGTGTCTGTAGAGTGTAACACTACCCTTTTATATATCGTGGGGTCTCTCTGTCCAGGGAATATGTTGGTTTAGTCTAGAATGGGGTCAGGCAAGAAACTAGCATGTATACAGTAGGGACAACTGGGAGGCTTTGGCCTAGAGAGAAATAAGTTAATCAACACAGATGTGTAGCAATGAGCTACACTCACTGAGTCTTTCCACTCAGCACAGGGATTACTTATGGTTGATTCTATCATGGCCCTTAGATCCTCACAGATGTCTTGTCAGCAGAAAGGTTAAGTAGAGGACAAGCATAGAAACCTGTCTGATGGAACCATTCCTCCTGTATTCCCGTCTTGATCTGCCCCAGCTTCAGAGCATGGCCTGAATACTAACATTAGGGAGGACAAAAAAAAAAATCCCAAACAAACATTCAGGGAATATGCTGACTTAGAGAATTTGCATTGTTGGATATCATCTAAGTCTCCTGGGATTCCAGAAACCACAACTACCAGGATGGTTCAGCAGCAGAGTTGGATGGAGCTGATTCAGAGCACAATTTTATTTGGGAATGGTGAGAAGCAAGGATATGTGGCAACACATGATAGGAAAGACACAAAAGTACTTGCAGCTGTGCTCTTCTCAGGGAATGTTTTTTGTCCTCGAGTCATGGTTAAAAATGGGACTAAATTTGCGTGTGTGCTTATGATCCTGAGAGTGGCTCAGGGCCTTTCTGTACTACAGAAGCACTGAAGAGAAAGCAGCCACAAAGAGCCTACATAAGAGACAGAAATTACTTTTCTGTTCCAGGATTAAGTGTATTCATCACATCATCATAGCTAGAATTTTTGTGGCTTGGTTTCCTTTGTTTGGTTGCTTTGCATTAATATTAAAGGATGGTTTTGGGAGAGGAGAAGGAATGTCTCTTGAGAAACAGAGATGCAAAGGAAAAAGAATCTTTTGTTTGCAAGTGCATCAGACCTTGTAAAAGTATATAATCCATGGATCATTGGCACGATCAACTGTAATGGCTCCAAAAGAGCCATTGTGTTAATGTAGCCGATGAGCTTGAGTACTGTCTCTGCATACTAAAAATGCTCATGAAAATTTTAACAACATGTAGATAGTGGGTAAGTGCACCAAGTAGTTGTCTTTAAAATTGAGAACACAGTACTATAAGTTTCATCAAAATGCAGAAGAAAAATTAAACTAAAATATATCCACCAGTAAGACATAACTTTAGTACCACCCGATATTTTTTCTCAGATAACATAACTGATTTTTGAAAAAGGAAATGAAGTAGGTCTCATTTACCTGGACTTCATAAAGGTTTTTGATATAATACCATTTGGGAAATTACTGGTTAAGCAAGAGAAGTTGTGGAATAGTACAAGAAATCTAAAGTAGGCAAGGAAATATCTAAAGAAGACATTACAATTTAAAGGGAAAATATTGCAATGGAAGGAGCATACTAATGGAGTTCTTCAAAGACTGATTTAATATTTTCATTAATGAGCATGACATAGAAAGGAAAAATGTGGTAATGAAATTTCCTGAAAACAGAAAACTGGGAGATATCATCAATACAGAATAGGACCGGAACATCATGTGGGACAATTTAGACAATTTGATGATCTCAGAAATACAAATAGAATGGCATTTAATATTGCACACTGCAAAGTCATGGGTTCAAAGACAAACAGAAGAATTTTTACTTTTAGCTTGTAGAAGCCCACACAAGGAGATCTAGGAGTCTCAATCAACTTCAAGATAACTCTAAGGAGAAATGTAAAATAGTAGTGAGAGAGGAACACATCATGTTTGGGTGTATCAGAAAGATATGGGCAGAGCGAGGGAAATAGGACTGCATTTAGACAGTGCTGTAAAACTGGATATTTACTATGGTAGACAATTCTGGGCACCAAGAAAGATTAATTCATAGTGACATAGCCTGAAAGAACATGATTACTAACATGATTAGAGAAAATGTAAAGAATTTGACATGTTTAGCTAGCAAATTTATTCAGAAATGATTAAGATTGAATGACATTACTGAAAAAGAGAGATGGAAAGAGACAGAGAATTTACAGTCTTAAAATTATATTTTGTTGCTACTATGCATTAAATGATACACTATTAATTATATATTTACTGTTGTATTTTGCATGGTAGGGAATAGTATTACCTTGCTTGAAATTCTCCATTTCTTTTACCTTTCTCTCCTTCCTAAGATTCATCCCTCTTCAATCCTTTGGTACCTAACCTTTTCCATGAGGTCTGAAAGATGTCTGTCAGAATCTTTGCAGCCAATTCCTTCAGATCCTTTGGTTGAATATGATTTGGACCTTCTGAATCATAAATATTTAAATTATCTAAATATTCTTTTACCTGCTTTTTATTAATTCTTCTGGTAGATATTCCCAAAGCCCCATTAATATTTATCTCACTGAACTCCATGCTTCCTTCTTCTTTTATATTAAAGACTAAAAAAATGTAGATGTTGAGCAATTCTTTTTTTCTCTCTGGCCAATATCAGTTGACCTTTCTTTTGATTTAGGATAATCTTTGCTTTCTTTTATCCACAGTGTATTTATTTTCTTCATCTTTTCTTCCAGTTTATGCCCTTAACTTAAATTTTATTTTGCCCTCTTTATTCCTTATTATTTTTATTGTTCTGTATTACAGAAGTAGCTGCTTGCACTTCTAGTTCTCATCTACTGTGTGTTCTTTTCATCTTTTTTTTTTTTTTTGAAAACAGACTGTGTTGCCATATTTATAACTAAGGGGCATTTATATGTAGAACTTATATATATTAAAATGTGTTGGTTTCATAAAAATATTAATGTACGTACTTGATATATTTTTCATACGTACAGCTATATAAGAATAAAGTCTGTTTGATTTGGCTAATCTAAAATAATGGAATTTGAAAGAGTAATTTAAGGAGGGTTGTTAGATGCAGGTGTTTGAATATAAACACTGTGTGATTAAATGCTGGTATCACTGAAGCCTATGAGAATTTTGCAATTGGCTTCACTTGGGTTACGATTTTTTTCTGATTCTACATAGATTGATTTAACCTTCAGTCCAGAACTAGACCCATGAACTTAGCAGAGTGTCATCTAAATGTAGGATCCAGAGAGGTTTGCTGATTATAAGGCATTCTTCAGAAAGTCATGCAATTGATGCTCATATTTCTCTACAAGCATGGCTTAAAGCTAAGGTGGAACGATGCCACATTATCTGTCTGCAGACTTGTCAGTTAAGGCTAGTCCAACAATACAGCATCTTTTTCTGGTATGACAAATTTTATGGTTCGGAGTAGTTCTTTGAACTTCATCCTGAGTTTTTAAGTAAGTTGTTTTCTTATGTTGTGCAACTAGAAGTCTCTCTGTACAGATGACAAAAAGGGAGTTATTCTTTCAAGTCCTTTGAACTGTTTCTTATTGCCAACTCAATAAATAACAGAATTTTGAATTTCCTAAAAAGTAAAGTTAACATGGAAAAAACAGACACGATATGGCACAGAAGCCAAAATTTTTTTGTAAATATCATGGGTTCAGCTGTAGCTTTTTTATTATAAAAACTATCTTCTTAACTATTTCATTCAGAATCAATAATGATAAATGAAACAAGACCTTCAGATACTACATAAAAGGACTGTATGTAGACTACATTTCAAAGACTCAGTCTACTCTTACAGGTTATTGATATGGATTGTTATTACTGTACTTTTGTAATGCAGTTTCCATCTGTATTTACCTTATGTTCTAGAAAATGCATGTTTCAAGAGAGATCTTCAATATCTGTCTTACTGGCTAAGCTGCCAGAAGCTGTAGTGCCAAAAGAATGTGAAAACTGACATTCTATGAAGGCTGATAAGTAGAGATGCAATAGCATGAAAATTATGCTTATGAATAAAAGATTTATCATCAAAACCATGATTTTTTATATAGTTTATATCATCATAGTATACAATTTTCCACTGTCACTTACTCCTCACTTGTGAGATTCTTCATGGAGAAGTAACTGATACTTTCAAGCCAGGAATATCAGCAATTGTTCAATAGCTAAAACAGGCAGTTACATGAGAAATGGCCATAACAATGAGCTGGAGCTGTTCATCTGGGATCATTTTGTTTATATTGATCTCTTGCCAGTGTTTGCATAGAATAAAATATCTTAGCCAGTCTGCAGCATGGAAATAAATATAAATGTCTGTGGATGTACTGTCTGTATCCTTTCCCAAATGTTGGTGTGCCAGCAGGACACTTTCCAATTTGCTTGTCGTCTTTCTTAAGTACATAAAAGCCCTTATCTACCAAGAACAATTAAAGTAATAGACAGATTATTGGTGACTAACTAAATATAAAATGAAGATTCCTAAATATTTATGAAAGGATTGTTGCAAAATTCCAGTGATATTTAAGTAAATCAACAAATATGGCTGCCACCATTAACAAATAACCACATGAAAACCGGAGTCACCACTATTCCTCCACTGTTGTGCAGCTGTAACTTCAGCAATGTCTCTACTACAGCAAAGCCTTATTGCAACCTACGTGGTATAATACTGAAGTAAATACAATAATGGCTTAGAGCTTATTATATAGATCCTTCTACCAGATTTTTACATGACACAGTCACCAAACACCATTGACCATATGAATGTATCAGCTAAAGGTCATATATTACACCTGCTATCATACCATAAAAAGCTTGCTTCACAGCTTCCTTTCACTGTTTTTATGCTAGTGCAACTCCACTGAGAGAAAAATAATCTGTGCAAGGTAGAGTGAGATGGAAGTTCAAGCCCACCAGCTGCCAGAGGTTCTCTGCTCCTATAAAAGGAGGGAATGGAAAGTGAATGATGCTTGTAATTACTGGGTGCCATTCTGCCTCTACCCCAGCTCCTTTGTTAGAGCACAACGTTTAAAACTTCCAATCAAATGCTGTGTTCTTGTTCTGGGCCATTGTTTCTTCACTGTATTTCCCTCCACATCTCTGGAAAGTGGGATGGCTCATTATTATGCAAAGAGGGAAGAACCTGATGTAGGTTAATTCTTACAAATCATCTCTTGCAGACCCATATTGTAACTTACTGAATATTAAATACAAAGCAGATACAATTTATGTTGTGCAGCAAAAATGCACCACCCACCATAACGGACATAAAATTTGTTTTATGTTTGTTTGAAAATGGAATATTTCACCATGATAACAGTTCTCTATTATTTAATACCATTTGTGTTTGATTACAGAAACAGCGTATTGACTTCAGAGTTAAAAACCCCTCTGCATTTGGGTTGTTATGCCCAGCTCGTTACAGCGATACCTTATGCAACACACTTCCTGCTGTGCAAGATTATGAAAATCTCCTTTTCTGCATGAAATTCTTCAGGTTTTTCTAAGTCATGGGTGATCTCATTGGATATTTCAGAGAAAGAAGATTATCCAAAGCGAGTTGTAATTTATACTTTAAAAGGCTCCAAGATATTCTAAGTACAAAACAAATCTAAAAAAAATAAAACGAAATCTAACCTGAAGATCTTAGGTTAAATTTATCACTCAGCCTCTAGTGATATCTTTTTCACTGAACTGCTTTTCTGGAGATGGGGTACAAGTAATTGAACTTAAGCTGAATCTTAAATTTTTTCATCAGATCCTATTTGACTTCATCAAGTCTGTCATGCAGTGCTTGGTACCAAGTTTGTGAGAGAACTGTTGTCATTCTGGGGAATAAAGCTGATGTCAGTGTATAGGGCTCAATTATGATTTTTCTATATATTTTTCTATATATTTGCCGTATATTTTTTATTTTCTACAATCTTTGAATATACACCTCAGTCAATTTAACTAGAAAACAAGAACTGCTCTGAGTTTAGTAACACATAATAAACAGCACTCTGCAGACTTATGCTGCTATTTTGGTAAAGGTGTCTATGATAAGCATATTATTTGGAAAGGAGAGTGGTGAAACACAACTAGTATTTGTTTTAAGTCAAAACTTCTTGTGATGGATAACTTGTCAATAAGTAGATTTTTTGTTTTCTGCAGAGCAATTTTTTCAATTGATTTATAATCATAAATGAATGACATTATTCCCAAGGCATGACACTCAGTCCAAAGCCATACTAAAAGAAAATAAAAATAAAAACAAATTTGATTGGTTCCAACCATTAAATACAGAATATAAAACAACCAACTCAGCTACCGCATAGGGATTCACATTGTAGAAAGAATGTCCATCACAGCTAGTCTTTTCTAACCAATCATTCTAATCTTGCTCTTGTGTACTTTTGCATGGGGAAGTGGTACACAGTCAATATAAAAAAAAATTAAATAAGGAATCCTTTCATAAAAATCAGCATTGGTCATTCCAACTTCATTTTAAAATGCCATAATTTAAAAATAGATGTTTATATACCTTGCTGTTCTTCAGGTATAATCATTCATAGCATCCAAGTAGAATGTCTGGGGTTTTTGTTATGGGGAAAATACCTGCACATAGATAGGCCTTACATTTTATGCTAAATAGATTAAAATTCATCTGAATTTTTACAGCTTGGGGGAAAGAGACTGAAACCAGGAGCAGTTTATTAAACATCCCACAAAAATTTAGAGCAGTTAGGGCTAGATTCTACTCCTTGTAGAGAAAGATCATAATGAAAGGTAGATGTGAGAAAGTAGGCATCAGGCAAAATCACAGGGACTTTCTTTTTCAGCACAAGAAGTTGGTTATGATTCCTCCTCGGTGCCCAAGGATAGGGATACACTCATTTGAGCTCTGTAGCTTCAAAACAGAATAAATAGTCTTTTACTGTGTTGAGATTCTCTCAGTCCTATTGCCCGGCTATCCAATGTGTTATGTTACGGTGTTACCAGATCAAGCTGCAACCTCCTTCTCTTTGAAGCAAAGACTAACTATCTGTGCATTTTAGAGATTTAGTGAGGAATAGAGAATCCTTCACCATCTTACAAGAATCATAAAATATATCAGCTAGGAAAGATTTCTGCCTGCTTGCTCACTACCTGAATGGAATTCCATTTCAGGCTAAAAGTCTGCCTTTAGCTTTTAGTCATTTTTCTAGTGGCAGACTGGACAGTATTCTACTAAAAAAACAAACAGACAAAACAAAACAAAACAAAACAAAAAAAACAACTAACCAACCAACCAAAAAAAAAACCAACAACAACAACAAAAAAAAACACAAACAAACAGAAACAGTGTTTTGCAAATCCTATTTAGGCCAGCATACTACATTGCATTTAAAAGTTCCTATGTGGCCTAATGTTTGTGAGACTCAAATTTATCTGAATGTTTTTGTTGCCATTCTGTTGGCAACCAGTCTAGCAAGTCTTGCTGTCTTGCCAAGTAAGTGATCTTAAAAGTCCTGTTTCTTGAGTAGTACCATTTTTCTCTGTAATTCTCTACTTGCATCCCATGTTAAATTTGCTTTGCTTAGAAGCTTCTTGTGAAAGATAGGCAGTTTTGCTTTGTAGTCTAACCTTTTTTTTTGGCTCAAAATGTATGAAAGCAAACACACAATTTACACTAAAGCCTTGTGAATTTCTCTACTTAATCACTGTGTTCTAGAAGGTGAGTGACTTCCCAGTGGATCCTGTTGGGAGGTTTCTAAAAGACTAGATCTAAGCCTTACACTTTGTGTCCTTCCTCTTGAATTCAGCAATATCGGTTTTGATTCATTTATGCAGATTGTATTTTTAGTAATGTTAATTTTCATTTGGTTTGGCTTACTTCTGCACAATTGCTAAGGTGCACATAGAATACACAGGCAAAGAGTACTGATGAAGACAAGAGCACAGTGGCAGCTATGGTTAATTACTGTAAATCATCCATAAAACGATGTACCTTTAGCAGCAGGGACAACTTCTGCTGATATCCCAGTTTGAGTTCCAAAAGAGTTGTGTGGGTGGGAACAGTGTGACAAGACATTGAGTGCTGCAAATTTTTGTTATGGAATTCACTTTTTGCACAGGGCCATGCTTCTTCTAACACTACCTTCCTTTTTGCAGACTATACTCCCAGATTAATGCCAGATGTAAGAACAATACACTAGAGAAAACTCATCATGGTCTTCTGTTAATCACAGAACATCTATTCTGAACTTCACAGGTTTCTTATTGAAAAAAAGGTAAGACAGTCTTATGTGGCTTATTAAAACACAGAAGCATATACAAGATGACATATTACCAAAACTATTAACAATAAACTATTTTTAATATCATTAAAACTAACTGAAATCTTAATAATCAAATCAAAAGCAAACTGATATCAAAGCAACCACTCAACAAATGACTGTTGGGCTGGAGTTCAATTACTCAGTTAATTAATGCTTAAAGTGCTTAAAATGCTTAAGTCTTATACATCCTGAACAGGAGTTAGAGAAGGATGACTGTTTCATTATAGATGCCAAATAAATAATTTACCAGGTGAGTCATATCCGTGATTTGTACTGGTTAAGGAATGGCACCAAACTCAAGTTTCTTAATGTCTGAATCATAATCCTGACACCAGATGTAAAGCTTCCTCTTGTAGGATAGAGCTTGTACTAAGTTTGTACTCATACCGTGTATCTGTACTGTGGTAGTTTTACTGTGGAGGCTTACTCTTCCCTCCCAGCAGCGATCCTGTGATGCAGATTACAGAAACAATTTTGTTGATGGAAAGGGGAGCATTACTGCTCCCAGTTTGACATTGCCTTATCCAGTACAAATAGTATGATGTAGGCTGTAGTACTGTGCAGACTCCCTTGTCCCCACCATCCGCCCCATAGATACAACTATCTTTCAACTGCTCGGAACAATCTTGAGAAAGAGTAGTTTGATGATTCCCGTTTACCAAAAATTAAAGTAATAATATCAGTTCCTTAAGACTTTAAAGGTCGGAACATACTGTAATAAAAATGACTATGAGATAGTGTTTTAGTACTGTTTAAAACCTGTTACTGTTTTTTTTTTTTTTTTTTTTTTTCCCCTAGGATCTTTCCTTTGTTGACTGCGTAGGTGCTCACAGAAGTATGTGCATATATAGTTTACAAAACCTATGGTTGTTTCCAAATCCCCTCCTCCCATGCAAAAATAAATTACCAGAGGAAGCAAAGGAAAAAGAAATCTAAAAATATTGGAATATCCCTTATCTACTAAAACTGCAACATAAAATAGGGAAAGACAAAACATTTAAGCTATTGGGGGTGTGGAAATTCTCCAGCTTTCTGAGTTTTCTGTGCTATGGTCAAATCAGTGAAACTGCATTTAAGCAGCTGCTGGTACAGCTGTTTTCACCACAGACATTTTTTCACAAGCACTGAGAATTGTCAAAGACTGAATTATATGTTTGCTGATATTTTGTCATACTGTTCTCAGGATAAATCTCTTGCAAGTGACTTACAGATTCAAAGGACAATGAATGTGATTTAAAAAAAGAATGTGATTAAAAAAAAAAGATTTAAATCAGTTTTACTTTACTTAGAAAAAAGGTCCTTAAATGAGATTGTGTAGCTGACATATGGAAATTTAATAAAAACAGCTCACTGAAAGTGAATCTGTACCAATAAGTAGTCCTGTGACATTAGTTCACCAGCCAATTTAAACAAACCTGTGATCAATTTTGTCTCTTCCAGTGAGATGTTTACAAGAGAAATTTTGTGCATTTTTTCTATGTAAAACAGATATAAACCAATTTACCTTCTGGAACCTTCAAGAAGAAAAGATAATTTAAAGCATGTCAAGAAGAAACCATACAAGAAACGTTAGATTTTATCGAAGTCCATATGAGCCATATTCCTCACACAAAGCTTGTGTGTGAAGACTAGAGCTAGTGTGCAAAAGAGCAAAGATTGTAACAATCCTTACCTATGCTGCTTTAAGTGCTCAGTATCCTACAACTTTTCTGCCTGTCGTTTCTTCCTTCCTAGTAAAGTACAGAACTTCATTAATAATATACTTTATAAATTTTGAAAACATTATCTAAATTCTTTTGACATGCCATATCATGCCATGTGCCAAAACAAAAGTAATTTTCCCTCAATTTTGCAACAAGTACTCTACTTTGGTGTATGCCCCGGATAGCATCAAAATATGAATAATCTTTGCATTAATATTCCCATCTATTGTTTACCAACTTTTTGAAGTTAACATATGTGCTGCACAGCCTTTACTTCTATATTTAATTATCCTAATATGTGTTTTAGTTGCTGTGGTTCCTTACAAAACCGTCTAGCAGATTTTGAAGGTTAAATGAGTTTTCTGTAGCATATGAGAGCTTCCTTGCTTTCCTTTTTGTGATAAGGTTCCAGTTTGTTTTGTATTAAAATGATCTTGCTTAAATTTGCAGTTGCCCCATGACTTTCACGGGCACTATGTACATTTTTATTTCTTTATCAAGCCTTGCAGGCAGAATTAAAATAAAACCTGAAATAAACAGAAAATCTTCACTGTTGCTTTCAAGAAGTGATCATGAACTGTTACCACAAGAGTAAGGTAAAGACTGAATTCTTTATGTACAAACCTCTTTCTTTTTCTGCTTTTTACACTGATATTCTATATATCATCTGTTAGCAGTCAATGAGAGTATTAATCGCACATCTGTGATACCACATATACGTTATCTTTGGATTAGCCCCTCTGTAAACTCAGGCAAGTAGCATTCTGAGGAACCATCATGCCCGCAGCATAAATACTCCATATACCCATGATTTAGGTCACTCAGTGTGTCCATTTCCAGTAGCACATATTTGCAACATAGGCAGAGTCATACAGTTAGTAAGGTCATATGATAATATGAACAATTGATAGGTTTTCTCTTAAGCTAGTGAATATTTTTTTCCCCCATTTTCTGTATGATCTTTGGAATTACAAACCAGTTAGCTTTCTGAGGTGTGCTTTCTTCTCAAAATTGAACGCTGATACATGTCAGCTCATTATGAATATCACATATTTTCACAGTACCAAATTCACCCAAATCCAGATCCTTTGTGTAAAAAAATCATACATTAAGGAACTTCATTGTTCTTTAGTTTCAAACCACAAAATTGGCATATGTGAAAGGGAAGTTTCCAAGTATCGGGAAGCAAGGGTTGGTCTTTGCTTATTCAAAATCCGCTGTTAGCCATCTAAAGAATTACATACTTTATTTAGTCTGTACTGATTAACTTCATTCTTGATGCAGGCAGCTGCTACTGCATGTGATGACAAACTAGACTCCCTGCTATGCAGCAAAGTTTTCTGACTAAACTGCCTGGTTTCCTACTAGCCTCAACGGCCACAGAGAACAAGAAGAAAGATGAAAGAAAGACCTCTTATGAGTTAGAAAAATATTAACAGTTCCCTATTTTTTCCCTTTTTCTTTACCAGTTACCTGAGTGATTGCAATTTAGAGCTTATTTTGTGGTATTCATTTTTTGTTGTTCCTAAAATTTGAATTCAAGTTATCCAGCTGCGTTGATTTGAAAATTGGTGTTTACATTTTATTTACTGTATTATATACTATGACATGTGTCTACGACCCTGCATCAATAAACCAGTTTCTTTTTCAAGATATGAGTGTTGTTTCAATTATCCTATTGAAATTTTATATGTGGCACGCTGTAATTATACCTTGCATGTATATTTTGTAAAGTTTCCCATTGAACTGAGAAACTGTGCATTGTGTTCACAAAAAAACAGTTTGTTGTGTTCACAGTATTACGCATGCTGTGAAAGCTTGTCCCTTGTGCTCAAAATGTAAATTGGACATAGCTAATTGCATCTACTGCTGGTGATCATGTTCAGTGAGTGCAGATTTCTGGAGGGAGATGTGCCTACGCTTCTCCTCATGCTTAGATATAACTGTGAGTCCTCCTTCGGATATGCTTTATTATTGGCAGGGTTAGACTTCATTGCCAGCATTTCTTATGAGAAACAAAAACATTTTGTACTCTACTTGTTGATATGAGCCTGGAAATGTTTTTTCTGTGTTGGATGTAGAATACTTCTCATTACATTTTGTACAAAACCCACTTGCTGAAATCTTAAGTGATGAAATTCTAACATTTAAATAAAAGTGGCATTATATTCTTATGCTGTTTGTAGACTCTTTCTGTCAAGAGAGGGGTGAAAGATGTAACTTAAAGAGAGGTTGCAGTTCTGTGGTCAGCAGCTGCAGCTGCTGAGGTAGTAAAGAGGAAAGTTCATGAAAGGATGTGGTACTCCTATTGAAAATACAGAATCATTTGTAGATGCCTTGTGGGTGCAGTCCCGGGAAATGCACAGGGTGTAAACTCAGCAGACATCTGGTGATGACAAGCTACCACAGATGAATTAATGACTGGTTTCACAGAAGGGGCTGTTTTGGTTAGATGCAGTATCATTGTTACTCTGCCAAAAACATGAATACTGCTCCCATTTTTGAGTAAAAGAGAAATGACTAATAATGAGTTAGAAGAAACGGCCAAATGGTCTTAAAGAAGTAGCTGTTGAGTTGACCACTGGATAACGCATTCTGGCTTCAAGAAAATTGGGACAGCAAACCTGCATCACAGCAATAAAGTAGCCAGCAGAGTGATACTGTATTAATGCTTAAAACCCACCTCTTTAAAATATCTGTAATCCAGCACAGAATATTTTGTGGATGCCATCTAAATAAAACCAACAAAATATACTTTTATGTTTGAGTACTAAGAAAGAAAACAACATAAACTTCTTAAAAAGTCCTGTGATGCTTTACTGCTTTTTGGATGTCTATACTCTGACTCTTCTCACAGATACTTGAGGATGGTGAATAACATAATGTCACTTAAAAAGAATAACTAGACAAACACTGTAAATTTCCAAACTCAACAAAAACAGGCCCTGAAAAGAATCACTTTATCAGACAAAGGATAACAAAACTGCAAGATTTTGCTTTACTAATTTTAATTACTAATGACATTGTTACTTCTTCAGAACTACCATGTTCCTGCTTCTTGGATACACAACAAATATCAAGGCAAAAGACATAAGAAAGTTTGTTTGAAAATACATGATACATAACAACATAGCTCTACGACTTGTAGTTTAAGATAAAAGTGGTTTCATAGTGGAAACCACCTAATTCACTGAAAAATAAACTACAATTTCTGTGCAGCACAGAACCAGGTAGACCCTCATGTATCACTTTGCAGGTGAAATAGCTTTTATAAGAACTTGATTTACTGAAACTGTGAGATTGGCAAGGAGAAGATATTCCGGGCTCCTGCTAAGGATTAAAGGGAGAAAAAGTTTCATTTCTGCATAAGTATAAAGCATGTATAAAACTTGTTCTTATTCAAGAGGCGATTTCATGCTCTACTGAATGTTAGAAGCAGATTATCTAGAAACACACTTCACTTTTGCTTATGTTTTGCATTTGTTTTTTTCTGTTAATAGCAGAATATTAAAGCTACTTTTTTAGTAAGCAACAGCTTCTTCTTTAGCAGCAACCCACCTCTTCATCTGCTTTCTAAATATTTTAGCAGTTGCATGTATTTATGTAACACATAATCTCTGGTTACAGACAGAGATTGCAGTGGTAGAAATGGAGAATTATGACTAGAGCTCTTTGAAGAGATTAGGATTTACAGTTTGTTTTCAACATTGTTGAACATATTCAGGGTTTTTTTTTTCTTTTGTTAGTTTTAAAACTTTCTGACATGTTTAATCTGATTTTCTGATGTGCTGCTTTACTGAAGTTTAAATTCTTTTCAGCATATACTTCAGTACAGTGTTTTTTTTTTTTTTTTCCACAGTATCAGAAGTGTATGCCTGGGACAACAAAACAGTCTTAAATTTTTACATTTACCCGATTGCAGTCCTCAAAAGACTCTGAGTAGAAAATGAGAAGCTACACATACAGAAGTATAAATGAGCATATTTTCATTGGGGTGTGATGAGCCCATGAGCTCACCACACACTATCATTTTAGTTGAATGGAGTTCCACCTGGTGATGGCAGTGAAACCATCTACATAGAGGTTAAGTGTGATGGTGTTTGCTTTTACCAATGATACAGTCTCCTTAACAATTAATGGCAGTAAAAGATATCATCAAGAGAAACTTAAGCAGGGTGGGATGACCAGAAAATTCAAATAACTTAAGGGCAGTGAGGTGATTCAGATTAAGCTGTTGAAGTGAAGAGACTGACTTCACTGTCTTTATGTTCCTTGATTACAAATTGAGTCAATTTGGGGGAAACAGAATCACTACTATTTGCTTTCTGTACTATTATATATTAACTTAGTTCAGTGAGATCAGTACGACATGAGGAAAACTTCCAAATTGGTGCAAGGTAATAAAATCAATGCACAACTGTAATGTCATTAGAAACACTAGGAACCCATGCTAGGACTTCTGGAAAGTACAGAGTAATATTTCCCGAGTCAAAAGTTACTACACAGAAATTAGAATTCATGATAACCTGGTAATTTGGAGGAAACGACTGTGTGCCATCCAGGCTGCCAATGCAGAAGATAATCACTGAGAATTATTGAAAAGCAGCACTGTAATGACAAAATATTTTAACTGTACTAATTACTGGAATTGTATACACAATATTTGCTTTTGTAAACAACATGAGTACTTACTAAGTTTCTCAGAATTGGGTGGGTATATCAGGAAATGCTGCCAGTAGTGGATTATTAGCTGCATAATCCTAGAGGACAGGTGTATGCACTATAATAGGGGCGTATTTGGGGTAGATTTGCAGGCAGTTGATGCAAGGGAGCTGTTGCTGTGCAGTTCATGAAGGACTAGCAAAATATGTAACAGCAGGGGAATTAATACTGTCATTTCTGTATGAAGTGATTTTAGGGATCCGGTAGAGGACTCTCCTGTTTGGACGTATAGATACTGAATCATCCTCCATGGCAGTGCCATCAAAGGGGAATCTTGACTATCTGTTTACATTAAGTAATAAGGATACTTGGTATCACCTTTATGGGTAGGTGACAATGTCTTCAACGCAAGTATAAGAAGAAGCTGATACTTGGAATATCGGTCTTTGTGGCAGCGTTGATTAATACAGTACTGTCTCCAGCAAATACATCCCACTTGTCTTCCATTGGTTATTTTATATTCTAAAGGAAATGAGTAGGAAGGTCAAGGCTTTGGGCTTGAGAGCAGCACATCTGACTGCCTAAAGCATTGTGACTTGACAGTAACGTTCAGCATCTTCATTCGTCTACAATGCATATATGTTACGGTATCTTTGTAAGAAAGAGAGCTTTCTTAAATACTAGGCTGAAAACAAATTTTCCTACAAACCAAAGGTCACTGCAAACCTTCCTTTATGTTATAAGGCCTTGTCTTCACTAAAAAAAGACATCCAAGTGAACTGAAGCAAGCTACTAAGCAGGCTTTTTCCCTTTAGGAAAAAGGTGGAGGGAGAACTCCTTCATGACAGAAGCCAACTGCGGCGCCGTACGGTCCGCTCTGGAGGGTGCCTCTTGGTGCAGAGTGCCTTTTGTAGCTCTGATACACAGCCCAGGAGCAATGGCAGCCACAACTGTACCAACAGAATTCAATAGGCCACCACTGCCTCACTATTGAGAAACTAGTAATTGAAGCTGTGAGAGGAAAGTTGATGACAGCGTTTCGATGTGATATAATCTGTCTCCAGTGTGGGCCAAAAGCAGGTGCCTTACAAACACAAGACACGCACCATGACACTACTTTTCCCTGCTTGCAACGTGAGCGCTCAGAGCTGTGTCCACTCAATTTTTAAGACTTTTTAAGACTTTTTAAGACTTCTCTACACCAGCTGCTTCGGGCACAGCTTTTCCAGTCCCCTCCTCAGCTAGAGGCTGCCCCCGGGGCAGGCTGAGGGTGGCGGCCACCGCCCTTCTCCTCAGGTGAGGGAAAGTCTGCTGCGCCCGCGGGCTCCTCAGGCAGCGGCCGTTACAGCCCGGCGCGCACCGAGCACGCATGCACACTGCTCCCCCCCTCCCTTTACGCCTGCGGGCCGCCATTCGCTGAGCGCCCAGCCCGCCTCCCTCTCTCACTGCCGGTCCTGCGCATGTGTTGTAGGAGGGGGAGCGTAAGTCTCCATTTTGTGTCGATTTCCTTCCCTCACCGTCCTTGTGCTGCTTCCAGCGGGGAGGAGGGGGCGGCTGCTGCTGCTGCTGCTGGTGGAGCGGGCAGAGCCTTTCCTTCGGCCTCGTGCTCCCTGAGGTGGCTGCTGCCGCCCTCCCCTATTCCTGTCCCCATCCCCTCAGCGCTCGGCTGCCTCGCTGCCCGACCCCCTCCCTCTTCCCTCAGGCGGGATGCTCAGGGAGCCCCTTCGGAAGCTCTTGGCACGGCTTCTACGTGCTGGACACAGCCTGGGTATCACCCCTCACTGTCTGTGGGGAGAGCCGCGCACTGGGTGCCGGCAGTGGCAGCTCGCGTCCTCTCCTCTCCTCCCCTGCTTGCTTTTGACCGCCGCGAGAGGAAGTCTGTTTTCTGACAGAAGTTCAGTGGGCTGAAGCAGATCTAATGCGTCTTCGCTCCCCAGCAAAACAAAACCCGTCACTGCAGCAGCTTGGTTATGTTAGAATCACAGAGTCTGGCCAGCCCCTTGAATTTAACTTTGTGTTTGGGGTGATAACGCTTCAAATAATTTTAGGTGCTTCCTACACTTTGTCCAAGTGATCAGTCTGCTCCTTTTACATCAGTTAATAAAGAACTGTAGCTGAACCCGGGTAGCCTAAATGACAATAAATTGGCTAAAGCAAAGGCAGTTGGGTTCTGGTAAGGAAGACACGTGTCGGAGGTGCAGATTCATTTTGCAAGTTCTTAATAAATCACTTAAGAAACGAGTAAAATCAAGGTGGAGAAAGGAAGGAAAAAGCACTGTTGTGTTAGCTCCGAGACGTTCAGGCGAAATTTGCAGTTGCTTTTAAAAAACGGTTTAAATTATTTTTCTGGGGCTTAATGTATTAAAAATCTTAAACGATAACATTCTTAACAAGAGGAGAATACAAAATTGAATTCAAAGAATAATTGCACACAATATGTCATCTGTAGGCAGGTTTCAGAATAATTTATTTTCAAATACTGGATGTTGGTGATTCAAATAAGACATTCCAGAATATGTGCTAAGATCTTGGCTACTTAATTTTAAATTGAGTCATAGAAATGTCTAATGGAAAAAGTGCATGAAATACTTAACCTTTTTCCTCAGGGCAGGATGTCTGTTATCTCCAAAAAATAGTAGGTGCTTAGATTTCATAACCTGCTTTCATATTTCCCCTCAAATGCATTTTTAGATATTCTGAGTAGTCTTAAATCTTTGAATGACAGACAGCAGAGAACCATTCCTGTCTTTAAAAGTTACATTCTATGTGCTGAAAAGAAATTCTGCACACGCATTGCTTTTTCCCTTTGAGTGCTAGGTGTCGAGTACTCCTAAAAGCTGAGTTTAGTCAGTTCTGCTAGTTACTATGAAACCTTCAGTTGCGTTTCTTTCAGTTTACGTATTCCATCCCCCTCCCCCCCCACCCTGCTTTGTAAGATCACTTAGTAACAATTGGGCAAAAATACTTTTAGTTTCATTTAATGCGAGCTGTTGTGTTTCCAAGTATAGCACTTCTGATGCAAGTTCTAATTAAATCTCTTCAAAACATGCTGTTTGTAACAATGCTATTTTAACTGGTATTATAGTATTGAGAAATATGTGAGAAGAGTGTGTAAAACTAAGGCCGTAATGATAGTCAAATATTTTTAGTTTGATAGCCTTTGAATTGTATGCTTGCAGTTTCATGTGACTATTAGTGACCAAGTTAATATTTTTATGTTTGGGGAAGACTGGAGGATGTAGGAGTGATATAGGAAACAATGGTTTGGGTCAACTCTTGTAACTTCAGGGTGAGACTAAGATTATCCTCTTGTCTTGCATATTACAACTGTGTACATACTTTATAGGATTTGCAATTTCATAGTTACAATGTATAATCCTCTCATATTCATTTTGTCATCTGTCACGCGAATCCTTTTGTGAATGTGCAGTAAATAGAATTATTTAATTTTACAAATGTCATTCTTCTCTGGTGTGACTGCAGCTTCATTTATGTTAATTACATTTATTCATATAATTCTACATGTTTGTAATTTTGACTTTCTTATAAAGTAAAAAATAATGCCACTCTTCAACTTTGTCATCTGATTTGTGTATAGAATGGGTGTATATAAACAGCTTTAAACAAATCAGTAATGTTTACTATTCACTGGCCCAGATATTGATCTCTTAAGTCTGAAACAAAACTGTTGTTGACTTCTACCGCTCAAACTCTAGTATTACAATTATTCTGAAATGCAAGCTTATTATTCGCAAAGAATTTGGTGCTATTTAAGCAATATTTTTATTTTATGCATTATGATTAGTTACTATTGTGTGGAACTTGCATTGCCCTGTATTATCCATATTTTCTCTCTTTTTTTAATAGTAGCTTAAATGTCTTGTTTGCCTTACTATGGATTCTCTGCACTTATGTTTCAATTATTCTTACAGGGCTGAATATTTTTGTTGTTTTGTTATTTCCATAAGCTCTAGAAGAAGATGGATGCTTTAAAGAAAGTCTTAACAAATTATGTTCATTCTTGTCTTTTTCCATTACATCACTAGTCTATCAAATAAGTGTTAAATTTGTTTGGTGCAATGTGTTGTTTGTGCATCCTTGTATTTTATAATGCCTGTTTTTTTCTGAGTGCAACATTAAAATTAATATTTAATGAGATTTCTTAAAAAAACAACAACAACAAAACCACAACCCACCAAAGGGCCCAACCAAATCTGGGTTTGATTTATTTGGTGTTAAAAAGCTTACTGAGTTTCTTTGGGTGGTACAGGTTACATGAGGGAAATATGCTTGTCTCTAAAACTCCAGCGTAATTCCGAACATCCTTCATAAATACTTATTATCAGAATTTAATGTCTTTCAATTCTGAATGTTCGTAATTTTCTACAGTGAGGCAGTTACCTCTTTACAGAGTAGAACACACAAAATAAAGATAAAATTGGGATATTTAAGAAGCAGCTTCATAACGTTCAACATTTAGAAGTTTTAGTAGTAAAAATGAAAGTTGCATTAGTTGAACTTGATTCCCGTGCTTTTGACTGGTTGTCTCTGTAAGTTGGATCTAGTCCTGTGTATGACTTTCCAGGTGTGGTCCTACTGGTGAGTAATAGCAGTTTGCTTGCTGTCTCAGAAGCCAATAAATTAATGACTCAGCTGCTGAAAGAGTTTTTGCAGAAATCATTAATTGAGGGGGGTGGGGTGGGGTGCATTCGTCTTAAATTTCTTGACAACAGATGATGTTGACTGTACGCCTACAAAGAACAGTTTGGAGAGTTTCTGCTAAAAAGAGGGCTCTTCTACAAGTGCTTGAATTATGAAAATTAATCCAATGTTATAAAAGGACCCCAAATCCATGCTCAGTAAAATGTAAACCTTCAGGGAGGTGTATCAAACCAGGAGGGCTGAGGTTACCTTCAGAAAGAACGTGGTGTATAGGTAGGTTCCTGCAGATGGTTCTGGTAAAACAGGCATTCAATTTTACCTACACTGATTGTTTATTACTATTATACTACTCCACCAAAAGTGGAGATGTGTGCTGCATTTCGAGGAGTGGGACACTAATTTAATTGTTAGTTACTTTTTAACACATTTATCTATACTCAGAGAATTTGCTTTGATCGGCAAATGAAACGTTAAGGAGTAATTCTTGATTCTTAGTGTAGTTAAAGATGAACTTGAGGTGGTGCTGAAGAGGAGCTTGATCAGCATAGGAATTATTCAAATACAGGAAAACTGCCATTCTAGAGGCTCATCTTGTGATAATCACATTTTTATAATGATGGGCAGGATGCTACTGACATTTCTAAAGAAATGCTTTGTTAACCAGACTCTTATTTACTGCAGTAAATTTTTTTTTCCTTCCTATCTTCTTTCTTATGTACAGAGTGGTGTCATGACCAAATAGAGTTCAAAAAAGCAAGCTTTCATGATGAACAGACAAAACAGTTAACACCTTCATAAAGTCAGCTGTTGATACTGGACCTTTCCTATCCTACTTCTTCCCAGATCTTACAACTACTATCTGGTTTTCCTATGTTAAAAAATAGGTATGCTGTATATTGTATTTCTTATTAGATGATCAGTGTTATTCCTTTATGCTGGTGAGAAACAAGAGTATCCTTGGATGGTAGAGAGGTTTGGGTGATTTCATGTTTCATTCCAGCACCTTCAAAAATGAACCTTCATTCTCAAACTTGCAAAAGCATCATAGAAAATTTCAAAATGGTGTAATGCTTTTAAAGGTGTTCTGTTTTTTAGAAGTGGTATGGTTATTCAAGTAGTAAGCTTGAAAAGTTATTAAAAGAACCCCAACCAACAATTAGGTGAAAGAGCTGTTTATAACCTTGTGGGCAAAATTAAAGAAAATGTTCTAATTGCAAGGTATAAATAAACCTTTCGATTTTAATCAGAACATGCGTTTCTCTCCCATCAATTTTCAGAACACTACCTAATATTCCCAGTATAGCTCATCAGACTTGCAGTTTAATGCAGCTAACTCAGGAACTATATTTATGAGCTTCTTGTTTATAGATGCACCAAAGTACAGATTTTCTGTATTGGCACTCTAATGCTGTTACTTCATCAAAATAATACTGTGGCTTAATGCGTCAATAGTCAAAAGCATTTAAATGAATTCTTCTGAAGATAAATATTTTTTTTTTTAGCATTAGCATTTGCTCAAATTTGGCAAGGTTTTAAGTTTCTAAAAATCTGATAGATATTAGCCTCGGAATGTATCCTGTTGTTAGGCAGTCATTGCACACTGACTTGTTAGAATAGTTTACATATGTCATTTAATTAGTTTTCAAAATTGTTTCTGAAATGTTGAAGAGTAAGGCTTAAAGTTGGCATAGTGCTGACATTTGCCACTAAGTATGCATATTATTTGTCCTGTTCACTTCAGTGGAATTATGCAAATACTGAAAATTAAGCACCTTCTAAACTGTTCTGGTGGATTTGTGTGCAAGTCTTAGCTGAAAACTAAGAGATAATGAAGGCATGTTAGAAAGCAGTAGGTGATATACAAGACTCAAATTTGCATTCAGGTTGTATTAAGACTGGAAATCAGTGTTCTGTTAATAACAGTATAGTGATTCCCTGAACTGATGGTATGTAAAATGTTGCATAGTCTGTTTGGATGTGCAAATGAGTTTGAAATGGCATTCATGCTTTATTAGTGTTCTGAATGGTCACTAAAATGACGTGGTGCTGGATTTTCTGTGGTTTCTTTCTGTCAGTATTTTGTTCTTTTTGATGCCGTACCTGATTCTTACCACCTTCTTGATATTCCACTTTCAAAAACATTCATTAATTTTATATACTTTACCCATGATCTTTGGCATCTCAATGAATCAAAACCAGTAGCTTCATTACATGCTTATTTAAGATACAGTAGCAGAGCAACCAAGCTGACAGTCTTTAGATCCCGATGTGAAAGGACTTTGAAATTACACTTGCAGAGAAATGTATGTCTCCTTTTTATTTCTTGTACTAGGACATCTCCTAATGATTTCAGGCTTTCAGTATCTTTTTAGTGTATGTTTTGTTATTAAATATTTAAGAATTATATGGTTCTGATGAGTACTGTTTCAGAATAGCAGAATTTTATTCATTACAGAGAAGTTTTCAGGTCAAGTTTGACTTTACAACATTCAATTTTGGAAGGAAATGGGGGGAGGGGGAGAGGACAGAAGGGAGCTTGCCTATATGTAAGGTTTATAAATCTTTTCCATCATTTTTGTTTAGGCAGGTGCTTTGCTGAGGAAAATGTGTACGCGTTTGAAACGTGATTAGGTGCATGTGTTTATGGAGAAATCAAAATACAGATGAGCACATCTCAAATCAATGAAGAGCTAATAGCCTACACATTATTTCACTAGAAAATGTTATGACCCTGGACTTCAGCCTCTGTTGCTATGCGAGCTTTCATAGAAGAGCTACTTAATTTATCCTGAAACTACAGCGATGTTATTTTGTGAACTAATTGCTTTTTTTTTGAGTGTTGTTGCATGCTGATCATTGACTAATATTTTTGGTTCAGTTATCATTAAAGATTTGTGTAAGAGTAGCCATTTGGTTATTAAAAACTATATTTATAATAAAACTAATAAATATAACAAGCCTATCAAGTATTATAATAAATATTAACTGTATTATATATTAAATATTAACTAGTATTTATATAACAAATATAAATGTGTTGTAAGTTGTCCTGCTAAGTACTGATTTTGGAAAGGAGGAGGTTTTTTGGCAATTGGATTGTTGCAATTAAATTGTTAGTTGTGTGATGGGAAGTAGTTACTGGTTTGTACCTATGTAACAAAAGTCAAGATTAGTCTTTTCAGTTGTTACGTAAGAGGATACCAGATGCTGGATTTAAAACAGGAAACATTTAACTGTGTTTGAATGTTCATGCAGCACAGTGCAAATAATCTTCCTGTGTTTTCTCTTCCGAAGTCAAGATAGAAGTCACTGTACTCTAACATTAGACTAAGTAGTGCATTTTAGTATAGGTATTTTTATGTGAGTAGTCAAATAAAGGGAAAGAGCTTTCTTAGGAAAACAAATATTTTTAAAGTACTTGTATGCCGAAAGATATAGACAGGTGTTTTAAAATTGGAAAATAAAATATTAAAGTAGAAAGAGGTTTTATTCTGTGAATTTGGCAGCTTTTTCCTGTATTTTTCTAGTGTAATGTTTCTTTTTGAGATGCACTTAGCATGTATGTAGGCATTCTTTGTCAGTACATTGAAAATATGAATGTGAAGACAGCATTAGAAAAGATAAAAGCACCCTGTATTAATCCTTGAATGTTTTCTGTTTATTATGAGACCCATATTTTAACTAGTTTTCAGTTGTGTATATTGAGACTGTATGATGCAACTGCCAATAATTTTCCAATGTTTTAAGAGAACATGTATTGGAGAGCTTGTAATTCAGAAATATTTTTGTACTATACTGTTTTAAAGCATATGATGGAAACTTGGATACTTTGGTTCTAATGGTGACCAGATGACATTGTCTCCTTTTCCTGTAAACAGCAGAGGTCAAAAACACATGCATGCTTAACAATTGCCAGACCAAATGTGTTGCAGTTATTTTAATAACATCTGGAAGGGAAGAGCCATGCAGGCAACTGAAGTGACTGGTGGTTTCAAAGCTGTGGGTTGAGTCCATGCAGAAACCACTGTGGAAATGTTTGAAGTCAAGGGTGAGAAAAATAGCTTGATAGTGGGAGTGAACTACATCTGTATTCGTAAGGTTGATTTCTTAGTACGTAGCCACAGAAATACTGAGCTAGTGTTTTGAGTCTGGATACAAGGATCTAGAGATACTTGTAATCATTTAATTGAGAAGTGAATAAAAAGCCAGTGTCTGAACTGCCTACTAACTGACAGTTTAAGCACTGTTTTTCTTTTGTTGTTATTTGTTTGTTTTTAGGACAGTGCCTATCTGATATGATTCAGCCACTACAAATATTAGGAATTAATAATATAAGTTTCATTCCTCTTTTTTTTTTTTTTTAATAGGATAACCATCTCAGGGAATTCCAGATCAAGTAACTCCATTTCAGCTGCTGGTTCCCTTTCCGATGTGTTATCCTGTTACAGCTTTTTCTGGGATTATGTGAATCACAGCAGTAGAGTCACCTGAGCAAGTTGACTATACAGAAAAGGGTTGTTTTCATCCTTGATAATCCTGAAAAGTTCATTGTTTGAATTTATTGTACAGCCTATAGACAGTTGCTCACATGAGCTTTTACAAGAACTGGAGAGAGAAGTGGGATTTGCTCTAGGTGGAAGAATTGATAGCCTTGCAACTCAGAAAATTGTTCTTGGAAACATGAGATAACCATGAGCGCTTCTTAACCTCTGAATCAGATTTCCACTGCAGTAGTACAAAGTTCTGCTTTGCTCAGGCATTGTTCCAGCAGAGGTGGTAAGGAACAACTTCTAAACAGCCTTTTAGCTCTAACCATATCTGTACATATCCGTAAGTTCAGCAGGTTCATATAATAACTGTGATTCAAAGTGGACTAGATACTAATTCAATCTAATAATGGTCTGCTTTGTTGAGAGGTGGCAGCTTCTTACCTCTTAATGACAGATACAATGCTTGCAGTCCATTTTGGAGATAAGCTGAAATGCTGTGATTTCTTTGTAGATACTTGTAGAGACTTACCACCATATGGGTACTGCATCAAAACTGGATTTATTCAATACTAGCATCAAACTAAGATCTGGTCATGTTGTAAAGGATTAACAGTTATCTTGCTTTACTATGCATTGGCTTACACTTCCCGCTGATATGGGACAGTGTGACACTTCCCTGCCCTTTGCAGTTCTGATCCCATCAATGTTTTCAATCCTGAAAGGTTCAGAATAACACATCTTTAAAATGGAGGAGAAAAGGCACCATCAACATTCCTATTTGTTTGGTAAAAGTGTTTACCAGAAAATTTGTGGTGTGGTAAGATCTCAGCCTTCAGTTGTTTGTCCATGTACTAGAAGAGTGCATATTGACCTGAAAAAGCAATCTACTCACAGTGGTTATGCACTAGCCAACAACTAAGGTTGTTGCTGCTTTATGCTTGCTATAAGAATGACTAAGCACTGATATTTGCAAATATTGAAGTTCAGAATAAAAATATTTTATTAATGTTTATTACCAATATGCCTTACAATTTTTGCATTGTGAACTTAACTAGTTAAATAGAACATGGAGAGATCCATGGCCTAAACTGTTAGTGAATCAACAGTTTTTCTTGGATATACTTTCTGAATTATTTTTCCCTATATGCCTATCTTTTTTTTTCTTCCTTAAGACAGGTGTTATAGCTTAACAGATATTACTGTCAATGTTGCTTCCTATTGAAAACAATGACATATATGTGATTGTCCATATTTATTTTTAAGTATGTTAGGAAAAGTCTTGAAAGCTGTAATTGGAGGGTGGAGGGAAGAATTTTAACTACTATAACACTAATCAGATCAAGGCTGGGATTTCTTCAGTCAGTTTTCCCATAGGTATTGTAAAAAAAACAAACAAAACTGTTTTCCAGCGGAGGCAGAACCCCGTTGTCACCATCAGTGTGGAATAATGAAGCTGATGGAGCTAGCGACATTCTGAATCTAAGGAGAGCTATTAAGCCCTCCATGATAATTTGGATTTCATCAGGCAGAAGTAATACAACTAACTTGCAGTAAACTGGTTTGGGGTTTAAACTGGTTTGGGGTTTAAATAAATTGTAGTGCTTTTTTTTTTTTTTTTTTTTTTTTTCCCAAGTGATGCTAAGTTAGTCATTTTAACTCTTGTGACATTTGTCCTTCACAAAAGGAAGGTATTGTCAACTAGTTCTAGCTAAAGCTAATTTGTGCTTAGTTTTGAGAACATCTGGTCTTTGTAACCAGAGCTTTTTTTACTTGTCAGCACTGCTTGCCAGATTATTTATGCTGCGGGTCTTCATTTTGCTCCTCAGCTCTGAAAATCGAAGCTAATCAGCCAGAGATGCTTTAAATAGCTCACTGTATACTAGATGAGCAAGGAGAAAACTAATGGTCACTCCTTTCAAAACCATTTTTTATGTGATTGTATAACTTAATTTTTTTCTTTTACATGTGAATTACTTGTCAGTTTGTCAACATAACTGACAGAATGGGCTTTTCTCTCTAGAGCTGAATTGTCTTTAGCTGGACACTAAGGGAAGTGCAGAGGAATCTTTCCTAAACCTGAGATTCCTAGGACTTTTGTCTATCTCCAAAAATATTGAAAGATATTTTTATTTTGGTAAAATGTTGTCTTTTTTCCTTCAGTAGTTTTGTTATATCTGTGTTGCTACATAAAAACAGACTACCATTGTGCAAATCGGACTAAAATTATCTGTGCTGTTTCAAAGGTCAGGTGCACTCAGTGAATTTGCTTTCAAATTATTTTGTTTATTCTGTGTACGTATGCATCTTGAGCTCTATAAAGGTCAGGACAAGAGATTCATTTTGGAATTTAAAGAAGTTTTTTAATGCTGGTAACCCTTGTTAGTTTCATTTGAACTAATGAAAATTGTTTTCCTTTGTTTCGTTTTTTCTGTCAGTTTTATATCTCCAGCAAAGCTCACTTGTAAGTGAGGTCCATTTAAAAATAAAACTATTTGTCATGCATTTATTTTATCATATTTTAAACTTAAAAATTAAATGCTGTTTGCATTAATTAAACTGTATTTCTATTTGGTTTTGCTTTCTTGGCTTATTTCATGTGACAAACTAGCATTTTCCTTGCTGGACTAATATATTTATAGGATATACAATATTTAACTGTCTCTTGCTACAAATGGTTTAATAAAACAGGGTGATGGTGCAGTTCCTTAGACTTTGTATGTCCTGCTTATTAACGGTCTTGTTGAATAATATAATGACAAAAGGATTCATATATGAGTCAGCAATGCATAACTCATTGCAGTTTTCAGACACAGAACCAATAAAAATCAGTAAGGAAGTGGGCCTCTATTAAATATGTATTTCAATTTATATGATATATATTTATATCATATATATATGATATTTAGAGGAGAAAGAAAATGTATTTGTAAGGTGTCTAAATTTTGTCCTCTGTAATGTAAATTCTCCTACAATATTTTTTTGACTGTAGAATGGTAGAAATGTGGAATGTAGAAATATTTTTGGTGACTTTCTTAACAATAACTCATAGAAAGACAAAGTTTTATGAAGTGGTGATAATGATTTTGCACCCAAACATGAGCATCTGTGTCAAACTTCACATTCACTTTGAAAGTCTTGAGCTGTTTAACCAAATCAAAATTTTCTCTGTGAACATTATTCTGACATTTTCTTTTCTGACTTTGGGAAATAAAATAAGGCAGAACTTGCTTATAGAATGAACATAATAGCAAAACTTAAGCGAATGCTGTGTTCTTGTGCACATTTTGTGGTAAGGATGGACATATTTTCCAATTATATGAATGTTTAGAAAACTGTTCTGAGTCTCTTTTTATGGGTAAAGGAACAGAAATGTCATCTCAGAAGTTGCAGGTCTTCAAGTAGTAAACAGTAGAGGGCTAGTTTACCTTCCCAAAGATCAGTTCAGCATGTGTTTAATCTGCAGTTGCTCAGCTTACAGCTCATGTGGATGTAACCAAGCTTGGGTATTAGTAGCAACAGATTAATTGTTGCACAGATATATAGATATAGATATATTTAAGTTATGAATAAATAAAGATGCTTTGGTGGTTTGGGTAATTGGCCAGGTGCTGCTTTGGCTTCTGTACCGGGCTGACTAATTTCAGATGGCAGACTGCTACGTACATGTGCTTTTAGAGACACAGAAGGGGAGGCCTAGCCTGGCAGTGCTTTTGCTTGTAGGAGCTTTGCCAAGATGCTGCTCCTGTTTGGAGGTTCTCAAATTTCTTGCCTGCTTTTTACTAGTCTAATCTGTAAACTTTCCCTCACTGATTCATTACTGCTAGTAGCAGGCACTGTCTCACTATCTTTTTTTTTTTTTTTTAACCTAAGTGTCTTCAGTGAGAGAGATTTCTGTGTCAGCTTTTCCCTGATTTTGTTGTTTGAATCCTAGTCCATTAAAAAGCTCTAATGTTTATACCTTCCCAGTGCTGCATCTGAAGCTGTAACTGACAGTGTGATTTAAGAAAACTTATAAATCAAACAAACAAAAACAACCTGGAAACTTCTCAGATATGTGAAGTACAACTTAGAATACACGTTTACACATAAACCACAAAAAGCTATTTTGTATATATGACTACTGAGGACAACTTCTATCTGAATGAAATTCTGTCCTGTTACTCATTCTCCTAGGTATCAGAAAACCACTTCTGTTCTCGTATTGTGACATTAGCACATTTTATGTTGCATTAATTCTGATATGTGACTTATTTTTAAAGGCTTGATTAGCTAGGATAAAATCTCTATATGATGCATGCTGTAATGGTGCACCTCTGAGCAGTAAGTTTAAGTATCAGAATTACGGACTGGGTATGAGTCTCAACTGAGTCTTGTGCTAATTCAAGTGAAAGAAAAGGAACAGAAATTGAGAAAAGGTAGAGTGAGAAAATATTTTTCTTTGGAAGAAGATTAGTAATACCTTCAATGAGGATGATATATAAGGCCTGATGTTGCACATAGGATTAGAAATGGATGCTAATCCACAGCATCTTGTTTATAGAAATACCGTGAATAACTCTTAGAGCCTCTGAAATTGAATACTTACTTCATTATCTTTTTCAGAGTTCTACTGTAATGTAGAACTCAATTCATATTAACATCTATAGCTTTATAGATAATCAAACATTATTAGTGAAAAATTTTCAAACTTTGATATACATAAAACAACTCCATTGAAATATTTGGGCTTGGTGGTAGATTCCAATGCTATCAGGCTCTGAGCATCCTGTGAGACATACTAGAAGTTCTGTAATTATGGATACTTAGACCTTTGATTTTTTTTTTTTTTGATATTTGATACTGACACTAGAGCAACTGCTTTCTCTGCATATGAAAATTTCTAGTATATGGTTTCAAATTGGTGTTGCTTTATCTAAAAATTAAAAAAAAAAAAGTTTGATATGTTGTAATTGATCTTTAAGATTTAAGTTGGAAATAGCAGTGAACCCAGCATGTAAGAATAGTGACAGACACAGTAATCAACTGGTCTTACTAGAAGATAAATCCAGATGCCAGTGAAGCAAATGTGAATGTGTAGCATTGCTTGATTAGCACTGTGGTTTATGCCAGGTCATTTGTATGCTTTAACCACAATGAGATTTCAGCAAAAGAGCTTTTCAGTTCCTCAGAGAAATAAGAGTCAGTGGAGCTGACTTCATAGATGCTTACTTCTGAAGTAGTAATATTTCTTTGGAAGTTATTGCATATGTTATTTATCTTTGCATACATATTAGATGTAGTAGGATAGGACTGCTTTGCTGAAGTTACTTCTAGTGTAAATCAGCATTTGATTGGGAAATAATTGGCAAAACTCTAACAACGTAGAAGTACGTTTAATGAGCAGTGGATGTTTAACCTGGAACTATTTGTTGGCATGTTGTGACTGATTGCCGCAGCCTGTAAACTTGTATTAGTTTCCCTGGGTACTTCTAACAGGCAATGTATATACTACAGGTCGGTTGTACAGCATATGCTGGGGCACTTCTGCTTGCAACTTCGGGTGGATATGCAGTGCTAACAGGGGAAACTAAATGGGAAAACACTTTTTTTTTTTTTTTTTTTACTGCAAAGAATACAAGTTACTGTTTGTGCATGTTATTGTGTGTGCACCCATGATGCTGAATATCAGTGGCTGGTATTGTGTTCTGGCAACAGTACTTTTCTGCTGGTTTTGTGCCCACTTTCATGCAAATTCTTAGAGCTGAAAAGTCATGGCAATGTTTTTCTTTTTTTTTTTTTTTGCTTCAGAGATGTTCTATCATAAACATAAATAATATATGTAAAACATGGAAGTAAATTAGATGCTGAGTATGAGCATTATTCATTCTGTCCATATGTATTATGTGTTTATGCTGTTATCCATTTAGGATTCCATGCTTATAATTGACTGAAATACTTACACATTTCTTGAGCTCCACTTTGTTTTGAAGTATGTAGACCATGATTTCAGGAAGCTTGAAGAAAAGGCTGGAGAATACAAAGAATTAAGTATTGTCAGCATTGATGAAAAATGTAAATCAGAAGAAAATCTATCTGATAGCTTTGTTTAAATAGCTTCTCATAAATGCATAAGATTCTCATTAGTCCAACATCAGAAGACTAATGAATATTAATGAACGAGATCAAAGACATATTTAAAAATCAAAGCAAGTAAACAACAATTATTTTTAAGAATTATGTAAGTTTTTAACTACACAGAAATATGAATCATCTTAACTGAATAGCTTTATGAGAAGTTTTTCTTGAAAATATTTTTCCTGAAAATTTTTTATGCTGCAGGGCAATTATGTAATATAAACAAACCAAAAGTATCTACATCATAATCCAAAATATATATAAATATGTTTCGAATATAGTATATTTAAACAACTATGAATTCAGCTGTAGACTTATTAGGCTGGGTATTTGAGCTTGACCAGAATCCATCACTTGAGCTTGACTTAGGCTGCCAACACAAATTTGTGAAATATCAAGAAGGAAATTACTTCTGTTGTCTCAGACACCTGCTGTTCCCTTCTACAGTTTAGTGGTTTTGGACAAAGGTCACAATATGTAGGTGTTTCAGTTAAAGAAAACAGTTTGTATGTGAGTTCTTAGAGATTCTGATGATCACATGGAAGATAATATCCAGAACTATCTTCATCTTAACATTTACTTTTCCAAGTGTGTACCATGTGGCATGATCTCCATATTTGGAACTGTGCATGCTAGTAGTATTGCATGGAGTAAATATTTCATCATCACAACATAATGCAAATTTAAGTTAAAATATTTAGGGAAGCAATTTTAATAGATTAAGTACTACTTGACAGTTCTCTTTAAATGTCTACTATTGTTTAATTAGATAATCTTCTATTCCACTGAACTAAATAAAACAAAACAAATATCTATTCTGTTCTGTGTGAGATGACTTGAACAAAATAATAGGTCTAGGCATGGGTTAAGATACTTTTTATATTTTACTTCTGGATTTTTTTTTTTTTATATATCTCTGCATAATCTTCTTTAAAATTCAGTGAGGATTTTAATCCATTTAATCCACTAAGTCATAATGAAAATATTACTCCAAAGGCACAAATCTCCTGATGCAACACAGGAAAGTGTTCAGGCCGTAAAGTACGCAGTCCCTATGGGCAATAGTGACGTTGTTTGACAGTTTGTGATTCCTACAAACTTTAATGGCAACATAGGGCTCACAAGAGGCTTCTTCAAATACTGTCAAAGTAACAGTTTCATTTTGGACCTAGATATAAAGCTAATGGTTTCTAACAGCTTTTAGTGTCACTGAATCAAATTTCTCAAGTAGAAAGAACGTTTGACATTCTGTTTTAAAGTGACCGTATGTTTGACCCAGTTCTGCGATCGTGGTGTCATCACAATTGTATCTCACTGCTGTAGGCTCTTGGAGGCTGACAAGCGGAACAAGTTGCTTTAGCTCACCCAGCTCATCTGTCACACTGAGCAGCTCGCAGATTTCTATTATCTGAATGAATTGTGGAGAGAGTTCTCCCCCCACTCCCCGCTTATCCACATCCTGGGCAGCCACTCACACCCCACTAACAGAGCAAAGTAAAATGCTGGAGGAATAGGGGTTCAACTATTTCCAGAGGTGCAAATGTAAGCTACATTTAATAATTAAAAGGTTTGTGATTTAAAAAACAGAAATAAACTCCGGTACTAGACAGAACAACTTGGATTACATGGGAAGTTAATTTCCAAAGGAGGCTTGTGGTTACCTTATCTGAAAACAAAACTGAAATGCTTTGAGTTGTATCTTTAAAATCTTCATGTTGAGCACTTTCTTAGCGTTTGAAATGTGTGAACTTCTGTGGTGATTTTATTATATTTTTCCAGAATAGTGCAGCTGGGAGTTTTGTACACTGTAGGCCAAAAAATCTTGCCATAATCTCAACACAAACCTCTTTGAAGTTCTCATATGAGAGCAATATTATGGCACTGAATTTGTGCAGGCTGCTCTTTGAAGTTTATATGCTGAGGCTTTTTACAGCCTGACTGCTGTACTCTTGTAGCGACTGATTAGTATTTCTTCATTTTAAGGGTATTATTACCAAAAGAAACACTAAGCATAGTGCTTAGTAAATGTTGATGAGAGTTTTTCCCAACATCAAACAAAGGAAAAAGTTTTTGTAGCCCTTTAAGTTATGATACATCTAGTCTTTTAAATGCTTTTAGTAGAGTAAAATTTCAAAGTATAGTAACTGTCAAATTGTCTTATCCAGCCTGAGAGACAGTAATCAGCAGTAACGCTCCATTTAGGGTAATTGAATTAAACATTATAAGGTCCACAGAAAGTACAGAACACTTCAATTTGTGTTCACTTGAATTTGGTTATTAAGCTTTGATGGAAATTCCATTTGCCCAAATATTTCTTTTTACAATACCACACCATTTAACTCTTATGTGTGTAAAATCTGAAAAGTGAGTGTTTCATTCATCCTTGATTTTATCTGCAGTGACCACTTAATATTTATCTAAACATGTTTTTTGGTCCTGACTTGACAGATTTTTTTTTTTAAATATTTAAAGTACTGTCTGCTGTTTTGACAGTACTTTTTCCTATAAGAACACTGAGGGTAAACTATAAATTACTTTAAATATATAAATATTTATATCTTTATGAACTATTTTATAGCTCTCAAATATATATAAAAAGTAGTAGTAATTGATTAAGTTAATTGATGAAGTTTAAGTCTTTGTGGATAATTATTATGGGTCAAATTTTAAAATACATTGATCCAAGGTGTAATAGAGTTGCAATACTTACAAATATTGTAATACTTAACTTTTTTTTTTTTTAATCATTACAGATCTTTCAATAATGAGATGATTCACAGTCACTTTTTTTTTTTTCTTTTTAATAATAAAACTTTCTGGTTTGGCCTAGTTTTCTCCTGTATTAAGGCATCATTCCTGCTAATGCATACAAAAATATGTAGCTCCTCAGTACTGCTAATATTGGTAATTGCAACAAGAATGCGCACATTTGACAGTAGGCTTGCAAGATTGTGAATTCTTAAAGAGAAATGCGTCCTTAGGTTATTTTACATTTCTTTTTTTAATACCACTGAATTACCCATTCAAATTTATATAAACTTGCATCTAATTGCATGTGCACTTGCCTGGTATTTAAAAATAATTTATATTAGTTTAACTGCAAACCTGACTGCAATTTTAATACGGAAAAGTAATCTTTCTATACTGGCACAGATTATTTTTTTTCCTCTTAAAGAGAGTTAAGTTTCTTTGGGTCAGTTTTCTCACAAAACTAGCTATATGACGTGCTGTTACTGGATGTAATATTTACAGATGCACAACATGTATTTAGTCAAAGAACTATTGGAATTGTTTTATGAACACTATTTAAAGATTATGCTGATTACATGCTTATCTATTGCTGCTGTTAACGTAGTACCTTAGCAACGTAAGACATTGTGCACGTCTTAAAACGTCCCTAAGTGGGAAGAAACAAGCTTCCTCTGTCACAGCAGTTACAAGCTTCATTGGTGGTGGATGCAGACTGATCGAATTCTGACTTTAGCTAGGAGCAAGCACAAACTTTTTTTTTTTTTTTCCTTCCCGTAATAGGAATGATTGTGGCAGGCCGCAACCTAAATAATCTGTATGTGGCACATGTCAGAAATACCCTCTGCTATTTAAGAATGTGATAGATTACACTGGGGGAAGAAGCCTGTTTTTACTATTGAGCTTTATTCAGAGTGATGCTGTACAAAATCATTCAAAAGGAATACATCAGCTGGTATCTTTTTGAGGAAATAATGAGCTGAAGCATCACAAACAAATAAAAAAATAGGACTATGGAATGTATGGCATATGTATGAATTAGCAAGATATAAATATCTGGGCTTTATAACTTCGGAGGAATAGAAAGGGTCATTCTATGGTGATAGATGGATATGTGGTGAATTGCACAAGATCTGAGAAAATGAGGATTGCATTTATCATATCTAAGGGGAATGTCAAAGTGTGTGTCTGCCTATAACCCTATCAGTGATAAAACGATTACAATATGCCTTTGGGAGATACCAATCAATATGACTATCATAGAGCTCAACGGCTCTGATGACAATTCAGCTGATGAATTCTGTGGATGGCTTAGAGAGAGCTATGATAAAACACCAAGAAAAATACCTTTTTTTGTACCCAGGACCTGGTGGAAAATGTTGGAAATAGGGCTCATAAAAATGAAATGGGACATAATGTTCTAGGTTTGAAAAATGAGATGAAGGCATTCAACTGATTTTTGTTCACCTGGTCATCACAGACAGCATCTGCACTCACTCACACAAGTGAGAGTCTAACAAAGAACCAGAATGACTTTTGGTGATCTTGAAGACTGAGAATAAACTACCCATGGTGCAGTTTATTGGTAAAACTGTCAGTTGTTAGCCTACTTAAAAATAAATAAAATTATACATATATATTTTGAAGGCCTACTGGTTTTCTCAAAAGTAGCAAAAGCTATTATGAATCAATGGCATTGTCACAGATATATATAGAATATTCAAAACCAGTTTAAAATGTAAGCTAACAGGTAGATTTTTAAAAGCCAGCAAAAGGTAGCTTCCTTAATAGTGTAATCTACAACATACAATGGCAAAAATGTATTTTGTGAGTTTTTTCAGTAAAAGCTAGTGAAACCTGAATCATTTTTTCTGTGAATAAGAACCAGAGTTTTATGAGTGGATAAACCAAATGCACGTTAATAATAACATGGATATACAATTTCATAGAATCATAGAATATCCCGAGTTGGAAGGGACCCATAAGGATCATCAAGTCCAACTCTTGGCACCGCACAGGTCTGCCCAAAAGTTTAGACCATGTGACTAAGTGCACAGTCCAATCTCTTCTTAAATTCAGACAGGCTTGGTGCAGTGACTACTTCACTGGGGAGCCTGTTCCAGTGTGCAACCACCCTTCCAGTGAAGAACCTCTTCCTGATGTCCAGCCTAAACTTCCCGTGCCTCAGCTTGACACCGTTCCCACGGGTCCTGTCATTGGTGAGAAAGGAGAACAGGTCATCTGCCTCTCCACTCCCTCTCGTGAGGAAGTTGTAGACTGCGATGAGGTTCCCCCTCAGCTGCGTAATTTATATGTGCACACGTAGTCTTTCCAGTCTTTTCAGTAATAGTAAAGATACACATGCTAAAATTAAGTTCTATTTCCTAAATCCCTAGCTAATTGATATGTGTGCAACTTTGTCCCCTGACGGATATGTTTTTGTTGGAGTGGGTTTCTTGCTCCATAGTTAGCCACATCATACTAGTCTAAATAATTGGAAGAATCATCATTTAGATGCAATTGTAAAATTAAAAGTATGTCCTAAGAAAGAGGATGAGGATGTAAATGTCTTTTCTCAGTGGTGCAGTAATGCTCAGAAAGCTGTCATTTCAGTGAAGCTTGCATCAGCCTGTCTGTTCTTCAGGCTCATTGCATGTAAGGTAAGACCAAGGGCCTGATTTATTAAACGTGCAGGGTAGTTCCCCTGTAACTTCAGAGGAAATAAATACCAGCCAAAATCATTTCTGCCTTCTCTTTGTATCACATCTGGTGTGTGACTTCAGTGCTATAGGCTAAAGTATGGTGCCATTAAAGCAGTAGAGAGAGGCAATATCTTTCTACTACAGTCTTCTTTCATACAGTAGTAGCTGAACAAAGTAAACATGATTATTAATATATAGGCCAAACCTTCTCTTTTTACTGGTACGTAGGTCATTACTTGCTATATTTATTTATTATCTCTTTGTAGCCTTGAAGTACAGGAAGAAGAAGATACTGTAAAGTTAAGGGTATTTGTTACACTGCGTTGACAAACATTGCCACCCATCCTTTGCTGTTATACTCACAGATCTAAATTCATGGATTAAAGATAAAGCTGACAGGACAACTTCTTTAACCACCTGGCTTTTCTATCACACAGAAATGCTGAGCGTTAGTTAGAGGGAAAATGTAAAGAAAGTTGATATGCTGAGGGTGGCCAAATTTTATAGAATGATTGCTGACTTCTGGTTTGTTCACAGTGGTTAAGTTATTCTGGTGCAGTTATGTTTGCAAAGATTAATGCTAGGTGTATTTAAAAATAAATGCACAGGTATTGCTTCTGGTCACTAGCTCAATAATGCGAGGTGGGGAAAAAATGTTAAAAGTGGTATTTTTTTACGTTTCTTCTGAATTTACATGAGGCTTTCTTATGTAGTAGTATGCATCAACCAGTTGTACAGAAACAATGAAATAAGATATGTAATGTTGCAGAGATCTGTTAATTTTTTTTTCCTCCCACTGTGTATTGGATAATTTCAGTGAAATGAATGAAATTTCAGTGAATGTGTATAAAGTGTCACAGTAACTTTATCCTTTGAAAGTAATTCAGCATTCTGCAAAGAACATGCTTGTTCTTTGACTCATATTTAAAGTTGAAATATGGGGGTTGTTTTTTATTTTCATTTTTATTTTTTTCCCTAAAAAGAGATTGGATAATGCATCAGGCAACATGAAAAAGACTCATTTTCATCCCATAATCTTACTTTTGTTTTCAACAAATTCTTTCTCTTCATTTTGAGATTTTCTGCTATCTGTTTTGGAAAAGTTGAACTTTGATATCGTAGTTCAGGGATATCAATTCTGATATCACAGAAAATAATTGTGATAATTAAAGCAGCATGCAACGTAAAAGGAAGATTTAGAAATTCAAGATTGTCACATTATGCAATGAAATTTAAACCAGCGTAGATTTGTGTGTCATCAGTTCTAGCTCATTGTGATCAATTGTTGAAACATTTGTTAAACAACAGATTTGTGTAATGCAGAAGAGATGAATGTGTGGTATGGTCTTGATTTTTTTTTTTTTTGGTGGATGTTTGTGTTTTATGACATAGTAAATTGATTTTTAATGTTTATATGCACAGTTAAGCTGTTTATAGTTAGGTGAACACACACACACACAAAAGGAAAGTGGAACAAATACTTCTGGTGCATAAAAGTATCTTCAAAGGAAAACTTGAGAAGCAAGAAAGTTTACTTAAACATGGCAACCGTGATTTGTACTTTTATAGTTGTTTGTACCTGCTTTATCTTCTATTTGACTGTAGTTATTTTGGTTCCTGTTGTATGTGATAGGTGACCAGTGAGTCAAATATGCATGCTCTAATCCTTACTGTATTTATCTTCAACAGAGAGTTTTGGCTTACATTTCTCTGACCCCAGTTCCCTTTCTCCTGTTTTTATTTGGGTTAAGAGCTGCAACAGTTCTCTTTCCTGTTGGAGTTCAGTGGTCATTTTCTTTATATGAAGGGGGATCTTCTTAATATGCAGGGGGATCAATAGTTTCAAGAAAAAGATTAGAGATGCAGCAAAATCAGAGATTTTTTTTTGTACAGCCAGAACTAAGAAACATCTGCATATCCGACCCAAGAAAGGAATTCATCATGTAGACAGAAGGGAAAGAGTAGACTTGACACTACGTATCCATCAACCAGTTGTCATCCTGAATTCAGGAAACAAGTTGGCATCCTGAGACCACTAGGTGTAGACATTTCAAGAACATATTCTCTTGTATTACGTCTGTGACATGTAAATTGACAAAGATGTAAGCTCAGATAGCTGCTCATCCCAACCTTTGAAACCTAAAAATAACATATTTAAGTTTGAATATACTACTGATATACCAGCAAAGAAAGAATGTAACGGTACATAACTGGTGCCATTGTACTGCAGACGACTTTTAATTTCTTAGAGATGTTGAGAGATTAATGTCCAGCTGGTCTCCTCAGACCATTTATACAAACAAACAAACAAAAAAAACCCACTCTGTGACTAGACTATTAGTGAAAATGAGTGATGTGAAGGAGTTTGTTTTGTGGCATATTGACCCACATCCAATAGGAGGGGGGAAGAAGTCTGCCTTTTGTCATGGAACGTTAAAATAATTAGTTCTAGCCTAGTTAGAAAGGACAGAGGGGATCAAAGGTGGGGAACAACCCCACTGACAAAGTGGGGTAAGGTGTTTCAGATGCTGGCTATATCTGGCAATAAATAATACTGAATATTATTTATTACTCTAGTAGGGAAAGAAAAAAAGGCAATATTAGTCAGGGATGCAGGACACCACATTGTAGTAGAATAAAGGATGTAGGCATACTTGGAATGTATGAAACATGGGACTTGAATTCAGTGTCAGTGACATGACCACTTCTGTGTGCTGCTGGTTGTAAAACAGTCTCAGATTTTCCAACAATTAAAGGAAATAACCAGGGAAGGACAAAAAAGGATGGAGGGAGAGTGATTAAAGTAGAAAAAATAATAATAGAATCTTAATCACTGGCACATCGGTACCTGGAAATAATTGCAATGCTTAATTGGCAGAAAGATGGAAGTGTTCAGGAAATGCAGTCCACTTGCACGTTGTTTCAGTGCTCGTGCTGCAGTAGTTCTGCATTTGGTCAAGTGCCTTTGTCATTAAGAGGCACATTTCTTGTAAACGTTTCCCCACTAATTGTTTCTAATGCATTTCTTTAATTTATTGAGGACTTGAGAGTTGGAAACACTGACTACTCAACTTCCACAGACAAATGGAAGGAATCCTACCTTGAAATAATATAGTGTCCTGTTCCTGGAGAACAGGAATGCATTTGTATTTCAGCAGAATAATTTACGAATAGCTTACTTAGTGAAAACAGCAGTACTTTAAAGATATTTTTTTCCAAATTACCTCCTTTGTGTATCCTTGAAATTTCTAAGGCAATTTTCTATGGTAATTGTTTGCTTGTAAGATTATTTTAATATTTTCTGTGGGATAGCTGTTTACAGAAGGCATCACTGTTATATATACACACACTTTGAAAATATAACTGCATTGAACAGCATAGGTTGAATTTTTTGAATAAATTATCTGGATTTGGAAGTAGCTGACTTTGGAAACCTGCTTCTATATCCCGTAAAATCCTGTAAAAATGTAGGACTAATATATCCTTTTTACTTATACATAGAATTTATTTATTTGGATAATATTTATAGTAATAGAATAACAACTATATTATTGACACACCTATAGAACTGAAAGGTGATTCCTTGAATTAAGGTGACATTGTGTGCAAGTGTGATTGAATTTAGGTTCCTTCTTACCAGACACAATTGATAAGCCCTTAGAATCTCCAAATAAATACTTCTGCTTTAAGGTCAGTCCAGACCTCATGGACTGCTTTTGCTTTCTTTGATAAAATTCAGTGCATGCATGCCAAATTGCTTTCCTCCAACTTAACCCTAGCACCATTTGAATTCATAAATGCTACAAAAGGAAAGCTTATAAATGCATGCAACAGTGAAGTAGAAAAATGTCATGCCTACCTAATCTATTTTCTGGGAAGGGGGGAAAATTTTTATTCTTTTTTATTTCTCAAGTCTCAGTAAATATGAGGATTGGATGTTATGCTTAGAATCAAGAATTGTCTTTCATATTTTCAGTGGCTATAAAAACATTTGCTGCCTTTGATGTATTGTCTCTGAAATGAGTCAGTAAAAGAATCTTTCTTTTACTGTATTGAATTAGAGTAGCATGCTGCCTTCAAATTTCTTCACCTTTTTTTTTTTTTTTTTTTTTTTTACTTGTTTATGTAGTAGCTGTTAACTGTTCTGAAGCTTTTGGTTTTCAGGATAAAGTATTCAATTGGTAGTACAGCATTTAGTAGATGAAACAAAGAAATGCTTCATATAAAGCCTCAATATGCTAACTAGTTTACAAAAGCTTTAGAAATGGCATCAATGGGAGTTTTGCTATGCATTGATGACAAGTATGTAGTTTTAAATAACTTGGACAGGAAGTAAACAGATTATTCTAAAATAGAGCACTTGACAGAGAAGGAGGTTTTCACACTGTAAACAGGGCCCTTCAGAGGAAAAAAAAAACATTGTGCCATGATGTTTCTATCATAAAGTTTTTGTCATGGCTTTGTAGCTCAAAACAAACTATCTTAGCAGCAGCCACTTTTCAGTGGATGTTTTTTTGAACATCAGTAGAATGGATTGTTGAGAAAGGAAGTAAAAATGAAGTGGGTAAAGTTTAGTACGTGTGTTGATACCACATCTTTTTGTTTGTGTAAATTAAACAGCTGAATGGAGTAATTTTTCTCGTTACTAGTTTTTATAATTGTTCTCCTATGTCATGTTGTCTTAAAGATTTCAGATACAGCCAAGGCGATATTGCAGTCACATAAATTTTAATTCCTTGTTCACAAATCAGGACTGGTGAGTTCTGAGTCACTTCCTCAGTTGCAGATAGCATGGAAAAATGTCTTTTTGTCACGGACAATAGTAATATTATGAATGTTGTTCCTTTACTGAACAGGAAAAGGATTTTTACCAAGTATGGAATATAGGTGTATATAACTTGTACAAATATTTCTTTATATTTCATATATGTCATGGGGATTTTAAATACATAGTGTGATTAAAAAAAAAATCCATGCAAACTGCTGGGTTTTATCCTCTTATATGAAGGATTTTTTTTTTCTTATTTCTGAATGTTGGTACAGAAACAGTGCTTGGAAGGATTTTCTGATTCCTCATCTTTGCCAGTGTATTTACTGCATGAGCTTAGCAGGCATTGTCCTTCAAGCTTCTGAAGATTGTTTTCCACACCTTGAAAATTAGGATTACACCTTTCAGCATGTATGACACATTGATTTCTAACTTGAAAAGTTTTCTACATAGTAGCTGCCAAATTTATGTTAGAATTTAAGTATGGATGGAGAGTGAGGTAACAGCAGCGGTAATGTGTTTTCCAGGTGACTGCATCATATGGTGTTAAAATTCTGTATATCATGGTATGACTAAGATGCAGTGGCTTTATACAACCTGAAATGTGAACTTTTACCAAGACTTTGATTCCATAACGCTTCTTTGTGATATAGGAGGTTCAAAGGATATTAGAAATTTGCAATTGTCTCAGGATTAATTATTAGTCATTGTTATACCAATATTTCTTGGGTAAAATGGAAATTTGTTGTAATCAGGGGTGTTTTTTCTAAGTGAAATAAAGCAGTTAACCTTCGTAAACTGTTATTTGTTGGAAACATCTTAGGTTTATTTTCCTGAAGGTGGCTTACTGATGCTATGAACTGTTACCTGTAATCAGGTTAATCTACAAACAGAAATTAAATAATAATGTGTTCCTCAAGTTTTAAAGATGCGTAACTAGTATCTTGTGTTTTATTAACAAGTCTCACTTTATTTCCTAATTAAAAATTTAATTTACAACTATTTAGTTGTAAAGTTGAAATTCTGCATCTAACAGACGTTGAATCATTCTGTTTTGAAAGGTGACTGAAATAAGTCAGGTAATTCTTAAGTTAAAATCACTATCCTTTAAAATGTTATCAATTCTCAAGAAAGAAAAACAAAACAAAACAAAAACCATGCCCAAAATCAAGAAAAGAAAACTCAAACCAAAACCATTTCAGTTGACAGTCCGTCAGTCATGCCTGATTTTCTGGTGAAAGTATCATGTGCCACAGAATTCTTTATACTATATCTCTTGAAGCTCTAGCTTCTGGGCAGAAATGGCAAAAAGATGTTCAGATTACAATTAAAGGGATTCCTCTTAATCATGGTTGGTAAGAGATAAAACTTTAATCACTTAGTTAAATCTTTTAGCTTTTTTTTTTTTTTTTTTTTACACTTAAACACTTAAAGATCAGGAGCAAAACACCTTGGTCTGATTAAGTTGTACCGCTGACACTGCAAAAGACTATGCTCTTAGCACCAGCATATTGAATATTTTGTAAAGGAATTGTTTGTGTTTAATAAGGTAGTTGAAGAAATTGCACAGTAGTTGTAATTTTGTGCGTCCACTTATGAAACCTGTATTATCAAGGCTTCATCCAGTAGAAACTGCTGTACACATTTTACTATTAAAAAGGTAAGTGTATTAATGTAACTTAGGTAATACTGTGTGATAGCAGCAAGACTGAAATATGTTATTAGGAAATTGCTTATTTAAGGGCTCACAAAGCCAGTTGGAGAGTATTGAAGTCACCAGTAACCTGTTCTGATGCTAAGGTTTAGCAAAAGGCTTTGAATATTTAATAGGGAAACCTGACACATTCAAGCCCCTCCATACGTGGTACCCACAGGATAAAGACGAAAGTGATTTGTGAAACCATTCAACTGTCATTGAAGCAGATGCAAATCCAAATCTGGAGTCAAAATCCTGGGCATTGCAGGGCCGGTATTTGCCATTTAGTATGAGAAAATAAACTTTACATTTAAGGAGGGACTTATTTCCTCCAACTATGCTTCCCCTCCCTGGCATGTTTTTTTTTTTTTACTATTTTTTTTTAACTTTCAAAATTATTATTGTTTGCTTTTATTTTTTTACATTTAAAATATTCCTGAAGGAATAGCCACTGAAATACATCATCAGCCCGGCAAGGGAATTCTGTTAGGAATGGAACAGAGATAGCACATGTCACTGCAGATGTTAGACACCCTTTAAACTAATTCAGTTAGGTAGACTGTCAAAAGGTTAATGCAAATCAATTTTCAAAAAGGACATTCTTTATCAAGCACTTCTGAAATTGCAGTTTTGAACTCTTAGTAGAAATTAAATAAAGATTCTAATTTTGTCTCTTATGCTATATACTGTCAACATAAAAAGCTGACTTAATTCAATGAGAATTCCAATTTATATATAAATTGTAATTTTCATTACTTCTGTGCTGCTTCATCATTATTCCTGCTTATCCATTCTAGCTATGAGTAATGCCATTTTTGTACGATGACAAATTTTAATATCTAAATAATAATACTGCTGCAGTATAGTAAGTTATAGTATTTCAGTTTAAAAATAGAAAATTGTAACCATTTAGATCAAAGTTGCAGTATTTTGTTATCCCTAATAATTCGGTGACTGCTCTATAACTCTACTGCAATGCAGCTCTCTAACAAATTATTTTTCATTAAACAGTTTTCTGAAAATCTCTTATTAGCATCGTTAAGCCTACACCACATTTTTGTGTCTCAAACTACTGTCCTGCCCCTACGTTTTCAAATGAAAGGAGAGTTTGATGGAATCTGTGCTAATTTTCTCAATAGACAGACCAGCAAAGAAAATAGAAGCTAAACAGTTTGTTCCAGCTGCTCTCCCAGAAGACCCTGTCTGGTTGCTGTCCCTCCCTGCCCAGAGGAGCTACCGGAGGCAAACTGAGCTGTGAGGTTTCAGTGAGTCTGAGCGTTTAGGAGTGGCCTCATTGCTGAGAAACTCCAACTTGGATTCAGTGCTAAAAGGAGAGGATGGCTTTTGGCCATGTCCTTGTTTTGAAATGTCATAGTCTTTTACCTCTCAAATGTTCTGTTTCTAATGGTTAGAGCTAGGAAGCTGCGGTAGCTAATTGAGTCTTCTTTTTCCTAATCTCAGTGTTCGGTACTCTGCATGAGGGAGTATAAATTCCTACCCTAATTCACATGTGATTTAAAATATAGGTAAAACTGCTTATTTTTATTACCCTAAAATGACATATTTATATTGCCACTATTTTACTCAGCCTATTAATATATTTTATTTAGCTTAAGTCAGGTTTTAGAAACATTTATTTTAGTTAAATATGCCAAATTGTGGACATGAATTTGTACAAACAAATCAAGTCCAACTTTCTTTTATTTGGGTTTTGGAGGTTTTTTTTTTTTTTTTTTTTTACTCTTAAATCAGTAAGTCATGCCAGACTATTTCAGTGTTTTTTAGAACACACTTAAATTCCTTCATCATAAAGCAGCATTTCTATCTTAACTTGTTTATAGTTTTTATTTTCACTTCAGGTTTATTTGTACTTCTTGAAATGAAACTGCAAGTCAATACTAACTGAAGGTAAATACCTTTTGTTTGAAAGATTGGTAAGAATTCAGGTCTATATTAGATAGTATTGAATACACTCTGAAGTTCCGTTAAATTTTTTTATTTAGGAGTCGGGGTGCAAACAAAATCTCACTTCCATTTTTACTATTTTTTATTACATTGGTACTTTGGATTTATTTATATATTTATTTATTTATGCTAGTTTTACAAGCTAGATTTCTTGCAGGAAAGTCTTCGCTGACTTCCAAGTCTGGGCACCACTGAAAGAACCTGAAAAGGATTTGGCCTTTTCTTATCTTTTTGAAGACTAGTAACAACAACAAAAGCTTAGTGCTGAACACCTGATTCTAAACTGATGCTATCGACACTATGGCTGTAGGAGAAAAAGGGTTGGGGAAGGAAGTCTCCTCTCTAAAGGAAGACATCTGGGAAAGAAGTATCAACAATTTCAAAGAGAATTTTTGGGACAAATACATGTGTAAGTAGCCTTTTTTTGTGTGGTAGTGCTCACTCAGACTGATCCCTAAAAAATGACAATGGTACATAAGTACTCTGTCCAGTGCAGTATTCATACTGCGCAATATGTTATGAATTTATGTTCTCAGAATAAACTACTGGGTGGGTATAGCATGTTTATTTTTATTAGAACTGTATTCTAATAAAAGCATTTCATGAGTTTTGTAGAATAAATAAGACATACTTGGAATGTGAAAATGAGATGTTGGTTTGCTTGTGAATGTGGCAACTCAGAGCACTCTTGAAGGTTTTTTCCTTGCAATGACAATGTTTTTCAGTGTTATGCTAGGCACAAACAGGTGGAAGGAACAGAGGCAGATGAAGTTACTATCTTCAGTGTTGAGATGAACTAGAGTTAATAATGTGTTGCTATACATCAAAAATATTTTTGAGAATGTTTTCAGAGATATTTTGATGAGTTCAGGGAGGAGTTGGTGGTATCATTAAATAAGTTGGCAACTTCTGTAACTGGCTTTTTGGTATTATAGCTCAAGGGAAAGTCAATAAGCTTTGATTCCCAGAATTAATGTAATTATTTTGATTTTTTTTTCTGGCTCCTTCTGAGGAAGGCTGCAGTAATATAATATCAGATGGCCAAAAGCAATTCAGAAAGCCAATGTCCCATAGGATGACGTACAAATGTAGGAAGACTGGGGGTGGAATAAATCATTTCCTCTGATCTTGTTAGCAATGAAATTATTATAGAGAAGCAAATGTACAGGCAGTGCTAATGCCAGAATATTCTAAAAGGAAGTGCAAAGTATGAGCTTCTTTGATTACCAAAGTTACTCTTTTTAAAGAGTTTTTTTTTTTCTCCCTCCCCCCCCCCCCTTCACCTACAGTGAATTCCTTACACAATGTATGAAGCTATTCTCACTGCCATTTGTTTTGGTAACTGTAATAGGCTTTAGGTCAGCTCCTACTCTTGCATTTTGGCTGATTTGGAATAATCAGACATCAATCCTCATCCTTCCCTTCCCTTGACTTGGTGAGAAATTATTTTAAATGTTTTGGTGAGAAAAGTCGCATTGTCTTTCTGACTATTTAAAAGCTCATATTAATGTATTTAATTTCATGTTCTCATGAGAGAAAAAGGAAGACAGGTGAGGGGGGTGAGTCATGGTTATATAAACACCTTTTCGAACAGCATAGGCCAGAGAACTTGCAAATTAGCCCTAAAATGCAAAATTTTGATTAGCTTCCCATGAAGTCACTTTTTCCTCCCTGAGCAAAAGAAATTCAAAATATGATGCACTGAATCTTCAGAATGAAACTTTTCCATAGGTAAACAAAATGTATTTTGATGTGCTAGTTGTTTAGAAAAGAAGTGGGAAACCTAACACGCAACATCTGTAAACGTATTCTGTCGTGGGGAGAGGAAAAAAAAGTTTGTGAAAAGTGTTCTAGAAGCCTATACTTTTTTTTTTTTCTTGGCCTTATTTTCAGGGTTTAAGGAGTAAAAATTACATCCTGAATACAGTGGATTTTAAGGTGTTTTCATACATTTTTTCCCCTTTCCTTTTTATAATTTCTTCATGGGGATGTACAGATACAAGAAAATAAATGCCTAGGCTTTATCCATAGAATTTCGTGCACAGAACTCTGTTAATAGTTCTGTCTTTACGCAGACAAGAAAAGGTGATATGTTTAGTATACATAGGGAGATTCTTGCCAACTCCAAGCAGAGGATGCTGGAAGGTGTTACTCTCACTGTATCACCAGCATGCTTTCAGATTTTGTGCCGGCCCCTGTTGAAGTGTGCAGCCTGTCCCATGCCGGTGCTTTCTTAATCAGCTGATCTGGTGGTGGTGCTGGAGGAGGTCCCTTGCAGTTCAGTAGAACTGACTGTGCCAGAGCCAGGCAAATTACCTGCCTGCTGTAAACCACCTTTGGCAAGCCCTGCTGTTCTGTTCTTCCACCTGAGATCCACACCATCTGTGGGAAGCTTTCCTTTCACCACTCAGGCAGGCTTTGACCCAGAAGTCTTTGTTTTCCAGCCCCACTTCTGCCAGCACAAGCTGTAAATTCTAAAAGTGCAGCAGAGGCTGTATTCCAGAAGCATTTTGCCCGAAGTGAGATGTGGAGCCTCTAGAACATCCTGTTGGGGCCAAGTTATTTTCACAGTTTGCTACAAATATTGTAACTTGAAATCATCACTGGCACCATTATTTAAGGCTGACCAACTCCGTTCTGTTTGAAGTGCCATGTACTGCAGTAAAGCTGACCGGGTGTCACTTAGCAGCTGTGGTCACAGAGATCTGCTTCCCCAGTCACTGGAGTAGCTGGCAATTAGCAGCCATCACAGAAGGTTAACTTCTCTGTTAATCTCACTGCAAGCCTGCCCTGAGTGTAGCCCTTAATAGCTATTAACTAGGCAAATACAATTCTGTGTAATTCTCTAACTTTCGTAATCTGGATTTGACGTGCAATGTTTTCTAGGCAAAGCCTAAAGTCAGCAAGAAGTTGTCAGTTACTCTAAGGGATAATGTTCTGAGTGGTTAAATTTAAGGGTAATTTTTTTCAGATGTACCCAACTGACTGGAGAACCTAAACCCCAGTTTTGCAAGAGGTTTGACTTTCAGTAAGGTTAATGCTTTTTTTACCTGGTGAATTCAATGAATTTGAATTCCACTGAATTTACTGCGTAGTGGTTTCTCTACAGTCATTCCCTAGGTAAACATTTGTAGTTCACACTAATCTAAGATGCTTTTGTTTGATGTACCACCTTGCGCTTACTACACACTGAGACATCCAGAGAATTAGTAGTCTGTGTAATGATTATTCTTACCTTTATCACAGAGTAACTTCCCCGTGAGCTACGTGAAGGCTCATCAGTACACAGAAGCCAGTTTCACAAAGCAATTACAGATTCTGATGACGCAGCTAAGTATGTTTTATAAATCCTACTATGTGCATTATAAGGCATTTGAGAGCCTGGTGTCCTGCATTAGATTGTGGGATCTTCAAACCAAGGATAAGGCTCATAGGTCACTCAGGTGCTTTGGAAAATGCTAGTTTGTGATGCTTATGTTGTACAACTGAAATCTTCTGTCATTTAATAGGGATTTTTTTTACTATATGTAAAACTGAACCTAAATGATTCAGTTCCTAAATGTTCCTTCCTTGTGCTTTGCTCGTATTTTTCTTATTTCTCTTTTAGTAAATCTGATAATCTGAATAGCAGACTCTTGTCTGGTAAGCGCTGTTTTGTACAGCTGTAAGCACTCTGAAGTGCTGATAGGCCTTGCATAAACCATGATCTGATTTAAATTTTTTTCCCCCTCCTTCTGGAGATTTTTGTGATCGTTCCCTCACATTATTCTTAAATTTCATGTCCGTGTGTTTGATGGTGTAAAGCTGATCCCATGGAAACCCCTGCTGCAGAGGTTCAGTCCACTGACTCACAAATGTACCAAGCCAACATGGTACGAAAACATAGAATTTGTCATAACTAAAGAAAACATGAAAGTTAGAAGAACAGAGGCTCAGTGGAATCAAAAATAAAGAAATAAGATTTCCTCACTTGTTGGTTTTACTAATTACATAGTTATTATCCTACTGAAGTCCTCCAGGTAATATAACTGCTTATGTCGAACTCTTTTGTTTTGTCACCATCTTAGAATGCTTCTTCTTTTTTTCTGAAGACATAACTTCATCTTTCTCAAGCATTTATTTTACACTTTGAAGTAATCTTTAGAGTATATCCTTTGGAAATATATTTTATTGGAGCATTAACAATGCAGTTGAGGCTTTGAAAAATGTGGGAGCCGTGGGCGCATGAGGCTTGCCAGGTTACAGTTTTCTTTTAGTAGAGAATAATAGGATTTTTTAGTAGTCTTGAGTAGAGGCAACTGTCATTAATCTTTACCTTGGCAAAAACAAGGTATTGCACATAGAATATGCCATAAAAGTGGCATGTAAGTATTATTCTGAATAAAAATAATCATTAATGGTGCTCATTAACAGATACCGAAGATGAGAAACAGATTCCATACAGAGCTGTCCTGTACGCTTATACTCTTGAAAAAGCAGACATCAGTTGATATATAGGTAATTAATGGATTTAATGACTTTTTGCATGCTTACTTGAAAATTCACAGGGGAAGTCTGTAGTTACAGTTAATGGTAGCATCACAGAGGATTATTTTTGCCTAGTGATTTGTATTTTATTCCTAGGTGTGTATGTACAGATCATTAAACTCGTATTCATGTTGCAAATATTTGTGTAAGAATTAAGTTCAAAATCCTGAATGACCAAGCAAATTTTATAGTTTGAAGTAATCTTCCACAGGCAGTTGGCTGTATGACTAATAGAATTACGTATGCGTAAAATTGCTTTTACTGTAGAAGCCAAAATGCAGAATAATAGCTTGTCAAACTGTCATTTGCAAGTGAGATCATAGATTTCGTTGTCCAAATTAGGTTGCATTCTCCTTCTTTTGTCAGGTCACATTCTAATAACCATATTGTGCATTAAACCCTGTGATTATCTGAACACTTGACAGATGGTAGGCTGTTAATTTATATGTAAGAGACAGTGATTGCCTGTGCAGTAATGGTATTCAACAAAATATAAAATGTCAAAATCCACTTTTTGTTATGTTTTTATTTGACTTATTTCAGAAAGGTAATTCTAGCAGAGTAATTTTTTTCATAGCTAAACATATGCTTCATTTACTAGTACTAACGGGTTTTGGAGTTTGAAATCCTACTTTTTATACTGAGAGTTGTTTAAATGTTGGTCAAGAGTACAAGAAAATTGTAGAGTACAGTGAAAATGACAAATGTTGTTACGTTTATTAATCCGAGGATTTTAATATTATATTACTTGATTTTAAGGAAGTCAGATTAATTTTAGATCACTTAAGAAGTAGTATGCTACTAATCAATTGGATTTATGCTAACATAGCTGTTCTAACTTTATACCAGAAGTTTGTTAAATTACTGAAATGGGTAGTTAGTTAACATCTTCTTCAATTACTGTTTAAACTTGCTTGAAAGTAGTTGCAGAAAACAATACGTCCAGGTATCCAGATACACTCCATGTGTGCGTTGGGGGAGAGGCGGGGGGAGTTAATGGCTGAAAATTGGTACTAGATGATTTTTATTGAGCATATGAGTTATACAAAGTGATTTGTTGTCTTCCACACTTGGGGGGGTCGGGTAAGGAAAGGAGGTTATCATCAGCATAGTTAATATATATAATATAAGCACTTACTATAAAAAAATAGTTCTGAAGGATAATGTTCTTCAGGAAAAGACATGCACAAAAAAAATCAGAAGTGAAATTCTTGCACTTCTAAGATGAATACTTTTATCTAAATGTTTTAACCTCTTAAACGTTATCAAGATATGTTCAATAATGGACGCTTGTGACATTTTGAAGGAACTGCAGAGCAGTGTAGTTTATCATAATCTGTACATTATGTTATAATGATATTTCATGTAAATTTTACCAAAATAGGAAAGAGGATGCTTTTCCATGTATTTGGAAATGTTCCGTATGTATGTATGCCAAGTACATACCACCAAAGAGAAATTTAAACTGAAGTAACACCATTGTTGCAGCCATTTGGTTTTTTGCAGTTTTACCTTTTGATTTATATAGCATGAATTATTTATAAACCGTAACTTTTAAGATGCTAGTGCCATTTCCTATATCAGTCCCATTAAAGTATAATAAAAATATATTAAAATATATGTTATATAGAAAATATATTTGCTAAGATGAGCTTTGCGATACTAAATAGTAGACCAAATATCTATCAGGCCTATCTATAAAGCCAAGCTGCTACTTAGTATTTAAGAACATATACTCCTTATAGTACCACTCCTCCTTGTAGTAAAGCTATATCTGCTTCTTTGGTAATTTACTTATTAATCTTCTATTGTGGTCTTAGTGATTGGGCCTAAGGGTGTTGGCACAAACAATTCATATATCTGCCATTTTTGGATACAAATCCTACAGTTGGACATCCTAGAGTTAGAAGAATTTCCTAATGCTTCTGTGGCCTCAGTTATTTAGTCTCAGGCTTTCTGTTATAGCAGCTGAAACATAAGCAGTAAAACACTTGCTGGAAGACATCACAAAAATGGTTGAAAGTGTTCCCAAATGAGAATACATGCATTCAACAGCTGATTTAAAATACCTTAAAGAAAACTTACTGAAAAGCACTAGGAGAAAAACAGTGTATACTGTAGTGTAAAGGATAACTGTATGAAATGTATTAGCTAGAGCCCTAAACTGAAAATGTGATATTAGCAATGTTTGTTAAATATTCCTATCTTTACCAGAAGTGTTGCATCTGTGTTTTTTGTACCTATTTTCTGCAAGATTGAAGACCTTCAAGAGCTTTATTTAAACCATAGCACAGCAGTTGTAACATTTTATTGGAGCGTTGTTACTCGTAATTTGGTTAACAAATTTGTCCACATACATGTGGCAAAGTATTGCTATGAGCAATATTATTGTTGTCACTGAAACTTTTAGTAGATGGAATTATTATAAGACTTAAATTGTTAGCAGATGCTAAATCATGAAGTTCCCATAGAGTCTCCTTTTGGAAAGAAAAAAAATTTTTTCCAAATTAAATAGTGAATCATTCTAGGTGTTCTCTTCTTTAGGTGAAACCATCTTCCATTAAATTAGCTCTGGTAAGGATGTCAGACTAAGTATTAAGGATGCACTGAACGATCCACATGCAATATTTGTATTAGCAATCCTGTTCAGGGGAAAAAAAAAGGCATACTTTGTGCATTATAGACATTTTTCCAGGCCTTAACTATGCTAGAGATTGTGAAGGCTCAGCAGAACACTGAAGTTGTTGAGATGTAAACTGTTATGCAGCAGCAGCTTGTTGTTACGCAATAAAGGAGATAAATAATAAAGGAGATCATTGTACTTACTTGGATTATAAAAAGAAACAAACCAAATTGAAAGTGCAGGCATTAATGACTTCAGAAGTACAAGAGCATGTTTCTATTAAAGAGAGCAAGCAGCCTAAATGGAATGATGTACAGTTTCTTTGGGGGGTGGTGGGGTGGAGTTGAAGAAAAACCTTGGAACTTTCTTTTAGTGTTTTGCATAATTTTTTATGATATAAAACTAATCTCCATCTGAGATACCTCACTGCTGAAAGTTCAAGCATGCTGCCGAGAATTAGCCAACCGTGATCATTGGAAGAAAGAATGCCGGTCCTGGTAACACTTCCTGGATTTTCCAAGATCCCCATTCTTTCTGAGTGACTTTGGTAACCTCTTGTGGTTACTGCCAGTTATCTCATCCATTCAGGTTTTATCTCTAACCTCATCTTTTTTGGTATGAACTGCATACTGTGGTATGCTCAACATACTATTTACTTGGCTATATCTAAATGTCTAGAGAGCTTTAACAACTTTCCATTATTATGCCATAAAAATTATTAATAAGAGTCAGTAAATAGTAGAAAGTTCAAATGACATGACATTAATTAAGACAATACCTTCATTTGTAACAGTTTGTGAATTAGGTAAAAGTGACTTTTTTTTTTCTTAACCTGTAAGATTTTGGTGTTTTCAAAATAGTGCTAAACTTCACAAAGACAGAAAAACAACATAGCTGAATATAGGGAGCAATACTGTTACAGATAGAGCAGCTCCAGAGCTCGCCTGTCTCTGCTGCTGTGTATACTAGAACTAAGTCACACACTGCAGCAGCTTTTCCCTTCCTCTCACTGTGAGGGGAGCCAAGGCCAATTACTCAACTCACCTGCTAATGTTATGTGCTTAGAAAGAGGAGAAAACATTAGTTGGAAGAGGAAACATGACAGATGAGACTACCAAAACAGCCATCTTGCAAACAAGATAAGAACAATGATAGAAAATGTGTAATTACTGTTTTTCACCAAGACCAAATAGTAAAAAGGCAACAGCATAGGGAAGAAAAGCTTTTCTCATTTGAACTAGAAATAAAGGGAGCAGAAAGCAACAAAAAGCACAAGATCCTTATAAAACAAACATTCTCATATTATAGGATGTGCAAGAATATACCCAGCTCTGTTTAAAACAAACAAAAAAAACCCCACACCACAACAGGTACAGTTCAGTACTAGCAAAAGCCCAATTTATTTTATCTCCGCTCTTCAAAAAGATTTAGAAAATGTCATTGTTAGTCATTTTATCATAAAGCTCAGACAATTTCCCCTCTCTATAACGAATTTATAGATTAGTTTACAAAAAAATTAAATGTAGGTGTATAAAAGTTTACCATTTTGCATTTAATGAAGGCTACAGCTCCAGTCTTGCAAAGATTTATGCAAATACTTAACTTGATACAGGTGAACTATTCTATGGTGAAGGCTGTTATGCAGAGGCAGTAACAGCTGGTATAAGGCAACATTAATTTGAAGCACATGGTTGTTATAGTATTTAGAAAGGATTTTCATTTGTGTTTAACATCAGTTTTAGGCGTGAAATACATTCTTATTAAAACAAAATAGCTCCTAAGTTATTTGATGCGCTGCCAAACCAAAGGAATGAACCTTTTTTCTTCATTTTTACTTTTGAGATTTGTCACTGATATGCTTGATTCTTATTACCCAACAATAAACATAAATAGGAATCAGGTGTTTCTCAGTACTTATATTCATTATTTTAGTTCTTGCTCTATGGTTTTTCCCTTTAGCTCTTAGCACATCACTCAAGTGCTAGTGGGAATGTGTATCAGAGAAGTGAGGAAGGACAAAGAAAAAGGGGAACAAAAAAACCCTTTTGCTACGTTTTTTTTTCTTTTCCATGCTAAATTCAGGTAATAAAAGGTTCTCCCTTCTATATGATGGTTTTCAATAAGAAATTATGTTCAAAGGAAGCTAGAAAAATATCTTCTAAATATGTCTGTTCATAAAATTCCGATTTTCAAGAGCCATTTGAGCAATCATGCCTTTAGAGAAGCTTCTCCCTTAAGTTACAGGACTAGCTCGGCTGTTTTCCCTAGTCCTTTTTAATTTATAAAGAAGCTTGATTTTCCTCCAAAATTTTCAGTTGTGTAGATCTGTTTTTGAGTAGACTTTTGTTTTACAATTTCTGCCATAAAATCATTTGGGTCTTATATAGAAGAACCACAGCAAATTTGAGCATTAATAAAACAGATCCCTATATTATATATGAAGATTTTGGAGAAAAGAATTCTTAAGCTATTGACGCTCCACTGGCATGTGTTACAAAATAAGATTAACTGAAGAAAAGATTAAAAATAATTCAGAGCCTGCATTAATCAATAGTCTCTTCTGATGCTTGCTCCCTTGGTATTGGCTTTTCCAAGCCCAAGTGCTCAGATGAGCTACGCAACTACTTTGTTTTAGTAAATCTGTTTCTGGCCTGTCTCTGCTGCATTCAAATGACACATAAGAGAGTGCTTAAACAGTAGTTTTATTTGAGATATTCTTTAATGTCTCAAATTTAGTTTTTTCTTAGAAAGCAAGTCAAGTGAGATTTTTAGGACCAGACTCAAACTCCTAGAGGTTTTTGAAGTGAGTTGATACTTGTGTTGTAAAATGTTTTCTCTGTTTAGAGAAACTGCTTATGAGCTTTGGTGTTTGAGTTTAACTGGGCCCAGATTGCAAGCATGTCCCAGATTTACATATTCATAATGTAAGCATTGAATTGTATCAAGTTCTGTATACCTGAGAATGTCAAAAAATTGAGATTTTTTTTTTAAGTGTTGTATAGTTCAGCGTTTTACCTGATCGTGTTGAAAGACAGTAGTCTGCTCAGACAGACCAGTTACCCCCTAATAATAGTGGCAAATGGCAAAGCATCTCTTCTGTCACTGGAGTTGTTGGTCCAAAGCAAAGATAAAACTTCTCCAAACCTTAAATCGAATAAATGATATTAGATAGTGATTCTTTTGATTGGTGGGAAATACTTTGATCTATCATAACTTTTTTTTTTTAAATGCAAGTCTAAATTTTATGACTTCCTTGTGCAACGAATGGATTACAGATGACAGAATCCACTAAGTATTTATTTTGATAAAAGAAAATTGTTTTCATTAAAATCTGTTGGGACTAATTTTTACTTGAAGTTGTGGTACAATAAATTTTTGAACACATATGTAAATGAACTCATTAGTGCACAGTCACATTGAACGCCTATTTTGGCCCTGGGATAATTTGAATTTTTCAAAGCACAAAATGCCATTGCTAATACTTTTTTTTTTAATGTAATTTTTCTTTAAATGTGATATTGTTTCTGTTTCTTATTTAAATCTTACTTGTATAGAAAGCAATATAAGGAAGATTTTATTTTTTTCTAAGTAAGGCTAGCGCAGAGAGAGGAGCATTGTATATTGACATGCAGAGGATGGAAAGTATATGCCCCAGGTGCTGGTACCATAGAATTTTTTGACTGAACCCAAGGGAACTACTTGGGTATCTAAAGGTAACCTGTGCATTAGTATTTGCAGAATTGGCAGCTAAGTGGCAAATATGATATTTTGTGATGCTGCACTGTTGTAATAAATTTGCTCATGGTATATCTGAGCTCCTTACCTTCATTTTAGATGTTATTTTTTTGTTGCTGCTTCTACAATAAAATCTCTGTATACTTGGAAATCTGTACTTGGCATATAATATATGAAGTTCATTTGTAATTATTTCATGGATATGGTTTTAGAGAAATGGTTGTACAGAAATAGCAATACTTTTACTATTATTCTGCTGTAGTATTTTTTTAATTTTTATTTTTAATTACTTTTTTTTTTTTTAAGTAAAGCTTGGGGGAAGAACATGTCTGAGTAGTTCATGATGTAAAACTGTGTACAAATGGTATCCATAACCTAGCTGTTTTCTAGGAACTTTTGATTCTTGCAACTGTAGGATATTGAATTTGTACAATATTAATGTTCTGGAGTAGATATCCAGTAAAAGAATGAATGTCTGCTACAAAAGTGTTTCTTTAATGTTTTAAGATATCAATATAAATGGGACTGTGTCTTCCAGCTTTTTCATTTTTTTTTTTTTTTAATTTTAATTGTTCAGGTGTATTTGTCCTCTTTAGAAATGTGTGTGTGATACTGAAATAGTCATCAGCTGTGGTTTGATAGGATTAAATGTATGTAATCACAGCTAGCGGGAAGCTTTGCTGTCTTCTGTATAGAAAATTAGTGTGCAGGGGTTTGAACTGAGCTTGGAGCTGGCTTGTACCTAGTTTATTTATTTATTTATTTATTTTTGTTGATCTACCCTGGGCTATTTTTGCTATTTTGTTGTTGGTGCTTACAGGGATTACTTTAAGGAAACAATGGAGAGGGGGACTACGATTGTGACTAGTGTTATGATCTCATTCTAATCTGATATCAGAAAATAAAAATCTACAAGTGGAAAACAAATTCAGGATTTGAAATCACTGTAAATATGCTAAATCTGTAAACATTGAGGCCTTTATTTGTTACTTACCATATCATTGCATAGGCAAATGTATTTAGAGTTACAATTTACAATTGTAATAGGTGTATTGGCTACAGGAAACTTTTTCTATATTTTTCTGAAACTTCAGTTTACTAAATGCATCCTAATTTCTAAAATCTATCTTGCAGTTTGAATGCAGGTACTGGAATAAGTTGGAAGTCTTGGAATTGCAGCTTTTTTATTTTTATTTTTATTTTTTTTTAAATTGAAGTAAAGTAACAGTTGAAGTATGTAGTGCAATCTGTCTCATTTACGGTAAACTGTAGCAATTTCTACCTTGTATCCTTTGAACTTCTTTTGCTTCAACCTCTTTTATTTAATTTGCTCGTTAGATTTACACTGCTATCTGGAAGTGCAGTAGCATGATACAAATGAAGAGGGCCAGTCTGGATACTTAATCTCTTTTTAGGGTACACAGGCTTAGATTTATAAAGGAAAAAAGAGAAACCTTTTTAGCAAATAATATCTGAAATGGCTTGAAATGTCCGTTCTCTTTGCAAAACAAGAATCAAGCTTTCTTCAGCAACACAGAATTAAACCACAACCAGGAACTGAATTCAGTGTTCATGTTTCATGTAACCTTGACATAGAGGCCAAATCCATCTATTTCTATGCCGTTTAATATGTGGTAATAGACATTTTAGATTATTAATTTACTAAAGTATAAATGAAATGAAGAGTACAGTGATTAAAAAAAAGATAGCTGAAATGAAGTTCTGGAAATAGAAATAGATGTGCTTTTTGAGATGAAACATTCACGTAAATTTTTGAATCTTCCTCTTTTGCTTAGATCTTTTTATTTTATTTTAATTTTTTGCATTTGCAGTAGAAATAATGGTGATGATACTACATCTGGGGTATTCTGTGTAGTTTACCTAGGAGAAAGTGCTAACTGCAAAATAGAATAAAGTGGTATCAGTCTTATAACTAAAACTAAAATATATTTAAAATGCTTTTCAATATGCCCTTTAATATTGTTTTAAAGTGTGTGCATGTTAAAATTACTACATATAGTCGCAAAACTTCAATAAGGACGTAGGTGTCTGAATTGCAGCAGTTTCTCTGTGCAGTTAGGCTACAAGGAGACAGTGACGAGATGGATTGAGTCCTGGGTTATAGCATTTTACTGCCCTAATTAATTTTTTGAAGCCCCATAGCTGTTATAGCAATTCTTTATGTTTTATCTTCAAGAAACAACTTGCTGCTTTTCTGAACCTGGACTTCTCATATGTAAAAATGACTTTAAGATAGCATTTGTTATTTGATTAATACAAGATTCAATATTCTGTCTTGCTTGGATTTCCCATAAAAATCATCCTCTTCTTTGATTTGGTTTAGTTCAGGTGTAAGCAAAATACGACTGTAAAATGAAAGTGTTACTTCCTCTCTGATTTCCCAGCTCAGCATTCTTTTGAGCGCATGACTCTGTGTGGTCATCCACAAGCTTATCTCTGCATTAATTTTTCAGTATACCGTTAAATTTGACATAAATGGCATAGCTGTATATCTGTCTTGGAAAAGACCTAGAACATTAGTTAGTTAAATCAAGTAACTGCCTCCAGCGTACTGTATTGCCCTTTTTCTTATTAGTTACCTTTTTTTGGTTAAATTACAATTTGTGAAATTCTAGAGGAATCTTTCACTAAGAGCCATGGGACAGGTCTTCATTTAGATAGCACTTTTTACATGAACAAAAGAGATTATATAAATAGGTGTTAAAGAGACTGGACTCAATTCAGCTCTCCAGGAGGTCCTTTATGGTATTGAACTGTGTAAATTGGTCCCTCCCTCCCCTTTTATTGTGTTAACCTGTTTTGGCATCCTTTCCTAAATCAAATACCTTATGTAATCATACTCTTTTTCTGTAAGTCCTGTGTTCAAACTCACAGATAAAAGTAAAATATGAAAGAATATAAATCTCAGATAAGTGAGGTCCTGTGAATTTCTCAGGGTATGCACTGACCAAGCATCTTCTACTTAAAATCATAATACATTTTTTATCCCAACAATGGTGCAGTTGTCTGTGCAACCAGCTGAGGTCTACAGCTCAGTAATGAAGCTACAAGTGAAGATTTTGAACCATCCTTATCTGCCCTCTTTGTTGACAGCCTCACAGTAGAAGTTCTGCAGCTCTTCTCACTTGCATAGGGATTTGAGAGACCAACCTTTTAGTTCTATTTTGTGCTTATCATTCTAGGTCTTGATTGCTTTTAGTCCCCTTCAAGGGGACTTGCATGTAATAGTATAAAATTGTGCAAAAAGAGTTGAGTGTTAATATATCGAGGTAGCATATTGATAAATCAATACTGCCTTAGCAACCATTGTTACTAAAGTCTTTTATATTAAAAAAGAAATCATTAAATTACAAAGCAACAATTGGGTGACTTAAAAGCATCAATGGGGAAAAAAATAGAATGAATTAATGAGTTTTTCAAAGTTACCTCAAAACATTTCTCTGTAGAGTGCTCACCTGATTTGGCACCTCACTGTAGTACTCTGCTCACCCTAGAACAAGGTGACACATTGTTCCCTCCTCTGTGCTCTTGTTCACTGCCACTGGATCTTTGCATGCTTAGGTATAAAAGCAATAGTGCCTTGGGTCTTCCAGGCATATGTTTAGTAAGTGACAATAAGGGGGGAAGGGGGGAACTAGGGTAAACTTCAAAATACTCTTTGGTTTAGAATTTATCTATCAATTTAAAAAAACAACAACAACAACAACAAAAAACCTTTCCTGATTAACAGACATTTTGCTTAACAAGAGATGGATGTTGTACTTGGTATCTGGAAACAGTATACTTTTAATGTAATGGGAAACAGTTTATAATAAAGTGCCCCCCCCCGCCCTGAAACTACTTAGTCTGCAATAGTACGTAGGGGGAGAAAAGATGCCTACAAAAAGGTGATCTAGAAGACAGTGGCATTATAGACGAGGATCAAATATCTATTGATGCTTTTAAGTTTTGCATTAATTGTTATTAATCAGCCTCCTGGTGATGTCAACCTCCTGGTGATGTGTTCAAAATATGGTCCTAACACTCCCTTAATGAGAATTGTATGTTCAATACACATCCTACGTCACTGATTATGGATAAGTTTTTTTTTTATTTTTATTTTATTTCTAAAGTTATTCAAGGTCAGCAGCTCAGAAGAAAGGAGTCTGGTGAGTATTTCAAGAAATGAATTGTTCAGACTTGGTTTAACTTCGTATACAGAGAACTACTGTTATAGGTCTGAGCCGAAATCGTCTCAAAGGCAACAGTGTCTTTACATCAAATTCTACTGGCTTTATTATTTATTCTACTTTTTTTTTTTATATATATATAATAACATGAAATGTTTTTTCTTTTCTTTTCTTTTTTTTTTTTTTTTTCTTGAAAGGATGACGTAGTTGGGTATGTACCTTATTGGAAGAGTGATAATAGATTAAAATGTATGCCAAGACGTTTGGTGGGTAGAATTTCTAAAGCTGTAGAGCATCTAAAACATCTGTGCATTCAGTGGTATGTTTTCAGTTCTAAATTACCTGCATTTTAGATTCTTTTACGTGACCATTATACTCTGCCCTAGAGTTACCTGCATTTATTGATTTGGGAGGTATGCCAGTTTCTGTTTCTTTCAAACAGCATTTGTTCAGAGTGCTGGCTCCATTCTGTCAATTCTTACCCTTCAGACTGTGCTGTTCTTTGCTGTATTTTGCCAATCTCCCTGAGTGGTGGGAGAGGCTGTGTATTTGATCAGTCCTAGTTTTTGTCCTACCAACTGACTTCTGTCTTTCATACTTCAAACATTTCAAAACTACTTTTCTGTCACTGGCAGTTTTATTCTTTTTACAATTTTTTTACATCTTAGTCTACATAGCTCTAATGTGGGTGTGACGTGTTTTAAACGTCTTTGGTATCTATGCCAGATGGAATTATTCTGTATGTCACTTCACATCTGAATCCCCTTGCATGCTGTTCTCATTTTCAGTCTAACAGACCCTCACTCCTCTGGACAGATTTATGCATTTTTTTTCCCCGGAGGAACTTTCAGTTATGTTTTGTTCTGGATACTTCTTTTCTCATCACCCTGTCCCCGAAGTTAAACAAACTGCTTTCCACCAATCTCTCTAATTTCTTTTCTTTTTGTTTATGCAGTTAAAGTATTTCTGTTTTCATTTTGTTTTTCATTGGTTTATTTCTAATTTATTTGTTATTCTGAATTATACATAGAAATTTTGACTTTGTTTTTCAACAAGAATATCATAATATGCAAGGTATATCATGCTGTATAGACCATGAAAGAAACTTTGACCAAAACAGAGAATGTATTTTTAGTGCATTTTAGGAATTGCAAATATATATATATTAATAGCATCAAAGAATATGCAGTACAGTGTTCTAGAAAACAGACATATATGGACGATAAATGCATGAAAACAGTTTTAAAAGGTGTGAGGATGTATATATGCGTAGGCTTTTTCATTTTCAATGCTGCACTTTGGTTCAACCAGAATCACCTTATTGTACTTGTATAGAAACTTTTGTCTTTGAAAAAATGTATTGTCTAAGAAATTACCTGCTAGAAAAAAAAATCATGCATATTTCTGTTCTTCCTAGAGTTATATCACCACAAGTCATACTAGATGTAAGCACTTACTAGTGCTATAGTTACTTATTAGTAATATACTAGTGCATTATTTACAGATAATTAAATTTATGTGTATTAAGAAGCAGAAATTTGTCATATTTTGTATATATGTGTTCCGTATGTATTTGAGATATATACATGTATACTATGTATACAGTTTGGAATAAAAATGTTAGATAGTTTGTACAAATGTGGTTTATGTTAAGCACACAGTTTGCTATTTTTTTCCCCTTATTTCGTGCTCTCTTTTTTCTAGGTGTCTTGGTTGAATGGATTTTTTTGATTTTGATAGCCTTGTTTTGTGGGTAAGGAACCTCCTTGCTCAGACAGAATTTTCAACCATTACCTTGAAAACAGATGCATAATTTTAAAATGGAATATTCAGACACAGAGTTACAGCTTGTAACTGTTGTACTTTCCTCTCTGTTTCTGGCACAGTAAGGTTCAAAGATATCTAACATCCCAAGTTTAAATTGGTAAACTTTGTGTCCAGTGTGAGAGGGAAAGAGTGAAAGCCGCTCAGAGAGATTTAAACAGTACTGCTACAAATTAACAAGTGTCTTTCATAGTATGGCTTGCCCATTAGCATTATTGGATATTGAAGTTATTTTTTTCCACTATAAGTCTTTTCATAGAGGTTTTAACTCAGCTGTAGAGAAATTTCTTCTTTGATTAAGTCTAACCTGTATTCTATAGTGCATTTCTCTAATCAAGTGTGACAGACAGCTGTTTTAGAATTAGGATTATTTCTAGACTTTAAAGTAGCCCTGGAGCTGCAAATAAGTCTGTGGTACTGAAGAAAAAAGGAAAGGTTGGGGTGAAAGTAATAGATTTAAGTTCAGCAGATATGAGCTCAGTTCCTGGCTCCTGTTCCTTATTGACTTCCTGCTTGGCACTGAAAAAATCATTTCAGTTTTGTCCAGTATTTTGAGGATTTTATGTTCATACTGTTCGTGCTACTTTTAAAGTCAAAGGAATTTGGATGTGGAAGTAGACTGAAAAATTTACCTTTCATTCTCAGTTCCCTTTCATGAGACAGATGATGCTAATTCCATGACCTCCTTTTTTAATTTACATTATGCTAACTGGAGAGAAGAACACTACTGTTGCGTGTGAGCAGTGGCTATTGTGCTTTGATAGTTTGAAACTTACAGAACTCAGAGAAGGCTATAAGGGATTGAATCATGGGAAACAGGAAGTTCACTGTTACACTAAAAACTGTTTTGAGATCTTGAAAACTGCAAATGAAAGGCATTGGATTATTATTGTTATTAAGTATATTGGTACGGATGTGTAGTAAAAATAGTCAGCAGGGTTCTTAAGGGTATCCTGAATAATAGTCTAGTTGGAAAAAAACAATCGAAAAACCACACCACCAACAAAAATGTAATAAAGATTTTGATGAGTATATATATTTTTACGCAGATTTTCCTTGCAATCTATTTAGTTTTTCCTGGTAACTGCAGTCTCTATGTGAAAATTTCAAGGAGGAAGGTTTTGTTTTAGCTGTTTAGTAGAAAATTAAAACAACAAAGTACAAACCAGCAACAAGAACTCAACTGTGGATGCACAAAGTTCAAAGAGGAGTTTTTGTAAGTGCTTGGTTGTCGTAAATGTTCTGTCAAGGAGCTAGGCAGAACTGACTTTCAGTCTAAATTAATGGCAGAACTGATAATAAAAGCCCTCAGCAAGGTACAATAAGACTAATAACCCTGTTTCCTTGGTATGTCAAGAATTACAGGAAATAGCGTGCTTCCTTGAGACATCATGACTCCTGCAGTCATATGGAAATGTATTTGGTGTCTTCAGAAGACTGATAGGTTCAAATCAAAATGCTCCTGTATGACTCATAAAGAAACTGGAGGCTGGTGTGTGTGTGTGTGTGTGTTGTGTGTGTGTATGACTAGCCTAGAATTCTGCTGAAATACTGGACATAGATTCCCTCGCTCGCCCAACCCTTAATTGTATATACAATGGACAGTTAAACAAGTTGCAGGAGATGTGTAGCTTTGCTGCCTGATTTATTGCTCTCTTAATTTAATTCCCCTAAGGTGACCTTTTCGTGTTTCACTACAGAGAGGAAAACCTTGTTGGGTCTGATTAGCCACAGTTCTGTTGGAAATTCCCATGGTAAAATAGACATGAAAATTGTACTCACATGACATTATATGACCATTTTTTTTGAACATTTATGTACCTGACTTGGAACTATTGTCACTTGCTATTCAGAGTCGCTCATTTTAGGGACTTGACTAAGTTCTTATTTTTCAACCGTATTTTTTCCCATTATGCATAAAGTGCTCACCTTAGTTAACAGCTGCTTTAGCACAGTACAAAAACCTTTTGGACTGCAAGTTGGTGAGGATGCAGGGCAGCGAGTCAGTGTTGTAATACTGGTGTTTCTTTGAGTCTCTGAGCTACAGAGAAATTAGTTTTTGATATATATTCATAGCTTTGATGAATAGATAATATGAAACCTATTCTCTCAGGAGAAATATTATAGAGGAACGATGACTTGCAAGAGGCATTCTCTTTGAATGCATTATGGGTAAATTTAAGAAAGAACTGACCCTCTGGATAGTTCCCATAGTGCTGCAAGTGAGCCCTTTGAACACAGGAGTAGAGATTGTTAGAGGGTGTCTGTGCCTTTTCCTTTATTTAATTTTGGGGTGATAGTTGCTTTTGTAGTCATTTTTTGCCAGTCAGGTGTCTCTTGGAAGTCCTGGGAACTGACCCGTCCAGATGCCTTCCCAAGTGATGGAAAACTTAGTCATTTCTTAGTCAAAGAGGAAAAGGCTTCTCTCTTTTTGTCCTCTGCCCATCTGTCATATGAAAGAATGTTAAAGAAAAATGATGACTGATATGACTTTCATCTGGGCAGATCATTAGTCTAGCTCTAGGTTTTTTCTGTCCTTCCTGGAACTTGCAGGTCTTAAGAAGTCTGTCTTACTTGGGAAGTCTTAAACAGTAAAACTCTTGAGTTGCTTTTTCTCGTATTACTAACTTCCAAAAACAAATCTAGACATCTAGCATGAAATAATATTATTATTCCGCCTCTGTTTTTTGTTTCCAAGCAAGATGCCAGAGAATAGCAGTAATTTTTTTCTATGTTCAGCTCTAATTTTGTGTTCAAATTCAATCTAATTGACATATTTCAGTTTTCCTGTAGAAGTTTGACTATAATTTGATGTTTAGACACAAGTTGTATATTTTGTCTTTGCATATTAGTAAGCATTCTGGAAAGGTATCTGGTTTTCATAGCAATAAATTTTAATGATGTTTGTACAGCATTAGAAAACATCTGGTGGTATCAAAACTCAGACAAAATAAACCTGTTGGAGAAAAGATTGTCTTTTTCTATTCATAATGACTTCAGCTCTGTTTTATCCTTAAATAAAAACGAATCTTTGTGTATGTCATAACATTAAGATCCCTGCATTAATAGATTTAGGCATTATGGAAAATTTGGGGAGCTGCTTTTGTTTACTCAGTGATATGTTTAAGTAGATTTTTGTTTTATTGCAAATAGACATCTTCAAGTGAAAAAATGAAGTGTAAAAGCATCATTCTTCTAACTTCTGTAGAACTCTGTTTTTATAGTGCTTATATGTGTGTCTTGCCAAAAATGCCCAAGAAACAATGGAAAATACCATAGGTAAAGTTATGGAAAGTTGCTGTGCATGTTGTACCCACAAAATTCACCTGTAGAAAAACAAACAAACAAACAAAAAAAACAAACAACAATTATTCTCTTGAGCTTAAAGTTTTGTTTGCACTTCTATGTGCAGCAGACTTATGGTATTAGCTCTTCATTAGTATAGGTCATCTCTAGGTGAGCTCTGTCATCTGTGTAAATTTTTTTTTTGTATTGTGTTTTGTTAATTTGTATTGTGTTTTTAAAGTTTGTGCTAATATTTAAAATGCGAGTGAATAGGAAACATTATCCAATTTTCAGTTCCTGAGAAGATTATTCACGATGTCTGCCTGCTCCTCAGCCTATAGAGTACTACAGATTTTTTTTCTTTTCCTGTGAAGAATAAGGATTACAGTGCAAGTTCACATGAACAGCTGTAAATAGGGTTTAATCTCCTTCAAATCCACCTAAAATAGAAATGACTGTAAGGAATGGAAGTGACCCTAGGAAAGAGAAGTAAAAGATAGACTGGCTGGAACTATGAACCTTTGCAAAATGACACTCCTCATAGTATTTCTTTCAAACAATGGGTACAGCTTTTCTCAGCAGCAGCACCTTCTTCAATATTATGGAAATTCCTCAAGCCAAAAGATTTCCCATCTCCTGGATTTTCTTCTTTGCCACACAAAGAAAATTTCAAATGATTGTTTAGAACAGCCAGCAAGTTGACTCTTGAAGTGTTTTTTTCTACTACCTGTACACTCAGCTGTATCTTGGCTAAATCTCATCTATTTTACCTGTGTGATTGCAAGTGTAATATGAAGACAACTGTGGATTGGAATGGGATCTTGCATCCGTTGCTAAGTCTGGAAATATGTGGGGCTGTCTCAGAGGATGTATGTTCTAGAAACAACTGAGTGGGTAACACTGAAATAATATTCACTTTAAAAATAGTGAGTTGTATAATTTAAAATAAATGGGGCAACAATCATTTATTCATCTTGCAGTCTCCTATCTTCCCTGTATGTCTAAGATTACTGAATAAATAATATGCCAATATTTTCAAGTGTAGTTTTTAAAAAACGTGACATTGAAGCTCTGCATTTGTTTATATGAAACAAAATCATATAGATTTAGATTATGTGACTGTTCAAATGGATGATGCTATGAGAGACTTTTAAATACTACCTTAATACTTATGCTCAACTGTAGTAAATGAAGTGTCCCACGTCTTGCATTTGGTGATTTCATCAATTCAATCATTTCTAAGTTCTTTTCTGTAGATGGTGTTGTGGAATTAGTCAATGGTTACTTGCCATAAATCAATAGTCTGGTTCTTCAAATATCTGTCATAAAACAGTGCTGGTCTTGAATCAATTAACAAATTAGGTTTTTGGAGTCAGAACAAAAGCAGCTGCTGTAGTGAAAGTTGTGAATAGAGTGGAAGGCAGAATGTTTCTAACTTAATGCACGATGTCTCCTTTCATGAAAGTGAAGGATAAGAGGCTTGTAATGCAAAATTGGGAGGCTTTTCCCTGTTGATTTTAAAAATGACAGAAGATAGCATGGAAAATTTATTGGTGGAAAAATGTTTTTGGTATGATTTGCATTGCTACAAGATTTTGATTTTTTTTTTCTTTTTTCCCCCCAGCAAGTTGCTGATGTTGTTCATAGACATTTTGTAATTTCTGGAAAATATTTTGTTGTTCTATTTTTTTTTAAAGTTTTTATTGCACTTATTGCTGTGACATTGGAGTCTCTTCCAAACTTAGAGAGAAAACAACTAAACGATTTTGGTCCATCAAATTTCAGTCCTTATGTTCATACGTTACAGTGTGGAGAGTAGTCACCTTAGTTAATGTAATATATTTTCAAATGAGTGCTTTTAGAAGTTCAGAAATACTCCAATAAGGTTGAATTACTTAGAGTTAACTGAAAACAAGCCTGTGAAAACATGGCAAAAAGTAGGCATGAGAGCTGTATCTTATTCAGGTGAGGTATGTTGTCTTCTCCAGTTTAATTGAAGAGGAAGCATGTTTGACAAGCTGTTATCCTTGTCTCACTATTCCCTTAAATCTGAAATTCTTTAGACTATAATAGCATCTTAAATAACATGTCAAGTAAAACCTCTTTAACTCCTGACAGTTTTTTTTTAGATCTTATAAGTACCGCTTACCACAGGAGATGTGTATTTTGTTTAAAAACAACAACAACATATTTTTGTACTGTATGAGCAATAAGGACCAGAATGAGAGAGATCTCGCTTTTCCTCTCGGGAAGGTTACTGTTCAGTTTCTAGAAATCCTTAGATACTCCTGGGTTAGGAGTTGTGGTGTTCTGAAGCTAGCGTACTTTCTGCTGACCCCTCAGGTAGCTGATGTTCTGGCCTGGAAGTATTCTGGAGAATACATCACCTGGAGAAGGTGATGGCACAAGTCAGCTCACTCTTTGGTTCTGGTCTCTTTCTAACAAAATATGTATTTTTCCTTCTTTAGCCATGAGTTGCAAGAGCTTCAATAAGGAAGTCCTTGCTCACCATCTCCAGGCCTGCTCTTTAGGTCCTGTTTTCTGCTCTCTCAGGATGAAACTCATAATTCCTTTCTGGCCTTTTTGAGCTTTCTGCCTCTGTCACCTGCATAAAGGGGGTAGAGAGGGTTGCTAAACTAGTAAAATGCCCCAGGTTTTAATAAATAAATAAATAAATTCTGTCATTTAAATCTTAAGTATTTTCCATGAGTAACTTCTACCATAGGCTTTTATAAATGATTCAGTGACTTGCTAAGCAGCTTCTGCTGTTTCAGCTACATGAGTGTATTAAGGCGCTTAAGTGCTCATACCTTTTAGCCAAAAAAAGGTGGTTTAGTAAATTAATATAAAAATAATCAAGTTTAAGTCAGCGAATTACATGAGCTATTTTGAGAGCCTAGCTAGCACCTTTTTATGCTGCACTTTTGCAAATAGAAACAAAGGAGTTGCTGGCTTCAGAGAAGTTAACGTGCTCAGGACTGTCTAGGCAATTGGTCTATTTTTGGAAAAAGCATCTCTACCTTTTACAAAGTTATATGGAGAGAGAGAGGAAGAAAACATGATTTTCAGCAGGAAATCAAAATAGTAATTTTCATAATTTATTTTAAAATTCATACTAAGAATAAATTATTCTATAGTAGTTTCATTTTTGCAGAGATGAAGATCTAAAACCTTAATATGGATACAACTTATGTTAAAAGCATTTCATTCAAGGAGTTCTTCATGGTTTTTATTGAACGCTTAGACTGACATACCTTGTCTATTGTTACTGCTAAATTAAATTTCATTTTGACAGCTGACCACCAAGTCACTCTTCTCAGAACTATTTTGTTCTTAGAGTGAATGTGACATGAGAAAAATGGTTTATCTGTGAATATTATTCCTTGCAGATTTTTTGTTCTTAAAAATATGCTTTAACAGGCTTTGAGATTCTTGGGAAGAGTGCTTTTTTGCCATTCTCTTGACATTTTTTCTTTCTGTGTGAAAGTTCTGAAGTGTTGAAAGCATAGATTTTCCTTGATTAATGTAGCCTTTGAGATTCTCAGCTTCTTGGCAGCATGTCCCTAAAGATTCTTTTTTTTTTCTTTTTTTTTCCTTTCTCTTTTTTTTTCTTCTTTCCTCTCCAAGATAGAGGAATAAATAGGTATATACTTCCCAGGAAAAAGAGATGCTTGAAAATAGCAAGACTAACACATCTTATCTCTAGATTTAAAAATAAAGTTGTTTCTGTTTTTTCTTCTCTCTCTATTCTGTTTCACTCACACATTTTAACTGACTGTTTCCATGTTAACAGAAGAGATGAGTTGTTTAAAACATATAGGATAAAGCACATAGGATGACTCTTGTCTGAGTAGAGCATAGTTGTAGGAAAAGTTTCTGAAGCATGGAGAAAAGATGAGATGTACCGATGCTGAAATGTTCAGTTAAAAATTGTCTGTTCATTTACTACAAGGTATTCTAATTTTGCAGATGTAAGAAATACCAGATCTCTGAAGACAGTGTGGCATAATTACAGAAACTTCATTTAATGTAGCAACAGTTGTCTCCATTTAACTTTCTGAATATGACTGATCTAGACCTTTGCATTTAGAATGGCATTAAGAAATGAACAAATTTCACTGATTCAAAAAACACTTTTTTTCTTTACATTGGGAAGCAAAAAATAATCTCTAATCTTTTTGCATTCAGAATAACATGAGCAATATCAAGTAAAATAATGAAGACCTCAAGCATGGTCTTTATTTAACTGTCTTCAATTCAATCTTTGAAAGACACTTCAAGTTCCAGTTTTCACCTTATGCACTTGACTAGAAATGCCTACTGTTAATTGTGTAAGTATATACAAAAACACTTGCAAGATCATAGAGTAAAATGTGCAATGTCTGATCTGCATGTTTAAAAATATACAGCAGTATTTAGTCTGTGAGTTACAGGTTTATGAAGTTCCATGTTAAATGATGTGTGTGTAATGCTGATGAGGAAATGTGAATGCTAGGAAATGTATTTCTTAAGCCCCTCTATTGAACTATTAATAAAAATAACTCTTAGCTGTTGTTGCAGTATTACTTCAGGTTGTCAGATACCATATATCACTGCTATTCTGGAGCTGGAGCTGATGTGGTTTCTGTTGCACTGATAGTGATATGTCTAGTAAACGTGACTAAGAATTTAGTTGTATAGGGCACTGAATTTAATTAGCCAATAAATTTGTCTTGATAGCACGTTTATACTTATGAAGGAAGACACTATATATCTGATCTACGTCGTGAGTTTTCTCCCATATTCCTCATCTCTGAAACATAAATTGTTCAAGGATTCCCTTTGTACAGGTTAACATACTTCCAATGCAGGATTTACCTTGCATCTAGAGGTCTCTGCTAGATGGAGGGTTAGCAACTGTTTGAGCCTGGGCCTGAACTGGGACCTTTCTTCACAGAACTACGGCCTTGTACGGCCTTGCAGAAAGCACCTGATGTTATCAGTGCCATAGCAGATATAATGTCTGTTTCCTTGAGTCTGTTTTCAAAGAGGTATCATCTTTGTATAAAGAGAAGCTTTCAGATTAAAAGCTTTGAATGGTTGGATTAGGATCTCAGTTACAGACAACCTGTGCTAATTGCTCCTTTGGATTGATTTTTAAGTAGCCTGGAGTAAGATCACATTCCTCTTGAATACTGCCAAATTCTCAAATGGACAGAGGATGCAAATAAGAAGCAGATTCCATGCAGGTATCTCTTATGGAGATGCTTTTCTTCTCATAGCTCACTTGGGCAAGTGAGGCAGAATGTCGGTTCTGACGGCTCTCTGATGTGTGCAAAGTTCCTTTCTGATAGCAGGAGTACGATGGCAGGTCTTTATGCTGTCTTTGTCCTTCTTTCTTTATAGACTGTTGTTCTCTGCTCCTGGGTGGGCAGTGAGCCTGTCTTAGAGAGAACCTTGTGCTGCAGTCCCAGCAGGGATTTCTTGGGAAAGAACATGGTCTTGCAAAGTTCAGCAGCAGTGTGGGAGGTGTTCGTATTGTAAGGCTGAACTGAAAGATAAATTTGAAGAAGGAAGCTGTCTTTTCTCATGATACCGTTCAGGCTGTGTGTAGAATGCAATTATCACAGTTTTGATCTTTCAAATGGTTTAGTTTTATGGCTTTAAAACCTTTGTCAGTCAGGTATATTCATGCTTGGTTTTGATTTGCCTTATTACTGTCTGTGTAGACTAAACGATAACCATTTCTTTTGCTATTCCAAACAGCAGTGCAACTGCAGAGGAAAAAGCCACAGCTATCAGGTAGACATTAAAGAAATGTTTCTTGGTTTGATGTTCAACTTGTCATGCCTTTTTTCTCATTGGGTCAAAATCTTCCTTTGTTCTTTTGAACGTTTCAGGAATTAGGCTACATAGAAATGACACTTGCTGCTGAAGGTGGGGGTACCTAACTGCAGCCATCCCTGGAGTAGAACTCACCGAGGACATGAATAAAGGAGGAGGCTTTTCATATCTGTGAGAAGCTTACAAAGCAGTTTGCACTCCCTGACAATCGATGCTTAATTGGTTGAGATTTAAAGAACCTTAAGACAACATTTATTCGAGGTTTTTCTTCCCCATTTTTTCTTACGTGGGAGTTCTGTCATTAACAAACTAATGTTCTGAAATACATGGGTGCGTGTATGTGTATACAAGAAAACAAGCAAAAAAATTGCTTGTGTTAATGAAATCTAACAAAATGGAGAGAATTAAGTTTGTTCAAAAATATGCATCTTTTGAGGTTTTAGAAGGGGGCAACTGAGGGCTTGAGTCCAGCTGAACTGTAGAATTCAGAGGCTATTATCTCTCATAGTCATAACTGCCAATCTTCTGCATACATTTTTAATATATATATTTTTAATTTTCCCTTCTATGTATGTATATGGTTGTTTATTTATTTGTTTATTTTTATTTTCATAGTTGGGACTATACTAGTCTGTTAGAACATGCCTTTTTTTTTTTCCCACTCCTTACTGGAGCCTTGGGAGATTTTTGTTTGCAGGTCAGGTATTTTCTGGTGATGCCACTTCCTCTATATAGAGCTTTATGAGGAAAAGACCCTCATAAATCATCTTTTTTTTTTTTTTTTGGGGGGGGGATGGGGACAGCGATTGGTGGGGAGGGCCTGGTGCAGTTTTTTGTGCTGAAATGTATTTTGCTTCACTTTATATGTCATTTTGATATATTCTGGGTTGATTTTTCTGAATAGTCAGCATACAATTTTCCTCCTCACTGTATGGATGTTAACTTATTGAGAAAGGAAATGATTTTGAAAGACAATCAAACCTGGTCTTTATGGTGTTCCTTCACCATTCCTTGATCTTTGTTTTCTGTGCACTCCAAGTACTCATTTCTAATGTTTTATATTGATCAAGTTACTTTTCTGCATTCTCATGAGAAAGTTAAGCTGCACTGAATGTCTCCTGGTTTGGTGGCTTTCCTCTATTAAGAAGTTTCTGGAATAGACAACAGCTTCCAAGTGTAAAAGAGTTTAAAAGATGGGCTGTGGATAGGTGTTTTTTTTCTTTTTTTTTTTCCTTAGTAGAGAATGTGATAAACACTTCTCTCTTGGTCACATTCCAGTGTGGGGACAAGAAGCATGTAACTAATTCATCATCTCTCTACTGATTTCCAGTAATCTGTTATTAATACGTGTATTCATGTAAATATAACTAGAGATGACAGATGTAAAAACTGTTGTGTTCACATCCCAATGGAGTAGTGAGGTGTAAAAAAAATGGCTAGGAACTGTAAAGTATAGCCTTTTGCTAAATCTAATGACAGTGTCTAACTTTCTGATGAAAACACATTATTGTGAATGTCAGTGCACAGAGAATTGTTTAGACAGACTGCAATGATGATTGCTAAAGAAATATCAAAAGCAATAAAATATAGAACAACAATATCTTCCATTAGTTTTGTTATAATTCAAATATATTATCACTTGTGTAGTATCACTCCACACAAAGACTTACATTCAGTGTGACAGATGATTTTTTTAAAAAAGGATGTTGTGATAGAAAGGTTTACTCTTGCTTTTAATTTCTTAAGTACTATGGATGCTGACATATATTTATGACATATAAATATGCTGACATATAAAGAAATGTATTTATGAACAGTGGTAGCTTCTTCAGGATTGCCTCTGTATTTCCATTCAAGATATGTTAAAGTACTGCTTATTTATGAAATCTATAAAATGATAATACTGTGTGGTTATAACTATATTTTTAGAAAGGAGATGGATACCAGGTTTTAAATAACATTTTTTAACATTTGCATTCAGTGATGGTGTCATGGCGGGATTCTAAGAGGTTAAAATAGCATAGCTGTTCATTGTTATTGGTGACAGTGTTGAGCAGAGCGGAGCGGGCTAAGCTTTCACTGCTGCGTCCGTGGAGAGACAGAGATGGGTGAGGAGAACATAAAGGATCTACTGTTTTATCAGTTCTTTCTCTCTTCAGTGAAAGTGCTAGTTCAGTCCCCTGACTGCCTGAACACAACACAAAAAGCAAGAAGAAATAGTGCAAGAGAAAGAAATTACAAATGAGATTTTATTTAGTGAAATAGTGAAGACCCCCCTAGCCCCCTTCCCCATTCCTGCAAAACAAATAGCAAATTAATTAGAGTTAAATAATAAAAGACAAACTCCAGATCTAAGACAAAATCCAGATCTTAGGTGAGCTTTTACATTGGATATGTGTGTTCTGACAAACTAGGGTGACTTTTTGAAATGTTAAACTTTTATAATTAAGTCACGCACAGTATTCTTTTCTGTCATTTGGAATTTGTGTTCAGTTCAGTAAGCCCTTCCAAGTGCTATCAAACATGACTCAGTGTTGGGAATTACTATGAGAGTATTAAAAAGTTGAAATGATTATTTTTATCAAGTTTCACTGTTCATTAGAAACATCTCATATATAGAACTGTTCTTTTAGGTTACTTTTATTGTGATAAACATAATAGATGGAATACCTGAAGTCCAGGCCATCTGAACACTGCTGGTGAAGTCATTGTTTGTTCTCTCTCTTATCCCTCGTTTCCCCTCCACCTTGCTTGGTGTGGATAGCTCACTTTTGCTCAGATCAGTTTTGTATTACAATGAGGTCAACGTTTTTATTTTGCCTACATCTCTAATCCTAGTTTTTTCCTTATGTCCTCCAAAGCCTATTCTTCCTACAGAATCTGGGAGAGAGTTATGTAATTAAGTAACCTGCAAAGTTATGATAAAAACATGTAAAAATTGATCAGTAATTAATGCTTTAAAAATTTTGAGTTCCGTATGAGGCAAAACAGTCTGCTAACAGAAATAGGTTGTATACTTTTTCTTTCTTTATTCTAGCTGAAGAGAGTGTATGGTACAAAGGGTAATAGGAGAAGAGGAGGGCCGAGGCCACCATATTGCCTCGGCTGTCTCATTTAAAGTAGCGGTGACCTCTAATTCTTTCTGGCTTAGCTAAACACTAATCATTCTCTGCTTTGCTGGAGGGCACCTCCTTTGTTTCAAATTTATTTTGACCAGGGACTACATAATAAATGTGTAAAGAATTATACTGAAACAGGGTGAGGAATGTGAGACTTTATCTGGAGACTATATCATCCTTCCCGTTTTCTGAACTCATGGACATTTTACTTAAGGAAAGCTTAAATGCTGGTACTTGACTTGTGATGTGTTCTTTCAGCAGTAAAAGCATGCTTAAATAAAAAGCAAGTAGTTGTCTTTAAACCTATTATGTGGACAAATTCAGCTAAAATACAGAATATTTTACAGCATATTTTTCTGTCGTCCCTTTTTAAAATACTCTCAGAACAACCTCATACATCTTAAAATCTGTTACTGAATTGGTAAAATGACCTGCAGGCAAGCATTATTCTTCAATTCTACACTTGCTTGGAAATTCAAACTCAAGAGAAATACTCACTGTCATTTGTATGCGACCATGAGATAATATGCAAATACTGTACACTCAGATCTGGTTGTGATCCCTAACCTTGTAACATCTGGTCTTTGCTTTCATAAATTTTTGTACTTAGGTGTGAAGGGAAGTCCTGCAAAGTGCTGAACACGGCAACCAGCTGTCTCAACAGCAGAGATTATTAGGTACATGAAACCTCAATCAGCATTTCTCTTCTCTGCTTCCTCTAAGAATATTTTACTGCGTGTCCTGTTTTGTAGTCTCATGTGTGAGTCTGGATTTTAATATTCAAAAGACTTTATGTCCAAAATTATGATCTTTATTGACACCTTTTTCTGCTGGCCATCGACCAGTAGTAGTTCACCATAAATACCAAGGCAATTTTTTTCCTGTTATTTTTACAAAACCTTTCTCACTCTCATATTTTTTATTTGTATTAAAAAAATCAACTGTCTGGCTCATGGTGATAAGGTCAGAAATGATTGTTATCACACAAAGGAAGAGCTTGAATACTGTTGAAGGGAGCCAGAAAAAGAGCCAGAATCATTAGGTAATGATTCTGCAAGTTCTAATTTTGCTTATAAAGGGGGGCAATAAAGGAGATCTGCCAAGTTTTTTGGGATCAAAGAAAAGGTTCTTAAAGATAAACCTAGAGGAAGAGTAGTTAGCTAGGTGAAGGGAATCTGTAGAAAATGAGAAAGAGGGATAATACAGAGTAAGTTCTATGCTAAAGAAACATATTGGAAGCTGTGGAAGTAAGACATTTGATGATAAAATGATACGATAAAATAATAGAGTGCAGGGACGACAATATACTCATGTTATTTCTATTAAGTAGCTTGAACTTGCATTCATCATTGGATCTGTAATCTTCAAAAAAAAAATCAAAACTTACCTTAACAGAAAAAATTCAGAAATAGCCTTTTCTATAGTTAATAGCATGTCTGGTCAGCGAACTGCCAAATATGTGCTGAGCTTAGTATTCCCACTGTGATTTCTTTTCCTGTAATGGAAAGAGCACGAATGGCTTTCATAAAAATTATTTGTCATGTTTTAAAGAATGTATTGTTTGTCTTATTTTTGACAAACACAGCCTTTGGCATTCACAACTTGTGCTTTCCATGAATGCAATTCATTGGCAAAATTAAATGTTCTGATCTTTGTGAGAAGTGGGATGGTACTGGGCAAACTAACTTGAAGGACGACTTGAACACAGAATATTACAGACTTTCTGTAATACAAATAAAGTGTTTTCTAGACAAAAACATTGAAAATCAGAAAAAAATCTGACAATGGAAATATTTCATTTTGGAAGTCTAAATTATATTTGATAGGCTAGCATTATTTTGTGCTTTCTTCTACATGAGTTTCCTGCTGAAATTGTGATTAAGGCATTAGTTCAAAGGTGCAATTCATAATGAAGCCTGCTCAGCATATTTGGAAGTCTAAAATGCACCTTGGCTTTAATTCAGCAAAAGACTTGGTTTGGTTTTAAACTGCAGTAACTGGTATTTGTAAGAAATTATTACACAGATTCAGGTACTTACAGACTATAACAGATTAATTATAAATACATTGCTATAGCTTTCTAAAAATTTATTAAATTACCATAGGATATGGTCATAAATTATTCCACAGGAATATATTATATGCATGTGCTTTGTTCACTAATAATATACGAGCAACTGTAAGAGACAATGTGGCTATTATTCATTGCCACCAGCATCTTTAGATTAGAGTTGGTATATAGCTTTCATTGCTCTCATCGAAGATATTGAAATCAAGGGCCACCATGTGTGTCATGTTTAAGAATCTGTATTTTGTGTAGGTCTGCAATCAAGTTTAAAGTAAATATTGGCAATATAAGCTTTCCAATGAAACATTAGATATCTGTCACAGTGAACTTGAGATGTGCACATTGAAAAGAATGTATTTTACGTTATTGGAATAATGCAGAAAGGGCAGTGGAAAATAGAGTTCCTTATTGTGTGTTTCTTCTGTGACCATGGGTGAGGGAAGCAGGAGATATCCATGGGGATATTTTAGAGAATTTATTTTTAATTAAAAACAGTTATGCTTCTTTCTTGACTCAGTGTGATTTTTTGAATCCTGTTAAATATTCTACATGAGATATAAAACATTGCCTTGCAAGTAATCATTCTGTAGTCTAGGGGGAGATTGTTTTCCCTGCTGATTAGGTTGCATAAAATAGGGGACACTTAACTTTTTTTGGGGTGAAATTCCAGTAGTGTGGAGAATGTTGATTTCTCTCAGGATTTAAATAATAAAATCAGTGTTCTGCACATGTGTTTTTGCCAGGTGAGAAGAATCAAATGCTTGATGTGTAACTGTGACAAGTGACAGATATGGTGATGCTCAAGAGTTTGTTTGATACCTTTGAGAATTAGAGAAGAGAAGGCACAGCCAGGTCTGTTCCAAGGAAAGGAACTGCAAAACAAAGAAAAAACACATGGATGATCAAAAACAGTTGGAGAACAGAAGGCACACAGGATAGGGAAGAGGAAAAGATGAGGAAATACCAAGCAGGAGGGCAGGCAGGATGAAATTAGAGGTGTGGACTGGAGGTACAGGCTGCTATAGGATAGGAGATGCGTGTTTTGATTATAATGATTAGCAATTGTGTGACTGGTAGCACAGCTTACTCTTGTACATTTTATGAACTAAAGGCAAACTCAGTTTTAAAACAGAAGTTTTGCAGTGATAAAATTCAGTAGTCAAGAAGTCTTAACAATTTTTTTGTCAAAGAACTTTCACACTAAGATAAAAATATAATCTAAGAATAATGACCGTGTATGCCTTCCTGCAACATGTAACTTATGAAATAAGATATTGTTTTTGATTTAGTATGCACTGCTTGTTATGAAGTACACAAAGCATATGATATGATTAAATTTTGTGCGAGGTCATATAATTAGATTTATTTAGATTGTTGTCTAATGTTAATGAATTAAATTTTGTATTGGAATTCTGTTCTAGGTTTCACTGCAGGATTGCAATTTATTAATTTTATCTAAAGGGTTAATTAAAGTTTTGGTGGTAGTAAGTGTTGACATACAAGTCTGTGATTCTGTGATTTTTTTTTTTTCTTTTTGTATATGTAAATATATAGGAAATGTAAGAACAAGTCCTTGGCTAAAGTCTGTGCTTGTTTGTTGCTTTGTTTTAGTTCACATTCTGTTAATTATGGCAGTGTGATAGCTTCATGAAATTACGTTTAATGAAACTACATTACTGATAGTAGCACTACTTTAACTGCATCTGAAACTTCTGTTAAAAGATGTGACTGGGAGTGGTATGAAGAATATCTTAGTTGTTTCAGTGTTTGTATGGCTTTTCATTTGGTTAATCAGATTTCATCCTGAATGTGAATTTGTATAAGATTGCCAAACCATAACGAGTCAATGGAGAGGAGATGTACAGTTTTCTGAAGGTTTTGTAGAAAATTTTCTCCCTTTTTTGGAAAGCTTTATAGGACCAAAGGCTTTGTTTTCTTTTTCTGATTACTAAAAACACGGGTATTGCAGATTTAAGAAAAACAAATCAAGCACCAAATCTGCTGATGTATTTTCATCTTATTTTTAAAATTTTTTTTTCCATTTACTTTCATTTACTTTTGAAATCCTGCTTCTCCTGCTAAATAGTGGTATGTACATGAGATAGCACTGAAATAAGTGTGAGACTTTCTTAATCTTTGGGAAGGAGAATGGAGAAGAAAAGGGTGGAAAGGGTTTTCAATGTTCCTTTAGGAATCTTTCAACTTTGAAATTCTTTTTTTTTTTTAATTTATTTTTTAATTTTTATTTGAGTTAAAGCAGATGATTGATGTGATTATAGCTGTTGTTCTGGGATGTAAAAAGTGTTAGAATTTTTGCAAAGGTCATTATTTTAAACACTTTTCCTTCTGCTCATGTTCTACTGACTTTATAAACACAAACATGGACTGCTCAATATTAAAAAGCTTTCATGGGAAGGAAATGGCTGCAATGTCTTTAGCCTAGATGTTGCTTATGGATTTGATGTTCTTTAACAGCTGTTATTTGTATTAACTTTGATTACCTGTATAGTGTAGTCGTTATAAGCTACTGCATAATAATTTAATGTCACATGCAAGAATACCTTTATAGAGGAGTTGCTTTGTGCTTATTTTCTCATATGGGAATTGAGTTGTGGACAAGATACAGAACATAAACCAAGTATTTCTAAGTTTCAATAATTGGTAGTTTATTAGAAATAAAATGGTTTAAAGTAAGAACACAAATCTCATGAAAATTCTGATTTGACAGAAACTGGGAGTTTTATTTCACAAGATAGTGGCTCCAGAATATATTAATATAAATTTCTTTAATTGCCAACTGCTGAGGTTTATTTTTCTGAGCTGATGCCTATCTTTAGTGAAAGCAGAAAGCAGTCAGAAGCAGGTTTTGTGCTCACAAACTTACTGACAAGTAGTACGTTACAATAGATGCCTTCGGGGCAAAACAAATCAAGCATCTGCTTACCCTACACTATAATTGGTATTTACATATAAACTTTTGATTAATAGCATGTACTCGTGATTATGCTGTGTTGTTAGTAGTAGCTTCCAGAAATAAGACTTATACCTGGGAAAGGTTTTACTTGTTTCCACAGTTTCATGTTGAATTCAATGAGGTGTTTGGGCTCCAAATAAAGTACAACTATATGAAAAGAAGATGTATTTGAAAGAAATATCAGCCAATGGCACTGAATTCCACAGGCTTTATGCGTTTTATTTATTTAGATTACCGAATTCATTTTCATGGGATGTTTTGACTGGAAGGGTTCTTGTCTGTTCAGGTTCTCCTAAATTTCTCTCAACTAGAATGCTTAGGAAAACTGTCTTTTGATTTGGTACTGTGCTTATTGATATATACACTGTGTTTGTGTCTCAGATTTTCAGGCCAAGTCTACAGGATTCATTGGATTTCAAATTACTGCTGTATTGGCTTAGACTACTTTTATGTGAGATCTTGAAAATAATTAACTGTGATTTAATTTTATGTAAAGTTATAGATGGGTATAATTCAAAGATTTTCTTCCTATGTCTTCCATACTGTTTTTCTTCTTTATTGTATTAAAAAACTACAAAAACAAAACAAAACAAAAAACCCAACAACAACAAAAAAGGAAACCACACCTTTAGTGTTGCTTTTAAGTACATCATGTATTCTAATATAACTTTTCGTGTAAGAATATGTGGTGCTGGATATCAGATATCAGCAGAAAATATTGACCAATTCTTAATATTTGATGTGAAAGTGAGGAATCTGAAAAATGAACATTAGCAAACACGTATGAATGAGTATATTTAAAATTACTGTATTGAGGTGGTTTAACTTATTATTTTAGATACAAAAATGCCCAATTTATTTTGTTGTACTTAAGAGAAAATAATCTTTGTGCCTTCTCAATCTCTAGTACCTTCTAAAAATCTCATTTGCAACAGTTTTTAAGTGACATTCTGAATCCCCAACTTTTATTGACACCAGTAAGGTTATTGGCTACTGAAAGAGTATTTGAGTTCAATATTAAATATTCTGTTTTAGAAGAACATTTATGGAATGAAATGAATGCTCTGATTCCTTCCCTTCCCATAATTAATAATTTTGTCATGTGCCTTCTGTGTGCCTCTTCAGTAACCGTGACTCACCTTAATACCAGTGTTTGACATTAGAAGCCTCTCTAGAGAGGAAGAAAATCATTCAGAAATGAGCTGGATAAAGGTTATTAAACCAACACTTAAAATTCTAGTCCTGCACGTTTTCCTTTACCCCCTAATTAAATGCCAAGAACAGCAAAGTGGAATTCTCCGTGTATGCATATGTTTGAATATACGTTTATCGAAGGAAAAAATACCCATAGGGAACTGAAACTTGTTTCCAGCAGTTGCATCCTCCTGCTTGTGTGTATTTGGAATGTTGTTCTTCAAAAATATTGGAAGAAATCTTGGCAACTGAGTCTCCTTAAAATTACATTGTGAAGTCCATGTGATTCTTTTCTCTTTCTTGTATGACTCAGGTTTTTAGCTTAAGTTGTCTTATTCACTTCAGTGGTACTATTTGTATAAGTAAAGGAAAACTCCACGAGTACAGTCTGTAAGGTTGGGTCGATACTGTGTATATACATCACTGCTTACAAACCTCACATTTGTCATCTCCCAGAACACTATAGGACTAACTTGAATATCAATATGAATGCTATGTGGAACAGCTTATTCATTTTTCTAAATGACTGAGACATCTGAAGAAGTGTAGCTGGCAGTTTGAGGGAGGTGATTCTCCCCCTTTCCTCTGCTCTTGTGAGACCCCACCTGGAGCACTGTGTTTATTCAGCTCTTGGGCCCCCAGAACATGGACCTGTTAGAGCAGATCCTGGGGAGGGCTATGAGGATGATCGAGGGGCTGGAGCACCTCTCCTGTGAAGACAGGCTGAGAGAGTTGGGGTTGTTCAGCCTGGAGAAGGCTCTGGGGAGACCTTACAGCAGCAGCCTGCCAGTACCTGAAGGGAAGCTGGGGAAGGGGACTCCTTGTCAGGGAGTGTAGTGATGTAGATAAGGGGTAATAGTTCTGAACTAGAAGAGGGTAGGTTTAATTTAGATATTAAGAAGAAATTCTTTACTATGAGGTAACCTGATCTGGTGGTTGGTATCCCTGCCCGTGGCTGGGAGGTGGAACTTTGTGATCTTTAAGGTCCCTTCCAACCCAACCATTCTGTTATTCTAATTTTGGGGGAAAAAGATGGTGCATGCCAACATTCTTACTTTTTTTTTTTTTTTTAATTATTTATTCCCCCCCTGTTTCTAAGCCTTCTACAAACCATGTATGCTGGGGGGGGGGGGGTGGAGGGGGTGGGAGTGGGAACGACACACGACTGACAACTAAATTTTAATCAATAGAATTCAATGTGCTTGGTCATATTCCCTTTACAGGTAGGACATGCTGGCATTTGCAAAGCAGTGATAATTTGCTGTGTTATCATTCTCACTTGCAGTGCTTGACCCTGGTGAGGTCAGGTCCTTTCAATTAGCAAGACGATGGTGTTAAATCCCGCACTATTATGCTCTTTTGGCCAGACTCTGCTGCTAATTTATGGAATATTACATAGGTTGGCCATTAAAGTCTAATTCCTTCAGTAAAAATTTAACACAAACTTCCTTTCCCAGCTGATAGAACTGTCTGCATCTTTTTTTAACCCTTTTTCTCAACGCTGTGTGTATCAAATTAATACTTATTAAAAATATAAAAGGTCTGTGGATGTTTGGTCTCTCGTATTAAATTTTTCAGTGAACTTTACATAATATTTTAACTTTCAGAAGTGGTAAACAGGTAATTCAACTTAGCTGACTGCAGGTGTTATTTTGGATATTTAGTGCTTACTGGAAAATTTCCAAATAATTATAACATTGCTAAAAGCTTTAGAATCCTCAAAATGCTCTAATACTATGCTGTTATTTGTCCAGAGTAACTAATGCTCTTTTCTCCATTCTTGTGAGAAAACCAGGCTGCCTTGTAACAAGGACTGATCAGTTAAATGGAGATCGCTTAATGTTCGTGCGACTTCTGTCCATTTCATTCTGTAATACTGCAATGAAAAAGATATTTTAAAATGTTCCTTATTAAATTCTAGTAAGTATTGATTGTTTTACTGCAAGTAGAACCATGTTCAGAAATGAATTATTTGTTCTCTATCACCCATCTAAAATCTCTGAACACATTTCACTTTTTAAGAATAAGTTTTCTGTTATATATATATATATATATATATATATTTTTTTTAAATTAAAAACAAACCCGTAACAGTCCAGCAAGTCCCCATAATCACAAAATAAATGGGACCTGGCTTCACAATGGCTCATCATCATATAGCAAGGGTCATAGCTATGAAAGTTTGTTTATAGTCATGTTCCTACTATGTTTTTTTCTATGATCTTTGTCCTTGCATTTCAGTTGTTTTTTGACCTTATCCCTCTGCTGCAACCTCTTCCTCACATCTCCTTGCCCTAAAGTTAGCTTGGTTGTCTGCCATGATTCCCACATCATCCCTTCCTCTGTTATTTTTGTCTTCATGTCTTTGTTGGTCCCTGACCATCAAATCCTTCTGACAGCCTCTTAATTCATTTTTACTCTAAAAGGAAAAGAAGTCAGGAAGAAAGGTTCCAGTTTAAGTAATGGAGAATATCTGTGAGAAAGAGGAATGAGGGAAAAAGGTAAAAATAAGAGTCACACCGGAGCTACACCTAAAGGACCATTTCTACAATGAAGATATTAGGACCATTCCTACAATAAAGATATTAGTACTTCCAATCTGAGAGGCATGGAAAAAAAAGAGCAAACTGAACAACATGATAGTTTTGAATATCTTTACAGTGGAATTTGGATGTAATTAAAAGGTTTAATTTAGCACTGAAGGGAAAGGAGGAAAAAAATTCAGATTTCATACTGAGTTCTTTATCACTAGGTTATTATCAAATTCTTTTTATCCTTTATTCTGAGGAAAGAGGAAGGAAAATGTTTATTTTTACACTTTTGTGAAAAGGCAGAAATCTTGTGTTTTCTTTCATGTGTCTGAATCCTGTTCTGTGTATTTACAAGTATTTTGATCCAGAACAAGATAAGGCGATGCATGCATTTTAGTAGTAGAATAAGATGATGCTGTCCTAACAGGAATCATGCTACGGAATGCTACTAATGAGCCCATCTCCCATCATATAGAGTTGCTGATGTTGTGCAATTCTCTTGTCATAGCTTAAGTGCAGATACTATACCTACTTTTTCAACAAGAGTATGACAGGAGAATGCACTGTGGATCAGAGGGCAAAAAATAAGATACAGCAAGCATGGGAGCAAACTGTTTCTCACACATGAACTTCTCTGTACAGTTCCCACTAACCAGTTTATTAATGATAAAATTCCTGGAACTGTTGAGATCAAAGGCAGTTAACAGATTTAATAATACAATAAAAGGTTTCCTTTTAAGAAAAACTTGTCTTTTCACAAAAGCCCCTTGAACTTCTGTTCCACTAGAGGGCTAGCCTTGTCCTTGAAAACTGCATTAAATTTTAGGATCTCTTATTTGTCTATATATTACTTCCCATATGTCATTTTCTATGCTAATGTTGTCCCTGATGATGCCAACTTCTATCCTGCACTTGCTTAATACTATTCTTTTAACCTAACCAATTATCCAGTTCAGAAGTTACCAGAAGAAGTGGATGTTACAGTTATTAGGAGTATATTTATTTGCAAGACTAAAGAAATTTGTTTCCTCTTAATGCACTAGGAATTGAACAAAGGACTTTGATTTTCACTCAGCTGCAAACAACTCTCTCTAGTCACCTCTTAGTCTGAAAACCCATCAATTAACTGCTCTCAGAATGCTCCTTTCGGCACTTATTCAGGTTCTGTTCTTGGGTTTTGTCAGTGTGTGTTTTTCTTTCATTGAAACATAAACTTGAACATGACTCAATAAATAATATCTATTCTTGCACCTACTGACATCCCCAAGAAATGGTATGAATGTTGGTGGTATAGCTTCTTTATGATCCTGAGGTGCAAGTGTGGGTAATGGGTGGTGACCCGTAACTCAGTCTATACCAAAGGTACATAATTCATTGGTCTTAGATGTCAGCTCAGCTCTTACATCCACTAGTATTACTGAAATGTATATGGTAGTATAGAATGAAATATACTAGTAAGCACCTTTTGTGATTTCTGCCATGCTGCCATTTATACTTCGGAGTGGTTTCCATTAAATGCATCTACAGTTACGGAACTGTCTGTATTGAAATTTGTCTGTATCTCTTTAACAGTGGTATCTTGGAGGTCTTAACACTGTGTAGGCTTCAGCTTCGCAAAAACTACTGTGTGTCTGTAGCAAGGATGTCTTTTCAGTTTCTATTAAACTTCTCATCTGCCTTTTGCTGTCTTTTGACTAAGCTACCCTGTTTTGCTACGTGTTTACAAAGAATCTGGCATAGCAGGTTTAGTCCCTGATTAGGCTTAGAATACTAAAAATGATAATATGGCACCCCAAAGGTAAGCTTTAGCCAAAATGACAGTTTCCTTAATTGACAGTTTTTCTTGTTAGAAGGCTGTTTTCAAGGAATGTGAAAAACAATAGGAGAAAAAAAAGCTGAGAATTATGAAAATCTAGAATTTTAGTTTTTGTTTTCCCCTCATAGGCATGGTTAATAAAAAAAGCATTTATTTTAGTTTACTTCTTGAAATTCAGACAGTATTTGACAATAACCAATGGAAGTACCAAGGATAAAAATCATACTTTCCCTATGTAAATCAGAACAAGAGAAAGATCTTGTAAAATAATACTGTATATATGTGCTGCTTTTCTCTACACCTAAAGTAGCCAGTGCTACTTTTTTCTCCCTCATATTTCAGCTTTCAATTAGATGCTTGTCAAAATGGGTGGATAAATTGAGCAGAAACAAATATCAGGGGTCATGTCTTTACTTGTTTTTTTCCCAGTTTAACAGCTATGAATATAAATATTCTAATTTCATTTTCTTGAGTAAGTATACAGAATTTTTGTTTAAAAAAAGGTTGCTGTTTCCTCATTTTAAGAATAAATACCGAAGCTTGTTTCCTTTGTGGAAGGAGCATATTGTAATCTTAATTTTTGAATCATCCTGTTTCTTTCGAAAGACCTTACCCAAGTGTGGTTGTGGTGTTCTGCTCCCTGGGTCATTATCATTGTTTAGTGCAGCAGGAAACTTGCAGCTTTATTACTGCTCTTTGTCTCTTCAAATTGATGTAATTTGCTTAAAATCAACTTCCATGATGTGCAAGAATTGAGGGCATTAATCCTAGAACTTCTTAATGCTATTTTTAGATATTTATTTTGTATTCATGTGTATCTCTTTCCATATTGTTCTGCTTTGTTGTCAAATGAAGAGAAAAAAGCTACACTGCAGTGTCATCATTATCAATATCTTAGGAGTGTTAATGATCAGTTAAAGATGAAAAATTGAGAAATAACTTTTCGTTAAAAGCATATTTCACTTATGCAATGTAAAATTTGGGAAAGGCTCTGATTCTGTGAATAATATTTATTATCGTTGCACCAGTATCTGTATCATGCTCCAAATTTCTGTCTGATTTCACGTTCAAAATGAGTAGTGTGTCTCCTAATATTTCTGTGCTTCCTACTGGATATTTGCTGGATTAACATAAGGTGTTTAATTGCAAGCGAAGCCTATCTGGCATGTAGTAAAGTAAATTATTTTTTTTAATAAACCTTACCCTTTGATAATACTAAAAAAAAAAAAGCAAGCTATAAACACTGATTATAAGACATCTATAAAGCAATCTTTTAATAAGATGAGTGAGAGCAGTGAAATAATGAAGTGTGAGGATGTGGAACAATTTTCAAAACTGCATTTCTAATTTTATTCAATATATACAACAAGAAGGAGGATGATGCCTGACATTTTATGCTGAATAAATAAGAGAAAATTTGGTCATTAGCCTGCTACAAAACATAGATGGTCAGATGACATATATACTTAAAAATAAGGCAAAAAAGAAAACGTTTTCATTCTGAGCTCATCTGAGTGATTTTGAATAAGTTGGGAAAGAAGTCCAAGGAGACTTAGGGAAAATGCTAAAAATAGCACCTGTGGGGAGGGAGAGGGAACAAAAAAAACCCATGCTAATTAATGATGTACCTGACGGTTCTTAATGGGGAGGAGAGTGGGAACCCTAGCACTGAGGCCTTAATGAATAGTGAAAATTACTTGATTGAAAATAGCATGTGTTTACTCCTCACCCAACTCTGACTTTTTAGGCTCTATTCAAGGTGGTTATGTGCAACTCATTTGACTGCCTTTTAGGAAGCCCTTTCTTCAGCAGAGTTTTATAACACATTTTTAAAATTAATTTATTTATTTTTATACCAGTCTACAGCAAGGAAATACGGCAAAAATCAGTCTGTGTCCAAGGGTGTGTGTGGAATTGTGGAATAACTTAAATGTACCTGAATTTCTCTTGCATCTTTTAAGGGCTCTTCATATTACTGATCATGTGAGTAATGCTGTTAATGAACTTACAGAATCCTGCAGCAGTAGATTGACTGTAGATTAGTAGATTGTCCTGGCTATCCGGGGAGGTCCCAGTCGACTGGCGGCTAGCAAATGTGACGCCCATCTGCAAGAAGGGCCGGAGGGTAGACCCGGGGAACTATAGGCCTGTTAGTTTGACCTCAGTGCCAGGGAAGCTCATGGAGCAGATTATCTTGAGTGTCATCACGTGGCACTTGAAGGGCAACCAGGCGATCAGGCCCAGTCAGCATGGGTTTATGAAAGGTAGGTCCTGCTTGACGAACCTGATCTCCTTCTATGACCAAGTGACGCGCCTGGTGGATGAGGGGAAGGCTGTGGATGTGATCTACCTTGACTTCAGTAAGGCTTTTGACACCGTTTCCCACAACATTCTCCTCAAGAAACTGGCTGCTCGTGGCTTGGACTGGCGTACGCTTCATTGGGTTAAAAACTGGCTGGATAGCCGGGCCCAAAGAGTTGTGGTGAATGGAGTCAAATCCAGTTGGAGGCCGGTTACTAGTGGAGTCCCCCAGGGCTCAGTGCTGGGGCCGGTCCTCTTTAATATCTTTATCGATGACCTGGACGAGGGGATCGAGTGCACCCTCAGTAAGTTTGCAGATGACACCAAGTTAGGTGCGTGTGTCGATCTGCTCGAGGGAAGGAAGGCTCTGCAGGAGGATCTGGATAGGCTGGACCGATGGGCTGAGGTCAACTGTATGAAGTTCAACAAGGCCAAGTGCAGGGTCCTGCACCTGGGGCGCAACAACCCCGAGCAGTGCTACAGGCTGGGAGATGAGTGGTTGGAAAGCTGCCTGGCCGAGAAGGACCTGGGAATACTGGTTGATAGGCAGCTGAATATGAGCCAGCAGTGTGCTCAGGTGGCCAAGAAGGCCAACAGCATCCTGGCTTGTATAAGAAGCAGTGTGGCCAGCAGGTCTAGGGAGGTGATAGTCCCCCTGTACTCGGCTCTGGTGAGGCCGCACCTCGAGTACTGTGTTCAGTTTTGGGCCCCTCGCTACAAGAAGGACATGGAGGTGCTCGAGAGAGTCCAGAGAAGGGCAATGAAGCTGGTGAGGGGTCTGGAGAACAAGTCTTACGAGGAGCGGCCGAGGGAACTGGGGTTGTTTAGCCTGGAGAAGAGGGGGCTCAGGGGAGACCTCATCACTCTCTATAGGTACCTTAAAGGAGGCTGTAGAGAGGTGGGGGTTGGTCTATTCTCCCACGTGCCTGGTGGCAGGACGAGGGGGAATGGGCTAAAGTTGCGCCAGGGGAGGTTTAGGTTGGATATTAGGAAGAACTTCTTTACTGAAAGGGTTGTTAGGCATTGGAATGGGCTGCCCAGGGAAGTGGTTGAGTCGCCATCCCTGGAGGTCTTTAAAAGATGTTTAGATGTAGTCCTTAGTGATATGGTTTAGTGGAGGTCTTGTTAGTGTTAGGACAGAGGTTGGACTAGATGATCTTGGAGGTCTCTTCCAACCTAGACGATTCTGCGATTCTGTGACTAGCCTTTAAATTTCACAAAGATAAAAGGTAGTAATACTGCCTCTTCCCTGAAAATCCTTACATACAAGTTTTTGCAGGATTCGCTTCCATGACAGCGGAATAAGCAGTGAATGTTTTGGCTTGGTGGCCAAACAAGAGTGAAAAAAGTTGTTATATGACAAATTATTTTTTTCCTTTTGTGTAAATACTCCATCCGTTTTCTTTCATAATATGGATTAAGGCATACAGGGTGAATCAGTTTTAACCAGTATTGAATAATTTTTATAAATGAAAATCTATCCTTTTATGTCTTACTGTTAAATATAGTGTGCATTATGCACTGGGTACGTGTCTCACTTCCTTGTATGGCATTGGTAATGTTAAATTAATATCTATTCTTCTCAAGGTATGGAGTCAGATTTACATAGTCTGTTGTTGCTTTGAGCTTTTTTGCAAAGGAAACCTGTTACTAATGAAGGTCTGTTCTGGTCACATAAAGAATGTTTTATTCTTCTAATAATGTTCATTCACTTACTCCACCCTTACCTTTTTTATTTTTTTTTTAAATCAGTTTTTGGAAAGGTGTCGAGGCATCCTCTATAAAGCTGTTTGCAGATGCAAACCGCCAACATTCTGTTCCACAATTCATATTTTCCATTTTTCAGTGTAATAAACTCCAATTTGTCTACTAGTTTTTAGAAGAGGAACTTTTAAATTTCTTGTAACAAAGATATATATATACATATATTTTTTTTTTTCTTACCCTTTTTTGTACTTACCTGTTGTAACAAGTCTGGTTCTCTTCTATAGGTTTGTCTTATTTCTGGGAGGAACTCTTTAAATGAACGTGTTCTTCATAGCCAGTAGATCAGAATTATTTGTTGTTTTGGACCAATTTTTAACATTTCTTAAAACTGCAAAAATATAAACCTAGTCATCACTGTAGGTGTAACTGTTACTACAATAAAAGGAGTAGAGTGATTTCTAAATCACATCTAAAAGATGGATAAGTCAAGTAATTGAGGAAAAGATGAACTAAAAAGGGAATTTCATACAAATGTGTATATTCAGAGCATCATTAATGGAATATCAGATTATAGCTGTATTTTTTTTTTTTTTTAGAAATAATGTTAAAGCTTTATATTTATGTTGTATTGGTTGCCAAGAAGTACTGAGTATGGTGTTTCCTATTTTACAGGTTACCTATACAAATAACACATTTTAAGAAGTTAAACTCCAAGGAACCGTTAGGTGGAAATACGTAAGTATTGACATTCTTGTTATTTACTTCCTGTTCTGAGCACTTAATGTGGTAGGTTTCAGCTTTAAGGTTTTACCCTGGAATAAAGAAGATAAAAAGTAGATTTTTTTAATGCAAATACTCACAATATTGTGAAGTTCTTCTGAAATCCTTGCAAAGACAGTGTGAAAAATAGATTATATGGTTTTTCTTCATATTTGTTTTTATCACTCAAATAAGTAACTCTAAAATATCTATTGGTTTGCTGCCTCATGAGAATTTAATGATGATTTTCATTCAGTGTAAGCTGTTGGTAGGTCAGAGATGCCTCATATCTTGGATGGAGTTATGAAATTTTCTGAGTTTATTACCCTATTAAAATTCATTTTAAATGTCAAAGTTTCTAATTTGTACAAGGAAACTTAATTTAGGAGCATCTTCAATGTAACACATACTTTTCTTCCTGAGTATGAAGTGAAGTATCAGATAAAAATGTAAGTCCTTTGCAGCATATTAAAATCAATTATTTCTATCTTTTCACTTTAGGTAGTTGCAGAGGTGGGTACCAGAAAAAATAATTTTCTAGTATGTTATTACTTGACTTTCATGTTAAAAACAATTTGGAGGAAAAGACTTCCTAATTTTAACCAAAAATACTGATTTAGGGAAAAACAAAACAACATTCTCAGCAAAGCCCAACCGCTTTTTTTTTTTCCCCCTTAAAATTAATTCTGTCCCCTGAATGACTCACTGCTGGCTTTGACCTATTTTGTACTGTGTTCTGTAATGTTAATCTCATACTTCTGTCTTGGCCTGTCTGCACTATAGACCTCTGCCTCTGTGCTTGTGTAGTGCATATTAACTCAACTTTTCATTGTGTTGGGTGTTTTCTAGTCAGCTGTTTCCAGCTTCAACACCTGAACACGTAAGTTTTACAGAAGGGGGAGTATTAATGAGCAGGTGGCCAGGCAAAACTGGTGGTAGTCCAAGGCTAAAATTCTCCAGATGAGCCAGATGATGGTCAAAGGAAACATTTTTCTGAACCCTGTTATTGAGGTTTTGTTTTTGAAGTGGGACCCAGTACTGTCCTGTCTATTAGCTGTGTGTAAATCTTGCCAAAGCCTGAGACTGGAACTTTGATAAATAGATTTTTCTAGTTAATGAGGAAATGTGTCATTAAGGATATCAGATAACATAGGTATTGGTTTATTGTTGACTGATAAATTCGGGAGTATGGGTTTAACAGCGGAGGACAAAAATAAGTTTAGTGATAAGGATTGAGGGAGACTAATCAGGCAGTAGTATGCCACTTTGAGAAGTTTAAATTTTACATCCCTCATCAAAACTAGTAGTTGTGATGCTTGTATCTGATATCACTAGATCTCTGAGTTTGAGAATAGTTAACATAGAGCTAAATTCAGTGCCTGTGAGACAAATGCAATGTTTTTTCCCAACAAGAACCTCCAACAGCATGGGGGGGGGGAAAAGAGGTTTTAACATCCTAGAATGAATGTTGTTTGAAACAAATTATAATTGATAATATCTGCATCATAACTGAGTGCATGGATAATTCACCAGATTCTCCTTGTTACTATAACTTTGTCAGTGTGTATTTGCCTGTTTACATGCTTGAAATCCGTGTTAGAAATATCATTTCCAGAGATGCTAGCCTGCATCTCTAAACGGTAACTGCAGTACTTGTGGTTCCCAAGTATCTATGCCTAAGCTCACTAGCCTATACTAGTTGTTAGAAGTCTCTAATGTATGCCAAAATCCTTGTTAAAGCAGATTTAAATTGCTTATTAAAAAACAAGGGAAATGACGTTAACACTAGTAAAACTTAGATTTAATTGTTGGATTTTCATGACTTAGACTTCAAAAGCCTTGATTGTGTCATATGTTTATTTAGAACTTAAGTCACTAATTTATTCGGACACTTAAATGTCAGTCTTCTCAGATGAAGACTTCCTCTTTGAGCAACTGTTCAAAAATACTAGTCTTGATTTCTTGTGATCCCAGAGGAAAGAGACTCTTTTGTTTTGTTCTGCAGCATGAAGAAGAGTGCAAACTATCTTAAATTGAGGTATTGATGTAAGAGGAGTTCATATCAGGAAATTGAATGCCTTTCATGTGCTTCAAATGTAGGTTTCAAGACAGTTAATTTCAGAATGGCATATCTTAGCAGATGTGCAGAATTTATAATAGATTTCATCTTCACTATGAGCCATAATATCTGGTTAGCTAAAAATTCTAGAAATGTTGTCAAGGAGAGGGGAGAAAAAAATGTCAGTGCAAATCAATAACCATTTAGCTGTGTTGTCAGATCAGTTGTATTCTGTGGTTCATAATTTTTCAATGAATAGACAAAAATGTTTTGCATATGCATTATAATTTCATTATATATTGATTCATCTTAATAGTTCCTTCTAGTTATTAGCATTACTATTATTTGTCTGACAGTACCACCTAGCGAATGTGGCTGTCGCCATAAGCCGTAGTCTCAGTTTCTGCTCACACATGTAACATACTCTGCCAGTAATACCAACAGCAGGACAAAATATTCTCTCTTTTCTACAGATGGCATGCTTAACATGAGTATTTACCTTGGCTCCTGGGCAGAATTGTACAATTCATGCTGCAACCTATTCTGCCACAACTACATTGTCACTAGGACTTGCATTAGTAAATTTGGAGCCATTTAGATTATATATGTGCAAGCTGCAAGAACGTCTTTGGCTTTCAGTTGTAGATGTATTCTATTACAATGTGCCTCTAAGGTATAACAGGTTCTGTCATCAGCCTTGTGTTATTAAGGTGAGGAGGAAAGAATCTTCCAAGTTACATTTATTTCTTTATTTTTTTCCCCCCAACTCTCCACTCAAAATACACCGTGTACTTGGATAGTTAGAGCCCTACTTTAGAAGGTTCGTGTATTCAGGAGCACTTGTATTAAACTGCAGAGAAGAATTGAGTGGAGAGATCAATAACTACAGCAGAAGCCTCACTCCTGGTAGTTGGAATATCTCGTATTTCCATCTTGTGCTTATTTCTGAAGTTTCTTTACTACTGAATTTGTTTGTGAATCCAGTTACTCCTCTTTTTATTCAGGCCCAGAGATCGCTCTCTATTCTTTTAGACTTGTGAGTTGGTAGTAATTTCAGTATATGAATATGTATATATACGTATGATATATATATATATATATATCTATATATAAGTATTCGGTATATGAGCAGTGTTCTACCATTCCATCTCATTCATTCTTGCAATTTCACATAGGCTTGCTTGGACACAAGTCTAAAGATAGCAAATGGAGTTCCATTTTAAACATATTTTGGACTCTTCTTTGAGGAACTGGTTTGTTTCTTCCTTCCTTCCTACAAAAGGCAGTTTTTCCTCATTGAGCCATCCCATGAGCAGCCTAGAACCTGGCAAGATTATTCCAGTTCAGCCTGCTTTGCTTCTGCTCTTGTCTGAGTGGTGGTTGCAGCTGAGTCACATAAAGCAGTCTTTAAGATTTTTTTTAAATTGTTTTTGAAGATTGGATATTGAATATTGGCCTTTCTTATACCCATTCGTCAGGGGGCTAGAGCTCAAGCTATGACTATTCAGGTAATATAATGGGAGTTTTTTAATATGATCAAGCTCCTATCAAAGGATAGTCAGTCTGTTAATATAAGTGCTCCTTCATTAATCAGAAAATATTTGACTGACTTTTTCATTCATCAGCATCAGAAATAGTTTGGAAAGAGTATAACATGTATAGCTTATGTGCTTCATTGTATGCGAACATACATGCATACATAGTAAGCATGATCTTCCGACGTACATCTTCCTTGTTGAGTTGGGTAAGGCTCTGCTGCTTAGTAGTTGTATTTTTGAGATTACTTAGCACAGTAGCCTGTTTCTTTCTGCTTGTCCCCAGCTCTGTATCTTTCTCTCTTTTTCCACCTGACCCTAAAACACATACAGATTTTTGTCTGGGACATGTTTTAAAGTCATTCCCCCCTCCCCCCCCCTTTTTTTTTTTTCAAGTTTTTGAAGTAAGAGGTATCCTGATAAAAGTAGAATATAAAGGTTGAGCTTCATCTCTTCAAGGAAGCAGATACACAGATAAAGACAGTAAAGAATATTTTGGTCCTCCCAGTCACTGCTGTGATCCTCTAAATTTTATTGATGCAAATAATTCCATCTTTATATTGGATGGTATGTACCACATGCTAGCTCAAATGATAGATTCTTTTGGTTTATTCAATTTGTGTATTTTTAATATTGTTTAATGTAGGTACTGTTGAGTGAACACACATACTCTTAGGGGTGACTCAAATTAATTCCTCTTCTATCATGAAATTTCTCCATGGATTTATCACAAATTGCTGCATCTGTGAGTGATTCCACACTCTCATGAGAAGTATGAGATTAAATTCTGTCACTACTGTACTATTTTTAATTAATTTAACCTCCAAATGAATCATTTTCCAGTTCCAGTTTCTATCTCTTTGGTCAGTGGATTACTAGCTAATGTCAAATTAATTATTTAATGCAGTTAATGTTTAAAAGCTTTGTAAAAGTGATAAGGATGGCAACTGCAGATTCTGGAACTGCTATGGAAAATGGGGATTCATGATTTTAACTGAAAACAGAAGTTGCATTTTCACATTAGTGGCTTGACTACTGCTATTGATTTTAACATGGAACACACTCAGCTATAACAGCAAGGGTGATAGTTAAAATATCACAGCGCCACCGGCTAGATCCTGAAGTGATAATTTTTTTTTTCTAATAATTTGGAGAATAACGAAGGAAAACAGGAACAACTCTGACAAAGTAGAAGAGACTTTAACTTCATTGCATATTAAGGAAGGAACAATCTATTTCTTTTGCAGCATGAGTTGAGGTGTTTCAAAAATAATTTTGAGCTTTTTCAAAGAGAGGTTGAAATCATTAGTATTATCTCCTTGAAAAAGGTGAAGGTCAGGTTATGGGGTCTAGCAAGTAACCAAGAACTATTATTATTATTATTATATCTTTCTGGCAGTATCTATATTCTGAAGCAATATAGTTGAGACTTGGTACTGGTGGAACACAGAAGATGAGAACAAAATTGCTCAAGGGTTTAGGCAAATCAGTAACTGTAGGTAGGACAGAGTGCAAGAAATTCTTTTTGTCAAGTTAAGTATGCTTTACTTTAAACAAATGTCTTCTGTCAAGCAGGTTGTCTTTCATATACCAATACAGTTGGTTCTGCCTACTGTAAAGGCTAGAACCTAGAGGTCATAACACAGACACATTAGATTGCTAGATCCCATTGAAGAAGCCAAGGCTGAGTCTGAGTGCTGGAAAAAGAAAAAATAATAAATAGAGGGAATGAAAAAGAATGACTCAAAACCCTGTTTAAGCAAGGGGCACTGGAAAAAGAGGACCAACAGAGTTCCCTTCTAACCTCAACCATTCTGTAATTCTGTGGGAACTACTTTCTTTATAAAAAGAAACACTTCTAAAGGATGTTTTACTTTTGCGCTGTCCAACTCATACCATATGAACTCTAAATACTTACAAAGCTATCAAATAAATAGATAATTAAGCTTTGTGCTGTTATCTTTACTTGAAAACAGTGCTTGAGTGTGATTTCTTCTAATTTCTGAAAAGATGTCAAACTTAAAATACCTGTCACAAGCAAAATTTTTCTATGTCTCCAAGTGTTTAAATTAACACTGCTAAGTGTAATAGGATAGGTGTTTTCTCTGGTAAATCTGCAGCACTCTGAGGACCCTTGAGATTAATTTTTTGCAAAATGATTATCCCCACCATCAGCAGTACTCTTAACTACCTAAGTATTTTGCATTAACAAAACCAAGGTAATGAAACATAATGCAGATTGATTTTAATAGAGGAAATAATGTGTGGAAACTTCTATGATAACATGTTACTTCTGGGTTATAAATTACCAAGAAAACTGATGGAAGTGGAAGCTCTGTTTGCCAATCCCCACTAAGGAAAAAGAAAGAAAATGGGGAGGAGGGGGAAAGACACAAACAAGCAGAAAATATACTTAAGCAATGTATATTAGTTAGTTGGTTGCTTTTTATATGTATATAGTTCACCTTAAACTGAGAACTATAACCTCTACTAGGTGTTGTAAAACTAGAGATTACCTCTGATTCAAATATTAATATATTTTTGATAAAGCATTTGTGTATAAACTAATTACTTCTGCTTTGTGTTTTGAGGCTGGAAGCTATGAGGTCCTTCATTCATCTAATATTTTTTTTTTTTTTTGTAAATCAGGTATAAATAGGAAAAACAACTGAAGTTATCCTGGAGATGCTCAGATAGGAGACAGCAAAAACTATTTAAATGATTAGTACTTAGGAAATGGAATTATTTAGAAAGAGTGGCTGAATCCTTGCCAATTAAATGGGTGTCAGAAGAGATAATGGGTAACTTGATTGGAAAAGAGGTAATTTCTTTAAAATACATTTGCTCATCTAAAACAATTGCATATACAAAAATTCAGTACCAATTTTAGAAAACTATCTCCTGTTATGGTACAGTTAATTGAACAGGTTTAATGTCTATGTCATTACTTACGCAGATACAGAAAGTTCAGAAATTTTAGAGGTTTGATTTAGCATGATGTTGATGTTCTCCAATGAAGACAATAAGATCCATTTTAATGGAACCTTTAACATTATTTCATATATTAAAAGAACACATTTTTCTTTTTTTTTTTTTAAAGAAAAGATTATACAGTGCATGTGGAGCATAGGGTGTATATAAAAAATGAAAAGGAGGCATGTATTTTCTCTGTAACCATTTTCTCATTTTTTTTCACATTTTGGATGAAGTGAATTCTATACTCAGTTGTTTGAGCAATGTTTATTTGTGTATTGACAGCTTATGAGTACTTTTTTTTTCTCTGTACTAAAAGGAGTCATGTTCAATTTCTTGTTAACTTGCTGCGTGAAGTGACCTGCATGTGTTTTGTTGTGAGTGTTGAACTGATTTATTTAAAAAAGCCAGGTGAACAGAAAGTAAAAAATTTTTGTGCTTAGTGTTTTTAATTGTATAGCTCTCTTTCAAGGATTTATAGCCAGGTCGTCTTATCTATGGGTGCTTTGACATCAACCCTTCCTACTGTACCAGAAATGTTGTCATTTTGATTGTATTGAAACTCTTATTTATTCTCCTATGCTTGCAGCTGCTGGCTGGGCACTGCAGACAGCATTATTAAATTACAGTTATTGCTCAGTATCCTGGCATGATGAGAAGCTCTGTCAGAGGTGTTGATCAATGAGAATGCTTTCTCTTTAGATACTGGCACCAATGTAGCTCTGTTTAGTTAATTGGCAAGATATTAAGGTTAATTACAAGTATAAGTCATTGTATTTCTACTAATTCCTGCTTGCTTAAAGAGTGAGTTCTGAGGTTAAAAAAAAAAAAAAAGTTCTGAACTGTCTGAAGTTCTGAGTCTTTTGTGATATAAATAATGTGAAATTTTATTTTTCCAATTTTTCTTTTTACAAAGTGATCACAGAAATTTTAAAAGTTGCTATGATCTTTTACTACATTTTCTCAACTAACGAAGTAACAAATTAATACTTCAATATTATATTTACTATATTTATATTAGCATGCTATATATAATAAAGTAGATTTAGGGCATTGGAAGATGTCTTGTTTCTGAGCTTCAACACTGAAGTGCTGTGTAACTTCAGGCATAAAGTTCACATTGTCTCTATGCCAGACCTCATCTCTGACATCAAACTTGGCCATTTGTATGAATAATAGTTATTGAACTGGGTTAACCACAAGCATAGCCAGAGACAAAGCAGGTATAGTGAAGATTATAACTGATGAGATTCACTTTATACTTAAAGCAAAATTATAGAACAATTAAGGTTGGAAAGGTTTCTGTGTGATCTTAGTCCAACTTCTGTTAAAGATAGAGTATAGGTAGTCATCTAGAGAAGTGGATGGCCAGGTTGGATGGAGCCAGGTTGAACGGGGCTTTGAGCAACCTGGACTAGTGGAAGGTGTCCCTGCCCATGGCAGGGAGGGTGGAATTAACTGATTTTTAAGGTCCCTTCCAACCCAAACCTTTGTTACAGTTCTATGAGTTTGACTTTAAATCTCTAGAACTGAGATATTCTGCAGCCTGGGTGGGCAGCTTGTTGCTTGGAGGGGATTTTTGAGGTGATCTAGTCCACAACTAGACTAGTTGCCAGCTACTGCCAACTACTGTTTGATCCAGTCAAACACATATTTGTTTAAATTTCTGAAAAGGGTGATATGCTGCCACTATTAATGCCCAGCTGAGTCTCCCAAGATAAAATATGTAGCCATTGCCTCTATTATCTCTGAACTTATTGGAAAAAAAAAAAAACAAAAAACCTCCAGTGATGAAATTCCCATGTTGCTTGGGAAATTTTTCCACCTCCTGGGAAATATGTTCTAGTTATTGAATATCCTAGTTGTTAGAAAAGGACTTCCTAGTTTCAGGGTGCAAAGCTGGTGCAGAAACAAAATACTGAACTCTATCTCACCAGCTGGGGAAGTCTTCTCCAAATGCTTTCATTGCATGAGTGCTTTGCACTGGGAGGCTTATGTTGAGATTGGTGATTTATTAGTTCTATATGAGGCAAACTCTACTGTAGTTTGTGTTTAATTCTTTGTGTCATACTGTTTGTATCTGAGGTTGGTTCATGTATTTCAAATACTTAAACAACTTTTTTTTTTGATATGTAGAAATGTTGCTTTGTATTCAGCAAATAGAGATATTGTTCTTCCCATTATCTGTCTTAGCGTGTGTTTATTTGAAGTAATACTACTTATGAGTAGTAAACTGGATTTATTTGTGAACAAAAAATTCTCTGACATACAAAAATATTTTTATGGAATGATTTTAAAAAATATATCTTTTAATTGCCCAGTGGAGAAGGCTGTATGCTTGCACAGTGCTTCCACGTGTCTGTTCTTTAAAACTTGCATTGTTTTTTGATTTTGTTTTGTTTGTTTAATTTGTTTTCCATACATTCCTATCTACTCTCAAAGAAATAATGGAATTTCTCCAGTGATGACCCAGGTATACTTTGAATTTTATGGGCGTTTCATGTATATCATGCTTAATCTTTTTGAATTCTTTTATTCATATGATGTATTAAGTTTCCTGTGAGGAATAGAATGTTATAGTTTCTATATTAATAGCTTGTAAGAAAATGACTAAGTGGACTTGTTTATTGTCCTACTGCATTCAATTGCAACTCTAAAAAGTATATAAGAACAATGGATCCTGGTTAATATTCTGAGAATGTATGCAGCTTTGATGTATGTATTTGCTGGTGTCTGCAGAACACAGATAATCAGTATTCAGAAGAGCTGTTCAAATTAAAGATCTACTTGACCAGTCATAATTATGGCATTGTAAGGACAGAGTGGCACTGAGAACTAATGAGGTTGTCTTTAATTTCCTGCACTGTCAGTTATAATCTGCTTGTGGTTAAGAGAAAGTATTTTGGTGATTTTAGTCATATTCATGTGACTGCTGGGTGGAGTTTGCTTATGTGTGCTATTTCCAGATAATAAGCATTTAATGCTTAAGAATTCCTTCTAGGAGGAAAAGAAGCTAAAGATGTGCTTTATTTCCTGGTTAAAAGTTCATCTTTCACTGTGTTGTAGCTGTTATTTCTGACTTCCTTTCTCTGGTATTGAAAGATGGGAGTTTTATGCTTCTTATTTTATGACTTTTTTTAGCCGTCTGCATTTTACTGAGATACTACAATGTCTTATTTAGCATTTTTAAAATTAAAATGTTTCTTCTGGTTCAAAGAAAGTATCACCGTTTGGGTTTTGTGCTAGTTTTATCCAATCATTGGCCTTCAGGGTATTTCAAGAGCAGTAACTTTACCGCATTTTGCTACATGTTACACTCGCTTGGTTTGAATTTTGATTAATTACGGTGAATGAAAATACCAGGGTTTCTAGTACTCAAGCTCTTTATTTTGTCAACAGAAAGCATAAAATGTCAGATTAAATGTTCAGAAGAAAGAAAAACACATTGAAGCATTCTAGAAGGGAAAATAATCTTACAGAAGCGGACAAGATCATGTACCATACCGTGAAGCCTATGGGTAAACTTAGAGATGTTTTGCCTTCCAATATAGAATTAGAAGTGTTAGCATTCAGAAAAATTTCTCAGCCCTTTATAAGAGATAGCACCTAAAGGTAACATTAAGAAACATCTTGTGTTTTTTTTTCTGTATAAGGAAAGCATCTCCAGAATATCTCCAGCATATCTTCAGGTATTATAAAACAGGTATTTGACAGATTGTATGAACTATGTAGGGTAATCAGAGATAATTTTCTTAGAGCAGAGGATTAGATTTACAAGTTACTGCTAGATGTTGCTTCTCTGTTTTTCATTTTCTAAGTTAAAGCAAAGTTTATAAATTACTGCTTAATACCATCTGAAGTGCCAGTTTCTTCATAATGAATTGTGAAATTTGGATGTGGCTGTAGGAAATAAAGGCCATGACACTATTTTTGCCTTACAGGAGTGTGTATGTTGGTAGATGTCTTATACAGTGAGTGCAGTCCAACATTTCTGACTGTGATGATGTAGAGAACGTATTATAAATGCACCTTGTAGGAAAAGTCATGGTAGAAGGCATGAAAACAGGTGGCATTGCTGGGGTTTATTTGATGGTTTAGGTACTCCAGCTGTTGATACGTGTATTGAAATGTTATGCTAAGGATGCCGTATATTCTATTTATTCTGTCAATTATTTCTTGTACTTTGAAATGAGATCTAGACTTCTGAGAGTTTTCTCAGGCCTTCTGGACTAAGTCTGTAATTCAGCGGGAGTAGTGGGAGCCATATTTTCCACTGCAGTGGTTGCAAGTGAAGTTAAGTGGAAAAGAAATGAGTCCACAAGGCTGCAAGAGTTAATTTGCACATGACTGTTGTTTACACAGCTCAGTATTTTTACTTTGCCAGATGTTTTATTTACTATTACTGTTTTCTGTCTGGTTATGAAAATAAATTTTTTTGTTCACTTTGTTTTGTAAGTACATTAAACAATAACTTCTGGAAGGATATTTTTATCAGTTATTTGCTGTAACTGTTACGATAATGCAGATTACACCATGCCATACTAAAGAAACTTTAGTATTTATGAAGAAGAAAAAGTGTTTGAAATCTTAATAGCTGCAATTTGATTGCATTGATGGTAAATCGGGGATATTCTGAATATAATTTAGAATGAGAAACTAGGCAGGATTGGAAATTGCTGGTTTTTTTCTTTTTCTTCCATCAAGAATCGACATTGTTTCTGTTTAGTTTGCTTTGTTTCTACATACGCAAAATACACTGAAAATTGGGATATGTTGGGTTTTGTCTTGTTTGGAGGTTTGAAATTCAGTCCATCAGTTAAAGGTAAGCAGTCTTTAAAACCTCATTTAGTTTTAGTAGCTTTCACAGTTAACAGAACTATTGTCAGCACCTTTGCTATGTTAAAGTGCTGACACAAAGGAAGCCTGAGCTAGATCAAATATAGATTATTTTTTCTTTCAAAACTGCTGTTCTCTTGTTTATATCATACTTTGATCATTATAGTAAAATAGTTTCAAGCATATTCTTTTTCATTGACTTGTTTTTCTTTCAGATACAGTTCTATCAGGTGCACAGGAAGAAATGGTCAGAGTAACTTTTCTATGTCTTGCTAGTAACAATGCCAAAGCGTTTAAGACTTTCCTCATCTTGTACTGTGCAATAAAATCTTCAGCTTCTCTTGATGTTGCTTTGATGCCAGTGTAGTTGCCTCACCTACTGTTTTCAGTGTATCATTACTCTCTTTTATGTTACTGATTTTTCCTTTCCTCCTTGTGTCAAATAATTTTGAGTACTTTCACTGGAGTAAGAATATTAGTACATCTAATACTAATTGATTGCATATACTAACAATTTGCATGGAATTTTCTTAAGGCATTTGCAGTGTTGGCTAGCAAAGTTGCAAAACCAGAAACTATTGCTATAAAAGCAAATTAAGTGAGAATTCAAACATGAAAAACTTACTAAAAATGTAACTTCTGATGATATTTAGCAGAAGTAGCACTGTTGCACAGCAGATGCTTGCAAATAAAACAAATGTGCATCCAATTTCTACCGAAGTAAATATGCACCTGCTATAAACAGCTCAGAAGTGCAGTTCATACCTGCCACAAATTGTCAAAATTACTCTGTTTCTCCTAACTGAACTCTGTAGTCTCTTCTCCTTGCTATGTACATTCAGTATTAAATACTCTGTGATAAAGAACTTAACCCTTTTTTTCCCTGCAGAAAAATCACTTCATTCACCACAAGTAACAGGTATTATTAAACGTACCAGCAATGTGATATAATGATGACTTCTAATTAAATCCCTATCCTAACCTTCTCTCCTTTAGTTTCTTACTCTAACCAGAAATTTTCTGTATTATCTGCTGATCCAGCAACTAAAAAACTTGGCAGAGCTTGTTTCTTGAAAAAGATATTGAAGAAAAAAGACCATTCAGAAAAAAAACATGCTTAATGCTGCACGTCATGCATGACTAGAGAGAGTGATCTCTTTGTGCTGTTCAGAAATAATGTGGTAGGCTTCATCAAATGGGAGGAAGGGAGACCTTCAACTCTAAGCTGGAAAGAGAACTTCTTCTGTTGCAGTGGTTTGCACTGATATGTTATGGAAAACAGGTGATTTGGGGGGCTGTGGACTGAAGCCCTCTTTTAGGGCTGACTGGTGGGAGAGGCTGCTGGCCTCTGCTCTGCTGCTGGTGGTTACCGGTTGTTCGCACTTGCTGTCTAGAGCTGCTCTTAGTCTCACTTCTTCAGCTTGCATTTGTACTTGAAATCATACCATGTAACTCTTGAGCAATTTCTCAGTATCTGACGTAGCATTCAGGCCTAGATTTGTCTTTTCTTTGATTTTAATGGGCTTTTACTCAGACTTTTATGGGTATGAACTTTTGCTCTGATTGTGTCTGATCCCGCATTGTTTGGTATATATTCTCAGCAGTATGTGCCTTTTCTCCCCTTGCCTTTCTGTTGTGATTTTCGCATCATTTTGGAATACTTTGAGTATCTTGTTTACTAAGCTATAAGCAAACTTGATTTGCTGTGTGATTTCTGTGATTCTTATTTTCTTTCTTAATCTGAAGTGAGCACACGAACAGTCTGGTATGTCAGTTAAAACAGATGTTTTTAATTGATGATAAGAGCGTGTTAGCCTCTAAGTAGAAGTTTACAATATGTGGGCAGATGAGTTCTGCTAATTAATTCTAACCAACGTACAAGCTCCATCTATCAGCCTGGATATATATACATATATACATAGCAGCCATTTTCTGATAGGACACAGAATACCACTAAACTTTTAAGTTCTTTGTGTATTTTCTTCATGCAACTCCCTATGTTCCGTGCAAAGAATCCACGTATTTGTATTTTTCTTGGTTAAAGTGATTCCTTGAAGGAATGTTTCTCTTTCTCTTTTGTGACACTTCTACTTGGTTTATTTTGTATGGAATTACAAAGAGTGTCAGTATTGCTACTTTTTCCAACAGAAACAAAAAAAAGTATTCTCTCAAGGCTTCCATACTTAAGCAGGCTTGAAAGGAGGAACACAGAACAGAACTAAATACAGCCTCTTGTAATAATGTGTGGACTCTTACAAGCATCTCTTATAAACAGTAGACATTTATCAAGTGAGACAAAAGTCTTGACAAACTTTTACATATAAAATATATCTCCTGAAAATATATGTGTATATATTTATATTTTATATATAAAATATATCTCCTGAAAATATATATGTACATATACATATATCTCCTGAAATCTGATCACTTACTAAGTGATCGAATACTAAGCGTATTAATCTGAAATAGTCTTCCAAATTTTATAGAAATGAGTTGTTCTTGACCTTTGTGATGTCACCTTGAGAAACCTTCATCGGAGTCTTTGTGAAAGATTTTCTTTTCTTTGACATAATTTTAACAAGGTGACGGGAATGTCAGCAGCAGTAACGACAGACCTGCATTTTTCAGATAAATGAGAAGGTAATGCTGCTTAGACTAGTCTTATATATATTATTTAAAGGAAGATTGGCTTCCTTATACGTATCGCTTTTAAAATTAGTCTCCCCTTGAAAGGCCATCAGGAAGGATTTGATGAGTTTTATCAATAGTTGTGTGTATGTGAAAAAGAATGGGAAATCGTGATTCAAAAGGTCTAAAGACATTAAAAACATTGGTAATAAACTTTACATTTTGTACCAAAAAATTATTTTGTTGTGGTTCTCAGGCCTTTGAGATGCAGGATGTTCTTGAATAGTATTGAAAAATGCATTAGTCTATACAATATTTTTTGTTGTTTTGCCTTGTTCCACAAGAGAATGAGCAGAAGCTATTTGAAGCTTATTTTTGAGACCGTCTCTTTGCCTTCCTGAAAGAACACACAAAATACTTTTAGGCTAATATTTCTGTGAAATGCTCATTTTCAGAATTCCAAATGGTAAAGAAATCATTCCCATTTGAGAGATGGATTTAGTCCATTGCTGCTTTTCCTCTCAAGAAAGTTTTCCCTAGACTGAAGATGTGATGTGAGGCACTGTTGTGATGGTTTCAGGACTGGTTTTCAATTCTAAATTTCCAGCATTAGCTTGAACAAGATCACTACAGGGGTTTGAAAAGCAGAGCAATATTTAAAGAAATTCAAACTGTTTCTTCCATGTATAACAATTTGAAATGTGTGCAGGAGCAAAAGTTATCCAAAGCTAAGAAATAGGACGTATTCTAAAGGCCTAAAAGATGCACCTTTGAATTTTAATGTAGTGGGTTTATGTATCTCATAAGATTACTGGCTTGGAGGTTTGTTTTTTAAAATGGATGGAAATAACTTCTAGACTCTGCCTATGGCTACAAATATGTTAAAATCCTATTTGGTAAATTGATTGCAATGCTTTGGGTGAAGGTGTGTAAGTGATTCCAGGTTAAGAGTTTGGCTGATTTCCATTGCCATGCCCTGGGCTAAAAATTTTTATACTTTCAAAAAAATAAAAACTATCTATGAGTTCTTTAAAAAAAAAAAAAAAAAAAAAACAACAACAACAAACAAACCCTACCAATGTAGATGTAATTTGATTTGTGAATAATTCATTTATCCTTGAACAAGGTAAATGCTAATTATTGGTGAAAAGGCTCACCAGGCAAGATGGCCAGCTATGGGATTATTTTGTTTGTGAATTTAAATACATACCATCTTTAGAAGATGCAAAAAATGTAAGAAGTGATAAGTGTACTAGGGAAGAATAGCGACGTAACGGAATGTATAATGAAAACTCACTGAGCAATAAAATAGATATTAGCAAAACAGAATTATTTCCGAAAGACATCTGACGTATGACATCATGGAAACACAAAGCCGTAGCATTTTGTGTACAGGTAAACAACTCCCTTTGAGAAACCTAAAGCATGGAATTATATGGGGAATTACTTCCACTGTATTGAAATGCACGTTTTTATTACTTCTGCTTTTCTTATGACAGCATATTTATATTAGAAAAATGTTTTGCTTGCTTCTTCTAAATGCAGCTACACCACTGATGGCATAATTATTCCTCCTCAGGAATTACTTTTGTGTAAGACTGATTTATATCGGTAAAAAAACCTCTATTTTTATTGGTAGTTTCAAATTAATACGACAGCACTAGATAACATAATTCAGTGTAAAAAAAATAAATTTAAAGTGTTTGCAATTCTGTTGGCAGTTCTGAGTAAGGGGAAGTTTGCTGTAGTAGTACTGTTAGAATGAATGCACCTGAGAACCATTCTGTTGTTTCTGCAGTTTATTCTAGCCACTACTTGTAAAGTCTGCTGTTTGTGTAAAGATAATTTTACCTGTAAAAAATGCTCTCTGTGCTCAGAAGTATGATTATTGTTTGCACCCTGTTTCTCACAAGGCTGTTGTGGTTGGGCCACCGTAGACCTTGTTCTATGTACGTAGAGATTGTATGAATTATCTGAACATTGAATTCTGGCCAAAACTGCAGTTGAAATCAATTCATCTTCTTAAGCTAGGCTTCTAAACCTAGTAATGCTAGTATCACATCTTTAATGATAAAGGAAAATATTTGAGGTAAAAGAGGGAAACTGAATTTGGCCCTGAAAGTTAATAAGTATTTAGGAAAACTCATGCTCAGCATTGGATGAGTTAGATTAATTTTGGGAAGGTGCTTAAAAGTTTTCTTTATCCATGCACTGTGCAGTATGAAAAGGCATAAAAAGGTGTTTTTTTTTTTTTTTTTTTTTTTTTTTTTTTTTTTTTTTTTTTTTTTTTTTTTTTTAAGATTTGTGAAGTCATTATAGCTTGTGTGAAATGCCTGTTATTTCATTCTTACTCGGCTTGGCTTGGGATCTGCCAAGCCTGCATGTATTATTCCTATAATAATATATTCATGCCTACTATGGATTGTGGATTTTGTGAAAAATTATTGGAATTTATGGGAAGTCATATGAAAAGATTATAGGAGCATTTGCTCCAAGGTTCTGAAGGTCAGGATGCTATTTTTGACAGGATCTTTAAGAGATGGAGGAGTACTAAGACAGGCGTCTGTTGTTTTCCAGGAAAAACTGAGATCAACCCAGGATAATTTCCCAGGACACTTCAACTGCAACTATCAGACTGTTGTAAGCATACCAGCCATAGACCTGTAAAACTGTTTAAGTGCTTAAGTATCTGCTTAAAAACCATGATGTAATAATTATGTAATAATCATCTCTGAATCATTTGGACTGAGAGGCATGCTAATTAAAGCACAGAAAAAGAACACGAAGGCTTCAGTGCTGGCCTTACATCACCCAGCCATACTGCAGAAGATGATGTTATGTGCTGTTTGGATAAGCTTTCAGTACAGTAGCAGAACTGCCAGAAGAGGTAATGAGGTTTGTTGAAGATCTTGACAGCAAACTATAGTAAATGACATAGATGGTGTAACATTTCACTGAACATCTGTCAGTGTGGATACTTCCATGCCAAATGGATAAAATATTTTTGTCTCATCTTAATTAAGAGTAGCATATTTCCTTCTTACCAACTTGAGAGAGAAATTTTGAAAGCAGACTTTCAAAGAATTGAATTTTTTGTGCCTTTTTTTTTTTTTTGAGTGCCAACCCGAATGGGTTACCTTTGGAGAATTATCAAGCATGCACTTTTTTCAAATGAGCACACTGCTCTTTAGAGTGTAATTCTGATATATAATTTAGACATTTGTGTGTTTAATGGTGTTGTATACCATGTGGTGTTCTAGGTGTCAGTCATGTTGATCTCACAAAACTGATTCGCACAGGTTTCTCAAGTTTTTGCTATGAATTCACATTTGAAACATTATAGAATATTCATACTTCTCTTCAAAAAATGTCATTTAAGTGTCTGATCTTCACTTTGGCATATTTTGTGGAAAATACAAATTAGTTAGTAGAGGTCAACAAAATAAAGGCAAAATCAACATTCCTTCAACCTTGACACTGTAAGTCTTGCACAGTTTCAGAGAAAAGCTAATTAGATGTTTTACAGAGGAAAATCATGAGGTTTGAATTTTAGGTGATGTACCTCTGCAAATGAAGAGATTCAGCTGTTTGAAGAGTGGTTTTGGTTTCCTTCAGTTTTGGTGTGGAGTGGTGCTCCTAAGGAAGGTCCTGATTCAAACCCGCATCAGGAAAGTTGAATTGATTTCTTGACCTCCTGTTGGCTTCCAAAAGCCAGTTCATGTAGAAGACTTAAAATAGCTATCACTTCTTCGTGGCATGTTCTTCTGGCTCATTAGCTTGATTACGTGAACTGTAGGATCTCTATTTCCCCTTTGTTCAGCGTTCTTAATGTTAGCATCTCTGGTGTAAGAGTAAGGCAGAGCTCAGTAAAGTTTCATATACATATATAAATAAAAATCAGGAAGTTCAAACAGTTTGTAGTGCACTGCATAGAATCCAGTTACTAAAGAGCAGCTGTTTCTTTAACCTACAGCACTTTGCTAGCAATTTATAGGAAAAATGTGCAACTTTAATCCCTTGTCATTCCTGCCTCCCCAGTCTTCTTCCAGCTCATCTTTGCTTATCTCTGCTGTTACTCATCTTTGGGATGACTGGTGTGATGGATGTGCAAGGAGTTCAGAGTTATTGCCAGGCTTTATGCTTATTTTGGCTAAATATCATGCTTTCAAACACTTCTTTCTTTTTGAATTATTTTTCAAACTACAAATAACAGCAACAAAAAGGCTCATTAAATAGTTTGAAAATGCATAATACCAGATCCTGCTGACTTGCTACCCACAGGATGTCATTTTCATCTAAAACTAGCTAGGAGTCTTGAGTAAATTACAAATTTTTCTTCTGTATTTTAATTAATATGCTCCATATTTAATGTGTCTCACCATGGCTTTGCCACGAAATGACCCCTTTTATACACTGTGCTGTTTGTAAAGGAGCTCAGTCCTTCACAGGATGTCTGCCTTAGGAACAAGCTTTTAATGTGCTCATTTTCATTCTGTTGCTCATGAGTAACAGGCTTCGGAAATATTTTGGTATTTTTAATCATGTGTTGATCTTCAATTTGTAAGGTAGGAAAGGTTTTGTTCTTCGGCTGGTGAGATATGCCATGCTACAAAGACACGAGTGTTTTATAAGCGAGACCCAGAGTGAGGACCTCATGAAAAAGGATGGCCAATTCTGCGCTGCCTTTGTGCAGAGCTAATGAGATGCATCCATTCCCCCTTACTGGAATGGGATAACTGGCAGATACATGATGCAGAAATAACCATCAGGTCTCCGGATAAAGTTAGTGTGGTGTTTAAGGGTGGCTGCAGTGCTGGCTACTGTGGAAGCCTGTTGTGAGGAAGAGTGGTGGCTTTAGTTGATGTGGCGGAGAAAGGGGTGTGAGGAGTTAGAAACCCTTCCATGGGTGGGGAAAGAAGTCAGCAGCCTCTGTTCTATGCAGAGAATGGATGCGGTAACTAGTAGTAAACTACAACACATCTGGGTTGAGGGGGAAAAATGTATGAAGGGTCCTGAAAGCTAAATTCTGTTTTCAGTGGCTGCTCAGGTACATCATTTGTATCTGTGAAGACTGCTGGCATCAGACCATTGTCCTGACCCTTATGACAGATTTGGAAAATCTTCTTTTTATAGACATATATATATATATATATATATATATTTTAGTATTTGTCTGGTTTTATTGTGGCAAGTTTGCCTCTGTGTGAGGTATTTATTAAAAGGAAGGTTGTAACTCAAGCTTGTCTTGGACAGTGAGGTAAATGGACCTGCTCTTCTCTGTGACTACGTGTTTTCATGTGGGAAAAAATATAACTGATATGATGTTCTGCTCCAGATACTCAAAGTACTGATTCAGAGGTATTTTACCACTGGACACTTCTGAATCTATTTCTAAAATAAGTGACAAATAATTCAGAGGTGGTGCTAATGTAGTTGAAGTAGTTGAGTAGAATGCCTTTTCTGTGTGCAAATATTGTCATGCTCAGTAGGTGACAATACTGCTTTTTGCTCACTGATCTTTTTTGCTGCATGTAAACCCCAACTATTGTTGCTATAATGATTAAAAAACTAAATACATAAATTAGTGACCTTCACATGAGTTCTCAACACCTTGTTCTGACAACGGATGCTTATTTTTTAATGCATGATATAATGGCCATAATGAGATTATTTTTTAACATTGTTACTTGTTCACTTAATGTATCTTATAAAATACAAGAAGCTTACAATTTCTGCAACATTGATTCACAACAATGACCAGCTTAAAAATGCATGCAGAAGTTGGATTTCATTTAAATTTGTGCTTCTGTTTTGTCATGACATACACAACAAGCGCTAACAAATCTCTTTTTCATATAATCTGTGCCATTTAAACTGTGGTATTACTTTTTCTTCTATAAAATTTGTTTCAGATTACTCCAGTGAAATATTAAAATTCAGCTTTTGATGCATTGGAATGAGTGAGTTCCCACTTCAGTAGTCACAAAATTATTTGAATGTTTGTATGGGCTTTTGCTTGTCTTTAATATTACAAATAATGCTTTTTTTTTTTTTCTCTATAAGTTCTCAAGCATTTATTCAAGCCTTATTTTTTGGAACTCTCTAAGCCTGTATTCATACTGCAAATTAATATTTTGCTTTGTGTTTGTGATTGATCATTTGCAATCACGGTCTGAGTTTGCAAACTACTGAAATGTCCCCAAATACGAGTGAAGTAGGAACATTCCAAGGTTTATGATTTTTTCCTTCTTCTCTAAACCTGACATCTAAATGTTCCACAGACATCAATTAACTGGCCCTCTTAGAGCCACAGAAAATCAAGTGATGTGTTAAAAACTAGTCTTGGAGCCTGAGATAGAGCAAAATACTGAACTCAGGTAACATGAATCTCAATCTAGTGACTAAATCTAGTGAAAAAATTATGCTCTCTGAATAAGGTCTGGAAGGTATTTGTACGTGAAGTGTAAATAAAATTTTCTATTTTTTATCAATTTATTTATTTATGAGCAATTTCACAATTATTTAAAGCTAACGTAGATTCACTGTTGTTTGAACTATCTTGTATAAAAGAGGACAAGTAAAGAAGCAACCTCTCCAGGGCTATTCTTACAGAAACATGATGTTTGTGTGTTTTTTTTTTTTGTTTTTTTCCTCCTCTCTGTCCTGTTTTTGGAAAATCTGGATCTTTACTTTTTGGCATTACATACAGGAATTATAAAAGCCTAGTAACAGTCACTGGGGAGGCTGTCATTTACATTTAAGATAATTGTGGAAGGCGGTAAAAGAGTTTTTAAAAGATTACTTGCCACTGCCTGTTTTCTCAGATTACCTACTGACTGCTGATGACAGCTACTTCATCGAGTTTATTGGTTGTAGCCTTTAATACAAGAGTTTTAAAGCTATTTATAAATAATTTATGAACAAACCAAATGGCAGCATACCTGTATTTCTGCTTAGTTAGCAATCAGGCCTATAGGAACATACTGACTTTGTAAACTTTGAATACTTGAAACCAATCGTTAATTAAAATTTGTGCAACAAAGTTCTTTCATACTTCTCTCTCCGAACTATATTTGTATACTCCTGTGGGTGCATTTTCAGTGGGAAGTTTTGCACAAAAGGAATGGGAAATGCATTATGTGACAAGAACCTCCAGATTCCCAAGATATTTTTTTTGTTTTTTTTCTTCTTTTTAAGTCAGTTCTTGTCAAGTGAATTTCATTCACTGAAAATTTATACTCAAACTGGAAATTCCTGTACTTTTTGATTAGGTGGTGGAGACCATCTGAGAGCTACATGTGGCTCATAATCAGGAAACTTAGTTTAACAGCTTTTGAGGACTATGACAGGGGAAACTTGAAAGATTTTGGAGGATTAGTACGTAAGTGACAAGCAAGCTAAAATTCTAAGCATTGTCACTACTATGTAAGTCTAGAAATTAAGATGTATATTTAACACAGTCTTTAGACTCAGGGTTCAGTTTTAATAGCTCTTATATTGAAGAAGAGGAATAAAGTATTAGGATGGGAAAAAAAAAAAAAGAGCAGTAGCCAGAAAGTTGCATTTTGCTTTCTCTTAAATGTAAAGCGGCTTATTTGTTTCTGATGGGTATTTTGTTATTTGTTTTAATTTTGTCCATTAAGCCCAATTTATACTAACAGAGATAAAGTTTTATTTTAACACTGTGCCTCAAGATGGTCATGGTGTTACTCTGCTCCTGCAGCAATGATGTCATCTCTGTACGTGGACTATTAAGTTAGTTTTTCGTTCTGTTTTGTGTATGAAAGAAGAAGAATTTGTATCTTTCTTGTGTAAGAAGAGGAATTTGTATCTTTATGGTCTCACCCATTTGTGGACTTCTGTACCTTCAGTTCTGTTTCTGTACTGCACCTTACTAGAATAATGTTTAGATCTTTCCCACCATTGAGCAAACCGCTAAACCGCTAAGTCCTTTTTTTTTTTTTTTTTTTTTTAGACATAAATTCCAGTGTATTTATTTGCTTCAGTTACAGATCCATTGGATTTATAAAATGTGAACTCTTCCTCAGCAATTAACCATGCTGGATCACTGTGGGGTGCTTTCCTGTTAGTAGGTTGGGAAGAGTTTATTAGGATTAGATTTAGGTCTATTTTCTAAATGGTTAGTAACTCTTTGCAGCTTATTCATATATTTAATTTCACATCTCTGTTAAATGCATAGGATTAAATTAGCTGTATGATTATTTTTTGGTTGCTTTCTGAAATACTTGTAACTCCCCTTTCTCATTTCCAGTCCCCATTCTGAAAACCACCCAAAACAGACTCTAAACTCTCTAGAAGATAACATTACTTTGGAATTGAAGAATCATACAATGTAAGAACTTACTTTCAGTATCTTCTTTTGAAGATATGTGCAATCACCTGTAGCATATCATCTCCTATTTGCCTATTGCTGCACAGTTGCACTGATGTGGAAATGTATGATGGAAAAGAAATTCAAGATTGTTGTCTTTTTGCTTCGTTGAAAATTATCTGTACTTTTACAAAGCTTTCAGAAAATTATTTGCAGTCCATTTAAGGAAGCTGGGTGAGCTATCAATAGATAAGTCAGGTCTTTTCTCATCTGAGATGTCCTTGACAGTAAAGAGTGCACTAGGCTGAATTTTCTACTTGAATTTAACAGCTGCAGTTGTTCCAGAGCGAGCACTGAAAAAAAGATGTTGTATATTTCTCCCTAGATCTCCTTTGCTGAAATGTTAATGAGAGCTGCTGAAGGCATTTATTTTTATAATATACGATGATATTTTGATAATTTTGGTTTTAGGGACCAATTTTTAATCTGAGATTTCTTTAGCTAGTCTGCCACAAAATAGCAATTGATGGCATTCCCCAATGAAAAAGATATTTTGAAGTATGTGTTATTAACTCTTTTTAGGTATTACAGGTAATCAGATGTTTTGGAATATCTCTGGTGTCAGAAGGTATGGCAGGTATGTGGGGGGGATGCTCTGCGGAAGTTTCTTATTCCAGTTATCTTCATAACGATAATGCCAGCTCTTATTTCTGGGTTTGTGGTCAGTGAGAAAAATGACAATGCAACATTCCCCTAGAAATCCTCTATGTTTTTTTTTTTTTTTTTTTTGTGTAAGCGAGATTAACATGGACTTTGAGAAAGAATGCTGATTATTTAAAGAATCACTCATGATAAAATATCTCCTTCTGGGAATTTGTGTTCCAGTAGATTAGCATTATTGATCATCCTCTCCTCACATACTCTACAGATGATTTTAGAAATCTGAAACTATTATTCTTTTCTTGTCTAATGTAATTACCAGTACAAAAAATAATCTAATTAGAAGACAACAAGGATGCATTCTAATTGTTCTAATAAATTATGCTAATGCTTTATGCTTGCAGTCAGGTTTAGTAAGAAATCATTTGACAAAGTGACAGCTTATCTTACACTGCTAGCCAAATATAACTTCAGTTTTCTCTGCTTGAGGCTTACTGCTATTAAAAATTTGAAGCCTTTTATTATTAGATGGGTTTGGACTCCTCAGGTATATTGAAGATTCTTAAAAATTCTCTCCCATACAATATTTATAGTGGCAGTTAACTGTTCTGTGTTAGTTGTCAGGAAACCAATCAATTTGATGATTTGGCCTACACAGTTTTAAAATAAGGCAGTAGGGCAAGAAACACAGTCAAACAATCAACCACTTCTGAAAGAATTAGTACTGAAATAGTTAATGCTAGCTAAGTCTATCTGCTGGGTCTTTACAAGGCATGTAATTGCACCAGGGAGAAAATGCACTTGGACAGTGTGCAGATGTTTAATCTCTGTTTAGCTGTTTCCCATCCTTTCTATGGATTAGAGCCGTTCTGCTCTTCACTGCAGGACTGTAGAGTTGGATCTCTGTAATAACAAGATGCATGCTTCCGATGCCACCCATCTGCCTGATAATTGGTCTGACATTACTGAACACATAATTGTATGTTGTTATGCAAGGATCACAAGGTGCCTACAGACTGTGAGGCTGCAAATAATTAACCCAGGACTGAGTTCTTTGCTTAAAATTAGTAAGATCATGCTTATGGCAACATGAGCATGACCAATATATGTTAAAACCACATGAAACAGAGCAATTGATAATATATTCTTCCCCCTCATATCGCCCTTTCAACAGTCTGATGATGTTTTCAATCTGTTTCCTTCTGCTGACACAGTATTTCTGGCCATTTAAATCTGATAGGTGATTTCTTTTTCCCCAGGAAGAAATGGAGTACTCATTTCTCACAGTAACTGATGCCTTCATTCACTCTTAATTACATGGAGTACTGAAGGTGGCACTACTTTTTTGTAGTACTATTATGTCTCTAGGTCTGAGATGAGTGCCTGCTTGATCTATGATTTGTAGCATTAATGGGCTATATTTTAATTGTTGGCAAAAAAGGGTAATGAGAACTCAAACTATTAATAAATTCTTTGTTATAATTTAGAAACCTTTTCCCTAGACTTCACTTCATCTCTTCTATTTATTTATTTATTTATTGTTAATGGATCACAAGGTATAGGTAAATATTTCAGCTAGGTCTGAGCTGTCTAGGCTGAGAAAATATGAAAGAAATAGTTTAGAGTTTTGTGCTGGCAACGTGAGAAGATCTGGATTACCTTTACTGGGTTTGCGAGAGGTTGTTGAGGGAGGCAGAAAAGGGTTGGCAGGCGTGATCAGTAGAGAGAGCACAAAGAGACTTTAAGATGGCTTAACTTCTCTAAACGCTCTGTGTTCAAACTTCGGACTTTACAGTTTGAATGCCCACCCTGACTGATCAACAAAACAATTTTATTTAAACACTTTTGAAAGTTGTAGGGTGCTAAATTGTAGGGTGGTAATGTCAGCGAATAGGAACTGTAGTTATGCTACACTAGTTTAGTTCCATGGATTACCTATGAGACACAGTTACATATAGGAGGGATGGAAAGGGTTGTAATTTCAATATTAAGCAAAAATAATATTGGTAAAAAATGCATCCATCCTTCTGATGGCTAGCTGAAACGGCACTGGGTTACTGTCTGTCTCTATAAGCTACGTGGCATCCTGCTATTAAGTATTCTTTGTAAACTGTGTGCATGAAGAAATACCTTGGCCTTCATTTGCTTAATCTAAAATTCAAATGCTTGTTGCAGTGTGCAACTGCATTAAGAGTACTTAAACAAATTAAATGATTCAGTATGGTAGCTTTGAAAAATCTAATTTCCATGTGGGGCATCATTTTTATCATCTGGCAAGATGTCAAAACAGGAATTTTACATTGGCTGCTTTTTTGGTAATGTTTACTTTGCATTTGGTTCACTTTATTGTTAAATGTCAATCCGAACCCAAAACATGGACCTGTTTGTTTAGCTCACAAATGCTTAAGGAATGTTACAGATTTTTAGTACACATGCCGATATTTACCTTCTTACTCTGTTCTGACCTTCTCTTTTATGTAGAAGTTACTGTGAGCTCTGCTGGAGCAACACATGTATTGATGCAGTTTTAAACAAGGATTTTATCTGTGGTGTTTATGTAACTGCTTCTTTAGTGCCATTGCTGTTTTTAACATAATTATATATGTATGACATTTTGAAATATATACATTGCGCATATGGTACCTGGAAGATACCCTTGGTGTATTCAGTTTGTCAGTGACTTATTTTTGTCTGCTTCTTCTGTTGCTTTTACTATTCGTAAACAAGAATAATTTATTCCTTAAAAAAATTTAGCCTGTTTTCAATAATGAAGCAGCCTTTTGACAACCTTTAGGTAATATTTGTTCTAAAATCCCCAAAATTCATAAATTTATTATGAAGAAAAAAAGGTATGTACCTGGATACATCAGTAACTTATAGGGGAACTTATAGGGGTAATGACTAGTCAAGTTTGGTGAAGTTGCTTCTAGGATCGAAGTTAATTCTGTGTATGGCTGTCAGCAGGTCACTGCCTCAGGCTCCTTCGGTGGATGAACAAGAGCTTTAACAACAGTTCTGAAGGAAAGCTGCAGAGAGCTGCTGGTAAAAGAACTTTCCCCTTTGTTCATATTTTCTGCCTAACCTTGAGAACCTCAGATGTCATTCTTTTATTCCATTCCTTTTGGACAAATTTGGGCTGCTTTGAAGTTAACGGCAGCTTTGTCAGTGATTCTAGGAGATCTGCAATTCATTGCTATGTATGGTTTAGTTCATGAATTTAGATTGCAGAACAGTCTTTACTTTCTTTCTTCCCTTTTTTTTTTTTTTTCCAATTATAAGGGGACTAAAGAAAAAGTAGTTAAACCAATTCTGCATAAGGCAGTTATCAATCTGATTTCTGCAGCCGTGCAGGGAGGTGATCAGTACTACCACATGCTGCCAACAACCTGTTGTAAATCCTTTATAGGCTCTTAGAAAGCTAGTGCATAATTAACCTTTGCTTGAAAATATTCTCTTAACCAGAGAAGAAACCTCCCCAGATAAGCATGAAAAATATAATAGATGTGTCTAGATGTTTCTTTTCTGAACATTTTATTCCCAAGTGACATTGAGAACCATCAGGGTGGCAGCAACCTGCTCTGGAAGGCAACTTGTCTGAGCGATGTATTTGAGACCTTAGGGTTTCTGTGCAGCCTTAAATCTCACATACAGACCAAAAGAGTGTTTACTACTTTATAGCATGCAGCAAAACACAAGTTGAAATCTACAGTGTGGCCAAAACATGCTCTTAGTGAGAGAAAAGTGTATTCAGGAGAAACAAACAAAAAAATGCAAGGAAGTCAAAATCCAGTTCCAGGAGTGGAGTTAGAGTAATGGATGTGGGAGCACATGCTGATGTAAGCTATATGTCTGAAATGATCAACCCAATTACTTAATTGGACACTTCAGTTGTAGTCTTTGGGCAAATATTTATTCAAATGCAGAGCTTTTGTTGGACTTAGTCTGGTTCCTTTTAGCTGTTTGTAATCCCCGTTTCTCTTCCAAGACTGCAAGTCAACAACATTTTCAGGTGTTTTTATCTGCGCATCTGGAGTTACTGGCAACCATCCTAGATACAGGAGAAAGTGACTTGTTAAAGGTTTTGCCTTATTTGACCAGGATTCAGAGCATTAATCTTGTTCAAAACACCCATTTTTCTCTGCTAGTTGAAGTATAGGAGGTACTCATTCATCCTTCTGAGAGACTTGGCAGGGCTCTTGGGAGCTACAGATTCAAATTTCAGCCTACAGAGTTGTGGGCTGGAAGCCGATTCCTGAGCTGACATCGTATGCTCAGGGATGTATTACGTGTTTTTCTTTTTTTTGTTGCTGGTTTTTGTCAATATATATTAAAAATAAAAAGGGGGGGGGGGGGGAGGCATGTATGTTGCCAAGAGAGCTGGCAGAGGAACTGTTTTAAAGAGGATGAATGTAATTCTAGGCCTTTCACATCAGAAGTGAGGCATGTCCCCAAAACTGGGGAAGATTAACAAACGGGGCATGAATATTCTCAAGGTGATGAACTTTTCAATTTTGTTTTATTTTTTTTTTTTGGGGGGGGGGGGGGTTGTTTGTTTGTTTAATATGTTCCCTGGTTATTTGCCTTGCAGCAAATCTGGGAATACCAAGTACGTATGTCACGTTTTTTATCTATCTGTTTTCTGGAGAAAATATTCTTCCCAAGTACAGTCTTCTTGCGAATCCTGTGGTTTGATATCCTGCCTACTAGGAAAATAATGGTTCAGGAAGTGTCAGCTCTTAGTCGTACCTTCCTATAAACAAGAGGGAAGTTCTGAGTCTTTTTAAAGGTCTAGCTTTGCATTTTTCTTATAAACAAACGTTAAAAATTCAATGGGCTTTTTTTTCCTTTACTTAGTGTTGCTGGTTTTCTTTACTGAAACTTTTGAAATAGAAGAATTTTAGATGTGCCATGATCAAGAGAAGAATTAGACCAGTTCAATGTCCTTCTAATTTATGGTGATAGTTTTCCAGATTTGCTGTGTTCTTGTTCAGTATTTCTGCACTGTACAGCACCAGCTGAGTACCTCAAACAGTGCACTGTTGGATATTGCAACAACTCCCACATTTTTCTTAATGTTTTTCAAGAAATCTTTATCATCCTTCCTGTGGAAGACTTAAGAATTGCTCAAAAAATTGGCAATATTGGGAAAAACAAACAAACAAAAAAAACCACAGAAGACACATTTTTAGCTTTTGACCTGTAGACATCTATGAATCTTTAGTGTAAAGGTTCTGGACACATTGGCTTCCAAAACTTGATAATATTTTGATATTCCCATCTTTTTCACCCTCCCTAAACAGTGTGTTCCAGAAGTTTTTAGTATTACCTGCATAAATCAGAATTTCAGGGGAGTTTCATAGTGACGATACAGTGAGCATGTTATAAACAGACCTATCTTGAAGCACAACAATAAACTATTATTACATTCTTCCAAATGGTTTTGAAACTTCTCTCTCACCTTTCCTGAATTTTACCCTACTGTCTGATAAACATATCAAGCAGTATCCTAGGCTTTGCAGGCATTAAATTCAGCAGAATGTAAATTGTACTCTGTGTGTTTAAGCACTTTTTGGCACTTTTTCTCCTCCTGTAGAATCATCAGACTTTGTTACCCCAGTGACTACCATTTACTAGTGGGCTGGAATTAGCTGCATGTGATACTGTTTTAAAAAAAAATCTCAATCAGTGCACTAGAAACTTTTAATATTATCAAAATTAATTGCCATTTTATTTATGATCTTCTCACTTGATTGTATTATAGTTTTTTAATGTCACCAAACCATGTCAATAGCTGTTCAATAAAGTATCTGTCCTAAATGCTGTATTAGAAGCTGCATTTAATTGTCTTCTATTAGTCACTGCCAATTTAAGATCAGTGAATAAATATTTCAAATAACTAAGAATTTCAGTTTTTAAACAATTGCTCTGTGCTTTTAATTCAGAATAAGGTCATCTCACTCCCACTCGATGGTAGAAACTTTAAAAATATTTGAGCTTCTGAACATATTTTCATTTTTAAAAATGTGGTAGATGTAACAGTACGATAACCTCATTCTTATAAATTGAAGAAATGCAGTGCTGAGAAACCAAGCTGCAAAACAGGACTCACTTTGAAAACTGCCTTGAAAATCCAGAGGGGACAAAGTTCCCTGATCCAGAATGCTTGAGAGCTCTAAGTGGAAGGCTGCAAATAGTCAGTATAGACAAATAAGTGGGAGTATAAGAGCACAGAAATGGGTGTTGGCTGGCATGCTTTTTCTTTTTTGTTCAGCTGCTATTAAGCAGCTCTCATCCCTTAACTGCACTGTATTGCTTGGACACTGGACAGCTAATTCTCTCCTTTAATGACTTGTGGACATCACCTGAGCAGAAATGAAAGTTAAATCCATTCTGACTAGCTTAACTAATACAGACCCATTAGCTGTCACAGCTTTCTATGATTAGCCTTCAGTTTAGTGATTACAGAAAAATGTTAAATAGTCCCATTTGACTTTACAGAATAAAAGCAATTTAAGGTGTCTTTCAAGAGTTGTCTGCCTGCTAGTGTTTCGTTAGAAGAATCTAGTTTTGCATATCTTTAAAAAAGGAAACCCTGTGATTAATAGAATGAGTAAAGCATACAGTAAAACTGCCTCTGCAAGTCATATTTGGATTTTGATTTTTGTAGAGTAAGCTACAATTGTCAGCCCTTTCTCAGGAATGAAAAACTGGAATATCTCCGTGGCTAAATTGAAACCTTCTGGATGACATCTATGCTGTGCATATAGTTGATGAACTGAATACACATCCCAGAAGAGTTTGATAAGCTATATTTGCCCCCACTGCCCCAGCTGGGAATGTATGACTGGGTTGGGGAGAAGGTTATGTTCTAGGTACTGGCAGTATGTTGGTTGAGATTTTTGATGCAATGTGTAGTGCTAAATTAGTGACAAGTTCAAAAGACAGGAATGTGTTATGAAATGCTTCATAAATCAGAAAAAAAAAATCATCTATGGAAAGAAGCATGACAGGCTTTCAGAATGGCTTTAGCCTTTAGACTCTTGTCTCAGATACTTTTGCACATGTTTCTTAGTGTTGTGGAGCTGCTTCATTCATTCCTTCTGGGACTTAATGAAAAAGGATACCCCACATCAATAATAATGAAAATTAGTCCACACTGAAATTCAGATACCCTAGCTATTTCACGTATCTTACTATAAATCACTGGCAGTATTATGTTAAAGATATGACTAAGGATGAAAATACAGATGTTAATTTTTCAAATGTACAGTACTTTGTACAAAGAAAAGTCCTTCTTGTTATTCCTTTTTTTTAAAAAAAATAGATGGAAAATGATTAGTCCCATTATGTGGATGTGCTTATGTAACAGATTATAAATATATATGAAACCCTCCTTAGAGAAGATACAGTCTTTATTCCAGTGGTTTTAGTAACTTGCTGAGATGACAAATTTAGGAAAAAATTATAAGCCCTAATAAATGAATTTATCCTTCTCTCTTTAACATTTCAAATGCCACATCCATGTGAAAATCTCCTGATAGATGCATAAAATTTTACTTTCTGCTTTGGTTTTCTGTATTTTTTTTCTTTGAGCCTGTTTCTTCTCTCAAAGAGACACAGTAATTAATAAAAATTAGTAATTTATTGCTTTAGGTTATAAGTAAGAACACACCAAAATGAAACAAGTTTCTTAGTGCTCCTTATAAATAAGGATGTCCTGGGTTTTGTTCTGCAGAGGGACCAAACCAACCTGAGTCTATATCTTTGACTGGGTTTTGTATTCTGCGTTCTTTACTCCAAAAAATCAAAATGCTGTGCCTTGAAGCTACACCACAGAATAAAAATGCATGAAACTGAGAACGAATGGAGTTTTAATATCTTGAACTGAAAGTCTGCCTGTTACCTCTGACAGTATTTTTAAGTACCTTTCATACATCTATCTGTTTTAAATAATGATTCTTATCATTCTAAATAATGATACTGAGGAGCAAATATATATGATGTCAAAGAATGCCAAATAGAAAGAAATATTGGTATTGCTCTAAAACACACCTGAAATATGTTCTAGTATAAAGCTTTGTAATTAATAGATGGGTAGGCTTTTTGTTAATATACATTTCTGTCAATCTCTTCAAAGTGTTGGCTTGAAAGCTAGTGTATGCGTGTATATATATATATATGTTTTTATATATATGTGTATGTATTTATATATGTATATATATAAAAAATAGCAGGTCTCTAAAGTTACCTGTATGCTGTCAAATTGCTTAGCTGGAAAAATATGGGAGTGCTTTTTTGCAGGATAACAAATAGAAGTTTTTAATGGGATTAATGAGGAAGATGAAATATTTTGATGTTTCTTTTTATGTGCTGAGGAGGATTTTTTTTTTTTATTAAAATTTCTTTTAACAGTTTGGGTTCTATGATTATAATGGCTTTCAAAAGGGCAGTATTAAATGAGCTAGCTGTGAATGGGAAGGAAAAAAAAAAGCAAACTATTAATTCCTGGAACACTTGTGAAATCACCGATGGATGATTCATTGCTCAAGGGAAGTTGTTCTGGATGTTTGTGGCCATGCATTTTATCCTTCCCAGTTCTATCAGCTAGGGGCTCTAAATTTTTTAGTAAAGGTAGTCTTTGCTTATTTTCTTTTCTGTGTTCTTGGTTATGTGTATACTAAAAGCTACATGTGACTCAGCATTGGTCCCTAGTGTTGGGCCGTGGACTTTTAGGACAGGGAATATGGACTGTTTTGTGCTTATGGAATATTTGAGACAGGAGGATTCATTCTCACTTGATCCATAGTCACTAATATAATAAACAGCATTAATTACTAAAAAGCAGCAGTAGGAGTCAAAGGCAAGCAAACAATTACTCGAACTGTTAACGTTATCTAAGGTAATGTGAGAGCAGTTGCTCAGGAGCTCAGCTTTAAGTCTCAAGGAGTCTGTCCCTGTGGTATAGCCTTCCTGCAAGGGTTGCAACTGGAATGATTGGTTATTGCTGCTTTGCTCCAGACTTGGTTTTACAGAATTTTTAGTGATTACAATTCAATTATCCATGAATTAGTTTATTCCCATTTTTTCTTGGAGGTACTTTCATTACCTTCTCAGTCTCAGGGAGATTTAGTGCAGATCCTGAGTATGATGCTCAGGCAATGCTCTCAGCAGCTGAAACTAGAGCAGTCCCAAGTGGTCTTACTTTTAGTGTACTGAGGTTCTTCTGGAGGCATTTTCATTTAGGTCTCCAAACACATACTCCTGGGTGTCAACTCTGCCATCTACCAATTCTTATGCAGATATAAGTACAAGAATGAAAATCCTAGGATCATCATTAGCAGTAAAGTGTACCTTTCTGCAGTCCTATATTTTAAAATACTGTGTCACTACCAACCAGAGCTTTTTATTTTTTCAAAACGTTCTTCCCCATTAATTAAATTTTTGATTACACTTAATTTAGTATACATTTTTGTTAAAATTTTATGCATTTGAGAAAGGTGTTTTGACAGAATACAAAATCAACTAAAGTATGTATTTCTCCTTTGTTCTGATTTATTAGTTGTCTATCTGGAGCACTGGAATTAGTTTTCTGTTTAAAAAAAAAATCCTCTTTGTACCTGTGTATGTTACTTGTGTGAAACCAGAAGGGTTTTATTGGAGGACAGTAAATCATATTGATGTCAACAGAACAATAGACAAAGTACTGACAGAAAAAACTGTCTCACAAAATGTGCACCTTGGTTGAGGGATTTAATAGAATCAACCAACTACCTCTTAGAGTCCTTTTCAGTGTTTTTAAATACTCTGTGGACTGACAAAATGCCACATTATATAAAGTCTCTTCATGGTGATTTTTGTATGTATGCTTAGAGAAATGATGTCACTAATTTTCATAGTAACATGGATTATCGCATATACTTGTTTCCTAAGTATTGGTAGATTTTTTACATCAGGTTCATATTTCCCAATAACTCATTATCAAATCACATTTGGAATTACTTAGGTAAGAATGCAGTCATAGGTTTGGTATTACTCATGACCTTCACCAAACAACAAGAGGCTGCTGCATCCATCTTATGCATGACAGGAATGTTTAATCGCCATTCTCCAGTAATATGCTAGTGTAATGTGAGTGAAATGCATACGGTCATATTGTCCCTTCCCTGCACACTACGAAATCACCCTAATCATCCTCACAGTGAACTATATGGTTTATATTTTTTTTCCATGTCCTTGTAACTAAAATATTTGTGTAGTTAAAATAGGTCTTAACAGGGAGGTTCTATCAGTATGTAGAAGTGAGATATACTTTTCCTTTCATGTATTTGGACAATGCGGTGATTTACTGTGTAGTAGTTGGAAGTTAATGTTTTAATTTCATGTAACCATTTCAGAAGTTTGATTATCTCAAGCTCTGCTATCTGTAAGCATAAAGAATTGTGACTTGTTCGAAAGAACAGATCTAATTAAAACTCATGATCTTTAGGATATTCTGAAGTTTAAAATAAAATCTGAATGAAGAATTGTAATGTTGAAGTTTCTCACCAAAGAAATATTAGATCTGTGAAAGTATTGCTTTATAGCAACATGTGCGTTTACTGATTATCCTAAATACACAGGATTGATGGTAATGCTTTCCAATCGTACTGTTTACTAAATAGAGATTTTAGCAACTGGTCCTTTGGCAGGTAGCTAATAATTGATGCTCTAAATCATTAAAAATTTGTTTTTGATGACTTGATATAGTATATATTTCCACTATAAAGCAATATATACTTTTGTAACTGCATGTAGGAGGAAAAAAAAAGGTTCCCCAAACTAAACCGCTCTATTCTGATGAGTTCAGTAAGATTCTCATGGAGAACACACATTTTCCCACCCAATGAGCGTTTATGGATGAATTTTTCTGTCAAATAATTTGTGACCATCTCTATTAAATACATCTAAGGTGCATTTTCTTCTTCCAGATAAAAGACTGAGTAACACACAGAAGCGAGCCTGTGAACCCCTAATGAAAGTTTCTATTTCTCATGTGAACGTACTTCTCTGTTCACTGAGGCATAAGACCCATCAGTGATTTCTTCAAATGGTCCTGACAGCAATGAACAAAGAAATTAATAACAAAATCCACATGGCTAATGTATCCATTTTCAGTACCTAGTTAAACAGTGTTTGGAAACGCCTTGAAAAATAAAAGTTAAGTCACATAACAGGAACCTCTATGTATTTCTAAATCTGTAAGTTTCCCCTTTGAACTGGGAGCACAATCGTGTGCATCAGAATGTCTTAAAAAGAAACAAAGGGATTACAATAGAGCCAGTAATGCAAACCAGCTTTAGGTACTCAGGACACAGGCTGTATATAAGACTCTGTGTTTGAAGAAGCGATTAAGCTTGAGAGTCCAACCCCCAGTGGACAGATCTGGGGTGAGGGTTATTTTGTGATCTGTGATAGAGCTTATTCCTCTGTCTCTTCCAAAAACATTTTAATCCGATCACAACAGCAGATTATATGAAGCCAAGAGGCTTGGCATTGGTAAAAACAGTGTACCCAGCTGCACACTCTAACCTCTGAAGAGAGATTGCCTTTCTGGTAAAATCTGTTGTGAGGTGCGCTCAAACTCAAACCTCCTGCCACTCTCTTCTGCTTACCCCTGATATGAAATAGACCTTAGGGTACATAATCTTGCAGTGTGAAAGTGTGCTAATATGTGCTTCAATATTTTATACACTGAAGGGACAAAAATACATCCCACCAAGTTTTCCTAAATCTTCCCAAATTTTCCTCTGTTCTTTCCCTGCTACTCTGTCTGTAGTCTTCTGCATCTTCTAATTCTCCACCAAGCTAATGTTATTTAATGGTCAGCTGAACTGTGTGGTTGATGTACCTATGTATTTTCTAAAATTGATATTTAGACAAAACAGAGAATTTCAAGATTTTAAAGCCTTCAGCTTTTTTCATTCAAATGTGTGTGGCCTTAACGGGACCTGAAGCAATCCCATTATGTAACTGGTAACTCCTTAAAGAAGTTGCATTGTGAAATCAAGACCTTTCAGTAATGAACAGTTCATCTTCCCTGATTTGGGAAGCAAAGAAAGTTCTTACATTTGGGTTTCATCGATGTTGTTCATCCTTGATAGGGTTGTGGGCCTGCCTTGGTAAATTGCAGTAGAGTACAATGCAAATGATCCAAGAGTTAGAGTATGTGGTTGGCAGTGAATTTTTGGAGTGTCAAAGCCTTGGGTATATGATCAATTATTAATGGTCTCAACTATCGGGGATGGGGAAGTGGACTATGCTTCCATTCTTTAAACAAATTTCTTGGTTAATACAGAACTTATCTAGTCAGTTGATTTGTCATTTCTGGAGTACTTCTCAGGCTCTGAAGTCATAAGAATTGCGGTAGCTCAGCTGAAAGGGGAATGAAAGAGGGCGTGAGGGAGACGGAACAATTTCAAAGTGGTAAAATGCTCTGTTTTGTAGGCACATCAGCCAGAAGAGGATAGACTGAAACTTACACAAAGTTTCAAGCTATATAAGAAACACATTAAGGCTTGTTAAGCATGCAAATGGTTCAGAAATTCAATAACCTTCCCGTTATGAATACGAACAGGTAAAGATAAAACATTTGTTGGGTTACCTCTCAGGTTCTTTGATCATCTTGGATGAGTGAATTAGCTAATACAGAAATGGATTTATCCTGCCTTAGGGTGGAAATATGAACTAGATAATATCCTGAGATATCTGCTTGCCCTTTTGTTCACTGAATGGCATAACAAGAACATGCTGCAGTAGAGTGGGTTATAAAACCCCTCTCTCTCATTTGTGTTTTTGTGAAGACAAAGAATTATCATCAACCACTTTAAGAATAAACCCATTATTAAACATGTAACGTGAAAGGAAAAATGGTTTATTTGTAAAGCAGTGGATACACTTTGATTAATTGTTAAGCATTACATAAAAATTCTTTTTAAAATTGCTTCTTGTGCAGCAGTTTAGCTGTGGAATGAACAACTCAAGCGGTTGATGTATTGGCAGATACATACCTAGCAAATGAGTTCTAAATTATTCACTTTGATTACCAGCAGTTATCACATATGTTGATATTTATCCCTTTTCTTTGTATAATGCAGAAGATAATCTGTTATCAACACTTCTTGGAAGTAACTACTTTTTGGTGTTGGGAGAAGTTTCTTTTTCATTTTGAGCTTTTTTCGAGGATTTTCTCCTTGATTAAATGTGATTGAGAATTGTTGCCTTTTTTTTTTTTTTTTTTTTTTTAAGGTCACTTGCAAAGGTGAAACTAAATCTTAAGTTGTACCCCTTATTGTTAATTGTAATTTCTTCTTGTTTTCCTCCCATAAGCTAGACTTTGCTCTGGAGAAGTGAGGTCTTGTATAGTGGAGGGATACCCAAAGGTGACAAAGTAACAGGAGGCCTTTTCATTTTGCTGACAGAGGAGCAAACAAGCGTGTCTTCCCCAGTCCCAGATTTACAATTATGGTGAGAAAGAGACACATGCTAGAAACTGAGTCTGTTGGACTTAGCTAGCTCCCCAAAGGAGATAAAAAGAGAGATTTGAATGCTGAGACTTGTTTTTATGTCCTCCTCTTTTCCCTCTCCCTTTAGCTTGGAAAGGGGATGGAAGGTGACACTTTTGCTTTGTTTAGCTGGTGAAAACATGTGCAACTGATAACCACTAGTTCTGCACTAATGTTGGAGATGTACAAGGGACAGGTGCTTATCACGAAAATGAGCAGCAGCTGATTGCCAGGGAGCATCAATATTGTCTTGAATAAAATACCCAACAAATTCCAGACAGCCAAGTATATTGTTTTTAGTCTCTATTTCATCTGTGTAGATATGGTTGTTCAAATGCAGTGACTTAGTTGTTAAGCTATTCAAATTACTTTCTTCAACTGTCTTATCTTAAGAGTACTCTTGATGGATAAGAAATGTGCTGTTCCACATCTTACAATCAGATCACCTCTGAAGAACAATTGGAATAGATGTGTAACATCATTTTTTTCCCACTTAATTGTTCATTGAAATACATTTAAAATGTTTCTTCTAATAAGCTATTAATTTTCTGAAATCTTTTAAAATAGTGATTGTATCATTTTAGATCTTTGCAGGATAGTGTACAATGTTTCATACAAGTTACAAATGAACATTTTTGTCTTTACTATATGACATTTAAAGTGAAATAAACAAATGTGCTGTCAACTTTATGCTGAAAGATTAAACAATTTGAGAGCCATTCAACTTCTGTGTGCTTTCTAAAGAACACCAATTATGGTAAAATTTGTTCATTTTAGCAACATGATTGAAAGGTGATAACCCAAGACCAACATTTTAGAAGAATATGTTAGCACTGATAACAGATGTTTTTTTCCACAAGTACCTTCTCTCTTAAGCATGCAGGTGGCTGTGGTTAGAAGAGTTTTTCTGTGTTGCATATGATGGGATAAAATGGGGTTGATTTTTCTTGGAATCCTGTAAACTGTTTTATTGTGATCCCTTTGCTGAAGTACCAATTATCTGAAGCTGTCTTGACTTCATTTCACTTGTTTCAATAAGACTTCTTATGGTGAGAGTTATTTTTCACTTTTGAAATCATATATATACATGAATGGGGAACAACGATGACATGAAGCTTCTTTTTGAACCTTCCCAAGGTTAGGATTCTAATGTAATTTGAACTTTCTTAGTCTTTTCTGCATTATGATGGTTTCTCTTCCCTATTCTGCAGTTGGTCAGAACTTCTGTTAAAATAAATAAATAAATGAAATTTCTGATACCTCATGTAATGGGGTTCAAGATGATGTTCAGATAACGCTGGCCTTTCCTTACCTTAAATTCATGTCTAAGTTCATTAAATTTCTTGTTATATTTGACACAGGCTCCTTACAGCCTTATAAACCATAACTGTTTTTTTATATATTTAAAATTCTTATATAACTTGGCATAAACTATAATTTAAAATTCTCATGTAACTTGGTATTGTTAATTTCTTTTCCCAAAGGCTAGACCTCATTTCTCTATTTTTTTAAGTTAATATCCCAGATTTTTCAGTACCTGTATGATTGAGTGATTTCTTTGTATCTTTATTTTTGCATACTTTTCCCAAAGCAGTGTTAGGAAATACAAACAGTGTTCCAAATATGCTCTGAGCCTCATGTATGCAATAGATAACGTTCTTCTGACTTACAATATCTTCATACATCCAGCTATTCAAAAATATGTAAATAAGTAGTAGTTGCATTTGAATCAGCAGTACCATAGGATTAAACTTTTAGTAGATTTTTTTTTCCCTGTAGCTTTTATTTAAAATATGTTTCTTTATAATTGGCAACTAAAGAAATGATCTAATTTATTGCATAATCTGCACTTTAAAAAGTCAGTTCAGGTACCAGAACCAATCTCTTTTTATCAAATCAATTTCTGTACAAGCTCATCTACCTGCTTGTAAAGCATCTGCACAGAATGGTAATTTATCAAGCTTAATCCGTGAGAATTTTCTCTCAACTTTGCAGTAGTGATTTAAGCTATTTTTGGTTCTGTAGGAATACATTTATAATAGGGAAAAAATCTTTAAATTCTTTGTTAGAACTGTTGCTAAATACCATTTTATCTAAATTGTCTTTTATATTTGAGAGTTAGCTGATAAGGAGTGTCTCTTACAATACTACATTCATAAGAACTAGAAGTAAAGATAAATAGTGTCCCGTGTTCCTTTATGGTCAGTGCTTTCTGTAATATCAGAATTGTTTACCAAATTATTGGTAAATGCTTTTCCATTCTGAGTCCCTTGAGTATCTTTTAATAAAATCTTTACTTTTTTTTTTTCTTTTCTTCCCCCCAAAGCTAAGCTGCCTTGCTGCCTTGGAGTCTTGAGAAGGCAGTGTTCTGTGGTATAAGCTAAAACAGATCTGATTCTGATGAAGTAGATGTGTAGGAAGTGAGTCATCTGACACCCGCTTTACTGGCTCCTTGGACACTTAACTAAGTAATTACCTTAGTAGCTCTATTACCGCTTACACTACAATTAGTGATCTGTGGATACTTTTTTGTGCCATTTTCCAAACCTTACTTTATTATTCCTTCTATGCGCCTGAGAATTCTGTTTGTATCTATACAACTTTATTGTTTATCTTCTTAAATTAACTCAAACTACAAAATTTTCTTGGTTTTGATTGCGCCATGCTGCAAGGCTCTTTTGTTGAGGCTTCTGTTGACTTCCTTTTCCTTCCTTCCTGTAAAGGAAGGGGCCAATTTAATAAATATCACATAAAGTTCATTTTTTTTTTTTTTGCTGCACAGAATGATAGAAAACAGGCATTGTAAGGAAACTGTCCTAAAGGTTAGTTAGATAATCATATTCTCTTTAGAATTCTGTGGTTCTTTAACTGTATAGAAGGATTACGAATTTTACTATAAATGGATTTGAAGCTTTCCTTAGAACAATATGACACTGGGGTGTTTGTTACACACGCTGGTTTTATCTCTGTTAGGGACTATAAGATATTATCTAAAGGACTATTATTGTGGTGCAACATAAGTTATAATTCTTCAGTTTCTTTTTTTTTGTTTTTCTTTTTAATACCAAGAAATCCTTGTTTTTGTTGTTGTTGTTTTACTTTTTGTTATAGGGAAGTACTTTGGCTATTTTTCAAGTCCCATCAAAAGCCCGTCCTGGACAGCAGTGTCACTTGATATCTCACTTTTAACTACTACTTTTTCTGGACCTTTTTTTTTTTTTTAATCCTGGTAATAATCCTTCCCTTTTCTATCTCAAGCCCAGTTGTGCAAAATATCAGGTCTGTGGCATGGATAATGAGAATGAAGAAGTTCCCCTTTAGTAAAAGGGCTTCAGGACTGAACCACATTGTTTGTTTCTATCTGTATGGTTCTGGATTTTAGGGCAATGATTTGTCTATCTAGCCTGAGTCTTGGAGGTACTTTATTTCAGCATCTATTTTTTAGCTATATATTTGAGTTCTGTGCCATCCCAAAAATTCAAAGTTGAACACACTGTTCAACTGTACAGATGCATCCAAAAGTGAGGTTGTTGTTGTTGTTATTATTATTATTATTTATTGTATGTAACATTGGATCCCATATCACTGTCATTTCCTGATTCTGCAAAGTAAAGGATCATCACCAAGGTGTACTGTGGTGAGAAAACAGCAGTAAGTAGGGGTTAGTAATGACTTTGCAGAAAGAGACAGTAGGGTAAAGAAATATCTCAGGATAAAGAGTCCTTGTTAAATAATACGGTAGATTTAAGGATTTTCTCTGAAGATGAGGAAAAATAATTCCTGACTCTGAAAGCATGTTTACACACAAAGGCATGCTCACACTAAAACAAAGGCTAATTCGTAGGCCCTGCTTTTGTCTGCGGCATGTGGTTGGGCTGTTTGGCACACTAAAATCCAGTGCAGGATCCAATCCCCCATATACGGATGAGTAAAACATTCTTGTCGTAAGGGTCTAAAGAGGGAGGAATTGAGCCATACTGGAACCTTGATTTGTTTGAGAGAGCTAGTGAAAAGTCCCTTAAGATTCTGTTGTTTGTTATGAGTCTGTAATAGTTTTCACTGAATAAAACTTCCTAGTTTTGCCTTATAAAAACAAAATTAACACATTAAAATGCGTTAATATGCAGAAAATCTCGCTTTCTAGGTCTTAGACCATAATTTCGTCAATTCTGATGTCCCTAGCATTGGATCACTTTTCTGTGTTTGCTTGCAGATAGCTAGCTGGTAGCCTTTCTGAGCTGAACAGCCTGTGCATACAAAATATTAATAAACCAGAAACATATAGTTCCAAGACAAGCAATTTTAAAAAATCACATTATGTATACTTAATGCCTAACTGACCTTTTCTGCTGTTTCTTAAATCTCTTAAAAATTCATCTAATTTCAAAGCCAGAGTATTAGCCCATTTATATGTAAATTGCCTTTAATTCATGCGTTGATTTGAAAGACTAATCCAAAAGATCCTTTACCACAGGTGACCTTTTTGACACTGTACTTCTGGGGAGACTGTGAAGTGGTTTCTTATGACCTCACATCCACCTGTAGCATAGCATATTCCTACTTCAGTCTGTATAAATCAGCCATAAGTGAGTGGTTTTCAAACAACATTGAATTATTAACACTATAACTGTCTTGGTTACTGTTATAGTTAAAATAACTCCCATTTAAACCAGTGATTACTTTATATTGGTTTTCTTGCTTAGTTTAGATGTCAAACATAATTAAGGTATCTCCTGATTATGCCCTTTGCATAAAAAATAGTAGGATAATTTAGCTTTTAAGTGACAGTCTCCATAAACTGTAAATTTCAAAAAATATTCAATATTTATTATTGTCCAGAATATCATGTCACCACAACAGTCGATAGAACAAATATACTGTTTGACTTTAGCATTTCCTTTAATAAAGGTGAAATATTCCCTTTTCACAAGATAGTGGACAAAATGGAATTATGATATGTTAGGATGTCCGTTCACTGTCCTGAAGGTATCTCTTCAACATCTGTTGTAGTGTAAATTTTGCTGCAGACTGAAGAATCACGTGGCTTGGAGGACAGCATAATTCACTATTTTCTCAGTGTGGCAGGTTATTACTGGGAAGTTGCATACTAATTCTGTTGAATTGCAGCAGTTTCTTGTTGCTAATATATAATATTGAATAAAATAAATCCCATTTTCGTCTCTCTTTACAAGTCAACTTCATTTTTTTTTTCAGTTAAAGCTTCAGAAGAAACAGTACAAATATTTAGTGTTAAAGGTTGTTAGGTACTTCCATGTTCATCAATGAGATGACAAACGATGTGATATTCTCATTACATATTTTTAGTTTAGTTATGATGACTTTTTTTTTTACTAGGGAAAAACGAAATCTGCCTTTTAAAATCCATTTAGGCAATGAAGCGTACCAGACAGTGCATTTTTACATTATTATTATACAATAAGCAAAGATTATTTTTGTGTTGTATGCTTCATATAAGACATAAAATACTTTACACTGTGAATTATAATAAAGGAGTAACACTTTGCCAAGATGAGAAAAATATGCAAAAATTTGTAGTAATAGAAGCAAAAAAAGGGGAGAGTATGGTCTGTGTCTATATCACATTTTTTCAGTCATGTCAGGATAAATTAGTCTTAATGGTCTTTGTGGGAGGACAGGCCTGTCTAATCTCTTTTGACTAAGGAGATTTCAGAAGAATGAGAACAAGATAGAATCAGAAGTGGTGTTTTGTCATTTGTTGGGGGGGAAATTAAGAAAACCACCTAGCAATCATTATTTGCAGGAAATTATAAATTGTTGTAACATTTGAAGACCTAGTGTAGTTTTAAATGCAGAGTAATTCAGTACAAGTTAATGTAATTATGGGAGATATGATGAAACCACACAAGAAATATTGATACTGTGAAGGAGATACTTCTAAAAGTGAGGTTTAATAGTTCAGCTATCCACTTACCTGATATTTTAGCTAGAAGTTGTTATAGATATCCTAAATCAAACTGTGGAGCTTTCTTACCATTAATAAACTCTACATCACTACTGGGTGCAGACAGTTCCTTTTCCTTCTGAAACAGTGACTAAGTACTTAATTACCCGGAGTTAATAGAGTTACCTCTGCGTATAAGGATCAAAAAGGGTTTTGTATTATATAATAATAATGAAAAAAGATAATAATATAATGATAATATAATGAAAAAAAAATTGATTAGGGTTGAACAGATATGTATATTCAAAATGTAGGGGAAAAAAATATAGATAGTGGGAGGAGGTCCCAATTATCTGATGTTGTCTTGAAGGCCTGAGGAAGAGCTGGACTGAATGGCTGTAGCTGTTCAAATCACATGCATAAGGGCATACGTTAGTATCCTTGTATAGTTTGCTTATGCATGTGATTACCCTTATTATTTGGTATGGCAATACAGTTATCTGCTTAAAAATTAGAGATAATTGGGTAATTAAAGGAATAAATGTAGGAAAAGCTACCAAAAATTAGCTGCACATGCCAACAATGTGGTGTTTGTTGCTGAGCCAAGGCCAAGAACTGAACCATCTAATGTGAGATTGATAATTCTGAATATTCTGGGTTTGAAGGTACTCATGAAAAGCTTGAAATGGTAGTATTGGATTTCATTACCAAACCCAGAAGGTGGTGTCCTTGTAGAGGTTACTTTGCTTTGCTGTTATCACAGTGTGATATGATAAGGAGTAGGATGTTTTTTACTGTTACAGAATGTCAGCTTTGGGGTAGAGATGAAAGGAAATAGATACTTCAGTTTGTCTTGCACTGGTGTAAATGCAGACATAAATATGGTTATGTATTTGTTTATATATATGCTTCTGTTATGCAGACAACAGAATGCAAGAGTAGTGGTATTAACAAGTGAATAAAAGTAAGATGAGAAAAGAAAGCTTTGGTTAGTGTTAGTATTTAAATACCCTCATTATCTATTTCACCTGTCTTGATAACTGAGTGGTAAATAAGAATGATAGAACATCCTGAGTTGGAAGGGACCCATGTGTCCAAATGCTGGCTCCACACAGGACCACCAAAAATCAAACCCTATGTGTGAGAACATTGTCCAAATGTTTCTTGAACTCTGGCAGGCTCAATGCCATGACCACTGCCCTGGGGAGCCTGTTCCAGTGCCTGACCACCCTCTTGCTGAAGAACCTTTTCCTGACATCCAGCCTGACCCTACCCTGTTGCAGCTCCATGCTGTTTCCTCAGGTCCTTTTGTCACCTCCTGGAGTGTATGTGAGAAAAATGAAGGAAAAGCACAAAGTCATCAAATGTAGAGTGTGTTTTGAATTAGTGAAAAATACGTGCACTATTAAGAGTGATAAAACTTGCTTATTGCCTTGCTATAGTTTATTACTGCAAAGAGTCTGCCTCAGTGACTACACCCTTGCAGAAAGCCATGTCCATTACTCTCCCAAAGCCCTGGACTGGGGTTCTGTTCAGCTGATACAAAAAATTTTGAAGAACGTTGATATTGGGTACTAGTGCAGAGAAAAGACTTGAATTTTCAGATGTTTCAGATTGAAATGATTCAGCTTCATGTTTGTGTGCATACAAAAGCATGTAATGTTTAACAGTTGTACATACAAATTCATCTGCTGTGTTTACTGTGTGCTAGGTATATAAAATTAAGAACTTAATCTGTTTTTCTTCAAAAATTTAATGGATATTTCTATTTAAGTGTAAGAGGTGTTCCAGGGTAGAATGATGCTGAACTAGGTATTAGAACTTTGAATACATATGAAATATTAGCTGGAGCTTCCAGGATCCATGATTTGAATTCATTGCATCCCCATTTGACTGTTGCTTGATGACTCTCTTCACCACAGTAGACAACAAACATCTCTCTCAACAGAGCTACTTTAAGTTAAGCCTCTGCTGCGGCAGGTGTCATTTAATGGGGTGGGACTTACGACTTTATGGAAGTCAATACCTGAGAGATGAATTTATGTACAAACCTGGGAGGATCAAGGAGATTGATAATGATATATTCACAGGGTAACTGTCATGAGGGACAGGACTGCAGTACCAGGAATAAATGAAGATCTTGGTTAAGCAAGATAATACTTCATGGAATGACAGCAAAAATAAGATGACAGAAAAGATTTATATTGATCAAAAGAAATACTAGCCTTGGGCTAAAGGAACAAAGGGATTAACAAAAAGTGATGCAACTGGCACTCAACGACTTAACTCTGACATGATTCAGTGGACACACCTTGGAAAGTCTGTGAATTCATGTGTCAAGGAGAGGGTTTGATAGCTATATTAGGGCTGAAGTATTCTTAAACAGGATGTAAACATTAGAGGGGAAAAAAATGGCATGTAAAGGAGTGAATGAGATTATGTACTCTGCTCCTTTCCATTATTTCTTAAAAAGACTGCTGTAAAGATACCCTCAGTGTTGCAGGCCAGGAAAGGGCTGCATTAACTTTTCAGTGCTGTGGAGACAGATTTTTCCGTGACTGTGTTGTCTTTATTCAGGACGGCATGACTTACTGCCCACCAAACAGATAACTGGACTTGCCTTCATAAAAGATGTTCCAGTTAGACAAGTTTTATGTCCTGTGTTAGTGCACTCATGTTTTATTAGTTATGCAGTGTTATAAGGAGAATTGGGGCCCTTTCTATAAAGGCAGTTAGATGATCACTCTCCCTACTATAATTTCAATGGCTGGAGTTGCATCTTATTACAATAATAATACACAAATAAAGTAGGAAATACATTTTTCCTTTTGGAGAAAAGGAGAGATTGCATCCTTTTTCCTCAACTAGGCTTTTAGTGGTATGGTCTCTTGACATTCATGTTAGCTGTTCAATGATGGGTTCACTGCTCTCTCCAGTCATCTAGTAAATGAAGTATCTGTGCTCCCTGTGAGCTTTTGAAACAAAGGGCTCAAGACTCTGTAAAGTGTTTGCCTGACTTGTGCTGTCTCAGAGGATCAACAAAGAGGAGTATAGTAAATAAGTGTATCGAAGATTATGTCTGGTTAAATTCTGGCATGTGAGATGAACAGTGCTGTTGGATAACCAAGCCTGAACCATGACAAGGAGCAAAGGAATATGGGGACAAGGGGAAGGCAGACAAACATTTGAAGCAGTCTTAATCAAAGAGTGATGTTCAGGTTGTTATAAATTAACAAATCCATACAAAGTGAGATTTGTCTGTAAACTTTTGTTGTACTGGCATTTCTGTCCCTTTTCAATAGATTTTTAGAATACTCTGGCTGATACAGAAAGCAGCTGTACAGCAAGACAGCATGCTTGGGACCTTTAGCTTGGATTTTTGCCTGGAATTTTTGGACAACAACAAAACTATCTCATCTAGAACTTGATGGGCTCTGGGCACTGAATTCCATGATTTTCTACATCTATTTCAGGAGTAATATATAAATGAACTGAGGTAAGCATCAACTGAAGACATCTCTTCTGGCAGAGGGGAAGTCTCTTGTGCTATTCCTATTTTTTGCATCAGTTTTGATTGCATATTAGTGAAAAGTCAGTAAGAGATGGGAATGTGGAATGTAGCTGGCCCATAGCTTCTTCAGGTTGTCTTCTCTCAAAGTACCTTTTCTGTCCTATGCAAAGGAATATATTTCTGAGGTCTGAGTGTTTTCAGACCTTAAAGCTTTCTGAACATAGTCCAGAAATATGACAGCAGGCTTTGACTATGAAAATTTTGTTGTGAGAACTGTGAAAGCTTTATCTGTGAACTTTTTTACCTCTTCTTGGTATTTGTTTCACTTTAGAGTATTTATATTGAGAATATCCCTGCCTGGCATTTTCTTCTTCTTTAGCAGCTTCCAGGCTTTTCAATATTGACTTTGTTTTATCCAGTTCTTAATTTCTTCAGCAGATTTCTTTTTCTGTTCAAAGGGAATCACAGATCATAGCTAGGAATTTTAACAATATTTTCCAAACCCTATATTAGAAGATGACTGGTGTTCTGATACTTGCTGTAGACAAATATTCAGCAAAGAACCCATTAAAGGTTCTCTCTCTGATTTACAAGGAGTAATCTCAGAAGTTTTGTCTCGCATTTCTTTGGCCATTTACATTTTGGCACTAGAGCAATTAAGAATTGCATTCTTTTTGATGAAGTTCAATTTGGAACCTCTCTTATTGTTCTTCAGAAAACTCTTCTTCATGACAAGAGGTCCTGATCTTCAAGATGTTTCAGTGTTTTTTTTTTTCTTTCTTTTTGGCCTCTTGATATAATAGTTAAGACAAATACCACAAAATATGAGACCACATTTTATCCTTATGCAAATAGAATTTCCTTGTGCAAATTCTACAAAGCAAATTGTTTTGCTTATGCCATTTGTTTTGTGTAAAACATAGTTAAACTGAAGTTTAAGGGTCATCTGTTCTTCCCCTATGCAGCCTATTTCATAGTTTAGATATACTAGCTGATTTTGGGCTAGTTCTCAGTATGTATATAGCTTTAAGTATGAGACATATCGTTGTCTAATTCTTAAGCTCAGCTTCATTTTTCTTTGTGGAAATGAAGCAAAAGGGAATACTTGTTTTATGTTTATATCTCTAGTTAATTATTTTCAACTTTCTTTCATTTGCGCTATAGTAATGGAGTACAGCCACATTTTATCTAAAAATACTGAAGGGCAAAGAACTTTTCAGATTGAATGTTTGCATCTTTTTCTTTTTTTAATATGGAAATTCTGTTGCTCAGTTTTTCAAAAAGCTAATTGGATTTATGAAAGTTAAGTCAATTTCCTTTGACACTGTCCCTTTAAGAAGAAACCTCTAATTTGCTCAATAAAATTAATGTTTATTTCCTGCTATTTAAGCTGTTACTGATCAGATAAAAAAATTTCATTTTTTTAAATTTTTATTTATTTTTTTTTTTCCAGTGAGGGCAATTTAAGTGAATGGATACTTTGAAGGGAAAAGGCTTGCTAGACTTGTCTATCAGTGTTATCTTGTATTCATTTCATAATCCTCTCAGTACCACAATGAAACTACTTCATTGTGCAACTTCGGTGCATCTTTTTTTTTTTTTTTTGGTACAATTTTGCAATTCTAATATCTCCTTGCTATTGTGTTACGAAAGAATTGAGGAACCAGTGTATTTGCATGAAGGACATTTTAAATTCTAATGTCAAGGGTCATTAATCATTTTTGTTGTTATACTTACAAAGCTCAGTTTCTGCATACTGAAGAGGCTGTGGGGTAGGAATCCATTTTGGAAATAAATCTTTCAGATTACCCTTTCATTTTATGTGAGTTGCCAACTACAAATTGAAAAAAATGCCAAGCCAAGGTAGTTCACATATTTGATTTTTTTGCATCTGATATTCATATTTTTTTTTTTGAGAACTTATGTTGTCATTAACTTTTTCCGCAAATTATATTCTTTTTTTTTTCAATCTTCGTTCCTTTAAACTTTTCTTTCTTTAGTTTTCTGTTTGCAAATCTTGTCATTAACTTTTTCCACAAATTATATTCCTTTTTTTTTTTTTTTTTTTTCAATCTTCGTTCCTTTAAACTTTTCTTTCTTTAGTTTTCTGTTTGCAAATCTTTTCCTGGAGAATTACCTTAAAAGCATTTATTGTTTAATTGTAAACTAGATATGCATATACCGGGTTATTTGGATTCATTAGATTGCTATTTTTTTTTTTGTGAAGGCAGGAATGTATTTGTACCAAAATGAAGTTAGACTTTACTTAGTTAATGGCTAAAAAGAGCTGTATGCATGAAAACCGTAATTACTGTATTATTAATAATAACAAAATCAGAGGTCAATTTGTCAATGGCATGAATGCTTATAGATTTTGATGTTTTGAGTAACATTAAAGCTAATTAACTCTGCTTTTCTTAAGAAAGGTTCAGGGTGATCTTTAATGCATCTGATGTTGGCTGGAACAAAGTGCTGCGGATTCCTCCTACATGCTGCTGTTATAGGATGTGGCACTAGGGGATGTGATTTAGTGATGGGACTTGGTATGTCAGTTTCATAGCTGGATTTAATAATCTTGAAGGTCTTTTCCAACTGAGATGATTCTATGGTTCTATGATACAGGTTAACCTGACTTTTTGTTCAGTTATTTATTGTCCTGCTTAACTGCTGGTGGCCGTGCCTCAAAGTGAATTGATTGTAATTTCCTTGTTAGCAGAATAATGATGATGCAATAGGAATGTTTTGAGTGAAGAGCAGAAGTTTAATCAGCACAGCTGTTTGGTTGTCAACTTGGAGCATTGCTCCTGTGGAGGATTGAACCTTTCTATTTATCTCAGTGCTGGAACTCAGGAGGGATGTGTGTGAGGCTGTCTTCTCAGAACCATTGACTCTTCTTTGAGTAGAAAAGTTGATACCTTGCAGTTTGACAGCAGCTTGGGGCCAAAAAAGGGGAAGCTTGTTTTTAAATAAATGCTTGCACTAAATAAATACATCCATGAGAATAAGGGATTACATTTTTTTTTCCTATAACTTTAAAAATAAAAATCCCAGCACACAAATAGTCAGCTGGAAGTCTTCAGTCTAGCTTAGTAAGCAGGAAATGTAGTAAGTGGTTATGAGATAAATATTTGCTATAGTTTGAGCTACCAGATATAGAGTAATGTGTTGCACATTAATTGACCTTAATTGGTTGTGAAAAAATCCTAATACACTTTTTTCAAGACCTATTAACAACTGAGTACTGACTACAAGTTTGCCAAATGCAAGAGGCAGAAGAGAAGTGGTTGTATAGGTAAGCAATGGCAATTTATTGTGGCAATTTAAAGAAAAGATGAAGGTGTATGGAATACTCTTCAGTGCTTTGTTTTTGAGTGGATTAGCATCTTAATGTAGTAGATAATCACTAATTTGTGTTGTAAAGATGATAATATTAGGCAGTTTTCTTCAAGTACAGATGGTATTACTGTTTCATTTATTAAGTACATAACCGCATCACAAAGGATCTGATATGCTTAGTTACCATTTTGTATTCCATTGTAAATAAAGGCACGTTATGCCTAATGTACTTTGCATTGTGAAGAGTAAGAAATATTATAGAACTATAAATAACAGTGTGTTCTTTTTGTGAAAGGGAAAAAGTGAAGATGTTACTTTGCTTAAAATTGATCAAAATTGTATGGAGACAGTATGAATGCATAGCTGTGATTTGTGGGATGTATATTTAAGAATCCACTATCAGACTTTAGCATTTCAATTCCAAATTTCTGGGAAATATGTGAGAAGGGGATAATATTAATATGAATATGCTGTAGATAAATGCTCATTGCATTTGCCTCAAGGTATTTCCTTACTATTTAGATGAAAAAGCCATTATCCTGTAGAAATAGTTAGAAAAGCTTTACTTCAGTCTGTGGACCAGTGTGTTTTACAGAGATACTGCATCTTAGTTATTCCAGCATGCCAAAAAATTATGGAAAGCTGCTTTCTCATTTCAAGTAATTCTACTACATGGAAAAATTCTCACTTTAGAGTCACAAAGAATTAAATTAACAATTCCATCCCTATACAGCATTTTTTTTAATCTATTAAAAAAAGTTAGATTTTTAAAAAATCTGTAGAATTTCCTTTTGGGGAACTTCTCCTTAAAAATGGCTGCTGTGAGATACTAATCTGTGGAAAGACCATTGGTATTCACTCCTGTAAGGAGGAAAGCTGTACATGGGGATAATAAGCCAGTTTAAATGATTAATATGTTAATTAGTAATAACATTTTAATATCAAACATTAACTTTATTAAGAGAGCTACTGACGGGATTGTGATTTTGTGAAAGACAGGACTGTGGCTTAGAAGGATCAAAGAACTTGCTGTTCTCTTCAAAATCTGAACAAGAATAAACCCGCTAGATCATGCCTAATACTTGACACTTTTTTTCCTGAGCTAGAGGACTCTTATCAGAAAACACATCTGCCTTCGTACAGTCTGAAACATGGGAATATTCTCTTCATATTGATTAGGGTTTTTTTGTTACTGATTGTGGATTTTTTTTTCCCTTGAGGAAGAGAAAATCATAAACTTTCCCCTTTGTTTACCACCCAGACATCTAAACTTCTCAGAATTTCCCCTTCCAGATGATTCTTCAGACTGCTTTTGGAAATCTATAACTAATCACTTTGGTAGTGTTCTTGCAGTAAGTATGATGTGAATAATGGCACAGGTAGAAATTTTACTGACTTAAAATAATTAAAAAAAAAGAAAAAAGAATATTCAACATTACATTCTCTTCCCAAATGCAACTTTTTTTTTTTAATTTCAGTGGCCTTTAGTTGATTTATTTTGAAATCAGTAGACTTGAATTCAAACAAAACATTATTTCCTTTCCATGTCATCTTTTTTCCTGTCCAAAAATTGTTTCTTTCCTCCATTCTTTATGATCATTCTTTGATTTTATATATGTCCTACCCTATTTGGGCAAAGTCCAGAGCATCTCTTAGCACTGCCTAGGGAAATTTTATCAGCATCAGGATAATATTAAGAGGAAGAATCAAGCAATTAATTTATTTCAAGGTAAGATCAGCATATCTGACTAGGTATTATATTACTATGTGTAGCAAAATTTCAAAGTTAATTTAGACTGTGTGATGTAAAGTCATCCATTTTCAAATGCATGAGAAGAGATGATTAAATTCCAGATTCCAGTGTAAATTAGCTTCTAAACATAGAGGTTTGCAGCTTGAATTGAATCAAAGAGAGTTTCAGAGGTTCAGAGTGTTAACTATTTGCTGATGGCTTTGCTTGATTCATTTTTGGAAATGATATCTCACTGGGGTTGTCCAATTCACAGTATATAATGGATTAATGGTTTGGAACTTTATCTATAATTCTTTGGCTTTACATTTAAACAGTTCATAAATTCTTGATATCCTCTTCTCCCCTCTTGAATTCATTAAGAAAATACCATAAAGAAAAGCTTACATTCTCTTTTCTTCATATTTTATTATTTAGGAAAATGCATTGTTATGTTAATATTCTAAACCACTGTAATTTAATAACTTAAGGACTTTGGGGAGAGAAGAAAACGGAGGTTAGTTTTTTCAGTCCATTCTATTAAGAAGAGATAAAATGGACAGAAATCCATCAAATGCCTGATGGGTAGGGTGGCTACCTTTTTGAAGCTTAGAAAGCTAATGCATCTTTCCTATTTGGGATCTGTGTACTACTGTTACAATGGGCATGGCAGCTGCTTGAATGTAATAGACGGCACCCACTATTTTTATTCTCTGATTTCTTTCCCAAATTGTTTAGTTTCAGTGCTGATTCTAAAATATGTTATATGAAATGTGATTTCAGTGTTTTGGGTTGGACACAGTTAGGTCTGTCCTTGTATCCTGCCATCAGCTGTTGTCTTAGGAGATATTTGTGTGGTCCTGTATCATTGGATTCACTAGCATTCTGTTCACTTTCCAGAGCAGTGGTTTCCCTCTCCATGCCCTTGTTTTTTTGTTAGATCTTTCTTTGTTGTGATATTCAACATTTCAAGACACCATCACTTTTTCCAGTTCATAGTATGGTGCTATATCTTCTCAATGACAGCACGCAACTCTTCTGTTCTCTGTGTTATCAGACTATGCTCTCTGCTTACTTCTAGGGTGCTTACTCTTTCTAGTAAATAATGCAATGGAACTCAAGTATGGCCACCAAACTTAAATCTAAATAAATCCTTTTTGAGTGCAGATAAGTGGGAAGGAATGGGCGAATACTCAAATAAGACAAAACAGCAGGAACAAATGTTCTATTTAATTTTTATTTTATCTTTGGATACACCAAGGTAAAAAAGGTATTATGCTTAATCTGCACTCTTGTGGAAAACTTTTCTTCATTGGTAGATGCTATTTACTACCTCACGAGTCAATAAACATTTTGAAACATATTTGACACTTTCAGTTTTCATCTTTCATTACCGTTCCTTTTTTTTTTTAAGGTGGTAGGGGAAAAGGTTGACTGTCCAATATATACAATGAACAGGATTGTTTTACAACTTCAGTAAACTAGAGATAAGCCAAGTTATTCCATGAGTGTGTGGAAGCAACCCTTCTTCAAATATTTAGCTGTTGGTGCATAAGTACATCTAATTCAAGCCAAAGAGGCAAAGGGCCAATTTTGGTTTCTTAACATTCCCAGAAGCATCGGGTCTTGCAAGGCAATTGTTTTTGGTTTGGTAACACCAAGAATGAACTATTTAGTAGCTTCTCTGGTCTTAGTTTTAAATTGTGGAAATTACACTTTGTCAAAAATTCTGTATTTTTAAGTTTAGAAAAAAACAAGCTGGGTATGTTTTAATTGGTTCCAAATCAATAATCATATATTTATGCAATTTTTCTGTTCAGAGATGTCTGCATTTCACCAAATAATTTTTACTCTTCACTCAAAAGCAGTTTAGTTTTTTTTTTTCCTTCTTGAAATTCTAAACTGCTGAGAAGCAATGTGAATAATTGATACCTTTTATTACTCGTTGTTCATTGCTCTTGCATAAAGAAAAAAAAAATCTTTTATAGTTTGCTCTCCTGTGTAGTAAACGGGCTTTAGGCATGCAAGAAATAGCAGCTGTAGAGACTACTATTTCTGAGGAGGTTTTCCATTTTCTGACTAGCTTGATGGACCTGCATTTTTAATTAAAATGTCAACAAGCACTATTGTGGTAGTCATAGAGCTTGGGTGAAACGTAATCAGACAAATCCATAATTTATGTAAAACCACTTTAATGAGTGAAATTACTCCAGAGATTAATCTATCCTGATGTAAAATGAAAGTTCTAGGAAAAACAATTGCAGTTCCACTTCTCTTTGAAAATACATCTGTTTTCCTTCTGGAATGTTTCAAAGGCATTTAGTATTTAGGTGTTACAAACTTCCACACCGGGACCTAGACAATATTTGAGGTTTATATCCAGCACAAAGTTGGTGTTGGATGAAATATAAAATAGGACACTGCAATTCCCCTTTTCCCCCTCAAATATAATAATCTGAGCTCTGGTTCCACATACATTTGTGTAAGAAGAACAAAGTGTTAGTTTCATGGGCCAGCTTGATGAAGATTTTTCAGACTGCTGTCATAATGCTCCTAATATATTTTAATTTTCCTTGGCACAAAGATAACATAAGGCATTGTATTTTCATGTAAATAAATAGGATAAAAGTGAAACTGCGTTGCCTTAGAAGTAGGTAAGGAACAGGGTGTCATATCTAAATTTTGTCTCCAGCTTTGTCACTGTTAAGACTTTTGACATGTTATTTATCCTTTTGTGCCTTGTTCAGTAAAAAGGGATCATGACACCTCTTTAGTATTGTAAAGTGTTTTTAAGATGAAAGATGCTTAATAATGTGGTGCCACCACTTTTCTAAATGTGTTACTGGTAAACTTCAGTTCTGAAAACAACTTTGACCTTTTGGAAGAGAACGTTCCCAAATCTGTATTCTGCATAAAAGGTTGTTTAGTGATGTGTTAAAGATTCTAAAATTCTAACTAATTTTACATTGAGTTATTCAAATTGGAAAACAAGGCATTAATTCATTATGTAGGGCTTCAGTCTGTTTAAGGAGAAAATAAAGCAATTTGAATGTAGCTGAAGGTAGATGTTTGTGGTTACTGCCTAGCTTGTATTTGTCTATACCATTTTGCTTCCTCATTCAGTGATACCTTATTCTGCTTCCTATTCAGTGATAAAAGTTTTTTTTTTTTAATGCTAAGTGGTGCATTCTGGAAATGGGGTGTCACTCCATTTCAGGGATGTGCTTACACACGTGTTTAGAGAAATGCTTTACCCATGAAGAGAAGAGATTGGGTAGATGGTACTTATCCACAATAACTGTTAGTTCCAATTTAACAGCAACATCTGAATATATATGGTTTGATTCCATTGAAAAAATACTGAAATGCCTGCTCATTGGTTTTCTGGATTCTGCTATTCTGACCTTTGGAGTTGTGTTGAAGACAGTTATATGACATAAGATAGCAGAACTCTGTGTACATTTGCAGTCTTTCAGCCATTCAAGTACTCGTTTGTTCAAGTGTTCAGTTACTTGTCTTTTCTGTCATGTGTTGCTTAGAGAAAATACTTTTAGCAGAGAATGAAATAGAACCAGGAAACATAAAAATATTTGGTGTGTGTCATGGTAGCTTTAGCATAATTCTGTAAAATGTCGTCTCTAACATTATCAGAACAACAACAAAAATGTTGTTGTTTTGTTTGTTTGTTTTTGTTTTAAAGAAAAGACATAGCCACTACAAAATGATATTTTCACTTACTATATATTAATACGTGGCTGTGAGAGGGCAGTGGATGTGGTGTAGCACTTTTTTATATTCCCAAAGTGGTAAAAATGGAGTCCAAGTAAGTGTACTGATGTAGTGATTTAATTATTTTTTTTATTCATTATTTAAGACAGCAGAATTCATGTGGCACTATTTTGGACAACGTATCCTCTGAGTAATCTGTTTTGTTTTATACTTCATGCTACTAACTTCAGTATTATAACTTAATTTTCAACTGGGCATTCTCCAAGACTGGGACATAAGAGGCCATGGACATCTCCAGAGCTGTCCCTCCTAGTTTGTACTTTTGTTGTTGTTGTACTAAAAATGGAGTTGTGTCCAAATACCAAAGTTTTGCAAACTTCAGTGTTGTACAGTATTTGTACTTGTCTTCAAAGCCAGACAAGGCAAAACATTATTAGAGTCAGTAAGAATATTATAAAACAGAAACTCAATCATGAGTTGTTTTTCAGTACAGTTCAGGTTTGTTGTTTTTCGTCACTTTATGACATTGTGGAACAATTAAGTAAAACCTAAATACTCAGCTACAATGTATTGAAAGCAACAGGCACATGCACAATAAGGAGAACAAACCAACTTAATTTACTAGAAGCACAATACCATCCTCATCACACGTTGAATATTCTCATGTCCTAGACTTTAATAATTCATTCGTGTCATGGGAACGCAATGCTGTTATCAATGTGGCGTTCCCTGGCCTTCTTTCCAGAACATCTCAAGTTTATTATTCTCTGTTAAAATATTTAGAAACTGGTTTGAGCGATGCCATTTCTTTAGGAAATATAATGATTGAAATGAGGGCAAATGGTGATATCCCGAATCTTGTTTATCAGTTCATTCTTTGTTATAGTATGCCAGTAATTACATATGCTAAGTGGAATGCTAATTACATTCTGCATTTCTGTTTAACAGTGTAGTAGTTTTGTCAATGTTATTTAGCTGCATAATGCACACAGTCCAGACTCTGGTACAGTAATAAAAATAATCTGTTTAATTTGCCATTAATGAATCTACAAAATAGAATGATGTTAGTATTTTCAGAAAAAGTGGTTAATTACAAACATAATTTGCATATTTTCCTATGTGGTTGCTGAATTTATTTGTTGATATTGATTATAATTTTCTTGTGTAGAATTTCTTAGAGTGCGACATGCCAGTAGGCTACTGTCAAACTACCTAGATTTTGGCTGAAAGATCTGCTTTCTTTGGGAACCTGCACTAAACTATAGAGAGGTGGAGGTGTTACAGATATTTCTCTGTGTGTGTTTCTTTTCTATTTCTTTCTTTCCTTTTTTTTTTTCCTAATGTGTAAGAAGAGAGAAGAAGGTGGAAGAGCAAAAATGGGAGGTTGCTTTTTCTCATGCACTGGAAACATTTTTTCATCTACTTTCTAGCTATAAAACAGATTAGGTCTGAAATATGGTGATTTATCAAAGCTCATTTCTCTTGTGTCTCCTTAAGAAGAATTTTGCTGTCATAAAAGGCACGGTGTTTCTGGCAGTGCAGCAATTCAGCAGTTTACTCAAGTAGGCTTGTTTTTATGTCTGCTTTTGTGGGAGGGGCAAAATGGAAATGGGCCCTGAAATCCCAAACAGTAGGCAGATTTAACGAGAGGCTTAATTATCCAGTCACTCTGCATTTATTAGAAAAAGCAGCTAGGTCGTATTTAAATATACCTGAAAGACTAGCAGCAAAAAGCTTCCTCCCTCAGTTTGGTCATTGTCTTAGTATGTAATAAACCATGATAGAGAGGTGAGAATTATTCACTCATGCCCGTGACTTTGTTCTGCAAATGTAGCTGAAATCACATAATCAATATAATTGTTATTGCCAGATGTTATTGTGTTAAGGAAGAGCATCACTTATTAGGTGGTCTTTGTAGCAAAGGAAAAATTTGTTGCTAACCGTAGGTGGAAAAAAAACCAAGATACTTTTAAGGCTGAAATTCAGATGTGTCTCTTGAAAACAAATGGTAAATCATCTCTCTGAAACATGCTTTTGTCTATATTTGAGTAGACATCACTTTCACTGTAACCTCAAAATTGCCATTGTTGTAATTTTTTTTATTAAGCATGCTGATGGTCATCTTCAGTAAGCTCCGGTAAGACTAAGTGCAACAAGGGAATTTTCTTCTCATCTTTTACCTTTAAATAGCTCTGTATCTTACTATTTTAAAACTAGATTGTGTTGACGATAAGCTGATAACCCAAATAACAGCTTGCTTAGCAGAATCTGAGTGCCTAAACTATCTAGCTGCTTACACATCTGTCTCTTCATTGCTCACTAAGTACCAGACTTCTGAAGTTTCATGGTGTATGTCTGGGCTACTTGCATTTCTTTCACCCCTTTTTTCTCTGTATTGAACAGTTGCAGTAGGTAAGTCTTCCATTTCTACCTGTTCTGGCCTCAAGAGGTATTGTTTGATTCTTGTGTTGTGGCAGCTCCTAGGGGTACAGCAATTTTAGAATTAGAATTCAAAATTTAGATTACTTAACTGGCCTGATGGGGAGTTGCTCACAACCGTTTTCTCTTTTAATAGCTAGAAAAGAGAGTAGAAAAAACAAACAAACAACAACAAAAAAAAACCACCTCCACCACCACCAAGAACAACAAAAAACCACATAACCAGGCAGTGGAAATAAGAGGAAAAAATTGTAGATAAAAAGCCAGCATGCATCAACTTCCTCTCAAGTGCAGATTACCTTAGCTATTGCTACCTGCACTTGAGCTATTCTAAAATTGAACAACTTTTCTGATCTAAGGATTCTCCTTTCCTTTGTTTTGTACTAAATTGTATTTTTGGTTGGAGATCTTAAATATTATCAGTCAATGATCCTAAATGTTATGCCTTAAATTTTTGTAAGCTAATAGATGACAGTTTGCACCCATGTTTTACTTGGAGTCATAATACATATACTGTCCATAAAGGCTTACCTCTGTAAGGAAAAATATGCAGCAGTACAGGAAAGAACCCTTAATCTTAAAAGTCCTTTCCCTAGCATCAGTCATCAGTTTGTTCCTGGACTTGGCTCCCTCTGAATGGATTTAGTAAGCAATGACATCAGACATTTTGATTGTTTGTCTGCCTTCTTGCTCCTTGCTCATTTACTGATCATTTTTCTCCTTGTTTGTCATCTTAAAAAAAGAGTAGCAGTGGCTTGGGGATTTTAATTTCTACACATGAAAACATATATTTGAGGGGGAGGTGAACAAGATGCTGAAAACTGTCTCTCCACTTTTTCCCTGATTCTTATCAAATCTCACATGTAATTGTGCTGAAACTGTAGTCCACTTGACTCAGAATGTAGTTAACTTGGCTGAAATTGTTCCACCCTGCTTCTTGCATTCCAATAAGCAAAAATGAAAAGTGATGTTGAAATACGTGCACTTTCTGTTAAGCCACTTGAACCCACAAATATTTTTGCGAAGATTTGAGAAGCCAGACATTGAGGGAAATCAGAAAGAAGGTACTGGCTGATCAACAGAAAGTTTATCCAATTCAGTTTCATGGTTAGGCTTATTAGGTTTCATGTCTGCTTCTTTGGAAATAGGTGCTGCAATTAGTTTTTATCAACTGTAGCTGTAGACTCACAGGATATATGCATTAGCCAAGAAAATGGTCTGTTTTCAGTTTACTAGTTTAATCTGGATTTTCTAAAATGTTGCTATAAATGTTTTCATGTCTTTCTCTTAGCAGAACTAATATCTCATTTTCAGTCCATCACGTATCTTCTGCTTGTCCCAAATATATATAGGAGTGTACATATAAGTGTATATATACATATGCTTGCAAATACATCATAAAAATAATAATATATTGTTCTCACCATTCAAAGAAGAAACCTGGTGTGGAATCCTAATAGGTTTTTTTAGAAGTCATAATTTGATTTTGTTACCTTCAGCAAAGATTTGATTGTATCATTTTATTCCTTTGCCTTAGTTACTCTGTTGGTGCGTTGTTTTGTTTGTTTTCCTGGTGTGCCTGTATTTTGTTCAAAAAATAGTGGTATGATTAACATTTTGTGGTGAAAGGTTTCTCTTGAAGGAGAAGTTCCTGTCATGGTCCAGACAGCATGCCCTGTGCTGGATCTGGATGCCAGGGTTTAGTCTGGGTCTTACCGACATTTACACCGGTTTATACTAGTTGCCACCAGGAAGTAGCACATTTCTGCTTGGCAGTTTACAAGTTCAATTTGGACATTCACCTCCACAAACGTATACACTCAATTAGCTGCTGCCTCTTAGCATTCATGGTGTAAGCTATTTTCTGCAAATGCAACTATTCATATTTAAGTTGATAAATCGTTTTCCTATAAAAAGTTAGGCTTCGCAGTTTTATTTTTTTCCCTGTTTCCAGAAGTGCACATTTCAATTTTAGGAAATCATTTTCCTAATTTTCAAGCAGATTGTAGTGGAAAGCAAAATTGCTTCATCCATACTTCCTGCCGGCTTCCATGAATGAATGATACAGCATCTACACAGTCCCATTTTGTGAATAGGGCCTGGGGTGAGATGGGAGGTTTTTATATTTTTAGCTTGAGGTTGCAACAACATGAGTGTTAACTACTTAGATTGCTTGTATAATATTATTTTTTTCACTTTGCAAATCAAACACTAATATTTGTATTTAAGAAGAAGGACTTCGGAAGTACTGTTTTGGAACAACACAACCATATTTGATATAGGAGAAAGATTAATATTAGTTACATCTGACTACTTGGTATTCCATTTTAGCATTTCATTAACATTGTATGGTTTTGCACTTGGTTTCCTAGGGAATATGAACCTTCATGTTGAAAGACTCCTGGTTCAGTAGTTCTGTTCTCTGGAGAGCTTAGAAACTGCTTTTCCTGGGGACTAATTCCTTTCAGGGTCCCTGAAAGGGTCATGGTATATTGGTACCATGATAATTACTCAGACAAAACTTACTTTTCCTTCAGCAGACATCAAAGGCAATTTTACCTAACTACCTAACTTTTTTTTTTTTTTTTGAGGATTTGGTTTGGAAATAGACATGACCAACTTGTAATGTACAAGCTTTTTGAGTTTCATCAAAGCTGTCCTGCATTAGGCCATCTTTAAGAAATGAAATTTTGAAATATAAGTTTAAAATGGACACACCAGAAATTATTAATATTAAACATTTATTAACTGAAGTACTCCAATATCCAGATAGTCTGGTATTTTTACTTGGGCTGCTCACAGTAAGTCTCTGAGATTTAACTTCAATTCCAGAGAATGGTTTTGACGTTGTAATGTGGATGAAAGTTGCCATTAGAGTAAATGTTCTAGAATTATTTTATTTTTTTAACTCGTTCTTAATTTTTCAAAGAGTTTTACCCTATATGTTAAAATCTAGGATCTATAATGTCCTCTAAAAATGTATTTCTAGAAAATTCTATTGCAGTTTTTCTTCAGTCTTGAAAATACATAATTTGTAAAAGGCAGGTTAATATTCTTAATCTAACATTCCCATTTGCTGGTTTTTGTTTGTTTGTTTGTTTTGTGCCCCACATAGTCACGTGATATTTTATCTTCACATTAATATGACTTGGTCATCACACATACATGTGAAATATGAAAGACTCTTTGCAGTGCCCAAACCTACTCACATTGGTTAGACTGTCATATTTCTGGAAACAAGAAATTGGGTGATGCAGTAGGTGACCCAATTCTGTTATGGGGCTGAGCAGAAGAGTAACCCTAAGCTAACTTAGAAGGGAAAACATTTAATCCATATTAATAAAGTGCTGAACATCTGTTCCTCTCTGTTTTCCTCTAAGTTTAAAAAATTTAACTCATAATGCACTCTAAGTAATGACTTTATTCTTAAATTATAGTCTCAGAAAACAGGGGAAGTTGAAACAATCTGCTTTATTTACAGCAAAAAATTGTAGCCCCACTTACAAAATACTGGTAATGATTTAATACGGAATCCTCAGTCTGAAGAATTGGATTTCTTTAGAAAAAGGAAAAAATCTGAGTACTTCTAAAATGTGGCAAGGACTTCCTGCTAGTCTTTGTTTTCTTGATTCTTTGTTTTCTTCTCATCCATTTCTAAAGAGGGGGTGATAGTAACTTTTCTTTTTCCCCAAACAAGCAAGCTTATAATCAAGATTGGTATCTTCCTGGCTTGGGAGTTTACAGTAATAGAAATTGTTTGTCATGGAGGGAAATTCTGACTCTTAGAGACTCTCAGGTCTGAAAATGATTCACTGCTAAGGGGTCAGTTCCCTCCCTTTCCTCCCTGTACATTTCGGTGCCTCAGTGATAACCGTGTATCACAGAGCAGCTGATGTGAACTGGGGTGTGCAGGCTTGGGCTTTGTAAAAACCTTGAGTCAGCTTGTATGGCTTTATTTCAAGCAGTTAAATTTCATTAAATGATGGACAAATTGCATCCAATATCCTCCTAAAATTGCTCTAATACAAACAGTTGTGCTTGCAAGTTTTTATATACAACGGAGAACTGTGTCTACTGTTTAAGTAATGACAATTTAAAATAAATTGCCTATTCGTGTTCTTGATTATTGCTTCTTGTATTAGGCACTATCAAGCTATCTGTGTAGCAGGTGTTGTCTTATAAAATAAATGCTTTACTGTAATGTTCTACAATAGTCATCAATTGACCATGACACTACAAGTTTACGGAATAGGAACCTTCCAGTTTTAAACTAACTAACTTTTGGCTCAGGAAGTTTGATGTGGATGCCTGAGCCACTACATGTTTTAAAGCAGCTGTCAATAACAATTCTGGCTCGACTTGCTTCGTTCTGATTACTGATACATGAAAGCGGACAGCAAAGGAAGCAAACCAGAAGAATGGGTGATTCGCACAGACTGGCAGGATTTTGGTCTCACTGTAAGAGAAGAGAGGTAGTGGGATAGTCTCCTGGCTGGAGTGCAGAGATGTCTGGAGACAGGATGGAGAGGTGGGGAAGGGGGAGGGTGCCTTATGGAGAGAAGGGGTGTAAATGCATGGAGCTCTGCTTTGTCATAGGTGATGAGCCTGTTGAGAGCTAATGGGTAAATATCTTGCAGTAAAATAAACAGTGGTAAAAATCTTTCTCCTTTACATTGTTTTACTTGGAATACCAAGGAATGGCAATGTATCAGTCGCTGTTTTTAAAGAACCTCTTGCCTTGCTCCCTCTGAGACTAGGGAGCTTGAAAGGAAATATATAGATACATTATGAAGTATTTGCATATATTATTGAGCAACTTTTGTACTAGAATTCAGAAGGGTAATATAAGGTATTTCTCCCCTGCCTTGATAATACTAAATAATGGGGTTGGGGGGGGGGGGGTGTGGAAATAAAATAATAGGGATGGGAAAAAAGCAGATTGGATCCTAAAAAGGAGAGATGGCAACAGATAAATTAGAACAATTGTGCTGCTTTAAAAGGTTTTTATTTTTTTTAAATTGTACATCGAAGGAGGCAAGTAAGGATGCAGAGTGAAAATCTGATGAAGAGTGAATAAATAGAAGTCCAGATTCCTCCCTGAAATCCTGTTATCTTGAATTGAGAGAGAATGTCTTGGGGTCCTTATATAAAAGATGTGCTTCACCCAGATTAGAAAACTGTCCTGTAAGACTAATATTCTTCTTAAGGGCATTGGTGAATGACTCCTTAGAGATAATAGCTAAACTAGTTACTAGCTAAATAGTAGCTAATAGCTAAAAAGTGTTTGTTGTTGTTTGTTTGTTTGTTGGTTTACTGTTTGGTTGTTTGGTTTTTTTTTTTTCTTTTTTTTTTGAGGGGGGGGGCAGAGGGGGAGGCTGTTATTTTTAACCTCAGGTGTGCAAAAGACCTAGGGCAATATTGTCCCTTGAAAGAAAGGATATTTGATGTATGTGAAGTCACAGTGCATGGAGTAGCAGATTTAATTTATGTTCATATGCAGTAATAGGATTTGCTACATTGCAGGTAAGCAGATTTGTAAAATGTATGTCAACCAACATGGCAGTATTTTCCAATACAAGAACAGAGTAGGTGGTAAAAAGTAAGCAATGCAAGGAACAGGTCTGGATTTCAGAAATTTCACATAGAACCACTCGGGATCTTTACAGTGATATTGGAAAGTAGCATGCTGGTTGATGAACAAGAAAGAACAAGTTAATAATTATTTTATCAGAGTAAGAGTCTAGATGTATCAGTCCTGAGATGTAAGTTGCTAAAAGTAAATCGGGGAAATTACAGATCTGTATGTTCATCCCAATATGTGGGGAACACAGGCTGACTACAGCACTCAGAATACACAGCACTTTTTTTTTTTTTTTTTTTTAAATATAGGTATATATGGATAATTCTGTGGATAGGGGAGTGATGTGCACTGAGATGTGTGCAATTCTTGGCTTTCTTGTACCTGATCTAACCATAATTCATAGCAAATGTTCCTGGAAACTGGCAATAGGTGCTACCAAAAGGTTTAGACCTAGTGGTTTTTTGTACAATTACCAGTTCTGAGGCATTCAGAAATGCAGCCTCCATCCCTTTGCATCTAAAGGACTGAGAAGGTTTTCTTCCACAGTACAGAGGCATCTGATAAAGGTTTGTTACTGGTTTACTTACCATTATATTGTGAAATAATAAACATGAATGTAAAACAAAAAGTCACCAATGTACACGAGACTAACATATGAAATTTAAAGACAACACAGAAAAGCATAAAGAAACTCAACAAGCCCACTGAAGGAAGGAATTCGCCCTGATACAAACTGGCTAATGGTGAAGAGACAAACTGTGCTGGTGGGGCTACTCAGTTCCTCCAATTTATTCTTTAGTAACTTCTGCTGTAATATTTCTGGGGCACATCAAAGAACAATACAGGCTGATGTTGGTAATCCCTCTCACAAATAAAAACTTTCATTACAGAGTGTTAAAGGCATCATTCTGTCTGAGAAATGGGAATTGATAGGGGTTGGCTTTTTTCTATCCTGGGGAAATATCTAAGGCTCTTTCTCATGGTGATGCTGAGTACTCTTGCCAGAATTTGTTCTGAAGGCTGCAGATGTGCAATATGATGAAAAATCTCTTTGATAAATGGGAAAAGGGAAAAAAAAAAGTCCAGCAGACCACTTTTCTGTGTCAGACCTAGAAACTGCTTTCCATTCTAATTAGTTTTAAAATGTTTCTTGTAAACACTTTTCTATTTCTTCCTGCAAAGTTGTCAGCACTAATTTTTACAGGGTTGACTGTATTCAACATCTTCCCTTATAGAAGCACAGCAAAACAAGTTTTAGTTTTCATCCATGGCAACTGCTGAGTTCCCTTCCTTATTGAAGTTATAGTAGTCAGACAGCCTGAGTTGGCTAAGGTGGACCTTCATCATTTCCATTTCAATTCAGTGCAATACTCTTGCTTTTTTCCCAAGCTCAACTGCTGCACTCTGTGGCTGTCTTAATTATGCAGTTACCAAAGTCTACCCCAGGAAGGACTGCATCTTGGAAACCCAGCAGAATTACTTATGTGTTTGGTACACAACATAAACTTCAGAGGTTTGAAATGGCACTGCATTTCTTAGCCTCATGAAAAATCAAGCAGTCTTGCTTCTTTTTAATATGCATGTACAGAATTGCAAAATGAAAGTATGTAATAAACCCAAGAGACTAAATTAGCCTCTTGGTCCTTAAGCAAGCAAATCAGATTAGAGCTGTATCTGATCCACAAAAATAAATGAACATGGAATTTGGCCCAAAATTCATATTGAAGATGACCGCTGCCCTGTAGTCAGTAAAAGCTGCAGAGGGTGCATCAAGAAGTTTAAGCAGAGGCTGTTACCTACTGCTGTTTTCTTTTTCAACCCAGGAAAAAAATGGCTTACCAGATACTGAAGCCTTCAGCAGAAGAGAATCTGTAGTTCTCTTCTCATTATAGTAGTGTACATACAAAGTAGCTTCCTTAACTTCAGTGAAGCCAGATGACTACAGACTAGAAAAAGGAGAAACAGTCCCCATGTTTTATTAAGCCCTTTAAAAATTGATACAAAGAGTGCTCCAGTAACGAGAGCTGACAACTTTGATTAACGTAGCAACATTTTCTTCCTGTTCGTATATCATATCCATTGTAATTTAAATAAATAAATAAATAAAAACTCAGTTTCATACAGTTCACAGAACTTCTAAAAAACACCCATTTGTGGAAAGTGACATTATTTTCGTAACTAGAAACTACACCAAAAACTTTATTCTCTGCAAGTCAAGCTACAGAAATTGGATGGGTCTACATCTAGGAAGAAGCCCTTGTCTGTGTTGTCTATCAAACATTACTTAAAGTACCTTTCTTGTAGTAAGTACTTGAACAGGTGCCTACAGTCACAACATTTCACCCAAACAGACAGAAAAAGCAGTGTGATCTTTGCCCCAGTCAGTCTCCAATCTGAATAGATAGGCAAGAGAAATGCACATAGGCATGTGGAAGGGAACGCCAAACATTAAGTCACCGTAATCGTTTATTATTGTTTTCTTTAAAAGGCTACAGACAGAAAGAGCATACCCAATAGTCTAAAGTGACGTGCAACAAGGTTTGTCATGTGGCAAGAGTATCATCTTGCCATAGGATCAGTCAGTATTATTCCACTCACGTTATTCTGTCACTATGTTTCATTTTATTAAAGTAGGCAAGAGCAAACAGCTTTAAAATCATATTACCTTGTCTCGGCCAATTGTTCGCCACTGCAACAGTATAGAACCATAGTGTATAGTTTTAAGGTTCATATGTTAGGCTCCTTAAAGTCAGCAAAAGCCACCAAGAAGAAATACTTCTAATGTATAAATCAGAAACTCAGTGGTAAGGGTTTCAGGTTGACCACTGGGCAGGGGGCACAAAAGCAGAAGGGATCATTTAAATCCTTTAAGTTTGTATTTAATTTCAGAAGAACTTCTCTCCTAAATGACTTTTCCATTGCTCAGCTACCACCAAGAAAACTAGAGACTTTAAAAAATGTTTGTATTTAAGACACAAATAAAATTACCACTTTCATGTATGTATAAACATTGGGTTTGGTAGCACTAGTTGTAAGAGTCAAACTGCCAGGGTGTGTGTGGGCATGCACGTGTTTCCAGCACTGGAAATGATCTGCTTGTGAGGACAAAAAACAGGAATTCCTATATTATTTAGTGACAACTATTAGTAGTCAAATTAACTTCAGTGGGAATACTTCCAGCCTTAAAGTTAAACATACTAACTGTGTTCAAGAAAACAGATCTTGGTCTACTGGCTACAGTATTTTGGGATTAACAAAATCCAATTGAAAGAAAAATTTCCTGGGCTCTCCTGGTAGCAATCTGAGAGAATTATTACTAAAAGTGAAAATTATCACATTGAAAGACCACATAACTTTATGCAAAAACTGAAAAGGCTGAGGGGAGACTCTTACAAATTCCAAACTTCAGCCATTTTCTGCCCAAACTGACTTGAAGTTATAGTATTCCCTTAATTTATGCTTCTGTCTTTGACGTAGCTATTAACTGGATGTGCCACTGACCTTGGTTGGATGACAGAGGTAAATTGTTTGCCAAGGATGAACTGCTCTTCAGCCGTTCTTTATTATCGGGCAGACCTGTGATTTCTTTCAAGAGCCATGCCTCTATTTATGCTTCTGTTTTTCTTATTTTGATAAAGCAAGCGTATCTCTTCCATAAAGAACATGCTAAAAATCTATTATGTTGCTGGCTTGCTCTACTCCCAAATACAGATCATATTCCCATGCTTTTTTTTTGGGGGGGGGATACCTGTATGATCATTAATGAGAATTACTGGATACTGAACACCACTGCTGAAAATTACGTTCTGCTTGTAGGAGTACATAGGAGGTTTAATCTTCAATTTTATTATTTTTTTTAATAGGTCACAGAGGAAGATAGGACTTCCCAGTGTTAGTGCTGTCTACTTCCCCTTCCTTACGGGAGCACAAATCTTAAAACATAAAACATAACGACAAAAATCAAGCAACCAACCAACCAAAAAAACCCCACCTCATAACACTTGAAATACGGGAAAAAAAAAAAAAGTGATGTATGCTATATCTGTTGGTAACTATTTCCTGTATTATAGAAAAAGAATTCAAACAAGACTCAGGATAACATGGGCTGAAAGATAAATGTATGCATAAATGATATGAACAGGGAATTAATACATTTGATGGTTGGCCTCATGCAGTTCTGGATGCAAAGCTCAGGTCTGATGTGCTTAAATTTAAAAATATTTTAGTTCATAGATTAGAAATGTATACACTCCCTTAGGAAATATTGTACCTTTCTAATTTTTAGTAATGTGGAAATAGAAATTAAACAGAGCTCACTCGTAAGCTTTTCTTAGTGTTTTTGATTTCTGCTTTGTGATAGATAAGGTCAAGTTTCAAGCCTTGCCTAAAGGGCTGCTAGTCTATTTGCTCTTCATCTCTATGACTGTTTCCAGGAGGCCAGATGATGACTATGAGATTGTTTTTTAACTTACTTCTGAATCCCTAAAGAATACAGAGCCTCCTGCAAGACAGCCCTTTTTATACTCCAAAAAGTACTAAAAAGTAAGCTGCATTTTAACAAGATTTCTGTTTTTAAACAAATGAAGATGTACCCTGAGCAAAAGTATTTATACAACAGAGTGATCATTATAATGGTTCACTTCAGGCAAAGTGAGACATTTTATGAGTTCTTTTCTTATTCAAAACTCTGTGATGATTAGAATTAGTTCAGTTTTAAATTCTGAAGGAGTCTTTTAGTGTGGTATTTTTTGATGGCGTGTGTGTGTGTTAGGAGTCACTAGTCTGTTCCTATTTCACCTACTTCAGAAATTCATCTGAAGTTTCAACACATCTAAGTGTTGTCTGAAATAGGAACAGTCGTTAAATAGGAATGGTCTTTAAACCAACAAACAAAAGGTGTGTAAGTGCTTTTCTGAATCAGTCTCTGTACTCAAGAAATACCCCTTTGATCTGCCCAGAGAGATACCATGACATATGGTAGTGGTAGCGGCAGCTGAATCTTTGCAAAATTTAGAAGAACTATGTTGTATGGATTTCATTAGGGATGAAAGACCACTACTTCATGTGCTAGCTTATACAACTCTCCAAGGATTAATTAATTTTTTGGTACTGTTTGTGAGTAATGTACCTAGCAATAATTCGGTAGCTGGTAAATTGATGGAATTCCAGACAATACAGACGTTTAACCATCTGCCTTGTTTATTTTCTCTTGTGTATGCTCTGCCCAGTTCCAAAAAATAATGTTGGAAGAAGAGACTGAAGAGAGAAAAAGCCAAACTTTTGTTTTCTTATTTACAAAACAAAATAGTTACTTTTAAGTACTGTTTACACTGTAATCAGCTTTTTAAATTTACTTTCATACCGTATTACAAGTTAAGACATATGTATAATTACAACCAACCAACCTTCCAACAGTCATTCTAAGCTCTTTAAGTTATATTTTATAAGTACATATACATTGATGTTTTTCTCCTTGTGGTGGCGGGCTTTTTGTACTGAGAAAAGAGGCTGCGTACCAAGATTTTAAAAAGGTGCAGAGATAATGTTGATTAATGTGAGTTATTATGGAAACACTGGACTAGCATTCATAACAGAATCAAAGGTGTAACAGAAATTAAATTTGCATTTAATTTTAATTACAAATTACTTCATTTAATAATAGTCCCTTACCATACCTGTTTGCCCAATGATCATTAACATGCTATAAAAAGCACCAAAATATTGGTGTACCTGGCATATACAGCTGAAAGAGTGCTTAAAGGCACTGTTTTCCAGTTCAGAGAGGCTGGCACCAGTTTGGTCAGCCTAGCCTGGCTTCCACAGTCATGGGACAAGGCCAAATGACTTCCTCAAATTAATTCAGTTGAATTACATCTTTCAGAAGAACATCTTAACTTGATTTGTTAAAAGTGACTCTTGATAGAAAAGCTACTGGTCTTAGTAATTTATTCAAGTAATAAATTATTCTTAAGGAACAACAAACAAAATGTACCTAATTTCTAATCTGATTTTATTAATAGAATTCCATCATTAGAAGTTTTTATACATAAGTCTTCCTAGATTTTGGAGTTCTCTATTAGGAAATGTATGCAGCTTGTAGCAGCTTTTACACTCAAGTCACTCCTCAAGTTTCTCTTCAATAAGCGAGATAGATGGAGTTCTGTGGCCTTTTGCAATGCAATGTTTTCTAATTGATTGGTTGTATTTGTCTCTGCCCTGAATGTTTTCTAACATATCCACCTGATTAAAAAAATTATGAATCTTGGAATGGGGCACTGCTCCAGCTGTTGCTGTACTGGAGCCAAGTACAGAAAGCAGTTTAACATCTGATTGTTTGCTTGGGATTTCCCTGTGTGTACATCCAGTGATGATGTTGACCTTTGCTGCAACATCTGTGTGATTAATTCTTGTGACTCTGGGTTTCTTCTAAGCTACTGATTCTCAGCAGTTTCCTAATACATGAACACAACAACATACTTCTGTTAAACCTGATGTCGAGAACAGCCTCTACTCCTCTTTGTTCAGCTTTCCCAGTGGACCCCACTTAGTATCAGTGTCTTCCTGTGTTTTAGAGCATTCTTCAGTCTGTTGTGTACAAACCTTATCTGTAATTCTATAATTATTTAAATTTTATTTCAAATTACCAGTAGGAATGTTAATTATGGGATTAAGAGCCAAGATCTTCACTGTTCAGCTAAAACCAGATGTTTCTTATTTACCATTATTTATTGATGTCTATTACTTTTTTTTCTTTTTTTTTAAAGTTAATTCTGGAAATTTCATGGTAACTTCATTTAATTCTAGTTTCTCATTGAAAATTTTGAGGGCTGCTATGTTGTTCTGTGGAAATGTATTATTTTTAAGATGCAGCCTTTTAATCAGTCGAGCTTTCAAATGCATTTAAAACAACAAAACAAACAAACGAAATGAAAGCTAGGTTCCAGATTGCTAATAAGAAATTAAAATAAAGTACAATTAATGCTGGTCAATATTAATTTATGGGAAATAAAGTTAGCTAAATCTTATGTTAGTGATTTAAGTATTTTGCCATTAGTTGATGTCGGGCCAACAAGAGCATCATTACCTGTCATTACCTGACTTCCACTTTGTGGATTTTATTGGTTTGTTTGTTTTTCAAAGCTTAGCAGTGTAATTTTATTTTGGACAGTTTTGATGCTGCTTGGCTAGCACCAAGCACCACCAATTTGAGACCAATTTTTGTCTCAAAATTCTAGGGTGCAAGTTAACCAGATCTGTTTAATTTCAGCAGCTGTTGTTTAATCGTCCCTCTCTAATTATTGTTGTTGTAGAAAGCACTTCACACTCTATCGTCTAGCTTTTTCCTGAAGACTAATACTTTTCCAATATTTCTGCTTTTTCTATATTATTATTGCTGTTAATACATTTTCCATAAACTGTGTAGATATACACAGCATACTTATAAATTCTGTGTATTTAATGTGATCTTTCTTAGTCCTTAAATCTGCTAGACATTCTTTTTCTCTAAATTTTCATTTTTTCCCTGATCAGCTATGCAGTTTCTTAGTACTGATATTGCTGGAAATGCTTTACTTTCTTCCACTCATTATGTATCTTTCACTACTCATCTAAACCAAGTTAGATTATTTATTTATTTATTTTAATCAGTTTGGCTTAATTTCCGTATGCTGAGGTATGACTTCGTTAGCTTGCAAGATATTCTTAAATAATCTCCAACTTTACACTCCCTGAATCACCTGTTCTCAACTGACTTTTGTGATGAACAATTCACACTTTAATTATTCAAATTTACATAATAGTTTAATTTAGTGACTTATTCTCAGTTTTTGTTCTTTTGTATCATGGGTAGTTCTGTTTCTAGCATCTGAATTTTTACTTAGAGTGCTGGGAAAGGAAAAATAGGCAATGTTTTCTAAATGATCTTTCAGGAACTGTGCCATCCTATTCCTTTTGTTGTTGTTGTTCTTGTTATTTCTTTTCCTTCTCTCTTTTCTCCTCTCAGTTTCTTTTTATTCCTTTTTCTTGTCTTCCCGTCTTCTTGCTGTCTTTGTTCTTTTCTCCACTGGGATTGCTACATGTTAGTATTGTCAAGTGCTAGAATATCATAGAATCCCATAGGTGGTTTCAGTCTTTGAAACAGAAATTATGTTCAGTAGAGCTGGCATGGATGGCATGAAGGGCTCAGTTTCCTGTTCATAGTTCAGAAACAACCATACAAAAATTCCTATATTTGTCCTGGTGGAAAGATTTTCCAATGCTTAGAGAAAATATTTGTGTATATTCCACAGGAAAAGCAGATCTTATTGGCCAGGGAAATTAGTCTATCTTGTTTCTACTTTAGAGTATATTTGATTATGATAGATGAATGGAGTTTTATTTGGGGATGTATAGTTTAAGGAAAGTATTAATAATTTGTCCTAAGTATTTTTGACACTATAGATAAATCTAGAAATTTATTTATAATTTTTCAGAAGACAGAAGAATGTAATACCTGATTCATGTGATAAACACTAAATAACATTGAAGTACCTTGTGTTTGTTAGATAAAAAAATTCAGTCTGGAATAGCGATTTTGAGGTAGAATTTGACAGACAGGTTAAATATTGAAATAGTACTATCCCCAGATTGTGAGTTTGATGTAAACTTGATAAGCATGACATCATCATCATACTAATCTTACTTGAATTGCCTGTGAAGAAACCGTTCTTGGGTCCTCATGGTACAAAAAGACATCTGATGATGCTAAGCTTTTTTTCAGATTGTTGTTTTTTTTTTCCAGCTGATACTTATGAACAGAAAAAATATGCTTTGGTTTGGTCTTGGTTTTCTTATATAATTTCTGCTATAAAAATAATATAAAATGTGATAGCTCCAGCAGTGAACATGTAGTATATATATTGCTGAAGGTGCATCAGATGATATAGAAAATTAATTGGTATCATCTTAGGGGTACTCCGGAATAGGCAGTTCAAAAAAAACTGTGTAATTAGACAATGAGTTAATGGACTCAATTAAAAGGGGATTATTAATTGATGCCCTTTATTCATATGAGGAATGTGAGAAAGCTATATACACCACATAAGGATTAAATTTTCCAGTTTCCATGTCCTTTCATGTTATTGTGTTGATATACTCAAGATAAAAGAATAAGATAAATCTCAAATAGGTATTCTTGAATGGAATAAGTATATCCATTTATAATCCACTATTTTCCTCTTGAAGTTTGGGGAAATTTATGTTACAAAGATCAGTTAAATAGGAGTCAAATAATAGTCTCACGTCCAGTGAAGCCATACCAATGACTGCAGAGAGGCTATAAATTATCTCAAATAGTAAAATAAATTATGGATAATTTACCTAGTTTAAATTTGTATAACTGAAATGGCACTAAACCGCAGCAGAAGAGACTAGATCTACTATATTGGTGGATAAATGGGATTTCTTAGAACATGCCTATTGATTCCAGTGTGATTGGAATTTTCCTTCATGTTGAAAGGGCATTGGATTGTGCCTTTAATAAACGACACCAAAATACACTAATGTTAATTTAAAAACAGTGTTGATTCACAAATAATTAAGTATTGCAATACTTATCTCTTATATTTACAAGTATTGTATGCAAATGCATATCGCATTTAGGCGTACCTGGTTATATTATGTACACTACAGTTATATTTTAAATGTCTTTAAATGCAAACTGCTGCTGAGGTTTGATTGTTGATTTGAGATAATAGTTCACTTGTGTTTGGAAAATAAATTCCTCTGGAGAAATCAATATTTGTCATGTCAGATTCCATACCCATTGAGGGACAGGGTTGCCCCTGGGGAAGAGCTGATCGTTCATATGCTACTGTATTAGCAAGATCTATTTGCAGAATAAAGGATTGCTCAGTCCAGATTCATCTATCATCCTGCTCTCTCCTGTCTTTTTCCTGAACACCCTGCATCAGGGTGGGTAAATTCTACATTCTGAACGTGAGAAAATAATAGCTCTGGCTTCTGGTGCCTTGGCTTGCTTCCTATGTACCCAATAAATGTTTGAGTATTTGTGTGTTTATGTTCAGTAGGGATAGGGAATATAAATGTATGGAAAAGATAAGGGGGAGTGTAACTAGCAGGGGAGACAAGCTCTGCTGATTTTTCCTCCAACATAGAAAGAATGGCAAAATCTGGGCAATAAAACTACTTCTTTTCTTTCTGTTGTTGAGCGGGTTATAGGCATGTGTATATATATGTGTGCATCTAATGTTAGCAAAATGAATGCCATACTAATAATGTGCTCTGGTTTCTGTCTTCAGAATTCTCCCATAAAGTACTGTTCTCCAGATAATTCATCATACATACTACTTCTTTAAATAAAAAGCTGTTTTGCAAATTTTAGCCAGACTTTTTTTATGGACATGTAGCAAGTGGGGAAAAAAAAAATACCGTGCCCAATATTAACCTCCCCATCTAACTGAAGAGAGCAGCCTCTGTCATGGTTCCTTCACTGTGCCTTTCAGAATGAACTCCCCCCATGAGGAGGTATTGTGCTCTTTGGTCCTGTTTGCCCCTATCCACAGAACTGTGAGTAGGGGGATGTGGCTGCACAGCAGAAGTAGCTGCTCCCTGCACTGATTTTGAGTTTCAAATCACATTTCAAGAGACGCAATAGCTTCAGGGACTTCTTGTGAGATGATGCGACTCTTTCATCTTATCTTTCTCATCCCAAATTGCTAATTCTGCAGAGTAGTTTCTTTATCTGTAACGCAAAGATTCCAAAAGCATACTTTCCTGCAAATGTGAGGGCACAGGAGCAAACTGGGGAGCCACATCTGAGCAAATCTAGAGATGTAGTATCCTGTGCTCTACGTTCTGCAGAGATGTATATAAAAGTACTTTGCAGAAGTGAGCATTCTGAGTAAAATATTCAAATGCAGGAATACAGATTAGCCATTGCTATAGCAACCTGTATATTCTCTTCAGTTAAAACAAGGAATTACAAAATATCAGTCCTACATCTTAAAGGATAAAGACCAAAGGTTCATTCTTTAAAGTTACCGTATAGGTCAGTCACAGTTTGGAACATACCTTCTGCATGTAGACTGAGGATCTTTTGCTGCATGTTGCTATGTAGTATTTGTTTCTCTTTCCGTGTACTGAGATGTATTAAAAGAGGATTTTATGTGCAAACAAGAACAACAAAGCAAAATCTCCAAGTGTTTCAATCACTGTTTCTATTCTATTCTGGAAATATTCAGTTTTGTGGATGTGGGTTTCTGTGCTTTGATGCTATTCCAGTAAGATACTGGAAACTGAATTCATATGTTGTATCATTCATTTGAGGGCTGTTGAACAGATCAAAAGGGACTGTATAGAGAGCATGTTGGGTTGCTAGAAGGTAGAAGCTTCACTCAACTTTTGCAATGCAAAGTTAATGAGCATATATTAAAAATAAAAATCAATTATCAAGATTAATACTAAATAACCTGGATTAACTCATGCTTGATAGTTAGTAGAATTGCTTCAGATAGCACAAGAATAAGAATTGTTTGTTAAAACTTACCTTATCAAAGAAAATCTTTCCTTGTAAGTGATCACTTATTAAACTTCATTAATTTGCAAAGCTTAAAATTTTGAAGATATAACTGAAATAGGAAACAGAATGATGTGTCTGGAAATCAGCATATGTTGATATGTGTCCATGTGTACAAGCATCTAGTTTACTCAAATAGTAAAATATGAGCTAGTTTACCTGTTTCTACTTCAAAGAAAGGTTTCTAGTATTATTATAACAGGCAAGATGGGAGAATTTTAGCACAGCTTTATGAAAGGAACTTTCTTCAGCACACTTGTTGGAATATTCTGAGTTGGAATATGCTTTTGCTTGTGCTGATCATGCATTGAAGCAATGCAAAGAGATGGGAGGAGGATGGTAAAAACGCAGCCTTCCATGTTTCTGATGATTCTTAGGAAGCCATTCTGTGGCAAGATGCCATCTAACAAGTTGAGGGAGTAACACCTATCTCATGTAAGAGCCTGTGGCTCCATAAGGCTCGTGATGTTATTGGTAGAAACCTAATGATTTTTTTTTTCTCACTCATAATCCACCTTTTTTCCTGCTGAAGAACAGATTGCCAGGACTGGTTGTGGAATTGTCATCCCTGGAGATTCAGCTGTCCAAAGTCATGGCTGGCATGTTTGAGTGTCACTTTTGTCCTGAGGCTGGACAGGGCACTTGCAAGGAGCCTCTCCAGCCTGCATTTAACGTTTTTATAGCAGTTGGTCTAATAAAAATAATTACTACTTCCCTCTGCACTTTTGACTTGTTGATCTAATGCTGGGGAGGCAGAAAGAAATGCACAGGCTAGTTGGTTATATTGCTGTTGGGAAAAAAGAAATTAGTAGCTGACTGAACATTGAAGGTGAAAGGGATTTTTGGTGGCTTTTCTTTCTTTTTCTTTTTTTTTTTTTCTTTCCCATGACATCAAATTAGTTTTCATAATTCAAAAAAATAATAATAAATATATATATATCTTTATCTGATACCATTTTGACTTTACAGAAACCAGAATTCCTGACAAGCAACTACATCGGCGTGGGAACTTTTAAAGTTCCTGCAAGTCATAACCTTGAAATACGTTGTTTGATTTAATATAACAGATTGGAGATGTTAATATCTTTATAGTGCTTTTTTTATGCAGTGTTTGTGTGCTTGTGTTTTTGTTGCCGTTTGCTTTAATTTGTTTCTTAGCAATTAACTACATCTTCAACAGAGAGGGAAAATGAGAAAGCTTTCTGTGGATTTTTTTCCTTTCTTTTGCTTTCCAGAAGCTCATAAAGTGAGGAATGCATGTGCATTTTATTAATTCTGTGATTAAATTGTAGGTTTTACAGTTTGTTTGCTAGAAAATGTAAAATCATTAAAAAGACTCCTGGTTTCTGGATGAATTTCAAGCTGCTGGAGCTTAGTTTTCTTAGCTACATTTTATCTCTCTTCCCATGACTCGATATTGTATGACCCCGTACTTCAGTATATTCTAACAGATTTTAAATGAACCTTTTCTAAATTAGTGAAAGAAAATTAGAAAATTTCCAGGGAAATCCCTTGCTAGATAGCACATCTGTCAGTGCATTTCAAGCTGGAGTAATTTTCATCAGCTACCATCAGCAGTTTTGTTCAAAACTCAAATAAAATGTTTGCTAAAGGCAAATACAATTATTTTAGAGCATATCTCAAACTTTGGTCAAGTACCAAATATTTTACTGTTGAAACTGTAATGTCCCAACTTATATTAACAATGAACCAGTTAAATAAAAAAAAAAACTAGCAGAAGCATCTGAAATGATGCACAATAGTGTGAAAATCTCTTGAGACATTCTGTAAGCAAAGTGAAATAGAAATGACTACTCTTTCAAGTACTGATAATATACAGAGATGTTTGTCTTCATCACTAGCTGAAAATGTGGCATATCACTACGTAAATTTGATTTTACTCATAATTAAATATTTTAAAAAAACTTAGCTTTCTGTTGCCCTTTGAGAAGATGGAATATTCTAGGTACAACATCTTATGGTTTGATATTACTATAAACATTGTTTTATATATGTAAGATCTGTTGACAAAGTGTAGTGAAACATTGTTGATTTGAACAAAGAATGTCTTCCAAGTATTCTTTGAAGACATATTCTAGCTGGAATATAGTAGATTTCACTTCCTTGGTCCAGCAGATATTCAAGACCACTGATAGTTTTACACATGAGATTAGTAAATGAGAATGCTATTTTCTTAATTATTTTCTTAAATATTTGGACAAATAGTCTCTGAGAAATCTATTTTTTGCAAATTTTATTTTTCTTGTCAAATGATCATTAAATATGTGATGACTTTCAAATTATTAAATATCCACAAATTTCATCACAATTTGAAGCACATTATGCTGTCTTAGAGCTCGAGTACTTCTTGGGCTGATGTAGAATCTGGTTCTGGTCTTCTATTGCTGGGTGTAACTCTTCTTGCTTTTCATGTGCAACTTGCATGTCGTCTAAAAGAAATTGGGACTGGAAACTCTCCAGCTTTCTAGAGTCTACTGTCATGAGTCAAATGACAAGACTGTTTGTGTGGAACTCTTTCTTTAAGTTCCACTCAAGTCATGTCAGCGCGCTGTTGCAATTCTTTTTGATGCCATGAGAGCATGCATGTGCAGTCTGGAGAGGGAGGCACTGAAAGAGGGTTGCCACTGGAAAGGGACTTAGAATCATAGAATCATTAAGGTTGGAAGATACCTTCAAGATCATCTGGTCCAACCATCAAACTTGCATATACATCTTAAAAGGCTTTATCACCCTTCTACTGCAAGGTGCAAGGGGCTTTCTGGAGGGAGAAAGAAGGCACTGGAGAGCATACTGGAGCAATACCGTTTCTCCTCGACTCCCATGTATGCTTCTGGCTTAATTTCTGCCTATGTTCACGGGAACTAGCAAAAGGAACATGTCATGTTATTGTTGAGATTAAAAATGGAATGCCTTTGACAAAAATTGAAAGGACAGTCCCCCAACATGTTTTCCTCTCCCCAGTCTCTTATGTTAATACATAATATGTGTTAACAGAAGTAGTACTTGGACCATTTCAAGCAATTCAACAGAAAGCTCAGTAGAAGCCTTGCTGAATTTACCAAGCCTAGGCAAGCTCAGTATTTTATTTTTCTAATGGAAATGTTTTTAACCAAGCTTTGTTCATTACCACTTCTGCATGTAAATCAGAGAGATTCACAATGAGATCATAATTCTTTCTTTGTATATAAATGTTACACATACAAACTGCACAGAAAGAATATGATTAAGAATGCAAAAGCAAGTAGTTGAGAGAAGAGGGTGTTAGCATTAAAGTTGGCATTGCAACCTAAATTCAGCTTCTGTTATGCATATGCATTATGATAAAGTCTTTAACTGCAAAACTTACAGTACTTTTCCAGGAGACTTCTTCCTTACTCAGTACACGATATGGACAGTACTCAGTTAATGAGCGGCTATTTAAGATGTTGTTTTATCCTTACTGTTTGATGTGTGGCCTCAAGCATTATTTACAGCACGTCACTCAGACCCGGCTCAGAAGTCAGAATTATTAATTTTCTCATAGGCTTTTCTATGCTGCTCATCACTACAGTATCCAAGTGCTTCACAGGTTTTAAATTAAATTTATCTCCACAAAGCCCCAGTGAGGGAAGTGGTATTATCTCTGTTTTACAGATGGGGAACTGACAGAGATTAAGGTCAGAAAAAAATCACCAAATTTGGATGCACATTTTAAGACTTAAGTTTGGGTTTATAGTGCACTTCAGATCGTGTAGTGCTTATTGTGTTCAGAAAACTGCACTTATTACTTCAGCTTCAGGTGTGCTTTCCTCATGTCTAGAAATGTACCCCCACATCCCCAGTGTATAAACTGGAAATTTACATGGCATTACTCACCGCTAACAAGAAGTTCATGTTGCCTACCTTGTGTAGCATCACAGAGGACCTCTGAGCTTTCTCTAAAAGAGGTAGAGTTTCAGTGAGTCACTTGCAGAGCTGAAGAGACAGTGGTTCCTGTTGAAAGCCCTACTGTATGATTTTATTATTAGACTGTTTCTTAATGTTTGTACATAAATTGGGGGTACACAATCCATCTGAATTCTCATATTTGTCAATTTTTGATTGCTTGACTTTTGCAACGGAGAAAGATTAATTGGGAATATTGAAATTTGTGATCCAGTTAATTTGGGGAATGAATATTAATTGAGAAACCATGTTGCTTAAAATTTGCTGGCTATTTTTTCTATTATATATATTAGCAGCATCTTCCCAAATTTACTTTCATTTGCTTTCTTAGTATATTCAGATTTATTTCCTCTGTGAAGACATTCTACATCCCAAAAGATTCATGAGTGAATCTAGCAAAATAATTTTCCTTTGTTTAGGAAAACCTTAGTTGGCTGTTTATATGTGTTGTGTCCACATTTTATATAGTAAGTATATAAGGTGGGCAGGGGCTACCTTATTGCTCTCTACAACTACCCCAAAAGAGGCTGTAGCAGCATGGGGGTCAGTCTCTTCTCCCATGCAACAAGCGATAGGACGAGGAAATGACCTCAAGTTGTGAAGCATTGGAACAGGCTATCCAGGGAAGTAGTTGCGTCACCATCCCTGGAGTTATTTAAAATATGTGTGGATGTGGTACTTAGGGACACAGTTTAATGGTAGACTTGGCAGCGCTAGATTAATGGTTGGATTTGATGGCCTTAAGGGGCTTTTCCAACCGAAGTGATTCTGTGATAAATACAGTGACTGGGAGTCTCTCCATCAAAGATGGGTATATTTATATATTTTCCCAAAGCTCTCTGAAATCTTTAGCTGACAATTATTAGAGAAGTGGAATGTTTCTTTTTCAGTGTGGCTCTGCTTATCAGAGCAGTGGCCATGTGTGTTGCAATTGCCTAGCTATTTACAGAAGCAGTTTCTTTAAATGCTTTTTTAGTGTTAACCTACATGTAGCTTGTTATTAGACTACATTCCCGCTGTTGTGCCAAGTGCATAGATTTTGTGGAACTGGAAGGCTACTCTATGTGTAGAAAGTTGGGAGGCTTTGTCCTGGCTATGAAATGCACTTGCATAAGCAAATAAATTTCTTATAACAAGAGAAAATGAAATTTTCAGTAGCTTCAGTCAGGGTCCCTTGTGCTAACAGCTGTAACCATTTCCAGGCTGCTCTGAACCAGTTATTCCCAGAGCTTTATGGTATTGCTGTGACATTATTACAGAACAACTTCTTGCTTTTGGGGAAAAATGAAAGTTAGTGAGGACTTTGCTTGACTAAGTAGAATTACCAACTGGGTAGCTTGTGTAGTACATATGGATCATGGAAATATTCTTCTAAATAATAAAGAGAAGGCAAATTAAATCCATTATTTAACAGCTGCAATGGTAGTCCAAATTTTTAATTTGAAATAACTGATTTATTCCCACTTTCTGTAAAATATTTGATCCTGGTACTCAAGTAGTCAAGGTTGTAGTGGATGGTTGTGGAAATGAGCTAGCAATCTGATTTACAAGTTATCTGTCCAGTGGAAACCAGCGCAGTCTGAGGAATTCACAAAAAAATCAGAGTTTCAGCTTTGACAAATGCCAGCCAAATTCTTGAACCTACAGAGGGACTTCCAGCTTAGTTCTCTGCCAGTTTGCTGAGCTTCAGCCTAAACATTCATCCTGCAGATTGTAGATTAAGATTTAATCATGTCTATAGATTTCTAATTACTCATGAATATCTTATTAGAAAGCCTTGCTGGCAAGGAACTCCAAAGCACTTTCAGTAAATTATACAGAAATTTGTTCCAGAATTAGTTGCAGAGCAGTCATCTGGCACCCAATTCTTGTTTAAAATGTTATCAAGTTTACTGACAAATGAGAACATAATACTGTCTCAGTTACTCCAATTCACCATGTGACCATAAATGTTTTTTTTTTTTAATCTTGAAAAGTTAAAAAGAGTAACACTAAAACATTTTTGTTGATGCCTGAAGTGATGTGGAGTTGGAAAGGAAGCCAGAAATGCAGCAGAAACATACAGAATTATTTGCTTGGTTTATAGCTTGATTATGTGACTCATGCAATTCTATACGGTGAGACTAGGTCCAGGGATAATCATTGAAACTGCCTAAAAGGAAACAAATTCAGGAACCTTGGGGTAGTCACAGACATTAAATTGCATGCTTTTCAGGATATTTGGCAAAAATAAAGTAAAAAGCAAGCTGGAGAATGGTGTGCATATACAGTTACAATTATAATTAGTAAATGCTATGACATACTTATGTCATAAGACCATTATCATCATACACTTGTAGAAATCATGCATACTTAAAACTTTTCCTATGTTTAAAAGAACATTTTAAGAATTCTTCAACCTTACCAAAAGTGCAGGCCAGCATTTTGAAAATGCAGGTCTAGGCTATTTACTGCAATACATTCCTCTCTGATCTTGACTTACCTGCAGTATTTATGCTGCACAGTGTTAGGAGGAAATACCTTCCTACATGCATACTTTTGAAATTCGACTTAAAAATTATGGACAAGACTGTCTTTGACTTCTCTTTCTTGTGAAAATTAACCAAACAGTAAATGCTGGAGTTGCTACATCCTGGTTATACTTCCTGACTTCTAGAGTCACCTGCTGAAGCTAGAAAACTGAATGATACCTTTTAGTGGGTAACTTACTAAGATCTCATATCTACTGTGGAAAAAGGCTCATAATAAAGTAATTTCAGGTGAAAATATTGAAATAGAAAGTGTCTTGGGAGATGCATGCAGCAGTGATTGCTATTTCGGCAGGTAGTGTAGTGTTCATCATTTTACTCTAGATAAAGCTTACTGTTGCATGAAGGTGTTGTGCATCTATCCTATCCTATTTCTCCATTCTCTGTTATTCCAATTTAAGAGCCTTAGTTTCACAGTTGCTGTATCAGGACACCATACTATAACCTATAGTTGGTTACTTATGTGTATATTACCTATAGTTACTATATAGAGAACATGAGTTGCTGAAAATCAGAGGGAACGTGCAGAGAGGGAAAGTAAAACCTAGAGCAGTGTACAGCCTTTTTCTCAGACTGGTTTCTTTACTCATGACTGCCTTTCTTTACTTATTCACCAGAAAGTGCAGTCTGTATTTTCTGAAAGATATGCAAGCCATTTTCTGTTTACAGCTATTTATTCTCTTTCTATTGTTGTTTTCATGCAGTTTGCAGTCCGACTGGTTTAATTGAAGCAGAAGTTGTAAGGAAGTCACGTCCATTTACATTTTGCCTGTGACTATTGTATAAACCTTTTAAAGAAATAAATGTCAGAATTGGACAGCAGTTCATCTTTAATTGTGTAGTATATAATTAGGTATGTATGCCCACCATGGTGGTAGTTATATAATTAGACTGTATAGTTATAATGGTCTTTTTTTTTTTTTTTTTTTTTTTTTGTGCAACAAGATGGGAGTGTATTTTTCTTCCCAGCTGTTATATATACAGTTTGGCAGCAGCCAGTGTGTGCTTCTGGGCTGGCTACTCGTCACCTGCAGAAGCCTGAATCTGTCACTCACCTGACTGGGATGCTATAAGGATCATGGGGGAGAACTTATTCTTGTGGGGCGAACAAAAAGAGGTATGGGAAACATGGGAATATACATCATTTGAAACAAGACTTCCTTAATTCCAGGACCCATGAAAAAAACTGGTTTGAATGGCTTTATTTTGGAGTGCACATACATGTATAAGGTGGTAAAATGAAGGCTAATGGGATGTCTTAATGGTTCCAACATATAGCATTAAACATAAATGAACCTTACATAAATGCAAAGAGCCCACTACCTAGTACTAGCTATATATAAATGTAAAACTGAAAATGTAAATACATTTTCATTAAATGACTCTTTTAACCTATATGCCGTAGGAATTGTTAGGTAAAGTACAGTGCCTGCCTTTTCCTTTAAATATTTGTGTTACATTTATTAACTCAGTAAGATCAAATGCTTGTGGAGAAACTTGGATATTGAAGGAATTGCTCCAAATATAGCAAATCCATAGTATTACAGAGGCAAAAACATGCTCTAATATTAACATGTTGCATTCAGAATGAAATTAAATGCGATTTAATTTGAATCATTTTTTTATTATTTTATTATTCATGTATTATTTTTTCTTTACATAGGGAAAAAGTGTGGTCTGGAGCCATTATGTGTGTGGACTTTTTCTCTTTTTTTGGATTTCCAGAAGTCCCAGCTGTTTCATTCTTTCTGTTGATAATTTTCTTTTTAGTAAGGCTGGATTTACTTTGACTCTGCAGTCCTTTAGTTAAAGTAGTTTCACATGAAGAGAGCGAAACTTTTGGAATCTTTCAGTTTCTCTGCTGGTAAGTATCAAAAAGTTTAAAGTACAAAATACAATCAGGACAAAAGAATATAATACAGTAGATCAATCTTTAAGGTATGTACTGAGTCCAACATTTTTTTTTTTTGGAAGTGACACTACTGGTTTCTTAGTGCCATAATGTGCATTGTGACAGTGCATCATTCCTGTCTCTTGCTGCTTCTGATGAATGTTCAAAAATACAGTATAGTTAAAGCTCTACTACCACATACTGGAAAGCTTTAAAAAAAATCACGCTGCTGGGAAAACCTCTGTAACATTTTTTTAATGCTCTCAGTGAACATGTTGACCTATCTTAAATTTGCCCATCCCTGGAGCCACATGAGATCATGTAGCAGGATGTTTTAGGTTTAAAAAAAAAAAAAAAAAAAAGTCTTGAGTGTGACTGGAAACTTACAATGCAACATCTATTGCTCATTGCACACTTACTTTTGTCATGATTTTTGTATTCGTGCTATTTCTTGTACTGGCCCTGAGTTGTGTGCCTTTTGCCATGGCACAGATTTTATCTGATTCTCTCTTTCTGATTGTTCTTCGTTTAATACCATCATATAATTTTGGTAAGAGCCATTTCTCTCTCCTCCCCATGGACTCTTTTCACTTAGCTCCAAACAGCTTGTCTTCTGCAACTCTATTTACTGCATCTCTTCTATCCAATACTATAGATGTCTAAATCACATTCACTCAAAGGAAACAGTAAGACACTTCAGGGGAAGACTTAGTCTTGGTATGTGTTTCTAAAGCCTATAAAGTGACTTTATGTAGTGCTATATAAGTAATAAATAAGAATGCTAAAACATGACAGCTTTTCTTCTCTCTGCATTTTTAAAGCCACCTTTTTCCACTGAAGGGTATAGCAAAAGAATATTCCTAGCTGTTCCATCACGTTAGCTCTTAGTTTGCAGCCTCCAAAGAGATGAGCTTAAACTTGTATTTTTCAGTGTGCTAGTCTCAATAGCAACCTTCTTCCCCCATCTCTACCTTCCCTAGGGTAGAGAGTTCCTTACACTTACGTATCTCAAGAAACGTCACAATCTTCTATTGTTCCTCTAGCATGTAAGGTAGCCCTAGGTAGCCACCCTGGAAGAAGGGATTTTCACAGTATAATTTCTGCCAGTTGTTGTATAGTGTGCAGACTTTCCTTGAATTCTTCCTTTTCTGCCTTTCAACTTTCTGCTTTAGAAAACGGCATGATTGGTATTAATATTTTTCCCTGATAAAAGTAGAAATGTTTGGTGAAGAAGTTTGTGAAGATCTAGATCAACAGTCTTGCAATGGGATTCTGTTTAAAAGATTATCGCTTGGAACATTGCTGTGTGTTGAGTTCATGGCTGTGTGTTTTGGCATAAAATGGACATAAACCTGCTCCGGTATAATGCAAGACAGGAATTTTATTTCATGTTAGTCATAATAAATGTTTGTTTGGAAAAAGCAAAGTTTCATGTATTTCTAGGGTGTCAAAAAAGCAAGGGTGTTTTAATGTGATATTTAGAAACATGTCCTAATGTAAGGAAAAATCAAGCTGTTATGTGATCACACAGACAGACATTGAGCTTCCACTGCCAGAATTATTTTCTCAGGATGGTTAGATGCTGTATGAGTCATCTTCTAATGAACACAATATACAAATAGACAGTTGAAGTATGTAAAGCGTGCTTAGCTTTTTCATGACTCTTCTCAGACCTCATTTTTCTTTGTTTAATGGATTATACAGTTCTTTTGGCTCCACAAATCTTTTCATTTATTGTGTATAACTTTGCACTCGTTACCTGAATTATAAGGAACAAACAAGTTGGCCTAATTTGTATTCCAAAATGCTTGTTGTAGTAATGAATTTGACAAATAATTCTACATAATTTAAAAATATTTATGCCCTCTATGCATATTATAGGTGGTATATTGCTCTTGCTGTCTAGCTTGATTCTGTGTTTGTTGATTACCTTGTCAATGTTGTGATTGCTGTACAATGTTGCTACAGAGCTGTTTGCTTCCTTTTAGGTGTCTGTATCCTTCTAAGTCAACAAAGATGTGTGTGTCTGGAAGTTTGAATTTCTTATTTATTTATTTACTTACTTAATGAAGACTGTAAATGTCATAGGAATGACAGACCAGATAACTGGGAGGGAGGTGTGGGCCATAGACAAGCAGTTTAATGCCTGAAGAGGAACAAATTTGAAAAATTGTTCCATCTTCTTTTTCTGCTGAGCATGATGTTACATGGTATGGAATGTCTCTTTGGCCAGTTAAGGTTATCTGTCCTGAATGTGTCCACTCCCAGTTTCTTGCCCACCCCCAGGCTACTCAGTAGGAGTAGGCAGAATGGGAGAAAAAGAGAAAGCCTTGTTCAGCTATAGCTAAAACATCTGTCATCAGTATTGTTTCAGTCACAAATTTAAAACACAGTGCCATGCAAGCTACTATGAAGAAAGTTAACCCCATCCCAGTCAGATCAGTATAATTAGAAAATAGGTAGTTTTCATCAGGATCCATTCATCATGCCTCCATCAGGTTCCTGTTCATGACGCTGTTAGTGTTACCTGGATTGTGCTGTGCTCAGGGCAGGGTGCTGCTTGGTCAGTAAACCTTGTGTAGACATGTTCTTGGGTCTCCTGGTGTAAACCAAGAGCTACAGATAAGCAGTTAGAGAAGAAGAGGAGAAAGGGGCCATTCTTGTCATGGTCACTCCCCAGGCAAATCTGCTGTAGCAGCAGTACTGGAGCTTACAGGTGCAAGACTGTGAGGACAACAGTGTGAGAGCAGAATGGAAAAACACAGCCCCGGGGGGGCTGGGAAACAGTACTGCTGCAGCGTGGGTGAAAGGGATCAGATAATTTAGCTTGTTCGACTATGCTAAGAAAACAATACGATGTTTAAATAGTAATAATTTTGATGTTTTCTTTGCTGCTAGATTAAGCAGGTGAAGCCACTTGTAGCGGATTCAAGTCCACCATAATCTGTGTATGATGTAAGAAATCACTCCCTGTCAACACTGACAGGACTGGTTGCATGCATCACATTTAATGGGCTTTCTGTTCAGTAGCTTCTGTGGGTGGTGAAAATGGAAAACAATCTACACAAGCTTCTCCCTTCAATGCCATGTAGAGCATTAAATACTAACCCCATTGAGAGAAACTAAGCTTTGGCTGTCAGATGCTTGAGCACCTTTCCTAGTTTTATAATAATTCTTGGCTTTTTTTCAGAACAGAAATAGCAATGGGATACTATATTTTGTCTGGCAGAGACATAGTCTTTTTTCGTTGTTTTATTTTAATTAGAGGCCTTTTTCTGGAATTGGAAGAATTCAAAATATATAGTTAAATCTTGTACAAGGGTAGGAGTGGAGGATGCTGAGACGTAGCCACTGTAGGGACAAAGGGATAGTAGAAAAAATGAGTAATTTTAGAATAACATTTTTTTTAAATTAGTGTTTTTAAGTACTCTTTGATCAAAGTGGCAAATTCTCACTACTAGGAACAAGAAAATTCATTGCTATGTGCTTGGGTTAAATAAGTAATAGTCTGAACTGTGTGGATTTCATCTTCACAAAGTAGCAACAATGGGAGGGAATAATTTAAAAAACGGTAAAGCACGACAAGAGAGGAGATAGCATGCAGGGCAATTCTTCATTGTATGACATTCGTTGAATGTGATGAAGAATTCAGATGTCTAAGTAGAAATATCTCTCTCCACACAATCACACCTTTTAGAGGGAAAAATTCCAAATATACATTAAGGATATAATTGTGGGGGATAAAGGGCAGCTTAGGAAATGCCATAGGAAAATCTGAAGTTAGCCACAAGCATCATTAACTGTAGATGATATGCATCATTTAACCACATTGTGTTACATAAGTTGTCTTATCTTGTAGATTAAGAAAAAAAAAAAAACACTCACACAAAACCAAAATGACTTATGTAAGACTTTTTTTTTTAAACAACAACTAGTTTTGCCATTTTGTTGTGTTTTAACATTGAAATTGAGTAGCTGAATAAGGACTGTCAAAATTAATGAACACGTGACATTAATATAGTAAAATGGAAAACTTTAAATTAAAAAATACTCCTCACCTTGTTTCTGAAATATTCATATACATTAGAACAGAGAGATAATGGTATTATAATTGGCTTTTTTCAATATACACATTTTAAGTGAGCAGCCATTTTGCATTATCTTATGTTCTGTCCTTACAAGCAAATTTGTAGCTTCCCTAGAACACTGCTAATGCAAGTGTTCAGCACAAGCCTTGAGCTTGGTTCCCAGCAGGTGGTGACCTCAACACCTCCTAGCTAAGGACAATTAACCGTACGATAAAATAAAAGGGTGTTATGGAGTACCAGCACTGCCTCGAGTAAGCATCTGGGTGGGAGGTCTGAAGAGGAAGGAAGATAGCCTAAAGAATTAGTGCCATCATTCCTTATGGGCACTACAAAGAAAGTCATTTCCAAAGGTATTCCAGGCTGTTGGTTTTTAACTATGGTGATGCCACGTGACAAGTATACATCTATTTTGTGTATTTGACACCAACATTTCTACACCCTCTACTATTTCGAGGCTAGGTTGGATTGGACCTCAAGAAAACTGATCTAGTAGAAGGTATCATAGCAGGGTGTTTGAACTAGGTGATCTTTAAAGGTCCCTTCTAACTCAAACCATTCTATGATCTAAAAAAAATAAAGCACAAAACTAAACCCCCAGCCCCCCAAACCAAATACATTGGGAGAATTGACACCTATGTTTAGATATCTTCTCAAAATTACATTAAATGTATGAGTAGCATTTGTAGAGGCTGGGCAAATATAATATGACCGTTCTTGAAATTTTACCAAACTCGTAATATTTGAAAATATGTCAGTGCATCTCAACATTTTTCTTAATTTTAGCACTCTTATTTTTCAGGGTGTAGTGTAGAGTGCCAATGTAAGGGTTTGTTTTGGTTTGGTTTTGTTTGTTTGTTTGTTTCTTCCCCTCTAGTAGAAGATCCACAGATTTGAGATCTGTTGTGGATGTAAAATTAGTCCACTTGCTATATTAGCCTTTAACACTATATTCCCACCTACAACTACAGGAACACAGCTTGAAGGAAATTTAATTAGGAAAATGAGGGAGATGAAAAAGGCAATGTAATATATACACGCAATATGAAGAAGAGTAAATACACTTTCCATCTGAATAGTCACAATAGAAGCTATGTTAAACTGAGCCAAAATTTTCCTTTGTTAGAAATGGATTTCTTTCATTTTCTAACATTACTACCTAATTGTCCTCCTTATTATTGGGATTAGAAAGACTATCATTAAAGAAGAAACATCTTTCACAAATTATATTTAGATTATGGTTTTAGCTGGCAATGACCTTCTCATTATGTGAAAAATGGAAATCCCCAGGGGAACAGACTTAGTGAGGTGATTCCAATCAGCTGGGAAGCCTTGTGCACACACTATTTGCATCTCATGACCTGCATGCATACACCTGTACTGTATCAATTTCTGCTTGTTTACAGGTCATTCAAGCAATAAGCAGGTAGAATTTGGATGACTGAGAACCCGCTCTGCTGGTAGCAGTTTCCTGCCTCACTGCACTCTGGAATATTCCAGCCTTGCTGCAGTGTGCTGCTACACAGCCATGGGTTTTTCAGTTACAACCGTTACACACTTCCCTAATGTTTTTTTTTTTGCATTTGTATTGGTACGAAGCATAGATGATCAGGCTTTACGGAAAAAATACAAAGGATCACTAGGGCACAAAACAGCTTAAGTAATATCTAATAGATAATGAATAATTGTTTAAGAAAAAATCATAATCCCCTTTAATAATTGGAGAGGAGAGCACTGGGGTCTGCAGTATTACATAGTGCAACCAATAAAACCATTCCACATTTGAAACACATACGGTATTTGTTTAGTCTGAATCAAGAGAAAGAAATACACTAACCAGGTATATTATTATAGAGTAAGCAAATATAAATGCATTTAATACATTAATTTTATGCATGACATTTCAAAATGTTCTAATGATTATTTCAGCTCTAGGTTCTGGGTCAGCCCAGTTGTGCTGTAACCTGACTTTTCAGACTCTTGCTTAGGGAGGTGTGAGGCCAGTGTTTTTATTGCACTCACCCTTCCTGGATGCATGCAGTAGGTATATCAAGAACATGTGTTATGGTTATCTAAATTCTGCAGGCTGTGGTTACTGTGTGTGGATCCATCTAGAATTTTCAGAAAATGCATTTTTATTGCTTTTAAAGAATTGGAAGTATTCATTAAGATTAGAAAAAGAGCAGTGGTGACCCAAACTCTATGCCAAATAGTGCTGCGTATGTTTATTTTGGCAAATGTGTTGAGTGTATTTATGCAAGTTGTTAGCTCAGTTGACAAAATCTTTTTTGAATATCTCTCCAAAAATAAAGTATATTATATATATATATATATATTTAAAATATTACCTTTGGATATGCATTTCTCCTAATACAGCTTTGAAATTATGGTCAGTATCTGATAGGCCCCGAAGAGACTTTTTTCTTTTACGGTTTTGCTCTGTATTGCAGACATAACCTCCACATGATCACTTCAGGCTGCACAAACTGCCTGTGACAATGTGGAGGGCTGCATAATCACGGCCTTGGTTTCCAGTGGTGACCGGTCTTTGTAGGCCCAGGGTAGGAAGAAGGAAACTCTGCCTCTTCCCTGCCTGGCACAGGTTGGCTGCTGGAGCAGTACCAGCTGCTGCCAATGCATCATTTGACTTCAGGTAAACCCAAATGTCAGTTTTGGAATTTGGGCTCCATTCCATCATAGTGGTACATTCTACCTAATCCCTTGTGGTACTAGTTGTTTCCATTTTGAGATATTGAACACTTAAGATTTCCCATGAATTTAACATCTTTTGAGTGGAGGTGTTAAATAGAGGCCTTAAGGTCTAATTAGTTGTCCACTATTAAATACAAATACAATTCCTAATCCTCAGAGTTACAGAGGGAGAGGGAAATACATTTTTATTGTATGGATATGTAGTGGGTTTATGTGGCAAGGTTTTGGTAGCAGGGGGCCATAGAGGTGGCTTCTGTGAGAAGAATCTAGAAGCTGCCCCATGTTAGATAAGGGCCCCACTGCTGACTAGAGCCGAGCCAATAAGTGATGTTGTTTGCACCTCTGTGAGAGCATATTTAAGAAAGGGAAAGAAAACAAAACAAAAACAAACAAACCAAACAACAACAACAAAAAAACACTGCTTCACAGCAGCTGGGAGAGTGAGAGGAGTGAGAAACAGCCTTGCAGGCGCCAAGGTCAGTGAAGAAGGAGGGGGAGTGATGCTCCAGGTGCTGGAGCAGAAGTCTCCGGCAGCCTGTGGTAAGGACCATGGTGAAGCAGGTTGTCCCCCTGCAGCCCATGGAGTACCACAGTGGAGCAGGGTTCCATGCTGCAGCCCATGGAGGAGACCACGGTGCAGCAGGTGGACCTGCACTGATAGAGGCTGCGGCCTGTGGAGGGCCACTGCTGGAGCAGGCCCCAGGCCAGACGTGTAGCCTGTGGAGAGGAGCCCACACAGGAGCAGGTGACCTGGCAGGAGCTGCTGCCCGTGGGGGACCCAGGTTGGAGCAGTTTGCTCCTGATGGATGGACCCCGTGGTACAGACCCATATCTGGAGCAGTTCTTGAAGAGCTGCTGCCTGTTGGAAGCCCAAGCAGGATCAGTTCAGGGAGGATGGCATCCCGTGGGAGGGACCCCACGGCACAGGGGATGAGTGACCAAGAAGGAGCGGCAGAGATGAAGCGCTATAGACTGACCACAACCCCAATTCACCCATTCCCCTGCGCCGGTCAGGAGGAGGAGGTGGAAGGAGGGTGGGTGGGGGAAAGATGTTTTTGGTTTCTTTCCTTTGTTTCTCTCTTCTCTAGATTGTTAGTAATAGGCAATAAATCTTACTGGCTTCCTACTCTGGGTCTGTTTTGCCCATCATGATAATTGTTGAGCGATCTCCCTGTCCTTATCTCAAACCTTGAGCTCTTTGTGTCATATTTTCTCCCCCTCCTCAAAGAGGAATGGGGAGTGAGAGAGCAGCCATGGTGGAACTCGGCTGCCCACCCAAGTAAAACCACCACAGGATATTAATGTAGTAGGATATTTAAGTATTTAGTATAAATAACAAGTATATAATTTAGTTGAGTACTTCTGTGGAATCAGCTGAAAAAGCTGGGTCTTCCTTCCAAGAACAAGTATGTTTCACTTCCCAAATACACTTTCAAAGTGCGTGCACTTTGATGGGTTTGGTGTATGTACCTGTACCTTTTGCTTGAGCAGATAGAAGGAGTGGGACACTAAATTACAAGAAAACATTTAGATCAAGAACCACGTGAAAATGGAATCCCTGCCAAGGACTTGAAATGTATGTATCCAGGCGATTGAGTCTTACTAAACACCGTAGGCTTGCAAGAAAAAAACTGCAGCAAAAGACCTCATTTGACTCTAATAGTGTCTTTTCCTTCATCAAAGTAACTTATAAAACTGAATTTTCTGATGAGTCACTTGGTTCAAGCAAGGTAATACTATTGTAATGCTTTTGATGTGTCTGAAGTATTGTGTCACATGAAATTTTTCATAACTTCATATTTTACTCTGCAGCATCTTGGATATTTCTGATTGAATTAAATACGTTAAATAATTCAGGGCTTAAAGACCTAAAATAGATACTGTTAGGATTGTGCTTTAGTTATTTAAGCAGGATTTTCATTCTCTCCAAAAGACGAGAAAATTTTAGTGAATGAAAGTGGGAATCTTTGGTTCTCTGTTTAAGAGAAAACGTTGCATACAGCTATTGATCTTCATGTCAGTTGCTCAAATTGGAAAGCATGGACAGAAAATGACCAACTAATTTGTTTTTCTTAGTTCACTGGTATTTCTTCAGTTGAGGTATTTAGTGGACGGGTTGATTTAGAAAATGTAGTTTCTTTATTTTGGAAGCCTCTGTGTGCATTGATTCACAAAGGGCATGTGAAATATTATTTGTGCATTTCTAAGCACATATGACTCAAAATGTATATAATACACAAGGCATGAAAATGGGAGGAAGAAATTAACTCTCTGTCCCAAATTTTGTAGCCCAACCAAGATGATTGGTTTTAGAAATCAATGTAAAAATCATGCTTTGGAAAGAAGTCACCCCTCCCCATGAGTGATATTTTTGGAAAGGTTGGTGATACCTTGGTGAGCCCAGGAGGCACTTTCTTTCAGAAGCAACCCAGACAACCTGGCTGTCTTATTCCTGTTGCTAAGAAAAACAAAGTCAGTCTCGTAATTATCTTAACTGTTGTCTCTTTCAGAGCCCAGAGATTAACATTCATCATGCTGAGATTCGGGCAGCACATCATCAAGCCCTCCGTGGTCTTCCTGAAGACTGAACTCTCCTTTGCTCTTGTGAACCGCAAGCCGGTGGTCCCAGGCCGTATCCTTTTGAGCAGTGCCTTGGCCATGGGTGCCTGTGCTCTGTGGAGAAGCTGAGGAAGGTTGGTGTGCTCCAAAGGCCAGGTAGGATCTGCACGGATTTATTCTGAAACCAGGCGGTGGAACATAATACGCTTGATTGGTGTTGCAGAACTGCCAAAAAGGGTTGCTTAGCAACTGTGACCTTACAGGTGAATTTCTATTGACCTTTTCACCACAGATGATGTATAAACAACCAGGTGCTACTAAAAGCATTTTAAAGTGTATCTGAGAGGGTACTGTTTAAATTTCATATTATGCTAAATAACACATCCTGCTTCCCTTTTAATAACATCACTTATTTTTAGATGTGGTAACTTCTTTATGGAGGATTTTCAACTTCTTGTAGCTAAATGTACACAATTTGTCAAATGGCAGCAGAATTCTCTATGAAGACTATTATTTTTTGGGGGGGAACAGATTGCTTTGATTAATTTAGGTAGGAATGGATTAAATAAACCATCTGTATAGCAAACATGCTTCCTGAGGAAAAATGAATCCCCATGTTGTAAGCAAAACTTAGTTTTTAGAAACTTTAAAGGAACTTGATTGTGCAAGATGCTAAATGCATTTATTTAGTTAGTTTATTTTATAATGTTGTGTATTATTTCATAGTCAGAACTCTGGTGCTGTGTAACTTTGTGCTGATTTCAGTGGCTGGAGGTTGAACTTTTCAGAAATACTCAAGACTGATCATTTCCACAGAGGTTTATGGTAAAATTTTAGTAGGAACTGTTAAGAAATGGCTGAATGAATGTTGGGAGGAAAAAAAAAAAAAAAAAGTCTGGAGCTCATTGAAAGCTTTCTTCTTTTTCTGTACTTTTCTGTTGTTTCTCATAACTTAATATATGATTTTAAATTTAGTAGCTTTTAAAATCATTTTTAAATGTATTTTATTCCTCTGAAATTTTGAATGTCCCTCTCCTCTCATTACTTCTGTATATTATAATTGTTCAATGTAGAACTTCTTGGTGTACCTGTTTTGAATGTTTCTATTCATTCCAGAAGTCAGATCATTTGGTTATAAATGTCTGACAAATATGCACAGACTTTATAGAAACTAAACACATTACTATCTCACCAATACGTTTCAATGAATTAAACTAATTATTCTTCTCCAGTAAAAGTTTCTAAGTTATCTGACGTAAATCAACGTGGTTTACAGAGTCATCATATTTTTAGGCAAAATATGTCAAAATATGTTCAAAGATATCTAAAGACACTATCACGTTAGTCATTGTGAGTTGAAGAGCCTGTAAATTCTTGACCAGTATGTAGGTTTATGCATTGTCCACGTCAGAGAGTAAACAAAATGTTTTCTGTATGTGGAAGTTTTTAAAACAATAGTTAACAATTCTGTTGGTTAGTTAAGTGAACAACCGCATCTGTTATTAAACAATGAAGAGGTATTTCAGATGAAAGAGAGTTGTTTTAAAGTTTTGTTAGCATCTAGAAGTGACAATTTAAGGAGCCTATAAAACTTAATTATTACAAGCTTCTTTCCTTCTTAAATAATTAAAGATTATAAACTCTAGTTGCATAGCTATTGCTGACTGTTTGGCAGATACATTTATTTGCTCAGGTTTAGCTTTGTTATCCCTGTAATGAGTATTGCAGCATATTTTACAGTGTCACATTGTTTTAATAGCTCATGTGTTGTAATATATAATATAGTCTTTTTTTCTCTGTTGAATAAATGTTCAGGTAATAAAACTCCAACACTTTCCCTCTCTCGTTACACTAAGAAAAAAATTAGAAAAGATCTTAATGCAAAGGCTGGAACACAGTATGTAAAATAGAGCAATTTGCAGTTGTAAGCTTTTAAAATGTCTGTATAATGCAGCATTTGTCTCGAGACCAGGCAGTAACAAGTGTATTTTCTTTGTTTTATTGCAATAATTTTATCTGCCTTGTCTTTGGCACACTTATGACATTCTTTTTTTTTTTTTTTTTTTTCCTCCCGTAGAAAATAAAATATTAATGCATGTGAATTAGAGAGACGAAGGAAATCAGTTTGAAAGCCAGCTCACTCCAGGTGGTGGCTTTAATTAACTTGTAAGGTTGAAATTCCGTCTTGAAGCAGAACGTAGGATTGGAGTTGTGAATTTGTTATAATAGTTTTAACATACAGCTGTGGTCTGAGAAATTTCAGTAAAAATGGTCTCGTGGAAATCACTGTTTTGTGATTTGAGCAATCCTAAAGCATGTTTTCTCAGCTAACACATTAAAAGTTTTGTTTTGTTTATTTCTGTCTGTCGGTCCTGTGAATTCAGCTTGACACTTGAAAGTCAAACTGTGCTTGTAGTAACCAAGAGTAGGAATAGCAAGAACATAGTATTCCTGGAAAGGGAAGAGCGGTCCTGATCCCAGAGAGAACACCTTATCTGACTCAGCATTAGACTTCTGTCTAATGGGTGATGAACTTTTTTGCAACTGGAACCCCTTGAGGGAAGATGTAGTGGTTATTGCAGATTGTGGAATAAGAAGTAGCTGGTACCTTAGTATGGACCAGGTGGTATGTGATGTTAAACTGGAATCTCTGCTGTCCAAGCAAAAATGTGCTCATTTGGTTGACACTAGTAGCAAACTCATTCACTTCTTTTGGCACAACCAAACTGAGACGGAGAGCTATGCATGGTCAGTGTGTAGAATTAGTGTTTGCCCCTGCCCCCCTCCCCCCCCCCCCCCCCCCCCAAGGGGGCTTAAGAGGTCTTGATTAATGACATGTTGTTTTGGGGGGTGTTCTCCCCCCCCCGCCCCCCCCCCCCAGTTTTGTACAGAAATGCTGCAATATTGTTTCAGCAATCCTTGTGGATTCTTACGGAGTCTAGATGGGAATACTGTATGCAGTGAAAATCTTAGCAGTCAGTTTGGGAACAGGGAGGAGGTGAGCCACACACTGTGCATTTCCCAGCAAGCTTACACAGGTACAAATACCATTTTCCATGAAAAGTAGAGTCCCTGTTTCCTATAAGTGCTGTTAACTTGCTGCTCTGTGAAGAGAGATTGTGAAAGTAGTCTGTTGCTGTCTTGAACTAGTTGTGTTAAAGAAGGTAGCTATTCACCAGCTGCAATAGTGCCAGGGGTGTTGATAGTCACCGGATGCAGCCCTTCCTTCACTCAGAATGCACAAGGCAAGAACTGAATCAGCTCTAAGTGCTATGTTTCTGCTTGTCTTCTCAGTTCATTTCATTCACAGTCTTGCTGCTTCCATAGTTCACAGCAGAACTGTAGTGTGTTTTTAAGAAAATCCATCTGCTCTTTGACGTGGACTTTGTGCTCTTTAATATGGTTACAAATACTTTGTGAATGACCTACCATTTTATTGATGTTTTCCTAGCCACACGCCATGGCTTTACATGGTTTTGCTCACATCTTCAATAAATATGAACTGTGTTTTTTATCACTTTCTCACTGTATCGTGCAGGATACTTGCTTTCATCTGGTGTTAAACATGAAAAATGAATTTGAACATTAGTAGAATCCATTTGGGAACTAGAACTTTTTTTTTGTAAATAAAATTATTCATTTGTTATGTCCTACTTTTTTTTTTTTTTTTTTTTTTTTTCAGCAGACAGGGTATTGATCTTTGGATTTCTGTTTAGGATGCCATAAGGAGAACTAGCACAACAGGAACACAGCAACATTTGTAAATTGATTGAATGCAATAATGACAGAGACAAACATCAGATCTATGGCGATACTATATTATACAAAGCATTTTTCAACAGTTTATTCAATTGGTTATTAAAAGAAAAAAAAAAAAACATGCTTTCCATCCAGGAATGATGAGCTGAGGGCTATCAGGACTAAGCAATTTTATAGTAATTCATGGTAGACAGTGCAGCATCTTCAATAAGCACACACATATGCGCATATAATAAATTAGAATAAATGCTTTATAAAAAAAAAAAAACATCTAGGATTGATTATAAAAAGGGTGTTCCACTTAAAAAAAAAACACAAAAACAACAACAAAAACACCCCTCACTGTTCAGCTGTTATATATTAAGTGCTGCTGGACTATTTGGTATTACTCTATTCCATAGAGGTCTGCTGTCTTCCACCACAAAGTATCCTGATTATAGGGAATAGAGTATATATAAAACTCAGAAATGTAGGATTTTTTTTTTCTGTCAATTTCACCATTATATAAAGTTAGTGGTCATTCTTTGCTGCTGAGGCATTGCATTGTGTTGTTTTGTGAGTGACCGTGACTTGTTCCTTTCTTAATGAGTAGAGAAAACATTAGTTGGACCAGATGCTCCTTCAAAGATTTGATAACACCCTAAGCTGCAGTGTAATTGTGCTGGATCTGTTGCATGGGGGGGATGCAATCTAGGTCATCCAATATAAGAATAGCATCTGGTTTGCTGTACAATATATCTGTCTGTGAGCTCTCAAATATTATCAGAATTGTTGCATTACTTGAGACTGACATAGTCTTTATTGTGACAAAATATTTGCAATTAAACAAATCATTTTAATCAGCATGTTGTGTTAATATATATATTAAAAGTAATTAATTTAGTTACAGTCCTGATAGATTTTTCCACTGAAGATAGGACATTGGTTCTGGAAAGACAGGTTCTCTCACAAGTTTGGTTGAAAAAAACGGTACTTAGCATGAATATAAAGTTTTAATCCTTCCTAAAGTTACTGAGCTGCTGTTTATTTTGATTTAGTTAGCTAGTACATTGAACATATATCACATCAGTATTTATGTTACATAATTATGAACTTTATGTATTTAAGCCCAAACAAGTGTTAATGTTTGCCATAAAATGAGGCTTTAGAAAATAAAATTCAGTTATTGCAGAATGTAAATAATTGCATTTACATATTGCAATAATATACGCTGCACTGTTACAACTCCACATTATACATATCCAGCCCTGTGGGAAAGTATTCTTTAGTGCTGGTTGCTGGAGCTTCATATACATTACTTTTGTTATTAGTTTGCATTAGCGCAATGCTAAGGAGCAGTTGTGAAGCGGTGCCATGATGTGTCAGTTGCCTTTCAAGTAAAGAGCTAAAAATAGCTGTTTTCTGTGAAGACTTTGTAACCTAAATAGGGCATTGGGGATAGCAATGGAATCACATAAAGATAGAAAATGTTGCTTGGTACAATGAGGACTGAACTTTTTACTTGAATTTCTCAAATTTTCTAGGCATGCTGGAAGAAGAGAGCACAAGAAACAGGGATTCAGTAGCTTTGCTGGTGTAGAAAAAACTTTCAGAGTGAGAATAAATATGTGATGGATCTGGTGTGAAAATGTGGGGGAAATAGTATATTTCTTCAGCAGGGATGCAGAAGAGATTGAGACTTACTTTCTATATTTTCAGTGTCTGATAATTTGTTTTTGAGATCCCAGGCTGAAGCTGTTCAGCATCAGTACAAAATGACTGTTTTTTCCCCTGTCAAATCCCAGATACAGCTGTTCCATAAGCAGCCTTGATCCCTTACGTGGGACTTACTAATGCTGTAATGTTTGCATGCACAAATGAGAGTAGGAAAAACGATTCCTATCCTTAGTATTTTTTTTAGCTAAGTTGAACTACCTTGCACAGACGGTAAGAAGTGAGAGTGCACCCCTGGCAGCAGCAAACCAGTAGGTCAGCTTCATTGTATTCTCAAGCTACCTTCTGGGAAAAAAATGTTCTCAGACAGCCCAAAGAATGACTGCTCAGCTCTGTGTATGCAAACCACTTGAATTTAGTGGTGATAGAGAGGCCAGTTAATTATTTCAGGGCTGGAGTTGTTTTGTTTGCAGTCTACAAACAAAGCAATACTGTTTGACTCGCATTAGGAAATGTTGCTTCAGAAGATAATAGATTCAGGGTTGTATGCACAAAAGCTTGTCTGTCAGTCTGTCTGTCTCTTTCTCTTTGTATTTTTGATTGTTTATTTTTCAACTGTATCATTTGGTCTAATAAAAACACTTTCTCTCCCTTCAAATCTTGCCTCACTTGAAAGGTGCTCGTTGTTGAAGGAGACATACTTCATGATAAGGATTTATCTATTCTGTTTGCATGGTTAAGGTAGCATTAATATGATGGTGTTGATGAATATCCCATTCTAAATGCTTTGTGCCAGCATTTCAGGAAGAAAGAAAAACTGAAAGTAATGAAATCAAACATTTTTTTTTTTGCTAATTTGCAAATGGAGTAAGTTACTAACTAAATTACTCATTTATGTGCATTCAGCAGAATAATGATAAGAATTTCTCAGGATGTAGCACAACCTACTTTGGAAGAATTATTAACGAAGCGGTTTTAAGACCACATCTGGAAGAGGCAGTAGCTCCCAGGGTAGAACCTGGTGCTTCATGTAAAATCCGTCTTACCAAATGAATTAAAAACAAAACAGCAACAAAAAACAAACCCACCACCACGTTATGCATGAACCTGCTTTATGTGTTTCAGTGGCGTTCACTATATAGTTTTGAAAGTGTGTTATTAATGTATGTCCTCTACAAGTGGAATTGTTTGTCCTTATAAGCTCCAGGGACATGCGGAAGAATTTCTGAAGCATAGTCCACGAGTCCTCACCACTGTGGTACCTAATATGCATACTTACACCATGTCAATAAAGTAAAGAACAGTATGAAAAGCCTGTTCTTGTCATCATGAAAAAATGTAAAACTTCTACACTTAAGATCAGTTGGCTGCTGATTGCTATGGAAGGTCACATTTCATAGCTGCTACCTAGTGCCTTCCCCATGTTGTGATTTTTATTTTTTTATTTTTTAATTTTTACATAATTTTTAAGAGCTATTTTTATATGAAGGCTTGTATTTTTGGGGGTTGAAAGTATTTAATTGAATTCACATTCATATGTAAAATTATTTCATTTTTAGTTTAGTTCCAGCCTCACATTTTCTCATCTTTAACATCATTCACAGTTTGCAGAGCACGTTAACATTTTCACATCAACTTATATCTGTAGATGTACTGTGAGACTCCTGTCACTGGGGTAGCAGAGATCATCTGGGGAAAAAAAAAAAAAAAAAGTTTAACCACTCCTATTTTAGTATAGCAAGAAACCAGGCTAAATGTTCAGTGAGAAAAGCCTCCTTCTAAGGAGCTGTAAGACATCAAGTTTAAAAGAGAAGCAAAGCTTTACAAAAGGAAGTATAATTAAGAGGTAGAAAAGTTTTATATGAAAAATGGCAGGGAAACTGATGTTGGATTCAGAAAAGGTAAATTTTGAGTATTTCCTTTGAGTTTTAACCCATAATTGGCATTCCTTGTATTGAAGAAGCTGAGAAGTTCTGTTCATAGATAATGAATACTTTTAGCCCAGCAGTTATTTTCTAGTCTAGTAGAGAGCAAATTTGTAATTGGAGTGGTTATTGAACAAACCTGTAATTTTATACTTTTTATCACATCAGTAAACCCAAACAAATTCAACAGCCATAAATGGACAATAGATAACAAACATAAAATGTTAGTGTGCTGTCATTGCAATTTTGTCACTACAGAAACTTACGTCCCTGCATCAATAGCAGATATCCATGTGCTTTACATTTGGGTACCAATTACCAGAAACTTTATAAAAGAAAGGAATAAAAGATTTTTTTTTTTTTCTCGTCACATAGCTGGACTTAAATTCAACTTTATTTTATTTTTTTAAAGTAGTTTCTGAATGATGAAGGTGATGACAGAAAACTGTTCCTGTTACAGTCAGTGCACATCTAGCACCTTTAGTCCTCAACGTAGACATCAGAATGTGATATGCAGCACATACACAGTTAACTGAGTCTGGGAAAAGTATTGCATAGCTTGCTCTTGTAGTGGAATAGAATTAAAAGAGATGATTGGAATACATGGTTATTCATAATAGATGTCACACAATTACCATAAATAATGCAATACGTGCAAAATCTCCATTTGTAATGAAAATAGATTTGCTGGAAAGTCAATTGAAAATTTCATTTATTCCTTATTGTTTCTAGCATATTGGAATATTTTGTGCTGTTCAGTGTGATACAACACTCAGTGTTTTCCCTGAGTACACCTTTTTGATGATCTTTTTGAGAGGCATCTGACATGAATTTCCTGTTGCAACTCCTAAGAGGAGATCTAGCGATACATACTAAACTGTCATCCCTTTTCTGCTCCAAAGCTAGAATTTTTGCTGTGAAATATTATTTGATGGACCACAATTACAACCTAGATAGTTCATAAAATCACCAGTAATAATCTTGTATATATATTTAAGGACCTCCAACAGTGAGGAAGGGGAAAAAAGGCATGCCATGTACAGGAAAAATGGTCAGGAATATTCTCTAAACAGGCAGAAATGAAGGAGTAGTGCTTTGTGGTGTGAGATCCCAGTACTTTCTCCAGGGCAAAAAAAAGCAATAAATAATGCCATAGCCTAATCTCTTTGGACTAGCTGGTGTAGATGTCAGTCCTTTGAGGGTAAATCCCACTTACTGTATACTGATTTCTTTAGAGGCAATTCAAGGAATACAGTTTACAAAATGAGTATTTTGAGCACAATTGCTTTACTCTAAAGCAGTACTAGACTTCTGGATACCTGTGCAAAATAAATGACTTTTGAGATGCAAGGCCCCAGCTCTGTTGGGCTTCAGCCCCGTCTGGCACCTGCTGTTCCTTGGGTAGGACAAAGTCCTTTCCTCTCTCTCTTCTGCCTTGCCACCCCTGTAGCACAGTTAACTCCTGCCCAGCGGTGTGCTTTCCCTTGCTGCCTGCTCAGGAAGGCAGCACAGATGTTCTCTCCTGCTTTACTGTGTGCCCAAAGCTGCTCAGTCGCGCTGCTTTGTTAGTTTAGGAAATGCTTTCTTCTGTTGGTTTGAACTGGCAGGTGAGACTATCAAAACAGTGATTCCAAATGGCCCTATAATTGCTTCACAGAGCTTCAGCTGCAGGTCAAGCACCTTCTCCGAGCAAGATAATTGGGTAAATTATGCTTTAATAGGTTGTACAAAGTTTGGTATGAACACAACACACAACGGAGGCTTTGCTGTAACATGAGGTTACAGTAGAAAATTGAGTGCCTGATTCATTGATATGGATGTATTTCACTCTGTCACTCATACCATGTCTAGGTTTCTAAAGTTGCACAAGTATGTAGACTGCTATTTGTTTGCTAATGTATTTTATTATTATTATTATTTTATATGTATTTTTTGGTTCCTTATAACCTGCTGACTTCTAATAGGTTTCTGATCAAAACATATAAACCTTAGCACTCTCCCAGTTAGATAGCTGTAGCAGATGTTCATATAATGCAATACAAGTTGAAAATTCCCCTATTGATAGTCTTCATTTTAACAACATACTGCATTCAGAGGAGTGACCTCTACAGAAACTACCTAAGAGCAGTTAATTTTCCATCAATACTCATTTTCTCTCTCTCTCTCTCACACTTTTTTTTTTTTTTTTTTTTTTTTAATATAACGATACATTTTGACATGGTTGTGGTTATCAGGACATCTTTAAATTTCAAGGTTTTAGTTCAGGATTTGTTATCTTTTCCTGTTAATAATTGAAAGTGCATTGAGATGACATTGCTGTTTGCATCATAAAAATGAAAATTGTGTGTAACAAGTTTGATTTTAAATAGGTGAATTTGAAAATACTACTTTTTTATGCAGTCTGGTCTGATGGACTCAACATAGATGAATACAAGGTTTTGCTTTGATGTGCAAGTAAAGATGTAACTATAAACGTAGTTTTACAAATGTGTCATTGTGTGATTCTGTATTTCTTTTTCTGTTGTTCCCAGGTAAAATGTGCCTGGTTGCAAGGAAAGATATCACAGAATCATAGAACAGCTTGGGTTGGAGGGGATCTGGAAAATTACCTAGTTTCAGCCCCCTGCCATGGGCGAGGATGCCACCCACTAGATCAGGTTGCCCTGACATGTTTTATGACATGTTACATATTTATATTATGCCATAGAAATTAATGTTGCCAGAATTCATCCACTGCGGTCTGGTCACTGAAAGCATACCTTTCAGCAATGCTTTCTTAGACTCAGTTTTGTTAATGATGATTTGATCCAAACAGAACCTTCCTTATTTGACATGTAGGTCACTTTACTACATTCATACTGCAAAGACAGAGTTGATAAAAAGCATTGTCAGGATATAATTCTTTTGCAGCACACTTATTATTTTTCCTTTTTTTTTTTTTTTTTTTAGGGCAGGAGGGTGAGAGTGGAGTTTAAGTACTTCATATAGTGTCTTGAAGAAACTCTAAGAGCTCAAAATTTAGTGAGACTTGTGATAACATTGCATGAATATAAAAGAAGTTGCCAGAGTGTAAGATTTTGCCAGAGAAAGTTGAAAAAAGGTTCAGTCATACCTGCCTATATGGAAACACAGTTTCTAGGAATAAAAATATTAGACTAACAAAGACTTTAATAAGAGTAGTAGCTGTAAATCTGAAGCTGGAGATCCATGAATTGTAAAAATATTTTTTGTTGTTGTTGGTGGTGTGTTTTTTGTTTATCTGTTTGTTTATTTTTTCATATCGAGAGCAACTTAGTGACTGAAACAAATTTCTAGGAGCATTTGGCATTATTTGGTGCATTGAAATCAAGACTGACTTCTCTTTGTGTAGGAAGTTACTGTTTTGATGGGGGAGTGGTAATGATGGTATCTGTTGGTTTGCATGGAGCAAATCAGAATAGTTGATCTTTTACTGTCTGAATGATAAGGACTGTCAGTGGGACAACAATTAGCTGTGACACTTTTTGCTGCTCTTAAGTCTGCAGAATGAAATCTTATAATCTTTAGAAGGAAGATTGATACAAAAAGGAAGCAATAAATGTACATTAGGAAGTAAGGTCAGGATAATTGCATAACCTTTCAAAACAGAGGGAGGGGGGTCTTATTTTCAAAGGGAATGTCATTAAACTTTGAAAATAGTAGTGGAGAATTTTATACAAAGGAGCATTATTGACCTATGATTTGATATTCCTGCAAGGAGCTTGAAAGGGACCATAAAGTCACCCCATTGCTAAGCATCTATTAATAGCTAATTTAGAATTTGTTAAAATACTGTTTAACTTAGGTATTATTGATTGATTGATTTCTTTAAGTCTAAACATTTAATGTCTGTGAATTGCATTCAATGTATAGTAAAACTGAATTATTTTGAACTGCATCTGGAAAATGCTGATGTTTTAAGATTTTCATTTTGCCTGTTCATTAGGATTTAGCAGGATACCTCTGCTAACCGCTCCCTAACTGAGAATGTTCAGGTTCAGGGACTGCCATTGATATTGAAAGCAGTCTAACACTTTCTAACTAGAGCCAAAAGCTGTGTGTTTCAGTGTTCTATTGAAATTATTAGCTGAAAGTCCACCTAGCGCAAATACAAGAGAAAATGAAAACAAAACAAAAGCACTTTGAAATAAGATTAATGTATTTGTCAAATGACTCTCCTTAAAAATTTTAGTGGAAGACTTCAGACATGGCTGCTTCTGCTGAGTTGCCAAAGAACTAGAGTACTTAAAGAAGGATTGACTGATTTAATTTTTTTTTTTCACTTTGTTCATTTTGAATGCATATAAAACATAGATTTCCCACTCTTAGTTAGCAGGAAGGCTTAAAAACCAAAACAAACAAAAAAACCATACCTAATTAGTATCTAGTCATGTGGAAGGATGCTAATGGCATCTCTGCTCAATTAATGTTTCCCTACTATGACCCTATCAATATTAAGGAAGTAACTTGCACTTTCTTGTCTTCAAAAAAAAAAAAAAAAAAAAGAGAGAGAGAACTTGACCAAGAGAGAGTTCATCATAAAAATATTGTGGAGTTGGATAATTCTATTTTTATCTTGATCAGAAAGCAGCAGCATTAACGGAATGCTGCTGACTGAGCATAATATTGTGCCGAGGTTTCTTTCATTTAGAAAACAATGAAAATATCCCTTTTTCCTCTCCAGTTCCTTAAAAAAATAAAACTAAATTCATTTAATATTGATTGTAACTTGCTTATAAGTACATATATATATACACATATAATTTCAATGGTATTGAATCATCTTTTTTCATGTAGAGAAACACACTTCTTACATGAAGGTGAACTGAAAGGATCTGATAAAAACAGATGTTTGCAGAAAGCAAAACCTCAGAAACAGCTTACACTAGCATTTATATGTTCAGTTAAAAAAAAAAAAAGGGAGACGTTTTCAACTAAACTGAACTGCTTCCCTTAATGCTTGCAACATCTATCTTAGTTTTTATCATGTAGATCACCCATTGTGATTGGGTAGTCACCCATTGTATAATTTTCTTTATTTTAACACAGTAGAAAATTGGAAGAAATGTTTTATTTTGGTTATAATGGCTAGTTGTTAATAACAATGAAGTTGGTGCAGATTTTATTCAAACCTGGGCACTAGACAAAGAAAAAATTAGACTGTTAGAAAGCCTATCAGACTCAGGTTTGTCTCTGAAGATGCTTTATAAGGAAATAATGAGTATTATGTAGAGACTGAGGGGCTGTAATGCTGTGTACAGACATGTACTTGTGCTGTGCTCCTTCAACTTCATACAGAATTCTCTCGTGATGATTGTTTTCATAGCATTTATTATAACAAAAGTCTTTCTATACAAACATTAAACTTGTTTGACCCATTTTTAAACTATGGGGATACAAGATGTCAAGATGAGATTTATTATTATTTTTTTTATTATTATTTTTTTTCTGTATATGTGAGTTACGTACTTAATACAATGCTCTAGTGAGGGTCCAGGTCAGGCTTTATTTGACCTTTAAACAAGAAACATCAGATCCACTTACATGGCATTCACAGCACCATTGTTTGTTTTGGCCTAACCCTGATTCTTAGTGTGGTTTCTTTTTTCTAGTGGGTGACTGAATTTTTCTTCAACATTCACTGGTCTACTAGAAGCCCACAGATTTATCTGCTCATTTGTATATATTACAGTGCATGGAGAAGTTAAACTGACTGCTAGAACTAGAGGTTCTCGTGTGCAAATCAAATTGATGATACTTAGGTAGCCACCTTAGTTCAGAATTAGGAGAATTATCTGTAGGATGTATTTGGAAATGTAATGATTTTAATCCTCCTAAATTAAATAACAGGTTGCATAACACTGAGTATTTTCACATGAAATGAATGCAAAGAGTCTGGCACTCATAAACAAAAGTGAATAAATTCATAATTTAACCAACCAGTAGAAATGTAAGGATCCTTCCACGCAGTGGTTGGATTGCTGTTGTGCCTATATATTCCAAAAAACTACTGCTTTTGTTCTTTCACTTTTCCCAACATCACATGTGTGCTCAGGGTTAAGACAACGTGCAGTCCAGCTTTGTGTATTTTCTCACACCTTCCTTGATCTTACACAATCACATTGATAGTACCTGGATGAAATTAACTTTATACCACGTCTAAGTGCTGGTAAAAAGGGATCATTTGAAATTACTTACAAGATTTCAGAATAAAGAATATAATGTGATTTGATGATTGTGTTTTATTACAATTGAAAAAACACAGATGCTCTATTTGTCTTTTTAAATAATAAAAGTTGAATCTGATCTGTCAGAGGATTCAACAGCAATAACTATCTTCCATCTTATTACCTCCCTGTCCCGTTTGAAACTTTTTAATTTTTGCATGAACAATAGTCAGCTGTGGTGCATATTTACTGCACAACTTCGGGATACATGCTTGCTTTTAAAATCTCTCACTGAATTGGTGGAGTTTATGAGGAGATTATATCATTCACAATTGTCATAGAGACCTACTATGTTCCTTACCTCTGGAGGTTTGAGGAGAAGGTGACAATCTAATTATGTTTTTAGTTCATGTGGTTGTTTAAAATGATGGCTAAGGTTTTTATACAGATATTTCAGAACAGATGACTTTTGAGGACATGTATTTAAAAATGCTTAATTTAAAAACTAAAAATATCAATACAAATACTGGACAGAAAAGGAAGAGAAACAACGGTATAATGGTATAATAATATTTTTTTTCCTCATGTGAGAGAGAGCTGCTTGACTCTCATCAAATTGTTAAATCACTTAAAAATCTCACAGCGTAATTGTTGAGGAAAAGAAGGACTGAAAAAATAACATAATTTTTACAAAATAATGCTGCATTATATTATTATCCATGTATCAAAACTATCTTCAGAGCTGGATGAGTGTGAGATGCACACTGGAAGAAAGTCTACCTGTTTTTAATGACTTTGGATCACAGTGCTCTGTGCTGGTAGTTTCAAATTACTTTAATTTATGAATACCATCCCTGAAGAAGGAATGAAAAGTAATTCCAAATTGAGAAGCCAAATTAACATCTGCTGGTTTCTTTTGTTTTCCATATACATGATTCTGTGTGTGGAAGGTTACAAAATACTATTCTTTGAATAGAAATAACTTGAAGACAACTGTTTGGTATCATCTTATGCACAAAATGGAAGCAGAATACTTAAAAACATATTTTTTATTGAATAGCTCATAGTTGCAAATTGAATTGTTCATATCCTTATAAAAACTAAACGTTGAACGTTATTCTTTTCTTTATAAAATAATAAACTGATGAAAGAAAAAATATACTTTAAGATATAAAACATTTGGTTCATTCTGAAGAGGACAGCAGAACTAACTATAATGCTAATGTACTCTCCATCAACTGCAATGCACTGTTCATAATGGAACTATGTAGTTATATACAGTGTGATTGCATTTTCATTTTAATTAAGCACACTGTTTTGGCAATGATGGACCACACCTTTTGCCATAGATTTGAAACTTTCAGCTTGACAAGAAATATTTCCAGAACCTGGAGAAAAATGGTAGAAGTTCTGACCTGTCTTTCATTTTCTTTTTGGAAGGCTCTTGGGCAACCTTCCTAGATCATGACAGTAATAGTTTTCCATTAATGAGCCATCATTAAAATGTGCCTGAAGAGTTAAGATGGAAGAAGCCAAAGCAGTAGGAGCACTGTTGTTGATATTGTAGGGCTGAGAATGTTCCCTGTGGTTTCCTGGTCCCACAGCATTGGAGTGCAATGAAAGCCAGCAGACTCATATAAATCTGATGTTATTCCACATCTTGAATCTAATTTTTGTTCATTGTCAGTTGAGCTGCTGCACTCTGCAAAGTATTTGCTGTCAGAGCCACCGAATTCTGAGTATCTGTTTAAGAAGATCCTTTGTGACTTGCTAATTATATTTCATGACAGTCCTGCTTTCTTTGGAATAACAATGAAATGGAAAACTTTCAAATTTAGTTTTAATAGAAACAAAATATATGCAACAGAGTGATAAACCTTGAAAAATTGCCATTCACACTGAGTAATTAAATATCATTACCTTTAGTTACTACTGGATTCTCTGTATTTTGCCTCCTAAGTACAGGGAAGCATAAGTGTATCACATATACTGAAAGCAATTTAATTTGCCCAATTAGCAAAGTTTAAGATTGATTTCAGGGGTATGTTTTATCTTATGCTATTAGTTGTTTTGTGCTTCTTGATGTAAAAAATGTTTTTCCTTTTTATATTATTGAGGCTTAATTGAATTCCAAAACTTTCTATGCAGATTCAGTTGAAAAATAAGTTTAAGATATCCAACCAATAAAAAAGAAAAAGGCAGTCATATTATCTTTCCCTCATGCTTATTGAAAATAGTTGTGCCAGCTACAGTGAAAACTGGAGTTGTAACGTTGCGTGCAGTTTTCTCCTTTAGAGACGTCTGCAGACTACAGTGTCTTGAATCTGCTCTGTTAAAAAACGATGCCCAAGGCCTGTTTTTCACCACTGTGCAGTATTTGGTAATAAGGATGTGATAGTGCATTTGACACTGACAAAAGGAAGTAGAAAAGTAATTAATTGGGTTTGACTCTGCAGATGACAGCGTATCTCAGTTCACTTCAGAATATAAAAATACCACAAATGATGGACATCTGGAAGTAGTTTCCAATAACTTGAAAATGTCTTTTATTGAAGCGGTAAGGAATAACTCCAAAACTGGAGGGGTGTTATTGCTTATTTCTCAGTTCCTTCCAATACCTTTTGGCAGCTACAAGAGATGTAGAATAGTGAAAGATAACCTAAGTGAAAGCAATATTTTCCCCAGTTCTTCAGAAAGCAAAGAAAGAAAGATAGCTTAATGAAAGAAAGATAATTTTAATTCCCATTACTCCTAAAATCATCTAGGTCCATATGACAGCAGTTACTTACCAATTAGCATGCCTGAATTTGTTCTCCAAAACTGTATTAGTTAGGTTGTTTCAACTATGTTTCTGTAAATTAGAGGTGCCAACATAAATATATTGCCCTATAAGCAAGGCTAAGACATTATTAGAAAGCAAACCTTATTATTTCCTTAGGCTCTGTTCAAGAGAATTCTTGAAATCCTGCTGAACTAATGATTCAAGCAAAACCATTTTTTAAGAATAAGCAAGAATTGCTTTTTTGAACAGACTTTCTAACCTGATTTTCATCTCTGTAGCCATCAGACTTAGGTCATGAATGTACTGTGTGGAGGAAGGCATGGTAGTGGTGAAAATCTTTTCTTCCTGTAGCGTGTGGTCACTTTTCCTTGAGTTTCATACATGACTGAGTTAATACTGATTGCTTAAAATCACATTGCCTATCAGTGGTTCAAGGCAGATAAAGAACTGAAGATCTCAACTAGTGTCTGCTGTAATCTAACAAACTTGCTTTTTTTTTTTTTTTGCATACGTAAAATAAGATAATGAATTAAAGAAAATCTGTTTAAGAGCTTGATTTGTTCTATTATTATTAGACTCAAATACTTATGATGGCTTAGGCTGCAACTGTTTTGTAGCTAAGAGGAAAGCAGCACTTTAATAAGCTTTTTGTAAGCTTGTAAACTACAGTAATGAAGGTCTTGTCCCTACTTATATTTTTGGTGGATTTTAAATGTATTTTTCCTTGTATTAATCTTCCCATTTCTGTAGCTGTTGTGTGTATCTCGTTTAGAAGATTGTTGGAGACTAGAGATGCTCAGTACAATCACAAACGCTATGATTTCTTTAAAAGTATACTTAAATCAATACACAGCTTCTGATGGCTAGTTAATGACTGTCTTGGAGCTGCTTTTTGTTTTTCTTGTCAAGGAAAATGGTTTTGATGGGGAAGAGGAAAATGGATTTATGCAAAATAAGTCTTTTAGATTACTTGCGATAGTAGTTTATTAGTAAATAATTACACATAACTTTTTATGAGCTTAGTGGTTTTGAATATTAAGTATTATTAAAACAGCACTCTTTACAGCAACAGGTGCATATGTTTCTTTCTTTTTTCTTGTGATGGTTTTGGTTACCACAGTAGGTTTTGAGTTGCGTTGAGATATACTCCAAAGTTAATGTGGAAGAAAAGATAGCTGTCAAAAAATTTCCCTTCATTTTTTCCTGCCTGTATATTTTACATAAATATATTATCATCTGTTTACAGTTAGCTCTAGTCAGTAGTCATTTTCCTATATCAGTTATGGCTCTGTATTTGAGCCCTTGTTAGGATCGCAACAAGTAACATGGTCAGAAGTATGATAAATTTTCTTAGACTGTGAAGAACGTTGTGTTTAGGTGTATCAAGTAAACTCATCATTACATCAGGATTTGATAGCGCTTAAAAATGATTGTTAGAAGTTTCAGTATATTTCATTGTCACCAATGAATATTCAAAATCATGATCCTTCTTTTAAATGGAGATGCATCACATAGACTCTAATATCTAAATGATATGTGCTAGTTTCATTTGGAAGTATAATTAAGGTGTATAATGTCATTTAACTGTTTAATGAACTCTGCATAATGTAATAGAATACAAATATTTGACCTTCTTGACAGTGACTGATGGATTGAAGTTGCATAGCATGATATCATTAGAATGTCAAATAACATCATTATTCATGATTATCAGGAATTATTCAGGTGAAATGGCAAATGTAATGGAAAGCTATTATTTGCGTGTGGGCTGCAGATTGACTTTCTTTGTCAGTGCCAGTCTCTTGATGATACAGGGGGAAGATACTCAGATTTACTGAGCTACAAAAATTAGTGTCGTAGGTTAAACAAATGTCAATAATATCAGAAAAGTATTTTCAGTAGGTCAGGTCATGTATTAAATGCCTAAGAGTAACTACTAGTGATAATATTTCAACTTTAATTCTACTTTTACTTCTGCTAAATATTGGAAACATCTTTAGATTGCAGGGATTCGCAGCATAAGGATATATCAAGTTTGTTTCCTGTGTGACTTTTTTAATAGCAGAAAAGAAAAAAAGATACTTTAATAAAACTAGCTTTGAACAAGACTTTGTAGTAGCAGATGCTAAATTTGTACAACAAGAATACCATTTAAAAGTTTTATGAAATCTTGATAGAACAACCGAAGCCCGATTATATACTACTGTGTTTGCTTACATGTATGTAATTTATTCTAAATAACAGGAATGATATATGTGTGGGGTCAGTATGTTACTGGCTCAGAGATTCAACTGTCTTTCCTAAGTGAGGTTATCAGTTTGGACTGAATTTGCAAGTAAAGTAGAAGAAAGGATTTTGTGTTTGTATGTGTATATGTGTGAACAACAGTAAGTATTTATCACACGTTGTGATAGTACTTAAATGTTGTCATTTATCTTCAGTCTGGGACAGTTCCCTCCTCAGTTTTAATCAAATCTGGCACAGGGCAGAGTGTATGTCAAATATAAGTAGGTAGTAGACTGGAGGAGAGATACTAATGGTGACCCAATCAATGTGAAGATTTTACAGGGTCTTACCTTTTATTAGGCAACAGAGAAACCTTAATAAACAGACTCCTTGAAGAACAAATCAGTAGGTTTTTTGTTGTTGTTGTTGTTTTGTTTTTACTGCTAATACAACTATGTTTATAGGATCCTTAGTGCTATGGAAATGAAGTGTGTTCCCATTTAAGAATAATATTTCTGTTAAGTCTTTGAAATGCTTTAATAATATGTATATAATATTATCATTGCATTATAGCTTAAAATATACATGTATGACAGTGTGATTCATACATTCATATAGTCCTGGTATTGCTTATCAGGAACATATATTACTGCTGCAGATTATCAGAAATAGAACAAATGCTTTCATATAATTTAATTTAGCTGATTCTATTCTCAGGTTAGTTTGTTTCTGTAGTCCAATAGCTTGTGCATATGTTATTTTGCTTGATGAGATGGAGAAAATTGAAATGGATTAAAATGAATTTTAATGAATTATAATTACCTGTATTCATAACATATATTGAAATAGAAATAGCTTTGTGAGTCATTAGATTTAATATTAGCAGATCTGAATTTTATAAGGGTGCAAAGATCTATATGTAGCTCAAGCTGAATGATAAGAGGAACTATGTGGTGATATGGCAAATAAGGATGAGATTTGGTTTAGTCTTTTATGCTTTCAAGTGCAAGTGACTCAGGTTTTTCATATGAGCATGCATTTCCTGCAGACGTTACCTGGAAGAAAATGAATCATGCCCAAGCGTTCTACTTGGTGTCCTTTATTTCTTTTTTGCCTGGTTGTTTTCTTTTCCTTTGGCTATACGTGCATTAAATTGACGCAGGAAAAAAAAAAAAAGAAAAAAAAAAGAAAAAAAAAGGAATTGCCGTAACCTTATGATGACGTGTTTTCCTCAAAAATAAGAGAATGGAAATGGCATCTCATCATTTTTTCCAGATGTTATTGGAGTCAGGCCATGTGTTCAGCATGTATTTTGTACTTCAATTCTTAGTAACTGTAGAAATTAGAAAGTTTTCAGGTTATATATGCTTACGAGTAGGACATGTATTTCCCACTACAATGCCACAACATGTTTATCAGAAAAATGTGTTTATGGATGAAATGCTCTTTCTAAGGTCAGTAAAGCAACTTTATTAGAATGAGATTTGTTATCTATCACTGAAACACAATTGTTGTTTGGTTTCACAATAGTACCCTGTTTCAAAAGAGCTCTTGTTGCACAAAGACCATCCAGATGTGTATGTTTAAAAGAGGATCGGTGGGGACCAGTATGTCTTGATGTCACTTTTGGGTGGCAAATTCAATGAGCCTTTGTCCTTAAGGCTGTTATGTTTCAGCAGTTGGATCTTTTTGTAAGGCTGTGCCTCCTATGTTCATCTAGATCCAGACTTTTCTAGAACCTGAATTTGTCATATCATGTCAAATGAACTTTTGAATAATAACTTTATTTTTACTCTATTTGAATGAAATTTAAGTGAGTTCAGTAGTTCATTGTTTCGATGTAATTGTGGGATAACAAGAACACTGCTTCGTCTTAAGGATACTGATGTTTGAATGTAACTTTTTTTTTTATTGTATTAAGGCAATGTTGAATTTCCAGCAATGTAAGGCTGTGCATTGTAATCATAAAGAAGTGTTAGAAAAAAATATGCACGTAGTACTTCTTATAAACACCTTTTTTTTGTCTAGTTTCAGCTTGAAAGGAAATACTGTTATAATGGCACATGCAGTTCTGTTCCTGATGTAGTAAATTTTAAGGAAATCAATAACGGCATAAAGACAGAATTAGTAGCTACCTCAAATGTCTCCATGCGAATGTAAAGGCTGTCTTATCAGTAAGGAGCTGATGGCTATAAAATGAAATGCATTTAAATACATTGCTACAGATGATTGAAATATCATACAGGACCAAAGCACTTCAGCTGTAGATATTCATTAAATTGACCATTAATAACTTGCAATATAAAGGAATATTACTGTATTCATAAATTTTGTATGCAGAATTTATTAAGCTGGCATGTTGTATGGATTGATTCCCTGACATCTTCTGGCTGTGGCTGTATAGATAATAGTGTCTTGTATGAGTTTACTATAATCCGGGAATTCTGATTGACTGTTTCTAGCTAGAAATTACATTTTTGTTCTGGATGGCGATTCTTTCAACTAGTCGGCAATCAAAAAATACAATTACAGTGTTGTGTTTGGAATGGACATAGTCTTATGTCAGCATTTTTGTCACAAACTCCTTTTTTCCAAGGATTATAACTTGGACATAAAAATGTGCTCAGACCTAACAATTACTGTTATAATGTTTTTAACCTGGTAATTCCTGGTAATTAATCTTCCTTCTCTCCACTCTTTCCTTTTTTCATTGAAATATAGGATTTCATTCTGTACATATTATTTATTAATTAAATCATTAACCTATCAGCCCCTTTATTGGTAAAGTATAAAACTAAAATCCTACCGTTTTAGAACGTCGCTCTCCTGTGTATTACTACTTAATAGCTGATATGTTCTAGGGAAAAACATGAGAAAACAAGTCAGATTTTATAGGGATTAATTACTTAAGTAAATAACTTGGGCAGGCTGACAAAAGCGGAGTATGACTGTGGATATAAAACTTGAGAAATCTTGTGTTCGTGTAATTTGACTAAGGGGGAGTCAAGGGGAATAAAGCAAATGGGCATAGTGTAGGTTCCGTGACTTTTTTATACAAATGCTCAGTGCTTACTGTACCAAATCATCTAATTTTTAATAGAAAACTCTAGAAAGTCAAGGTAGCTAGAGGGATGAGAGGTAGAGAGTTATTAGTTGGCAGTTCACAATTTAGGAATCTCTGGTCCAAAAAAAATGGAAGTACACAAGCAAGTCCCCAGTCTTAGATAAAATTGTGTGTATACTTAGATGGTGTGTAGCTCAGTTTTTAAGTCCCTAATGAATTATTCTTGAGAACTACTTAATATTGTGCTATATTGTGTATGAGTAAATACTGAAATGGTCTCTTAAACATCTGCATTTTTTTTTACCTGTTGTTTGGAATTGACTTACAAATTTTAGTGCCATGTGACTTCAAAATCTTGTCAGTCTAAAGATAACTCAGAATTTCCCAAGGCAAAAACCTTTTTAATGTCTAACCAGAATCCCCTGTATTCATTTTTAATCTACAGAACATCTTAGATACTAAAGTCTTTTATGAGCTTAAGCCTAACGTCTTTATTTGATCATCATTTACATTCAAAAATAAATATAATCAGTGTTATTTAAATGAAGTAATTATCATATGAACCTTTCTATTCTGGTTGCCATTTAGGTAATAGAAATGTAAAGGATGTCCTTGTAAGTAAAAGTGCAAGAGGTTTCCTTTCTAAAGTGTTAAGGCTTAAATCTCCTAAAAATATGCCTCAAAATTGGAATTATAGTAACGATATCTGCAACCATAAATGCTTGATTTTTACTAGCAAAAAGGTAATTTCTGGTGCTTGTCTGTTTATAACTGCAGTTGAATTATCTTTGTAAAAAGACAGGCCTGTAAGCTTAACCATGACTTAATGTATGTCCAAACAGGTCCTTCTGTGATAATGGTAAATGCGTTTTCAGCAAACTAATGATTCCATAGATTTCTTGCAAAAGTCTATTTATTTGAGAAACTGGAGTATGACAAAGGTTGGATAAGAATGCATCTGAAAATATATATTCTATGCCAGCTTATTATTAACATTATTGTTAGGTATATTTTGCTTTTGGTGGGAGTTCTTGTGTTTTGATACAAACTGAAAATAATAAAACATTCATTATCCATTAACAAGAAAACTTGTAAGTTTTTCAAAGTGAATTATTTAGACTTTTAACCAGAAGTACAATATTGAATGTAATATAATGAAAAGTGATTTGTCAACGTTTATTCTGAGGGTGCGATTTAGCTTTCTTTAATAATATGTACAAAGCAGCTTTCCTATGGCATAATTAATTATGAAAATTTTAACCATAATTCATATCAATGGTTTTGAGATAATGAGATCAGCAAGTCTGGGAAAGAAATTGAGAGACTTTTGGAACACAGCATATGTTTTAGACTTGAGGTAGATAAAAGTAAGGATGTTTCACATTTTGGAATAAAAAGAAAGCTGAGAAAACACTAAGGGCTTTGTTCATTAAAGAGTTGCATGCTGCTGCCCATGCTTGACCTTTTCACAAGAGAAATATGAATTAAAAGCTGAAAATAGGACTACCATACCCACTTCTTTTTTCTGCCTATTGTTAAAACGCCTATCTCACCATGCTGCTTCCAACAAAATGAGCTTTCCTTTGGTTATTACAGCTGCTCAGAGAAGTGGGTAAGCTCCAGGCTTTAATTATTGACTCTCACGCTCTGAAAATAAATAGAGAAGCCAGTTCTATTAGCCAGGACTTTATTGCCCTAGGTAGTATCAGTATTTCCTATGAATTTTGTAATTAGACAGGAAACATTATGTTCCAGAAAGCATAGATCTGAAAAGGACATGTTATACCACTTAGTGGTATAACAGAAAGGCATTTGTTAAAAAGTTATCTCAAGCAGAAGCATCAAGAAAGAAGATGGAACTTTTCCTATGTGAACAGAAGAATGAAACACGTGAAAGAAAATTGTACCCTTTTCGTGGTCATGATTGCATGTTTTACCTTCTTGGCAGACATGCAGAAATTTTATTTTTGGTGCACCTTATTTTCTACCTGGCTCTGAGTCCTTTCAAAGCTACGTTGTAGGCAAGATGGGTTTTTCAGTAATGTAGTTGATAGCAGTGGGTTTACTATGACAAATTTTATGTATTTATTTAGGAAAAGTATATGTGAACCTTTTCTTCAGTTTGTTTGTTTGTTTCAAATTGTTGGATATGTTCTCAAACAAAAAGCCCAATATCTAAAATAATTCTTTACTTGAAAAAAAATTATATACACATGCACGTGTGGGCTCATGCACATACAGATACAAAAGAACACACCCTTATTATTCAGATAACTTGTTTTACGCACTGTAGTCAGGTCTTCAGTGACACTATTTGCTTACATAGGATTTAAAAGCAAACATATTGATTTATAAAATAGGAAGTGTCTTTACAGTATGATAATATCAATGTAGAATGCTATTAACACAGCTTACAGAGAAATCTTCGAGGGAGGTAGAAACACTATGCTATAGAAAGCTCTGCTCCTTATTTAATAACAACAAGTTAGTAGGAAATAAATCAGAATGAAAAACACAAATCTGAAATGGCCGCAACAGAAACTCTAGTTTTCCTGTTATGAAAATATCTTCTGGTGATGAAGTTCATCCTTCATATAAAGTATCAATGTTGTTCAGCTGTAATATGGTTTAGTTTTTAGAAGAACCAAAATAAAAGGAATCAAAATGATAAAGCTGAAGAGTGTAAAGCTTATAATAAGGTAAGAATTCATTTGAACTTTAAGTTATAGGAAATGTTACTCAAACCAACCTGTTCCTGTAAAATGTTTACATTTTAATACAGCTCTTTTTTTTTTTTTTAGATGGAATATGTTTCCATTTTAATACAGCTCTTTTTTTTTTTTTAAATGGAAAATATGTTTTTTTCAGAAAAGTAAAATTGCCCAGGTTTGCTTAGAAATAGCAGGTTGCCTGAAAGTTGGCGAGGAAGCTCCAGTCTTTGTCAAAAGGCCATTTGTTCAATGTGTGTGTTTGGAAATTTTTTATCAGATGTTCGTCTAAAATTCTGAATTATTTAGAAGTAGAGGCTTGTTACAGGAAAAACTTGCAAGTTGCAAGGCGGTGTTTCCTTATCCAGACTCACAGGTTATATGTAAATGCGTATTTCTACTCAGAATTATGATACAAAACAGGGCCATTTTTAAGGATGTAAACAAAAACTGCAGTAATATAGAAAGGGAAACTTTATACATGTAAGGTATTTAAAAGTAGTAGTTTTTAGTTATTTTTCAATTTTAGACTTCTTGCATTAATATTAAAGACTGATCTCTGTGTTGCCAATGACTGATCTGATCACTGTAGCACCACTTTGAATGTATTAGTGGGTACTTAGCAGATGCAACTCAGCTAGAGGCTGAAGGCATCATTGGGTGCTGTGACTGAATGGGGGTGATATGGTGCTCTTGACTTTATACATCAATTATTCATAGTCATAAGATGCTTACAGAAATTAAAAATAAAAAAAAAAAATCACCAGTACCAAACTGACTTGCATAATTTGACTGTGGGCTGCAGGCTTTTTCTCCAAGCTTCTTTAGCCTAGAATAGCCTAAACCTCCTTATCTGCTTGCTTTGCTCAATACAGAATTTCCTGACACCCAAGTACATGCAGAGGAATGCTCACAGGCAAATTGCCATGGCAACCCTGAAGTCACCTCTCAACTAACTTGATGCTGCTTTTCTATCCAGCTCTTTCACAGTAGTATTAGCAATAAATAAATTGATAAGTAAAAGGCAATTTCTCTCAAAGCATATGTTTCACAGGTAATTTGTGTCATAGTGATGATGTAAGAATCTGTTGGACTCTGAGTTATTTGTGTACCTTCTGATTTTTAATTAAAAATACATTAAATTGCAATGATTTATTGAGTTGTAGATAAGAAACTAACAGAGACTATTTGAATTCATATTTCAGCAAACAAAATGTAGCTGGAAGTCAATGAAAAGTGCTTAAAGTTAAAAATGAAAACATAAGACCCCAACACTTATCCATACTGACAAAAGCAAATACATCAAAAATGCTTGGGAACCTGTTCCCCCCACTCATATGCTTCTATACATTTTCCATCTGACGGACACTGCCTCAGCTTGCTAAGGTTAAGTTATTTCATTGTTGATTATACGACCATTGCTAAAGCACGTCCTTCTTGCATATTGATGGAAAAAGTATGGTGCTGGAGCTGTTTCGTACTCTAGTGTGAGTAGCATACAAGAATTCTGTGCTTTCCAGAGGGTCTGGTCTGTGTTTCTCCAGTAGTCCTGGCAGGAGAGTAAATGAACTTTGAAAATACAAATGTTGGAACTGGCAGTATATCCAGGTTTGCAGGGAGGGAGAAATCTCAAAGGGCTGTGTTTATTCAGCAATAGGGTTCTACAATAGGCAGGGATTTTTAAAATTTGCCCTAGGAATATTTCTTGCTTTTTGATGAAGACTTGCTACTTCTAGTGTTCTAAAACTAAGAAGTGGGCTAAGCAACTGAGACTTGGGCGTTTGTATCAAACTAAAACATCTAGAGGTCTACTATAGTAAGTGTTACAAATAAAAAGAGGAAAATTTTAGTAACTTTAAACAATATGAACATAAGAAAAAACTGCCTTGTCCTAATAAACCTTGGTTGGGTGTTGCAGTTTTCTTTCCCTCAGCTGTAGTCTTTCTTTCATACCTTTCCTGATGCTTCTGTTTCCTGTAAAGAAACAAACACGTATTTCACAAACGTTGTACATGTAAGTCCCATTGAACACAATGAGGTCAGTCAGTCCTTGAGAAAAGCGCTGTGCATAATATAGATATTTTCCCAGGGTTGGTGTGCATGTTTGTTGTAGCAGCTTCAGTAAAAAGGAGGGGTTTAGATTATGCTACTTTGATTGTAATCAGACAAAAATGCAGTTTTCAGACCTGTTTTGCTTTTCTATCTCCCTTTATTTTAATGGCTAAGAGAGCTAAGTGCAGCAATGTCAAAAGGTGTGCTTTGGAGTGGTGCATGAATAGTGCAGGGTAAGTTATCCAGGTGTGCCTGGGGTGTGAATCACATTCACTCTCCTTTTTGCATTGCTGAATGTTAAGCAAGAAATGGGTGGATCATGAAGGTTTCCAAATACTGCAAGAGATATGTATGTATTGAGTACATCAGATTAAGTTGATAAATATTACAAGAGGCCTTTAACTTTTCATTCCTCTTTGATGTATCAGAATGCTTCCTGCCATACAAGTTACCCTTGATGTATTGAACTGATACTAGTCTTTGGCCTAATCTTTTCATTTGTGTTGAACTTTGCAAGTAGAAACACTGAATTTTAATTCAAAATAACTTTTTATACCCTCTTAAAAACAAGAACAGAGCTAACTAGTTAGTAAGAAATGACACTTTTGTAAATCAGATTGATGCTTGCCTTCAATTTTTTATTATAAACAAACCATATTGTTGTCACAAAGTAAATGTTCAATTTTTTTTCAATTGATAACTTTTTTTTTCTTCAAAATGTTTAATTGCAATTCTAAATATGAATGCATGAAAATATTTGGTAGCCTGTCGCTTAGGTGGTGTATTCACCTGCTTGATTATTTTTGCTAGTTCAGCCAGCCCTTTGACACCCTGTGTAGCCATTTGGTAAGCTAAGACCAAAAAGCCAGGAGATGTTGAACATGAAAGGGACGTAGTAAAATACCTTGGCAGATACTAGCAAAAAATCCTGGTCAAACCGTAGAAAGTAGTATTGGACAGTGGTTTTAACAATTGCAGCTGTCCAGAACAGCTTAAAATAGTTGACTAGAAACCACATTTTCCTTTTCATATTTAATTGAATTTGTTTCCTGTTGAGAACAGAATGAAAACTAATAAATGTAAGTTTAAATTTTTCATAAGGCAGTATTTTCCAAACATCTTTGTTTCTATCCCATCAAAAAGGTTTGTTATATTCTTGAACATAAAAGAATGTTTAAAGGGTTAACAAAAATATAATTTAAAATTTATAAAACAGTCATCAAAACAACTATTTCTGAAAATTCAGAAATACTTTGTTTTACGTGTAAACAATATTTTAGTATACTTTTTTTTTTTTTTTTTAGGAATGCTTCCAACTGATTTTCCTTGAGAAGTTTTCCTTTTTCAAGGGAAAGTTTTCACCTCTCTCCTTTGTTGACATACTTCTCCAGTCATTCATCTGGGATGAATTTCTGTTCAAATCTGTGTTCTCTCGTTTTTAACATTCATGTCTATAAACATCTGTCTTCGTTCTTATTGCTGTTGCATCTGTTCTGGAGGACCTGTAAGAACATTTGTCCATGTACACCCATAAATACAGGAGGGGAAAAGAAAAATAAAATCCTTTGTCCTTTTGGAATGGAGGAGAATAAGAGCTTTCTTTTCCCACACAGGAGCCATATTCTCCATTATCTATTTTCAAGCTCATAAATGGAAGAGAGAGGTGTTTTTTAGACATTGGAAGGGCAGTTTGTCTCTAGAACAGCAGAATTCCACGAATGAGAATCTTAATGTTGTTTTCAGCCTTCTCAACCAATTCATAATTCTCAGAGTGCATCTTTCAGCCTTACAGCTGGAGGAGCATGTTTGAGTATCATTAAGCTGAATTGTGCTAAATCTGTTGTTGCCTCCCGGCAGAGAGAAAAGGCTTTGCGGTAAATTTGTCCAACATTGCTGTGTATGCTTCCAGCAGATTGTTACATGGCTTTGATGGATAGGATACAGGTAGGAAAAATCACCATAACATCTGGGAAAGCAAGGATACAGGCATAGATGTTCTTCTGGAAGAAGGTGACCACCTAGAGGTAATTACAGGTGGTTAATAAACAAACTTGTCATGTGATTTGATCAACTAATTATGGTTTTGGACAGCATAGTGCAGTGACACCAAGCCAACAACAATCTATATTTGGTGCTTTTTTTGAGAATACCTGGCATATTGACTCAACTTAATCTCCGGTGTGTAACTTCTTCTACTGCAGCATTCATTTCATAGGAGAATGCTGTTCAGGTTTAGACGCTTCATTGTCATAAATCCTGTCATTAACAATGTCAAAGTGAAAGCCACTGGCCAAGAAGGCAATGAAGTTTTTCTTTGAAGGACGGTGTATATTACAACCCTCCTGACTGAGAAGGTTTGAAAAAAAAGAGAGTTTCATCAAAACATAAAAAGCAATATGGCGGTTAAAAATAAGACACAATGAGAAGGAAGAAAAAGAATAAGCAGAAACCTAGAATATCAGAAAATTTTCTGTGAGTAAGATGTCATTATAGTCTGTTGTGCTTTTTAGGTTTCAAAGTTAGGGGTTAAAAACACCACTGAGACGTAATAGGAAAAGAGTTCTGCACTTGTGGAGAAGTTATATTAGATGATTTAATAAGCACTTTTAAAATTCCTGAGAGTCTTTGACATCTGGGAAATTAAAGGCTGAAGGATTTCATTCCTGAAATCTTCAATTCTAAGAAGTATTCAGCTTCTATACAGCATTTTTTTATTTGGCCTATGATTAAAAAAAAAGAAAAAGAAAAAAAAGAATTAGAATTAATAATCCTGATTTATCTACTTTTCTACAAAATGCAAGACTGTTGACTGAGGTTTTTTTGTAATATGCACATATTATTAATGATACTTGATCTACATAAGGTAACATTAAAGAAAAAAAACAGCCTTTTCTCATGTATACTGTAGCATTCAGTGAGACAGGTGCTTAATGTTACCTATTTTTTTTTCTTTTTGAAGCAAATAATTTTTATTCAGACCACTTGATTTTCCTGCAATTTATGGATTACAATAATTGCTGCAATTTGAAGATCAAAAAGCCATTCCTATTCATTTGAACACTAATGTCTTTTGGGATTTTGGGACATTCTATTAATCCAAAATGTACAAAGGCTTAAAAAAGTCCCCATTTTTTGTTAAATGTTTGAAGGAGTGCATGAAATATGACGGTTCTCTGTGTGAAATGAATATCATGGAGAGTTTAGTCAGTAGGGGAGAATCAACACACTGGAAATCCATCAATTGCCAATACTGGAATAAAAATACCTATGTGCTGAATTTCACTATAATGCCTCTAAAATGAAGAGGATATGTATACATTTACAAATATGTATATATATTTAAATTTAGAGATTAAAAAAAGCTATTATAAAAAAAACTATGATAATAATATGAAAAGAAAGTTTCTAATTCTAATGAATGAACTCTTTAACATGCTGGTAATGCTGCTTCATTGAAACTGGAAAAAAAAAAAAAAAAAAGGTATGAAAACAATATTCCTAAAGTGGTATCCATGAACTAGAAATAAATGCAGTCAGCAGTAGGGCTGTACTTTAATCTTCATGTTTTCAAGAATGTGCTTTTTAAAATGCCTCTTCATTGCAAGTGTCATACGGACATCCTGTTGCTATATCCTGCAAGGCAGAGAAGGCATGATGTTTCTTCTGCAGCACTGGAGAAGTGTTTGCTGCCTTTCCCTGGGTAAGTTGCTGTTCCTTGTAAGGCCACGTAGGGAGACTGGATGAGGGCATGCTGGTCACACTTAGACTGTCTGGTTTGGTGACAATAACAGTGAAAAATGCTTCCTACTCTAGCTGGTTCTGAAGTTTTATCAAGCTGTGACTTGTGGCTCAGGACAGCTTACTTATTGCTAGCTGCTCAGTGCATCCTCCTTCATATCCTTCCTGAAAGAAATTTTATTCTGTGATTGATCCCTTCTCCTCTTTGGTAGTAGCTTGCCATGAGATCTGTTCCTCAGTCGTACTATTAGGACAAAGCAAACAGACCCTTTAGGGTGCATATCTTGATCAGCATTGTGTGACTTCCTGGCACCTTCCAAAGGATTTGTACAGCTACTGGGTGAAATGGAAATTTCTGCAGTATGACCAGTGAACAGACTCAGACTTGCTGAGGTGATATGGTCAGGGCTGGGCTCCATGCTTCAGGCTGTTGTGGACCATATACTTTGCCCTTTGTTCAACACAGTCATGTGATAAGGTTTTAATGCGTATGATCTTATGTATCTATTTTTTTTCCTTACATTTTTTTTTAATATCCAACAAAAATCACTGAGGTTAAGCAATGGACAGTTGATAATGCTTCCCCTAGGAAGTGATTTCATTATGGATTAGGTCCATAGACTGTTTTCCTAGATGCTATGCCTGTTAGTGCTTGATCATGATTAAATATCTAGAAAATGAGCTCTACTCAGCACAACTAGATTATAGATTAAAACAATAAGCTATAATCAGACAAGAGTGAAAGCTTGTGCATCCAAGTCCTCCTGCAGGAATGCTTCTTTAGCTGATACTGCAGTAGTTCACAAACTGAGCAAGTTCAAACGTGATAAATTAGCAACCTAAATTTATAACCCATTTGTTGATTGCAGTTAACTACAAATTTTCCGGAGTATTACCTCGTTCCCATATGCCTATTTGCCAGTATATTAAAATATCAATTGTGTGAAACTTTACTGTAATTTTCTGGTGTCCTTAAGCAGGAAGAATACAGAATTCAGATGCCATTCATCTTTCCTGTGAAAAGAGTCCTTAATTAGTGATGATAAAACATGAAAAGGTCTTCTAGGCTGAATAGCATTAGAAAATTTAACCAGGGCTAGACAGGGACAGAAAACATCACAAAAATTTGCCTCCCAAAAATTTGCCTCCCAGACTAATTATGGTATGGGAGCTCAATAATTTTATGAACTGGCACCAAAATATTTTACTATGCGTGGTTTTACTTTCTGCAGCTAATTGAAGCATCTTTTGATACCATAAAATCAAGGGAGAAGGTCCTGGAAAAACAAACAACCAAAAAAAAAAAAAAAGAAGGAAGGGAGGAAGGGAAACATATTTGCTAGGCAATTGGAGAGGCTTCCTACAGTGAAGCAACATCTGGTAGGTGTCATGTTTTTGATGAATTTTCTAGGGAGCTGTGTCACTGCAAAGCAATGACAAATGGTCATTTCTAGGTGTAAGAACTTCCTTTCCAGCCTGGGATAAAACCTTGCACTCCAAACAGAGGAAAAAAGAACAACTGGCAGGGTTTAAAACTTGGTCAGTGTAGAAACTCAGAGGAAGGAATAGTTTAACTTTCCACAAAATGCGTCTAGCATCTAGGTATTGTTGCTGGTATATAATACTTTTTTCTTTTTTTTTTTTTTTTCTGGAGCACATGCAACGATTTCAAGAACATATTTTTATTCCTCTTATGTATGTCATATTTATTTCATGCATCCATCATATTTATGTTTTGTAAACTAAAGTTGCTCGTCCATGTTTCCTTAGTCACTCTGAGTTAAGGAGGGGGTACGTATGGCTGACTTTTATTCATATGTCACTGTCTCTAAAAATGAATCAACTTGTTCTGTAGTTTGTGTTTTTTTTTACTATAAAATCAGCCATGAGTGAGAACAGAGACTAGAAGAAAGGCAGAGAAAATCTGGTTTTGATAACTGGATTCCCTCCAAAGAACCATGCAGAACATGCAACTAGTAAACTGCTGTTACCCAAGCTAAGTGGCCAAGCTCCATAGTTTGCTGAATTGTGTCAGTTCGCTGAGGGATTTACTTCTCTTTTTTATTACCAGAGCATGGCATAAAGGTAATATGACAATTAAAAAACTAAAGATATCAAAGAGTTTATGTCCTCATTTCTGTCTGTTGTGAACTCTATTGTTGAGGTAGAAAAACGAGGATTTTTTCTTTACTGTTATAGTGGAGAATTTTGGAAATGGTCAAAGTTTTCCACTTGAATGCAAAGATTTTTATTCTCTGTTATAGGACAGCAGTTCTTTAAAAAAACAACCCAGAAACTTTACCCAGTAGGTTTCTTGCTTTCTGTCCGCCTTAAGAATGCACAGCTATAAAGTACAAAAATTAAGTCCAGGAGATATATAGGCAGTAACAACAAAAATATGAAATAACACCTTTCCTAAGGCTCTTTAACAAACGTGTGATCAAGTAGAGGCTGTGCTGCAGGGTGTGAAGAAATGAAGGAGTGATGATATCTGGATGTAAGTTGCAACCTAGATTTCTCACTGCCTGGTAGTTTTCTTGCATGCTTATTGTCAGTGCATTCCTGCACAGATATTAAACTGAAAAACTGTATCATAATTTGTGTAGTTTTTGAAATAGAAAAACATTTATATGAAGTAAGAAAAACCAGTTTTATTGTGTTCTGCTTTTCAGTTAGAACACGTTTCTGTAGTCCCATATAAATATGTGAAGAATATCATGTACAAACGAAGAAGTACTTGTACTGGATTTTAATACAATGTAGTTTCTAGAAGTTGAAAGTAACTGTTCTAGATTATGAACTGAATTATGTTCCTCCAAAATCTTGGGTTCCCAACCATGCATGTGGAAGTAAGGGTGTGTGAGCTGTGACTGCATGGAAGACTCATGCCAAATTCAGTGTGAGAATTAGTCCCTGAAGCTCTGCATTGGAATTCACAGTGTTCTTTAAGGGGGAGGCAAGATAATATGAAACAGGTTGTGGTCTCAGACTTATTCACGGTCTCATGTTGATTCCTGCTCTCCGGAAGCTGATGCATCCCCTGTCCAGTTTCTTTCCCAGATATTTCAAGTGTTCTACTTTTTTTTTTTTTTTAATGAAAAACACACAAAAAAAAGAATTATTGAATTCTTGTAAATATATTCGTATTTTAATTTGCCTTAATCTTTCACATAACTTTCACGGATTACAGTTTTCACATATATCCACAAAGTGGGCTGTTATAGCTGTATGTAGGGAACAGTCTGGAAATCTAGCCATTGGAGGTTTTGAAAGATATTTTAGAATTTTTTTTTTTGATTTGCATGACTTGGGATCTTCATTTTTTGATTTGCGTGTGTGATCTTCATTCTTTATGGAGTTCTTTAACATTCCCCTCCCCCCAAGTTTTTTTAAGCAGCAAAATATATTTTTATCAGCAAAAATTGAATTTTTCAGAAGCTAACCGGCCAAAGAAGAGATGTTGTTTCCAGTTATATTTTGATACAATGGTCTTCTAAGACCAATCTTCTAAATAATTTTAAAACTATTGGAAAATGGTTATGTATTTATTTAGTCATCCACATACATGATTTTTTATCTTTTTTGAGTCTTTTTTCTTTCAATTTTTTCGTCTGTGGCACTAGCTTAATTCCATGTGCTATCAGTTAAAAGAGAAGAAAATGACTATAATTTGCAAGGAGGAACAAATACCTTGCATTTACAAGTGGTCTTAAATCAAAAAATTTAAGGTGAATTAATGTACTTCAAAATTAAATGTAGAAACTTTTTATCTCCTAAGGGAGATGTAATTCTGTACAAAAAGTAGTCCCTCTGTGAGAAAAGTTGAAGACATCTGCTTCCCTCTCTAGAAGCACAAACAGTGAGTCAGATTACAGCGTTATAATAGAGTGGACTATGAGAACTATTGTAATATTGCTAAAAATAAAGAACTCTAAATTGTAATTTGTTTTAATCTTCTCATAAGTGTTTCTTTAAAAGTTTTATTTCCTTGAGAGACACGTACTACTGGCAGAACAACAGTAGGAATAGAGTAAATTGGTATGAAACTTGTATGTTACAAAGTACAAAAGAATTTACTTCAAAAAAAGTGTAATTGGGTGAGTTTTTCTTTTTACATTTGAACAAATATGACCTTAATAATGAATAAATATTGGGAACTCATAAGATCTTTAAGTGTACCAAATTTTTTATTTAAAAAATAAATTTTTATTTTTTATTTTTTATTTTTATTTAAAACAACAATAACAAATGAAGCAAACCACAAATTATGCGTATCTCATTTGGGGGATGGTAATCCCGTATCTTACAATGCTTATTTTGATGCATTGCTTTGGATATGAGCTTAGAACTGATGGAAAGAAAATAAATATTTTAGTGATACAAATAATCTGTTATCAAAATATCCAGCACTTCATTTTTCATCCATGTCCTTTTTGATAAGTATTATTGTCTTTAGTACTGGAATTAAAGCAAACAAACAGATTAGCGGTTTGAACATTAATGCTTAGTTGGCCTGTGAATTGTAATGCTTATAGAATGAATAGGTATTGGGAAAAGTGTTGGTTTGGTTAATTGTATGGAAGGTAGCACATTTTTGTAAAAACACCATTAGTTTACTAGTAATTAGTTTCCCTACAGGGGAAATATGAGGATCTCACTTTTTTTTATAGATTGCTGTTTAGTTTCTGTTGTCATCTTGCTACTTGTTGGGGAAGTTCTTAAAGCATTATTACCATTCAAAGCACAACTGTTGCATTACTGCAGAGAAACAAATCATTGGAGAAAGTGATGGTCTCATTGCTAAGGCAAACGATAAGGTCTTCAGAAGGCTGGATTCACTTCCTGGCTCTACCACTAACTTTCATGTTGTTTTATCTTTGTCTCAGGAAACCAGGAATTGCAGTGCTGTTCTCACAAGGTTGTGCAGATATTTTCTGATGCCAGAATGTTTGTTATTTGATATCTCAAATAACATAGAAATGTTAATGCTTTATTAGATGTTCTGAGATGCTCTTTCCTACCTATGACACTGTTGTTATAAGTATTCTTCATTACTGGGAAAAAAAAAAAAAAAGACTATACATTTAAAAATAACATGGCACAGTTAAATAGGAAAAACGAACATTCCTTGAATCCAAATTTTTTTTAGCCAAAACAAAATCAGAGAAGGAAGAAGAGCATGGACTACCTTATGAATCATCCCCAAAGTCTAACTTTGGTAGTGCCTATGTTTTGCAATTCGTTCAAAGTTTGCTTTGAGAGAAGAGGAATTATGTGTGTGGGTGTTAGATATGTTCTGTTGTTCACTGGAAAATTGGAGTGCTCAGCTTTCTGTTGGTATGGTTAGGTCATCTCTTATTCTTAGATCCATATGGTACTCTTTAAATATTAAAAATATTCCTGAAGAATAACTTCTAAAGTAAACTTTCACAGATGGGTTTTGGTAAGATGTCAACAAACATGACCTTTCAATCTCTAGTGCAAATGGCAATAAAAACCTAGCCTATCTAATCTGCCTGCAAATAGCTGTAGCTTCACTGATCTAGTCTAATCAAAGGAACAAGCCCACAGGGGTTTAAAGGATTTCTTGCTGTTGCTGCAGCCATTAATTTAATTGCTAGAGTACAGTGAACTCTCAGAGTACAGTAAATGTTTGGATCTGCAGGGAGATAAACAGCTGAACCCTTGGAAAAAAAAAATCTAAGGCAAACAGGGTTTTCTCCGCAATTAGTGTTGTCTTAAAATATGTTTTAAAAGCAGACCCCAGTGGAGCTGACATGAGTTATCATCTGCATTTCCATGTAACGTACCAGTAGTTATTCCAACATATCCTGCAGTAACTCCAGTGAATGGGTTGAAACTACCAAAGGGAATGCTGGGGGAAAACTTGTGTCACAAGTGCATGGGGTTGAAAATGGTCATTCCATCGCCTGCCTTGCTGCTGCCATCCTTGTCATTTAAAATTATAATTTGAGTTTTGAGATATTTTTCTGCCCAATAATGTATCTTCACTGTGCTGCTGCACTTTTAATTACATTTAAATCTAATTACTGGACAGGGCAATGCTTAAATAATTAGTGGTATGTAAAGAACTGGTAACTGATGATATGGAGGAAAAAGGACTTACGTTAAACAGAAAGTACTCTTAACTGTGCAAGTCTGAAGTGATTCCAGCTTGAGAAATGTTTCTGAATTTTAATGTTGGGGTGCTTCTCAAAGTATACAGAATTGCCTTCCTTTCATTTTTAAGATAGTTTACTTTTGGTACTAATATTAGTACACATGACTTTAGCAATGGAGGTATAAGGTTTTAATCAAGATCAGAAAATTAATGCTGTTTTTACAAAAAAAAAGTTCTGTAAAACTGTAAAAGTTCTTGAGCAATTTATTGGTCAGCAAAGTTGGGCACTTTCCCTTTTGGCAATACATTCCCACTTATGGAATGATGAAAGGATTTCATTTAATGAGAATTGGTTTGAGGCAAAGCCAAATTTAGAATAATAATAATAAAAAAATATCTTATTGAGTAAGAGTTTAAATTGTCCTCTACCTGCTCTCTATCTCTGTTCCAAAGCATGTCTTCTCATTTTGTTTGTCCTCCTGCTGTCACCTGTAGGATTTGGGATAGCTACTGTCAAGCCAGTAGAGTTCATGTGAACAGAGGTGGGGTTGTGTGTGGCTGCAAATGCCAACCTAGTGGGTGAGACAGTTCACTGCCAAAGGAGTCGATTTTAAAACTCTGTAGGTGGAGAAACATGGGATCCCCACTATATTTGTAAATTGTTAACATATTTATGGGTGATTTTCAGACAGATGAGCAACGATTTATTTTTAGTGTATGAAACATTGTTGTGAATTCTAATGAATTAACAAGTTACGAATACTGGAGATTTAACTTAATTGTAGCGTGCAGTGCTGGAAAATATTTAGGAGGAACAACACTTGTCATGATACCTTTTTAATGCGGAATTTGAGGGTACAAACATATTAAGACATTCTGTCTGCTTTCTTTTTAATAGAAAACTGAAGAGAGTTTTTGGTTTCCAGTTCTCATCAACAGACCAGGCTTTTCATTATAAAGGACAGCCAGTTTAGTGCTCCCTCCCAGCTACACAGTGTCATACAGTTGGTTCCTTGCTGTCGCATGTACTTAGGCAATTTTATGAAATGTGTCCCTCACTGGGCTTAGTTAATCCAGTGGAAGCACTAATGAGATTTTTTTATTATTATTATTTCATTTGTTTTTTTGTCTTTCTTTTAATCTTTCTCTCAAGGTCATTTATAGATCAAGTGTGACTACTGAAATGCAGGCAAATTCTAGGAAAAAACTGTTAATGCCCTACTCTAAAAATGAGGTCCAGATTATAAACCTTTAGAATTGTACACTTAAAACAACTCCTAGCTTGTCAACAGAACCACCACATGATGCTGTGTGGAGACCTCTAGTGAATGATGCACATTTTTCTTTAGTGTAAATGATTTTGCAGTTTAGTCATTCAACAAGCAGTACTGCATCAGTGTGTCTCAAAATGGAGCTGGGAAGCGTTCTTTGCACTATTGTGCAGTCCACAAGGAAGCATGTTTTGTGTGTCAGAAACATTTTTTTTATTATTTTTATTTTTTCTGTAAAGCAATACAGGTGCTAAGGGTAGGCTTTAAGAATTGTTTAGGAACTAAATATGCAGCTCTCTTATGAAGATCATTCATAATTTGGTTTGACCACAGGCAATATCTTCTAAGAAGAAAAAGAAGTGTTAAGTATCATTTAATGCCTATTATTGACATTTAAATTTACTGATGTGTACTTGTCTTTTGGGAATTGTACTTAGAAAGGGAATTAATTTCTTTATGCTGACATTGTAATCTAGGACTATAGTGTACTTAAAATCAGCCAGGTATAAAAGTAAGAAAATTCCAACAGTGCCCTCAGATTAAAAAAATAAATAAAAATAGCTTGCTTAGGCACACAGTAATTAAACTGCTCATGACTGCATGTAATTACATCATTATGTACACAGTCCTGTTTCTGTAATTTGGATCATTGGAGGGCAAAGTGTCAAAATCTCTGTAATGATGTTTAATTCCATTTTAACATTTCCTAGAGGAATTGCTTTGAGTTCATTTTCAGACCACAAAACTTAGAAAATCTCTTGAAGTTTGGGAGAACTATGTAAGTTACAACCATTCTAAATGAGTTTGATAATGCAATCATTAATTTGCCTTTCCTTATTATCTCTCTCTTTGATTCTAAAAAAACATGCAGGAGTTACAGTTAACCTAGTTCTTTTAGATTTTCTTAGTACACTTAGGAAACTAAATATGGGATGAAGTTTTTTCCCATGAATACATGCTTTGACTCTTATAATTTGTAGTCAGTATGCAGAAATTTTATGTGTTGGTGTGAGCTTTTTCTTTGAAATACATTCTGGGAAGTGCCATTTGACTATTTAAGTCTGTAAAACAGTCTAATGTGGCTTTTATTGTCCATGCTGTGCTTTTGTTTGTTCAGATTTAAAACAATAACAACAACAAAAACAAACAAAAATAAACAAAAAAAAAAGCACACCTGGGGGTATTTTAAGAAAAACGATGATGTACCTTAGGATCTGTGAATATACATATGGGTTCTTCCTCATATGTTTTTTTCATTTTTTAGGAATGTTTTTAAAAGTAATTATATTCCTGGGATGATAATTCTGAAGGTTTGTGATTAATACTGCTGTGCTATCATTGAATCTTAAGATATTTAAAGATACTGTTTCTTATAGTTGTATGTCATATGACATGAGTAACCATACATGTTTGCTTTTTTTTTTTTTTTTCTAATAGCAGATTTCATCTTTGTTACTCACAAGACTCTGGCCATTGCATTCAGTAGGCCTTGAACTGGGATGTAAAACAGGCTTAAAAGCTTCATACCAGACACAAAGTAGAGTATGAGGTCATCTACCAACAGTCTTTGACCTTGAAAAGGTTTTTGCCTCTTCCTGCCTCATTTTCTCTGTTTTATCAATAGTGAAACTAGAATCATAGTTGGTAGAAGTTCCAAGAACTCCAATTTCACTTAGCTTCTGAAATGACGCAGTAGAAAAAGTGCCAATTTTTCCATGGATGATAGAGTGAGCCTAAAGCAGCAGGATTGCTAATTAGGCTGAATCTAAACCTCTGTGTCTCGGTTTCTCCATATACCAGGGCAGAATAATTGTTTTGCTTCCCTCCCATATTTTTTAAGAATGTACTCATTAAATTGTAACCTTTTTGAGACAGATTCCCCCTTATTATGCATGAAACACAAAGGCATCCTCAAGGAGCTATTTTTAGTATAAATAAATAATCTGGTTTTAAAAGATGGACAAAACTTGTTAATTTCTTTAGCAGATTCATGCTTACTCTGGAAGCCAGAGAGATGGTTTAAAATTTGTATACAAAGGTTTTATGTTTTGAAGTGCATAAAATATTGGTTGCATTATTTCACCAAAAAGAGAAGTTAAAGCTAACTGGTACTTTGGCTTATTAGTTGTTTCGTTTAAGAATACTGGTAGCTAGCCATAACTGTCTATAATTGACCTCTTGGGATTTCTTTTTTGTTGTTTCTGTAGTGGACAATGGGAACATACTGACAAAGTATCAACAAGTGGAGACAGTCAACAGACTAATAGCATTTTAAAAAAAGCTTGATCCTTTTCACATTCTTAATAATAGAATGTGTTCGTTGTACGTTAGCTCCTAGGGATCCAGCCTCGAAATCAGGAGTGTTATTACAGTAGTTACAATTTAAGCACATAATAAAAGAAGTTACTGGCCCAAGAAAATGAGAGTGCAAATTATTTGCAAATTATATGTAGTTCCTTTAATAGTGGTGCAGATGGACAGTAAATTCCTATTGTCCCTTGACCTTTCTTTATATGGAGCTTAGCCCATATCAAGAAAGGGGTGGAAAGAACATGATTTTATACTACCAGACTTGAAAAGCAGAGACAGACCAGTGCTTATGGAAGGACAATTTATAATCTAAGTGCCAGGAAGATAACTACGTTTACTAGCAGATGGCATCAAAATAGACAAGAAATACTACAGGAAAAGCAAGGCTTTCCAGATTCCTGGTAAACATAGTGTAAAATGTCCTGGTAAGTTTTTAGATGAGAGAGGACTGCAGGTTTCAAATGCCAAGAAGTCACTGAAATGACTATTGGCTAAAAGGAAGGAAAATGAGGTAGCACGGGCTTTTAAAACTTGGAAAGGTTTTGACTACCAGGCTTGGAATAATCAAAGACTATTTCACAGTGAAAATACTAGTCATGCAAGAAGGTATGGAAGCTTATAAAGACTTTATAAGGAATATTTAGCAGAAAATGTGGAGTAGATGAGCCAAGTATCCCAGGATGAGAATAATTAGAGGAAAGCCAGCAGTCGAAAGACAAACAATTAGAAATGGGCATACATCCAGCTGCTATAAAGTCAGGTTATTCTAGGGCAAGCAATATACCACTGTATACTGAAATTACAGTCAGCTTATCTTAAGCAGCAGCTTGTATCCAGGCAGTGTGTGGTGTTCTGTTCCGAACAAACAGAAACCGTATCTCACTGGCAGAAGAATCAAAGATAAATTCATACGCAAAGGTGCCACTCATTAGGAATTACGTATTTCAACAAATTCTTCAGGATGCTGATACTGTATGTATGGAGAGAGAGAATTTTGTGGTTAGACAAACACCATAATCGTATGCAGTTACTTCAAGAATGCACTTTGTAAAACGTGGAAATTGTCTGTAAGAGGAGAGACTGTTTACAGCAATATTACCTGGTAGCCACGGAGTATAGGAAGGGGGGGAGGACGATGACAACTTTATGCTTTTCAAACTGTACTTAATGAAATACATACTGTCAGTTCTCTCATACAGAAGCTCATTATTCGCTTGAAGAACAAGTTAACAATACAAACGCAATTCCAATCCCCCTGTGCCACTTCCAGAAACAGATTCTGGTGTGATGCGTCCAAATATATATTAGGGCTTTGACCTCAAAGCCAAGATTTACATTGCTATTCATAATGTCAAGAATTTTCTTACATGGCTTTGGGGAAGATGTGAAGAATTGTAAGCATGTAGTTTCAGTTGTGTGGTACAGTTCACACAAGCTAACATACCGATCTGGTAGTTTTGGTGTTTTGTAGTCTTTTTCCAATGTATTTTTTCAACTCTCAAAATGTAAACATTCATTTAAAATTGAGAAGGGTGACTGAAATGATCAAGACGGTAACAGAGCTGCCTAGCACTGAGGTCCAAAAAGGATGGGACATTGCATCCTGGAGAGGAGGCAGCTGAGGGGAACGCGATGATTTACAAAGTTCATAAGAAGCACAGAAGTTGCAGTGCTTCTTATGCACACACACACACACAAAAAAAAAAAAGTACAGATTCTGTTCAGTTCACTTCTTGCAGAATACCTACATGCACAGCCTTTCCTCTGGAACTGAACCTGAATGCTATTATATGGTGTTCCTGGAAGTTATCCCTACACAGCATTTCAGATCATAAATAAATCTACAGTATCTTTCCCCTCCCCCCCCCGCCCCCCCCCCCATTTTTTCCTCCCTCCTCATTACCCTTTTACTTCTGTTCTTCCAGGTAATGCCAATGGCAAAATCTTTTACAAAAGGTCCAATATCATATAGTTCCAGTGCTAGTTTCCCCATCCTCCCAGCAGTTGCTCTCTGCAAAACTTACCAAGAGCAGCAAGCTTGCTGTCAGGTACCAACATTCCCTTGCTGTGTTAGTTTTCTAGCCACAGACAGCAAATGCTCGAAAAGCATGTGCCATATCACTCAAATGCCTTCTCTCAGGGTCAGTTGCAATCCACTTGTGTGTGTCTGAGTTTGTTTTCAAGTTTTTTTCCTTTCTCACCATTGTTATTTCTACTTCACATGAAATACTTAAAGGAAATACTTTAAAATGTAACAAGCATATGCACTGTTCCCAGCAATCACTCTAGTATTTAAAAGTGTTTTATTTAAATATGACAATCCTATCATTATTTTCCCAAAACCACACCTGCTTAAAATTCCTCTTACTCCCAAGTCAACTTTGAAAGCTTTAATTATAATTTCACCAGCAAAAATCTTATTCCAATACAGTCAATGCAAGCATGTCTATCGTCCTGTAAGTAACCTCAGTAACAGTGGCTTTTTTTTGTTGTTTAGAATAAGCAAGGCTATTATTATTGCCAGAAAAATAACACAGCTCTCATTTGCTGGATACAGCTTGTCATACTGTGTGAAATCCAACCACAACTGGAAGTCTGCAAGGGAGAGGAATTTTCTCCTTCAATATCATCTTTATAAATACAGAAAACAGATGTACGAGATGTTACAAAGCCAGCCAGGAGCTAGGAAATACCATAATTAACATGAATGTACTTTTTTTTTTCCTGCATGATTAGAAAACATGCCATTTCTAATTACATGATCACACTTTTTTTCTTTAAGATCTCTGCATCATTCAGAATGCACGAAGAGTGGTGCTAGCTTCAGGAGCAGCTGTTGAGAGCTTTTCTTCTTTGTGTGGTTTAGTGTATGGCCCAGTTTTTATATGTTGTTCCTTATCCTGGACTAGCTCGAGAGTTTCTTCCTTTATGGTCTTCTCTGTGACACTTATAACACCTGTATGTATGAACTTCACAAAGGTAGTGAACTTCTGTTTGTACTATCTCTACTGGGAGCTGATGTAACGGCATTTATCCTCATTTATGCAGGTGGAACAGAGGAACTGTGAGAGTAAGCATCTGCTAATTTGGGGAGTCCAATGTGAGCTGACTGGGATGTGATTTTTCTGAGCTCTGCTTAACATAGCCTTGTAACATGTAAAGTTTACCTCTTCTTTTATTTGCAGTTATGAGAAAGGAATAGTTTTGCAAATCAAGACCTCAGATTGGACATCCACCAAATTGAGGGATATTGAATGAGCAAAAAAATGAAGAAACTTACTTTGCATCACACCCTGTGGGTCCAATTTCCATTGCCCCTTTCTAGATAATCCACAATCCTCCTGTTCCACTCACTTTAGATAATCTCCATCCTTTTCTTTTGTGGCCAGATGGCTCCCTGACCAAATTTGTTTTCCTCACTCAATGACTATGAAAACCTTCATGCTTAACCACTTTATAGTCCCTCTTTTCCTTTTTCTCCACCACTGTATTCATCTTTGAGCTCTTAACAAGACAAAGAAGCTGAAATGTTTTATTTTTTGCACTGCGGTCCTTACCATTAGGTACACTTCTAATTCCTCTCCCCTGTTTTAGGCTGGTTGTTAGCAGCAGCAGTAGTACTTCAGAGTTCCCATCCTGGGAGGATGTATGGTCAGTGTAGTGTATGAATGTTGGTGTCTCATGAGAGATGTGTGGGGTGAAAAAAACACCTATGGGTGGTTTATAAGAACAGAGCACCGGGCCCTTTCCCGTTAGCACTAGGAGCTGTGGAAGCCTCAAATCTCAATGTATGGGGGGCTGTATGGTGATATTAGTTATTTGATTGAGAATGTTGAAAATTCACTTCAGCTGGCTTTATTGTACGTCCTAACATAGAGGGACAAAGATACCTAATAGGCTGCTCCTTCCCACTACTTACACAGAAAGTGCAGGACGCTGATCAAGGAAAAGGTCACGAAACTTATAGTAGGTAAAATAAACTTATCCACCACAAAGCTTATTCACCAAAATAGCTGAAAAGGTTGGTTAAATGCTAGCTGCTTGGAAACAATGGGGTTAGGAACTAAATAAAAATTTAGCTGGACAATGGTCCCCATGCAAAAGTGCAGCGTGTTTCTAACAGCCCTTCACTGAAGAGCAAATGTTTAGATGCTTTTAAACTCCTTTTTTCACTGTGGGGCTGGACGGGATGGCCAACTCCTTTGGGGATGAGACTGGAAACATCTGGAGCCACTAATTCTGGGACTTAACAAGTCACAAATGCCTGTGCTTCTGGTGAGGTATTAGAATTCTACAGTTACATATTTTATTGTAGTGTAAAATCTAGAAACTGGTAGTTCAAGGAATGTGACTAAATCTTGAACATTTTATTTTATTTTTTTTTATGTGTAGGTTTGCTATTACAAACATTAATTATTAAAAGGTGATAGCTTTTTTTTGTAAGCAGTTCTGCTGAGTGCATTGTGTAATACAGTAATTGTACATGCTCCTTTAGAATTGCTACGTGAATCATATTCACTAGTGGAATAACATGAATTCAGTTAGTGAATGTATAAAAATAGTCCATTTTGCAAAATAGAGTATATGCAACAATGAAACAACTTTAATCTATTTGTTGCAGAAAGCACGTTCTAGTTTGTCTGTACATATTGGACAGTAAATCAATGTTCAGCAAAGATCTGCTTAGGACTTTTTTCTCCAGTAAGTTCCTGCCATCATTGTGATATTTAACACTCAATGTGGGGAAAGCAGACAGCCAGAGTAATCAGATTTGGGCATCTGCTAACTTCCCCTGTAGCCCTCTGTGAGCTTTTGTGTAAGCTTATGTGTTCATAGACATCTGTGTGTATGTATGTGGGAGAAAAAAAAAGGGGCGGGTAGAGGAAGAGAGCACATGTGCAGCAAATTTTCAAAACACCATACAGCAAATGAGCAGTATTATTTTGAGGGAGGGAAAAAAAATCTGGAAAAATACCAGAACAATATTTGGTTTGGTTGTACACTTGTGTGACCTTGGATTATTTCACTTAATTTTTCGTGCTTAGCTTTTTCCTATTTGTAATATAGGAATAAGTTTTGTATATTTGCCTCATCTTTCCTTGCTTACAAAAACAGTGGTGTAAGTGCAATCAAGAATCTTGAGTGCAAAATACCTAGTAAAAATAAGTTACAAGGCGATACTGTGTAAGCAAGATGTAAAGTTTATAGCTTCATTGACAATGCAAAGACATTTTTACTCAAAAACCAGTGTTCTGCATTTCAATCTGTCCTGTTTCTCATGTTCCTACCTATTTTTAAAACAACTGACCAAAGGACTCATCTAGAGACTATTTCATTAGGCAGTAGCTGGGACATTGTTGTAGTCTGTGTTGTATTTGTACAAGTATCTGTGTTATATCTGGTACAACTAATGGAACATTAATCAAATATTTTTGCAATTGACTGTTCTCCATGGTGGGAATATTGAAGGAGTAGCAGCGTTGGGGGGAGCAAATTTAGATGATAAATTAGTTGAATGCTCATATTGTGTCCTCTAGACCATTGTTCTAAGTGATTCTGTGTGCCTTTTTTATCTTTAAATGAAGTAGGATTGTTTTTACTGTTCCTGCAGATGAGATTGTCTTTGAGAAGAGCTTCTGCATTTATTTCCTACAAATTGCTGTTCACAAATTTTATCTACTGCTATAGTTTTTGCATATAAACAACTTTTTTTTTTCCCTCTAAAGATACAATAACATATGATGCTACTTGTCAAGCTGTATTGTTGTGTTTTTTGTGAGGTTCAAACAGGACAAGCTAAATAAAATTACTCTGTCTTGAGGAACGTTAAGAGACAGTCTTAACTGTATTTGCAAAATTGTTGCAGGAGTATTTTAAAGTTCTGCTGTTTCTGAGTGCCCAAAACTCTGAACTGCTATGCATTAAAATATTAATTTAAAAAATGGTCAGTTATTAAATTTACCTTCATTTTAACAAATGAATAGATGCAAGTCAGACATTAGTCTCCTAGTTCTAGAACTTGATTTAGCAAAACAAAAAAACAAACAAGCAAAACAAAACAACAACAACAAAAAAGAAAACCAAACCAGAAAAAACAAAGCTGTTAAATGGTGTCTATATGCTGTAACATTTTTCTTCCCTGTGTTTTCTGAGTTTGGTCTTCTCAGTCCATATAAATATGTATATTTTTCTCATTACTTGTTTTGTGTGTATGAAGATACATATTTATAAGATCTTGTTGATTCTCAAGTTCTTCAATTTTTGCAGAAAAACATTACTACTAAATAAATCAATAGAAAACAATGTTTTACTTTCTTCATTTGCTTTAATAAGATAGTATACAGTCTTTTTGAAAATCCCTATAGGATAAATTTGGAGTGTTGTGTAGCTGCAAGTGTTTCAGATCATTTCAGAGAACACTTCTAAAGACTCCTGGAAGAACCCAAGTCCCTTCCTTGGTCTGAGTACAGTAATGATTAAGCTAAAATTTTCTTCTGCTTAGGTAAACACTAACTATTTGAGCATCTTTGGTTCCTTCTGGAAGTGTTTTCTTTGGCATGAAATACTGAAGTCGTAATTTAAGAAGAAAGAATAAATCCTTAATCTGCGGAGGATTCCTAGAGTACCAGGTTCTGCTTCAGTGAACACAGTAGAACAGCATTAACTGTGAGGCTGAAAATACTCTACCAGCAGAGTAGTCCATAATACATCTCCAGGGAGGTGAAGTGTGATATGTGGATTGTAACACACAAAAATAGGAAGAAAATAAGCATAGATCTCTAGGCTCATGGAAGGGCATTTCAAGTTATGAACTGTACCATTAAAAGGGAACTGGCTCTACCTTCAAGTTTTATGAAGCATGCTCTTTTTTTCCCTTTGCTTTTCTTACAGATACCCACAATAAATATTTTATGCCAGGTTGAATTAACCACCTTGTGCTGAACTGAGAAAATCTTGTGCTGTTTCATTGCAGTCTGATGGGGAAAAACAAGATAAATAATGGAATAGCTTAATCAAAACCAGTTTGGGATTCTTTATTTTGTTTGTTTTGTTTTTTCCTTCCTAGGTTCAGTGTTCAACCAGATAATCTATTCACGCTATTCCTCTTATTATCAAATCAGGAAGTGGTTCATGACCCACCTTGCTTATGAGGAATCCATTCACAGCGGTATGCTGCACAGCAACTTCCTGTGGATTGATTGTGCCATAAGTAACAGTATGGGAGAAAAAACAGACGACACATAACTCTTGTCTTTAATTTAATGTAGTGTTTGTATATTTTGTGAGGGGAACAGGGAATCTTCCCCTTCCCCTCTTTTTAAAGCAAGCAAAATAGTTAGTACCCTGTGCGTGCTTATTCAAACCTGTAAGTTGCAATACTAAAATCAAAGATGGTATCAGAACCAGTTCACAACTACTTTTTTTGAGACTGCATGCCAGATGATATTGAAGACATCAAACATACTAAGAAAAAAAAAAAGGTGGTGGGTGGGAGGTGGGACTTGTACGTTGACCATAATAAAATCTGTTGCTATCGGAAAAATGAAAAGAAAACATAATTACTTCAATGTATGAGGATGTAGTTACCCAATGTACTTCAAAACTGTTCTCTGCATCTTCATTTATCATCATTATAAAGCATTTCCAAAAGAGTGAATTTACCTTTATCAAGTTACAAAAGGTATTTGCCTTCATGCATCCTTACCCATGTAAATTAAAATGTTTGTTTACTTTGATATTTTGAGTTGTACATGTGCATTATTCTTCATAGAAGTTTAAGTGACAAAATATGGGTGCAGTTTTTTAAACTAAAAATAAAATGCATCAAGCATAAATGAAAGTTTTGTATAAAAAGACTGGGGTAAAGGGGAAAAAAATCACATATTGGACATGGCACATTAAATACTGAATAGCAGTGCTCTGTGCCTCTGTGCACAACAGTGCAGCAGTAGAAAAGGATGCATATATAGCTTTTAAATAATTTGCACAATTTCAGAAAGTATTTTTAGTAAAATCAGTATCCAGAGTCCCAGCAGGTATAAATAATTGTGCTTCCATTAACCTTGAAGTATTTATGTCATCTGACACTTTAGTTGTGAAAGAAAAGAGCTGGTCTCAAGCAGAAAGTTTTTCAAAGCAAGACTGGATGTACTGGAGATGATCTCTGGAGCTATGCAGAATGTTAAGTATGAGTGCAGTTTTCCTGAAATTGTTTAACCTACCAGTCTTACCCTAACATCCATCAAAATGTAAGGAAAGGGTTTTCAATTCTTTTGGACACATTTTTATATTCTGTATGTTAAGCTTGGTGTTAAGTAGCAGAAGGTGTTTGTGGTTTATGTGTCAATCTCTTGTGGGCCTGGCAAGAAGCCACATACAAGCTGATGCATCCTGAACTTCAATGGAAGTGATAGAATCAAAATTAAACAAAAATGCCTCTGTCTGCACAAGCAGTTTCTCCATACAGAAAACAAGTGATAAGTGGTGATATTTCTAATCATTACACTTTTGCAGAAATGCCATTGATTAAGAGTATGCTCAGAGGTTAGGATAGCTATAAATTACTTGTTTTCATGTCCTATGGATGCTTGTGGGCAAAAAGAACATTTTGTATTTTTCAGCTTGATTTCTCTCTTGTTGCTTGTGTAGTATAAATTGCAACTGAAAAATGGAAATGCTGTTAAGATGAGCAGGTACATCTTCAAAAAGTGCTAAAAGTTTTAAGTGAGCAGGCTGGATTATATGCATTAGTTGATTATTTTGGTCCTATTTTGGAGATAACTGCAATGGGGTAACCAGATTTTGTGTTCCTTACCTTATTTCATACCTTAGTTACTTGTTT